>NC_045686.1:8730527-9980527 GCF_003331165.1 Xiphophorus hellerii | reverse complement strand
TGCTGCTTACTTTGTCTGGAATGTGTTTAGTCCTCCATCCCACAATGCCACACTGACAATGGTCTTTTTCAGCTGCAACAATTACAAGTAAAAGTACATTATACATATTATACTGTCTCTTAAATTACTGCAAAAGAGCAATGACACTATTTAATTTGCAATATACCTGAGAGTGGAGCAACTGCAGAGCATTATCTACCTCCTCAACCACTTGTTTGAGAAGAGATGAGATCTGCAGCAAAGGCACAAAGATTGCTTTGTGAATAATTTCTTGACTGATACTTCAGAATGTGTGTATGTGGACAAAATTACCAAGAAACTATGTGATGCATTTTTTTTTTAAAAATTGCCGGCTGCAAATTTTCATTATGCTTTAGTCAATTTGAAGTTCTTTTTTCAGGAAATATTTACACATAAATAAGTTTCTATGAAGCACTAATGTGAATCAGATTGCATCTTGTTTAATTCTGCTTTGTACATGACTGACATCTACACGTAAATAATGTCTTAACAGAGAGTATAAAGACTTTAATTACACAATGCAACTGAGTCAACAACAAACAAGCTGGTAACATAATTAGATACTGAAGCGGAAAGATAAATTATAAACGTGACTCTATCAGTTGCTTAGAGCCTTAACTTCAAAGGCCACCAATAAAAATCACTTGTTTATTAGAGTGTTGTTTCAGAGGTTTAAAGTTACAGAGTCCAGATATTATCTCCTTATCACAGTCCAACTCTCACTCCTGAACTTTTCTTGACATGACTTAATCACAAGAAGTATGTGATGAAAAAAAGTTACTAATTAATATTACAAGTACTCTAATTCAACTGAGGCGTAAAGTTGCCAGTCAGGTATTTGGAACTCTCCATACATTTCTGATGTATGTTTAAACTCTAGATTGCCTGTATTAAACCCTGGAGACAGATTTGTTGCTTTTTTTCTCTTCTTCCCTTTTATCCAAATGCATTGTTTACCTGCTCCTGCTGCTCACAGGCACAGAGTTGATCCAGCTGAACAAAGAGAAGCACCAACTTCCAGTCTTGATTCTCATCAGTGCCCTGCTGGAGGAAATCAGATCACTTTTTTTTTTATTTTTCAGTCAGTATTAGTCTATCTACACTATATTAGATGAGATTAGACGCCATGACACTATATAAATGGTGTTTAAATGGCAAATTATGTAGTGTGTTGCAACAATATTGACACACTTCAAATTTTGTCCCAAATACAACCACAAACATCAATGTATTATTTGGAGCGTTCCTGTGACAGATCATCACAAAGTAATCCATTATTGTAAAGTGAAAAAAGATTAAACAGATTCACAGATAAGATGAGAACATCTGCTGACAGCACAACTATCAGTCATGCACTCCACAAATCAGGATAATATATCTTATAATATATAAGAGTGACAGCAAGAAAGAAAAAGGAAACCATGAACATAAACTAAAATAAAATAAAGATTCCACTTGTAACAGACAAAATGCTTTAAATGCATTGTATTTAGAGCGGTATTTTCCTTTACTGGACTAAATTTAAAAAGTATGTATTTTTATCCAAACAATGATGTTTGCCTCTTTACCAAAGATGTTTTCTTTTCCTAGCTGTGGTAGGAAAGCATTGTAGCAAAAATGTCTAAAGACGAGAATTAAATTGAAATTAACGATTTAAGATAAAGTTAAATCGTTTTTACCTTATTGCTCTGTAAGTAAAGGGACAGTTCGTTTGCTTGGTCCACCAGTGTGCTGTAAATAGTAAGAGATTTTCAATAAGAATAAAAAGACATAACTTGAAGCATTCAGAATCACGAATGATTATGTGACAAGAAAAAACTTCGTACCCACGTTGTAGAAACTGAGGGATGCGTTTGTCTTCTGAGATGGGAGTCACTAGTCCAGGACTGAACAGAGTCATCAGCTCTGTTCAAGAACAGGAGGAGAAAATGAATAAATAAAAACACAAGGAGTTAAGCATCAAAACTCTAACTTGCAACAATTTGGAATTTAAGCAACAACTCAGCATGTACAGTAAAGCACAGAGTTATAATATACAACAACATTTCAGTCTGTGAAAATTTAATTCCAAACCACTGTTTCTTATTTCAGGCAGTTTATGCCAGTAATCCAGATTTTAAAAAGCTTTTATAACAGTGGCAGCTGAATTAGGGCTGTGCTGCTTTGTTCCAGGAAGGTTGAATCTTGTCATGGGTTCTCTCAGGGTACTCCAACTTCCTCCCACTGTCCAAAAACATGCAGGCTAGGTAAATTTGTCTCCATAAATTGTGTGTGTGCATGATACTGTGTTGCAAAGAGCAAACACAGTTGACTTGTCCAAAGTAAGCCCCTCTTGCTCAGTGACAGCTGGAGACAGCACCAGCCCACAGCCCACCAAACTCCCCGGCAACCACCCAAACCTGAGCAAATACAGACAATGCGTGGATCTATGATACTTTCTCAGCTAATGTCAATATCAGTGTGGTAAAGATAGTGCAAAGTGGTGCAATAAAATCTATGATAAATCTCAGAAGAGTTTATGTCTAATGAAACAAATAGAACAGGAAGAAGCTGGAATGTATAGTTCCCATTAAAGAGTAGAAAAAACCAAGAACAAGGAAATCCTGGGTGAGTGAATTTCACAGTAATGATGAAAACAGAAAAAATAAAAGCAGGAACATACCTGTGAGTTTTGATAAGACCGTTGACAGCTCAGTGCTGCAGAGGAAGACCAAAGAGGGAATTTCAGATCTTTCAAGAGACTTTACTGTATTAAAAAATCATAGTCATTTCTCACCTTTGTTCTTGAACTCCAACATAGGAAAGCACTGCTACATCAGATGGTCTGACTGTGTCAGCTTGAGAAGAAGATATAAAGATGTATTTGCTTATGTTTAAAATTGCAGAAGTCAGAAAAAGCTTAGGGAAGTTGTGCAATTATTGAAAAATGTTTGCAGAAATTGATAACATTCCTTTAAAGAAGGACTTCAATAATCAAATACTATGAAATATACAATTTATTCCCATCACATAATTTTTTTTTCTTTTAATATGAGCAACAAAAATGAATTGGGAGTAAATCTGGACAGGAAACTTACCAGTTAATGGAGGCTGCTTGGAAGGAAATACCTGGGGGCAAGGCAGTCCAGCTAATAAGGAAATAATAAGACATTTTAATTTTATGTAGAAAATGTAATGTCTACAGCATTTTATCTTTATCCAGACAATAAATGTTTGTGATCAAATAAACAGAAACCTTAATGACACAAATGTGCAGCGGATTATTGATAATTGATAACTGATAACTATCCAATTCAGAATGTAAAGTGTATGTGATCAAATATACTATGCAAAAAATACATTATACAAATATAAGATTTTTGAATGCTCCTGAGACAACTGTCATCAGTTAAACTTAATCATCACTTACTATATTTAAGCCTGAATACTAAACTGAATTTGATTATGAAGTAGCATAGTCAATAGAGACCTGTTGCCCATGTGAAACCCAGCAGGGAGATCAGAAGCAGCTGCTGAAACATCTTTCCCATTTGTTGTTGCTGTTGTCTCTCCTTCTCTGCATTCACCGCTCTCTACTCTTAACGGTCTTTCACTGTCATTATCACTTACTGCCTGAGACGGCAAGCATCAGAAGCCTCCATAAAGAGGAGGAGACTGGACTGTTCATTTGTTCAAAGGACGCAGCTGTGAGGTTTTCTATTGAAATGATCGAACAGACGTTATGAATGAAACTTTCCTTGAAAGCAATGTCATGTTTTGTAGCGTTTCAAGATTCTGTTTTTGGATTATTGTTATTACATTAGGAGATTAGGAAAATTAGAGCAATCCATGCTTTCCATACCTACTAATAAATGTTAGAATAAACGTATGCATGCCCAGGGAGAAAATGCAAACCCCATGCAAAACGATGTCAGGCTGAATCAGGTCCTTTTCACTGCAAGGCAACAGTGCAACCAAAAAAAGGAGGCAATTTGTGGATTTAGATGTTAAAAATCTGTTAGGTAAATTGTATTATTAGTAATTATCAAATATTTGTTGTATCATGTAGCCTTGTAGTTACATTTAGATAATGTTTCTGTGTGTTAAATAACTTTGATTCTATCCTGAGACTTCCCTGGGAAATAGGGGTGACAGCTACTCTCAGCAGCTGTTGCCCTGCAAGACTTCCTACAAGACAGAGGTGTTAATTGCTCCCAGCAGAGTTTTACATGCCTGACAATAAACTCTGCTCTGTGCTTCTTTGTGATACAAAGCCGCTGCTTTGAAGCTATGCAACGTGTCTTATTCAACGCCGTTCTTGGAAGCAAAAGGGAGCTAGAGTATAGATAACATGTGTCTAGAAGTGAATGTTATTTAGCGCTGCAACCATGTGATGAATGTTTTGACTCCACCCTTTTAGAGTTGCAGCGCCTCTTGTGGCAGGGTTCCTAAAGATCAATAAAAGAGAGGAACAGACAGATGTGTGGCAGAGCGGTCGAAGATTTGTAACTGTAAACACATCTCTGTCTGCTCTCCTCGCGAGAAACAAAGAATCTAACTCTCTTGTCTTTCCTGTATTTGTTCAAATTGTCTCTAATAGGTATTTAGACCTGACAAAATCTGTGCAACTCTTTCAATTTAAAAGATTGTGAACTAAGGGAAATGTATTCATTCTTTAAAACTCAGAACAAATTTAAAGTTAACTGCACCCACACAGAAACTTGTAGTTATAAGAATGTCTACTTCTGCTGATATATTGCCTATACTTATCAGAAACCATAATAGCACTGTGAGGGTTTTTTTCTACCAAAGCCTTGTTTGTAATTATACCTAGTCGTTTTTAAAGTGATTCATACTGAAACTCAAAAAATGGCTAAATTTTCCGTTGTTATTTGTCCTTAAAATGAAGCGTGTTGAATTTACTCTTAGTCATCAAACCAAACATAGAAGGTTACACATCCAAATGGTACATAAACATTTCCTTCATGAGAAAAAAACCATTCACATGTATTACTGATCTTAAATAGAACATCTTTTAAAGTTTGTCTTTGCAGGCATAGAACAAATGGAAAAAGAGAGTGCATCTTTTACTGTGTGCTTAAAAAACAAGGGAAGAGGGAAAATGGAGGTGTGCAGCATTTAGGTAGTACTTTATTTATAAAAACTTTTAAAGGTCTGGGGCTTGTATCATCTTTCAGTTTATTCTACAGGTATTGCCAAGTTTCCTTCCTGTGGCTCTTTGGGAATCACATTGCTGGTGCTGCATCTTTCGTTCATCGGTCAACCCAATTTTTTGGTACTTTTCCAAGATTAAAATAAAGCAAAACGTGGAAAGTGTGACTTTGTAATAAGTGGATTACAAGCAAGCCTTGGAACAAAAGGAAAAGGAATAAAGGCTTTTGTACATGACTGGGAGTTCCTGAGCCCTCAGATGATTTCTGTTTTTTTTTGTTTGTTTGATTGTTTATTACAAGTGTTTTTCTAAATCCTCAACGAACTTGGACGTCGTGATAATTTACCTAATGTCAAACTCTGAGTATATTTGGTGATTCACAATTGTGTCCGTCCATAGCATTGTTTTAGGTGAGATTCAGTTGGCTTCCATTATTCACATTCAACATTTGTTTTACTAAACAGAATTAAATGACGTATGGCCTCTGATTTGATTATTCATTCAAATGACAGTGAGATAAATGATGTAATGGGAAAAAAAATAATACCAAGTCAAAGTTGCATTGTTGGAATACAATATTAACAATATAATTATTAGCAACATTAGCATTTACCAGCCAAGAATTTAACTGTTCATTTATATAACAGTGATTCTTCAACATTGTAAAAGTAAGTCCCCTATCTGCCTTTCGATTGGAAAGGTGAAGGACAACATGACATAAGAGGAAATTAATGTTTTGTTGATAGATCTACCTGATTTTTTTATAGCCTACAATGTAAAAATACAGTGATTATCAACGGCCTATGCATAACTATGAACACTCACTCTACTGTAGTTATAATCCTGATATTAGTCTGCACCACCTTTATGGCACCTTATCTTATGTCAAGGACATAGGCTCAGTCTGAAGCCCCTGATGAAGCTTGGTGCTGTTTATCTGATTCTTTCTAATCTTTGCACAGATAAGATGTCTTGGCTGTTTTGAAGCGGCCCTTAACAGAAAATATTTTATGCAACAGATGTGAATGATGCACAATAAAAGCACCATCCTCTCTCCACTTCACTTCTGAATTTGAACTTAAGCACAATTGATATGGGATTTGTTCAGAGAAAAAGCATTAAGATTTGTCACAAAACGAGTAAAAACTGGAAAAGATGCAGATGCAAAAATGTAAATTGTGCTGAGGACTAATATAAATCTTAGATATAAACTCATAGGAAAAAAATATTGACCCAGCTGCCAACAGTTTAATGTAAAAATATGGACATTTGATCAAATGTTCCAAGATTTTGTTATGCTATGTTGGAACAAAATGTAATGAGAAACATTGTTCCTTGATTTTCTTTCTCAGTTACAAGATCTGTAAAAAGTTTAACACTATCTTAAATCCTTAAAATAAAGGGTAAAGAAAAAAATGGAAGAACTTGATTTGATTGTTCACTAACTATTTGTTCATTATTCAAAATATTTGACTTTCATTAGAGGTTTCTCAGTTTTATATGTCTAAAATAAGACATCCCCAATATAGTTCTGAAATAAACATACAATTGTTAATAAACAAGCATGAAACATCTGTTTTTGTCAGCCTAATAGCATAATTGCCTGAGGCCTACAGGACTCAGGCAATAATGCTTTAGGCTGACATTATGAATAGAAACAAGAAAAGTTCATTTGCACACATGGGTGGAACCAAGAGAAATGTAAAAAGAAAAGGTTATCCCATGTCTGAGATTACAGATATCAGACTGACAGTCTACCAGATGGGTGGTACAGATTACTGCAAAGTTCACAAATCTGATCAAAATTCAGATTGAAAGCTTGAAAACTGCATCCATCACCTCACTGCTGGAGATTGAGCAGGAAAGCCCACAGTTATGAACCTTAAATGTACTTTGTTGTTGTGCATCTTAAAATTAATCCTTGTATAATTCTCAGGTAAATCACTTATTTAGATGTTGTTAATCACAAAAGATAATCCATTGCTTGGGAGAAAGGTTTGTTGTCTGATGTCATAACAGGTGTGACTATCTTGATCTTATAGCCAGTTAGAAAGTGCTGCTTGGTTTGATTGATGCCAAAGTGATTTAGAATTATCACTAACTGGCACGCCAAGCGCAGCTCAATAGCTCCTAAATATTTATCTTGGTTATTAAAGTGATAAAATGAATAGATGCAATTAAAGAATGGACCCAACAAAACAGGTAATTTATGTGACAATAAATGATAGATTTGTTTCACAAGAGTTTGGGACAGGTTTAAAGGAATGCCTAGCTATGTTTAGATCAGCTGGATATTTTTGCAATGTGCTGGTACGGTTGCTAATGTAATGTACATATTATATGCTATGAAAGATCATACGGGTATTACAGTGACCCTCTTTGTTTTTTTCCACATTTGAAATATGGAAAAAAGGCAGGTGATTCTTTTAACAATTATACTGAATTGAACATCTTCAATTCAGTTCAATTCCAAAACGCCGCATTAAATCCAGAGAGAAATTAAATGTTGTAATGCCTTTTTATATAACTGCAACAGAATAAAAAACGTACAAAGCATGTATTTTACTTTAAAGAGTTAAGCACAAACTTTTTACATAACAGCAGCATCTTTTAACATAACAGCAGCATCTATCACAGCTTATTTTTTAAACCATAAAATATACTGCTAACGTTTTCACCGTGAAATACATTTTTGATGTACTTCCTCTACATGACCGGTTGTCAATTCAGCTTCTGCTGCTGCATAGGCCTATCGTCCTGTATCGCTGTGAAAACATGTTCTCTGCCCTGAATGATACAAATGGTACGCTAATAATTTTCAAACTATAACAGTTATATTTTATTTATATTGCTTATTTCTGAGAATGAAAACACAACAAAATGCTCGACTCCTTTAACTGAAGGGCTTTAACGCAACCACCAACCCATCCCCAAACAAAGATTTGCAACATGTGGCAATTCTCTGTGACCAATGAGAGGATTGGGATGCTTCTACGTCACAAAATGGGAACTCTCGTGCACTAAGTAAAGTTATTTGTACAAGAGGAGGTCTGACTACCAAAGTAAAAGAGCTTTTTTTAATAGACCAAGTTTAAAAAAGCAACACAGGCAGTTCAGGCATTTAAATTTTGAGAAATTCTGTCAAGTGTTATTATCAATATAAATATAAAGTAAATTATTCATTATATTACAAAATAGATTCGCTCAAAATTTGTTTTTGAAAGTCTTCAGCGGAAACTCCGACTGACGTATTTGCTAAATTTACGTTCGTCGTCTAGGACGCTGTTCTCACGAAAACAAAGCAGAGAAGACAAAGAATTATAGTTTTCTAGAGGATAAAGGCGAAGAGTGAGTTACATTTCGATTTGAAAATACTTTTCAGTTATCGTCTTTATAAGTTACCAGGTAAGATATTGTAAGGTCACCTTTTGACTGTTTGGCATTTTGATGTAAACATTAGCTCTAAGTAGAAGCATGAAAAGTACGATGTCATTGTTTTAGACTGTTTTCTGATTAATAATGGGGCATTGCCTAAAGTTAATGTTTATTATTATGTACATTAGTTCGCACAAAAACTACAGATTTTCAAACGTCGAGTGGAAACTGAATTACAGTGATGTAGCTAGCAGTAAACCAGGCCCGAGGTTGCCTTCAGGTGATCAATATAAATTCAGGATAAAAGAGTGTCACAGGTTAGGTAGCGAGTGGATTGTTTCAAAACGTTGATACTTTATTATTATTGCAGAAAATCATCTGTTTAATATTTCTGTTGCTCATCAATCTAACTGCAAACTGTGATAAAAATATTCTCAGATATGTTTGTGTTTAAATGTCCAAAATGTAACCAAAACAGGATACAGTTTAAGGCTAATGCCATTATTGAACCAAGAAGGAATATGTTTAAAATGGTCTTGTGTTATTCTATGAAATATTATTAAAATGCAGATGAGCAGCTAGAAATCTCCTCAACATCATAAAAAATGATGAAATGACGTTGCTATTGGCAGTTTGAGCAGAGGACACTGTAATGTTCAAATCAATCAGATATTTGCATAAATCTTTGAAGTACAGAAGTTGATCCTATTTAAACAAGCATCTGGTATTATTCAGATGTTTTGCTGCCATTTACATTTAAGTAGGTGAGTTTTCCTTTCTTGGGTTCTGCTTCTTCTAAACTTGAGCTTTGCTTTTGTCCCACCAGTTGAGAAAATGGGCCGCATCTTCCTGGATCACATCGGCGGGAGTCGCCTCTTCTCCTGTGCCAATTGTGACACCATTCTGACCAACCGTGCTGAACTCATCTCAACGCGCTTCACAGGGGCAACTGGCAGAGCTTTCCTCTTTAATAAGGTGCCTATGCGCATCATGGTGCTTGCATGACAAACTGTCGAAATGCTGTACTGCAGAAATTTAAATTGATTATAATTAGTATCCTTTGACTTGTATATTTAATTTGAATCTGCACTTTACCTATAGGAACATTTTAAGATTTTCCTAATGAACAACTCCTACCTTAATATGGCTTTTCCACATAAACATTGCACAGTGTTTAATAGGAAAGCAACAAAAGACACAAAGATAAAAAATAAATAAATAGGACACGAATAAAATGGGACCAAGGACAGAACCCTGTGGAACTCGGTGCTTAAAAGTTACAGATGGAACGTAAAGTTCGATTTTGAAAAAGAAATACGGAAATTAGAGGTTTCTCAGTTCATCCAACATTTTAGCATTCAGACAAACAGCTTTTACATATGATTTCGGAATCTCATTGTAGTTTGTTGGGGTAAGTCAATTTCTTATTCACAGTCCAGTGATAATAATCACAACTGTTTCCCTTCAGGTTGTGAATCTGCAGCACAGCGAAGTGCAGGATAGAGTCATGCTGACGGGAAGACATATGGTGCGAGACGTCAGCTGCAAGAACTGCAACAGCAAGCTGGGCTGGATGTACGAGTTTGCCACCGAGGAGAGTCAGCGATACAAGGAGGGCCGAATAATCCTGGAGAGGGCGTTGGTGAGGGAGAGCGAAGGCTTCGAGCACGTTCCATCTGACACCTCTTGAGTTTCTCTATCGGTGTGCTTACAGTCATGCAGCTTTTACCTCCAGCAGTAGTACACACCCTTGCATGGACAGTGATCTTTTTGTGAGTAGAGCTGCACCAGAATAAAATCCTGATCTGGGTGTTTGTGGGAAAATCAGAGCTAAGGGTGAACTGTGTTGCTGTTTTTGCCCATTTCAAATTTCCTACAGATTCATTGCATGCCCAGTAGGCTGCAGTGTTGTTTAGGTTTGGTGGGAGGTCAGCTGTTACTCCCAGATGAGGAGGATTTTCTCCTAAATTACCGTATGAAGCTCAGACAAAAGTTGGGCTTTAAGTTTAACAACTGAAACAGTTAAGATTATTGATGCATTTTTGCTCCAGTTACCCTTGTTTAAAGGGTGAGTAACAATTTCTTTTGAAACACATATTTCTAGTTCTTTTTGGTGTGATTCTTTGCCTATTTCGTTATTTATGCTGTTCAGAGAAACAGTTGTTGGTTTGGGCCTGTAAAATGTTATTATTTTAACTTATTGCAATAAAATGCATTTCACCAAACAAACATAACATGCTTCGCATCTGTCAGCTTCCTGCAACCAAAATTTATTTAAATATGGAATTCAGTGCACATCTAATACAAAGCTTGTCTTTCAAATATTACATTAATTTTTTGATGCCTACTTCATTTGTATTGTTTCATTTATTATTTTTTAGAATACCGTAATAAAATCCTAGTTATTCCAAGAATATCTGGTGCCATGCTAGTCTTTCTAGACAAAAAATAAAGCAATTGAAACATTCTTATTACATGTCTTAATGGGCAGAGGTTGGACCAAGCTACTGTTTTTCACACCATAAATCATTTTCCAAGTAAAGATATGCAAGTTAAGGTGACGTCCAAGGTAAGAGATTCGGATCCCAAGTCAGACCCAAGCCCTCAACTTTAAATTCTGCATTTTAACAAGTCAGTTGAACAAATATGTAATTTCATCTTATAGTGATAATTAAAGCTTTTTAGAATTCATGAGCTGATATTTAAAAGGGGATTTTGTCTGCCAAAACAAACCACAAAATAATTGAACATCCAATTTTTGTTTTTCACTATGAATTTTAATCAAAACAACCACTAAATTGAGAAAGTAAAGAGCAGACTGATCAATTATTATAATTTATTTCCATGCAAAATAAAAAATATATTTATTTATTTTTTATATTATGTTTATTAGGTATTTTGAACATTTATACAAAAAGAGAAAAGGAAAGAACAATAACAGGACAAAACTTATACAGCACTGATACAGAAAACAAAACCGGAGGCATGTACATAAATTACAGCAATCATATGAGAAAAGTAACCAATTTATACATAAACATATACATCATTCGGATTCACATTACTGGTTTTTTCATTTTGAAATTTTGAAGTATTCAAGAATACGTTCCCATCTCTTTTTTAAAGCATAGAAATTCCCATTCAGACAGTATCTCAATCTTATATGTATTTTATTTTATTTATATTTATCTTTGCAAACTGCAACTATACAAACATTCCACTGTATTAAAAACTTATTGCTAAGTAGGAATACTTTCTTTATATGTTTCTTTGGCAACTTGATTTGTGGTAAAGCAAACACAGTAACTCAAAGCACAATTCAAATATAACTCAACTGGTTTTAGGTTCATCTTACTGCATATTTTTATGCTTGAATAATTTATTAAATCTGTCTGCTTATTATACAGGGAATCGTGGTTTTAGAGCAGGGTTGGGCAATCCTGGTCCTCGAGGGCCGGTGTCCTGCAACTCTTAGTTGTCTCCCTGGTCCAACACACTTGAATCCAACAGCTGAATCGCCTCCTAAGTTCAGTCAAGTTCTCCAGAGTCCTGCTAATGACCTCATTATTTGACTCAGGTGTGTTGAAGTAGAGACACATCTAAAAGTTGCAGGAGACCGGCCCTCGAGGCCTGGAGTTGCCCACCCCTGTTTTAGAGGGTGCAACACCACACTTTATAGATTTGGTTTTGTTAAAACATTTTCCTTCCTACTCACAGTGGTATTACTTTATGTTGGTCCAACATAAAGTAATCCAAACAAACATTCTGAAATATGCAGTAAGGTGACAAAGAGTGAAATAGTTTGAGAAGTGTGAATTATTTTGTAATGCATTGCAGGGATCATTTGAAAGAGATCAACTACAATATATTGAAGCTGAAGATATAATATTTGCTCATCATACTTTTATTATCTCTTATGTATTAGTAACCTCTGACGAAGAACAATTCCTAATATTAAAAATAAAACGTTTCTGTTTCTTATAACAGCCTAAGTAATGTTTGCAAAGCATGAATTATTTCAATTAAACATTTTTGAGCAACATGTTCCTCGGGATAGACTGGTTCGGAATGCAAACGCACCTTTCCGTTGCATTCTGGGAGATGTAGGAGGAAACCGGAAGTGAAGTTTTTTGTTGTGCTGCTGGTTTGGCCACTTTAATCGTTTAACTCCTGGTAGCTCTTCTGGTATATATGGCATGTAACAGGGGGAAGGTAACTGACTTCATTTCTTCTAGGACGGACATAAAGTTGTACGAAAATGGCCGTAGGTAAGTCATTCACCTTATTTTTTCCCCTCTGTAGTTATCACACTCTAGCAGGCTAGTGCTAGCTGCCGTGGCGTTTAGGGCTGAAGTAAAATTAGAATAAAGTGAAAAATATTCGCAACTAAGGCTTCTATAATACAGATCACTGTTCGCGCCACCGTTCTTCTTCTTAATAAAGTATTAAAATTGAAAATGTCTACATTACATGCTATAAATAACTACATTTTGAACGTTTTTCTCCGCAGAAAACGTGAGTGTGGTCTTCAAGCTGTACTGCCTGGCAGTGATGACGCTGGTGGCAGCTACGTACACTGTGGCATTAAGGTACACACGGACCATTTCATCAGGGGCCCTGTACTTCTCTACCACAGCGGTGTGCATCACTGAGGTCATTAAATTAATTCTGAGCCTTGGGATGCTGGCTAAGTAAGTGTTTATCACATTTGATACAGTGCTGGATATATGCATTTACGTGTCGGTGAATTAGAATATAATGGAAAATTTTATTTCAGTAAATAAATGGATCTTATATGGATTCTCTACACACAGTAAAATATTTTAAGTGTTTATTTATGATCAATTAGATGATTATGTCTTACAGCTAGTAAAATCCCCAAAAATCAGTCTCTAAAAATTTGACACCTATTAAAAATATTACAGAAATGCTTACAGAAAACAGCGTATTCTCCTAAAGATAATTGTTAAAGAAGCTAGGTGTTCAGAGTGCTGTATCAAATATATTGATGGAAAGTTAAGTGGAAGAAAACATGTACTAGAGAAAGGAGCAGTAACAGGCATAACCTTTGCTTTGAAAGGATTGCTAGACAAAATCAATGATATAGAAGAGGAAAATTAACAGGACATGATTTGCAGCTGGAGTCTGTGTTGCAAAAGCCACCCAGCATAAATATATCCAGGATTTGATTGTTTTGTTCCATTTGACATCTGTCTCTGGTTCCAGAGACCAAATCGTCTTTCCAGGAATAATGAGGAAAATCACTGGTTTGTTGCTCAGTGGTGTTTTTTGTTTGTTTGTTTTCAAATTTTAAGGTCAATGCAACTGTCTGAGAGGACATTTTAGATCACTTCCCTTACATGCTTTATGGAAATTCTGATTTCATATTTCAGTGCATTCTCCTCACTGTCAAAAACACAAAAAACGTATTTATTGTCCTTAGTCTCTGAATGACAATTTGATTGGTTAGCAACCCTGCCTGACTTAAACCCACAGATCTTTTATGGGGACCTAACAAGATGACAGAAAGACACCAAGCGCACCAATGTAGATTAGCATATGCTGCAGTTAAAAAGAACCTTTGACCTCAACACCTCGGCTGTGCCGCAGGCACACCTCCTCCATGCAAAGCTGAATTTATGCAGTTGTTCATGCGTAAGTTTCCCTTGCCGAGTGTTGAGTGCATAACCTGCACTGTACATGGATAACAATTTACCTTTAAGTTGGTGTTCTCATAATTGGATTACTAGTGCAGTCTTGCACAGTGTGTCCCATTTCAGACCTTCAGGGGGAAAGGTTTGCATGCTTCAGATGTTTCCCTTCATCAGTGTTCATAGTTAGAATAGAGATAACGCGTGTCCCTACAACTATATTATAAGCTGTTGTGCTTCCACTCTTTAACTGACTATGCACCCTAAAGTTTATGGATATAATTCAATTCAATAAAATTCAGTAAAACTTTATTTATCCCAGAAGGGCAATTAAAGTTAAATCAAATGCCTTTGATTTCACTCCAAAAGTTAAATCAAACTTTGGAGTTTGATTTAATTCCAAAGTTAAATTAGCTTTATTTAACTTGACAGACATTAGACATTTAGCTTTAAATGACATTAAAGCTAATTTGATTTAGTAATGAAGGTGCATTTGGGACCAGCTTAAATGAGGTATATGTGCAGATGACTTTCAAAGATTTTTTTGGTTTGTTATTTTATACATTTCATTGTACGGTGTCTACATGGTATTTAAAATTCTTAATCAGATTTAAATTTTTTTCCACAACACCCTTCAGAATACTTCTTAAATACTTCCAAGATCTGTACACTTTTCGGCAGATTTCAGCCAACATTTATCACATTCTGCTCATTCAGGACATTACAGGTTTGTCTTTAGGCATTGACATCTTCTATGGTTTATGAAATATTTGCCTTTTTGTGACACTCCTTCCAAACCTAATCCCAACCTTAATTTCAGCCCTCCTTCCAACGCTCTCATAGGTGTCTATTAAACTTTTTCTTTTGCAAATTAAGCTATTCTAAACAGCTAGCTTTTCCCTACTAAAAGGTGTGTCGTGCACCATCATGCTTTCATCATAGAAACAGAAAGATCTTCTGTGTTTAGAATATTTTTCTCAAAGCAGAAAAACTGAGAGCTGCTAAACTGGTTCTTCTTTTTGGTACAATAGGATCACGTTATGTATTGTTGCCGTATTTGTTCTTCCATAACTGTGCTAAAAAAACAATCTTAATTGTCCTGTTTTTTTCAATGTCTCTAGAGAAACGAGTAGCATCGTACGGTTCAAGAACATGATAGTAGAGCAGATCATCTACAGCCCGAAGGAACTGCTGAAGCTGAGTGTGCCTTCGTTAGTGTATGCAGTTCAGAACAACATGGCCTTCATTGCACTCAGTAACCTTGATGCAGCAGTTTATCAGGTAAGATGGGCTCTGTTCTTCCAATTGTAACTAACTTGTAAAAAAATGGAGCGAGAGAGAGACAGAAATTTCTGGAATTATGTCCATTTTATTTTTACATGTTTTGACTACTTGTGTCCTGGGACAAATTGCTAAAGAGAAAAGACACTTTAGAATATGGACATGGATTTTGTTGAGTTAATTGACACAAACAGGAGAACTTGCACAACTAAATTGAAAGTCTGGCACTGGTATAAAACTTACCATGTTATACAGGAAGTAATAAAAACAAGTAGAGCAAATAAATGCTGTTAGAAACCAGAAGTTGCTAATAGAAACTTATAGTTTATAGGAACCACACTATCTTGGGTCCAGAGATGGTGCCTGAGCATCCATCACTTATACAGGTCCAGGGTCAGAAGAAAAGGGCAGCCAACATCTCTGCAGGCCCCACATGTCCTGGACACAAACTGTTTAGACTTTTACCTTCAGTTCAGCGCCACAGAGGAAATTTGCAAAGCCCAGCCATCACAGAGACTGTTTATTTCCTCAGGCTGTATCTCTGAGCGCAATGAACACTTTATGACTCCGAGATTAGTCAACTACTCTGTTGTAAAATGAGATATGCATATTTGCATTGTCATATCTCCTCTGTTTTTATATATAACAGCTGCAAATACATGTACATGCTGTTCCTTCATCCTTATTTAATGTAAAATTTCCAGATTTATGCTTGATGTTTATATTCTGAATGGGTTTTTTTTCAGTCATAAAGTTAAATTGTGCATAAAAGATGATTGTAGGAACAAGGCTGCAAGAACATCTTTGATAAATTGTGTTATTTTATATTATATATTTATATTTTATATTTATAATAATATAAATATTATATTATAATATTTATAATTATTATATAGTTATATTATTTCAAAATTATATATTTATAGTATTGCCATTATGAGACAATAGTTTATTATTACTCTTATTTCTTTTTAAGCTAATAAACATTCTGGGCTTCTGGATATAAATTTCCTTATATCTCTAGTGTTATCAGGATATGAAATGCTTATAAAGCTTTACAAAAATGCCCGTCTTTAGATCGGTTTTGTGTTTTGCTGTTTAGGTGACTTATCAGCTGAAGATCCCTTGCACGGCCTTGTGTACAGTCCTCATGCTGAACCGCTCTCTCAGCCGGCTGCAGTGGTTCTCTGTTTTCATGCTTTGTGGTGGCGTAACGCTGGTTCAGTGGAAGCCTGCAGAAGCTACCAAAGTTCAGGTACGGTTGCCATCAGGTATGTTTTGTCTGTTCTGGTGAGGCTATGTATACTAGATTTTCTTTTCTGCTGCAGATTGAGCAGAATCCCTTTATTGGGTTCATGGCTATTGCTGTGGCTGTCCTCTGCTCTGGATTTGCAGGTAAAATTAAGAGCTAGGTCCTTTGAAAGAGACAGATGTTTTTAACCCATTGGTTAAGTTAGTTTTATTTCTCTTTCTGTAATCAAGGTGTGTACTTTGAGAAAGTGTTGAAGAGCTCAGATACATCCCTGTGGGTCAGAAATATTCAGATGTACCTCTCTGGCATTGTGGTGACCCTGATTGGAGTCTTCATCAACGATGGAGAAAAGGTCATGGAGAAAGGCTTCTTCTATGGCTACACACCATGGGTGTGCTTGGTTGTATGTAAGTATTTGGAAAGCTGCTGATGAATTAAGTCTAAAGTATTAAATTTGTTTGACACTGTTTCTGGTGCTTTTGCAGTTCTGGCCAGTGTTGGCGGTCTTTACACATCCGTAGTGGTGAAGTATACGGACAACATCATGAAGGGCTTTTCAGCTGCAGCGGCCATTGTTCTCTCAACAGTTGCATCTGTCCTGTTGTTTGGACTGCAGATAAGTATGTTTCTTTCCCACACACACATTATTAGCAGACTTAATTAAGAACGTTAGCAGATGCTAGCCATCTCAGTACATGGGAGCATTTGACACAGAAAAGGAATTCAGCTTTAGGATGTTTAAGAATTAAACAGTGTAGTACAAATGCAAACAGGTTATTGAGTTGGTTTCAGTTTGTAAATGACTGACAGCCTCATGTAATTTGCAGAATATCATTACTTTATGTACTTATCTTGTATTTAAGGTAAATATTTTTGGTCAAAAACCCTAAAGTCCATGGCCAGCTGGTGTAATTTTTAGGAAAATCTTGGTTTTTAGAAAAGTAAATATTCTTATGCATGTATACTTTTGAGATCACCGCTTATAAACAAAAGTTAAGAAGGTTTGATTTTTTTTTTTTTAAATGCCTTTTTGGTTTTTGCAAACTCATTTTATTTTCTTCTTTTGCAGCAATCACATTTGCTTCTGGAGCGTTGCTGGTGTGTGTTTCCATTTACCTCTATGGACTTCCAAAGCAGGACACATCCAAAGTGACCCGGCCAGATAAAGCGACAGACTCCGAACTTAAACAGAAACTAATCAATGTGTGAGTCACAAACTCTCACCAAAGGACTCAGAAGAATCACGTATGTTTTCTGTTGACCTGCAGGACTTCATGGGGTGATTAGAGAGACATTTTCCACATCAACACTGAACTGGGTCCACACTATGTTTGGTTAAATTTGCGCCTCCCTTCATGCACATGGGATAGATGATTACGCTTTGAATTAACAGCTATTTCAACATAATCTCTCTTTTTGTGCTACAAGAAGTTCAGCTGACACAAACAGAGGGGTAGGTGGCTCTTGGTAGTTTCCTGATTGTAAAGTTTTTTGATAATCTGAGGAAGTGGGTTGCGATCTGTGAATTAATATTTAGTGAAGTAGTACATCTGTACAGGAGGCACATAAACAAGACAACTTCACATACTGAAGGATATTCTTTTAACTGTGCAAAGTGTTATCAGAGGTTCAATTAAAGCCTGCAGGTGCACAGGAGACATCAGACTTAAAAGGACAGTGCATGTTTGATTTTTATTGAACCTCTTAAGTGTCTTTTGTATCAATGTTGCATTGTGTTTTTAACTGTTATTTTAAAACGTATTAAATTGTAGACACGGTAGAAGTTTGTATGCATTTTTAAATTTTATTTGGAAAAATATAGGACTTTGTATTCACTACCAAAGAGCTTTAAAGGTTTAGTTTACATTTTTTGAACTGGTGTGATTCCAAGTATTCTCATCCCGCTGGCCAGAACGGAGCGTGCTGCACTGAACAGTCGTAACCTTGCCTGCATAGTGAACAAAGACATTTTAAAATGTTTTTATGTAATTTTGCATATTCAAATATAGTTAGAAGTGCTTTGTTATAAACCTGTGCAACATCTGGAGGACTTCCTTTCACTGGCAGCTCTCTGTGTGCTGAAGCGATGAAGTGGCTGTAAGGTACAGAGTTCTAATAAAAGTATGAACAGGTGTGTCTATTCAAAGTTCTGAACCTCTGCAGGACTAACCCTCAAACCAAACATCCGGTTCCTTACCTCAGCTTCAGTAAAAAGTTGACGAGGTATTTGGGCTGCAGGTCCTGGTCCGACTGATACAACACCTCATCGTAACTACAAACGGATTAATATTTAACTGGTAGATTGTGATGTTGTTACAGTCTTCCACAGCACAGTGGAAGGTTGTATGCTTACCGAAGGAGGTGCTGAAGGATGACGACACCGGTCCGGTCAGACAGGCAGGATGGGTTGAACGCAGCTGCCTCCACACCTTCATTCCTCTGCATTAGACTGCCAAAACATTACAGTTTGTATGATTGATTTATGTTATACGTCCTGTTAGTCCTGTTTTTTCAAAGAGCAAAAAGCAAAACTACGGATGGATTGATGACACACAGATTTGTATATTTCAAGCATTTATTGCTGTTAATTTGATGAATATGGGCATAGGGTTTCTTAGAAAGTTGGAATATTTCACAAGATCAATTAGAAGATTTTTAATCAAATATACAGTAAATCTTTTGGTTGTGGGTTCCTTTGGATTACATAATTGCATCAATGCAGCAGGACATGGAGGTGCTCAGTCTATTGAACAACCTGAAACTGCACCAACAGCAGGTCTATAAATCATTACTGAACGTGAAAACTTCAATTCTGTGCCTCTCCATCCAGACCCTGGGACATTACTGCACTTTTTCCTTCCACTAAACATTCAATTAATATCCTTTGATACAGTCAGCTTTCTTTAGAAATTATGTTTAGTGTTTTACTCTGAAGTGAAGGGTATGGACAGCATTTGCTGAATTCAAGTCAGGAATCTTTCCCATGATTATACAAAATAGCTTTTTTGTGATTAATTTTGTGTAATCATCTGTAAGCCATAACATGAATCATACTCCTATAAATAACCATACCTAAATCTTTATAACAACTCATGCTTACCTGCAGAGTCGGGCATGTGTGTATTGCAAGAAGACGCCGGTGTCACCTTGAGCCTGCAGCATCCGATCCCAATCAAATTTATAATCAGACCGAAGGGGACCTTTAAAATCCTGTTAAAACAACAGTGGAAAAAAATCATTTACCTGTCAACAAGCAAAACAACTCGTGGGATTTTGTGAAGATCTGTTGTGATGCTTCACCTGGACTATTAGTGCACTGATTCCCACTTTCTCTGCTGTGTCTTTCGGGTTTTCCAGTTCCTTCGTTGCTGTGGAAAGATTGATTACGGGTGTTACTGCCTCAAACTATTTCACTCCTACTAAATGATGACAAGCTTCTTATTCTGGTCATCATTGTTTCTATTTTAAAAGAACATGCTTTTTTATTGCCATATTAACCACAGCAATTTAGATGAAAAACGTCAAACTGTCACTCCCAAGATTAACCTGACCAATACATTTTCAGAGTGAGTCTGCCATGAGTTGTGAAAGAAAAGCCAACAGTCTGCTATATTGTCAGTTAGTGGTGGAAAAATGTGATACTTTTTTTATGTTCTCTATTTTAATTGTTTTTTTGTTTTGTTTTTTGCCAGCAATTAGAGCACGTACAGCATAGATTAGAAAACAATCTGTTACCAATTTAACTGAAATTAGTTCTGCAGAAGCAGGATCTTGCTTCTGTTCTGTAAGACTGTCAGAATGCTGCACTGCAGGACCATGTAGACCAAGTTAGATTATATAAAACATGCAAGAGAGCACAGAGATCCATTAATAACTGGAATATGCTAAAAATACAAATTTGTTAAACTAGATTTGTGATCATGTGCTGCAGCAGTATTACTTTTTTTTACAAGTATAAGTACTGAGATCCAAGCATGTAGCAATATTTAATAGCAGCTAATGATCAGAAATGCTAAATTACTTAAATGTGGACAGCCTTACTATTGGATTGGTTCATGTTGTGGAGCATCCTGGCCCGAGCTTCGTCCAGCACATCCTCCAGAAACACCACCTCACCCGTCCTGGTCTTCATGCCCTGCACCAGGCCGAAGGACACATGCCGACACCTGATAACACAACCACACCTAAATATGAATTCAAATTTAAAGCTGTTGACTTATACAAGATACAGTAACATGAATATCAATTAAATTAAGGAATCACACACATATTTTAAGAGCTTACGCTATTTTCTAGAGTATAAGGAAACTGAATTATAAACAGCTGTTAACTTAATAAGGGTTATAGTGGTGTATAGAGAAACAGTCACATGTAATAGGAATAGAGTTTCTCACTGATTTGCTTACAGGCAATAATGTTACTGTTTTGTGTCAGTCTTTATGAAACATTTCTGAAGCCACTCATAATCAACTTCAGATGTGATTTTATAAAGTCAGGACATTCTGGGATTAAGTGATTTATTTCCTGGTCATCTTGTTATTCCTCTTGGCTTTCTTGCCAAAGGTGGAACATGTTCCATACATCTGCAGGTGTCAAGCTGAGGCACACCTTTCAGCCCAAGAATTCCCCATTGTCAGGAGAATCTGGAACAACTGGGTGAAGTGATTCTCCTGGCTTTTGTCTGTCTGAAAAGAAAAAAAAACAGATTAACCAGGAGAATTACATGGTAGTTATACAGGTGGAAAATGTGAGTTGGCAGTTTAAGATCTCCACACACAACTGACTATACGTGAAAAACACTTTGTTAAACTAGTGATTGAAAGCTTGGTTTCTGCACTTTCTGCTTGGTTTCTGTACTTTTGCATTTCAAATTTCTATAGTTTCTATAGAAATTTTTCAGGTTCAAATTTCTATTTTTTCTAGCAGCTTCTAGAACATTCTGCACATGTGTACACAATTTTCACCTCAACTGCTTAAATTGTTGTCTTCTGGAGATTATACAAATCATGATACCGCACAACTGAAAAACCACTTTATCCAGCTATAAATGCAAAATTCTTTAAAGTACAATTTGCAAAGTTTGCCATCTTTTGTAAAATACGTTGTTTCACTAGATCTGGCTTAAGGACAATTGTGGCAACTACATTTTCTTTTTTCCATACTTATCCAGACTTGAGAAAACAGTCAAACAAAAATCCAGACTTTCCAAAACTATGTAGGAACCCTGACACCTAGATACATTCATAGCTTCTTAAGGCACAATGTCCAGAGAAGGTTCATTTCATTTTGGAAATTCTCCTATTTATTTAATGCAGCAGATGTAGACAGAAACCTAATTAAAGCAACATGAAAGTAAAGTAGATAAAAATAATAACTGATTTCTTTCAGCTCTTACCACATAAATCATATCATCAAAGCAGTACTTTTCCTTTCTGCTGATAGCTGCAGCAATGTCCCTGTGAGAGAAAACATTTCAGTGCCTTAATCTAATAATTTCAGATTTCAGAATAAAACACATTAAACATTCACTAAAACAACTTAAGCGCTGATCTGCAGACCCCCTCACAGGTATACATCCTGTGCTGGGTTTAAATCTTGCTTGCACTTACCTGGTGATGTAGAGGGTCGTTCCGTCACTGCGGAGTATCGTACAGATGTTACTCGTGTCTCCATTTGGGGAGAGATCAACCACGCCGGTTCCCTTCCTGTTAACACAATGATAGATACATATATAAATTTCTACATGCAAAAAAAAAAAGAAGAAAAAAGTCAAAACATAATAAATACAACAAACCTGTTTGTCTCTAGCAAAATTATTCTATATGGTTACACTTTCACTGTTCAGCATCCATAATTAATTTTCAGTTTGACCACTGCAGCATTGTCCAGACCGTAATTAGATGAAGTCCTTTGACAGGGACGTGGTCGAGCTTGCTGGTAATTTTCTTGGCTTTTTAAACCACCAGTTTTTTCCAGATACAGGAAAAAACAGGTGAAACAGCTGAATTCAATTAAATATTCACAATACTACTTAAACTCTTTTTGTTCTGCACTGTCCGCCTATTAAATCAGCAAATAAATGTTCGAAGGCCCACACTACATCCCTGCATGTGGACAATGGATAATTAAGTTTACAAACATAAAAAAGACAGTTCAGTCTCTGCACATGGGGTTAAATCTGCTTGGTAATCAGATCTCTGTTTAAATCAAATTAAAACACAGTCAACCAAGGTCCTGAGATACTAGTCCAAAATCTAACCTTATTGTAAATGCTATGCTCTTCTGGTGGGTCCTTACGAGGCTCAAAATAAATAAGCTCCTTTGTCTGACAAATGAAGGTCCAGGAAGTAATCATCACACTGTAAGAGCCTGTAATCGATTACTAAGATACTATTTTGAACCTTTAATGAAGAGACAGAAAAACAGTATCATCAGAAAATAATATAATTACTTTCTAGAAATATTCTTTAGCTGTCTACATTAAAAAAAGGCATGACAGAACACAATCATGAGGTTTCAGGAAAACATGACCATGCAAAAAATGTTGGCCATCGATTGTTTAAATTAAACGTAAAGCTTTTAGCGCTTTTAGGCCTTTTAAAAAAAAACAACAACAACAAAAAACAGGACAAGTAGTTTAAAAAAATATTATTATTATTTATCTACACCTGAACATAAGACCTAAATGTATTTCATAACCTTAAAATGAACCCTAGGCAGCTGTTGCCCTGAACCGTATTAATACAAGTTGCCACCAGGGGCTGGCATCAGCACATCTGTGTCTCTAACAAACCAGAGAAAAATGACTTTCTTTTAATCAAATGCTAAGTTGAGGCATTTTTGAACAGAGTGGTACTTAAATATTCATATACATTTACACCTAAATGTTCAGCAATTTGAGCTGTCTTTTTACAAGCTTACTGTTCTTGTTCAAACATGGTCATTTTCAGGTCATGAAAACTTAAGAGTAACGACAACTGACAAATTTTAGTCAAAACCCCCAGATCAGTCCTTGGTGATTTAATATGCTAACAATAGTGATGTCAGGATGCATTCATCCTGACGTCATAGCTGTGCACAACAGGTTAGGAGAAGCATAATTCAATCTTAAATCTAATACATTTGCATCAGTGCCATCCCTAAAGGCCACAAGTGCAGTTATGAATGAAGGCATCTACATACTCTGAGGTTTTCAGCAGACCTCGGCTCTGCAGCTCCTGGACCACCTCCTGGGTTTGGGCTTGGTGAAATGACTCCCCGCTGTATACATCAAAGTGGATTCCTAACCTCTGTTGAAAATTCAAAAAACAAAAAAGTCTGAATAACCTCTGTGTGCTTTCATGTTTCACACTGAGTTTGTGTTTCAGAGAGAGAACTGACCTTATAAATATGCTGATACTCTTTCACTGTGATCTCCCGGAACTGTTGCCATAATGACATGGCCTGGTTTTCATGCTGCTCCAGCTGTCTAAAGAAGTCTTTAGCTGCAAGTTTGATATCTTCACTGTGCTCCGCTTCTTTGTTCACTCGAACATAAACCTGAGGTACAGAAGACAGCAAATAATACCATAAAATCCATAGTACTATAAAACCAAAGGCAACAGTCAACTGTCTTTTATAACCAAAAACCGTGAATGAAAGCAAATACTTAAATATACTCAAATTCAGAACTAAAAGCAATTTAGAAGGAAAAAAAATAAAATACCCACCTCAAACAAATGCTGTAATGGATTTTCCTTTATTTTTTCCATGCACCCAAACCTGCTAAATCCAGCTCCCAACAAACCTGAAAGTTCAAGTCAGTTCACATTAGTGGTTTGTCAAGTAGTAATTTCACTTCCGGGAGCATATGTGGCACAACACACTCACCAAACTGCATGCCCCAGTCTCCCAGGTAGTTCATTCGGATAACATTGTTACCAAGAGATTGTTTCAGGTTAGCTATGAAGTTACCTGAAGATGCAAAAGTTAGATTTATTTTAAAGACATTTTTAATCAAAATGATCACCTAACAATTTTCCAATACTTTCAACTTAAAAAAATAATGCATATTAGCTGTGTATTTGTATTTGGTCCTCTACTCCTAAATAACATCCATAGTCACATTTTCCCTTTATTATGTATAAATCATTTTGAAAACCAAGTCTCATTTCCCATCCACATAACAACTGCGCACTACTTTGTGTTAGTAAAATAAAATCACAGCTTAAGTTTCAAAGATTCAAGTTGTATGAGTGCTTTTCCTGGGCATTATGCTGAAGCAGAAATGTATGCAAAATAGATACATTTCTCAAACTCACCAATAATCGTTGAGCGCAGATGCCCAGCATGAAACTTTTTAGCAATATTTGGGGAGCTAAAAAACACATAACGTTTGTGTTTTAAAATCAAATTTTAAATATATTAATATACTTCTTATCAGACCCATATATCTAAACCCACCTGAACTCCACTAATATGGTCCCTCTTTTCAGAGTTTCAAAAAGTTCACTATTTAACCCAAAGTTATTATTCTCGCCTTTCCCAAATGGCTCCAACAGTTTCTGAAACAGAAAAGGTTGAAATGTAACAATCAGAAGAATTCAAGACTTTTTGTTGGGCTCTCTGGGAGTCAGGTCAGTGCAAACAAACCTCAGCAAGAAGACTGCGGTTTAGTTTAAAGTAAATCAACCCTTGTCGAGCTGAAATCTCTTCCACCACGCTGTCTGGCTTTAGCTGAAAAACAGTGTAGAACAAATAAGACTAATGAGTTATAAATCAGAAACATTTGTTTATGTGGCACTTTGTGTTGGCCTATAAAATAAAATCCAACTAAAAGATAATGACGTTTGTGTTTTACATAAATACAAAGTTGAAAAGGATAGAAAATATTTGCCTTTTTTGCAAGACACTGCATATGATGTCACTTGTCATTTTCACTCTTATTGGAGCCTATTCATATTCTGTTTGCATTATAAATCTGACCTGGGCAGCCAGGTTTTCTGTCTGCAACTGAAGATCCCCACTGGAAGCCAGAATCCCGTTGACTCGTAATGTTTCAAGTGACAGCCTGAAGTCGGGACTGGGTCTAAAAAAAACATAACAATCCTGGAGTTACACCTGAGCTGCGAAAGAGCAAACATGAAAGGCACCTGCAGACTGGATGCAAATTAAGTAAACAAACTTAACCGTTTCTTTAACACAGGAACAGCAGTCAGAGCTGGGACAAAAACATCCTCAGACTGTTGCAGCGTCTTCGCAAGCTGGAAAATCAGACAAGCAAATAAAATGACCATCTTACAAGGTCTGAGATATTGTGTATAAAACTTAGACGCGTCTTTTTGCCAAGCTTACCTTCGCAGCAATTTTTCTTCTAAAAAAGCAAGTCATGTTTTCTAAGCATAAAGCCAAACATTAACTATAAACTTCATAAAAAATATGACATTTCTACACGACCTGATCACATTGGCAGAGATGTCACACTTCCTGTTTAACGCTGCTTCCGCTCCGCTCGTCCAATCACAGCCTCAGTTTCGGCAAGGTTTGCTCGATTTAGTGTTCCCGTCCTACCGCCACCACTTTCGTCTGAAACAGGAGTCTGCAACTTGCAGACTCAAGACTTTCCATAATGACTTTATAATGAACTGATGCTTTTAAATGCATTTAATTATTGAATTAAGTTTTTTTAAATAACTTAATTTAAATATCTTCAGTTCATTAACAGTTTTAATGAACTGATGCTTTTAAATGTATTCAATTACTGAATTAAGTTCATTTAAATAATGGGATTGCATTTCCGCAACAGAAAGACAATAGTTGCAACGTTTTTAGATCTTTTTTTTTTATGAATTGTGCTTTTATTCCTCATGGGCTACATTCATTCCCTTATAGTAAGTTATTCTTCATTTTAAAACCTAAAAATAAAATTCTTTAAAAATTACAAAACTTCCCTACAGTAAATATGAAAGGCTGTCCTTTTTCAAAAGATTATGTAATATTTGAAGCCATAAAGCTTTATTCAGGTGGACTGAGGTCAGAAAAGGTAGGCCTAAAACATGGTAAGACCTGTACTTATGGGATAAATTTCACAAATAAGTCAATTCTTTTTCTTGTATACCTCTGTGCCTTTGTTAATTTATATTTAATTTTATTAAATCAAGTATAAAATTCAATACTTAATAAAGAAAAATGTTAAAAAGCAGTAAGAATATGTTTGTGCCAAGATTTTATTCAATCAATTGAATCAAAGCCCCTTTAAACCTACAGCAAACAAAAGTCAGAACATTGGAATACAGTAAACAAAGTCAAGCCCAAAAATTTTAAAGAAACAAATGAAATACAGTGTATACAAATGTACAAATCTAAAAGTAGTAATAACCGGAACACTTTATACAATGTTGAAGAAAGCCAAGACAACTGTTGAAACTCAAACCCAGTCTGAGAGCTGCCTTCCTTCCACTATTCGGTCTACAATCCCTTTAAAAAAAAAAAAAGTAGACATAGAAAAGCTGCACAACTCACATCCTTGGTGAAATAACTCAAAAGAAATAATAAAAAAGTTAAATCAAAAAAGGCCAAGTGTGTAATGACAGCCTATTATGAAGGCATCAGAGGAAAGCCAAATGCAACACGGCAGTCAAGAGGCCACAGGCAGTCTCTGAGACATGTTGGCAGCACGAAACTCTCCTAAACCCTCTGAGCAACAGCAAATGTTGATGCCAATAACTGATGCCTGAGACAGTGAGTCCACAGAGAGGCAATATGGCACAGCAAAAGTCCAATGAGATCCACCAAGTCCCTGGAGTAGTTGGCAGCAAAGGGAATATCCCGAGATTAGAAAGCAGGACTCAGGAGACATCTGTAAGAAAAACAAGAAATAAACATTACATTATGCTTCTGCATGGTGTGATCTCACCAGGACACAATGTAGTTATTTATAAGAGGCACATTTTCAGCTGCATTTTCTGCCTACTGTCAACGTTCTAGTAAAGATTTCTACCTAAAACTTGACTTACGAGGCAAAAAATGAATTTTTTCTTTCCTTTGGTACAATAACGTACAACAGATGTGAACAAAGAAAAAATATAAATGGACTTTTTGCTAAAGAAAAAAAATCTGATGTTATTTTTAAGCACTACAGCACTTTGTCAACCTTATAAAGAAAAGAGAAAAATCAAGAAATACATTTAATAAAAATACACACTTCAGTTTTTGTTTTTGGTGTTTAAAGTTTTTCCACTTCTGACTGAGACAATTGATTCCGGTCACACACTATTATGACTTCATCTATAAATCAAATGATAATATGAAGTCTAAACACATTAACCTCTGGTCAACATGCTATTCGTTCTTTGCAGAGAGAGGAGCTATTCTTTCTACATTTGTTTTTCTAAAATATATTTTTTGTTGATATTCTGTTATATATGCATATGCTATACAAAGTTAGGGGGAAAAAACTGCACAAAACTATTGTTTAGCAGTAATTTAATTGTTTTATCTGTGACAGATATCAGCCTTGACCTATACAAGATAAAGGACAAAATTCAACATAACGTAATAAAACAAAAACACTTTAAAATGACCAAATTCTTCTCAATCTTGTAATGAGAACCTAGTGCCATCTTACCTTATAGATTTCATGAGCAATTAACATTAAGAAAAAATAAATAAATTGTCTTTCCCTGACTAAAGAGATTAAACATGACTTATGACAAATTCTTGACAGTGGAGTCAGCGTGAAGACACTAAAATGGGTGAGAAGACTTTGTGATGTTATGGATACTTACAACTCGCAGGCTGCTCTCCAAACCTTCGCATCAGCTGGTCATGTGTGAACTTGACGAACGCATCGTATTGCTCTGTGAAAGCAGGAGCAGTGTCATCACGTCAGCAAATGTTGTTACAAGAACTCTAATAGTATACCATACATTTTTTTAAATCGCACCAGCAAGTTTTGTCGTCAGAATCTCGTCGTATTCCTCTCGGATTTTGTCCTCCTTCTCCTTCAGTAGTCTCTCGCAGATCATCCCGACCTGTCTGAGGGAAAATAGTGGCTGCTCCTTCCTGGTAGGAGATGAGGCATCTGAAGAAGTACCTGTGAGGAGCGTCGACATGGATAGCATGAAAAATTTCACATATTTACCACCAACATCCCTGAAACACTGAGCAGGTCTGGCTTTATTATGCTGAATTAAAGGCAAGAGAAGCTTCACAGAGTTTACAGGAAAGTTTAGTTTTTTCATGCGAGTTCAAGTCTCTGTGCGAAACTTAAGAATCCTCAAACAAACAAACAAACAAACAAAAATTTACATAAATACATAGTTTGAGAATCAAGGTTTTAAAAAGTTCTTACAATCAGCTACAAACACGCATCATGCCATTGACAGGACAGGACATGATCTGTAATTGTCCAGTAGTAAAAAAATCTGACTTTTTTTCAATCATGGAGTGCGCCATAGGAAAAAAAAAGCTACAGTATCATCATAACAGCAACCTATCTGTGGCATTTCTGCAGTTTATTATGAAGCAAGAGAGAGTAAGACTGAAAGAAAAACAGAAATGTTGCTCCATTTCAATCTGACATGGAAGATGCTGAATTTGGAAATGTTTGCAATCTTTTGAAATCTGAGTCAAAGTAAGGATCTAATGTACCTTCTCTTAGCAACAACAAAGCGCAAGCTGTGCTGACCGATAAATAAGCTGCTAAAGAGAGCTAAAAATGTCAGATTCATAGTTAATTTGTTTGAGATTTCAAATAATACCAAAAACTAACATGCAACAACAAATACTGTTCACAACATGAACAGTATTTGTGTAATTTTCACACACACACAAAAAGACCTAGAACTGGAAGTAGGAGAACATTGTATATGTACAAAATAGACTAAATCCTTATTAGAACATGGACATGGTGTCTACCTGGTAAAGGAGACCCAGCCTGGCTGTTCTGCAGATCCAGAGGGCAGCAGCTGTCTGTCTGCTGGAAGGCGCTGTCCAGGTGTCGACGTTTCTGAAGGCGTTTGTACTCCTGTTTTATGTTGTGTAGAATTTGTTCTAAGAGAAGATAAAGTACAGTCCGTAAATAAAGAAATATCTTTAAACTAAAGAGCTTTATTTGTACAGAAATAAGGAAAGTCGGGGTTCACACACCTAATCCAACTAGGAGACTTTACAAATTAGCTTAAGTAGCATGCTAGCAGGAGTTATAAATTTCACACCTGCACTACAGTAAACAAATTTCTGGAAGATTATAATGTACGCACATTTAAAAGTTCATAAGCCATAGATGGTTCATATATTTGAGGTAACTGAAAAGGACCACCACAATGGTCATCTTTTTATACTACATGCACACTTTACAGTAAACTAATAAGGAAATGATAAACGAGTTAACAAGCAGCGATCATGTGAACATTATAAAATTTAACACAACTAACACTGTCAAGTTGTGTGTCACCAATTATCATACCTGTGGTCAGTCTAGACGAGACCTCTCCGAAAGGCGACGGTTCCAAACGCAGATATTTCTGCGGGGAAGATACCGGCGACATGACCGGCGCACATCTCCTCCTTTTCGGGGAAGCCTGGCTCATTAACGGATCGAAATCCAGAGTACGTTTCAAAGTAGCCCCACAAGCCATTATTCCTTAGCTATATCAAAAACAAGCGAAAAGCGAAGCCTTAAAAGTGCCTTGTCTCCAGGAAGTAGCTGGCCTGGGCCACGGTGCTGCTAATGCTAACTACAAAAAGAGCAGCGGCGATTCAGGACTCGGGAAGCCACGCACCTTTTTATGCTTATCCGTGTCCTCCACTGATAAATTTTAAAAAGTATAAATAAGAGATTACATTACCAGATAATCTCAATGAAATAACTAAGTAAAAACAGCAGCACAAACCAGGATGAAACCAGATTTTAAGATTAAGTCATACGCCACAGCGATTGCAACGGTTCGAAGAAGCTTCTCTTTTATTATCCTTCTCTTAGTTAGTTATGAGCATGCGCAAGAACCTGAACCGGTGCTGGAATTTGTAGTTTTTTAATGAACCTTCTCTCACTTCTTTATATTGTTTGAAGACTACGTTTCCCTAAAGGCCAGGGAAGCGTCTTTTTTCAAATTTGTTTTGTTTGTTGGGATATCCACAAATCAAAAGCAAAGTTTTAGTTTCATTTCAAATTTTAAAAAAAGTCATAGGATAATTAGTTAATTAATTGAGTCTTTGCATATTAATTTTTTAATTAAATAAAATATGTTTAATAAAGACATGTTATGTGTATTTACCCGCGTCAAGAAATGACAAGTAAATAAGGGACGAAATACCGTAAAGAATAAAAAAAAACGTCTAATGGACCATTGTGTTGTGCCATTTGGTTTGGAGATCATTTGGAGACATACAGTAAATGGTGCATTACTATTGGATGTATTTTGTACTATTCGAACATGGGCATCACCGCTGGTATTGGTTTCAAGTATTTTATGTTGTGAAATTTGTAAATTTGTTTATGTGATTTATTTCTTACAATTTGTTTTTTATTATTATTCAAAGTGAACCTGCATATAATTTAATGTTTTCTCTGTATGGCTATATGAAATCAGATTAAGCAATACCTCAGACTTATTTTCTATTTATTATATATTTATATTTATTATTACCATTTATAAACTTTTATGTGTAATCTAATTCAGGGCTGTTTTTGTAGTAGTTCTACACTTATAGTTAAGTGCAATTTTTGGCTACTCTACCCACTTATGTGTTGCGTAAAAACTATTTGATAAAATGTCAAACACATACATTAATTACTATATATAAATAATATAAAATGAATGGTAATACAAATGGAAGAAACCTTCTCACTGGGAAAATTCATATAACTGTACTTTTAGTTGGAGTGCTTAATAAGCTTGCAAAATTATTTTTGTAGTTTATAGCATTATTGTTTTTTTAAATTAGATGAAATATGGTGGCCTAAATGTCTTTACAAATGATTACATTTATTAATAAATGTCACATATTCTGGTTAAAATAACAGAATAATTGCTACTTAAGGGAACTTTCAGCTTAATGTGTTTCTCAAGAGAGCAGTGCTGTAAATGTCAACACTCCTAAGAGTTGAAGTCGATAGTGAAAAAGCCCCAAATTTCCTAACATTAAAAGCAGAATAACATTGTTGCTTTCCTGTTGTGCTCTACACCAATATAAATAATTACTAATGCAATAAGATATCTAAAAAAAAAAAGAAATATATGCTATGTGAACTCAATGAAGACTAAAGGGTAAGTTGTGAAAAAATGGTTGCTCTGTTTGATTTCTGCTAGAGTAAAAAAAGAAAATCACTAAATCTGTTATTAGTGTTATTAGCTGTTATAAGCTATTATTCAAGTCTAACTTAAGTACAGAGCTGTTAACGCTTTCTTTTTTCCTTTGTTAAAAATGCAGAGAACATCTGCATCAACAGATGTTTCAATTTTTCCTCAATAAAAGGAAATGGCAGATGGTGCACCGTGCAGGGAAAGTGGAACAGTAGTTTTTTATTTTATTTATTCAACTAAATATCTGTCTCTTTTTAGATGCTGAGAAGTAGAAGTAAAGACTGCAAAGATGCAATATTTCATCACCCGCAAGGGGGCAGTAAAACATTATTAATGACTGAGTAGCACAGAGCTTCGGGCCTTGGCGTTCTTCTGTCAGCATAGAGCTTAGATGTTCCTTCTTTCGTCAGTCATTTTCCTGTTGTCAACTAATCAAATCAAACACCTGCAAGCAACATGACACCAGCTGCAACTTTATTCAAAAGTTTTAACACAGCAATACCAGAAACACTTGACCGAAGGTGATTTTGAAGTCATAGATTCCTCATTATGCCACCAATGTACATAAGCCACAAGTTGACATTTGATCTTTAATATTTAAAATTACAAGAGCCAGCAGAAGCATATTGATAAACAGCTGTCTGGAAAACTTCACAATGAGATAAATGTTTACAGAACAATTCTGCTGTGAGATTTCTAGATTAAAAGTTCTACATCATCTATCAGAAAAAAACACATCTTTGCTATGTTGGATTATCTAAGGTCAGTTTTGTTCTTCACATAAGTCTTACACACAAACTTCCATTTAAGTTACAAGCCACTGACCTTTGTATCTTTATTTTGAGAGGTAAAAAATTAACAGCAGTTATTTTTATGTTATTCAGAGTCACGTCAGAACCAATTCAACGGCCCTGTGCATTGGTTTCTTTTGTTTTATGCAACAGTAGCACTAAGAAAAATTCACTGCAATGATCAAAAGGCTTTAGGGTTGGAAACAGATCACTAAGTCACAAGGTACCACACATACATACAAGGCGGAGTCCAATAAAATTAAACATTTGACAAAAGGAGCCTTAGTCTGAAAACATTTTTAGTTTCCAACAGTAGTGACCAGCACTGTGTTGTTCTCTTTTTTTCTTCTTTTTTCTTTTTTTATCTTTCAGGCTTTAAACAAAAAAAGCTTGGCGTTTGAATTGACTTGGCTGGATAGCTGAACTGGAACACTTCATTTGCAATTAAACACTGTACATTTGTTTGGTATATAACTGAATAAAGATATTTTACCCTGCAAGAGCAGGCAGCTAGTAAAGAAATCACTTTACCACTGAAAAATGAGATTTCGTAAATATATTTTACACCTATAAGTCCGAGTTGATATTTTATGGTTTATAACTTTACCTGACCTTTCATTTCTCAAAAATATCTCCCCACACATTGATAATTCTCTGAGTGATGTCAGAAATCATACAATTCTGGAACAAAATAATATATATTTTTTTTAAATTCAGTTTCAAAAATGCATTTATGCAACATGAAGCCTATAGGAAGTCAAGGCGCAATGAATAGTAATACGTATGGTTCGAGACACATACCAAGTTCTACATGACACTGTAAAACATCTCTACTTAGAAATTGCAGTAGCCCCTTATCCCATAAATGAAGATAGAGTTTTTCAAAACCTGAATTCACAGTACAAAAATATAATATGCCTTTGCTGACTGGATATCAAGAAGTCTGTGGCAAACAGCAGACTTATGATAGTCTTTCCAAGTCCTTTTCAAATTGCAAGTCCCTTCTATGATCTTCCAATACCATTTGGCACTTTGGCACTCTATGTACTTATCCACCAAAATAAAATTATGGAGCCACTAAAGCATCTGTGTGAGAATGAGAGTCAAGAACTTTCAGGAGAGAAATTTTCTGGAATGCCCAACCTTTGCTTTTCATGTGAAATGGGGTTCAAGGTGGATGACATTTACACTTTCCCCCCCTTGATGGCATAAAAATTTTGTCAAAAGATTTGTGCATATGTTTTTTTTTTACTTTGTTTTGTCGTAAACAATTATATTTTAATTCAAATTTTATTTTGAATGAAATAAAAAAGAAAAAAAAAAAAAAAAAAAAAAAAAATGGCTAATTAGACAGCTTCAGCAGATGTTTCCGTCGACACAGACATTGTTACTTTGGCTATTTTCACAGTGGTCTTCACGCAACTCTCTGCAGCCCTGTTGGCAGAAATGTTGGCATTTCTGTTCTGGCAGTCCGACTCGAGGCTATTGTCCAGCTGCTGGGAACTGCTCCGGCAGAGGTTGCAGGAGCTGAGGAAGGCACGCCGCAGGTCCTTGCTCCTCAAGGCGTAGATGATGGGGTTAACGGTGGAGTTGAGAAGACAGAGCATGCTGCAGAATGCAAACACTGTCTTGATGTCATCGTCCATCTTCCAGAAGAGGTCGTACACCATGATGGCAAGCAAGGGACCCCAGCAGATTACCAGCACCACCAGGATGAGCACCAGGGTCTTGGCTAAACGGATGTCCATGCGTGCCTGATCAGGGCGTGTAGTCTGCACTTTAGTCCCATCTGCTGAATAGATAACAAGACTCTTCTGGGAGGCGCGACTTAGCATGCGCACAGCGTGGTGGTGTGCCTTCCACAGGATGTATATATAGGCGTAGATGATGAAAATAACCAAGACACTGGTCAGGAAGATCCAGAACATCAGGTAGTTCTCATCAATCAGGGGGAATATGTCTGAGCAGACTGAGTTGAGACGTTTACAGTTCCAGCCAAGCAGAGGTAGCACTGCGATGATGATCGAGAGTGTCCACATCACACTGAAGGCTATGACAGCCTTGGTTCGAGTTACAATGCGCCTGTAGGCAAGTGGCCGGTGTATGGAGATGTAGCGGTCGATAGCAGTGAGGAAGAGGCTCCCGACTGATGCCGTGAATGATGCAGTGACTCCACCCAGCTTGAAGAGAAACACATTGGGGCTGTCCTTCCTGTGGAAAACATGGAAGTCCAAAAAGCTGTAGACAAAGATGACGCTGCCCAGGAGGTCAGCCACTGCAAGGCTGCCAATGAAGTGGTAGGACGGGCGGCAGCGCAGGGTGCGGGACTGCAGAATGATGCAGAGCACCACCAGGTTCTCCAGCACTGTAAAAGTACCCAAAGTCAGAGACATCACAGCCACAGCTAGCTGCTGGCTGGGAGTCAGGATCATGAAACACTCCATGTCCATAAAGTTCTCGCCACATTGTATATTATTAGTCTCATCTCTAAATGTGGTCCTGTTGCCAAACAAGTCTGTGGCATTGGTGGGGAAGAAGGGGATGCCCTTGAGGATAAGCTCTTCATCTGCAGGTACCTTGCTGCGAAAAGCAGACAGGGGCTTCTGCATGGACAAGCTGCCCTTTAAGTTCAAGTCATTGATGGGGTCATCATAGTTGGCGTCGTTGGAGCCTAGATACTGCAACCCAGATGTAATAGTCCGGAAGGTGGTGTCTGCCACCCCATCGAGCACAGATTTCATGGCTGTGTCTGAGGATAATACTGCAGTCTGAGATGACGGAACAACCTACAGATTGATAACAAAAAAATATTAGATTTTTGAACATTTTTTCTTTGGTGTGTTTGCAGAAGTCCAGCCTTTGCCTCTGATGCAGAAAGATTCCATTTACAAAAAATAACCTTCACATAATTACAGCATTTCACTGCAAATGTTTGACATAGAAAGTCATGAAGCTACTCAATAATTAAAATCTAATTTTCAACTAATCTGGCTCAGTTTTTGATTATGCATACACTCCATGATTTCTTATTTCTATGGACTTTAATACTCAATAGGCACCTACAGGCAACCAGGGTACAAAAACACATTAAAAGACTTTTTATAACTAGAACAACTTAAACAAACCTAGACTTCTTTTACATTTGGCTTCTCAAGCTTGTTAGTATCATCTACTAAAGTGCCTAACGGATTTAGAAGAGCAATTTGTTGCAGTTTCACTATTGGTTTCACTACTGATTGCAATAGTAAAATTTTGTAACAAAATTATTATTTATGTTAAACTCTTACTAAGATATAATTGTGCGATATTTCGTCAAATATGGAATTTGAATTTATTACTGCTAATATAACAACAAAAGCCCCTCTGCTATTGTTATTTAAAGACAGAAATGAATGAAAGTGTTTCTTTACCTTACATAATTCTTTCAAGTGTGCAGAATCGCCCTTTATTGTCGTGCGTAAATCCGAGCCAGAAGCGCATTGCTGAACCACAAAAAGTCTTAGATCTCAGAAAAAAACAGCCATGCATTCAATTAGCAATACTAATTTTTTCAGTTTTATCCCTTTGTTTTCAGTTCGTAATGCAGCTGAAGTTTTTGTGGAAGTCGAAGTTGTCACCCGGAGTGCGCTCCTTCTCTCTGGAAACAGGTTGGAAGTGTCGATGCTGCTGCTGCTGCCTCCAGCGTCTCTCCAGCCTTTTTCTTTGTGTCTTCACTCTTATGAGGCGCAGCTTCTCCGAACCCCGTCACGTGTTTTCATATAGAGCTTTGTCTGCCCAACCCATGAAGCTGCCAATCGCTCCATGGCGCATAGGAGCGAGGCACACGACAGCGAAGGCTTATAGGTAGAATATATTTAAATTCTCATCACTCAACGTCGGGGCGAACTGCAATAAAACACAAGAACTGCGCGCAGAGAAAAAATAATAATCAGAACGCATTTGTCAACACCAATATGTTGCAGTTTTTATATAAAATCACTCGATATCACAAAGTGAGTTTAACATAAATGTTATGGTGAAGAAGAAGAGATGGAACACGTTTTTATCTTTGAAGCATACAAATCAGTTTTCACAAGGGAACAGAAAGGCTGACATAATTATTCTGGTATTGATTGAACTGAGTCGCCATCAGACTGTGAACCTTCCTCATGTTATGATGTAGACACTCTGCCATCCAGGTTATAGTTTGTCCTACAAGGGCTTCAAATCACACCTAGACTTCCTTTCATACTCCTTGTAGGTGTTTTACAGCCCATTTTAAAAAAAGTTTCAGACTGACAGGATGTGATAGATCTTGACCAAAAAGACTGAAATACAGGATAAAAGTGGCTGAAATAATTGTTCTATGTAGGATGGATGGGACCAGCCTTGTAGCCTTATGGCCTTGGGGAATCTTAGGGAGCTGTCGAGTTTGCTAAAGCCAAGCATGTCTGTCTTAGAAAAAAAGAATTTAAAAAAACCTGAGGTATGCAGAGATTTCAATCGGACATTGGGCAAGACAGGAAGGAAGTCTAAAATATGGTGGTAGAAGTGTCTGTGAAACACATGGACCCCAATGCTCAAACTTTGTCAAGTTTTAAAACAAAAGCATGAAGAGTCAAGACCTCAGATTGGTCAACCTTTTAGACACCTACATCTGATTGACTGAGCGATAAAGGAAACCATCTACATTAAACAAACCCCCCCCCCCCAAAAAAGCAAAAATAAAAACACAATACAACATAAAACAAAGAGAGTACCCTCGGTGACTCATTAAATCTATTTTAACAACTGAAGGTGAAAGGGAAGGTCAAAGACATTCAATACACAAAAGAAGAGCAGTTTATTCAAAAACAACCTCTGAACAAAAACAGCACATGTCTGACCAAAAACAAAAAAATATGCAGCTAATCTTAGGATGCCAGTAATTTCTACTCTGAAGAGATGTGATGATTCATGGATGTTGTATTATGTTTTCACACCAGTATCTCCGCTCCACTGGAGAAACTGGACACAGCCACTTATCAGCAAGCTCAATCACATTGCAGGCCAACAATTAAGAGTCAGATCCTGTTATGAATAAGAACAAAGAGTGGGCCCTAACAAAAACAGATCAAAGTCAGTGAGTATGAATGATCTGATTTCCATGTATTCAATTGTGTTTCTGCAATGTTGACTCCACTTGACAAAGTCTGCAGGGTGTTAATGAAAAACATGGGAGCTAAGTGACTTTTTTAGAGGAAATGAAACACAACAGATGGATTACTTGACATTTTAAAGCCACAGACACAAGACAGAATGTAACAATGACTCTTTGGGATTTGAATTAGGCCATGATTCAGTCAGCATCGCAGGTGCAATTAACCAAACAACTCAGGCATGGCTGCTAACAATGGCTGATATGAATAAAATGTATCTTAGATAAAAAATATTAAAAAAACAGTTGTTTTATTATTTTTTATCCAAGACACTGAGCCAATAACAATGTTTTTATCCATATATACACTGAAAAGCTGCAAATGTAGAGAGATTACTCTTTTGTTTTTATAAATGAGCAGACTGGTTAGGAAAGAACATGTTTTCATGTCACAACTTGTCTGGTTGCTGATAAAGCTTCTTTCAATGATTCAAACCACAGTGGATGCCCTCTTCCTCGATTGCTGAATCTCACACCTCCTGCAGAATAAGTGGCCAGTATATTGCTTTGTCTGAGGAAACATTAAAGCAGTGAGATGAGAGAAACTCAAGGTTTCTCACCCCATATGAAGCTTTGATGTATTGAACATAAATAGCGCTGGAGAACATCTCCCTCAGATGAGTCTCAGTCTGGGATAAGCCAGTGCCTCACAGTAGCATCGTTTCACTGCTGGTACCATATGTTGTCTCCTGGGTTATGTTTACCACATTTCTGGGAGTGTCTGCAGATGGGCCATTAAGTGGTTTCATGCAATTAACTTTATTGGCATGGAAGTGGAGCCTATAAAACCGACTAACAGTTGATGCAATGTCTGTAAAAGCATTTTTCTTAGCAAAGAAATCTATATTGCCTTAATGCATATTTTCTGTTCATGAATTAGTGCCCCTATAAGATTTTGCACTATTGCATATTGCAGGACCAGCACAATTTCTCTATTTAGGTTTCTCATTACTCAAGAATTGGTAAGAAAAGTCTGGTTGCATTCTGTCAGGGTGCAAGATAGCAAGAGTGCAAGATCACTATCTTTGTATTCACACAAAAACTGCTCCTATCTAAGGTGAAAAGTCATTGAGGGCTTTTATGAATGCCTAACTGCAGTATGAGTGAAGCAGAAAAGGAATTTGCAAAAGTCTTGATACGCTTTGAACTTTTCTAACTCTTTCTGCAAATTTAATCCAAATATTCAGTATTTTTATTTGGAATTTTATTTATTATGGTAATACAAAGTAATGGGTTATTGTGAAGTTAAAGAACATTTATTTGAAAAAAAGTGTTTAGTGTATGTCTACCAGCTTTGCAAGTTCAGGGTGTAAAATGTCTGTCTTTTATTCTATGCAAAATAGCTAAAGCTCAGCAGAGTTTGGTTGAAGAGTTTTTGTGAAAAGCAATTTTCAAGTCTTGCAACTGATTGCCAATTGGATTTAGGTCTGGACTTATAATAGGTCTGTTTTAATCTAACTGATTCCACTGTTGCTTTAGCTGTTTGCAGATTTCCTGTAGAATTGCCCTGTATCTATCTCCATCAATCTTCCCATCAGCTCTGACCTGCTTTCCTACAAATTCCAAAAAAAAAAGTATTTCTATAACATAATGCTGCCACCACCATGTTTCATTATTAAAATGATGGGTGGTATGCAATGTTTTGTGGACTCAAATACACTTTGCTTAATGTGAAAGATGATCCTTTAACTTATTTATTGTGAAGCTCTTCAACTTCACAATAATACACTACTTTGTATTATCGTAGTAATTAGAATCCCAAATAAAAACAAAGAGAAATGTGTTAACGTTACACCTAACCACAAAAATAATGCAGAAAACCCTTCCAAAAATGCCCAAACTTAGTTTTAAATCAGCTTGTTAGTCACACAGCAGTTGCAGACTTCGTAATGTTCAGCACATGGGGCAGCTAGACTTTTGGGCAGCAGGTTGGTTCGCAAAACTCACTGGTGTACTGTGACAGTTTTCTCTGACTTGCTTGGCATGCTAACCCGTGAGTTAGCAGTGAGTGATGGCTGAAGCAAAGCTTGAAGCCATCTGCGTTTCAGTTGTGGTACATAACATTTTGTCCTCCACACTGACTCACTTTGAATCCCTGGATAAGAAAAAAAAAATAGCTCAGGGGAGAGTAAACCATGCAGAGTGGAGGGATTTCTTGTGTGATTTCCAGAACAGCTGTAATTTGACTATCTGATTGCTGCTGAGTGTGAAATGTCAGATGCCCCAGATTCAGAACACCATGCCCTTTTAGCATGTTAATATGCATGGATAAGGAAAAAAAAAACTCTGTTTTCCAACAAACTAAACTTGAGAAAAGTATCAATATTCACAAATACTGATGAGTAACATTCTATAAAATTGAATAAAACTCTATGAGCTACAACATTTGAAATAAATTGTATTACCTAGAAACAAGAATTTAATAAATTTTAATCTCTTTTAAACTAAATTGTTACAGTTTCACCATCTGAATGCCCTTTGCTTTGAGTGATGTCTGTTGCCAAGAAGTCTGTGTTTTATATTAAGTAAGAGTCAAACAAAGTATTTTGGTGAAATTCTGCACAAAGCCAAGAAGATGTTAATATATTATCTGTTTCATGTTGTTGTTGTTCTTCTGCTCCTCCCTCCATGGGGTTGCCACAGCACGGCAGCTTTTCCCACTCCACAGCTGCATACACACAGACTTGGCAGATGTTTAAGGGCAGATGCCTTTCCTGACACAAACCCCTTCGATAAATCCTGGGAAGGAAAACCTTTTAATCTGGGTCCCTCTGTCAGTCCTGTATAATATCTCATTCATAATATCTAAAAATAAGTCTCTAATATTATAGGAAGTTCTATATGATCTAAAATAGAAAAGGCTTAACCTCATTTAATGTCGATGTTTCTACATGGTATGTTGCTCTGTTGTCATAGCACATCCACAGCCAAATTACACCCTTCATGGTAAATAAATGTGTCCTAACTTTTTTTTGTAATAGTTATTCATCTCTGTATAAAACCACCGATGTGGAAAAATGTTAAAAAACTGTTTATCAGCAGAGATGTATTTATTGGTTACATTATGTCACTCTTGTTTTGTTAAAGTGGATATGTTATTTTACTTTCAAAGTTCATTTTTTGTTTATTTGACATTGACATGTTTAAAGCAACATTTGTATGTATTATTATGAGTATGTGCTACTTAAAGCACACAGCAGAGATATCATGTTTACTCTGGTATAAATCTGCTGTTGTTCATATCCACTCCTTTCTTCCAATCTGAATTATAAGAAATAATAATAATAATTAAAAAAAATGGCATTCACTGTTGCGTCATGGTGGAGTGAGCCTATTATTGACCGACTGTGCCTGTCCAACATGTGGGTGTAAAGTGTTGTCCAGAGTTGTCATTAACTTGGACAACATCCTCTCTTTTGACACGTCCATCAGAGAGTTCAGTTCCACCCCCTCATTACTGGCCTTGCGAATCAATTTCTTCAGCCTGTCTGCGTCCACCACCCTCAGCCTTCAGCTGAGACGATGGCACATCATCGAACATCTTGAGCACTAGCTGACAGATGAAAAGGTGGCTGCCGTCTGAGTTAAGAGAACATTGGCTGGTACTTTACTACCCACTGTCAGATACTGCTCAGTCATAGAAGCACCTCAGCAACAGATTGATTCTCTCAGTGTAAGTACACAGCCTCCCAGAGGAAACCATTAACCAGCCTTTGACAATTGCTGGTTTAATTAATAATGCCTGAATCAAGCAATAATGATTACAATGAAAAGAGAATGGAAAACACCATCTATTCATGCTTATCTTTTCTTTTTTATTGCAACATCAACAAATGCCAGAGGAGTAGCGCTCGTCACCCCCTTGTGGTATCGTGAAGATGTAGCAACTCAACTTAAACAGTGTACTGTACATGTTGTGACACTGTTATGGCGGAGGGCAAAATTATAAAAACATGCCTGCTAAAAAATACCTCCCTTACTTTTTCTTGTATATAAACCAGGTGGTTTTAGCACTGTAGCACAGCTAGCTCTCACAGGACATTAGAATTAGAAAAGTAGAATTGTAAAGCTTCCATGGGTCAGTGTTTGGGGACAGCCAATAACAAATGGATAGCTGATCCCAGGGGCAATGAAGGAAGGAAAGGCAAGTCAGAGGGGTGTGGCAGAGCAATACCATGTATGCATTGGAAAGAAGAAGAAGGCTTGAGGACAGAATAGGTAAGATGTGCTCCTTCCTGTGTGTTCCAGTTACATAAAGGGCAACAGCATTTTGAACAAGTTGGAGACATGAAAATTAACCTTGAAATCTGGATCAATAATCACTATCAGATGCAGTTTGATGTACAATTTATGGACACTGTATCTATTTTCAGCAAGATGTTACAAATAGAATACCTTCCAAGACAAAAAATAAGACAACATTTCCTCATTTTCTTATTAGTATTCAATCAAATCAATCAAATTTTATTTGTATAGCACATTTCCGCAGCAAGGCATTTCAAAGTACTTTACATCATATCAAACACAGAAACACAATGCAACATAGAATCAACAATCAAAACACGACATTAAGTCAAGTTCCATCAATAAATTTGTAATTGATTACGTATTAATTTTGGCAATATATAAAAAACTGTAAATAGCGACAAAAAAAAATTCTTGGCTTCCTATGTTCATCTAAGCCTCGTTTCCCTCTGAAACCTAAAATTCCTGATCTCCTTTAGTTGCTCAGTCTTTCACTTAACAGGCTAAAGCAGTTAAGTTTAATCGCATCACCTATGCATGAGTCAAGTCTTCTGAAAATAGGCCACCATAATAAATAAGACACTCATTTTTTTTTGCCAGTAAGCGTTTTTAACTAACTTCAGAGCTCATTTTTCATCCTGTGGCATGCTCATAATTCTTGAAAATGCTGAGAAAACTGTTAAGACAAATATGCAGCTGTCTCCGGTACATCCATAAATAGATAAACACAGCTGTAGCTGCAACGTGACAAATAATAGTTTACTCCAGTGCTACAGTGAACGTGGTGAACCTGTGTTTGTTTATCCAAAACAAAGGACTGTCACCTGCCATTTGGACGAGCCTACTTGATTAAAGATGTGTGATGAATTAAAATGATTCTGAGCAAGGACAAGGTCATGTTCTGCCTAAATATTGGTAAAGGGATGCTTCCACTGATAGGCTCTAATTTCAAATGACATCATTACTGAAATAACATTCCCTGAATATTTGGTTTGCTGATTAGATCTGGTCAATTTCGGAGGATTCAAAGAAAGCGATTCAAAAGGAAATTACCTCAATATATGAAGAATCAACACAATATGCAGAAAATTTTTAATGATCCATTGAAAAACAACAGGGTGAGTGCATTGTTCCAGTCTGCACACACTATTTTAAAGCCTACTTCGTAATTTTACCTCGGTGAAAATAGCTTTTCTACATGTAAAAAATGGAATCAATAAAAGCACCAACTAAAAGCAGAATTGAACTTGCAGGATTTATTAGAAAACAGCACGTAAAAAATAAATACATAAATAAATGTCCAATATTTATTTATTTTTTACAAAGTTTAGTAGGAAAAAAGTCAATTGTAGAAGTAGGACGAAATGTAGAGCGAGCAAGAAAATGGTCAAATCAGCATTTGTTTATCAACATGTTCCTGCTAAAACTTATGAAATGCATTAAAGTCTGGGCGTCTCACTTGGTCGAACACCGCAGCACTCTGCTGCATGTGGACCGAAGATACAGGCTTTTTCGAGCAGCCTCATACACATTTTATGAATCATAAGTCAGAGCAACTAGTGTGGGTGAACATGCTTCACTCTTGGCTGCAAATGCGAAACACAACAAAAGACCTACGGCAGCTCTGCATTTACATCATGTAATTTCACAGGAGATTAAATCGAGTCGTATTCTTGAGGCAAAAACAAAGCAAAACAGAAACATACTAATTAAGCGGATAAAAACTATTTTTATTTGTATTGTCTACTGTGATGTTAGGAAGATCTTTGTGTTGGGAAAAGATCAAAAAACGCAATAAAATATTTAAAGCTCATTTATGTGGTTGAATAATTTCATTTAATGCATTTTCATACATGTTGACATGATGTGGCTGCAGAGAGCCATAGTTAGTGAGAGAGAAATGCCACTTTATGCAGGTTTTACAAACGAGCAGACGGAGGTTTTAAAAGACAAAAGGAATGCAGAGGCACTAGTCCTTGCTCAAAGGGAATGTTGCAAACAGACTTGTTTATTATTTCTGTCTAGACTTTAAAGAACAAGGAGGTGTGACTGCAGAAAACAGACTATTCAATATTCTGCAACTTGACAGTTGATACCGAACTCTTTCCCACCAGCCCCCCATGAGACAGAGAAAAGGATGAAGCTGTTATCAGCTGCCCAAAGTGTTTCTGATTGTAGGTGCCACAAAAAATAATAAGTTGAGTTTTCTTTTAGGTATTTTTCTAAAAGCTTTGAGCATCTACACACTGAAATTTTACCCCTTCTTCTTGACAAAAAAAAAAAGAAACTCAAAATCAGTCAGATTGGATAGAGCTTGTTTGTTTCCACATATTCTCATGAAATTTTAAACTTTGACTGGGCCATTCCATCACATAAATATGCTCTGATCTCACTCAATTGCTTTGGTAGAATGCTTCAGGTCATTTTCTTGCTGGAATATGAAGGTTTACAGAAAATGACAAGTTTTTATCCCAAGTACCCTTATCATACTACTAACCTAATTTGCTTCCCAATCCTTGCTTAAACATAATTATTCACACAGCATAATGCTGCCAACTCTATGTTTGGCCCTGCGAAAGGTGTATTAAGCTGAGTGAAGTGTATGTTTTCCACCACCCCTCTGCTGAGCAAAAACAGCAGAGTATAATGTGACTAGAGCGCTTCCATTCACATTTCACACTACTTTATGTTGCAATATTACATAAAATCCCTAAAGAAAATACACTACAAGTTTGCAGTTGTTATACAGCAAGATGTCAAAAAGTTTCTAGAATAAATACTTTCACGAGATGCTGTTTCTTTTTACACAACAATTCCTGACTATTTTCCTTCTTTCCTTGCAGCGTGTTCCAAAAGAGCCGAGGTGAGCAAGACCTGTAAGTTTATGCTTATGTCTTGTGTTTCTCATTCAAATTCAAAAGTATTTCAGAATGCATTTATGCACAGTGTGAAATATAAGCAGCTAAAACGTATACTCTACAGCAGGTGGAGATTTCCTTTGATGTGGAAGTTTGTCGACGTGTTATTTCACCCATTTCACCTGGAATTTGAATATTTTGAGACTGAGCATCCAGTACTGAAGAATTTTAAAATCATATATAAAGTCATATGCCGCTGTGGCAGCTAAAACTAATTCAGAATAATAAATTATTCTGAAAATCATACTCCTTGATTTCTCCAGTTTATTTAAGACCATTCATGCTGCGCTTTGCACTTTAACATAAAAACAAAACTCCAGAAGATTCATCAGGAGGCCTCCAGAGCCGGCTAAATTATTGACTACCTGACAGTCAGGCCACAGTTTGAGAGACTAAAGGCTTCTATGTCTGAGGCAGTGGTCAGCGGCAGAGGAGCCCTCCTGGGGGAATTTCAATCTCATCATTTCTCTTCAGCCTACAAGTCCTGTTATCTACAGAAATACTCCGATGACTCAGATGTTTTGTACAAAGAACTAGCGAGCCACTTTGTGACATGGTGTGGGGACAGTCACCTCATCTTTATTCTCAAGTCAAAGGCGTTGATGTGGATTTCAGAAGGAACAAGAACAAGATGAGCACAGTTTTTATTCTGGGACAAAAGGTAGAGGTGATAGACAAAAGATACTGCAGAGTTCACTGGAAAACATGGGATTCAAACACGACTCAGTGGTTGTTTACAAGAATTATTTTACTTCTGGCTAAGCTAACAGTGACCTCCTGGTTTGTGTATTTGTTGGGGTTGCAGCATCAAAAGCAGTGTATCAGTGAAACTGAACAAACTCGGTTAAAATTAGACTTTCTCTGTGACGGGGAGCTGAGAGCGAAAGAAGAAAGGTGCACAAGCTGCTGCGCATAAGAGACCTCACCACACACTCTGCACAGTATAATGATGAACCAATGGAGAACAATCAGTCTCCTGACTTTTTCAAAATGACTACAGTAAGAGTTGGTGCAAAATGTTATTCCTGTCATTGACAATCCTTCAAAATACCTTTCTCTGACATTACAAGCACACCTTTTTGATCAAATGAGCTGCAATTGTTCCTATTTTCAAAATAATTTCTGGGCTTTACAAAAGGATAATTTAATCCCCCCTTTGGTATTTTTATTCTAATTCCTGAATGAATTCAGTGATAAATCTGCAGCACAATTAGGTAATAAAACATTGTCTTATATAGAGAGTTGTAGTCATTTTCCTAACGTTAACAGATTTATAGTCCAGCTATATATTTTTGTATTGCATAATTTTGTAACACAGCAATCATCTATAATCAAAGTAAAATCAGATTTCTGGATACAAGTTGCTTCTTTAACTCTACATAACTTTCCCTAAAGATTATTTAATTATCATTTTTTTTCGTTATATTGGAACCACTTTTTGTGTTGTACATGGTGGACATTAGCCTTACAAATGTTGTGGCTCTAAAATCACAAACTTTAATATTCAAAGAAAATTCCCATTGATCGATAACACCACCATCTTTATCATCGATTATTAAATCGCAAAAGACCACACAGATTGCCACACACTTTCAAATGTGTGGCAATGATATGTAATGACATTTAAGCAACATGAACAAAAAGCAGTACAAGAAAAAAAACCTTGCAATATGTGTATAATATATTACTATTAATGTAACAAATAGAGTGTGAAAGTGGATGTAAGCACCGACTGGAAACCAAAGGAAAGAAAAGTGAGTCAAACAGCCTACTAATATGAGACACATAGTGCCAGTTTGTAGGAAATAACCCTGAAGAAAACCATCCAGATCACACTGATGCTGACAATAAAATCAAAACTTGTTGCCTGTGGAATGACAGGACCCGCAGAGAAAACAGAGGGAGCTTTCTCTGTGGATCTGGAGAGATATTGTCCTCTGTTGAATAGCGTTAAAACGCTACAACATATAAAATTTGACACTAGTGTGTCAAATTTTATATGTTGTAGCATATATTTTAAATTTAAACAGTGCAAATGTATTCCTAAAGGCCAAATTTACTCCAGTAGTCATAAAACTGACACATGCTTATTGTCATATCCAGATGAAAAAGATGGACTAATGTAAAGAACAAAAAATCAGTTCGATAAAGCACGTTACACTTTTGGACACTGCTGATAAAGACATGTATAAAACCATAAAGGTAAGTCATCTTTGACAGCAATAGCACAGTCAAATTTGTTTTTGAGCCCCAGGTGCCACGTATATTTTCACCTCTAATAATTCCCCCCAAATAAATACAACCAAAAGTATTTTTTTATTTATTCTTTACACCTTTAAGTCTCTACATATCCATGGCATTCAAGGCAGATGAGTGGTGATCTTTGAAAGTCAGGAAATGACTAAAAGAAAAGAGTCTATGTGGAGCGTGTTAGTATGACTCACTGAAATAAGTCAGTAGCTGGTTTTGAAGATCTTAGTTAATGTTCTCTTTAGCCATATTTATTCTTTCAAACTGCTAGAAAACATTGCCTGAAACATGACTGTGTTAAATTGTGTTAAAATGGACAAACAGTAATAGAGCATTACACGAGTCGATCAATGATTTCCGACACTTGCACAATCTTCCATGAGCTTGCACTGTATTGACAGCACAGCACATATTCTGCAACTTTGTTTTTCTCCTGACATTTTCTTTTTTGTTTAAAACTATAAAGCATTATGCTCAGAGTTGCCCAGAGCTCTTTGCGTTTCCATTTTGCTCTGTTTAAATTGAATCCAAGTCTTTTTCAGAGCAAAAACAAATGTCACGTCCAGATGAGAGTGGACAATAGCGCTGTTGTGTTCTGATCCTGCAGAGAATTTGACAAATACATGCATGGACAGTCACACTGTCTTTGTGTACAGCTGGACGGCTGCAGGATGCCACCTGCTTGGACGAGTGGCCAAGGGTGAAACTAGCTGGGAGGAAAGAACACAATCAATTTTACTGCATGTGCATATAGAGCATGATAACTAGTCATTGTATCAATGGACATGAGGGGGGAAAAATCACTCAGTAAACAAGGTTACATGCAGTAATGGGGGGGAAATTAAGTGCACCAATACTGCATCAATGGAATTTGGGAAGGAAAGCAGAAAGCATCTATTTAATTGATCATCATCAGAGAAACCTGCAGATGTTTTGGCAGTATGCTGGTCTGCAGCATTCAAATATGTATTAATACAACGCCAAGAAGAAAACACATCAGCGATCACCTTAGAGGAGATATTGTTGAGTCAATCTTGGTGAATCTAAAAGTTCATCATTTTAAAATAATAAAAAGAAGGATTAAGACAGTTGCAATTCTTTGCAGGAGTGCATATCCTTACAAATTCTGGACAAGGTCAGAACTTCCAATACTCCAAAAAATTGCAAAAAAGAAAAACCCCAAGTTTCATCAGAACATAACAAATCTTCCCAGGTTTAGGGAGATTCTTCAGAAGCTTCTTTAGAGACATGGATACCTCATGGCAGCCAGTTGTTTTGTAATATCCATGCTGTCCCATATTTTCTTGAATAATTGATGACTCTCTTCACTGTGCAACAATGTTCATGTAATGCTCTTCCTTTTCTCCTGACCGATGCCTTTGTATCATGCTTTTGATCCTTCTCAGCCTGTCTGAAAACTGTGCTGCTCCATAGAAGTGTTAGTTTACAGTGTTGCACAAACCAGGTTATTGCAACTTTGTATTTTTCAGAATTTTTCCTTCGATAAATTTGTTCTTTATTTCTACTGCACAAGGAAAATGTTACATTGTACTTGTAATATGTTTTTGAATTAATTCTCAAATAACTTGTCGATATTACAAACACCTGGTATTTAAAATGGAGTGTGCACTTTTTAGAGCCATGCTATGGTATAAGACAAAGGTTAAAAAGACATTCTAGGGACTAAACAGAAGTCATCTGCAGTTCAGATCTTAGAATATGCAAGATAATTTTAAAATTATGGTGAAAATGTTGAAATAACTGAATGCAGGTGTAGCAATTTATTCAAAGTTTACACTGAGGCCTCACCTGCCTATTTGTGAAGTACAAACATCCCATCTTTCTGTAGAGCATGGACTGCCTCTGATGCTCTGTTGGCATGACAACCAGCAAGGATTGAAATGGTCGGTCACATGACACAGCCAAGGTTGAATACAGACAAAACAAGAGAACATAATCATCTTTTCCTGTAGGGAACGACTTCACAGCAGACAGAGCGGCAACAAAAAGAGGGGGGTCAATAACAAGACGTTTCGTGCCAAACAATCCCAGGGTGGGAGAGTGGGATCTCATCCAGTGGGTGCCGGAGTCTGCCTCCTCTGCAGCTCAACAAAGCCGAGGTGGGAGTGTTCTCCAGCCCGGCACATCGTGATCCGATCCAAGTGTTGCCGAACCACTTGCAAAGCGTCCATTACAGCTCCTGGGGGACGCGGTGAGACAAACAACAGGAGGAAAAATGAGTTTAAACCGGGTAACATCAGCCAGCAGAGCTGAAGATGAGCTTGGGAGTCATGGAAACTGAGTCTCTTTGAATGAGATGTTGGTGGTGCTGCATCATGTGGTTGAACAGCAGGCCTCGCTGGACAGACCTGGTGCTGCGTGAGCCGATCCAAGTCGAGGACCGAGCACCGAGGAGAAGAAACAATTCACAGTACTGCCCAACATCTGTCCTCTGAGAGTCAGATTAATGTGATCACACACAGTCACACACACCCTCACATAAATGAACAACAGCCTCCAAGGCTGGCTCATCAGGCAGCAACAATTGCTACATTTGTATTCCTATGATTACTCCTCCATAATTCATCAACAGATAATTATGACTTGTGATGTTTATCTTGTCATTTCACACTGAAAACTTTCTTTATATAATATTACTTAAACATTGTTTTATTTTTACTTGTAGACAATCAAATCAAAGTGCCAGATCCACAATGTCCATGTTAATATGTAAGACAGGTGTTTCTAACCCTCCAAATTACTTTTATTCCAAGATTAAGCTTTTGACTTTTGGAAAAATTTAATAAACTGACTTCTTATTGTCGCTGTAACTTTTACATTCCAAACTGTTGATTTGCTATGGAGGAAACATCACAACAAGATGCCTTCTGTATCCAGGCAACCCCTAAAATGATTTACAGACTTCTGTACCCCCGACCAAAGGATATTTACCAGGTTTCTGTGTAAACAGCTGTTCATCACTGCTTGTCGGGAAACAATCTGCTTTTCTCAAAAGTTTGAGTTTACCATCTGGTCTCACCCAGCTTCACAAACACATTTGGGGTAAATGGAGTAAATACTTTATGAGCAAACAACTTTGGCTTAAAAAAAAAAAATCCCAATTCCAGTTTTATTCAATCAAAAAATCTAAATAAAGACATGACTTTTTTATTCTTTTTTCAGAGAATAATAATAATAATTAAAAAAAGAATGCAAATAAACATATTTTGAGAATTGTCGGTTATTTCTAGATGTTCTGATTAATATTCTCCTTATATTTTCCAATACTTTCTAATCTAATCCGTTAATCGCATGTTTCACTGCTCTCTCATACTGCCTTTTTTGATGTTGTAGTGCAGCTGCTAAGGTTTGCGGCTAACTTGTTAAATTATTGTCACATCCTAAGCTCCAGCAGCACTTTCAGAGCTGACATTAGTATTCGTTTTGCGGCAACACTGTGATTTATGTTTGCTGATTGCATTTGCAGGACACGTCCGCCTTAAAAAGAGGAAAATATCAGATTTTGCTTCTCTGAAAGGACAGTGAAGACGAGACAGACAGAAACTCTAATTAATCTTTGGGGGTAAACTTGAGGCAGCTATAACCAAGAAAGAGGAGAGCACAAAAGCAAATTGGTTTGAGGAAGTTGAATGATTAAAGGAAAACTTTAGATCTCCAGCCGCATGTAAAAGAAGTCATGGATGAATGGTCTGATGTCGCGGGAGGACATTTAGAAAACAACACACGAAAGATTAAGAGAAAAGACTAAGATAAAAGTTAGAAGTGCAGACACAAGTCACAAATAAACATTGCAAAATACAATAATTAAAAACTATCCAACCAGAAGAGCAATTGATCATTACAAGAGGAAATTAACATTCTTAACTTCCCCAAATAAGCGGAAACATGAATTATGTCTCGGTGGCGATGCAACATTTGCAGCCCAATAGGACAGCAAATATGTTGTCCTCTGGAGGCGTCATGCAAATGAGCGTATTTTCAAGGGTAATTATAAAAAGAAGGACATTTTTAAAAACACAGTTCTGGTCAGAAGTTTACCAACGTTCACTGCTGGAATAAAAGCTTAATAAATTGTGTGCTTTTAGTATTTTTTTTCCTAATTCATACCTGGTCAAATATATATGTAAAGGCCCACTAATACAAGGTTAAATGTCAATTTGGTAAACTCAAATTAGACCACATAAATTTAGCGGCTTTTAAATCCGAACATAAATCAGATTTATTGCATTATTAGTGAGGATTTCAAACTTGTCTTTACAAGTTATTATTCATAGAAGTTTTACAATCAGCGTATTTTTTTTTTTTTATACACCCCTCCAGGGGGTCTTTTTTGTGGGCTCTAGAGTCCCTTTTTACTAAGTAGGCTGACAGGAAAGGGGGAAGGAGAGGAGGGAAGACATGCAGTAAACGTCGCCGGGTCCGGGAGTCGAACCCACGACAGCCGCGTCGAGGACTTGAGGCCTCCAAATGTGGGTCGCGCTAACCGCTACGCCACCACGGCACGCCCAATCAGCGTATTTATAAAAAAAAAAAAGATTTGATCAAGTAGGTTACTAAAAGCTCATATTTAACTTTATCAATGACTGAGTTGAGTTTATTTAAAACAACTTACCAGAGCTGTAAATATAAAATTGAACCATGGACAAAAGCAGCTTAAACACACCTTAATAATGTGTGTTTATATAAAAAAGGAGCTTACAAATGAATTTATTAGTTTTTAAAAATTTTTTATTCAAAGTTTTTCTCTGCGGAACAAAATGAGTTTATCTAGCATTAAAAAAAAGATTATAAAATATGAAAAGATCAAAAAACTCCCTAAAAACAAAATAAGTGTTTCCCTTCAGTCATTTTTCTGCTTTCACCATTTTTAAAAATTATTTTCAGTTTTTTAAAGTAAACAACATAGGCGTGAAGGGGTGGGAGGTGTTGTCAAACATGGAGTTTAAATCAAGCAACGCATGCGGGCCGGGGGTGGAGGCTGCAGTGGGAGGAAGGCTGAAGATGTGACTGATGGACAAGCTGGAGGAGTGACGCCAAAACTGTCATCTCCCCGTTGTGCGACTAGCGTCTTCGACAGCAAAATATGCACAGGCTGTCATAATGTAGACAATTTTCTCCACCAAGGCAGAGGCGGAGGAGGCGGGTTGACAAAGTCGATGGGGCCTCTTTGTCAGGACGAACCGTGGTCCAAGGTTCATACAGTCAAGGGTTTGTTTTCTCTGAACTTTTTAGCATGGGAAACTTATTCAAATGACTGGAAAATATTGAAATCTTGTGAAATTTCTGATTTTGACTCATTTTGTAGAATCAAAAAATTTAAAATAGTCTTCAAGTGAAGTGTGAGACAACTGTGCTTTTTTTTTTCCTCAAAAAGTTAAACAGTTGCTAGAAAATAAATAGAAATGTTGACAAAAGAGATTTTGTGAACAAAGGTTTGTGGAAGGCCATCAGACTAAAATGTTGATATTACAAAAATATCAGCCTAATATAAGAGTTTGATGATGATTAAGGGGCTTTGTCTCCTTGGAACTGAATTTTAATAATTCTTGTTTTGGTGCATTTCCCCCTGAGAAAGTGAGACTTCTTTTACTTTGAACAGAAATCATTAGTCATTGACAAAATCTACTAGGCACAAGGTTTAAAAAGGGTCTTTGAAGGACTGAGGGAACCTTCAAGCTAAATTGTCATGGATAATTAAGCCTTTTTCACATTTTATCATTACACAACTACAAAGTTCAATGTATTTTATTGGATTTTTAAAAAAACAGATCAACATGAAGTAACAGGGAATTGTGTAACTGAATGAGAACGGATTTATAGCTCTTTTTTTTAGAAATTGTAATCTGTTGGGTTGCATCTGAATTCAGTTCTGTTTAATTTGACACAACTAAATAAAATCCACTAATTGCCTTTAGTGCTCTCATAATTAGTAAACAGAGCCCACCTGTGTGCATTTTAATCTCAATCTAAATCCTGCTCATCTGTGAATGCCTCAGAGATTTGCTAGAAAACATCAGTGAACAAACAACATAATGGAAGCAAAAGAACCCAGCAGGCAGTACAGAGATAATGTTGTTGTTTAGTCATTGGATGAGAGAACAGATTGCTGGTTCATCATACTAGCCAAGACACTGATGAGAGAATGAGATTCTGAAAACTCCTGAAGGAGAATTGGTTGGTTGAATTGGCTGTTTGGAACACGTCAGCCTAAATGCAAAACATTAGTTTATCTGAACTCATCATCCCCATCTTGAGGCAGGGTGGTGGCAGCAATATGCTGTGTGGATTGGTTTTCTTATCCACACAGCATATTGTGTGTAGTTGTAGTTGTAGTTGTTGTGGAAATGGATGGAGCTCAATATTGGGTGATTGTGAAAGAAAACATTTGATTGGAATTTTCCTTTGTCCTGTTGGACAAACGTTCTTTTTTTTGTTTGCTTTTTAACTAATCGTGGGTTATTTTGCTACAAAGTATTGACACATTTTTCAGTCTCACCTCATCCTGTGCAAAGCTGCAAGAGACACACCCCAAAAGACCTACAGCTGCTGTTGCAGTGGAAGGTGGTTCCATAGAATTCAAAGGGTCTGAAAAAGGACACACACCAAACTCTTTCAATTTTAAGTTGCTGAAAAGACTAAAAACCTCAGTCCCCTATCTATCTGATAAAATTTCAATAAAACATATAAAATATTGTTTTTCCGTCTCATGTAGATCTTCAGCAGTAACGTCTTTGACCGATTTCAAAAAGCTGCACCTCAGCTTCCCTGTTCCTGAACCTCACCCCATGTCAACCAGTTTGCGTATCTAATATGTTGCTGAAAATGAATTCTGAAATATCCTTAATATTCAGAACCCTTCAGATGATAATAATACTTGTCATTTTGGTTTTAAAATCATTGAACATTAATATGTTTAGCTCCTCACTTCTCCGTCCTTTATTTGACAGATGTTTATTTGTGTTACCTCCTCATCTTTGGTGGGAGATATTGCCTCATCTGAAGGGTTTTTAGAAACATTACATGGTGAAAGCGTAAAAACTCGGTAATTATGTTTTTAATTATATTAGCTGCTTATACTCATGCTGTGCTTTAATGGATGAGTAGCAGAGCTGAAAATGAAGTGCTCTCATGTAATGAGGCACAGATGAAGCTTCATTTAGTTACTTTTTGTTAAGCACTTACAGTGCCGTTGACATGTGTCACTAGAAAACAGTAATTACAGCTCAGTCCTGCGCAACCACGGCTAAAGCTGACATCTCCACTGCTGATTGTAGTGAATGGCACTACAATCCTTAGTTTCAATCCTTAGTTTGAAAGTGAATGGCAGAATGAAAAAAACAGCTATTGTGGATTTTATAACTTCATTAAAGACCACCTCTACAGATAATGAATTAATTAGTTTGGTAATATGCTAATAGTGTGGTATTTTGTGTGAAAGAAACCACAAGGAACAGACAAGAAAAGACAGTAAGAGTGGAGTCCAGCAGAACTGATGCTCAAAGAGAAGAAGAAAAGCAGGAGAGGTGAAATGAAGTCTTGATGAGGAATCGTTGTGCAATGCAACTTTATAAATTCTTGATGTTTTGTGAAATTGGGAACACAAACAGTTTGTGTTCCCAATTTGCCCCGAGTGCTGCATCTGCTGTTATGTCTCCAAATATTTAACTAGACAAGATTCACTTCTACATTGAAGCTCAACATCGCCTCTTTTCATATTTTATGCCTGTGGAAACAAGACTGTGTGCAATATGCACCCATTCTTCAAGAGGACATTTAGAACTATCCACTATTCAACCACCATTGATGCCGAACAAGTGAGAGTCTGTTTACTGCCAGTCACAGGGCACGCTTTGATGTGGCGGCAGCCAATATTGTCAGGGAAATTCAGCCTCTTAAATCCCTACAAATGACGCCGTAACTCAGATCAGCTGTGCTTTGTGTTTTTCTGCTCTGATGTGACAGAGAGCTTGTGCTGCTGTCGTCCTACAAAGGCTTTTCTCTTCGCCGAAAGCTCTCGTTTCAAAGCTTTTACTCCGGTTCCATTATATCAATTACAAACACCCTCTCAACCTAAAGTTCTGGCTCGATTTTCAGCTCTTTGGATTTCAAAAATGCATAATTACCCATAACAGCTGGGATGAAATTTGCGAGATCTATTTTCTCTTCTGCCTTGCAGGTAGATGGGCTGATTTAAAGCACTGAGATGTCTTCTTTATGTATAGAAATTGCATTTGGTTTCAGTACATTACAACCATCGAGGATGGCATTTTTCTTTTCAGTTAATTGTGGTTTCCTAAACACAACAATATGAGAAAGGCTCATTTAGGTGTCTGAAAAATTACTGTAGAATAATACACAGTTGTATATTTTCATTTGCCTGCCAATCATCCTGCCTCAGGCTCTTAAAGAGCCTAAAGAGGGTGCTTTTATAAGCACCCTCTTTAGTAAGACACTAGCAGCTAAATTAAGCTTGGAGTTTTCTTCCTCCATGTGTCGCATCCTGCGGCGTCAAATACCTATGACACACAGTTCATGTCATTAGTGTAGTTGGAAGCTGGGGGGGTGGCAGACCTCCCAGAAATCAAATAAAAGCCTACAGCTGCACAGTCTGTATTCAGCTGCTCCATTAAGAGGGTTTTCTGTTAAAGCAACTGGTAAAAGGAGGACCTGTAAGAATCTGACTGACTTGCCTTCTGCTTTGACTCACTGGCATCCCTAACTGACACCAGGAAACTCCTATCTTCATATCAAAGCTGTGCAAGGAAGTTAATTAGTGAAAGGTTTCAGGTGAAACAGAGATGAAATTTATCACTAAATCCAGAGCCACCCCCGTTTGTTTGATGCAAGTCAGCAACAACAGAGGCAGTGTAACTGGGGAGAAATGTTTAGTCCGGACTAAACTGTGTATGAATTGCTTAAGTATGTTTACAGGTTTTTAGGTTTTTCTTGATGAACATCTATTCAAAAATTAGACCCTCATAGTCAAGAAGAGCTGAAGTGATATCATCCTTTTTAATCTTGTATTGGATACAAGGTTAAAAATCATCACTAAAGAGTGGTATGACATTTTTTTTTAAATAAATTGGCTTTAAATTGGTAAAAATTGTAATTATTCGTATGTATATTAATGTGGTCATCATACACTGATGGCTATGTTTTACATGAAATTTCACCCAGTGTTATATGACAATAGTATTCTTGAAAAGATCTTCATCCGACAATAAATGTTTCTGACTCTAAAAGCTATTTTGTTTTTATGAGAATGTAAGGTGTGAAGTTTTTAATGACCAAATCTTGTTATAACTGCCTCTGTGATAAAGTTAAGTGACCACTCTAATTTAATGTTGGGATTAGAAACCAATCGGTTGTTGATTAAAAAACAAACTGCTCCAGTTAGATTAAGATAAGGGACAAGGACGTCTAACTAACTACCAGCTCTTATAAGCTATCTTTAATTTTTTTGCTTTAACCTTATTAAATAGTTAAACACTTTTGTACTGTAGTGTCATATATACAAAGTGTAATTAATGCAGAGAGTTCCGGGTGTTCATGTTTGGTTAATAAGGTAATAAAGACCAAAAACTGCATGACATAGTGGGAAATAAAACAGTTGTATGAAAAGCAATTGTTTGCTTCTGTTTATGCATATCATGTTGACCAGAAACCCGGCTGTGCAGAACAACAATGAGCAGATTTGCACTTCAGTGTCTGAGGTTCCTTAGTTTGAAAATGAAACTTTATCTTTGCAGGACGATTGTGAATATGTCTTCAGATTCAGTGAGCTGTGAAAGTAATGAGGCAAACAGAGTACTGAAGCCATCAAGTCTGTTTTTGATTTAAGTTTTGCTTGATGAGTTTATTACTGCCGAACACCTTCAAGGTACCACCGTCCTTTTTCTCCGCTCTGGAAAATTGAGTTTTTGCTTTTTACATGTCATTAAGCTGCTCCACCTGGAGCAGCATTTATGCATTGCTAATGAAGGAAAAAAATGTTTTGTATTCATAAAGAACGTGAAAATTAATGGGGTCACTTGGAACCTACATTACAAAAATCCTTTGGAGGTAATTTGTATGAACAGGTGAAATGCCACAAAACCTGCCTGGAAATATTGGCTACGCAGAAACTCGGACTATTGCAAACAAACTAATAATATGCTCAATCAAATATGAGCATATGCATATGCTCATATTTATTCATTCAAGTTGAAAGATATATAATATCTTTCACCTTGAAAGATAGGTGAAAGATATATAATATCTTTATATATTGATATATAAGGTATATATATATATATATAGGTATATATATATATGTACCTAATAGGAATAAAACACCTTTAATTGTCAGATTTCACAATATGACCTGTGAGCTCTCTGTAAATATTATTTAACAGCGTGTCATGATTTAATGCTAATCCCCCAGACTCCCATTCAAATTATTACAGCACAGGCGTGACATATCAGTTTTGCACTATTACATCTGAAATTTAGCTGTGCACTCACTGTGTGAACTCTGGCTATAAAGACATTAGGTGATAACTGTCTTAGGGGGAGTGAAGCTCAATTTCCAGGGTATTTGTACACAAATCAAACTGTGAAGCAATTTATAAGGTCCACCATAATGTGACTTTCTCAGCCACAGTTTCGGATGATGTGCACCGTTCAGTGAAAATCTCCCCAGAGTCTCTCCAGAAATGATCATATATTTCAAACACCAAACCTACAAATGCTGTTTGGTATCCTGTTTGTTTCTGGCCATTAAACTTAGAAATGAAATAATATATAAAATTGAAGAGAAAAGTTTAGGTGTTTTTTTACTTGGCTGTAAAATTTCTTTTCCATGTGATTTGGAGATGGTATACAAGGAACAGATTTTGATTCTTTTAAGACTGACTCAGATAAGATGTGGCCCCTAATTAAACCGGAACAAATGTAGATTTTCAATAAGAGTATTATTGTTTCTTAGTAAGTGTTTAATCAATCTCAGCAATGCTACCATGTTTGCTTGGACTGTAGTTTGATATTGTTACAGGTAAGATATTTTTTATTTTATTAATCAAAAAATATACAGTAAAACAAAAAATCACTCTAGACAGTTTCTGTGAAGCAGTATCTTTCTTTAGATATTAGGAAAAAGACAATTATGAGAAAGATCGCCGACTTGTCCTGAAGAGATAGTGTCATTGACACCCTCCAGAGTCACAAAAGGTTGTTGCTGGAGCAACTGGTTGGATCCAAGCACATTCATAGAAAGTGAAGTAGAAGGAAAAGGTGCACTAGCAAAAGGGATGACAGAAATCTTGAGAGGATTGTCAGGAATATTGTGGAGCTTCATGAGGAGTGGACTGAGACTGAGAAATCTAAAATCATCTTAGTTGGACTCAACTGAACTTTTGCTTAGTGGTCCAAAGTCATCTGTTCAGATAAAAGTAAAGTTTCCCAGAGTCTGGAAGAAAAGTGGAGAGAAACAGAATCATGTTGTTTGAAGTACAGGGTGAAGTTTTTTCTTGAATGTATCATGTTTGAGCTACTGTTGCCTTTCTGCCCATTCTCCTCTGAGATCAACAAAGCGTTTTCATCTACACGGCTGCTGCTCTGTGGAAATGTCTTTCTCAAACCATTTCCTGTACATCTGAATGACGGTGGTGTATGAAAAGTCCCAGTAGATGAGCAGTTTCTGAAAACCTCAGACCTCCAGAGTCATTTAAACTTCAGCAAATTTTCTTCACCGGGTTGAGTTGCTGCCACGTGATTGGCTAATACAATGTTTGTGTTAGACAGAAATTAAACAGCCATCGGTGTATGTAGATTAAAAATCCCAAATTCAAATCTGGGCTGAGACCAGAATATTTTACTCTTACCAGAAGCCATCTTTCTGCTCACTGTGCAGAATTGTGTAATTGTGTATTTTACTGCTTTAGTCATTCTAAAAATCCATAACACTCAGGAATTTCCTGAACCTTTTGCCTTCCTGTTTCCTGAGTTTACAAGCATCATGGGTGCAGTTGCATTTACACTGCTGGGACATCTTTTAAACACTGTTGACACTCAGCGGCACACCAGAAGCAGATTAATATAAAGGCTGAACCAACGTGTGTACACTTATTAAATACTCTTACAATGTGAGTGGTTTTGCTCTGAGGACTGGATGTACGGAAAGACATCATTGGACTACTGTAAGGGAGGTTTCAAAAGTCATTCCCAGAACTCTGGGAACTTTCACGGAAATGATTATATTTATTGTTGTGCATGACTGCAGTACTAATGTGTAACATTACAAGCACTGCACAAACAGAACTGTGAAGCAGAGGACATTTTTTTCAGTTGGTTAGTCAGAAGAAATGGAGGACAGGACAAAAATGATAACAAGCATGCTCAAGGTCCACAAAGGATTGGTTTTAGAAGATGAAACAGCAGAAATCCTAGTCACCAGACTTGAAAATATTTGATTAAATTTAAAAAATGCACCTGAAGCACACAAGCCCAAGAATATTTATGAATTGCAGCAGTTTATTTATGAGGAGTGGGCTAAGCTTCCTCAGAAATGCAGGGTCTATGAGATGTTTTCTCATGAATAAGTTGAATACATTTGAGACTAGTAATCATTAAAGTGTTATTTTGCTGTTCAATTAGGATAAAAAACACTTGCAATATATGTTTACACTCCTGAATATGCTATGATAGGATAAATAGTGACTCTATCTGTGGTTTTTCAAATTTCTTGGAATGAATCTGTGGATTATTCACACAGATCTGTTTCATGCAGGAAGGAGCATAAAAGAGAATATAATGTGAGCTTCATATACATAGAATCAATCAATAGCAGTATATTAATAATGTAAACATGTTTCATCAGTGTCTTGTCTCACAGAGAGGATTTTTCAGAGAATAGAGAAGATAAACAGGAGACAATTGAGTCCATTTCCTTTATAGCCCCTCGATGGGCACAAGCTAACACTCCCTACGCATCGCTGTCTTTGTTTCCCTGAACATAATGAGGTGTGGCAAAATGAGAAGGCACCTTCTGGCATTTTCACCACAACCGAGAAAAAGTTAAGTTCAGGAATAATCTCTTTGAGCAGAGAACTTGAGAATTATCACTCCATCATTTTCATACACTGCAGAAAGCAGCACGCAGTCCTGCAGCTATATCACATGAAAAATTACTTTTACTGTGACAAAAGCACCCCCCATACTACCTCCCCAACCTCTACCTCCACCAAATCCAATTTATTCGTTTCGAAACCGCTCCGCCGCCTCTTTCGGCATCATAAACTGGAAATATGTGAGACCCACTCGAAGTAAGGCTCTACTGTTTTTATAGAAGCACCTGTGAATCTGTGATCGCATTAAAGCCAAAAGCGTCTCATCAATACACAAGTATATCTCGGCAAAAAAAAATAGAAAATTCTTGGGAAAACAGTGTTTTATCCAAAAGAAAGCTGCAGAAGAGAATTTAAAAAGAAAGTAATGAGTTTCCAGAGAATAACAAATGCTCTTTGTAGAGGCTTTACAGGATTACTCATTACTGGCACCAACGTGAAGCCTGAAAGCACAGAAATAATCTTAATACAACAGATCTGCAGGCAGTAGTCCAAATGTTTTTACGGTTTCAGGCAGCATTTTAAGCCTGCATGTAATATAAGGCTCATTACAGGCTAAAAGGCTTATATGATGCTCCCACTCCTTTGATAGCAGTCTATCATTCAGTCAAAGAATTTGTGGTTTAATCTGTGGATTCTTTAGTCCATTAAGTGTTTTTGGATATTGAACTTTGATTTGGAAGAACATTGTCATGAAAGATAGAAACTATAATGAAATGTGCATTTACTAACTGATTTGATTGATATGTCTATTATTGTAGACTCAACATTGCTGTTTTCAATAACGACTACTTCACTTAGATTTATTTAATTTGAGATCTAAGTTGTCTTCCAGTCTCTTCAAGCAAAGATACTGGAAGACTCTTTATCCATCCAGCAGTGAAGGATGGAGAGGTTAACGAACAAAAAGAACTATTTCATCTGTGCAGACTTGAATTAAAATCCTTGTTGAATTTCATAAAATCGAAACAGTCAATTTCATATTTGACTGATGTTACAGTTAGCTATGTAAGGCATTAAATAGAAATATTTCAAATCCAGAATATTGTCTTATGTTTTGTTTTTTCCATGTTTTTTCTGTGCCCTGTCTTTTTCCATTAACCAAAAGTAAGAATAATCTTTATTTTTTGCTTGCTTTGACTTTTCCAAAACTCATGGATGGTTCTTGTGTATTTTCAAAAATAGATTTGTAACATTTTATTGAAGTTTTTAGAATAATACAGATATCTTTCTTGCCATACAAGCATACAAACAAAACTCATTAATTTAACTTATGAGAGTAAGTCTATTTTAAAAAAAATGAAATGATCTCTAAGGTCTGCTTTTACAACTGAAGATGTCATCAAAAATGAAATAGTTTTTAAGCAGCATCTGATGCTGGGGATCAGCTCTTCAGTGTAAACGGCTCAAAAAACTCTGATTACAGTCTACAGTATATTTTGTACATTTTAAGCAGCAGAACTGGATTTGTTTCAGTTTTCTGGAGGAAGGATGTTTAAACCAGACTTTAGCAAACTGATGCAACAATACTTTTAACCACCAATAAAGTGAGAGCTTTATTGGCGGTGTGTAAAGAAAGAGAGGTTCAGACCAGATAACATCTAGTTTAAGTTTTGCAGGAAAGTGAGAATCATGTCTCTATTGATGTTTTTTTCTGTGGAATAATTTCATTAGGACACATACATGCTCAACACTGCTTGTCAGCCTGTCAATTTATTTCAAGATATTTCTTTTTTTGGCTAAAGTGAGACAGGATCTTGTTTTTTATGTCAGCAATGATGTTGGCCTGAGAAGACTCCCATTGATTGATTTTTCCCTAATGCTTTTGTTGTTAAACCATTAAGTTTTGGAATAATGTCGGTGTGCCTGCAATTCCTAGGGAGGTTCCACATTGTTTTCTACTAAATTTCTGGAGTTCCTAAACATTCAAAATGATTTTGTAACTCTATTCAGACTGATAGATGTTCCATTCTCATCTGTTTTTAGATTTCCTTAGGCTGATCTGTTCCTTTATGCGGCTCTCCAGTCTATTTCATGACATGAGGCAAATTGTGAAGTGATTTCTTGATTCTACAAGTCCAACATTTATTGGGTCTGGGTATGGTTACTTAACCTGACCCCAGCTTTTTTTTAAAGAATGTGATTATACACACTTAGTTTCTGATTTCATATGGAGAACAAAGAAGATACAAACATTTGTCAGGAGGATGTAAAGTACAGCAAGAAACCAGAGATTGAGAAAATGGAAACAAGAAAAAACCTTTTATTAAAAACTGTGCAAATTCTTCATGCTACAGCTAATTTTACCCTAGATTGGACTTTTCAGTCTCCGTGTCAGAAATGAGAGTCACACACCAGCATTCTGGGAGCCGGCAGCAAAAACATGGAAAAGACTTCATTTAGAAAAAAAGATAATCAGAGCAAAGGCAATGAGGGGCAGAATGACACTGGCACACAGTGACAGATAATTTAATCTTGCATGCAGGAGAAATGTTTGCTGCAGGGAATCGTTGCTGATCTGGTCATCATTCCTGTCTGGAATATCAGTGTCTCCAAAGCAGTGACATCCAGGAGGGAAGTTATGTCGCCTTCAGCTGAAGTGGCATCATCTCCACTGAGAACTGCATCTGTCAGCAGTCATCTAAAAATCAAGCTTGTTATAATCATCCCCAACCTGAACGAGACACACAATTTACAGTCATTACCACTCCCATTAGCTGTTCTTTATAGGGGTTTTGTGTGTTATGTTAATGTATCTGTATTACAATGATGTAATTTCACCATCTCAGTTCTTGGCATCTATTATCTATGCTCAACTTCCATCTTCTTTTAATCTGATTTGGTGTTTTGCAAACGTATTCCCTGTGAGGGTTTTTACATTTGGTCACATTACAACTGTAAACTCAATGTAAACGCAGATGTTCTGTAAAGGCGACAGACGTATAACTTCGTGAAGACCAAGGAGACAGAAGGCAGGTCAGGTAAAAAACAAGATTTATTCATTTCCAAGAGTCTGATGTAATATGACAAATTGCGTTCACTTCAAGGGTCATGTACTTTTGTGAGCCAAAAACGTCAGTAGCAACGTAACTCCCTGGTTTTCTTGGCCTGAACGCTGAGCCTCATCAGTAGCTTGTCCACATCTCTGAATCACCATTAGGCTTCGACCCGCTAAACATAAAAAGGGACAGCGAATTGCTGATGAGACGTAGGAGTCCATCTACGCACTAAGACCCTACTTTTGTTGCTGTTAAGCACTCTCATCAGTGGAAATGTAATCACCTCTTATGCCTGAAACAAAGGTAATGCTCTGTGAAGCACCCAGAAAGATGGGGGCATATTTTCACTTTCTGCAAAACTTTCATCTCTGGACGTTAGAAGAGCCCTCCACCTCTTTTCCTCTCCAAGCTCATGAGCCCCACAGGCGAAAAGAGAAAGGTTGGAAAAGGAGCTTTTCTATAACTTTCAGTCTGTAAGTTTCAGAGCCAAATATTCTGAACATGTCACCGCTCAAATAGATGAAATGTGCTTCTTTGCTTTCTCACAGCACCAGGATGCCAAATGCCATCTGCAAGTTCTCTGAGCCAGTTTGGGATTATTGTTGTAATTTACATCCTAACTGCCTGTCTGCCTTTTAAGGTTGTGCAGAGTATGACTTGGGTTTGAGCTCAACACATAAATCTAGACATTATTCAAAAAAGTGCAGCAGCAGAATAAGTATAGAGAATGCTGAAGAAAAATTGAATTTAAATTGCATAAAACAACATCAGTTAATTCATAAAGTGGAGAAGTTGGCAAAGAAATGCAACAATGCAAAAAAAAATTAAAAGACACAAGACGTCTCCTTTTATCACTACTTTACGGTCTGTAGCTTCTTCAACTCTTTCTGGTCACAATGTTGAAATTGTTCAGCTATGTTTTTGGAACACGTGGTAAAATAGATTCTAGAAAAAAAAGGCATTTAATGCAAAAAAAATCCACAAAATCTGAAAATCTTTATGCCTTTAAGTCTTCCTCACACAGCTCCTCCAGACTAGTGGCAGCAGCGAGCAAATACCTGGTGGAACTGTGCGTCTGCTGAGCTCATCATACCAACTCCTTCTCAGTCCAATGCTTCTAAAAAAAATTGGGATCATGCAGAAGGATTGTTGTGAGAATGGATAGGAGTTTCTTAAAGAGACAAAAACCAATTCCAAGGCATCAGATACAGCTATGATGCAAAGTCAAATTTCTTTAGTTATTTTTTATAACAACTAAAGATAACAGTTACTCGATTGTGCTATAAAATACCCTTCAATAAACTGAATTTTGAATTTACTCATGTCATCTTCGTCTGATATTAAAATTTGTTTATTTGAAAGATTTAGTGTGACAGATAGGCATAAACATAACACACAGGTAATGGGGCAAACATGTTTGAACAGCTCTGTATAAAGTTAACATTTTTAGAAAGTTAACATCTTTTCATTTTTGAAGCCAGTGTAAGCACTTTGTGACTTAAAGACGTAGCAAATGCCTGCATCTTTTCCATCTGAGTTCTTATTTTTATATCATTGGCATTCGCACATCAATTTAAATTTATGCTAAAAAAAAAATGGTTTAATTTTCTGGGTTTTTACTCTACCACAGCCAGAGGGGAGGAAAATCTATTTTCTTATACTGCGCAAAACAACAAAAAACTACTAGAGTGCTTTGATGTTGATTGCAGTAAAACATTTGTGTTCTGATTGAGTTTTGCTGTGAATATAAAGGAGTTAGAGGAGACTTCTAGGGTTGAGCAACAGAGCAAATTCAAAATATTATCTAAAAAAAAATGAGGACTGACCTTTTGATGGTAACGCAGTCATGTGGGGAGTCGGTTCTTTTTATTTCTCTGCCACTCTAACTCATCACTGGGGTTTGAAAAGAAAAGTTCAAACCCACAGATTAAATATACCATACATATTTTTCTCCAGCCTGCAGTGTTATTAAGTCATTTAAATTGTCTTGATATTGAAGCTGCAAGGTATGAAACCAAGGAGATCTTCCTTTTGTAAGATGCAATAAAATTAGCAGATCTTTTTAGTGATGCCTGATGGTGTGACACCATCATTTTAATAGCCGACATGACCTTAATCTTAATATTTCTTTTAATTCTACCTTCCCTAAAGCAGTATTTAATTTAAAAGTAAAATGCAGACATATCTCTGCATATTCACCTTTTGTCGTGTGCTCCCTTTCAAAACTGATCACTGGTTCATTGAAATGACCCCAGCAGGCGGCTTGTGAATGCTTTTGGCCAACAATCCCAGCTGAATGATGGTCCACAAACAGCCTCTCTAACTGCTGTTCCTGATGGAGACGGAGGATGATTCCCCTCAAATGGGAGTTATTCTTTGCCACGCAGCATCATTCAGGAGAGGAGCTTATGAGGGGGGAAATTTGTGGGTAATAGATTTGTGCCACCATGGCTCCCCAACTCCGGCAGATGAAAAATTTATGCAATTAAATTTCTAATTTCAGCAGGGTAATCGGGTCAGGACAGTTTGACTTCATTATCAGCAGCAAACTCATTATTAAAATCAGTCAAATGAAGATTTGACTCACAGTCATGACACTTGGGTTTACTGAGGTTAAAACGAGTCTTTTTGGAGATTAGAGCACATCCTTGCATAGTTAGAGAATATCAGACACACAATATAGATAACATTATGCGAGAGAGATCACAGAACACATTATAGAGTATGCATCAAAATATTATGAACATCTTTAATCAGATAATCAGATAAACGCAGTGAAAGTGGAGGAATTCAGATGATCACCCTAAAGCACCGGCCACAAATGCTGGATCTTACGGTAAAAATTTGAGCAAAATTCTTATAATATAGTCACATTTTACTGGCAGCTTTCAGTAAAGTCCACAGGTTTATATTTGTGATGGTAGGACAGAAAATAGCCCACAAAGAGATCAGTGTAGAGATGGCATGCAATGGATGATATAGAGGAAAGACTTGTTTTTTGCCAGGCAATTGCATTAAACTTTTAATTACAAACTGATTATAACTACAGAATTAGAAATTTTCTTGAATCCATTTAACCTGACTGACACATTTTCCCATCTTTCCCATTTTGAAGAGTGGATAAAGGAAATGGGCCTATCATAACAATACTTAAGGGAAAGAGGAAGTGATGAGCTTTCATAGCATGCATAATTTAAAAATATGCTTCAGTTACATTTTCTTTATTGGGCCTGTTAGGGGTTAAAATATTTTCAGCTTCGTTGAGTCCAACTCAATTACTTTCCACAGTAACTACACTAAAAGGTTGTGTTTTTATAAATTTCTTTGTGAAATACCGTGCTGCTGCAATACATCTTTTAAATGTTTTCCACACATTTTTACCAGGAGTGCCAAGAACTGCAGAGGTTTGTGTAAAAATGCAAATTAAGAACCTGACAGGTAAAAAGAAAGGCTGCACTGTTACACAGTTTGTAAAACCCGCTGTTTAGTCTCAAGATAATCAAAATACCATTTGAGTTTATTACATTTTTCATTATTGTTTCCAAGACCAGAACAAAAAGGCTAATTATGTGCTTGGTTGAGGGCAATAGGAACAGCCAGGCTCCGGCACGAGCCACCTTCTGCCCCTCTGATCAAATAGTGAGAGCCACATAAATGCATTATTCAAAACTGCAGGTAATATTAATACCACGATGTGCTGCGAGTCATCTCGGCTGATTTAATATTGGTTTGAAACATGGCTGCTTCCGAGAGCCTCGTAATCTTCCCGGCACCACCTGTGCTCATGCGAGGACACGGAGTGTGTTTATGTTTCCTGGTCCATACAACCTTCTTCTCCCCTCTGGTGCTAAAAGGTTCCCAGGGGAAACACGTTACTGACGTGCCCGAATCTGCCTTTTCAAACATTTAGCGTGTTTGTTTGAACTGCCGTCTTGCCTGTGTTTTCCGCAGGATAATGATTCAGGTAGAGCTGCATAGAAGCGTGTGGATTAAAAAGCTGCTTGGTTCCTCTGGGTGAAAGAAGGTCCTTTTCTGTGCATGAATCTGAGCGAATGTAATGGAAGGGACAAAATAAGCATAAAATGGTATCTGCCGGTGTGAATCCTGCACCTGCCCTATGAGAGGGGTGATGTCTCACCGGCAGGAAGCTCACGACAGATAGGTGAGTGCGGCTTTCATGAGAATCATCCGGCTTTCATGTGCCGCCAGAGGGGAAGAGAGCCCTCGGAGTGCTGCTCATCCATCTCCGCTATAAGAGGAGCAGTCGCCTCAGGCACCATCATACAGGAAGATAAAACTCTAACACACACAGACACATTCAAGCGTGTCTTTTTTTCTTTCTTTTACCTGTCTGGTGTTATACTTCCTGGCTTACATTCATCTCTGACTCCTGATCTAAATTTTCCACGCTGCATGACGAACTATTAGTCGTCATCTAAATCCTAAAATAACTGAATTCTGACTTTCGAGGCTAAAATAAACCCGACCTTCTTACTGTGTGGCAGAGACACATTGCCAAACATGATACTGCACTGAAGAACACAAGGTGGGGCATAACTATGAAGCTGAATGTAAATGATGCATGAGCTTGTAAGTTATTTACAGTATAAATAAAAATCTGAAACAAGTCCATATCTCTGTCTCTTCATGGTTCAGTTTTCATGGATTCATTTTTCTGTGGAATGTGACTCCAAATTATTTGCAAAAAATATGCAGAATTTTTTCATAGAGTATATCAAAATTATTACAAAATATAATGTATTTATTATTATTATTTAAAATATTCAAAACAAAATGCAGCTAAGGAAGCTGACCTATTTCGGCGCAATGCTATTTAACACGCTATTGGGTGGCATTTGCAAACCAACCAATCCAAGAGCAGCATTTATATTTCTTGAAGCTGATTGGCTGTAACCCCGAGAGCGGAGACAATGATTGTGGTCTCTAACCTCCATTGTATTTGTATTTAGCCCTCTTTACTCTGACTGGTGTAAATAAAATTAAGTGCAACCAGTCAAGTTCAGATTACATCTAATTGTTAAATAAACATCTGTACTCTGTGTACGAATGCACCTGTTCTGTCAAAGCCTCACGTTTTTCAGGCAACATTAGTGAACAAAAGGGGTCATGAAGGTAAAGGAACAAGCCTGAAAGTGAAGCTTAAGCAAAGTTTGATTATAAAACAAAGATCCACAGCTCAGGTAGAAGATATGTCAAGAGAAATCTGAGACAAATCTGGACTTTATGGAAGACTGGCGATAAGAAAGAAATCCTTGATAAAGATCAATTGCAGTTTGCAACAAACCTGGTCTGGATGCGAGTGTTGTTTCTAATAAAAATCTAACACTGTGCACCACCTACAATACACCATATGATGAAGCCTAGAAATACAGTAAACTGGTAAATATGAAACCGTACCCATGTTAGCATGACCCAGTCAAAGTCCAGACCTAAATACCAATTAAAGAATCTGTGGCAAGGTGTTCTTTATTTAATCCAAAGAGCTACTGATAATTTGCAAGGAAAATTAGAGACATACCTCCTCTTGCAGCTATTAGTGCAGCAAAATGTGATTGTAGCAAAGCAAACGAAAAACAAAAGCATGCTGCAGTGTTGGTCTGTCTGACACAATCCCAATATAATAATACCTTGAAGCTTATTCTTGTAATTTCACAAAACATAATAAAAGTTCAAGGAGCATGAAGACTTTTGCAAGACACTGCAACTGTTCTCAGATTTTTGTCATTTTTAATTAAATTCATGGTTACTAACATAAAACTAACGGCCTCCATGAAAACTGAAGGACAAAAATGCTGTCAAAGGGTAACACTCCTAGCAACAAGCAACAATGTGGGCAAGAGGTGAAAATTAGACATCAAAAATGTTACCTGGCAACAAGGTTTTTTCCATTTAAATTGAAAGGAAAGAAGCGATGGCGATCACGTTTAAAGTCGGAGGGGGAATTACCTTAATCCGCCCGTCCCTCACGGGGGGAGAAGAGGTCAAGCACGGCGCATTAGGGAAGCAGGTGGAAACTGCTGCTGGAGGACCCTGGAGAGGCTGCAGAGGGCAATCAATGTAGATTTCAATTTTTAATCAGAGACAACTTTAAAACTTGCTCTGCTCATACTGCTGTGAGTTCAGATTTTTAAACAACGCATTTTGTTGCCTTTATGTAGAAGAGCACGGAAGTATTTCTGCTCCACACTTCGTTGTTTCTTGTGTTCAGCTAACACGAAACACCTGACAGTTCCTGCGGCACAGTGCCTGTGTTTCCCAGGTAAAGGTGTTAATGAGAGTTCATAGTGAATGGTGTTGGGAATTCATTCGGGATAAAACTACAACTAATTACCTGATACAGTTAGTAACTGTGCAGCAAATAGAGCCTTGTAAAAGAATTCATACGACTTTTCATCTTTTGTCACAAATACTTCATTGGTCTTCACCAGAAAGAGCCAAAGTCCATGGTAACTCTGGGAAAGGTGCAGCTTACCTTGTGGCAACTAGCACTTCTTAAGCTTGTAAGAAGTCATGTAGAAAGAAAGTGAACTGATCAAGTGAGACCAAAATATTTTTTTGGCAGACAAAGAAAACATGTATGGCTAAAGAACTTTTGCGTATATTTCTAACACAATTTTCCATCCATTAAGCTTCACATCAATATGATTAGGTACAGCACTCCATGGAAATTCAACTTTTTAAACAATGACCTTTTGTAGCCATCTTGTGTAGGGTTGCCAATAACTGATGAACATCTGTCAAGTCAGGATTGTGTAATTTTCTTTGCATAAAAATCCTCTTATTTAAACTGGCTTTGTTATAGCATTCTTATTTTTTTTAAGAATCTAAATTTCATGTTTTACTTTATTTTAAATGAAATCAAATAAAGAGATATAAACTAATGAAATGCAACATACTGTGTGTGCAACTTAATAATTAGTTTCACTTCTTGAGCTGAGTTACACCAACGTAGTTGCTCAATGACCAATTTGAATAAATCTGGTCAAATTGTGTGGTTTTACATAAAATTGATGAAATCAACAATGCACAAAAGAAAAAAGAAAACAACGAAATATATTCTTAGTCCACGCAACACGGCCAGAATTGGATTTTACGCAATGGAAACACAGGAGCGATGGAGCCAGATGGCAGAAAGACTGTTTCTGTTCTTTGCTCTGACTGTGAATGTCACCAGTGACAACCAACCAGCCGTACGAGTATCCTGACGGATATGAGAGCAAATACTAAGCAGGCCCTGCCATTTGCGCTACCGACCGTGAATGACTAATGTTTCAGGTCCGAGTAGTAGGAATGTATGCATGAAATGTTTGATTTGAGGAAAACTGTCTTCGATCACAATTCTGCCTGGTCATTTATTGAAGTTATTCTTTTATCCACGTCAACGTTATTTGAGAAAAAACATTCACTATATTCAGTAATCTGACTTGATATTGTGCAAATGCCGTTCACTTCCAACTGAAGATGGAATAAAAATGAACACAAGACAAATCTGAAATGGCTATGCTGTTCACTTGCCCAGAATTGCTTACCTTTTCTTCAATATTAGCAACCACATTTCTTCAGTCATTAACTCCTACCGGCTCCAGCTCTGTTTGCTCCTTTGATAATCCATACTCCCATTTTGATGACGACGCCTTGTACCAGGAAGGTCCTGAGCTGGAGTCCCACAGTCCTAAAACCTAAAACATATCTGTTAGGTTTATTGATCTCTCTAAATTGCCCTTAGGTCTGAGTGTGTGAATGGTTTTCTTTCTTGTGTGTCTCTGTGCTCCCCTGTGATGGCTATTTTCAACAATCCGTTTTCTGTTTAAGACAAAATAGAAACAGGAATGATTTTTTCCCCATACAGTACCACTCCTCCCTCTTGAACAAAGCTGAAAAAAATAATTCTGCAAAAAATATGCATAATTTCTCCTCTTAGCATCAGGATTTGGCACCGTTATTTGGACAACTGATGAAAGGAGACATGTCTGTCATTTACAGAGTGATTTATAGCAGAACATCAGAAGAGAAGCTAGATTTTATAATGTTTGCTCAGCTTTATACTTACAGAAATATCACCAAAGATCAGAGGAACTGTGATTGCTCTGTGTTTCAGTCTAAAATATGAGCAGCCTTTTATACAGCAGGGCTCAGTTATAAAGAACTGTTTGGATAACATGTGGAGTGAAACCTTTAGTTGGTATTTCCGGCAGTGAGTCAGCCTTCCTCCATAAAACAGGTGATGAACTTCATCAGGGTCGCCCCATATCACAGTTTGTAACCTGCACTTAGTAAATGAGAGCTGCCAAAAAGATAAAGATCCCCTCAAACGGGATCCTCTGATTCAAGCTTTTGGAAAAAAACAAAACGTTAGTAACACTAACATATGTACAGAAAAAAGACAAAGCAACTGACTGATCTTTAGTTTGCAAAAGAAGCTCTTGATTTTTTACAGACTGAACAAATATCTGAGCATGTCCTGGACCTCGTTATAGGGATCTTTGGTTGTTGCATATTGTAGGTTTTGGGTCTCTGTGGACCAGCCTAGCTCCCCACCGACAGGATTAGACTCGCATCAAATTTGGATCCATGCACTTTGTACACCTGAGGCTTCCTGTTGTGTTATTTGTGCAACTTCTGAGCAGTTTTTTCAGGGTCCACTGCCTTCCTGCCGAGCAGCAAGTTCTTCCCTCAGGGAGCTGCTGAGACTGAAACGGCTGAGTAAAAATACCGCAATGATGAGTTTCTGTTTACTTGCTGCCTTTGAAGCAAAACAACCGCCTTAAAGATAAAGTCAGGCAGATCACAGGGAAATAAACCTTAGCCACTACATAATTATACACCTAAAACATCTAGATATCCCCTCCACTGAACACTTATCCTGTGAATTTTAATTGAAACGCTGACATCTTAGTTGATAGGACACTCAATGCATCAAGACAGATTGAGCTTTGATTATGTTTACTCCTCTTTCAAATTAAAACAAGGAAATGGTTGACACAAAGTAAACAATGCTCATCAGGTGTTAGCCATAACAAAGTCCTTTCTTGACTGTTTAGCTCATGAATTAGAAAAAAATAAATAGGAAAACAATCAAAAAAATAATCTAAGCATCATGTTCAGTGTTTTAATAAGAACACAGGCAATTCAAGCTACAAAGATTTCTACAAGGTAAATGGATGAATCACATTGAGGCAGTCACTTCTCTGAGGTCCATACATGTACAAGCGAAAACGCGACGCAGCAGACGGGCTTGAAATGTTTACTGTAGAGGGTCTGGATGCTGATGAGGATGTTCGCTGTGACTGTGGGTTTGATTCGGAGTTCAGAGGGGCTCAGATTGGAGGAGGCGGGGGGGGGGTTACGGTGAGGCCCAATTGGGTCTTTTCGGAGGGGGAGGGGGCATTAGCTCCGAGTCCGGGTCAGACGGGCGTTTCCGGCTCTGTGCGTTGACTCCCTGGGCGCAGCGGTCCAGATACTCAAAAAGGATTTCCTTCGTGACGGGTTCCTGGATGCTTTTACAGACAGCTGGGCAGAGAAAAACAAACGGGCACAGCAGGAAGGAAGTTATCACAGAGACGCTGACAGGCTGTTTCCACCCATGTATAGTGCAACTCCTAAACTTTTAATTTTTTATGTTACAACAAAAAGACAGTGAATAGTTTTTCATAAAATTATGAATTGTTTTTTAAGTATTTTACAAATAAAAATGTGAAAAATTTGTTATGTATTTGTGTTTAGAGTCAATATTTTTTATCCATTCTTCATAAAATAGCTGAAGCTCAGTCAGACTGAACAGAGAGAATGTTTAAAAATCAATATTCAGGTCTTATGCTACCATAAGTTTTTCATCGACTTCTCTAAAGTCTAAACATCCACACAGCATCATGCTGCCACTGCCATTCTTTCATCTTGCTTAGCTTTGGTAGTCTGTTAAAAAGTGTTTTACTTGATGACTGTTTTTTCTTTTGTCTGACAAAGTAAGTTGGCACGTGCAGATTCTTTTTCAGACCTTTGTGGAGGGAAATCAGTTTTTCATGTGTCGGGCCAATCTCCCAATATTAAGGAAATCCAGGTCAATTTATCAGCCCTTTTTAATAAGCATTAATTTCAACAACTTTCTTCCTGTCACTCTTTCATGAAGGCCATATTTGTTTTTTAGTTAATTTAAGAATCAACAGATTATTCCACCTGAGCTGTACAGGTTGGCTTCTTGTTCGCTTTTTCTGATTGGTTACAGTGACAGGGTTACAGTGCCCAACATGTCACTGTAAGTGGAAAACTGTCTCTCAGTAGGTTTGCAGTTGTGCCACACCGTTTCCATTTTTGGATAATGGATGAAATGGTGTTAAAACTTGGAAATCAGTTTTATGAACTTTTCCGCACTTTTAACCCTGACCTTTCAGGTGTTGCTTTAGTCTTTGTGATGCTGTTTCCTCTCTAACAAACCTCAGATATTCAAAAGACAGCTGTACTGATTTAGATGCTATTTTACACACAGGTGTGGTTTTATAGTAAGTATGAGTTTTATTTAGGGGTATCAGCATATATTTTTCACATTAATATTAATTAGATTGTTGAAAACTTTGACAATTTTCAGTCCAATTCACAGATAAGAACTACTTTTTGTTGTTTTGTCATATAAAACAGTAATAAACATACACGGTAACAGTTTAACCTGAGGGACTTCGTACCAAACCTCACCTCCCATCAGCACTGATACTTTGAGCCATCTTCACATTAAGTTTAGAAAAAAACAGGATTTGGATCATTACCCCTGAGACTATGCATAGAAATAGCTCATCCCACTTCACAGCTCCCTTGGCACTTTCATGACCGAGCCACGGTACCAACAACACATTAACGATTATTTGCAGTTGCTAAATGGAACAAAGTGTTATCAGTCTGGAGAGACATGCAAAGATATCTGTCAAGATTTTTTGATAAAAGAGACTTTTGCCATCTGGCCTCCGAGGCTGTCTCGCAGCCCGCAGCAGCATCTAAAGCCCAATAACTCTATATTGTCTTCCATCTTCTACAATCAATTTAGTTTGCTCTTTAAATGCATTTCTCCTCCCTTCTGCTTCAAGTTTATATGGCTTCAGCTTCTGTTCCTATGCTATTCCTTGTACAGCACTCTGATGTCAACATTTAGATGAAATGCTGTGCTAAAAAGGTTCATCAGAGGGGGAGGCTGTGTGCAGTCTCCATCATCTTCTCCTTTGTTTACATACATTTATTTTCTCTGAAAGGTTATGTAGAAGCTTTCAGATGATATAGAACAATGCATGTGAAGATTTTTCTTCAACCGAAGCAGTTAATTGCTTTTTTCCTCCTGAATTAGACTGTGAAATAATCCCCAATATAACTCTTTGAGACAGAAACAGAAGAATTAATGCCATGCTAATTTTAAATCACATTTATAAATGCTAAATATTTATAAATACTAACTATAAGGATCAAGCAGCATCTCAGAATATGGACATTGAGGCAAAAGAGTGAATTTACACCTCATAAAATCTGAGCTTTTAGCTTAAACATAAAACTTCAGAATAAGGTGATTTCATCTCTAAGTTTTTCATATGCAAACTTTGATCTGGTCAAACCAAACGATAACAGTAAAAAGATTAATATGGTAATTAGAATATGTGAAAATTATCATTGTACAATAAAAGAAAGAAAAATATTTCTCTACTTAGTTTGAATAAATCTGTAACTGACAAAGTAATTAGAACGTCAACCATAATAATAAAATCTTACACAGTGACTTTAGAAAGAAAATAATCTCTTTCTCAAATGTTTCCAAAAATTCTCTACTTGAACCTTTTTGGCTTGTTTCCCCAACACGTTGTAATTGTTATATTTTCAGTCTGTTCTGTGGGAGTAGAAGATTAACAATTTCGTGTTTAAGAGAAAAAGTCAAACTACAACTTTAAAGAAGCTGTGCTGAAAAACATTGTTTCTCCTGATCCATTTCTAGGTCATTTAGCCGAACTGTATTAACATGAGCCAAAAAAACTGCATGTGCAAAGCAGCTCGAAATGTCTTTCCACCAACAGAAATTGAAAACAAAACAAAAAAAGATTGGTCAATTTACACTAAGGCTGCACCATTTATGGAAAACACAAAATAGTGCTATTTAGGCCTGTCGCGATAAACGATAAATCAATTAATCGTACGATAAATTAAAACTATCGACGTCATTTCAATTATCGGCATTATCGTCTCTTCCGACCTTTTTCTCTTTCTGTTAATGACACCGAATGAAAAAAGGCTCAACTCCGGTGCTCTCCACTGACCCTCCCTTCCTCATTTCCTTAGTGTAAAGCCCAGCGGACACTACACGATCTTAGAGTTGTCGGCCGATTGTCGGCCCATTTTCAAAACCTGACAGACCACACATTAGCCGACAGAAATCCTAGGTATAACAGTTCGATCGGGTTCGTTCCTGCCGTGTGGTGTCCAACAATGGGCACAAAATAATGGCTACAAGTCCAGTGAACTAATTTTAAAACCAGGCATTAATCAATGCTTCATTACAGTCTACCTGCAATGCATGTGGCTAGTGTCAGCGTAAAGTCCTGACTGAATGAAAATCATTAGAACCTATTTACGTCACGTTAACGAAGAACAGCTGAAAAGTTACCGGGTTTATCAACTGCGGTAGCAATTTCGCTCCAACTCCTCCTCTTGTCATTTCTATATTCTTTGCATGTTGAATAAACATTAATGTTGTTTCCACATATCATCTCCGATGTCCGCTGGACTTCGGGTTGCGCCGTGTCAGCTGTTTGGGATTCCCCTCTGTAATTTACCCTCAGAAAGCGCGGAGGAGAATCCGCGCTTTCTGATTGGCTACCTGTCACATTCAACAGGCGTTAAAGCTCCCAGTCGGGGAAAATCCCTGATTTGGATCGGAGCGGCAACGACGATCTACCGTAACACACCACACAATCTTAGAAAGACCAACGTTCTAAGATTGTCGTAAGGGGAAAAAAGGAGCAAAAAATCGTGTAGTGTGAACTATTGCATCAGGTAGTCGATGTGCCCATCTTCTCTATTTAAATCTAATTATTACTGAAGGGCAATATAATATACAGACGTCATAATCTGCACTCTTTAGGTTGAATGCAGTATTTATTTCCACTTTGGCTTTATGTTTAGTTTTTATCAAGTACATTTTTTGTTAATGGAGACTGAGAATCCATTTTGTTTTTGGTTGTTTTGTTTATTTTGTTTATCATTTCCAGTGTTAAATATTCTTTTGAAAATAAAGTGTATCTATCTTTGGCAGGAAATCGCATGCATTATTACGTCATTTCCATTACATCAGTGTAAAAAGGTCTTCAAACAATATTATCGCATATCGCAATAATTTTTTGAGACAATTAATCGTTCAGCAAAATTTGCTATCGTGACAGGCCTAGTGCTATTGTTGTTGAATATTATGAAAATATCAATTGCAATTGTTCCATATTTTCCTCATTCTTCTATTTCTTCTCTGTCATCACAATGACTCCACCACTCTCTGGGGGATTTTTGATCTCTAATGTCAGTTGTGAGCCTAAAATGTATGAAATGTCCACACATCTGACCAAATCTATGCTTGGAAAGCAAGTCTACTCTTTGTATATCTATTATTTATACTTTGAGTTGAGTGATTTATAAGTCTGAAAGCTATGTATTACCCGGTGAAGAGTCTGAGTGTCTTAGATTATCACATCCATCTTTGGAGTGTGCAATTAATTAAATGTGTTTTTATTTTGGCTCTAATTACATTAATTTACAAAAATAAGATTACCATCTATTTATTTAACCATATTTCAATTTCTTTTTAATTTCTACTATGTTGAAAAGAAAGGATGAAGGAATACACAGTCAAACAAGCTGCCACAAATTAGTACTCATATTCTAATCGCTGACTGGATTATAAGTACATAAGTACCAATTATTTATTTCAAGCTTTACCAAAAATATTTTAAGTTGTAAACACATTGCTCTGTTTTCATGGAAACAGACAAATATTAAATATGGGAGGTTTTGCTGTTGTATTAGAAAAATTATGCACACAAACATGAATAGATCATTTTGGGGGGTAAAAAATGCTGTACATACTAAATGTTTGGGTTTTTTTTAATGATGAAAGGGCAGAATTGAGAAAAAAGAAAAACAGCAAATATTGTTGAACAATTATATTTTTTTCATATTGACCCCTGCAATTTAAACTCTAACATTAAGCCCGACACCAAATGTTAACCCACAAACCACTAGATGATGAAACACAACCGACAACAGCAGCTGATTCTACACTCCACCGTCCAGAACCCAAATCTGATTTTTCGACAGATAAGGTCTGACAGCATGTCTGAAGACATAAATCTGACAGACTGAACCTCAGGCTGGATTAATGATTGTCTAAAGCCCTCGACTCGGTTTGTGTCATCACTCATCTTCCTCGTGTCTTCATCTTTCTTTAGCTGCTGCTCACTGTTCAGCAGGAGGTTGGTGCTGACTGGTCTGCACGTCAAAGTTTACACTTGAACTAAGTTTAACATATTTTACGACACATCGTATATAATGTAGGTGTGCAGTGAAAAACAAGAATTATTTATGACGAGCAGCAGAGTAGGTTGAGCTGAGAGAACATTTGTGGAAAATGTCTGATAAAGTTCATTTACATTCTGTGTTTTATGCGAGAACAGTCTCACCCTTAAGTTAGCATCACAAATAGAATGAAGTGCTGAGTGCATCTATGCTCTGCAGATGGATGCACTCTGTCATTTGTACATGCTTTGTGGAAACACTTTGCTTTCTATTTCTTGTGTTTGGGCCACTAATATATCTTGGATACCTGTTTACAGCAGTGGTATTTACTTAAAAGGGGGGAAATATTTTATGTAGCAAAATGTCAGCTTCTCTGCTCAAAGAAAGGACACGGATGAAAACAATTTGTCCTGGGCACAGAGTGCGAGGCCTGACGGGTTGGTGTGCACGCTTATACAACAGAACATCTGCCACCTCCACACACACACATTCGCTCACAATCTCATAACAGGGAAATCTAACTGAGAGCAAAGCCTGATGAAAATACTGATAAAATAAGCCATTAATCGCGGGCTGACTGCTCGTTTTTCACTTTGATACAGCTGCAGATAAAGGAGGAGGTGAGGTATTAATAAATAACTGCAGATGAGGAAGGAATAGAGACTCACCCATGGCTGTGTCATAGGAGTTGGGGAAGCTTTTGTCCACCCTCTGTCTCATAAACACCCAGCTGTTGTTAGCAAAGGTGCACTCGATGATCTTGTTGTCGTACTGTTTCAGCTCTTTGGTTGCCTGTGCAGACACAAAGAAGAGATTCATCAAAAACTGTGAGAGGAGGAAATTTTGCATTTGTTTTATTCTTTCTAGTTTCTGTAAAAATAAAACATACTTTGTTAGATTATCTGGTTTAATGGTGGTGGCTGTCATTAATAGTATGAATATGCAGAGAAATGACGTAACTGGACAAGCGGGAAATTCATAACATTCATGATAAAATAAAAAAATCACCGAAGTATATTTTCAGTAAACCTTATTTTGAAAAGCTAAAATTTCAATATTTAGCAGGAGTGTAAAGAAACAGTGATCGGTATGTATTCAGGTTTTAAAGTCATGGTTTTAATCGGTTTTCTGAACGTTTCAAACCACAAAAATAAATAACACCATTTTTTTTTCTTCCATCAGCAGTAAGCAAACAATATTTTCAATATCTGGAGGTATTCAGATTTTTTATGTTATTGGTATTATGTATGTTGAAGACACATGATGTTTTTTTTTAGCACAATCAAGTAACTTTATTACCTTCAGTTCAGCTGACTTTGTAATTTGAAGCCTTAAAATTGGGCGTCTTTCCCTTTAAGAAACTCCAGCTCTTTCCGACACGCCGCCTTTAGCACATCCTCACAACAATGCTTCTCATTATGCTGTTTACAACGATTCTCAGGAGCACTGAACTGAGAAGTAGTTCATATGATGAGCTCAGCAAATGTTTGCTAATTGCTGCTGCAAAACCCCAGGTATATTTTTCGATGAGGAAGCAACATAAAAAAGTTCATTTTACACAATACCGCCTCTTTAAAAAAAAGTGGAAGGCATAAAACTGATTACACAATGCATTCAGGAAAGTATTCACAGAGCTTCACTATTTCCACACTTTATGTCACAGCTTCAAATTGCATAAAATTAATCTCTTTCCTAAAAATTCTACACACATGGGACTTCTTCTCTGCATCTATTCCATCTCAACCCCCAGATGGTCACAGTAGACAGCCGCTCATAATGAACCTGAGCCAGGTTTGATCAATAGAAGGCATTGCTGCAAAAGCAATAACTTAATGTAGATGTGTGTTTTTTTTTACCATTGAAAACGTGGTCAACTAAATGTCATCGCATATATTAAACCTGCAGCTTAATGTTAAATTGATTTGAACTGAGTTGGATTCTTAAAGTGGAAATTAATTGGGCCTGATTGTCAGGTAAAGTGCTTTGAGATCTCATTTGTTCTGAATTAGTGCTGTACGAATGAACTGAATTGAAACAAATAAAAAAGTGTCTAGTCATTGTGTGAAGGTCTCAAATTATTTTGTAATGTGACAAAGATACAACATATTCTATCCTTAATGAAACATCAGCACATGCACTAACACACTACACACATCTCCTGACAAAGCAGTCCAACAGTTCCAGGTCCACCTACTGAGCTACAAAGGATCGCTAACCCATTACATCATATTCTGCTTTGAAAACCAAAGGAAAAAAAAAAAAAAAATCAGTGCTGCATACTGTAACACTGCTCAAGTGTAAGAAAGTGGCACATGATACTGAAGATCAAGTATGAGTCAAAGAAGACATTTGAGCATCTGTTGTTTATTTGTCAAGGGACTGTGTCTCACTGAGAGGATTGTTGAAACTTGGAAAATGTAAATCCCTGAACTGCTGGGAACAAGGAAGGCACCCAAAAATGTGCAGCAGCAACGAGATTTTAAAATAAACAATAATGGAGGCACAAGATTTAGTATAATGCTCCTCACTGATGACGGACTCACGCAGGGTAAAAAATGACAAAGACGTTGACCTTCAGGGTTCAAACTGAACCCGTGACTCCCAGTCAAAGACTGAGAGCGGCCACTGCCAGGAAAGCCCCGACGTTTGGCAAGACACTACAAAGTAAGAGCTTATGTGATCCTAGAGTGCCGGGCATCTGAGCTCGCAGTGGGTGTTGAATTCACACAGGAAGCAAGACAGGGTGTGAGGAAGGAAGGGAGAAACTGAGAGAAAGAATGCAGACCATAGAGAGAGAGAAAGAGAGAGTAGATATGTTTAGATTTTCAGAAATCACATTTTACAGTGTAAGTATTGTTATATTTTGATTTTTTTATGTCAGTATGAAGACAGGGTCTGGTGAGCCAAACATATCTTTCAGCAGCAGAACAGCGACAGAATCTCTGAGGTCTCCTAAAGCTTCCCGCAGCAAACTGCCAGAAAACTGTGAAGGACAGCGCAGGCAGGCAGCTACAGGCTGGATCTCTCCCTGCTGCTCAGGGGTGACATGTTGGCTGCCATTTTTCATCACCACTTGGTGCCTAATCCATCCAAATCTGTCTCATTATGGCGGCGCACGTGTGTCCCCAGTTATCAGGGACATTCCAACTTTTTACAAGTCTGTGCAACACTAGTGTAGGGATGGTTTAAAAACAGAATTAATGCACCAACAGCTTGTGTATGATGCTGTAGTTAGGGATGTGATGCTTATGAAAAAAAAATGTTACCAAATTCAGACTCTGTTATAAAGTATAGATAAAGGAATGGATGATGGTGGATGGGATGGATGGATGATGAATGGATAAAAGGACAGATGGTGGATGGACAGAAGGATGGATAATGGATGAAGAGAAGACAGACCTATGGAAGGATGAACACTTGGAAAGGTGAATGGGGGGACGGATGAATAAATGAACATGAGAATAAATTGACAGGTGAATGAATTCAAGGATAGTCAGATGAAGCCTTAACAAAAGTGAAAGAATGATTAGACAGATGTTACATGAATGGTTGGATGAAAAAAGGGAGGAAAGGACAGGAGAATGGTTTAACTGCTAGCTGAAGAAAGACGGATGTTAGATTGACAAAGAGATTGACACTTTTAAACAAAGGAATACAGCATAAATTATCTAAGGAAATAAAAATGTGTATTACTCTAATTCCTTTTTTTCTCCTTTATTTTAAACACCTGGAAAATATTTTTGATCCCATTTTGTCTTGTTCTAGGCTTCAAGTACATACTGTTGATGAGAAACTTTTTTTTCTTTCAGTCATCAAACAATTTAAGGACATGTATTTTAATGAATATTCACCCTGTAGAGGCTTGTAGTTTGAATATATTATTACTTTTAAAGACAGGAACGGGGTACAGGTTCATATGAAATCAACACAATCTCTAGAAATTTAGCTTGAGAATTACAGAATACTGCCATGAAAGCATTAATCATTCCTGACATAAAAATGTCTTCATAGTCTCAGTTCTGCCACATTAGTAGCGTCTCAGTGCCAGTGTGTCATCAGATAATTTAAATAAAGACTTCATTTCCATGTAAGATGTTAAACTCCAACAAATATCACTCTTACCCAAAGACTGAAACTACTTCATCCCTGCCATAATTTTATAACTGCTTTACATATTACATCTGTAGAAAAGCAGTAGGTTAGGTTCGATAATATATTTTGTCATTTATAGCTGTTTAGTTGCAGAATAATTTATTTTCTCTGGTTATTCAAGGTTGATGCAGTAATGCAGGAGAGGCTTATTGCTATCTTGCCTTAAATTGCCAAATTGTCATCTATAATGAGGCCTTTTTTGTGGTTTCAGAGAAATTAAAATTATGCATAAATGTTTTTTCAATGACTTAAAAAGTGCACACTGACATATTTTAGCTCGCAGTGTTTATAGTTTAATGACTTTGTGGTTAGTATCAATAGATGCATAAATATGCATTTCTGTGTGTTTTGACTACTGTGGTTTTCAGGTGATATAATATCTTAAGAACCAAATTTTCCGGTTAAACAAATGGCTAATCAGATAAGTAAATGTTTGCTTTAGACATTACTGTAACTTTCTCTACATTTCCTAAGTAAACTCGGCTTCTACAGCATGCATTTACCAAAGCAACGCATCTTACAGATAGAAATACCTCGTGACAACATAAACATCTAAAGAAAGCATTTATATGTCAGTACATTCAAAATTTGGCATCTGACCATAATCTAATCAAACTGCTGCAACACTTGGGTATCCAATATTATTGTGCCGAAGAGAGCACGGCTCAGACAAATTGACATTCAGAATTAGACGTTTTCCTGAAAAGGTCTTTTGTTTTTCTATAACCAAACCTACTTTTCTTTCTTTCTGAAGTTAAATCAGAATAGAGTCGCAGGTCTGCAGCACTCGGGTCCATTTTAATAAAAGAACACAAGATGAGACGACGAATAAGTGGGAAGAGGATATAAGATGCAGACGAGTGAATATGAACAGGTTTCCTGGGAATATCTTCACTGATGAACAGTATGAAAATCAATGTTCAAACTTTAATATATGTTGTCAGACACAATATAGTATTTGCCTTCGGAACAATAATATCTTATCCAGTGAAAATAAAGAAAGCCAGACCAAAACATTCAGCAGACAGAGTGGATCATCTTCAGGGTTCCTACTTGGGCCAATAAGATCTAGACATCAGGGAAGTCAGAAAACAAATAGGATTCCTGATTAACCAATTACACAACCGACTCATACTTTGAGTGTGTGTTAAGCTGATCATCACCTCTCACATCCAGTTTGACTGTTTAATCAGAGACTAATAGGTGAAAAACAAGGTAATGAAGTGCAAGTGAGCAGGAGTTCAGCTTGTTGTCGAGTCTGTCAGGTAAACAAGGGGCTCTCAGCAATATCACCTTAACAAAACCTTAACAATGTACTGTAAACTTTACAAACTAAATGGATATGTTGCTTTCAAAAGTAGCTTTATAAGAGCATTTTGTATGGGTACCACTTTCAAATATTCAGTGACTTCATGTTTTTTAATCCTATATCTAAAATATTAAGCCTGTGGGCTATAAAAATTGATCTAAAGAACTTTAATGACACTTAAATGATGGTGAACCAGAGAGAGTCACACAGCGATGCCTTCAGGAGTCACATAAATTGGAGAGTTCAATGAAGGAAACAACAGTCAAAATAATTTCAGCACCTGGCGGTGGAGGTGCATGCTGGGAACTCATCATAGTTTCATCAAAGCTGAAAGGCTTTTTTTTTTTTTTTTAAGGAAACTGTTCTTATCCCCGTCACTGGTGGCTACACCTGCCAGGTAGTGTTCAGATTATTTATGATTAATACTCTGTATGCATAGGCCACATATACCTCCAGCAGAGCAAGTAGATACCAGAAAGCATTGAGACTTGACTAAAAAGAGGAACTGTAAAGTAAAGCCTTTAGAAGAGATTTAAAGTGTCTCATAAAAAAACAGCAGTGGGGATTTTAAATTTGAATCATTTTTAAAACAGAGTTGGATTATATTATATTTTCAAGCCCTACAGGGAGTTCAGTTATAAGTAGTTTTAATTTTTTTTTGCTTTCAACCTTCAAAATAACACTAGCAGGTACATTAGATCTGACAAATGTTTTATCCCGGGAATAGAAACACTTTTGTTTATTAACATATATCCATCTCAAAAATAATAATAATAATTAAAAAAACAATAAATACATCTATTGTGCTGCTGACCATGTTTCCATTCTGAACAGATTGCTGAAGTATTAGGCTACGTTTTTATTCTCGGTTTAGACCGGACAGAAAATCTTTTTTACTAACATATTTTAATGCAAATCTAATATGTTGTTTATGAATAAAACATAAAAAAGTAATTCCAATGCTTAAAAAAGCAGCACCTTGCTTTGAATGATATAAACATTAAATATTAGTGTTTTAGCTGCTCTCTGCTCAGCTTAAAACATGAATTTATAGAGAAAACACAGATTTCAAATTGCAATGAAATGTCTCACTGGGGGCACAGTAGAAAATAATCAGACTGTACAAAAACAACAGAAATCAGGAGGTACATGTCTGACAACTGGCTTAGAGTTTGAAAACAGAGGGAATAGTTGTTGCAAAATATTACATAAGCCTCCAAAAATGTCTAAAAGTAACATTTAAGCTCAAACTGTTTAGTTACAGTTATGCATGAGAAATGCACCTCCTCTTGGATTATTTTTTGCTTGTTAAATACAGGCTTATTTTTTCTGTATCCGCATCTACTGTTTAACATAAAAAAGCAAGCAGTGTGTTGTGTGCCACAAGCAAAGGAATAAACTTTAAAGGAATGTTTTCGACAACATAATTCTCTTAAGGCATCTGGTTTGTGAAGGCACACCAAAATCTTGATATCATCATTTTAAAGTGCTTGGAGAATTTCAGATAACTAAAAAAAAGACTTAACAACTGTAGCACATTCATTTAAGCAAGTTGGAAACTTGGACCCACAGTGGGGTCCAACTTCAAATTTGGGAATTTATGAGACAATTTAAGGGGACAAGTATGGTAAAAGCTCTTGCCTGGTGGTGTATAACAAACTTTTGACTTCAGTCGTAGAGTATATAAAACACATAAAACCAGCAAAAATGTATTCACAAGACAAATTAGAAACACTTTTATAGGTCAAACAGTAGTATGTAGTAGGTAATTTTATTCCTAAAATTCATTCAGGTTTTAAAAAATTGCAAACAAGTAAAAATATTTTCAGCAATAGAAGCTGATATTTTCAGCTGAGGCTGTGCCAGTAAATCCATCTAAAAGCTTCCTTCCAAAATCATTTCCTTTAGGAAACAACAGAAATTACCACAATAAAGGAGCCAAGTTTGAAAAATTACCTCAATAAAACAAGTTTTTGTGAAAATCACGTAATATTTTCAAATAACAGAAAGGTTGGCTTGATTTCTTTCACTGGCAGCCAAATGCATTTCGATGAGATGTCAGCCGAATGTTCCTCAAATTGCATCTAATCGGAGCTTCAAAATGACTGCGATGCCCACAAGGAAGGAGATCAATGTCAAAGATACAATGCGGTGGCTCACAGCAGACAACAAACTCACACTCTTACTGTGCAGAGGTGATGGATTTAGCAGGAACAGCTTCCTGATTGAAAGCACAAGTCATCTTGTCCTCTGCTAACATGTAATCAATATATTTTTAAAGCACATTAGCACTTGGGTCGGCTGTAAATAACATTTTACTAGAAAATAGCGACATGAAAACTGATATATATAAACTGATACAGCAAAGGGACTGCAGTACTTTTCAAATTACAGACTAAGGAGCAAACAGAAACAGAAGTCTGCAACTTTAATGGATTGTGCTCCTAAATAGTAACAAACTACACCCTGTAGAAGTACCTCATCAACAATAGTCAATTTTCAGAAAAGACTTGTAATAACAGAACGTATGTATCATAATATTACTCTTCCTTTGGGTATCGCCATCAGACTGCCAAATTCAAAACTGTAGAGAAACTGATTGCTGGAGTTTGAGTTTTTAGATGTTAAAAATTGGCAAAACTGGCAGCAAAATGATAAGATTGTATTCTTGTTGCTGACTGGGATAAAATGTATGGAGAAATGATCATTTTACTGCTCTTCAAATGCGGTACACATGTTAGGTGATGTGTTAGTTCGGTAGAAAACTAAATAACGCAGCTAAACTTATAATTATACCACAATCACAAAAAAAGATCAAATAAAAATGTTCTACTTGATAATGTTTGATGTTTGTATTGAATATGCTGTTATGGGAAATGGCTTTTAGAAATGGCACAATTTACCCAAACACTTGCTTAGTTGTTCTTTTTGTAGTAATATTTGATTAACTATTTTATAATTGATTGTACCAATGTCATGTACTTTACTTATCCTTAATTGCATCTAGCTGGTGAAGTTCTTTGTGCAGTACGAACTGTTGGAAAAGTGACATGTAAATAAACTTGACATCGACTTGTTTTTGTTCCAGAAACTGCTTAACAGGTGAACTTCTAAACCTCTTGCAAAGTCAAACAACAGCTAGGTTATATTAAATATTGCAAAGATGTCTGGCAAAATGTAGCTTTTTCAAAAGCACATTAAACTTGTAGCCCATGTTTTTATATTTTTAAGTTACTATCAAAGCATTAATATATCTAGTATTTCATATGAAACGGGCATATTAAAGAGTATTTATACAAAAATATTTCTTCTTGTATGATAACAATGCACTATTATTGTTGACAGAATGCCCTATTGGGAAGGCTCAAAAAGCAAAATAACATTTCATTTGAATGTTTTGTGATGTTACAACCAGAAACTTAAATGTGTTTTGTTGTTTTTATTAGATGGACAGAAGCACATTAATGTACAACTGTGGAACTCATTTATTCTGATACCTCTAAATAAAACACAGTGAAATAAAAAGCTTCAGAAGTTAACCTTTTTAATAAATAGTCAATGTTGTCAGTATAAAAACAGCCTGTCTGTGAAGGCCTCAGAGATTATTATTATTATTATTAAAGATGATGACTGAAGCTAAATACAGGACAAATTTGGAATGAAAACCTGATAAAAACTGCAGATAACTTCAATCTGGGGCTAAGAATCACCTACACCATAGGTGTCAAACTCTGGCCTGCAGGCCAAATTTGGCCCGCAGTGTAATTATATTTGGCCCTCGAGACAATTTCAAATTAATATTAGAGCTGGCCCGCCGGTATTATACAGTGGCAACGCTGTGACGCCACATTCACCACTTATACTACAAATCCCATAATGCTCTGCTGTTTTTTGCCGCGTCAATCAGGACAGAGGCAGACACGCCTCCTCCTCTGTGTCAGTAGCACTTATGGTAGCGGACATGGATGTATTAGGAAGGTGGTGATCCGTCTTCTTGCGCACTCCTTCGGTGAAAGCCCCCGCGCACCCCGCATCCCCGTGCCTCTCCCCCAAACCACACTGCGGCCTCAAACTACAGCTGTCACTGTGTTACCCTACCAAAAAATGGCGAAAAGAAAGGCAGAAAATAGAACTTTTCTGGACAGGTGGGAGACAGAATATCTGTTTACATATGTATGTGAGCAACTTTTCTCCTCAGTGAAGATGACGAAAACGTCTCACAGGAGACGTCTGACTGACGAACACCTTTGTTCGATAATGAAGGTTTCCTCAGGTCAAACTCTGAGCCCCGACATTGATGAACTGGCATCCAAGAAAAGATGCCAGATATCTGACTTGGCTGCATCAGAGTGTGTCGCAAATGAGCAATAAATAAGTTTTCTACGCACCTTTTCTTGTTACTCCAAGGACTGAATGGTTTATTAATAGTTTAATTAATGATTTATTCATAGTTGTTATGTTATTTTATTTTCAAATTTATTAGCCTGTGTACGAAGCTAATTTTGACATTTACCTCAGAAAGGAGGCATTCAATTTTTATTTAATATTCCATTTATATGTTTTATTATTATTTTTAGCAACTCAATTTTGCACGCCTGCACTTTTAAGTTATATAAGCCTTGTTTGTTCAATATTTATTGTTAAATCAAAACTTGTTTGGGTCCATATTAAAAGATTCATTTGTTCAACCTTGGCCCGCGGCTTTGTTCAATTTAAAATTTTGGCCCACTGTGTATTTGAGTTTGACACCCCTGACCTACACCATAAAATACAGTCAGACTATAAAAAAATGGGTCTGATCCAAAGATATTCATGTGTTATCATGTTGCTGTATCACAAAGAATTCCCAAAAAATACATCTAAGATTGTGTTTGTAACAACACCAAATGTGTATAGCTTTGTGTTTGTTGGCATTATTGATGTTAGCACAGCAATGTAATCATTTTTTAACAATGAAATTGCAATGAGCTTCTCATGAAAAAAAAATCATTTAGGCAAATCAAATGAATCGATTGATTCAGCACAAACATTTAAATTAAAAGCAGTTAACTTCAAAACAGGGCAGAAGGAGGAGTAGAATGAAGGAAGCTTTTTGGATTGTCAGCATAAAGATGAATCCAACAAAGCAACACAATTATGTTCTCACCCTCATCGTTGCAAAGGGTCTATCGTAGTTTCCAACGTAGAGCAAGCCGACAGTCTGTGGTAACAGCCTGGAAAGACAAAAAGATCACGGTTAACACCAGCAACTTCCCCCAGCACAGGATCTCAACACCGAAGTATGTGAGTGTTAACAGCGTTGGAAAGAAACCACTACTCCACTTCCATTTACCAGCTAGTAACAGAATGATAAGGATGTGAGATTACACCTCACTGAGCCCTTCTGTGTCTCTGCACAGCTTGATGTCCCTCTACCCACAGAGTAAACTACAGTATGGGCATGTTTACAGTACAGCACTGCAACACAAAGAACAGAACTTACTGGTTTTAAGAGTACTCTCTGTGCGTGAGGGCTGGCTGGTCTCAAAACTTTAATGAGATTAAAATGTGCAGTAGGTGAAGGATTTGAATGCTAAGAAAACAGAAATTCTCAAAATAAAAAAGAAAAAGGTTGGTTTGTGAAGCATGAACGTGTTCGTTAGATGGATGAAACAAAGATCAACTTGTTCCAGAACAATAAAAAGGCTTCTGTGCGATGTTTTACAGTGACATTGAGTACAAGTACAAAGGGTTTTAATGTCTCGCTGCTTTTTGGAGCAATTATGTTACCTAAACACTAACAGAGGATTTTCTTTTGTCTCTGTAACTTAACGCAGACCTATTAACCCCTCATGGGCAAAGAAGCTACAAATTAAACCAGCAGTTTATACTGAATTGCAAGTTGTAAAATCAAACAGTAAGCAAAGTTGGAGGTAATATGTGTGCAAATAAATGTTTTGTTTCGACCCTTCATCAATTTGCTATGACAGGCATAAAACTGAGCATTTGACTAAAATTTTTATAACCTTATGGAATAAACTGTGGTTATAAGCTACAATGACTAACATCTACGCTTAGAAATGTCTGGGTTTGAATAAGGGTAATAATTTCTCATATTTTAAGTGGAAATGAACATTGATGATAAACAAATTAGGTGTAACTATAGTGTAAAAAAATCTTAAAACAAAAACAAAGATCTGAGCAGTTTTATTACCTTTTTTTTTAAAAATAAAATTCATAACAATAATAATGATACCCATACACCATCATAAAATGGTTTGATTTGTAGGTATCTTACCAGCTTTTATTGATAATAGTAGCTATCCTGCTAAAAAACCTTACTGGTTTTCTGATGTGTAACAGTTGAACTCCAGTGGGACAGCATTCCTAGATCAACTTCTAAGACTTCCTATGATTTTAGATACAACAACACAAATGCCAAAGAGACAGCTTGGGAGCTACAATTAATCACAAAACTATTCATATCCTTAAGAAACTGGAGATTTAAAATTATGTTCATTCAATCTCAAGGTTTGTTTCTGATAGAAATTAAGAGTTATTTCTTAAAAGAAAAATGTCTTAAAGGACTATTATTGTTTTAATATGTTTTTAATTTTCATTTAAATTAATTTGGCACCTGAAAGCATCTTTAGTCCTTTTTCAATAATCAATGGAAAAACTTTAATTTGCTTTGCAGAAATAAAACTTTTTTTCTAATTGCAGAGCACCTTTTGAATGTTTCCCTTGGTATTTTGATGATTTGTCTTCAGTGATGAGCTCAAAATCTTTGAGGCTGGAAGGCCTCCTCATTATTACCTTAACATTCAGGTATTATTGACATTCTCTATCACATTCAAATAAGGACAGAAGCCAGGCTACTCCAGAACATTAATATTACTACGAATAAGAAGAAAGGTAAACTGCAGATTGCTTTGATCCTAAATTTGCCATAGGTATATATTATTTTGGTCAAAGGGAACAAAATTGTGTTTTGGTACAAACAAGAGCAGCTGTGTAGGCTAAAAGTTCACAAAGAAATAGTCACTAAGAATTATTAATAGAAAATGTGCATTGCCCTCAAAGAAAAAATTAGGAATTATGAAAGGCTGTGAGCTAAATGTGTCAAAACCTAAAAGTGTTTACAAGAAACAGAGCACCTAAAATTATTCCATAAAAAAGGAAAAATCTAATAAAGATGGGACCTCAGGACCTCAGAGAAGCATCATTCTTTGGTTAATCAAATTACTGTAAGGCCAGTTTGCAGATAATAGCCTTTTTTGTGGGTTCAATATGTTGTTAACTATTTGTTCCCATAAAATCGGAACAAATAGTGTGTTTGTCACTGCCTATGAAATTCGTTCTCTGCTGAAACAATGGTTTATGCAATGGGAGCCTTCCTAAAGAGAGATAACACATAGGAGACTAGACAGGAACTGAAACTACCCCCCCAAGAGACTAAAAATAAATTCTTATGTGATACGTCAATACTGGGAGCGATGGCCAAAACAACAATAACAACCAAGCCAATTTCCAAATATTTCCAGAACAAACCGTTTGTACCTCCCAGATTACCAACAGATGTCTTAATCGCATAGTATTTGCTTCCCCTGCCCACCATAAAAAGATAACTAATTGTGGCTGCAGCTTATTTCAGGCACTGTTTCTACAAACACTGACTCAGGTTTTATATTAGTTACCCATTTTTAGCATAGAAATAGAGGGGGATGCAAAGCCAAATGGACATCTAAACAACAGGGCAGCTCCGCAGTCTGGTCCAGCTAATTCTCCGATCTCAAATGGAGCTGAAATTGGAGACCGTCCTCCCAGCCGCTCTCACCCCCTTCCTGCGTAATGATAGCTAGCAAGGGGAGGAAGGAAGCAGCAGTAGACATTAAGGGGGGCAAATAGGCATACTTTAATGTGCTTTGTCCAGTGCCAAGAAAAGTCCATTTCCATCAATAGTTGAACACCCTCTCTAGGGCTTCAGGAATCTGTAGCACTCACAAACAACGAAATTACCTTCATTTTGACAGCTTCCCTTAAACAACAGTAAGTCAATGAGGTTTTCCCAAAGGGATTGGAATACAGACTGAAACAAATGCGGCTAAATCAAGAAAGCCTCACCAGAAGAAGCTTGCTGTGTGGATGTTTGCAAGCTCTTTCGCTGCATAACGTTCAACTTGAACACAAAACGATTCAGGATCAAAGTGGGACTAAGACCTGCTATTTGAAATTACATGAAAACATCCACTTTCTTTAAAGAAAGGTTGAGATAAATTGTTGTAAACAACACGTGGGTAAATGCCAGCAAATATCTCGGTCTAAGGATTTATCAGGCTGCTTAAGCAAATCCATTATCAAAGTAAAACTAAACAGACAATAAACAAAATATGATTCAAATTAAAATTTTGAGGAATAAAACCATACAGCATCATCTAACTACTTTACCGTTGAAGGAGTATAACATTTTGGAGTCATGATCATGTGTATAACTCAGGGTTTCTAAGTAGCGTTGAGAGAGGCATAAATATTCAGAGTCTTACCTGCAGTACACAGCGTTAAGTGCACTTTCAGTTAGAGAATAATAATGGAGAGCTGATGCTCAAGGTGGAGCCACTTTAAATGATTAGCCTACTAAAGTAATAGTAAAGTTTTCTTGCTATTTTTGTTGCACCTTTGCCTTTAAAAGGTTTAAACATCTTTCGTCTACCAACATTTATCAGGCAAATTACCTTTCAGAGGCACAGACATTTTAACTGATGGCTTTCAGCCGGAGATTGGTTTTATTAAGCCATTTTTTGAACACTATCTAATTACTTCCAGCACCAGAAAGTGTCATTACGTGCCTAATGGTGTGTTGGTGGCCCTTTCTCTACAAAAACAACCCTGACCGAGTCTTCTAAGTTGAAAGGTAGAGATTTCATGGATTATTTCTCCAGCACATATCACAGATGCTTGACTGAACTGAGATCTGGAGAATTTTGAGGTCATGTCATCAAACTCACGCTCCTCAAAACATCAGTGAAGCGTCAGCTAGATTTTCTTCCTGCCATAATTCATCTTGAATTTCAATGTAAAAGAAAAAGAAGCAGACCAATGAACACTCTAACTAAAGTGTTGTTTTGCAGTACTGTAGTAAGCAGACTGAGAGGCAGTGTGGGTATTCAGACACCTTCCTATTTGGACAACAAAGGCTATCTGTCTCTCCTTATATGCATCTTGGATGTGCAAGACCCCATCACTGGAACCCTTTGCTGAACTGTGAATAATAGAAAAAACACACAAAAGCTGCTGTTTCCAGATGCAATCCAGCAGACATAATCAAAATAGTGCAAATATTAAAATGTAGTTTACAAGACAAAAATATTTCCAATAAATACACTAAACATATAGACAAAAATAGAGATACAAATGTACAAAGACCAGTAACAGATACTGTATATGTTGATCCCCTACCCTAAACACCAAGATATTTTAACTCTTCTACTTGTGGATGAGGCTGACATGTAGGGAGAAATCAATGTTTTCTGGCTGAATTCAATATAGGAGCTTATTATCATTGTACAAAGACTCATCTACCGTCAGGTATGAAAACCTTAATTGATAGAACATAAATAAAGTCTATGGCCTCAATCAAAACCCTGGATTTGTGGGCGTGCTGTGGTGGCGTAGGGGATAGCGCGACCCACGTTTGGAGGCCTTGAGTCCTCGACGCGGCAGTTGCGGGTTCGATTCCAGGGCCCGGCGATATTTGCCGCATGTCTTCCCCCCTCTCCTTCCGCCTTTCCTGTCAGCCTACTTTCATTTAAGGGACACTAGAGCCCACAAAAGACCCCCTGGAGGGGAGAAAAAACAAAACAAAAAAAAAAAACCTTGGATTTGTATCTATAGATGTAAAGTATTATAAAATATGTATTATTAAACTATTGACTCTTCAATAATCATCCTATAAATGTTTAAATGCATACAATGTTGCTATCACCTTATATAACAAAATTCTAAAAAATGTGATTCTCTGTGATCAAGACCTGGCTTCTGCAGTGATTGAAGTAAATCTATTCATAATGACAGAGACTTCAAAGTCTGGCTCCAGATTTGTTCTGCAGGATTCTGCTAGATCGCATGAATGTCAGAAACCCATCTCTCTTGCCATCTTACATTTTACAAATCGAATCGTTCTTTGCTGCGTTAGAAAAACTGGAGCATAAAAAATTTCCCTCAATCTTCCAGCCTCTTCTCAATTTTCTAATTTCATTCACTTTGGAGGCAAGGTTTTGAATTCACTCTGCCCTGAAGCTCACCTTAATGCTTTTTTCAGGGCATGTACTTGTCTAGAATCCTGCAGACTAAATATGGATCGTGATGCTGTAATGGAACCGGTTCCTCGGAATAGAAAGGTGGTACGAGAAGCTTTGGGCAACAGCCTTGGGAGAGGTAATTCAAGCAATCCAAGCTCCTAAAATCCCAGCGCATCTAATGAACTATGATATAACCATTACTCATCCTGCTTTCTGAGGGAATACTGGCCAAAATTAGAAATGAATCCAGAAATCTATACAATACTTCAGGCACCATCCTTAATTAGGATTCTGGCAATGTCTCTGCAATTGCTCAATATTTCCATTTTATCCTTTTCCATTTCTTCCCTCTTACTGCCACACAATAATCACTGTCTGCCTCTGTGCGTGCTTTCAGAAAAGGTAATAAAACTTTCAAGGCTGTATGCCTCAGTGGTGCAACAAGATGTGCTCAAGGATTGATTGTGTGGGCTGATGAATAAACAGTTGTTACCTCCAAACAAGTCTGTCCATCTCTCCCTTCCAGACAGCAACTAAGCAGAGATCTGAAAGCCTACACCAATACTAAGCAAGTCTTGGTGATCGGTACTCTGCCAGCAAAATTTATCTTTTGGGAAAATATCAAAAATAAAAAAAGATCTGAAATGGCAACAATGATTGTCTGTGTTCTCCCACACACAGGGGAGGAGTAAAGATGCTTACAGGCTGGCCGTTTTTAGAGTAGAATGAGCGACTGTGCCCTGGTGTCATCCTCAAAGTCTGTTGTTGGTAAATGGAGGTGGGCTCACTCATGGCTAAAGAGCTGGAACAGTCACAGAGGTCAAAAGGCTCTCAGAGGAAAGATGACAACAACTCAGACAACGGGGGACAATATGGTGCTTTGAGTCGACAGAAAAGAACAGTCTACTGAATAACCAGACTATTGGCTTCTTGGGGGTTGTGCTCAAATGCACTAGTGGTTTAATTTACCGTGCAGTTAAAAAGCAAAAATCAGCATGTCTCAAATCACTCAGTCCATTTCTTGAACTTTCAGCAAATCCGCACTTTTGGCTCCAACAACCAATTCACCTACTGGATTTTGCCAAATTACCTCCAAACAGTATTAACCTCAGCCAGATGTGCTAATCTTGTTTAGATCCCTAAAGCTTTTATTTTGCTGAGACGTGATAGATTAACTAGTTGTGTTAACAAGCAGTGTACCTAAAGAAATGACTGTGCTTCAGGCCTACAAATACCCAGAGATTATTGTGAAAGAAGAGGAAAACTCGGTGCATCATCTAAGCAGTACTTAATTTGACATTCAGTACTTCTAGGCATATGTGGTCATTCTTCTTTTGGTCATCTAAATCTTTCCTCATTTGCTGCGAGTTTTATTGACTAAAATACAAAGTTACAGAGGAAAGCAATTTTAGGGCCTGTAACATGTTGTAGGGAAGTTATTTATTTTATTCCACAGGTAAGCCTTACTTCTACTGTTCAAGAAGATTAAGGGTACATGAGGTTGTGCAATCAGCTAAGTCAAACTTCAAACATGCAGAGTAAAGATGAACTAAACCAAAATGAAGGTGTGAAAATTGTTGGCATTCCCTTCCCAACTGAACAGAATCTGCTACACTATTCTGCTGTGAATGCGCCCCAACATCTGGTATATACTTCGTTTCTGTCCTCAAGTGATCGTCACGAAGCAGGAGGAACAGCAGAGTCTGAAAGCATGTTTGTTTCTATTTTGTGGCATATATTAAGATCAGACTTTGTTATTTGAATTGTCTGTTAGGAAAATAATGCTTCCTCTATGAATTACTGAGTACAGGCAGATCTGATGTCCAGTGGAATCCCCAGTTTAAAGCAAGAACTGCAGTAAATGTCATGCAACTCATGAGATGTTATGAAGACACTCATCCAACTCATCCACTCTACTGTCGAGAGATAATATTGTTCTTCATGTATCTCCCATATTTCAAATAAAAAATTTACTTAAAAAAGTATTCTAAAGAAATTGCTACATTTTCCTCCATGCTGTTCAGAAGATTTTTTTAACATTGAAAATGCATAGCTTTTTTATCCTGACTATATACTTCATAATCATCCACTATTGACATATTCCAATATTAGAATTGCTAATGAGCATCTCGTCTTCATCAGGCACTACATAAAGTTTTTACACATTCCTACTTTTACAATAGCTTTGCATTTCTAGACTCCAAAGTGTATTTGTGTGGTCCAAAATATCTTTAAGGTTCTGATTATCTTCTTAACAACCAAATTGCTTTTCTGCATTTATGTTTATCAGGAGCAGGGCTTGAATCTGCAGTACTGGAAATGAATAATTAATGTCACACAAAAATGAAAGAACCAGAAGGACAAAGTTTGTACAGCAAGTAAAAAGTGCCTGACACAAGATAGCAAACGGGTGCACAAAGGCAATGATGGAGACAGAAGTTATCTTTGTCAGAGTGTGGCTGTACTGCAGCGGAAGAAATTAAACCCCAAGGGGGAAGAAAAGACATAAAATGAAAAAGAAAGATTTAACGTCAAAGAAATTTAACGTGGTTTTAGGACAGATATATCCAGAGCTTTCAACATATGTGTGTATATAAGAGTAGCTTTCTTAGTGTGCACACCCTGGTGTGTAACGAAATGATAGGTGCTATTGGATTTGTCAGGCAGAGCGTTGTCCTGGCAACAGCCACTCACCCCTCTCCTCCGACTTTGGTGATCTTGAGGCGAAAGTCCACAGAGTTGAGGTTGGGAGGCTTCCACTTGAGGATGTCATCACATCTCCCAGCTTTGTACCTCTGTAGAAAGGACAACAAATTTTATACTATAGAACGGATTTATTTTTCCAGAAAACATCAGCCGACAATTTGACACATCAACACGGTGAAGAACCAAATCGCTGAAGAACCTTTTTGGGGGTGAAAGTTAAAGAAAACCCCTATAAAATGGACTCTACTAATAAGTCCTGTTGGTGTAATATCTGGCTGAAAGAAATGAATACAAATATTTATGCACAATGATTCACCCTGACTCCAGGTTTTACATCACAACTATGTTTAACCGTGCACCAGCGTACAGTATGAGACCGCATCCTTCCTTCTGCCGCTTGGATTATTCATGTGCGCCTGACATTTCGAAGGATGTGAATCAAGCGCACTGAAACATGAGGAATGTAAAGGCATGACGACGGGTGGAGGCGGGAACAGATGACCAAATTCTGTCACTGTCAGGTTGCCAGGTAACAGAAGTCTCCTGCGAGAGAACTTGTGAGAAAACAGACAGGATTCCTCAGGAGAACCTGCAGTGTCACAGCACATGAAAAAGTAAAGAGGGTCTAGACTCTGCCCTCATACGCCCCTGTGGAAAGCAGGTGGAAAGTTAGGCCACTAAGGCAGAAAAAACACCGAAAACCGGCTTTTGTGGAGCTGTTGTGTTTTCTGGATTATATAAAACTCAAGCCACTTTCACACACCTTTCCCTGAACCACGTAAAGCCAATTTACCTAGAGATTAAAATTAAAATGTATGATTCTTTGCCCAATAGTTTATGAGCAAACCCTGAATTCAAAAACACTGGAGGTAGTGAATATTTCTCTGCATGATTTATAATGTGCAATCTTGATTTTCCATGTACCTACAGTGTCCAAATAATCACCCTTAAAGGCATTGTATCATATGCATCAATCTTCTTAAGGGGGAACTTTGGATGCAGGCATTTGGAAGAGCTTGTAAAAATATTAGCCCACTAAAACAACCTCTCAGATTGGAGATTTGTAGCTTCCAGATTCCAAGTCTAAAGTTAGTATAAAATAATACACCATCCTAATTTTAATGAGGACATTGCACTCCTGATAAAGTGAAATAAATTATTTTTGAAAGGGAACTTTCAAGCATTCACTTTTTTAGCATATGACTAGGACTTTGTATCAGCAAATGAATTAAATACCTCTGATTATGCATAGTAGTGATGCAAAATTGACAGTACTTTGTACAACAACAACAAAAAAATACAAAGAATGCCTCAAACTGCTGAGCTGAATATAATGAATAGAAGTAGAAAAGTTTAACCATTTGGAAAACCAGCTTCCAAACACTATTCTGAATATATGAGGTGATGCAACTCCGTGGCAAACATGCTACAGTCTTTTTTTATAGCTAGTTGACGCCATCAAATCAAAATTTATGTAAGCTTCAAAGCCACTTTCAATGCTTTACATGGAGACTACGTAGCATTTCAAATTAAAATCACACAAAGTGATGCAAATAAAGAGCCCCACAAACTCAAAAAAATATTTAAAAGTTGTCAACAGCATAAACTAAAAGTTCAAGAGGATCCATTCAGGTTTGTTCCCAACCCTGCATGCTAAAATCTGTATGCTACCATTTTAAACTAAAGTGATATTTTCTCAAAATGAGTCCATGCCAGAGGAACCATGGCAACAACGTTATGAAAGGCCTATCAGACTGCAGGTAGAATCAACAGACAGCCTTCAAATTCATCTCTAAATGAAAATGTGTTGCCTGATGCACTTGCTCTTTCATTACTATTGTCGGTCTAGTCAATAAGTGATTGCATATAAAAAAAGTTTATTACTGAAGCGAACAACAGACCGTCTGTGTCGACCTTGCCTTCAGGAGCACATCTCTCGTCTATCACATTCATTTTCAAGTAATGAGGTGCCACTGCATAGAAATTACCTGCTGCTTCAAATCAGAATGTCAGGGGTTTTGACTTTCAGAGTGTGAGGGGAAAAAATGGAAGCCTCCAGATAATGCATTAGCAAATGTCTTATTTCACTTCTAAAAGCTAAATATGACAAATTATTAGGCTAGTTGTAGATAAAGTAAAGACATTTGGGCACAGAAAAACACATTTCTGCCAAAGAACTCTAAACTTTGAGAATCATTTCACATATTTACAAGAAAAAACTGAGATAAAATCTGGTTTCGAAATCTTGAATTAGCTAATCTTGAATTCCTAAATCTTTCATGATAAAAGACATGCATTTCCAATATTAAAACTGAGATATTCCCTGACATTGTAGAGTCAGAAATTTGTAAAAAAAAAAAAATAAAATAAAAAAAATCAGAAGATTACTGATTAGTCATACGTTTGCGACAAAAAAGAGCCAAACATCCTCTAAGGTGGTGGTCTCGCAAATACGCAAAATACACTCCTTCGTGGCCAATTATTGTTTTTTCTTTTATTTTACAAAGGCCAATAATCTTTCATAGAAAAATAACGTAAATATATAAGTGTATCTGATGTTTGAGTCAAATATTATCATCTTCCAAAAATAATTGCATAAATAATTTTTTGCCAACAGTCATTTTGGCAAAAATATCACCACCTCTTTCTTTACAAAAATGCTTTTGGCAAAATAAAAACTATATATTTTAGGAAAGGGACAATATGAAATTTGTTTAATACTTAATGTAAGAATAACAAACCGTAGTGATAGTCAAAGATTTTTAAAAATGTATTCTTAAAGGGGTTCAAAAACAAAGAAGTTACAAAAAATGTAATGCAGTTTGATTTTAGTTAGTTTTACAATAATGTTGAGGTACACATACTGAAAGACCAAACACACCATTGGTCCCATGAACTATTACTTATCTGATTGGCTGTCCTAACTGTGTTTATATACTTCAAATAACATACCAGGCTACAATATTTCTTCAACCTTCTTCCAGCTCTATTGAAATAAGGAATACGGAAATAAAAGTGCATCAATGAACTGACAATTTATGTCAGTCTATTTTCATAGTAAAAGCTTTCACAGAATCTAGCATTAGGTGATAGTAGGTGGCACAGGAGCTCTTACTGTGCTAGAATAAAAAACGACTCCAGCCAAGCTCTTTAAAACCTTTTTTATTTGGATCAAGATAAATATTGGATTTACAGCAATAAAAATATCACATAGTATTTTGATTCAAAAAGTGATATCTATAGAAAACAAAATCGAAATTCATCCAAGACAACACCACAGAGAACATCCCTGCACTACCTACACAAATGCTAATGGCCCAGCACCGCTCATCAAGGAAAGAGTATGACTGAAAAGCTGCAGCAGGGGCATCATGAGAGGAGCTGTAGCTGAATAGAAGTGCTATAAAGGTGGAATCGCTTGTGCAATTTGTGCAAAAAAAAAAAAAAGATGAATAAATAAACATATAAAAACAACAGGGGTGTTTTCAAGAGCTAAGGCTCTGCAAAAATGTTAAGCGTTACAACCTCAGCTTGGATTACGTCTGACCAATGGGTAGTCTGCAGTTTTTTTTTGTTGTTTTTTTGCATCACTATCCAACATCAACTCACCTGAGATGCAACCCCGGCTCTGCAGGTGATAAAAAGCCAGGTAAAAGAGACAAATGAGAACACAGGGAGGGACAAGATCATAAACTATGCTACAAGTTATCAAACATCCCCCCAACAGTGATGTAAATTTCTTTTTAAAGTTGAGAAATGGAGGGGTGTAATTGATCTAACACAATCAATGTTTCCTCAGGAGGAAATTTAGCTTTTAATGATTTAAAAAGAGACATGAAGTCAACAAAAAGCTGGAGAATATCCACATCTGTTTTTTGCTCTGCAGTATATTCAGTGCAGATTAAAATGTCAGAGGGCAATTTTTAGGAAAATGCAAGTACAAGTAATGTTCTTACTGGGAGACAAATTTGCAATCTTTAAAGTGGTCTCATTTAATACATTTTGAAAACAAACAGTATCTGTGAAGAATCTTAAAGGAGATCTTACACATAATCTGAGTGATATGTCATTCTTCAGATCATCTGATGCAGCGGTCCCCAACCTTTTTAGTCCCGCGGACCGGTCAGCCCTTTGCAATTTTGCTGCGGCGTACATCACAGTACGCCGATGTTGTTTTGTTACTCATTCTGCTGCAAGTTGGCTCAATTTTGACGCGCAAGATGTAACCGGTAAAATCCACTTTAGGATTTTCAAAATAAAACATCCGGAAGTAGTTCATTATTTCTTCCGCGGCCCGGAACCAATTGGTCCGCGGCCCGGTGGTTGGGGACCACTGATCTAATGCACGCAAAGGTTTCAGCTCTATGGAATCACCTTTATTGATGTTAACATACTTTCTGACAAATCATTATTCATTGTACTGATTCAACTTAATGAAACAGAATGTTGAAGAACTTAATTTCTTTTGAGAAATTCATAAAAAGAGAATATGAATAATTGTTAAGAGTTAACTGCCTAAATAATAACAAAAAAGTATTCAGTGCTGCAAGGACTGACATAGGAGGTTTTGTTATCAATGGCTTCAATTGCCATATATGTTGGTTAATCTAATAGGATACTTTACAGAAGTCTAAATGATAATGAATGAAGCACATTTTGTAAAACATCAACTCTTGTCACATCTATTAAGTATTTTATCCTGCTACTAAAGTAAGATAAAAAGTAGAAAATTTACAGTGTGCTACTGTATTTCTTTTTTCCCCAGCTAATAATTATCTGAACATACGAGGTTACAAGGTCAATGTTCTTTACACAATCTATTATTGCTTTTAGGGGTTCAAATAATCTAGACGGGAGACAGAACTGGAAGTGGCGGAGCTGAAGATGCTGAGGTTCTCCTTGGGAGTGACAAGGACAGACAGGATTAACAATGAGGTCACCAGAGGTACAGCACAGGTGAAACAACTGGGAGGTAAAGTTAGACAGGCCAGTCTGAGATGGCTTGGACCTGTGCAGATGAGGGGCGCTGAGAATATTGGTAGAAGTATGTTAGAATGAGGACAGAGGATACAGAAGACAGACTTAGATGGAGGAGGACTTAATCTAAGTCTCCTCCCTTTTCCTTTTTAGGGTGACCCCTAAAAAGGAGAAAGAAAAAAGAAAAAGGAAAAGAGGAGTTCAAACGATCATTAGCTAAATTTAACAGTAAGGCAGAGTCTCCTGCCATGTCAGGAACCAAGTATTTAACATGCAATGATGAGTTAATTTTCACTGGTGTAGATAGTGTGTCTGCATGGTATTACATAAATGATGCAAAGCTATTTTAGGGATATTGCAACAACATTTGAGTAGAAGTGGCACATCTCAGAGGTATCTTTATGGTGTTTTATAATACATTTCCATTTATACAAAGACTAAAATAACTAGTCTTGTAATATTACCAGGATATTAGAAGACTAGTTATATTCAGAGAGCATGTTTGTTCTTTCTCTGAAACAGCTGCACTGTTTTTGCAAGCCCCTCTTAAGGTCAAAATAAATAATACCCTCAACAAAGTACAGATGCATGTTAAATATTGAGCTTTTCGTTCACTGTTAGGAATAATTAGCATTTTCTGAGAAATTCAGACATAGAAGAAGTCTATTAAACCAAATCAATGAAGAAACTCACAGCTATAGAAAGCTTATTTCATTCAGGCAACATCTGAAACCATAATCCATAAATATTAGATGGCATGATTGATGAAAAAAGCTAATGCACACAAAAATGTTCCCTATTACACTATTAAGCAATTTTAATCGACAAAAGATTCATAGAATTGCTGATTACATAGGAGCAAAACAAGTTTTCCAGAGGGCTTAATGCAAGTCCTTTGATTGAAATATTTTTTTTAAGCCTTATTTCAATAGCAGCTTGTGCTGCAGGGCAGACTTAATGTTCAAGAGGGCTGTGGATTACACACAAAAGGCAGCAAAAGTCCAATAAATCTGTTCCTAGGAGACGAGCAGTCCCTCAGTTTCAGCCCAAACGTTGTATAGGGTTTATTTGAGAAACCCACTAGCACCAGGGGGGCCTTTGAGCCAAGGTTCTGGTGCACCCTGGTGCAGCAGAACAGATATATCTTGTGATAAACAAGTAAGAGAAAATGGGGAAAAAGAAAACCTAATGAGTAAACCATGAGGTAAGGCAGGTGTTAGAGATACCTAAGCCAAGAGAAATGTGCATTAACCTAGTGATGTGGTCACCTACATAAAAAAACAACTGAATCTGTCAAATAATCTAATCACCAGCAGCAAACATATCACAGCTTGGATGCTTACTGAGATTTTCTATTGCACAGTTTAAATGATCTGCCAAAAACAAGAAAGCAAACATTCTTCTTTCAAGTCTTTACACTGAGATTACCATCTGGACAGTTCTTAGAAGCGGTTTCGTCATCTGCAGCAATGGTTGTCTTATCAATTCAGAACTTATTCAATGCTGCTGAAACAAAGAAAACACATTTCAAGGACACCATGTGTTTGGCGAGATAGCATCCAGCAACTGCTGCTGTGGAGGTAACCTTTGTACCCATATTAATGGACATTCATTTCAACAACCCCCTGCTGAGATTAACCTCGAGACCAGCCTAAATCCCATTCACAACAGAAAAGATTAACACCACACAAGTGTGAGGATTTAAGAGGAACAAAAATCAAAGACTTGAGGCTCTACATATTATTGACTGCTAATGGTGAAAGTGATTAAAAAAACAATAGCAAACTGTTGTATTAGAGTTGAAATGAGGTAAACAAATGCTTAAAATGAATGACTTTATAGAATAGTGGGTCATACATTTATAAGAATATATACATTTATAAGAATCGGCGCCCTGTCTTTTGTTTCCTCTTTATTCTAATACAGTAATTTTTCAATAAATTTGCTGGTTCTTTTACAGAGCACACATTACTGTGCATCACTTTGTCTATTTACCCTGATGACATTTTTTTTTCTTAATCTCAGTCAATATATCTCAGGTAGAAGGACCAAGGGTAGGAAAATTTACTCAATTCTTGAAACATATTCCTGGGATGCACCGTATGGATTCAATGCCCTTGAAATTGTACAGTTCTTCAATAGTCCACCACAATCATGATTTTGCAACATTAATAATGCAGTTTAATATATTATAAACAGTAATTTAGTCACAAACTTGTAGTTTTCAAATTTACTTAGGAAGAACCAAATATCAACAAAATTATGTTTTCAGGGAAAACATACAGTAAATCATTTCCTCGTAGTGAAAGAGAGAATGTTGGTTAAAAAACTTCTTCCTTTAAAATGATCAAGATTATCAATTAAGCAAACTAGGAATCACCATCAATTATTATACAATTATCAAAGGCAAGTGCCAGAATTATAATCATCTGTAAACATAAAATGATTAAACATTGTTACAAAATGAGGGAGAGCTGGTACATAAATGGAGACTACCAAATGAAATTAGAATAATCTAGGATTTATTTGTCATGCAAAATTAAACATGTTGGCCTCCATCAAGCCTCAGCATCAAATATTTCTCCAAATTCTTTCTCTGTTTATCAGGGTTACAGACTTTTCTGGAAACATTTAATCAAAATAACTATCCTTCTTTTCAACTTAATGTGGAAGACCATCCTCAAAGCTTCAGTATGTAGAAATATTTTAATCAATGAGGGCAAATTTTGCTTTAAAAATATTTGATTACATAAGCTGTTTCTTGCAGAAATCTCAAAGTTCTATTTTCAGTACTCTACCGTGGAAATGTGTAACCATCTGAATCATGTAATGCTCCTTGGCTTCGTTGCATATTCTCATCAGTACTCGTTTTTTGTGTGTCCTCTAGTGTACAAGTGCCTAATTTTTTGCATCTTTTTTTAAATTTATTTGTTTTTATAAATTTTCAGAACTTTATGTAAACATCAACAAAAGTAAACAAAAACAACTCACCCCAAAACAACAAGGAACACTGCAGTGTCTACATGAAAACATACATACTGCCTAAATACACAAAACACAGACATCATAAGTTCCCAAACTGTCAAAGGGCTATTTTGTGGATCTTAATGAAATGCCTTGGATTACTTGAGTCTTATTTATTAATATTTTGCAATGATTAAACTGTAAGTTACAATATATCATTACAGCATAACAGTTTCAGTTCTTTTGAACAATAAATACAACTAAATTCAACTATGAACCCCAAGAAAGCAGTCTAAAGGTAAATTATAGAACCTTATTTTAGTACTGAAAATGTTATGGTTTGTTTCACATGTACTAAGTACAAAAATTATCTGTAAAATTGCTTAGCACCTAATGTTTGATAATGTATAAGTTATTCACATTTTAAATGTACTCTGAATAAAGCTCAAATTGACATAAAAACATTCTTTACTGGTAACATCTACAACAGGTATGATGACAGAAATGCATATTGGCTTCTCTGTGGGTGGTCACTTCCCGCTGGGTGACACTTGTGTGAAAATGAGACAGTACTAAAGCATGGAAGCCAATGTGTCTTTGTAGTAGACTGATTAAACTGAACAAATGAAAGCAGCGGACATCATATCTTACAAAAGAGGCCAACACTGTAGAGCTCTGGAATCCCCCACAGGAGAATGTGCTGCCAAATGCTGAACATCAAATGCTCACACTAGGGGGTGGAACTAAGAACTCCCTAAAAACCAATATTCTAGCTTCCACTGCTCTGAATGATTCAAAAACCACTTATTTACATAAGGTGGCATATCAAGGCAATTTCTTTCAACAAGGAGTCTTAAAAATAAGTCTGTTTTACAAAGGATTAAACCCTCATATGCAAACACTGGTGATTTGATTAAAGCATGAATGGTGCTAAGATATGTAGATAGAATGGTGTGTCGATATGTAGATAGAATGGTGTGTAGATGTGATGCAGGCATTTATTTAAATAAATTAAACTGCACATGGGTATTCTCATGGACCCACTGACTTGCATGTAAGCACTTTGGATGAACTTCTGTCCATTCAATCACTGAATGGGCAGGAGAAATCTGGTTCTGTTAAAAAAAAAAAAAGTCTAAGTCCAGAGCTAAACCAAACTGAAGTGCTGAGGTTAGCCCCTACGAGAGCCTGAGGAGGACTGAAATGAAAGAATTATACTTATAATGAAAATTGAGCCCAAATTATCTCTACATGTTTCATAAAGTCATGCAGAAAATAATTCAAGTTCCTGCTAATAGAGGTGGTTTGATGAGCTACCACCTTTATAAGTTTAAGAACTAAAAACTACTAGAAAATTGTCATAGTTTCAATATTTAAATTGAAACAATTTAAATATTTCTTTTTTCCATGACTGTATTTTACAGGTAGAGGTCTATTCAAAATCATTATTCCTTCAGGGTTTTCAGGTCCAGATCCAACCATCTGTCTTTTTTTTGGTTTGCATGAAACTTTATAATGATGACGATTTAATCACAAATCATTGTGATTATAAACTTCTGAGTGAGGAGTCTGAACAATGGCCAAATAGCACTAATTTCTCAGATGAAGAGAGAAACATCCACAGCCTTGCAGTGAGATAGAAGGACTTCCGTCCAATTCAAAGTTGAGAATTATATCAGGGGAATGATAAAAGACACCTGACAGCAAAATTGACTTGTCTGAACAACGGCTTGTCTATGCAATCAGATTTCTCATCGACAGAATGTCTGCCTTGTTGCCCTTGCCTGTTCCGTTCCTGTTTGATGAATAGCAATCATTTCAGGTCGCTGAAACAAAGCTGCCACAGCTAATCCGAAAACACTGTTTGACAGCAAATTCTTAATCCCCAACTGGGATGCTGATGATGATGTTGCCATTTTAACTGCAGGTTCAGTAAATGCTCAGACACATACATTCTTACACTTAACAGCTTGGCACTCTTTAGAGAGCCCTGTCTCTGGGTCTATTAGTTATGATCTATAAAATTCAGAGAGGTTACAGAGGACAACACAACCTCACATCAGAGGCAACAAACAACATGGTACTGCTCTAAATCTAATACTACTTTCTTCCCAGGATTATAAACAATTAGAACATTCTGTACCCTCTCCAAAACGTTTTCTCTTAGACATAATGCCAAACAATTTGCAGCTAAATTAGACACCCATAATCTTACGCTTTTAGAATGTAATCAACTGTGGAAGTAACAGAACCAAATCTAATTGGCTTTTTTCATGTGGGGGAACGGACACAAGAAACTATTCAAAACACAGCAGTAGAAAGAGGGAAAACCTTATAGTTTACCAAACTGACAACAGAGCATCAGCAGTTGCAGAACTGAGATGTTTATATTGAGCCTGACTATGGCATTAGTTAAAGAGCTTGAGGAGAGGCAAACGCAGATGGTCTCTCTGTTAAAGTGGACAGAAAATGCAGATGGGTAAGCAAGCTTTGGCTGACTTTCATTGCACGGCTCTCCCGAGAACTGTTGCTACCTCGCTGTGAAACCCAAAATGACAGCGATAATTACCCACTAAATCTATGAAAACCAAATAAAACTCACAAAGCTGAGTTGTAAAATAAATAAAATGACTAGATTGGACTGAAATTTCAACAAGTACAGCCACAGAATGTGAAAAGAAACATAAGCATTTTCTGGATCTGAAATGAATCCCTAATAACGTCTTTAAAAATTACAGACATTATTATATGTTCTCTGTCTTTTTGCGTATCTGAGCTCAGGTTGTGGAAGCAACAGGTCCAGGAGGAAACCCCAGCGACACGCTCCAGCTCATGGGGGATCTGTTCCCAGGTGAGATATATAATCCCTCCAGTGAGTTCTGGGTTTTTCCCTGGGTCTAGTCCCAGTGGGATGTGCTTGGAAAATCTCTAAAAGAAGGAGAGAGGTTTGCTTTTTGTCTAAGCTTTTTCCTCACCACAACAGACTGGAGCATATTCCACATTATTGCAGATGAAAATCCAATCTGTCTGTCAAGCTCCCGTTTTATCCCATCTCTTGCAAAGACAACACCAAGATATTTAAACTCCTCTTCTTGAGGCAGAGACTAACCCTGAACCAAGAGGGTGCAGTCCACCTTTTCACATTGGAGAACCATGGTCTTAGACTTATATATTTTATTTTTTTTTATAATCTAATGTGACGCAAGTCTGCAGTGAAAAGGACTATATACAGAAACCTCAGGAAGGTGTGAGGTTCTTGTAGGTTAGTTCACATTGGAGGCAAACCTGTGAATGTAGCTTTAAGCAAAGATTGCTTGGGTGACATTCATAAAAAAAGAAATCAGCCAAGATATCACTTTGATGAGAAATATTGTGCAATAATTACATTATGAAATCTTGGGTGGTGGCCCACAAAATCTTATTAAGCTCCTATTAGTAGATCATACTTTCTATGGCTATTAATCTGAATTTCAAATATCTAAACAAGAAACCCCGTCCGGCAATAGTTTAAGGTCTTTTATTCCTAACTATCCTTTTTACAGTTATGTATGATTTAAGATGCAGCTTGCTTGCTTTGCATTTTTTAAATAATTATTAATGCATTTCAAAAAGCTATGCTTATGAGTGAACAGTCTCCATATGGTACAAGTTGCAGAGAAGCTTTAATTGCTTGTTTGATTGCTACTTAATCCTTTCCATAGCACGTAACAGCAGGAAGTAAAAGTGCAGTGGTAATCATCATGCTATGATCTAATGATGATCTGATACAAGGGGAAAACCAGGGAGGCAAATAAGGGCAGTAATTAAAAAAAATGCTGAAGAGCATCTGTTGAATTTCAATCAAAAGAACTGATTGAAATTCCCTAAATGTGCTAAAGTCCTATAGATTATAAAATTTTCACCAAGGAGATGTTCGACATTCCATCGGTTAGAGAAGCAGTAGTCCAGGCTCCGAATACATTGCTCCAGTTATTCATACAGTATGGGTTGCTTAATTGGAAATCTACTGCATTTGATTCATACAAGACATTTCTTGTCCTAGTTTCATTGTTTATGACCAACTCAAATGTAAGCTAGGCTTATATTACAATAAAGAAGTTTTTCCAGGAGACACTTTCTCAATACTGTGAAAACATAGTAACCGTATGTATACTTTTATATACTTATACCTCGTAATAGAAACCCAGACTGCATTTCTGATCTTCTTCAACCCTATATACCACTCAGGCCTTTAAGATCATCAGAATCAAACCTACTAACTATTCAGAGAGTCAGAACTAAACATGGCGAAGCAGCTTTTAGTTTTTATGCTATAGCACTCTGGAATAAGCTTCCTGCTCATTGTAAGACTGCCCCTACCTTGAGTTTATTTAAAACAAGGTTAAAAACCTACTTATTTGACATTGCCTATTCTTAATTTTTTTAAAAATTCTATTCATTCATTATATTCAAAATTTCAATGTTAATTTTGTTTATTTTTAATCCACTTGTTTTTTTTTGTTTGTTTTTTTATGTTTCTAATTTTCTTGTACAAGCACTTTGAATTGTCTTTGGCTGAAAGGTGCTATATAAATAAAGTTGCCTTGCCTATACTTTTGTACATGCTCTGATATGCTATTTTTCTATTCTGTTTATGTCCTTATAGTATTTTGTCAAGACTCTTTTTCTATCAATGCAGGAAAAAAAAAACATTTCATGATGTAGCATTAAGTAAAGTTTTTCTAACTGGTTGAACTGGTAGGCTGAATATTACATCCTGATGCAAATAGCTTTGCTTCCTTCATAGTTCATGAATGCAACATGCACCATAACTACAACTATGAACACCTAACAGGTGATTATTGGACTATAAATGGATAGTTTAATCAGAAGCCTGGACTGAATCAAAGATTTTAAAAGCTTTGCCATGAAAATGTGCTTGTGGTCTTAACCATTGTGCAATTGCTGAGGTGGTCTGAAGGTGTAGTTGTGGATAGGATGGTATCTACTTCGGGAACCCCTGGTCTCATCAATGCTTATTAGTATATAATTATATTATATATTATATTAATGGTTTTAAATCAATCCCTTTTGCAAACAATGGAGTGGTTGGCTTCCTACTGTGAAGGAGTTGGGTCAGCTTATCTAAGCTTGAGCATATTATGAATGGATGTCTGCATGTATTTATAAATAGATGGATGGATGGATCTTATGAATGGCAACATAGGAAGAAGCCATAGACTTCACAAGGCTTTGGTACTTTGGCAAATATATCAAAGACAATTAATTAAAGTTCAGAAAATTATGTCAGCTTATAAAAGAGATTTACATGTTTTCTCACTTATAAAGTGTCATAATTAAACTACCGTAGATTGAAGCAAATGACCAAGTAAATTAAACTTTACTGCAGCATTCAAAGTATAGAAGAGACAGTATAGAGCTGATTAACATCAAGCTAAAACTATAAAACCCAGGAGGTGAAGCAGAGGATAATATGAAAAAAACTCACTTCAGCTCCTTCTTTCACTAATGTTATGCAGATTTATTTATGTGTTGCACAAAGAAACATAGGCCCCTGGGTCCATTGCAGTGGAAGAACAGTGCAATAGCATTACTGTCAGGAGATAAAAGTGATTTTCTGCTGTTCTAAAACAAAGTAAATCAGAATTTCCGTCAAGGCCACTTCCATCGTAACACAAACCTCCATATATCTGATTTAATGTCTCACATAGAGATCCGTGTATGTGAAGGTAGTAAGAGTGTGGTTTTACTCCTCAATGACATAGGGACAAGCCCTGGTGCAGAAAGTGACAACTAGCTGCTGGTAATGACAAGCTGTCTAATGCTCATGTAGAAGCCCGAAGTGAGAAAAATCAGCAGAAGACATTCAACTTGTGTGTTGACAAATGACAAGCTGCCAAAAATGGATGGTGACTTACCCCACATGGCTGGAAGATGAGTCCATCGACTTCATGGCTGACTTGGGAAGTGAAGCTGCCTTCGAGGAGCTGAAAAAAAGAGGACATAGTTTCTGTTAAGGAAAACTGACAGACACAGATGGTAGCTGAAAGTTTTAGGTTGAAACAGATTAAATCAGATTATTTTATAAACTCAGTTTCAGCCAAAAAGCCTGGCAACAACCTTGGACATAAACCAAAATAAGTAAGCTTTAAGAAAACCAGAAGGCTTACACTTCTAAGCACAAACATGATACCATCTTTTAATCCGTATAGCTCTGAATCTAAGCCCTTATCTGTTGTCCGATGACACATGACGGAGAGATCCAAATCCGTAACCCGACAGACCAGGTTGAGGACATGAAAAGAGCAAATCATTAAGCTCCTGATGACTGGACCAGACAGATTTCACCACATCCATTAACATCAACCTAGACAACTGAGTCACAAAAATCACACAGCAGCATGCCTGACAAACCCAGGGGAAACAGCAGAGGTGTATAGTAACAAGATGTTTTCTTTACTATAAAAAAAACATCAATTACTGATCTAACTGTAGCGAGGATATCAAATATTTTAAATCGATGCATTTGTTCCAACTTCAGTGGCATGAAGTAATGGAGGAAGTTTACTCCATGTTTATAATAATTGCTTGTTTAAGTTTAGGAAAAATAAAATGTTCCCATTTAAATTACTATACTTACCTGGTAGGTATATGGGTAAAACCTAAAAGGTTGCAATATTTTGTTGGATATCTACCATATCAATAATATATTTTGCCTGTAGGATAAACTTTTAGTACCTTAAATGCCCTTATTTCATGTATGTTTTTGGCAGAGATGCTTGAGCTCGCAAAGTGTGGTGGAAACAAAGACAGAAAAATAGACTTGAAAATGTGGATTGATTATAGTCGATGTTGTCATTGCAATACTGTCTACTGTGATCTCTTCCCCATCAAGAAATGAAGGATATCTAATCAACAGCTTTCTGTATGTTTTGTGTATATAGCCATAGAACTGGTTTACCTCTTGAGTTTTGTAGTCTGTCATTGCCTAAATTATCAATAGGTAAGAGGTAGAAGGCTTAAACAAAAACAAAAGTAAAGAAATTACAGATCAGACTGTCATTTTGGTGAACACAGCATTTTCATTTTGTTCTTAGTATGCAACAATAATCCCATGTGACAAACTCAAGTTTGAGCCAATGATCCACTGAGGGTGATAAGCAAAATGGGGAGAAAAACTCCAGGGGGTTTTGTGCTGCAGTGCAGCTCATATTGACAACAATCACTTTACTACACCAGAGACACTTAATATTCATTGGTTCTTGCCCTAAAACAACACAGAACAGTTTTACATCAATGCAATGAAAACCTTATCGTTCACTGGCATAATGACTGGTTGGGTGACTGCACAGTCTATTTCTACACTTTGACCCATTCAGGCTGACATCTGAGGCTAAATAGAACATTAACTTTAAAGTCATATTATGTTTATGATTGCTTGAGTGCAAAAGTGCAGAAATGATTTTAAACAATTCTATATTTTCTATAAAGATAAAATGGTTGCCAAGAGAGTGAAAAAAATAATAGAAAACACATCCTTGACTTTGTCTGCATGTAAGGTGATGTTTAACTGGTAAACCTCAACATAACCACATATCTACAGTGGGCAGCTCATACAGACAGAAAGATCACATTTGTTTGTGTATCTTTATGTGTTTAAGAGCTATAAGAAATTGGATAATAATAGGCTGAATCTGCTTACTGACAAACTGGTGACTCAGAAATATGCACCGTCTCACATAATGGGTTCGCATTACTTATGATGCCTTACCAACAACATTGTATAATTACTGCATTTACAGCTTATTTTGTTGACCTTAAATCAAATTAGGTGTAATGGTTGATAGCAGGATTATCCTCAGTAGGCTTATAAAAAGTAAAAAAAAAACAATCTTTGTTGGAAAAAAAAGTATTTCTGTAATGCAGATATGCAAATCCTGACAATGAGTCAGATAAGCTTCATTTAGTTTTTTCAATTTAATTTCAATGTTCTTAAGCAGGGGTGTCAAACTCCAGTCCTCAAGGGCCGGTGTCCTGCATCTTTTAGATGTGCCTCTGCTGCACCACACCTGAATAGAATAATTAGGTCATTAACAAGGCTCTGAAGAATTAATCTACACAAGATTAGATTAGTTAATTACACAAGGAGGAGGTAATTAAGCCATTTTATTCCAGTGTTTTGTACCTGTGGCACATCTAAAAACTGCAGGACACCGGTCCTTGAGGACTGGAGTTTGACACCTGTGTTCTAAAGGTACATGAGCATTTTTGGCATCCATATTGCAATCAATATTAAATTTGTTTTGTAATATATACCAAAGCACACCAAGCTTATGATTTGATTTTCCTTTTTTATAACTCTTTGGCGATGCGAATTTCTATTAAGATTTACAAAGACTCCAATGTAAGCTACTGCAACCAGCAGTCGAGAATTCTTGAACTGCAAAGCTGGCAATAGGTGCATCACATCACTGAAAAATATGTTAATTTTGTGTAGCCCTCACTCCTCCCTCATCGAGGAATTTATTCCATTAAACCACAGGATGAACTCCCATTTCCACATTTTATTGCTAACAACCATTTTTCAGCAAATATGCTCAAGGAAACCAAATGAAGTCATTAGCCTTATGAGGAAAGAATACATCAAGCTAAAAGCAACAAAAAAATACTCTCCCCAATGCATCTGCAAAAAAAGGAGAGCAGCATCAGTACTCTCAAGAACGATGAATGAGTCACAGCAGATCACACAAAGCTTGACAACCGTGCTGACATGGAGAAGGCAGATAGCCAGACTAAAAAGAAATTATGCTTTTATGAGAGAACGGCATGTAGGCGGTAAGATCTGGGAGTTCCATTTCAGTTCTCCTGCCATCTTAGCACACCCACCCACCATCCTCAATGAGCACAGTAAACCAGGGATGGAGAGATGAGCAAGAAAGACAGATTTCCACTCACACATCCTCCTACAGTAAGGAAGTTCCTTGGGGGAAGGGGCTGGTGGGGACAGAGATCCAGATTTCATGGAAAACCTCTTTTGGAAAAAAGAACACAAAGCCAAGACTATAACAGCGGGGTTGTGTAGGAGGAGATGAACAGCAAAGCCTCATTAAGAGATCAAGATTTCATTGTAGACTCGAGGGCAGAGACGGGACAACAGAAATCCCTTGAGAGACAAAAATTAATTCCTAATATGCAAGCAGTCACCCTATTTCTTTGTAAGGTGTTGGAGTGATTGAGGTCAACACACTTCCCTCTTCAAGGTCTCATGTTTGCAATCATTTCACAGCAGGACACAATGACGCATGATAGCTAAATTGCTCATTGCCCTGTGGGATGCACTTAACATTAAGTATCTCATTCATGTTCATTCATATTTCTATGTAACCTTTTTATGCTGAGCCTTTTTCAAAAGGAATAACTGCTACAATCCCATTGCTACGATTAATCTTTATCTTGTTTGAGATTTAGTTCGCATTTACTAAATTGTGCAGAAAAGAGGAAATTATTTTGCTGGTTCTAAGACAGAAATAAAAGAATCAATCTCTGCTCACATCCTGTCAGCTTGAGAGCAGTTAGATTAGCTCTCTGTTTCCATTTTGCTCTTGGTCCCAAAGCTTTCTATCATTTTCATTGATTAAGTGTTTTTCCCCATTGATTGGGATACTAGGTTCTGCCGTATGATATTACCCACTTTTGTTTCCAACAGTTCAGGTTAAAGCTTTTGAAATACCAATCATTTATCTTGAAAAGCCAACCTTTCAAGGAAACTTGGTTTTTCTGTCTTGAGATTAGTCTTGGCGGAGTTTCGGAATTTTCATTTGTTGCTTTCTGATTACATTACCAAGGTACAGCAGAATGGCAGAGCAAGTGAAAAACTTGGCCTTTTTGCAGTAGAAAAAGGTTCTTTGTTGTCTTTCCATTGATTAGCTCCTTCCAAAGTGTCATCACTGCTTCAGCTTTTGTTTACATCGGGATCTACTGTGTCTGGCTTCTTCTGGTGCAGAATTATGATGCATGTCTCACGTCAATTTTGTAAAAGTTGGATAAAATATGACATGACCATTCTGACTACAGACCCAAATATGAAAGTGGTACAAATTGGATTTTTTGGGCAGTGAAAAGTTTAGAATGGAGGTACTTAGACTTGAATAAAAAAGTCAGATATTAGCCAAAAAACCCCCAAAAGAAAACGGAATGCATCACATTTGCCTGCTGTATAAATGCATCCTTAGTCAAGTGGCAATGTTGTGTAGTGTGTCTAAAAGGAATCCTCTACACTTGATCGCCTTCACTCACTGTTTTGACTCCAACATTACTTGACTTGTGCTGCCAACACTTATAACCTCTCTATCTGTTACCAAGATGCCAGCTCCTTGCAGAGCAAGCCACTTATGTAGCCATCAGAGGTCTATGTCTTGACTTTTTCTTTGGGGCGCTTTTAAAAAAAAAAATCAGTTTATACAGCTCAACAACCCTAAAACCATAGTATCAGCAATTATCAATCGTGTTCTCTGTTGAGTTTCAAGGGAACACTACTTTACTAATGTTTGTAAGGTATTTTGTTAAAGTGGGTGGTTGTGTTTATGGGAATAATTTCAAAAGGAGACAAAAAGAGGTAGTACTTTGTCTTTTTCACAAAGACTCCTTGCATCCAAAAACACAAAATAAGGTGAACTGAATTCACTGAGTAAAAAATCATTTCAAGTGTAATCAGGTAACCATACACTGTGTGGCAATCATGCAAAAAGCAGTGCATGGGGTCTGGCAAAATTATTTTAAAAAATCTGTTCGTGAATATACTGCTGTGAATATGTGCCTTACAGTGAAATGACAGAAGATGCACAACATAAATGAATGGAAACTATAATTAAATGATCATTTTAAACAGTTTGCAGACTTAAAGAGTTTAAATAAATTTACAAGAATTTAAAAATTGTTAAATGAGTGATAGCAGGACGGCTATCACAAATAATCAATGGCTATCAGAAAAAAAAACCTCAAAGATTGATATTTTTCTTGGTGTTATGTACAAATACATGCAGTTAAACTTGCTCAGTATGTGAAACTAGTTTAATAAAGCCTCACGTACCTTTGCTGCTGACGTGACTTTTACTGTCTGGATCAAAGAGTTGAATGAAAGAAAAACTGAACAACCTTCTTCCTTGCAAAACTTTTCCGTCTGGCTTTCTACTTCCACTTTGGAAACACTCAGCATGGTGAACAACCCTCAGATAATAGTTATTCTGAAACCTCAACTTATCTGCACTCTTAGGACTATTATACACCAAGCCAACGTCAAGGACCAGCTGAGACGGCAATCATACCCTGTTGTGTCTCCTCATGTTGCTAGTGTCTGAGGAGGAAATAAAAAGCTTGAACTTCCCTCGAAGGTAAAATCCAACTAAAAGGCCCATTGTATAATCAATAGTTGAGTCAGTTTATTTAATTTTATACTGCATACTTAGTTAGTGAGCCATATATTATTTCATAACTATAAAAAGGCGAAACAGTCAGTGGTGTATGAATGCAAAGATTATTCTGTAATTGAAGTTTTGCATATTCAACATACAGTATAGTGCAACTCTAGTATCCAGGATTGAAACTGGTCAGTTAGGCACTCTTAAATTAAGAATTAAATAAGACTCTCAAGATACACCACAGATTTAAAAAGTTATTGTTCCCAAACCACTAAAATTAGAGGTCATACTAAAACTTTGTCTTTATGAGTGGAAGGAAAGAATAAAGTGCTACAGTGACTTTGATATTCTCCTTCTCCATGGAGCATAGAGCAATGAAGGCCTGCTTTTCCACTTTCCTCACTTTTAAGAAACACGGATTGCCAAGGTGTGAAAACCAGTCATGCGCCATCCATCACTCTTATTAAGGTAACTGTTTTAAAACTTCATTAGGCTAGCTACCAGCTCTATGCGTGTTAATTAACCAGCTAGTGTTAGCTTGCTATAATTGTGGTATTTGCACTATAAAAAGCTGTTATTTTTCACAGACAGTTTCAAACCATTACTTTAGAAGCTGTTTATTGTATACTTCTGTGAAAGTCTATGTATTAAAACATGCTATAAAGACCTGATAACACTGCAATAATCAGTGAGTTATAGTATTTATTTTAATTGAAAATAATTTTTACGTAAAAGCAGTAAAATTATATTGTATATTTTGCTTTACATTTTTGTGTAAATACAGTGGCAAAGTAAAATAGTATGTGTCATTTGAGCTCATGCCTTCATCTTAACTGTTAACACATGAAAGCTTTAAAGAATTTGCTTGAATTTTAACCATTACTATTCAGTAGAACAGACGTTTAAATCACAGGGTTAATTGACTTTTGGGATTAAATCAAACGGTCTTGTCATAATGCAGTTCAAGTCTTTACATATTCCAACACCATCTCATGTGTTGCTGCCACCAAACATCAGGGGGGTAAATATGCACTTGAACTTGCCCTTGAGCTTAAAATGACTATTTCCTTCTGTGACTAATAAAGTGGATTTTATGGGCTCTAAATGCTCAGCTGGAATACTAATTGTGCAAGAATGAACAGAATGCTAAACCGTTTCACTACTTCTACCAAACAAACTAAGATTAAAATACAGCAGGTTTCAAAAAATGAATAAAATAAATAATGTCATGTAATCAACATTAAATTATCAAATGTCAATCATAGAAAATGACATGAATAGTGTAAGGATGTTTTATAATAAACATGTATGTTTGTATATCAACCAACAGACTACTGTGGGGGGAAAATGAAAATTTTAATTGATATTAATAAAACTCATGTAATGACCATTCAGTTAAAAATAATAAGAAGTTGGAATTAGCTTCAAAAAGATTTACGTTATATGCAAAAAAGCTATGCACCATCGTTTTTAATACTTCACCAGAATTTGGTTTCTCAGCACACCTACTCAGATATTTCGCACTCACTTTCCTGTCCAGAAGCCTTTGTGTTTTCCTCATGTCTGCTCATCCTCACAGCTCTTATGAGGCTTAGATGCAAGGGCTGAATCAAAGCTGGAATGGATGGATTGATATTCCAGTCAGAGCATGGGGCTGCGGCTCAAGGCTCTTTTCGATCCTAATGTGAATGGCCCTCTGAAGCCAGTGTGCAGTTGCCTATTAAATGAAAATCCACATCGGTGAGAGTGTGGGCTTGGTAAAAAAAAAATCAAATAAGGTTATGCAGTCTGGAGAATTCTTGTGACTTAAAAATGTTAATCTTTAGATGAATATTTGGGATTTCAATTAATTAAAATATAAAATAATACATGCAGTTACTTGGTGTGACAAGGAAGAAAAACATTAAAGTTCTTGAATCTCATTGAACACAGAGTAAACAAACATTATTTATGAGGCATTATAGCATCACAGACAAGATTAGATCTCTTTGATCAACATACATGTCATTTTGAAAATAATTCCTGACTTATTTGGGCTTTAGTCCTCCAAATTCCACACATTATTTCATTCATCTGTTCAAACATTAGCATTTCTGGTTTGTAAATGAACAAAAAGCCAAGCTCAAAGCTTCATAGGCGTCAAAAAAAAGGTTGGTTTTAGGGTTGCTTATAGGGTTGTGACTCATTAATAGGCTTTCTGATCAAAAAGAACTTCCAAAAAAGTTTCACTGCTTGTTTTTAAGAGTACAAAAGGTGCAGCACCAGATTAACCGTCAGGATGTTTGCGCCCTCACACTCCACTTAGAGTTCTGGGGTCAACAAATCAGTTGCTATTAGCCAATCTTGGATTCACACTAAAAAACAGAGCTGACAGAGTGTTTCAGTGGTAAACCCACATCTGTACAACAGTCTCCCGTCTGCTTTTAGAGTTGCAGAAAACATTAAAAGCCCCATTTCATTTCAGAGGCTGTAAGAAACCTTTTATTTATTTCAATTAAAAATGTTAGTTTATATGGATTGTTCATTTACTGAATGTTATTAATACTTAATAGCCAATTGAGCTGGTTTTAAATGTGCTATAAAAATTTAAATGGTAGAATTACATAATTTTAAGGTTTACACAAATCTCTTGAAGTGATTTAAGTTACATTGCTGGAGAACTCCAACATTGGTCAGTTCATGACTTTACTCAGGCTACACTACTGTCAGGTAAAGATCACTGGCCAGAGCTCAGGAGAGGAAAGATAAACTACATACCACAAGCACACAGCTCACACCCTTGCAGACATACAGTCACACTCAAGCAGCACACGGATAGTTTGAGAAGCCAACAACCGAGGGGCAGCTCCTTACTGAGCTCTAACAACATGCTGCTGTATTTAAGCTGTCAGAGGGAAGAGAGTGTATCTGATCTGTGTTGAAGCTCAAGGGGCTTGGCAGGATGTCTAAAAGGAAAAGGTTTTGACCAGAAGGTAAAGAATTTGTCCAAAATCCATCAAATGTGACACACAACATCATGGAAAATCAAATTAAGCGGTGCTGAAATACAAACATATATAAGAACCCTGAAAAAGCTACATAGCAGAGCTTAATTTATATTTTGAGAGAACAACTATGAGATTTTATTGTCCTACTTTTTGTGCATATAATCCAAATAGTCAAGAAACATTTGCAGAAAAGAAGTTATACATTTTCCCCAGGCAATGGGGAATAAAGGCTTAGAGAAACGGGTTAAGTGCATAACACAGGTGTTCTGAATGAGTCAGTCTTTTACTGGTTTTCACCACAATGCATTTGTGGTGCACTGGGGTCAATGAACAAAAGTCTTTAGACTTCTGACTCCTAATTTAAGCTATTCTAACAAAAACACTCCAGTAATCCTATGAGAAAATGTGCCCACCCACATTGACGTACCCAAACCTTATTAAACCAAATTGAGCCAAACTTTTATTCAGGTCTTGTTTAAAAGCAAACCCAATTAATGTTTCATTCAGAAATACTCCACTCCTAAAGATAACCACATCTACTGGTTCTCAGCAGGAAATGATTTTAAACACTAGTGTGATGCTTTGCAAAATCCTAAGTACTTTTACCAAGGGTTTCTCTGTTTTCAAAGAAGTCCTAAAGCAAATTAAAGTTAGTCCTGGAAATGTCTTGTCTGATCATAACTGATGAATATTACGGCTTCCAGAGTGTCTTGTTGACACTTTGCTCTAAAGTACCATAAATTTATATGCAGTGCAGTCTATATCATGACACTGTATTAAGTTCACAACAGACTAGCCTATTTGCTTACATTTAAAGAAAAAAGGAACAAGAAAGAATATGAGCAAATATACTGTTGCATTCAGAATTTTACAAGTGTTTGATACATCAAAAATAAATAAACTTACTGTCAGTGAGCAAACTAGATAAAAATCAGAGAAGAGATGACATGCACCATTTTAGTTTGGCACAAAGGTAAAAAGTGGAATTTTGTTTCCTTGTTAAACAGGAAAAATCAAATGCTACATCTTCACTTGAGACATGCTGGATTTAGAAATCGACACATTTAGGTGCAGCCAGGACTGTAGACTAGGCATCCACTGGCAGGAGCATCTACCAACATGATAACTGTTAATACTGTAGAAGCTACAGTGTCATGGTGTCAAGGTGCTTATGCAAAAATCTTTAGAAAACTGTAATACATGACCTAATCACCCCTTTCTCACAGGTGTGACTTTAACCGGTCCAGATTTGTCCACCTTTGCGGACTCTGCGGAGTCCCCACAAGAAGTTTACCTATAGTTTGTCACACTGCCTCTAGAAAAAACACCTGTCCACACAGCAGTGATGTGTTGAAACCTGCTGAGTGACAGGGGATTGTCAAAAAGCTCTTTAACAAGCTCCAAAGTACTTGGACAAACCAACACTGACAAAAACCCTTTTTCCATCCCTGAAATGCTTTAAGTGGTCGTTACTGTAACTAAGTTCATCTCTACAGCATTCCTCTGCAGCTGCCTCCAGTTTTCCATTGTGTGGATGAAAACATAGTCATTTAGAGAAAGCTTTAGGGATGCTTTCACAGTGTGTTATGTGTCATTATCCATCTGCTCTGTGAGGCGCAATCCTTTTATTTTTGTACCGTTTGAGTGAAGAAACAAAAAGCCTGTGTTTTTCTCAATTTGTCAACCAAAATTGAAGTAAACATTTTAGATTCTTTTTTTTTTTTATAAAAATACACGTCTCTCCATTTACTACCTTAATAGAAACAGTTTTTGACATACCTGAAGTAGTCTCTTTTGTGATTGGTGGTACAAGTAAAGCCATATGTTCTTTATTTTAAATCTACTGCACTGAAGGGAACATTCTTTAATACAGTAATAATTGCTAGGAGCTGTATTAAAGAAAGGTATGTGCCTTAATCATTACAGACCAGGTAGACAGGACTACAAGAATAAAAAAAATCCAATTAGAATAAACGAAAAGGTGCTTAAATAGAACCCAGAAGGCTGAGGTAAATCCGATTTTCTGGGTTATGAGCGTTTCAGGAGAAAACTATTTTAATAGCTGTCTATATGCATGCAGGCTGAATTGCTCAGTATACATAATTAAATTGGAGCATTGAAATTATCCTTAGTTTACAAGCTCTGAAATTAAGAAGTCAAGTGATCCAGAAAAAATGTAATTAAAGCAATCATCATGTTTATATGAAACTGCATTTGTAGAAAAAGTGAATCATAAAAGTTGAAATCCCTCTTTTATGTCAAGCTAGAAAACACCTGCAATCACAGTGCAGTTCAAATGCACAAAGAAAATCAATAGTTAGATTTTTAAGTATAAAAAAATCTATTCTAATTGTATTCTAAGAAAAAAAATGTATTCTAATACAAATAGATTTTATTCCCATTAAATTTTTTAATTACCTATTAATAGAAATGCATGACATACTGCTACAAAAGTAGTACTACTACAAAAATGCACTGGACGGCTTGCCATAACTGATGGAACTATAAATTCTTCAAGAAGACCCTACAAGAGGAATGTCAAACTGTCACATTACGATCAACTGTCTCTGGGTTATGCAGCACGACGATTAATTAACTGTTTGGAATGGCCTAATCAAAGTCTGAGCTTACATCTAATCGAAATACCTCTGCTTAACCTTGAACAGATCTTTTATATTTAAAGACCCTTAAATGAGGCTGAACTGAAGCAATTCTGCAAAGAAGATTGGGGCACAGTGATGCAAAAAACTCAGCACAAGTTATAGCAAAGCCTAGAGATGAATGTTGTCACCAAGGGTGGAACAACCACCATATTAAGAAGGCAATTATGTTTTTTTATTTGTTTTTTTTTTTTAATGCACCAGGCTGGCTTGGAGTCCTTTTTACTTATTTAAGAATAGCTTTTTATATTAATTTGATTTATTTGTTTGGTCAGAAACATTTAAGTGTGGCCACAAATCAAAAGAGCAGAAATCTATAAAAAGGCAAACACCATTTCCTGTCAGTCTATCATAGCAGGTCAAGATATCCCCGAAGGTCAAAAGGAGGTAAAGGTACAGCAGACTAAAGGCATAAAGATGAAGCACAGCTGTTGCACAGTGGTTCAAAAAGCATTAAAAGCACCTGTTGACCTGACCCAGAGAATGCACACTGCTTTCCTTGGGTAAATTAACTGATCCTGGCAGGCAGAAGGAAAGCAGGTAAGCGGAGCAAAAGTAAACGAGTCGCTACAGTCGATACTCTCTCGCCAGTGAGTCTGACCTTTAGTGTATGAATACAGCCTGCATCATCAGTTGTTGCATAATGTCTTGGAGGCTTGAGGAAAAACTAAAAATTCTCAAAGCTGCAGAGGTAAACAAACATTAGTCACCGAGTCTATGTCGTGTGCTCTTCCAAGCAGCATAAGCCCTTATACAACAGACAACATGTTTCCCTGGGTGAGTGGGTGCAAGAGCAGGAGAGAGAGAAAAGATGCAGTTTCTTCTTGAATCTAAACCGAGGAGGATGCAAGTGTTACAAAGGCCAGAAGTGAATGCTGATTTTTCCTCATATTTTTTTGTTATTTATTGAGTGCTGACAATTTTCAAACATAGGCAGGAAAATGATCAGATTTAAAACACATCTGGCATTTAATGCGCCATCATCACCTTTCTAGAAATATAACACAGTAGCACACACACTTTGATGTGGAGATAAAACAGGCTGCCACAGATTTTTTGGAAACATGCAGCACAAACACTGTGACTCAGACACGTTATGTATACGGCACGTTTGCATCACAGCTATAGCTTTTACACAACTGCAACTCAAATATCTTTCAAATCACCCCATCGTATTACTTTATCTCATGCATCATGCATTCACTGCCGCTTTTACTTAAATTTTGATCTGTATCGGAACAAAAACCGTTTCACTATGTTGTGCTTTTAACCTGAATATTTCCTACTAGTTATTTAATATTAAATAAGCTTTAATCTAAACTGCTGTAATAAGGTGATACCCAAGATGTTATTGCAATATTAGGACAGAATTTCGATAAGACATTTGACTCTTGAATACGAACCAGTTTTAGTTTTCTATTTCTATCAATCTGAACTTGTGAGAGGGGCCGCTTTAATGCCTTTACGTCAAACTAAATTTTGTTTTATTTTTCCCTTTTTTCTGATATATATCAATATATTATTCAAATATATTCACCATAAATTTCATTTGCTTTAAGACACAATGATTCAAATTAGGGCCATTCACTGAAGAGTTGAGGTTATAAATATTTAGTCATTACAATACATGACAATGTTTCACACTTTAAAGAATTAAACCACATTTTTTTGTATACAGGAACCTTGAAAACCCCATCTACATGCTTGAATGAAAGCTTTTTGTAAAAATCATTACTTAATACAGCCTGAAACTCTAATACTCATTTCTGTTATCCAAGAGGGAACATTGGTTTCCGCCATGTAAACTAATCCTCTTAGAAAATTGCCAATACTATTAAATTCAAAGGGTAAAAGAAGGCCTGGTATTCCAGCCCAGAATTTATTTCTAATTCAGAAAGGAGAACACATGAGTCTCTAACAAATACAGTCTTAAGTCAATTTAACATTCCCCTTTTACAAAAAAGACATCTATTAAGAATGTTTCTTTACATAAAAAAGGAGGTGAAAAAAACACCTCCTTAAGTGTGGCCACAAATATACTAGTTTATAGTATATATAATATATACTATAAACTAGACACTTTTTAACTAGTGTTTTTATTATGTTTGGGGCAGCAGTAAATTTCTGTAAGACAAAATGAAATATCTGGGCTTATTTGAGTCAGCAATGATAAGGCCCAGAGGGAGAATGTACCATTATTTTAGTCTTTAATCTTATATTATTGATACTTTTGGCTATTTGTCTTTAAGACAAAATGCAATATCTGAGTTTATTTGAGTCCATCAAAACTATACCTCACGGTTTATAAATTCTGTGCGCATTTCCACAGATTTTTGGATCTCATAACCATTAGCACACTAATAAATTTACCCATAAAATTCTTATATTTAGTGCATATTACACAACACCTTACAAAAAAAAGAACAGAACAGCTCATATACAGTTGCTGCTAAATGAAGTTATTTCCACTTTCCTGTCAATTCAATGGGAAAATCCAAAATACACTATCATATTGTCTTGGTGTGCAAGTCCGACTAAAACAAAAGGGTTCCTTGTAAAATAAGTGGAGGAAGTGAAACCGAAAAATACCCCCAATTGGTGGGGAAATGACAGCCTAAATGTGCAAGTGAATTAGATGAAAAACAGAAGCTTAGAAACAGACAAAAGTTGTCATACAACTGAAATATCCCTAGAAGGAATTTGTGGTCAATACACCATGAAGTGGAGGTTTGTGCTGGGATGAATTAATGAGCCTGATTCCAGTTATCCTTAGCCAATGCTCCATACAACAGAGATAGGACTGTACAGAGAGCAGATGGCCACTAAGGGACACAATGGGGCGCTCAGAAGCCATACAGCGTACCAGTGACTTCACTTCCAGAATATCTTCATCAAAATGAACCCAAAAACTTCCAGTGTTGATCCTTCACAAGGATTCTTAGAAATGTGGGTAGCACAGGGTTAGACCTGAGGTAACAATTTCAACAATGGACAACTCTAAGAAACTGGAGTTGGGAGACACGAAAAAAAAACATACAAAAAAGCATAAATATCACCCCCTCACTGCAGTTTGATCATCTGAGGTCACAGCAAGACATACCAAGATTTCCAACTGATCTTTGTTTGAGCCAAACACAAAATTAATTGTGCTCTGAACCCCTGTAGACCCTAGAGAAGGCGCGAGAGCACAGACCTTTGAGGAAGACTTAACAGCCATTGAGGCGATAAAAGCTTTGCTGCTTTCAGCTGACTGTTTTGTAACCTCAGCAGATAATTTATTTATTTTCAGACAAGAAAAACACTACTGAATATAACAGGGAATATTTCTCGTAAATTCAACAAAAATGCTAAAATGCACAAGAAATGTGTGTTCAAGCTCACACAAAGAAGACAGATCTAGGCAATGTATTGTAATCCTGGCTTCCAATCACTTGAGATTGCACCGGATGAGACCCAGCGGGAAATAGCCGAGGCATCAGACACTCAAGTGAGTGCTCTTTTCCTCCCTAGAGCTCATCCTTTCCATAGCACAAAGGTGAAAAAAGTATGTTTCATCATCTGCATCTCCTTCTCTTGAGACCAATTTGTCCTTGAAGAGCTATTTCCCTAGAAAATAAATTCTCTAGGAAAAATCTGGGATGCAACTGACAGATTACATACGAGTGTATGTGTACAATAATTAGGTTGCCCCATACAACAGAGATAGGATTTGTGCATTTTGGCATGACCAAAAGAAAGGATGAATCTTAACTGGGTCACATCTGGCCTAGTTAAAGGGAGGGGAAGGATTTGGAAAGCTGAAAGTGTTACCTTGCGCGACGCGTGGATGTCGAAGAAGGGCTTATTTCGGACACTGAAGGGCTCCTTGGCTTTGTCGATCTGTCCAAGCTTCATTTTTTCCTGACGTGGAGAAATTATTTCCTTTTCCATGCACAGGAGTCGAATATTAAAATCACACTGGCCAACAGGTTGTCCCTGAAAAACACACAACAAAAACACATTTCAATTTTAAATTAACACTCTAATTTATTGGTCTATTTCCTTTGTTTTCTTTCTTTCTCTTTCCACTTAGATGAAAAATTACAGTCTTGTTCAGGAGTCTTAGCAGTGTGAATATCAGTAGCTAATGCTGAAAACTGAAAACCAAAGGCCAACAGGATTTTTTTTCTTAAGTAGAGCTGAACAGTATATCAAATATTAGTCTGCAGTAAATACCTGTTTGTAGTAAAATGTGGTTTAGGATATCTTTAAAGTAATAACTGATATTTGGATGGACTCCACCTGCCTTAATGCACTCATGTTGCACATCTTTAGCAGATAGGTCGTTAAAACTCATAGAACAGTGGGCACAGCGTTTATTGTAAATGACTAAAAGCAAGCGACAGGAAAATTGGGTAATCGTAATCAATATCCATACTGCAGTTTTCAGCATTAAATCAAATGGTGCATCAAATATTTTCCTAATACTCCGTTGCCTTGAAGAGCAGTGTCCAGAAGTAGGCAGTAAGACTCCTTTAATTTATCACATTCCAATACACCCCTACAAACACAGCTTCTTTGTGACAACGATGAGACCTTCCACACATCACAGCAAAGACCTGCTGCTGTCCTGCACAAATAATCCTACTGTCCTCTCAAACAGACATGGCCACCGAGACAGAACAAAGGTGAACTGAAACCCATCTGGTAAAGCCACAGATTGTTGCCACACAGAGCAACAAAAAGCCTGAATTTCTGTTGCAGGTTATAAATAACAAGGTTTGAGCGGAAAATTAGAACATATAACGACAAACATGACAACGTATTTATTTCAGTGTTAACTGGTGCAGAAAGGATGCAATGTATCCAACCTGTCTGCTGCAAAGCATCAACAGACCGTTGCTGCCATTTATCTATTTCTGAAATAGCATAGTGACTCAATAAAACTGACTCTGATTAAAAAAATGGATGTCAACCTGTTGAAAACAAACGTCGTCCATGACAACTTTGACTTTTAATAGTTCTCACAAGTTATAAGGAAGATTCAAACTCCAAATAAAATAGATATTATTTTTTGAATTCTTCGAAAAGAATTATAGAAAGCCGGCAGCTGTTATCTTTAATACACCTCAACTTTTTTTTATTATTCCGTTACATGTTTTTAATTCCAGAGAAAATGTATTTCAAAAGAAGGCGGACCCTTAAAAAAACAGACAAAAACAGTACGAGTAACATACTTTAGCTGGACAAAACAATTTGAATGAAGAAATTTTGATTGAAGCAATACATTTTCTTTGCGAGAGTCTATGTAAAAATATATATGGTTTTAATTCCTTTTAAATATATAACTGCATCTAAAACATTTTCATCTGATTAAATTAGTTGTTTTTTTTGCTGATTAAATACGTTATGAATAACGTATTTAAATAATAAAAGTTTTCGGAATAGTCAAATATATGGACAAAATGTCTTTTGTTTGTGATCTGCAATGTGATTTCTTGGGAGGTATTTTGTAAAATATTGTCCAAAATTACTAATGGAAAGCAATTATGTATCATCAATCTTTCAGGAATGTTTTCACAGGAAATAAAAAATATAGCCCCACAGAAAATTAATTATCTTCAAAATGAAAAGAGGTTTAAACGTCTTACAACCAAAATTATAAAATGATGTGGAACAATTGCACTTTTACGACTATTAAACCAATGTATTGTTAATCAATACTCTCTGATGTGTATTGGCGGGTTCTGCGCTGCAAAGTGTGAATTAGTATTCTGCTCCAGCTCTGCGGTAAAAGGTCATTTCTTTTCTCGAGAGGATTATATTGACTTTAGATGGGAAGACAAAACCCAGTTTTCCTCCAGTTGGATGTGAAAAGAAATAGATGATGATTAGCTGGAATTAGATGTTATTACAAGCCTGTAGAGCCTTGTGCTTTGCAGACATGAAGCAGGAAAAACCCCAAATAATCTCATAGAATATCAATTTAAATAAACTGATCTCTGTAGGCAGGTAGTCTGCATTTTAATAAGCATGTATATTTACTTTATCAAATGTACAGCTCACACATACGTATATAACAAGAAAGCAAGTCTGGATTACTGCCTAGAAATTTAGGCAATGATTTGACAATACAACCAGACACTGAGAATAGAAACGCGAGGAATCTGGAAATAAATATGCAACAATTTATAATCCACAATTTCTACTTTCTATCATTGTATCTGCTAGATGATAGACAAATGTTAGTTAAGAGATGAATAGTAACATTTTGATATATCAAGAATCATGTCTTCATGACCTTTATTTAATTTTAGACTGTTTTGACAATGTTGCTTATAAATGTACAAGTCATTTTAGAAAGTTTTCATAGAGAAATCTTTTTAATATAGAAATCATAAATTGCTTGTTTTTCCACACAAGGTGACAGCAGTAACACTACTTTCTCCTGGAGCAACAGCTGGTATCATGTCCCACACATTTAGCACCATCTGTCAGCTGTGTCATCAGGAAAGGACAAGATGTAAGTGTGGATGATTCAAGGCTTGTGTTGTCCATGCCAGCTCAAGAGGAAAACACAGCAAAGGAAAAATCTTTGTTAGGAAAACATCACTAGGGACAGAAGCTCGCTTTTACTAGTCAAATCACAGAGATATCTTAATTTATCTGTTTCTGTTGTGATTCTAAAGACCGAATGTTTCTGTTTGGGAGAATATAAATATATCAGGCATTCACGTGTGATTTCACAATCATCACTGATTTGAAAAGTACTGAGGAAGTCTTTGACAAGATTATTATTTACTATTTCTGGAAGTGTAGCAATGATTGACACAGTTAATACAAATCTACTCAGACATGCTTTCATCGGCTCTGATATTGATTCCACACATCCCCTCTGGAAACTCGGCACTGACATACATATATGCTGTTTGAATTAGACTTTCCTTATACAAGTCATTCCCTTGCATGTTCAATGTATAGACGATCACTGCTTCATTAGCAGATGTGCCAAAACAATAAAAAAAGAGGATAAGATCACATCCAGAAACCTTCCCAATACTGTGATATAATAAATAAAAACCTAATTTAATTAATTTATATAACAAATGTTTCCAACTGAAACAATCAATCATGTCATATTGAGGGTGTTTTCACACCTTAATAGTCTGGTAGACTAACTTACAATATTAGTTACACTTTCAGCTGGTGCGATTCACTTTCACACTGCACCGTGTCAAATGAGCTAAACCTTAAAGAAAAAAAAACAACAACTCCTCCCCTTGCCTGTTGTGGCAATGCACCAAGATCCACTGAAGGAAACAACACAAACAACTCTGAAAAAGACACTGAGCAAAACTTCATCTCACGAACATCACGAACAAAAATGAAGTGAAATCAGACTTTTATTTTTAAGATTACAACTTATACAAAAACAAAGAACGAGCTAGAACTGATTTATTTTGAGACTGTTAACTTAGTTAATGGTTAGGTGGTGAACTACAGTTAAAATTATTCATAACCTCACAGATTTAAGTGAGAAGTAATCTTTTGATTTTATGAAAATGTTTCTACTGACTGAGTTGACCTTTTAAAGTAAAAGACTTGGAGCTCTTCACTAAAAAACCAAAATACCCGTGGAAGCATACTAAGAGCTGACTAGCAATTAAAACAAGAGTTTGTTTAAGATAATGCTAATGAAGATGTTTCCCCATTGATTATTGAAAAGGTACAAATAATTTTTATTTCATGAAATGTAAATGTAAACTAGGCTTCTTTTACTATGTGTTATTGTCTTTTGAGAGATGTTCATCTATTTTTTAATTAAAAACAAACTTGTTTGCTTTTTGAAAATAATTTTACACCAAAATCCAGAGGTGTGAATAATTTTGTTCTTAGCTGCAAAGATGAGAATTTTTAAGAGGTTTTTCACTGGTGACTCACTACAAAAAGGCTATTCATATTTTGCAATGAGTCACCAGTGAAATTAACAGTAAAAACTTGTAAAAAGTTTGTCAGCAAACATGAGGATTGGACTGACATTATATCAGCAAAGAGCAGTTCAGAATTTAATAAATGTAAATAAAAACATACCTTATTTTCAAAATTGATATACCCTTGTATTAATTTGAAACACTGTGCCTAATCCTAAATGACATGAAGTGGACAGAACAGTCCTGTTAGTCAAATCCCAGTTAATATATTTGAAACACCATTTTTGGAGAGAGCTTGTCAAAGATAAAAAGTGAAAAAAACTAGACATAAAGAAACTAAATCCATAAGAAAAAATAAAAAAGAACCACAATAAGTAGCAGAACCAAAAATAAAAGCTGGTGCAGTGCGAGTTTGGGGAGGATAAAGGATTAACTGGAAAACAGCAGGGGATGAAAATAAGTGACAGTGCTGGGAATTCTGTTTTCCATATTTTTAGATAAACAGCAGACCTCACTGATGACCAGAATCAACATTGGGACCAATCAACAATATGCTGCATCCCATTAGATGTTCTTTAGAAACATATGTAGACTTTTTGACCATTCCAGGCAAACAAAAAAAAAAAGTAATTACAGACTCACAGCACCTCCCAACCTGCTTTCCATTTAAAAGCAATATTTTGTGGTATTAAGACAGACTTTCAAAAATGTACTTACACAATTATTCTTCCATGGGAGAGTTTTAATGCAGATAACGGGCTTTTCTTTTTCTAGGATGATGGTTAAAATAAGCTGGGTAGAAAAAAAAGGCAGCAGTTTAAGAATTCCACTTTATCTTCCCTCTAAGTCTAAAGCACATAAATCAATAAGTGAGCACCTTTCTCCCAGGCAATAAATAAGAAGAAGCAGACAATTAATGTAAGCGTTTTTATTTTTTATGCTGGGAAAATTAAAGTCTGAACCAGACCTTGAAAACATCAACTGCCTGCAGTGTTATTCTTCCACCTTCCACCTTTGTCTGTGGGGAACAGTTGGTATCTGTCTCCCTGGCACGTGATGACAGATTTGTGTTGAAAAAAATGTTAAACTAGCAGGTCATAGTTAGAGATTTATGAGTGGTCTATCTAGTTACACAACCAGAGATGCTGAGGTGTGATTCTGCTTTTCTGTGAGTCACTGCAGTATTGGGTAAGGCTGTCTATGTCTTAAGAGACTTTTTCTCCTTTTTGAAACAAACTCACAAATAGCTCATCCTTGCCTCATCAGTATGTCTACAGATAGCTACCAGTTTCAGACGGTATAGAAATCCCTAACCGATTCTGATTTATTACTATTCTTTGTTTATTTCAAACACCTCGTTACATCCTTAGTAAATGCAGCACATAAATAAAGGGCTGCGGCACTAATGTCATAACACCAAGACATTTACTTACATAAAAAGAAGAATGATTACCAAATCATCAGCGAAGTGTGATCTTTGCACTAAAAATAACATAATTCCTATCATAAATCTCCAAAACTACACCCTGCTGTTAAACATCCAAATGAAATTTAAACACTGATGTCATAATAACCACCAACATGCAGACAAAAAACCTGCCAGCTAACGCTGCGGTCATTTAGCCTCGTCATGAGGAAGAAAATAGACTGTTCCACCAGAGGAGGCAATAACCTGGATATTCCTGGCAGTTACAAAAGACTCCCTCATCCATTTTCTAGATCTGTTTCAAGAATCAAATTATTTTAGTTTCTGTAATTTGAAGGCTTGTCTCATCAGCCTAAGCGACCAACTGCTCTAGATAACTAAATTATTCTCTGTTTTTTCAAAATTAATACTTTTGCCACCATCAAATTAGATCATTTTAACAAGACATTATTCAGAGCCTGGTCTCTGTATGGCACTAAATTAGTTTTAGTGTTTTTTTTTGTTGACAGCATAATCAAATCTAATCAACAATTGCTTAAAAAAAAGAGAGATAAACAGTAATTCAATTTATTATTGATTTGGATGCTTAAAATCAATGTGTCAATAGAGGTGAACAGCCATATTTTCTTACAGTACCAAGAGTAAGCCCAACAAAAGACAAATAGTCAACTGGACAAATAAATGTCAAGTTGGAACTGGATGAATATTCCCCACCTTTTAAAGTTTAAATACAAAATTTCCCATTTTAAGTTATGCAAAAAACAGACTGGAAGAATGAAAATACCAGGAAAACTCTGGGTAAAAATCTAGAACCTATCCAGAGAAATTCAAATTTCTTGAAAAGGTGACACGCTTGCCCCCGTGAACAGCTTTAAGAAAAAGCTACGTTGTTTTTTTTATTTATTTTTTATTTTAAAGAAGTTAATTTATGGAATTACCAGAAATTAATTAAGGAAGAAGAGAAGAACAGCAGTTAGGCTGAACTTGCCCATTTACAATTTATGAATAAATTAGTGACACTCTGCAGAGTGTCACTAATAATAGGACACAATCATTTTGAATGTCAAAGTTCAGTCTGTGCCATTTCGTCTTCAATAAAATATTGTTCCAGCAGGGAATAGGAATCACTTATAGGAACTGGATTACGTATTAGCTTTCATTACTATCAAAGGTTTATAACACAAAAAACAAGGTATGTGGTGAGAGAGAGGAAAAGTCTTTAATTTAACTGCCCAGCTCTGAGAGAAATAATGTAGCAAACCTCAGCCAGCCTTCCAAGCAGAAGTAACACAAACTGATTCCAGTAAAGCCCTCTTTAACAAATGACACCACAGTCACTGTTGTCATGTGAACTCCTTTCTGTTCAATTGTTAATCAAGCTGATCCAATTATCTTGTCCAATTCTGCACCTAAAGCAAAATTACTTCAGCAACTTGAAAAATAATGAGGTCAATCAAAGTGTCAGCATGTGGGTGATGATCAAGTCCAAAACACCAGCTTTCAACAGCGTTTAAAAAACAATAAAAGGGAAACGTATGTAATTTTTGTTGTCTTGTCAGCTCCCCCACAGTAGGAGAGCTGACAGTGACTGACAACCTGAAAAAGTTTTTTAAAAACTATGTCTTTTAGTGTTCTAGAGATAGAACAGCAACAGAAAACACATTTGGTGTGAGAGGGTGACAATCAGGGTAAATCAGATTTCTTCAGTGGAATCGTAAATACTGGAATGGTTGACAAATAAAGTAAAGACCGCTGACATGAATAAAACTCAACTTTAAGCTGAGCAGGAACACTTTTTTCACATCAAATAAAGTCCAGGTAAAACATTTATTTACACCCTTACAGATCCTCTTCTGTTTTTGCTTTTTTGTCTTCGTTAAATGTTTCAGATCACTGTACAAATGCTAATATTAGACACATGTGAAAGAGCTTGGCCCCTTGGCCCCTTTTCAATCAAATTTTAGTCCAGAATTCAAAGAAACTACCAAATCATTATTTTGTAGTTTCTTTATTAGGTGGACTTGCTGGTATGATTTGGCTCACTGCCCTAAATGAAACATAACCAAAGTGAGTTCGAGCTCAAGATCATAAACAGACACAGGGTAGATATCCTCCTTTGGTACAGAGCAAACTTTCTTGTTCCATCAATTTTAAGTCTTCCACCTCCTGAAGCAGACAAGCAGTCTCATAACATCAAACTACCACCAAATAACTTGACTGTATGTAATCAGGAAAGTTCTATTTATGTGATTTCTTGATTCTGTAGGTGTTGCATTAATAATGCCTGTGGTTGTTGATGAAATCGAACCAAAAATATGTGGCAAAACAAAGTTGATTAGTTATTTATGAAAGGAAGCAATTATATTTGCACAAAGAGCCCTGCTGGTTTAGATATTTTTTTCTCCTTCAATGAATAAAATTATTTATTTATTAATTTTTTGACGCTAGAATTTTGCTCGATAGTCTGAATCATTTAAACATAACTTTAAAAAGTCTAATTTAAATCAACAAGGGTGCGAATACTTTTACCCAGCACTGTAAAATCACTGAGTGCAGTGAATGAATGCATTCATATCCAGAAGCAAACCATCAGCCAGCTTTTAAAGGAAGCAAGGAGTCATTTTAGGGCAGGAGTCAAACTGGTGTCGTCTTCCTCCAGCTGCATTACTCACCTCTCTCAGGACTGGCCCAGAGTGCCGAGACACAGCCAAACAGATAATGGTTAAGGCCAATAATGGCAAGCAAGAATCAATATAACAGCGCTTTACTGATGGCTCGGTGGGAGTCCCATGGAAATGCTAACCCCTTCACCATCCTGCAGCCATTCCTCTCACCACTGGAGCTTTCATTGAGCCGATTTGCTCATGTGATTCCTCGGATCGATAGAGAAAAAAGGAGACGACGGCAAAACATGATGGCTACCTCCTCCACCCTTTATCTTGAGGTGTTCATTGAGTTCTCTGAAAAGAGGATTGCAAAGGTTTGCCAAGGTCACAATGCGAGCTCAGTAAGTTGACTGACTGCCTTTTTGCCATAAGTGGGAACCAGCCTGAATTTACAGTTCAGGAAACTGAGGACAATTAACCAGTGATTTGGTTTCTTCTCAAGCTGCTAAAATTGTGCAGCTGTTAGTAATAGAAGAGTAGAAACTGTTTTAAATTAAAGGAATGTTTGTTATGCATAAGTGCACTTACATTATGGAACAAATAATTGTATTTCAATTCAAACACTGATGATTCTGACATGCAAAAAAATGTCAAAACTTATTTCAGATGAATACTAAAAAGATTTTGATGATAAATTTTCATAATGGTTTAGGCACAGTTCTTCCACAGTACCGGAAAAGTCTGACTTAAATTGCAAATGCTAATTTTTTCTGCATTCTGTGACGTTACAGTGATAACCTTCAAAGCATTTTATTGTAGTTTCATGTAATGGACCAACTAATAAAAACCAAAACAAACAACTGACAAAATGTGGTGAGTACCTGCATCCAGCTCCCATTAGTGAATACTTTGTAAAACCAACTTTTGCTTTAATTCCATCCATCCATCCATCCATCCATTTTCTGTTCACCCTTGTCCCTAATGGGGTCGGGAGGGTTGCTGGTGCCTATCTCCAGCTACGTTCCGGGCGAGAGGCGGGGTACACCCTGGACAGGTCGCCAGTCTGTCACAGGGCAACACAGAGACATACAGGACAAACAACCATGCACACACACACTCACACCTAGGGAGAATTTAGAGAGAGAGACCAATTAACCTGACAGTCATGTTTTTGGACTGTGGGAGGAAGCCGGAGTACCCGGAGAGAACCCACGCATGCACAGGGAGAACATGCAAACTCCATGCAGAAAGACCCAGGCCGGGAATCGAACCCAGGACCTTCTTGCTGCAAGGCAACAGTGCTACCAACTGCGCCACTGTGCAGCCATCAACTTTTGCTTTAATTGCAGCTTAATAACAATTACAGCTTGTTGTAACGTAAAAAAATTACAGCAGTATTAATATTTTTGCAAGGAGCTCTCTGTGTGTGTGAGAACAGCATAGTTATGCTATCCACCTCATGCTGCAGATTAAGAAAGCTACCGTCTCTAAACAAATACTTAGAGCATGGCTGCTCTAAGTATTTAGAGTATGCCTGCTAGATGGGAATTTAATTCTTCAGGATTAATTTATGTCTCTTCTTGACAAACTGATGAAACCCATGATGCAATAATTCCACATTTCACAAGCTTTTAACTGCTGACGACAAACCCAAAAGAGCATGAGCTCCTTTGTTTTAAAAGGGGAATGAGGCAATTAAACAGTTCCCTCCAAAGTGGTCTAACACTTTAACCTTGAACATTTTCAGGGCTAGGAGGTCACTCTGAAAAGCCCGCTGTACTCACATTGAATTTGATGATGTCATATATCAAGTAGCGAGGGACTGGCTGACCATTCACCTTGTCGATGATCATCTCCTGTGGAAATAAGGATAAAGGGTAGAGTCATGATTCAAATTCCTCAAAATAACATTATATGATAGACAGGAATCTTCAAACTGCGAGCAATTTTATCGTCACAACACTGTGAAAGTCCTATTGACTCAAGTTCTGCAGGATGAGAAGCTGGAATATGAGCGCTCCCCGGAGAACAGACTTTCAAGGAAGGGGAGGCCTGTAGCAACGTCAAGGAAGAGACTAGTGGGGGAGGTGTGTGCGTGCGTGCATCCATGGTTAAAACTGAGATAAGAGTCTGGTGAAGAAGACCATGACGCAGAAATAGACCGCTCATTTATTATACAAAGCTCTCAAGCTGAGGTCAGGTGCGGCAATGCTGCAGGACACTCAGTCAAGATGAGTTTTGAGGAAAATGTTACACAACTGAGTGACAAAAAAAAAAAAAACTGTCATCACTGCTGAGCAAACGTAAGAGGAAGAAGGACTGCAGTCCTCAATCAACCGGTAGTCAATGTAGAGAACTATACTCTCATGTAATATTGAAAAGATAAACAGTATTCCTGTACTTTAAATGAAGGGAAAACACTTATTAGTTATAAAGTTCAAAAGTTGGTGATATCATGAAAAGTTAGCAGCAACGTTTAGTCAGAAGAATAAAATCCAAGGCCATATGCATAAAATTTTAAATCAAAAGTGGAGAAATTTTCTCTGATAACAAAAAATGTCAACTGCTCAAAATGTGTCTTCTGTCTTTTTTGAAAGGCTTCAGGAAGAAATTTATTATCTATCTTCACTATGTTGATGATCAGTATCAGAAACATTAATATATTGGTTAATCTGTATAAAAACAGCTCTGATAATATAATGTTACATTTAAACAATAATTTGAGACACTGTGGATGCATTCTATAATCAGACCATTCAGATTTAGGAATTAACAGATCGACGGGTTTTCAGATCGGAACATAAAATGAAAGAAGAACTTTGGCTTCTTATTCCCAGTAAAGTGATGAGCTGTTTCTTGATGTAGCATTAAGAATTATTGACTAAATGATAGTAAATAGGCAAGTATTCATAAACTGATGGATACATAATGAACATAGGCACAAAGTGGTGGCTGGAAGCACAAATTAGTGGATGGATGGAAGGAAGCACGGACAGATGGGTGGGCGGCAACAGTCATATGGAGGAATGGTTGAACAAAATGATGATGGATATACAAATTGGACCAACAAATCATAAATATTTTTATATTTATTATGCATAGAAAGTTAAAGACAATAACTTGAAATGTGAATATTTATCAATGTTAAATCTTCTTTTCTCTATACTTGACCTTGGAAAGCATCTAAACCAATTTCCTGATTTCTCCCGACTTTGTAAGACTGTGTAGGAACTGTGTGCAACTCAAGCACATATGTTACAAGGAGATTTAACCCAAACACAGTGCAAACAGACATATTTAAATTTATTTCATTAAATTTCTGTTCAGTAGGTTGTCAAACCAACCTGCAATATTATTTTCAAAAAAGACAGAAAAATTGCAGAGCACCTGCCACTCTGTCTAAGTGAAGAAGAACACAACAGCGAACCACACCAGTGCCTCATCTGCCTTCAGTGCGCACCAACAGGCTGCAAAATTGTAGGGAAAACATTGGACAGTGATGACAGATGGTTAAATTTACTTGCCAAATGTCGTTTGGAAATGTGGGGCCCTTTTTCCAGCTAACATTTCTCTGCTGCAGGAGATTAGTCCACTTTAGAAGAGCACAAAATGTTTCATTTCAGCATCCGACTAAGCTGCTGCAATTGACGCCGTTTTTGATCAAAGATGAAAGCAACTATGCATCTAAGGTAAAATGAGCAAGGCAATCAACTACAAGTAAAAAATATATATGGTAAATATTTACCATAATTACAACACTATTTACTGTTACTCTCTTTGACTACTGTAGTACTGGCTCAAAATATGCAACAATTCTCTGCAAAAGCCTAAACTTACTAAATAGCTTTCAAATAATTTGATAAGTCTAAGAGAGAACAACATGTAAATTCTAGGTAGTGCATGTTTTATGAAGGGAACTGAATATTTAATAAGGTTTGCCAAAACCAGAGTGGTGGAAAGGAGAAATGAAGTAAGGAATCTGTCAGCTCCTCTGTAACGCCGACAGAGGGGCTGAGGGGGAGAAATGATGCAACTGCAGAAGCTGCCATCACTGTGCATCTGGTGCACTGAACCACTGCAAAGACAGGCAGCAACAGATGAACGCACGAATGCAGCCGAGGAAAGCTACCAGGAATTTAATCTATAAGGCGGCCTAATTCAAAATCGACACTAAAAATAAAATTAAGATCATCAAAAAGTACTAGTAAAAGCAAGTAGAGATAAAGATCATCGTCATGAGCCACAGCTGAAATCGCAGACAAAAGAAAAATCCGGTTTTCTCACAGCTCCTCATAAACAGCTGAAGACAGCCTCTACAAACTGAGAGCCAGAAGCATCAACACATGAATAAACAGGAGTCAAAACAAAGCTTGTGGCAACATAAAACCATCCGTGCAGTTTCTTCAAATGAGCGGCAATATACAATGCAATTAGACGTCCCGCCTGAGCGTGGAAGCTAAATTCACCATATTATAGTCCATAACTGTTCAGCAAATAGGAGACTGTTTTGCATAAAACAGTAAAACACAGGAGAAAAAAAATTAAAAGCAAAGCACAAAAAAATAAAACAGAAGGCAGAGAGTGTATTTCTTATCTTCTCATTCGTTCCCCTAAACACAAACAAGTGCGAAATTCATTTTACTCATCGAATTTCTGATGACAAGTAACCAATTTCCTCCCTTTATTCACGGAGGAAGAGTAAAATGACTCATAAGTATCCACCTGCTGCTTTGGGAAGCTGCGTGACCTACGCATTGCAAACATGTCGGTGGAAGGCTGGCCCTGATATTCCAGCAGGAGTGGAAGCCACTGAGGCTCCCCATGCACAACAGAGTTACAACAAAACACACACACACACAAAACTGTGAAACAATTAATGAGCAATTTCTCCAGAACACGCATGATCATGTTCCTGTCACCCTACTGCCTTCGCAGTGACACATGCTTCACATGCTTTCACCTAAGATTTGCAAAATGGAGACAATTTTCTGCAACACTGAGCACTGGGTCCATTCCATAAGAATGTGGAATGGACATGCAGGCTCGAGTCAGGAACTGGGAAAGTGAAAGACGACCCACAGAACATATATCAATTTAAAAATCAAAATAACCACACGTATATGTAAGGGGGAAAAAAAGCCTCCTCACCCCATCCAGTAGAGTTTTGGATAAATGGACGCGTAGATCCTTCCGGAAAGGGAACTCGAGGTTTGCTATGTGGAAGACTGAGTTGTCCCTGTCGATCATGAAAACTTCATTTTTTCCATTGATCAGCATCATGTACCTGTGAAGAATGAGTTAGCACTGTTATATACTTATAATTATGAGGCAACAATACACTAATCATATTTTGGAATGGATAAAGTTGCATTAGACAACCTAGCAGGAGGATGTTTAGTTAGATAAACAGAAAAAACGCAACATCTTCATTCCAAATAAAACATAATCTAAAAATTACATTAATAAGCTTTTTTGTTTAGGAAATGGCTAATCCTTATGCACATATCCAAGACATTTTAAGAATCCATTCGCATTGAAAAAAAAAAAACTATATAGTTTTCAAAATCTTCGTAAACACATGGGTGCCCACATTGGTGCAAAGTTGCACAGAAAAAAAGCCAAGTAAGTTATTTTCTAAAGAATATTATACTAAGGCCTTTCAAAAGATGAGATCTTTTTAAGATTAGTCTGCTGAGGTCAACAACCCCAATAGAATATTTGGTTTTTATAGCAAATCTTATAAATATGCAAATTTCTCAAGCTCATTGAATTTCAAATCCCTAATGCACCAATCTCATTGCAACAGTCCAAAACAAGCTTTGAAACATTCCTAATATCTTTATTTAAAGTCAGACAGAAATGAAATAAATTGGAATAGGTAGTAGAAGATGGGCATTATAAGGATAAACTCTGGATGCAACATGTAAAAATGAAATCAAACTGGGATCCAGCATAAAGCTTTGAGGAACAAGTATTACAAAGGAAAAATGCAGATCTACAAAGAATGATTTATTGGGTGGTGATGAATAAATCAAATGGGAAAATTCTCCAAATTAAAATAAGTGTACAAAATAGATAATAGTAACACAGACATTTACTGTAATAACCATCATTGAAATCACTATTATTTTGGTCAAAATTTAAATCATGAACATTGAACATAAAACAGAGTTCAGAAACATGTTGTACTTGTAGTACACAAAGTTCAAAATCATTTGAACATTTGAACGTAAAAAAATATTATACATGCATAATATACACATTTCTTTTAAGGATTGGAGAAGTGGTGGCCATCCAGTTCACATAATTGCCCAATTAAATACAGTTTGTAGAAATGGGTATTAAACTATTAGAGGAAATGTGACATTTTTTCTTTTTATTTTAGCATTGCTTTGCTTCAGTACAATCCCTCCAGACAAATAATTCCTGCAATTTTCTTTTATTTATTTTGAAGATCTAATATGTTATTATGTTTCAAAGACAAACTGTGGTTAGCTAAGAAAGGCCACACTTGAAATTTGGTAGAGTACTATAAACCACACTGGAGCAAGAAAGGGTTTGTATACCTCTAATTTGTAAATGCGTTGCAAACAATTGAACTAGAACATGGTGTGAAAGCGTAAAAGCTTTTATTGTGACAGAGAAAAGACGAAGGTCCAGACAGACCACTTTTAATTACAAAATACCAACAAAACACTTTTGCTTTGATCAAGCTGTGATGTGTGCAAAAACTGAGCAATTAGGAACAGTATCCCCACAAAATGAATCCATCAAACCACACCAACTTTTACAACCCACTTTTCACACAAACACCAGAAGGTTTATTTTAAAAAACATAGTCTTATCTTAGTCAAGAGTACTTATAGAAACATTTAATAACTTGAAACGCAAAAATAAATTATTCTCATTAAAAAACTGTCTCCAGCAAGTTGGGAGCATTGACAGAGTTTCAAATACAGCTAATCCCTTGCAGGACTTCCCAGGTAATTAAAAATAACTAAATGACATCCAAAAAGTTTCTCCAGCACAGTCGACTGCGAAAAAACATGCAAAGGGAAAACAATGTGCCGCCAGAATCTTTTACCTGTGTGGACATTACATATTGGTGAGAAGTGTTTTACCCTTTACACATCTCTTCAAAATCTACTTTTGTCACACTTAAATATCTTAGATCATCAACATTTTAACAGCAAAGAGAATCTAAATGAATAGAAGCAGTAGTTTTCAAGGGGTGCCTCTCATTTCAGAGGGTGAAAAAACCATCTGCACCAACATGGATCTACTTGTTATTTCCCTTGGTAAATGACAAAGTAAGCTCAGCTCAGTTCACAATCTACACCCAGACCTGACTATTGACAAACCACAAAATTGAGAAACACTTAAATAGAACCTGTCTGAAAACATTAAATTGGTTAAAAGTTCTCAAACGCTAAGAAATTCAAGAACAGATTAAAAACGATGTCAATTACTTTCCTCAGTCTGCAAAGGGTTCCAAACTCAACTCTAAACCTTCATGACTGAGGCAAAACACAGTCAGAGTCAGTACCTACTAAAGTAGAAAAAAACAAAACCAACATCTAGAGCGCTGCAGATGTCACTTGTCTCAGTTATGATCTGTTTATTATCCACAAACAAAACATTTAAAATAAAGACTAGGCAAAATGGCATCAATGTGAGAGATCTGGGGCAAAAACCACTGCTGACGAAAGAGAAAAAAATGGTTTCCACTTAGATTTGCCAAAAACCAACCCGAAAATCCCCAAACTATTAGGGACATATTCTGTGGAATGATGAGACAAAAGTAAACATTTATTTCAGGGTGTGTGTCCAGTTACATGTGGTTCAAACTAACAGCATTTCACAAAAACAACATCGTACAACAGTCAAACATCAACTATGTTTTCATTCAATCTTCTTCCAAGATTTGAGCAAACTTTTAAAATGTCGCAAAAAAAGAAAATGCTGTGGTTAGCTAAGAAAGGCCACACTTTCTTACTACTTTTTGCTAGTATTGTCGCAAAAAAAGAAAATGCTGTGGCGTGCCGTGGTGGCGTAGTGGTTAGCGCGACCCATATTTGGAGGCCTCGAGTCCTCGACGCGGCCGTCGCGGGTTCGACTCCCGGACCCGACGATATTTGCCGTATGTCTTCCCCCCTCCTGTCAGCCCACTGTCATATAAGGGACACTAGAGCCCACAAAAGACCCCCTGGATGGGGTAAAAGAAAATGCTAATTTGGCCTGTTTCCATCCACTGATTTGGAGCAAGTCAACCATGCTGTGCAAAGCGTTATTTCGTCAGATGTTGGCGCTAAGCACAGCTTTTATAAACAAGATCTTTGGCAAAAGCATTTTTGGACTGTATATATGCTAAAATGAAAACATTTATTTTTAAAAAAATACTCTTTCAGTCCTTAGAGTTTTAAAATTGCACCGGTCCATGTTAAACTAAAAACAATTTTATTCAATATTTCTATCTTGTTTAAAATAAATGAATTTAGAATAGAGGAAAATGAAGCAAGGAAGAAAATGCTGTTACTGGAAAATTACTTTTTCACCCGAGTAATCCCCTCTGAGAGACTCAGCAACATAAGATCGGTGACTGTTAAAAATATCTCCAGAAATAAACTTACCAGTGTGGGGTCACGGTAAGAATACTTGAATAGTGTTAATTTGATTCTAGTCTTCCTGGATCCATGCTGCCAGTGCATGAAGCATCGAGACTCTTTAAACTTTAATATTTTATATTTTTCTGCATGGTTCTTTCAGGACAATATTAGGCTGTCATAGGAAGGAAAAGTTGTAAATGACCTGAGCGTACACTTTAAGTGTGAACTGATTTTCTACTCTAAGTGTTTATCTTCAACTGTGAAAGTAATCAGGTAAAATCTCTTATTACATAGAGCCGATCTGTTGGTGAGTAAATACCCCATCTGGACAATTGTCCTGTCAGTTACATAAAACTGAAATATAATTTGAAGGAAGTCAAATGAAATTAACCAATGTTACAATACAGTGATTAATCAATATTATTTCAGTTTTTATAGAGGTTTTATATTGCTTATGTAATCAACATTGAACCATTTGTCTAAATCCAAACAGCTAACACTGAAGATAAAACACAAGATCAGTGAAAACCTGATAGGCTTTAGTGAAATCCAGAGAGACTGGAGTGTAATCAAACTGTTCATCCAACTGTTTATTACCTCAACAACTGATTACTAAGTCAGGAACCACTGTACACAATAAATCAAAGTAAAATCCTTGATCCTTCCTTCTGTTCATTCACGGAGAGGATCTGAAAAGATGAAACGCTCTTAAAAAGTCAGCCCTGCTGCCTTTGTTTTCACTAAAAAACCGCCTTCAAATGTAGAAACTTTAAAGACTCAAAGGTCTTTAACCAGAAGAATTGGTTTTAATATATTTTTATTGTTATACCTAGTATTGTGAATACAGCTGTAACATATTATTTGTAACAATATTCTTGAGTAACTACTGAGCTGTACACTACAGACCAAAATCGCTGCAGTTTAATTAATTGTCTTAAAATTTTGAACATCTCAATTTAAATACTAGACTTGCGTTTGGACACAGGGAGCAGAAAAACCCCACAAACATTCATGACTTCATAACATTTCACCACTGGATGGGTAACATTATGAATGCAGCTGACCAAAATAGATCAAATAAAATGAAACACAGAAAACAGGTAGTGGAAGTTGAGTTTAGTCAGGGACTCCAACACCAGTCTTTTAAAAATGCTTTGAACTAGACCAAGATCAGATGTTTGAGCGATCAGGAAATCAATATTGTAAAACGGACGTAAAATAGACACACTACTTGAGAATCTGCTATGTCCATTGGACAATATGGTGGCCAATCATAGAAACTCATTTAGTGTTGACTCAACTGTGTTACAGTAAGAAATGGCACAGAAATTCATTCCTAAATGTGACAACCAAACTCTACAACTCCTGCTTTAACCACAGTCGTATAAACCTCACATTAAATGCTAAATGGACTAAATTTGCATATTGCCTTTTTAGTCATGTAATTGGAGGTAGCAAGAATCAAACTGATAACTTTCTGATTGCAGCTACCACTGCTAGTGCAATTTATCTTTATAGTATTGTTCATCATGAGGTAGGGATGCAAAGTAGTTAAAATTACATTTAGAGTTTACACTAAAGACCTTGTACCATGATATTTCTCTCCAGAATTAAAAGTGCATTTAGATTTAGATTCACTTATGAGAAGATATTGAAAATTACCGTATACCAATTGTCAATATTACATCTTTGAGTATACTTAGATGCTGTCTTTGAGACAGTCTTTGAGATGCTGGAAGCAGCTATTTATTTGTTCATTAAGTGACATGCAGTGGATTACATTTAATTGTATTCAACAGTGGAGAAGATGTGTTTTTAAAGCTCTCTTTAAACATGTAGTTAAGAGGAGCTGGACACTGTCCCTAATTTGCTTTTATGAAAACATTGCAAATGTGTGTGTACTAATTAGAATTCTGGTTGCTACAAATCACACATAGTGGTGTTTAAACTACTTTTGCAGCCTTAATTCAGATTACATTTTATTTCCAAATAAACTTGTTTTTGTTAGCATAATTAGAGCATGGCTTATATATTAAAAGATACTATAGGTTTTTTTTTTTAATTACACAAGTGAGAAATTTCAAGAGTGCAATTTATCCATAGTATTTGCAGAATAAATTAAGATTCAATTTATATCTTTACATTTTTCTTGCTTGATATCCAAGATAAAAGCAGAGCAAACATTTTCAGTTTAAGGTCAATTGTGATTACGCAAGTTATTTCTATTCACTAAATGTCAGGTTTTTTTAATAAAAGCTGAATGCTGCTTTTCCATGTTTACAGTTTGACCTCACTGGAGGAACCACTATTGATGTTTCATAGGTTCATGCTTCTTTATTACACTGAAACAAAACAATTATTTTGTGGCTTTAACAAATGAGAGGATTTATATAAGTAGAAAATGTAAAGCAACATTTATTGGTGTGCAAACTGGCAGCTCAGACTGTAAAAAATAAAAAAGTACACCCTTTAAGAAAACATAGGCAGATGACAGAGAGACAGATTAACGAGTTCCCCACAGACGCAGCATTGCATTTCTCATACCTGCTGTGACTCTCCACAATTGTAGCAAAGGGATTAGGTGCAATGGATGTGTGATCAGTACCAGCTGGTTGAGAAACGGAAAACTCAAAAAGATGCCAAATATAAGTGCAATAGGGAAGAGATTCTCAAACATAAAGGCTTTAAGGTATGTTTTATTATGGGAATATTGTCTCAATTAATCTATTGCTTTACAATTAACAAAATACCATTTTTTTTTTTAAAAATCACCACACACCATCCAAGATAATATACAACATTCATTTTCAATATTCTTGACATTTTGAAAATGATCAGGTTAGAATTTTTTGAAAAGAACTTTTTGTCATGTAAGGAACCCTTTCAACGAGAAAGAAAAATCATTATCAGAGCCGACACTCGATAGGCTTAATTTCAGGACACACAGATGGTGTTTGATGCTCTTGTACTTTAAGACGAAGTCAGGTGTTGCAAAGAAGTCTGTTAGAGTAGTGGAGGAAGTGAACAAGGACAGCGAGATAGTGGTGAGGTGTGTGGTAAAAGTAAAACAGGTCGTAAGTGTGGAACTGTATGAGACAGATTAATAGGTCAAAAAGCACTGCTCATAGGTTATGATGTTTGCTGATGACGTTGTAATATGTGGTGAGAGTAGGAAGCAAATGGAAAATACTCTAGAAGTATGTGTGGGTGGGTGCTTTGGAGAGAAGAAGGTGAAAGCATGTAGGAACAGGAGAAAATTTGTGTAAATAAGATGAAAAACAGGTGGAACTGTAAAACATATTAAAGCAATTGAAACAACAGGCATTACAAGAAAGATGCACAAGAACAGACAGCAGGCAGGGTGTACAGAGACAAAAGAAAAGGTTTATTTATGACAGAGAGGTGTCTGCAAGAATAAAAGGAAAGGTTTACAAGATGGTAGTAACACCTGTCCCAATGTGTGATTTGGAGAGGGTGAAACTAACAAAAAAAGACTGTGGGTGAACCTGGATGAGCTGAAAAGGTTCAGATCTCCACTGGGAGTGACCAAAACAGAGACAACTAGAAATAAGTGCATCAGAAGGGCAACTCGGGTTGAGCAATTTGGAGATGAACTTAGAGAGGCAAGGCTGAGATGAGTTGGACATCTGCGGAGGAGGGAATAACAGATGAACTGGAGAGAAAAGGTTGCATATGAATTTGGCAGGGAAGGAGGAGGAAAAAAGGAAAAGAAATGAGAAGGCTCCTGAATGTAGAGAGGAAGGTTTTGCAGGGAGTTGATGTGAGACAGGAGAAACAGTGTGAGAAAGACACCTCTAAAGTTAGCAGAAGGAAAGAAATAAAGGGACCCTAAATAAAACAAATTTAGGGTTTAACTTCAAATTGAATAGGCTTTAATATACTGTACTAAATTAAATGCATATGGACAATAATATTTTAGGCCAAAAATGAATTTCAAACCACCTTTAAATTGGGGTTAAAAGAAGCAAAAAATACAATACAATAGCTGTAATACACACAAACCAGAAAAAAACTTTTTGGACTATCTTCCTAAAAGCGTGTTGGTTTCTCTTTTGCTGAATTTATGGCTCGTTGAGGCATGAACTCCATAAGACCCCGGAGGGTGTGCTGTAGCACTAAAATGTTAGAAAATCCTTTAAGTCCAGAGGTGAGGCCGTCATGGCATCCAACAGAAGTATGATTGGATTGGGATCTGGGGAGTTTGGAGGCCAAGTCAACATGTCAAACTCCTTGAGCTCCTCAAACCTTTTCTTTTTCTGTTTATGGCAGTTTCATTGTACAACTGAAAGAGATCACAGGCATCGAAAACAGCAGGGAGACTTTGACTGATGTGCACCTATGAAGCCTCATACACAACACAGTGTTTTCTGACAACTTTCAATCAGCTCCAACAATAACTGCTTCTACAGTTTTAGTTGTTTTCCTACCCATGATCATATCGCTGCACACAGGGAACAACCCATAGGAGCTGAAATTTTGTAGTCATCTAGGCATCGCAATTTGGCCCATGTCAAATTCACTAAAATCTTTGGACTTGCCCAATTTTCAAGCTACCAACACACCAAGTTTGAGGCCAAAATGTTCGCCGAATACACTCTGCCTTAAAGGTTATGAAGCAATTATAAGTGTAATTCACTTCTCAAGTCAGTGGTTAGATTATATAAAAAAGAAGTTTCTTCAACCCAAAACTCTAAGTATTAAATACTCTGAAAAAGTGCGCATTTCAGTGAGTAACTTGAAAATGCAGTTTAACAAAACAGCTTGAAGAGCAGATTACCAAAGGTAGCATATCGTTGTAACAAGTCAATAAACAACATCACTACTTTTCCTCCAGTGCAGGTAGATGCCACTCCCTTTAAAGTTAACAATCCTTTTAACTGAGTATTATTTAAAGGAAATCCAATAAGGCTATGCCCATAACTTAATTATTCCCAAGTGCTTCTAAAAGATGTTTGTCCAGTGAAGACGCTACACAGTTAAGGGTAAAGAGAAGAGTTCAATATCCCACTGTCTTACAGTATCTGAAAGAAGAATCAGATGCGGGAGGAGAAGAGGAAAAATAAAGAGCTGACCAGATATTGCTGCACTTTTCACGGTGAGAGTAGACACAGTTATCGCACGATTTACCAGGGTGAAGAAGAAAGAATCCAATGTCTGCACAGCTCAGTTTAGGCAAATCATAGTACACACAAACGGGACAATCTCCTTTTGAAAACGAATAATGGGTTTTATGTCACAAAATGACTAATGGCTCAAAAGATCAAACAGGCTGAGAGCCACAGCTGAGAAGATCTGTCATCCAGCACGGACACAACAGGTCTGAGCTGAGCAGAAGTGGTTCCCCTGCTGTCTAATTGGCCAGTTAGCCATGGGTAATGTTGTCAAGTGCTCAGAAGAAAAAAAAGAGGAAGACCATTAGTTCACTGCTACTCCCAGTGGCCCTTCTCTTCATCCCAGTTTCACCTGATTCATCTCTTCCCCACTTCTCCGAAATAATGTTCACAGCAGAAACTGTAATCGTTTCCTCCGACAAATCAGGAAACTATTAAATATAATGTGCTCTTTTATGCACGCAAGTGTAGGTCTGTTCGCCTCTGCCTCTTCCGTTTCTGTCTCCCTGTCCTCTAATGGACGCTGTGAGGCTTGGATTTTATTCCTACACCCTGAGCCATGTCCCCCAAGCTCTTTAGCCCTAATGAGGCGTAGACGGCAGGAGCGCCAGCTTTGCTAGTCCAGTCCTGCGGCATGACTGACAGCAGCCGAGCTTCAGGGGAGGGCTTAAATCAGATCCAAGGGCTTTGCACATCATTAGTGGTATGTGAAGGGGAAGTGCTGCATTTTTCGTCAACCCAATGAGGCTCGGGTTATTTTCCCTTTAAAGACAAAAAGGAAATTGTGACTGCCCTTTCAGATTAGAGGTGAAGAAACTTTATGTTGCCAGATCTTGTTAGTGTGTTATGATAAACATAGTTGAAAAAATATACATATAGGAATTTAACTTTGTGACTCGCATTTCCAGATTTATTGATGCAAATAAATAGTTAATTTTATGGCAGATATTTTTTATAGTGGTACAGCTTTACTGTCTAGTCTTAGTCTTTACCTTTGGTTGAAGCAGTGGAACTCTATGAAAAGCTTTCTAGTTAAATTTTAATTGCTGGTGTGTTGTTGTCTTTATTGTGGATTGCTGTAAAATTAATTGACCAATGGGACATGAATACAGATCTGAATCTTCATTGAACCTACAAATCTGGACATGAGGGAAGGGCGAACAGATTGGATGGATAAAGTGGTGGGAGGATGAAAGAACAGATGATTAGATAGATTGGTTAGCAGGTACATGGGTGCTGCATAGACAAAAAGATGGACAGAGAGATGGACGGATGAAAGACAGATGAACAAGTGAAAGGATAGATTGATTGATAGTGTGCAACTTTTAAAAAATCTACAACAAAACAGTTTTATTGGATCAACTTTTTAAAAAAATTCTGATTCTGACGACATTAAACGGTACATGGAAGAAATTCTGAGACTAAAAACATGGGAGGGATTGGTTTAAATTTGACTTAGACTAAAACAAAACTTTGTGTCATTTGTGGAATTCATCAAGATTCTATTCTCAATCTCCACTTTTACTCATCTTACAATATCAATGCAGGTGCCACACAGCTTTCTACAGGTGCAACTAAAAAACATGGAATCTTGTGGAAAAGTTCCAATATTCATCAATAGTCATTTCAGAAAATGAAACTCAAATTAATACACATAGAAAAATTCTTCAAGCATTTGTTTCTTTTACTTTTTATGATTATAGCTTGCAGATAACAAAACCCTCCAAATTCATTGTTTTGAAAATTAGATGACATAATTAAAAATTGATTTTTTTAAAACAGACTCTTACAGTGACATCATCCAGAATATCCATGGTCAAAGATGTATAGGGTCAGGGTTTCCTCAAGTGTAAGAAATTTAGACAAATGTAATTTCCTTTGGCGGTAGTATTTAGTTCCTCATCTATGGAACTCCTTTAAACCACTACTAGCCTAAATCATTTTATTTTTTCATGTCTTATCTGTTTATTTTTCAAATTGCATTTTGTTTACTTTTTATATCGTCTTGAAAGTGCCTTTTAAACTAGTTTTTAATTTCTTTAGCACTTTGTATGAATGATGCTGTAAAGTAAAAACCACCTTGAAATACATACATATTTTCAAATCCTACTTTCTTGTCATTTTTTTCTATCTTCTCCATTCTTTCTGTGATCTGGAAAATACATAATTCATGACTATTAAAAAAATCCAACACTGTGTAGGAACTCTGTAAATGACAATGTTGACTAAACCCTCCCTTATTTACAAAGAGTAAACAAAGACAAAGTGGTTCTAAAACGGCACTCTCCAACTGCTTTATTTTGGATAATAGTTTATTCTTTTCAAACCGGAAAGAAGCAACCAAGTCCAATTTTTAAGAGCAAACTTCTTTCTGACGGCTACAAGCAGGCTTCAATACAACCTCACAAAGTCATGCAACAATGAACAGCTGATCCCAACTATGTTGAGGAAATAGTTTCAGGACTTGAACTAGGCAAGCTGTAGCTTTACAATGAAAAACAACATGCTTTGTGCGTTATGTAACTTACTTTCATAAGTAAAACAAATGCTTAGTTTATTTATATCTCTTAACTGGATTTAAACCAAGCAGCTCAGTCTTCTGAGAACATTCATTCTGATTAAACCTCATTATCTAATAGAGAGTAATTCATAATTGATAATTATTTTAACTGAATCTTTGAGGAACGAAAATGAATTAGAGTAATCTTAATACAGGAAATCCAAAACTTTCCAAAGTCCTTCATCAAGAAAATCCAAGTCATTTCCTTAAAACCCAAACCGCTCACACCTCCTCCCCTCATCTTGCTCCTTTTCCTCCTTCCTTACTGATGCACAAACCAATCAACCAATGTCAGAAGACCCTATAACAAGCCGATTTAAAATTCAACTGAGTTGAAGTTTCTCCTCTTGGACAATTCGCAGATTTTCCAAAGCCCATTAGAAGCCATGCACTTGCCAGATAAGACAGTGACAGTTTATTGTTTGCTGTATGGCTGCTCTGTGCATGAGGGAAAGACTGCAAATTATTTTTAGCTAAGTAGATTCACTTCAGCAGTTTGTCATCATTTTTTGCTTGTTATTGTGTTAGTGAGCAATGCAGTTGAGCTGTCAGGTTTGCTGATGCACAGCCCTGCAGTCACAAAATGAGACTGCCAGGATCATTTTCTTGGGACAGAGAGGATCTCTAGAAGAACAATAAAGTTGGTTAATTTTCCTTTTGTTTGGTTTACCTTTCCACAAAAAATAATTTAAAAAACTGTACACCATTGCTAAAGATAATGAATTTTAAAATACAATTTATTTAATTAGAATCAGGAAACACTTAATTAAAAATGTCCTGCACTTTTCATTGAGTACATGATAAGAATAATTTACTGCAATTCAGTTATGATCATTACACCTTTGCAAACAGCACATTCTACTAAGCATGCACACTACCTTTACATTTATCAGTCTTGTTATATTTTAAAATTTTTATGGTGTTTTTTTTTAGGTTTTAACAATGAATAGAGTGGGATCAAGAATTAATAATCAATATTTTTCATGGTATTTGTCTCTGACCACTGATAACCCAAAAATTTCTCAAAGCAAATAAAACATAAGTATTGTGATGATACAGTTCAATGCAGTATGCCCTGCTCGTTGTTGTTTTTTATTCCCAACATTAAAATGTTTCTTACTAACTATGAGGAGAGTAAAAAAAAAAAAAAGTAATATCAGCATAGTGCATATCCTGAGCCTGGGTGATGAGTCACACACAACATGCTGCGCCTCATTTCTGCATCACTACTGATGAAATCACATACAGCATCGCTACCCTTTAAAACTCCAGTTGCTGGAGGGAAGACAGGTTGCACGTCAAGAGTTTGGGTAAGCAGAGGAAGAGTTCAAAGTCTCTGATCAAATTTAAGAAAACTTTTAACTGCATTCTCAAGCGTTTTGCAGATAACAGCAGCTAATTACGCACATTAGCAGCGTCCTGGTCAGGAGCCAAATCTGTTCCTTCCAAGTCTCACGCTTACAGGAAATTAAAGCGCCGATATGTAAAATTCTGAAATTGACTGCAGTCATTAAATATTCATCTGCACACAGCGCATTTGCACCAGTCAAAGAGGCAGTGCTTCACAGCCGACTAGCAGAATACTAAAATGTCTCTCTTCCCTTGCAGCAGTGGCCTCGAGCAGTAGAGAGACATGAAACAAAAGAAAACAACAAATTCACAGGACAACGTGACGGGAAAGAGCAAGTGCCCTGGTGCATTTCTTATTCTTCATGGATGACAGACTGGACAAAGTCATTCCTCTGAGTCTGGATTTATCCATCAGAGCAGCTAATTTACACATCTTCACTGCCATACAGAGAGCAGCCTGCTTGATTAGCTATATCCTCCTGAGACCCAGAAAAAAAAAAGTTTTTGAATTTTTTTTTTTTTTCACTACATGACTCTTTGGAGTGAAAAAACATCACTACAATTGAAAAAGTTTCAAAACATGTTATTATTTATTTATTACAGTATGTCCTTTGGAGAGGACATCGGGACTCTCTTGTGGCAAATATGAACACATTTTGAGGCCCAGGATGTCCTCTCTAAGGACCAACAGGATTTAACACAGTGGCATGTATGGTTTCAGAGTTATGAACAAAAAAACCTATGTCCTCCACAGAGGACAAAAATGTATTGCTGGGTCTCAGGAGGATATACTGTAATTAAAACTTAATGAGGGAGTACAAGTCGTGTTAAGCTTCCTTTCAGACCTCACAAACAAAGTCTTAATGACTAAGCTCAGTCATACTTTAAGGACCTTCTGGTGCTGTTTTATCCTAACAGAGCAGTGGTGTACTCCCATGAGACCAGGACTGTTTTCCAAAGTTTAGGTTCTGGAATCAAAACTGCTGCAGTAAGGTATAAAGCATTTCATAACATACAGAATAATTACTTCTTCAGGCTCAAGTGATTCTAAATTCCCATGATAAAAGTTACTGAAAAAGAATCATTGATTGTCTTTCTATCCTTTAATCATACAGCAAAGTTTTAGTCACTGTGTACTTTGAATAAATGTGTGTTGATATTATTTTCTGTTTTTCTGTCATATTTCGAGGTTCCAGTGTGATGATTTGGGGCTGCTTTGCTGCGTAAGGAACCAAATAACTTGAAACAGTTGATGAAAACCAAAATTTTGTTCTCAGTGAGTCCACCTCTCAAAATCTCCAAAAAGTCAACAGTTTTGGAGTGGTCTAGTCAAAGGGTAGGCTTCAGTGCGATTAAGAAGCTGTGGCATGACTTTAAAACGTATGCTGAAAACATTTCAATGCGGCAGAATTCAAACAATTGTGCAAAAAAAAAAAGAAAAAAAAAGAAGAGTGATATGTCTGGCTCATTGCCAGTTGTTCCCAACTTGATAGAAGGTAGAGCGAGCATTGATTAGATTTAGATTAATTACTTTTCACATAGAATCAGGTTGGTCTGAATTCACGTAATGATTAAAATAATCTCTTGAAAACTACAGTTTGTATTTACTCAGGTTATCGTTGTCTGGTATTAAAATTTAGTTTGATGATTTGAAACATTTAAGTGTGACAGGAAAGCAAAAAAAAAAGAAAACCTGCAAGGGAGAAATGTGTTTTCAGCACCTTGGATGATGAATTAAACAAATGTTGCACAGCTCTCCTTGAAGACATAAACTCAATGTGTTCCCATCGACTCAGAACAAACTCAATCAATTAGACACACAAATTCTATCTCATCAGAGATAGAAAGTATGGCACCTGCACTGGCATGTGCTGCAAAAAAAAAGAAAATCAACTTACCGTGTGCCATCAGCTTTCCAGCTGACTTTATAAGGATTCTGCTCTAGAAAACGAAGATTTTGTCGGTCCATGGACACTGGCTGCGCACCCGGAAATCCAGACCTGTTATCAGAAAATATTGTAATTGGGCTCAAGTTAAGTCCAATATTTCATTAAATCACATAAAACATTACATCATATAAAACAAAAATTATCAATTTATTTCACAGGAACATCCATCATTACGCAAGACATCGATCACATATATACACTCTTATTGAAAACTACGCAGTATCTCTTCTTAGCTCAATATTAAGTCTAATAATTCTTTATCAAGCCCAAAGTTTACAAATCTTATAGAAGGCTTTTTATGTAAATAATTGCTTGAAAATCCAAACATGACACATGTGACACTGAAAGGAAACAGTGACTGGCTAAAAAAACATTAAATTACATCAAGAGTTAGTAAACAGCAGAGAGAAACACTTAAAACTGACTTTCATTTCAACATGCAATGGACACAAATGCAAGTATTTTAATATGTAGACAGAAAACCACTGATGGTTAATAATAATCAGATTATGGCAAACATTAGTTTCTGCTTAAAATGGCTAAAAATCTCACCCACATGTATGACATCAAGAGCATATGATTAAAACATTGCTGGTCTGCATTTTGAGGCCAGTTTGTCTTGTTTACACATGAAAGACTTTGTCTAGTGAGCTTCTGATTGTTGAAGTGAGAGTGAACATCATGAATGAGATCAAAGGAGATATATGAGGGCTTCAAAAAAAAAGCCTGGGCTTTTTAAAGAGTCTCAAAAGAAGTAGAAATCAACCCTGGCACTGTATCGAAAAAAGATGGAGGACAAAAACAACTACAAACATGGTCATACAAGCAAGCTTATCTCATGAGGAGATGAGAAGGTGACAGAAGAAGCTCCCGAAATTCCTGAAATGTCATCCTGAAACCTACAGCAGGTACAGTCAGAAAAAGACTGCGCACATTTAACTCTAATGGGAGGCATGCAAAGAGGAAACATTTGTTCCACCTTTCAAGATAAAGACCAGATTAAGGTTTAATAAAGAGAACATAAACAAAGAACAGGACTTCTGGAGAAATTTTTTTATCTTTAGATGTACGGGTGTATATTGAATTATTCTGATACCAGAACAAGAGGACGTGCTCGCTCATAAACCAAATGCAGATCCCGGGTTGGTTGTGTAAATAAGACTAATTCTTACTTATCTCATCTGACTAAAAAAAGTTAAATAAATAAAAATCTTATATAAAACTATTAAGAACAGAGGTTAAAGTGTTATGGTTTGGGGAGGCTTTTCTGCACCAGAACTTTCCACAATGATTTTTTTCCATGCATCAAAGGGTGCTTAAAGAAAATGACTAAATTTGATGTTTCTTAATAAATAAATATTTCATAGATATAAAGCTTGTTTGGGAGTTTTTAAGCTTGAACTTTAGAAATGTTGCCTAGTTATTTCCTTAAAAACATACAGTATATTATAAAGTCTCTCAAAGTGAAAGGATGAGCTCAGAAAGCATGAAAAATGTTGCCCTCCTACAATAGATAAGATAAATAAAGGAGACTCCACGTAATTTTGGTTCTACACACCAATTACTTCGAGAACATTTTCTCTTTTGAAACCCTTCATGGAAAAACCCTCTGCATCAGCCCATTTAGATGACATTGTAAAACTAGAAATTAGCACACAGAGCTTAAAGAAAGTATTTAAAAGCAAGCAAATTACAGTGTGGATTGTTCTCTGTGCTGGGATGAGACAGCTCAGCGGGGCTTGCAAGTTCTGTTAAAAAAAAAAAAACTGCTATGGTATATTCTCCTAAAATATAAAAATCTATTTCTGATTTTACCCCCTGCCTGAAAGTGTGAAGATGCTCCAAAAAATAAAAAACAAGGAGAAAATAAAGTTGAAACAGATGAGTCACTCCTAACTATGTACACCTACATACATTTGTATACACACAGTTTCCCAAAAGAGAGAGAGAGAGGAGCGTGACTAAGGAGCGCCTCACCTGTCCCACTCGGCCATCTCCTGACACATTCTTTGGATCTCGCCCAACTTGGGTTGGGTCGTGACCTGTGTGACCCCTTTCACTGAGATCCCTTCAAGAAACACTGCACCCTGAGAGGAGAAAGTAAAAGAAAGAGGAAAGTAAAAAGGTGTGGAGTTTGGAATAAACATTCACCTCCTCCTACACACAGTGATCCAAAACAGATGTTTCTTTGGTTCTGAGTAGCCGAGTGCAAAAGGAGCAGGCAGAGATATTCAAAGAAAAATCCTATTTTTATTTTTAACCATCTAAAAACATTGACACATTAATTATTTAAAGTATTAGCCTCATAAAGCTTGCTATTCTGCCTCGACTCAGTCTCACTACAGCTTTAACCTTGCTCTTATACTGCTGACACAATCACTACTAAAGTACTTCCTCCTTTCATTTGCTTGTTTTTTGATGCTTGTTCTGAGCAGGTAAGTCCTGCTAACTGCTTCAATGTGAGAGTAAAAAGAGACAAACAGAAACAGATAAGGCACAACAGTGTGTCATCTCAAATACAGCAAATCTGTATTAGAAAAAATAGCTGCAGAGGAAAGAAAACTTAGTAATGTCTTATGCACTCCATTCAGCAATTAACAAAATATAAAGGAGCATAGACATTAAAGTCAAAACTCCCTACTTTCCCAGAGTCATCTCAAATTTTGCTAACAATAAAAAACACAAAAGTTCACAAAAAATAACTAAAGATCTGCTTTACATATGGAATTTACTAAAGGTTCTCCAAGGAGGGAGGAAAGACGGGAAATCTGTCATCCATCTTCCCTTTGTTTTTTGCTTTTGTTCTGTGGACGACAGATGGAAGGTTGGACAAAAGGAAAATTATTTCTTGGCATTTTTATTCTTAACCACAAACAAAATCTAATGCCATAGCTACAATAAAGTTTCTCATAATAGAAAAATCCGATACATTTAGGTAGGGAAATTTAGTAGCAGAAAATAATCCTTAATTTCAAATCACTATCTAATCTGAACAAAAACCGATTTTAACAATTCATCTTATTAAGAAAAATAAATTAGTTATATTTTTTGTTTGCCGTCAGTTTCATTATTCAACCAAAACCATAAATTATTTTTTTGGTCTTAAAACCAAAAATGTATTCTGCATCTTGTCGCATAGAAAACCAAAATGTAATGCAAACTTAATTTGAAAATACAGTTGAAAGCAGATTTTACTTCCTTTTTTTTTGGCTGACATGAAATTAGACCAAACTATTTTGTTTTAAGTCAAGATTTCTCCAATAATGGCTTTTTGCTTATTTGTCCCATTCTCACTGACAAATATGGTGTAACAGATTTGAAGCCACCTTGCTCACACACTCCAATATTGGAGTTGTTGCTCCAATATTTCCACATAACGCCTTTTGTGATGCTATCCATTTTACACTCTGCAGCAAAACACTCCCCTTTTTATTCCAAAATGTTGTAATGGTCATTATGTCCAAACATCCCAAGTTCAGCTTCACCAGACCAAAATGTCACAAAAAATTATTTGTCCAATTGCAATTTCAAACTATAATCCAGCATTTAATTTTGATTTCAAAATAATGGCTTGTTCTACACTCAACCTTTTTCACTGTGGATAATGAATCTTCCCCTTGTTTTTTGCTTTTGTTCTGTGGTTGAATTTGCTGAAATTGGTCCAAAATGCATCCATGATTTCTGGGACACACATACTTACAGATGAATATGTCACTTTCAATCTTCTGGGAATTGTACCAAGGGATGGACAAAACTTGTGAAGGCCTACTATTCCCATTATTGATAACTTAGCGGATTTTCTAATGATTTAAATAATGGAGTTTTTGAAGTGTTGCCACTTAACTCAAATTTTACACATTAACTACTACATTAAGACTACGCATTATTTAAAATTCTGAATTTGAAACAAAACAAAGTCATTTAGTCAATAGAGTAATGATTTAATCAGTCACATAAGTGATCTTTTCTATAAGCTCCACTGTTTGTTCAAAAACAAACCTGAAGAGAGAGGGATTATATCATTCCGATTGCTTTAAAAGTTGATCATGATAATACTGGGTAATGGCTTGGCCTCCAGCAATTTACCATCAGCGATATGTTCCAGCTTCCTCTAAAATGGTTTGTTACAGCAGAGTGCACACGAGTGAGAAAAGGGATCTAATTTCTCCCTCACCTCGAATGCCTCTGACCTGGCAGAGAGTGTGGCTAATCTCCTGAGATCAGAGCTGCAGAGTCCAACAGAGCAGCAGAAGTGGATTCTGGGTGGCCACAAGAAACAAGAAATAAATTCATTTTTAAAAAATCCATAAAAGAAGCAGGTGGGCTAATGGATGAAATTATACTTTTAGAATAATTATGAAAAGATTAGAGGACTTTAGCAGGCTCAGAAGGAACAAAAAATGTTTTAAAACCACCCAATTACTCTGGTTACCATTAAACATTGAAGTCAAGTGTTTCCACAAATACTCTCGGGCTCTGCACATATTTTTCTCCTAACAGCCAGGCAGCCACAGACTGGTCTAACTGACGAGGTGGGCCTCTCAACTGAGAGACAGTATTCCTTAACGACAGCCGAGTGCTGCAGTAACGGCTCTAAGAGCTGCTGCTCTCTTCTCCAGATCTGTCTGGTGGATCATATTCTCGCCTATTAGGTTCGCCTTGACTCAGGTTTTCAATCTGGCCGCAATAAAAAGTTAAAAAATACATGTTATTCGCAGTTATTTTTGAAGTAGCGTCTCACTACAGCAGTAAATCTAAGATTAGAATTACAATTTGTTTATCACATGTGGTTAATTAATATATATATATCTATATATATATAGGGCACTATTTTTACAATCCTGCATCACATCACATCAGCCAGTACGGAGCCTCTGACCAGTTTTAGTTTCTCCTTCTTCCTCTTGCCCGGCGCCAACCCCGAGGAGCTGGGGCCCGACTCCTGGCCGACAGCGTTGCCGTCGTCGTCCACATCGCCGTCGTCGTCGTCGTCGAAGCACCACTCGGGCAGCGCGGGGGCTGGGGGCGTGTCCTCTTCGTCACCATAGCGACAGAAAAGCTCTTTGAGGTAGTCTCCCTTATAGATCCCAGGAGCCCGAGCCTGGGCGAAAGCAGCCACAGCTGCCTCGATGCTGATAAGGAAAAGAAAAAAACAGATGGGGAGGGTTTGTGTTTGGTAAAAACTCACCCGGGCAGGAAAATAAATAAAAACTTTATATCACCAATACTGCGATGTTAAGTTTTCAATGTGATGTTTTCTGTTCCTAAAGAGATAATAAATATTTCCTATATTACAGATGATGACTGGATTTGATCAAAGTACCATAATCATTTTGTAAAAGGTCTAGGTGTATTCAAATTTAGTTACAAACAGTCTTTTAAGGCTGCAGCAGCTAAATGAGAGGACTGATTTATACTTTTTAGCAGCTTAAGGTTATAACACGGCTCTTATTGTCATTATAAACACAAAGGAAATTGTATTCATTTTAAAATTCATGAATTTAGGCTCCAACACAGTTATTTTGGAGCAGTTTGGGTTACATAGTGAAACAGAAGGACCTTCGCTAATAGAGGTGGTGCTACTGTGGCCTCAATTCTAAAACCACCTCTAAAACCAATTCTTCACCTCTTCACAGCTCATCAGCCTAAATCAACAAACAACAATGCATTGCTTTGGAAGTTTACATAATAGACCAGCATAAAGTAGACCATAGTTGGAATACTCTGTTTTGTTTTGCTTTGTTTTTTATATATATAAAAAGCAGGTGTGGCCTGAATTTGTGTTAAACCTTTAAGACTCAATACTTCGTAGAACCAAATTTTCTCTTCAATGTCTAAGTCTTACCATAGATTGTCAGTTATATTTTGATCTGGACTTTGACTAGGGCATTCTAGCATCATTCTGAATATATCAAGATTGCGTAATATTTAGCTCTATCCATTGTGGTCATTTCAATTCAAAACCTTCATTACTCCCAAAGGGAAATTAAGTATAGTTGAAACTCTTCTTGTTCTGTTCTGGTGGTCCCCGGAACAGAACCAGCCTTCAATCTCAGGTAGTTTAGAATTTTTAAGTCTCTAAAGCAGGGGTCTCAAACTCCAGTCCTCGAGGGCCGCAGTCCTGCAACTTTTAGATGTGCCACTGCTGCACCACACCTGAATAGAATAATTAGGTCATTAGCAAGGCTGGGAGAACTGATCTACACAAGGAGGAGGTAATTAAGCCATTTCATTCCAGTGTTTTGTACATCTAAAAACTGTAGGTCTGCGGCCCTCGAGGACTGGAGTTTGAGACCCCTGCTCTAAAGGCTCTGATGTTGCTTCCCCAACAGAGGATAGCAGAAGGTTTGATTAAGTTTCACTCTGCCTGGTCTGTCGGTTTAATTGGGTGACCATTTCTTTGTAGGTTCACAGTTGTGTCATTCTCTAATCATTTTTGTCAGGCTGAATAGTAAAGCACGCCATGCATTTCAGATTGTCACTTAAAACTATGAATAATTTTCCTCTTGCTTACCAAATATTTGTCTTTTTGTGTTTCTTATCAACATAAAATCTCACAAAATTACATTGAAAATTATGTCTGTACACAACAAAATGCAAAAACTTTAAGGACAGAAATCTGGTGTCTAAAAGTAGAACAGAAGGCTTTTCTCAATGGCTTTATGGCTTTATCAAGACTTTAACCTTCCATCTGCTCTAATTCATAATAGAAGACGTGGCTAATCCAGTCACCTGTCAAGTCATTTTTATTTTTTTACCTGCTTGCCCTTTAACAAACAGCTTAAAGGGATGCCGTCCAACATGGCTTTGTGCAACATCTGGTGTAACTGGGCTAAATCCTGCAATTATTATGATGGATTCTAGTTTAGCTTTTATAGCCTAAAGAGGCTATTTTTCATCTACATTGAGCTCCTTAGGGTATAAGATATTGATTAACAGCAGAAACTTCCCAAATTAAAATTTCACTCAGAACAAATTATGTGTTTTATGTTTTAAAGTCGGGAGTTGCAGTCTGATCTTAAACCGTGGACATAAACAAAAAAATTACTTGGCATTCACTTCATCATAGATAAACTGCTATTGCAGGCCTAATCGCACATTAATGACAATTCCATTTCTATTTCCAGCAACAATCCAAAAATAACAGATAAATAAATAAATTTGGACCACTGTTAACAGTTTCAGAGCTGAATTATCTTTCAACACATTAACAGTGGATGACAGCTGAAAACGGCCTGAGAATTTTCATTTCACAGGAAACAGTGGGAGGTGGGAGGGTTTAATTCAGCCCCCACATCTCCAGAGATTCTCCACCTCAGAGCAAAGATGCACCCCCAACCCCCAGCCGTCCTGCTCGGCTTCTGGAAACCATTTCCATCTCTGAAAAAGGCCCGGTCGTCGCTACCTGGCCGGCCTTTGCGATGCTCCGTGTTGATTGGTACTGACAGAGTGCACTCATGTGGCATCACACATTCTGTAATCTCTCAGAGACAAAAATGGAAAAAAAATAGCACAAAAGGCAAGCTGAAGAAAGACTGCTGGGAGGATGAAACTGAAGTAATGATGCAATCCACTGGAGAGACTCTGGATAGTCTGAGTTATCAAGCGAGACGACTGCGAGCAGCTCACAGGTGTATGGGCGCACGCTCGGGGTCCTGGATCTTTCTGTAATCCTGCACTCAGACGTATGAACGATCACAGTCAGCTCTTACCTCCAGTCCATCTTCTCCACCAGGTACGCACATATCAGAAAGCCTGTCCGATTGAAGCCATGCGTGCAGTGCACTCCTTCAGGAGACATAAAAATGTTTGAAAAAACAGCAAATTAAATGTGTGGTAGATGCAAACTTCTATACAATCAGAGGAATACACCATGCAAAGCATCGTGGTTAGAAAACGTTATTTATTTTTAGAGTCTTGATAAAATTCAATAAATCAAAAAAAAAAAAGAGCATGTTATCCCCTTTCTGTTCGTGTCAACCTCTCTAAGATGAGTCCATGTTTTGAGAACTGGAGTGAATCGTCTCAGAGTGCTTTCTGACTTTATACCTACATCAAGAATCTGCCTCAAACCAGCTGCTGGACAAACACAGGAGACTCAAAGATGTGTGAAACAGTTAGGGAAATGAAGCATGAACAGAAAATGCTAAAAACATAATGAAAGCAAACAAAAGCAGAGACGTTTATCCCCCTAAATGCAACAAATTTAAGAAACTAGTTCTTTTTTCCCTTAGCGAGGTGTACAAAAGCTTTGAAATGAAACAAAATGAAAGTTGTCTGGAGTAGAAGTTCTCCACGTTAGGAGGTTTGACCGGCCTTTATCAACCCAGCTGTTTCAATTGGATATGTGTTCTGCAGAGAAAGCCAACCCTGATTACCAGCTGGCTAAAGACAGGATGTTGTTGAGATGACGATCAGACACTCTGCTTTAGTGCTCAGGCTACTCGATTTACAAGGCAAGGCTGAATTTGGAGGCAAAAAGTCAATGAATAGAAAGTCGAGGTGTAAGAGAGCCCCCTGCTGCCAACAGCGTGACACTTCGCAGTTTCATGCTTGATTAGGACATGGCAAGAATTATTTCTCAACTAAACGATTCCTTTTGTTGTTAATTATTTATTCAGACACTAATTGCTTTGACTAAAATAAAAATGAAATAAGCAAAAAATAGTAAACGTTAAAAAAAATTAAAGGATCTATGAAGGCACTACATAAAACAAAAGTCATAAAACAATACAATAAAAGCCCACACACTGACATTTTCAGTTGGAAAGAAAAAATAATTTAGACACCAACTGATGCTCCTTCACCCACAATCACCTACACAATGTTCACCAGGAGAGCTGTTTCTGTTCTAATGATAACTCCTACACTTTTACAAATGAATATAATACTGACTGCCACAGACATCAAACTGTTTTGGGAGCGTGTGTGAAATTCACCCACTCTCTTTACCACTAATAATGAAAAACTTAATCGGGATGGCTTATTCTGCGTGGTTCTACAAACAGAACAGACCCCAATAAGAGCCTAATTGATGTCTGTGAACAAATATGCAAGTAAAACATATGGAAGACATTTATTTAGACAAAGCCTAGAAACACACTTTGCTGTAAAAGGATAATATTGAATAGTAATGCTGCCCTCTGCTGTAAACAAATGGTAGTGCTTCAAAATAACTGCATCTTCTCCATAATCTAACATCTACTTTAGCCCTTCAGCTTTATCTTTAATTTTGAAATTAACTTAAGTCACCTTCTTGAACATGAGTAAAATCATGTCTACAAAGTTACTGTAAACTTTAATAAATGTACTGTAAATGGCGGTATATTGCAAAAAGAGTTTTCCCCAGAATCAAACTACTGAAGGAGAAAAAAATGTTTAAAAATGAAAAATAATGGGGCGTGCTGTGGTGGCGCAGGGGGTTAGCACGCCCCACGTTTGGAGGCCTTAGTCCTCGACGCGGACGTCGTGGGTTCGACTCCCGGTCTTCCCCCCTCTCCTCACCCTCCTTCCTGTCTGCCTACTGTGGAAAAAAATATGAGCCACTAGCGCCGCAAAAACTCTTCGGAGAAAAAATAAATAAATAAACCAAATAAAATTAAAAATAAAGTAACCCTGAAACATTACTGTTAAACTATGTGAAACTTAGCAATTAATTGTATTCATCAGAGCCCTTAATGATGATCTAGACTCAATAAAGGCTGCCACACTAAATACTAAAGTGAATAGGTTTGAATGAAGTACGACTTTTTCCTTAACTGGAAAATAATTCTTGAAAATGTCAGAATTTAATAACAATCATAACAATCACAGCAAAATCAAAACACCAAATAAAATGGATTTCTTTTTATACAGATTCACCCAGATATTTGCATGCACCACATAAATGAACACATAATTTTCTTTTAGCTGTCTAAAGCTAAATCAGGTCTGTTAGAATCATTAAAATAATTTCTTTTTGCTAAATGCCACAAAAATGGGAGAAAATATGTCAGAAATGTATTAACATCTTCAAAATAATAAGCTTACATACATGTCCTCAATGTATACCAATGCATTGCCTTTGAACTGTATAACGTTCTCTACTAGAAAGATGACAGGAAAATAACCAAGAGAATTAATAGACAGAGATGGCTTACCGATCAGTTCTGTGGGATTCTTCTCTATGAAGTCCTCACAGAGCCTGATGAACACTGCAGTTGTCTCTTTAGAAGGGCATTCCCCGTGGCTTTAAACGTATGGAATAACAAATTCCAGCACATTAAACACAGACAGAACTTCAACACCTTTAATTGTTTAGATTTACAGTGAAATCGGCTCATACCCTTTGCACTGGAGCTTCAGATATTTAATTCCTTCTTTCTCAATATCGTTGCGGTCATAAAAGCGAGTAGTGTTTGTCAAATCTACAAGCAAACCCATTTTCACCTGAGGAAAAGACAGAGACAGTGAAGCAATGGGTTTTCTTCTCAATGTCAGTGCTTTTGTCTTTAGTAATTTCCTTACTTTGAGGCTTTTTAAATAGTTGGACAACATGCTCGGATGAAACCTGTTCTCCTCTGCGACTTGGTCATCATACCTGGGGCCCAACATCGTTTTCATAGGCAGGAATTTACCTAGGAAAAAAAGAGTCATTAAACCATTATCAATAAATGTTAAATCAGTAAAGTCACTTTTTTTTGCAAAGATTTTTAATTAAGGCATTACCTTGAACTACTATACTGATTTATTTTAGCCCAGGGTAAGTAGATTATCTCAACACTTTAATGTTCTTTCTTCCTCATATCTTAATTGTCTTTGCTGTGACTTGTATTGAGGTATTTTAACTGTTTTTCCATTTTGCTTCTAATAGATAATCATCTGCTTCTAATACTGTTTTTTTACTTTGGTGTTTCGTCACTTTGTATTCTTTAGTTTTAGAGTAATCTGCTAAATAAGATATTAAATATTTATTCTTTTTAGGTCAGGGTTCTTATGCATTATTCTTTTTAGAACTCCAAATTTTATGACAATGTAATTGTAAATACAAAATATCCTTATGAATTTATAAAGTCAGAAAGATGGGTAGAATATTTTTACTATTTTTTCTTATTAATATCTTCATTCTCAGGTTGCAAAGAAATACAAGGTTTTTTGTTGTTTTTTTACTTAGATTTGCTTTCTCCAGATGGAGTGGTGGAGCAGATGGATATTCTACCACAAAACATCCCTATTACCACTGTCATATCATTAAATTAACAATTGATCATTGATTTTTAATTGGATTTACTGAAATCCATTGCTTCTAATCCTAAAAGCCAGATTATTCTGACCATAGGGTGAAATTAAGATTTTGCGAGACACTAGATCAAAAACCTTCTGGGCTAATGCTACTCATTGCAAAATCCCCAGGATTCCACACCTGAGATAAATAGCAAAAACTGAAAATTGAAAGCTGTGTAGTGAAACCTTTCAGGGAAATTTACTTGTGTGCACCTGTGTATTAAACGTTAACTGAACGTGTGTGTTAATAGCTGCAATTCTAGGCAGAGGAGTTTCTGGCACTTCGTACAAGAGCAGCTCTGTCCGTCGTGCACCATGCCTAGCCTCGGTTTGTTTTGACACGTGATACTAGGAAGCTTGTAGACGGAAACAAAATGTTTAATGCAACTTTTGCCCAATTGAATAATGTTGCCCATGAATACTACTTTGGTTTTCAAGCACCACTGAAAGCCACTACATGCGTATTTAACCTGCACGCCCTTAAAGGTGGCATGTGAGAAGCGTCACGACAGACTTCATTGAATAAATCCGGCAAATTCATGAGGTATACAAAAAACAACAAAATCCAAACGCAAATTTAAAACATATAAAATTTATGTAATTTTGTAAGTGAGCTATGGAACTCGGCGGTAAATACCTATCACTGGTTTATTTACTAAATATAGCTCTTTCACTTGGATAGCACTGTACACTCACATTCTTGTAAGCCTTCTAAGATAAACAACAACAAACTGAGACAGCTAGTTTTTCCTAAATTATCTTCAACTTCATTTTTAGAGAACGCAGCGAATCTAGTACTATCCACATGTTATTGGGCAAACAAGTTAATTCACTCTACACAGCTTGCAGAAGATAACATTTTAAAAATTAGCCCATATGTATGTGATATATGTTATTATTTACCTGCCACAGGCTGCCCTCTCCTGGGACAGTTACGCCATCGAGGAGGGGGTCCAGTGTGCGACATGTTAAGAATAGACTTGTAAAAATGAGCAAAACCTTAAATAAGTATCCGTCGGTCACAGATCTCTGATCCCGGATTAACAATACACTCGAGCACTGCGGCTTCAAGGCCCAGTAGCTGCTAATTCAAAGGGATCAGCCAACAAGTTTAAGCCCGGGCAGCATTCCGACGGGCGGGAACGAATTTAAACACAACATGGGCTGTGAAGAGTCAATGCAGTGCACCACCCGAAAATTACTTCTCTCTTTCCAAGGTGTTTTCTTTCTTTTTAAATCCACATGGTAAGAAAAAGGCAAGCATTACTTCACTGGGTTAGCTTGGGCTAAATTACAGAGCCAAGCTCCTTCTTCGTAGTAATATCTGTGATTTAAGACAGATAACCTGCAATGCTGCCACCTATTGATACATTTCAGAATGACATGAAGCTCAAAGATTTTTTTTCAGGCATGTGCACTAAAGCTAAAGCTCATGACTTCATGTGGAATTTCACACTGTGTTGTTAAATTCATTCATTTTTATTAAACATTTTAAGATTTTATTTAACTGCACGCTGCGACTGACATGGAAACAATTTTGTTGTTATAAAATTCATTAATCTAAACTGAAAGTGAGATTCAAAAAAAATTATAAGAAATGACAACACAGCTGCAATTCACAGTCAATAATATTAAAAACAACAGAATAAGGATGAAAGGGAGTATGATTAAAAGAAGAAATGCTGTTTTAAAATAGATGTTATGCAAACAAGAAAGTTGCAACACATACTAATTTGGATTTAAAAAAAGAGAGAGAATGATTTTGCCATGCATTGGTGGAGAGTAGCTTAAATTTGGTGTACAGCCTACCCAATCAAATATCAGTGGTATTTTTTAATTAGATCATAATGCATGCAGCACAAGAAAGGTGAAATTAAACTAATAAATTAATATGGTTTTGCAGGCTGCAGAGTGGCACTGTTGACTTCCAGAAAACATATTCTTGGTTCAATGAATGGACATGTTTAACTATGTACTTAAAAAAATGAATCATTAATAATATGTTACTGGATAATGTCTAAGTTTTGAAGGTGTTACCAAAAAGGAGTAGGATTTTTATATGTTACAACTTTTAATTGAATATTTTTACTCAAAATATTTTCCTGACTATCTTAATAAGTCATTTAGGATTTGTCTCTTCATAGTTTTCTGTTATAATGTGTTTTGACTGTGACCATCATTTCTTTCATGTGCAAATTTAATAACAGAAGTCATGCATTTTTTTCCACATATTCATCTTGTAATAAGACATATCCTTACAAACATTTAATCCTCCAGAAGAATTAATAAAACCTGTTTACATAACACCATAATTCATAGAGCAACAAAATCAGGGTAAACCAATATAAACAGTAGGAATGCCGATTCATTGTTTGTGTTTGTTTTGAAGTTAATGAAGACAGAAACCTAGCAACACATACCACAGTGGAACGCAGACAAAGGCTTCCACCCTGTTACTACCAGTATCGCCTGACTATCACAGATTATTACACACAAAAGGAAAACCGAAGTTTGTTGTAGCAAAAACACATCTAGAACAGTTTCTTTTTTGTTGTTGTTTTACTTTGTCCCATTAATGGTTATCGTTGTTTTTACATCTTCTTTATTGTTCATACTTTATATACAGATCCAAACCACTTTCACATTCACATGCTCTATTACACAGTGGTAAAAGAAACATAACTGTACAAGCTTATTTCTGTGAAAACAATTAGAAAACAACACAAAGTGTACAAAACCCCTGTTATGAGTTCAGGTTTCTATAAAAAAACATGACTTTAACAAATCATTTCAGAACCCTTTTCACATATAATATCCTACAGAATACATTTTTTTGTCATCATTTTTATTATAAAATATTCAGAAAAAGCTGCCATTACCTTGGTACATAATTGTTTTCACTGGTAAACTAACACACTGTTGAATTTGTTTTGCATTTAATTTCAACATTTACCTTTGGTGAACTCACATCTGTCATTAAATATGGTGAATCTCATTAACCCAAAATAAAGTCCAATTGAAGTGAAGGTAGTCACAAATAATGTGAGGAAAATAGGCAATGGTATTATTAAACTTGGACATTTCTCCAAAATTCATGAAAAGAAACTGGACAGGGAGCCTGCACAGCAACACTGAAGAAACTGTAGGAATTAATTTCAAACAGAGACCAGTTGTGTTCTATGTAACAACAATCTTCTGTGTCCATATGTCTGAACAAGAAAGTATGCCATGGCCACAAGACAGAGGTCCTTTCTCCCAGAAAACAGTGGAGTTACATTTTTCAACGTCATAGTGAAGCCATCTGGATCAACACTGAAGAAAAGATGGTTTTCATAAAAATCTGTGAGGTCACCTAAAAAGAGCCTTTCAATCTTATAGATTTGGGGATCCTTTGTCAGGTAGAATGTCAAGAGACTCCAATTAAAACAGGGCAGATTGCTAAAATTGAATCAAAAGGTATATTAAAGTTTTAGTCAAAAGGTATGAACACTTCTGTAACCAGGCTATAGGAGCAGCAGTTTTGCAGTTGAACTGTAAAGGATAAATTTACTTGGAATGTTTTTTTTTTTGTTGTTTTTTTTATGACAAGCCTAGCATTTTAAAAGAGCTGTTTGCATTTTTGGGAATCTGTATTCTGATATATCATGCAATCAACATGCTGTGTGTTCTTTAATAATACAGTCTATGACACATAGTTTGTTGGTACAGTAAACAGCCTACAAAACATGTTCTGAGAACTCAATTTTACAAACACAGTCTTGTTGTAGATTTGATTTAAGACCAAAAAGCAGCGTTTTGGTCTTAATGTAATGAAGGCGTCTTGATAGCAGCCTTAAAAAAAAACAGGTTGCCATGCTGTAAATAAAAACAGGCCATACGTTTTCAACTCATGTTGTTTCACTGTAGGCAACAATCTTTCTGCATGTTGTCACTGAACATCTGTACTGAATGACTCATCTTAGCTTCACCTTGTGTTTTGTTGCCACAAACTCTCACCTAACATCACTTTGTTCAAACATGTTCAAGCTTATGTATAAACTCTTCATCGAAGTCTTTTCTTGTTCGTTGCCCAAGTCACTCTTGGATGGCTTTTCCACTCGTGGCAACATATCCTGACAGCGATATGGGCTGCTCTGTGAGGAAGAAAACACCATTGATCCTTCTGGAGAAGACAGGAGCTGTGTCTCTGAGGTATCGGAGAACCTCTCTTCCGGTTCATTCTCTCGTGTAGAACTAAACGATGGGTCGCAGTCGTTACCATTATGGACTGGAGTGAGAGGTGCCCCTCGATTTCTTTGAGTTTTATCTGTGACAACTTGGTTTTCAAATTGATCTGTAGGTGGCTGGAAGAACCCCTCCACCTGAAACAGACATACAAGGTATGGGGGAAAATAACATCAGGTGTTGTCAAGAAGATTAAACTTGACTAATGTTCAGACTTCAACTTTGCACCAAGCACCCAGAAAGTACACATTTGCCCTCCTGAAGTTTCCTGTGGTAGTCTCATCATTAGTTAAGAACATTGAAATGTTTTCTGTTGTTTTGTACAACTGGAAGATGTTCATGCAAGTCAGCAAACAGTAGCAAACCACAGCAAGTCAGGGGACTGATCTGCTTTGCTGCAGATCCTGACAAAAGTTATTCATAACAAAAAAATGTTTGACATTTAATTAATTCAGCTCCACCTCTGGATCTGTACACAATCAAACATCTTTGGCAATCACTATTCAACTAAGGCAGGATTTAAAAAGGTTTTCCAAGAAGAGAAACCTAAGTTTATCTTTTTAGGGGAACATTTCTAGGTTTTGGCTGGAAAGACTGCACAAGTAAACAGCCCACAACAGGTGGATGGGGGTTGGGGTAATTCCTGAATTATGAAGATCTAAATGGTGGTATCTATGCAACTGCTTCAAACAAATTATTATAAATGGAGAGTAGATCTAATTCTAAACTAAAAAACAATCAACTTTAAAAGGTTTTCAGTGTTATAGCAAAACTGAAAAGGAGGAAGAGTTTGGAAATTTTCAGAGTTATTCCCACTTTGGCTCCCAAATCCACAGCTGAGATTTCTTAAGGTCCACTTCAGAAATTAAAGCAGTTTGCAAAAATGATATATACTGCTCAAAAAAATAAAGGGAACACTTTAAGTGTTAAACACCTGTTTAAGTGTTCCCTTTATTTTTTTGAGCAGTGTATTTATGCTTTGACTTTTTGCCATAGATAATAAGAAAGTATACACAAAAGACAAATACAATATCCTGGCACCTGATCCTGTTGTAAATAACCCCCCATTTAATTCCCTTGGTTGCAGTATTTGCAACCAACCTTCATGTTTTAAAGTCTCCAACAAATACTTTTTCAGGGCTGAAAGGTTTTGTAACCACTGTGTGTTAGAGTATTATGTTACAGTCTAGATGAGTTTGTGCATTGAAAAACATGCGGTCAGAGGAAGTGTAGCTTTTGTCACAAAGCCTCAAAATTATTCAAACATAACATGTGTCATAAGGCAAGTTAGAACAACCAAAATCTACAAATAATGTTCACAGTTGAAAGATATTTACACCCATTGAATGAAATCTGATGGGTGTCTGACGTCAGATTTGACCAGCATTTCTAGTTTCCCATCAGATAGGATTATCAAAACGATTTCTATTTTCTCAGAACTAACATAACGTGAGAGAATTTTTATCATTTGTTCTACGTCAGAAGTTTGAGAAAACCCACATGGAAATGTTATTTCTCTGCGTTCTTCTGATTTTATTCTCGTTTTGATTTTATTAAAGAAACACCTCAGCATGGTTTTAACGCAACAGCTCAAACACTATTTCCTTGTGTGACATTGTGGGAAATTGAAAAAAAAAAAAAATCTAGCAAAATATCAGGCAAAGCATTATGGACCTCCACAAGTGTGGTTCATCCTACTGGGTACAATTTTTAGATGCCTGAAAGATCCACATTTATCTGTTCAACAACGTATAAAGAAATGTTGAGCAATCATCCTATTCAGGAAGGAGACGGGCTAAATGTCCCTGAGATGAACATGTTTTGGTGCAATATGTATAAATGAGATCAGAACAAAACATTTTTTGAAGACACTCATCCACATAGGCTGCAAGGCAACTCAGCAAGGAAGAAGCAATTAAGTCATAAGGCAAGTCATACTTGCATATGCACTCAGGGAAAAGACCTTGATTATTTTGGAAGCATGTCCTGTGGTCTGATAAAACCAAAACTGGTACAATTAGTCATACTGACAGCTGCTACATTTGAAGAGAAAAAGGAGGAAGCTTACAAAACTAACAACATCAACCCAACAATGAAGGACCGCAGCAGTTGCATGATACGGTGTGGGTGTTTCACTGCAGGACGCAGGGGTGCACTTCTACTAAAACGATCACATCACATGGAAACAACAGGATGTGGAAGTACAAAGGCAACATTTCTAAACATCAGCTGGTTTTAAATGAGTACAACAAAGTCTTTATCTTAGTCCTATAGGACGTTAGTGGACAGAGCCGAGGTGTTTCCAAGAAAAATGACCTACAAATTTATTTCAGTTCCTCCACTTCTGTGAAGAGAAATGGTCTAAAATTCCAGCAAGTTATTGTGCAAAAACTAGAGGAAGCATATTGGAAAGTCTGAAAAGCTAGTTTCTTAAAAAGCAAAGAAATGTATTTAAACTTCTGACTTAAAGTAGAAAAAAAGGAAAAATCTCTAAAATTAATTTCTTGCTTTTTACTTTTGGGATTTAGCATATAGAAATCATTTTGGTAAACCTAATGAATAGTCTAGTCTCACACAACGTTAGCAATTTTTACTGTATATGTAAATGACTAGTTTCAACTTTAAGTACTGGTGTAAATGTGATATTTTCTCATGGTATAATCTATTATTTGTTGTTAAAACACATAGATCATGACTAATTACTCCCATGGAGCATCAGAAACTTTGGCCAACTTTTATCCACAAAATTGCATCATTTTACATTGAGGCCTGTGTGCAAACCTTGTGGTTGGTTTACATGCAGGAATAAGCCTCAACCTCATCTGCATTGCGGTCATGTTCTTTTTAACGAGAACAAACTGTTTCCTGAAAATGCATCCAGACATGTTGCCTTTGTTCACAGAAATTTAATGTTTTAATATGGACACTGAATCCTGGATCAGCTCAAATTTTAGCGCAGGTTTGGTCAAATCTGTCTATTTTCTACACTAGTTTTAAACATGAAATCAATGCCTACAAATAACTCCACTGTTTGTTGCTGTAAATCACTCTTTATCACTCTGGCAAAAAGCATTTAAAAATACATCAAATGATATGAAGGTACTTTAACCTCTACTTTAGCCAAATCCCAAAATGAAATCTTTTGTAGTTTTACCTCATTTCCAGGACCTGCACCTTCTGATTGAGTTATCACCACTCTGTCAGTTTGAGGTTTAAAGACAGGTTTCTGCATTACACCTATTAATTAGGTTGAGTTTTGCAAGCACCCGTTTGTTTTTATTAGCAATCTTGTCTGCACAGAGAAAACAGGAACTTTTCATTCAGATTTTCTTGGCTGGATGACAAAATCTGAATTTACAACCACGTACTCTTTGATCAGTTAGGACATTTACATGCTTGAAATTTTAGCGACTGTAGTTTGAGGCCTGCATTTGCTATGACCGTGGAAATATTAGCCAATGTTTGGGAAGTTTTTTAATTAACAATATGTTTACGTGGTGTAGGATTATGGATAACATCTTGTTTGGGAATGCCCTTATAATTTTTTGCAAAACCAACAGTAAAGATTTAATTTGCATTCTAACTTAGGGAGCAGTCTATCTAGTATGAGTGGTTACATTTATGTGGTCACTCACCCTGGATAGAATACTAGATGTGTCATTGATTGCACCATAAACTCAATAAAGTACCGTAACTCAACAAGGGACCACAAAAAAGTTAGCAGAAGATGTTTTATGACTTCATTGATGTTAATCTGCATGCATGCCATCCCACTTTATCACAATTTATATTAAAATTACCTTTTCATGACTCTGTGTCAGCCACTTCGCCACAGAACTGAGACGAGGATTCGGCAAAGGCTTGTCATTAAATTTCTTCCACCTAAAAATCAAATTAACAATCATTAAATTTTTGTATGTGTTTGGTTTTCCAGATGAATAATCAGAAACAGAAATGACCAGGAAAAATCAAGGAGTGAAACTTACTGAATGGCACAGGTCAACCCAATAGACAGTACAAGAATGACAAGAATGCCTCCACAGATGCTTACAGCTTTAATAAGCCTGGGATCTGTAGATTATAATAGATATGTATTATGCTAATATTTGTCATGGCTGCAAGAAAAAGAAAGAATTTTCACTGGAAATTATTGACATATTTGGTGGTCGTGATTTCACACCATATCTACTAAGAGAAACTAAGATTGAGTCCATATTAACAGAATTCTCTTAGAGCATATTGTGCCTAATAAAAGACTCTAATAAATAATAACAGTTAAAAAATGTTTAAAACGTTAAAAAACACCCAAAAATCTGCTTGCCTAATTCATTTTCATTAAAAACAAAATTAACAATCCAGTTTTTTAATTCCCCCCCCCCCCCCTAATGAAAGCAGTATAAAATAAAATATAAAAATATAAAGTAAAATTAAAGATGCTTTTATATATTTGTTTGGTTTTCCAAACAAAGATGTGCATTTTTGTTTTTTCAGTTTGAGCACATTCAAGACCCATGATTATTTAATTGATTCAGATTGTGTTGGGTTGCTTTAAATTTAATTGGTTTGGAGTAGAATGACAAGGTGAAGGAAAAGATTTAAATATAGTTTACGAATTAAACAACCAAAAGTCCATTAGTTTTTTTTTTCTATTTGTTTGCTATTTAGTTATAAAATGCTAATTGTTCCTGACAAAATCTATGTCCTCAAAATAAGATTCCTTCCATACATGATACTGGTGACATCACATTAGGCATACAGCAACTGATCATAGTTCTTTTATGTTGTTTTGTGTATTTTTATCTCTATTTGCATGATTTTTCACATTTCTATTAAAAATATATTTACTTGTAATCATCCAACAATAATGATTGCTTATTTTAGCTCATCACCTCAGTTGTTGTGTTTCTTGCTGTGGCATTGATCCAAATACACACAAAGCAGAAAAATCGTATTGTGTTTGGTGAAATCCTGCAATAAATAGCAATGTTTAATTGCCCACCGGTGTTCTCATTGTCAGTGTACACTTGGTGGTGAAAAATATGTCACTGTGTCTTTAATGATGTTCTGCAATTTATAGTTATGCTTTGCTAAACTTAATATGTGCAAGTTAATTTATTAGCAAAAGTGTAAAACTGTTCTATATTTCTAATAAACTTTTATGCCAACTTTTGTAAAACAACATCATAGAGCATTGAGAAGCTTGAAATGGATGAAATATAAACAAGGTGGTACAAGAAATCTAGGAATGGTTTCGTCTGATAAAGGGGAGCTCCTTTCATGAAAGACAAAGGAAATTATCATAGCTAAATTTTTAGATGAAAAAAATTATCTACAACTTTCAATAAAATGTGACGCATCAAATGAAATGAGTGAATTTAAAGAATAACAGTGAAATGTTGCAACAGCTACAGGTGTCTTATTGCTTTGACAAGCAAAAACAGGAAAATCCTTTCCCTTCCAAGCTTTCAGGAAGGAATTCAGCGAGCGAAGCCAAGAAAAACACGACCAGATGCCAAACTGCTTCAAGAGTCATCTTGAGGGGAAAATAAATAACACAAACCTTCAGGTGATTAATCTTAGCCTGACAATGCCGTGCCGAGATTTTTCAACTCTTTAATACAGACATAATCATTTAGATCCCCCTTTTATGATCATGATATGGGTTAACAAGCTGAGAGTGTGGATGTTAAAGCTTTCTTCTGTTTTTGTTGCGATTCATTACACGTGAGGGCAAGAACTAAATTCTGAACTTTAATGTGACAACTTTGCAGCAAAAGAGCATAGAATCTTTCACTTGTTCTTCTGTTGCAAAGAACCAATTCAAGTAACAACCTTTTAGTAAATTGAATAGCTTCTTAAATAATACTCACCAAATCTATTTGTTCTGAAATACACAGTGCTGCTCATATCAGTCTCGTTGTCGCTTGTGGCCTCAACCTTGACATTGTAGTGGGTGTTTGGTTTCAGGTCCTTCAACCAGACTCCATCTTCACTACCACTAACAGAAACATCTAGTAGAAAATCATTCTGTTATTGTTATGAATGTGGTCTTTAAAAAAGATGTAAAAACATTAGCAAAGACAGGGGCAACTTACTGTGCTGGAGTCCCTGTGCTTCGTAAAAGATTATGTATGTATCAACATTACTGCATGTATACTGTGACTTTGTGTGCCACTTCACAAAGGCACTTTTATCGTCAGCTTCCACAACTGTGACAAAGATGTGCTCTGGAACTGCAGGAATAACATTTTCAAAACTGTCAATAACCACAAAAAAAAAAAGTGATGTCTCTGCAACTTGCAAAGAGACGTTTCAGTGGGGCAGGGGAGTGTAAATACTTGTGCTTGGATGTATTAACAAAGTCCACAGTAAATTACTTTTTTTAGTGATTGGAGTTTCATTTTGAGTAATTATTACATTTTGAATGTCTCAGTGAAGGCTCAGTTTAACATTAATCCTGGTGATGAGTGTATGCAAACTTCACAGTGGTACAGATCACATATGTATGTGTTTTTGTGTTAATGAAAAATTTATTTGATATTTACCTCCCGTACTGGAGCAGAACGGATTTGAGTGGATGCTGTGCCCTGTGATGTCATTGAAGAGAGGTGTTACTGTAATTATGTATGGTGTTCTAAGCAACAGGCCTGCAAAAATAGAAAGAAAACATATATTGCCACTGAAATGACAAGAAAAGGTTGCAACACCTTTAAGGTACATTCGATGACCAAGTAAAGCTGGAAAACAATAAAAATTTGTTAAAAAAAATTAAAAAATAAATAAATACAGCATAATACATATTTGCAGCTTATCAGTGCAATGAAAACAAATGGCTTATAATATGAGTCATGCAGGAAGAGACTAGATTTTCTTGTAAGAACATCATCATATGAATATCAGAAGTCAATCTTCTCAATAAACCTATTTAAATTGATAAAATCTTCCATGGAAATGCATTATGTAACAGCTTTTAATATGAAATTCCACTAATGAGTCCATTATATTCTTCACTGAGTCGATAATAGATAAGCCATTAACTGATGTTTTGATAAATGGGAGGACGGATCACTCACACACTTTGTCTTTAACACACATTCTAACCTACCAAACAGAGTTGCATTAGTGAATATGGTCTCCTTCCAGTAGTACTGTTGTCCATCGTGGGTCCAGTCAATTATGTAACTACTGATGGGTTTTTCTGACACATTCCAGCTGACCTGAATAACACCTCCCATTCTATGTTTTGTTGTTTGGATGCTCCAAACTTCAGGAAGGCCCGCTGAGGATATGAAGAGAGAAACAACCAACAAGTCAAGAGACAGGATAGAAATCTTGTTGTTGTTTAAAATGTCTACATGTAGCAGTAAAACTAACTGTCTCCAACAGCTGGAACATAAACAGAGTCGAGCAGTGCACCATTACTGGAAACTGCGAGATAAAATCTGTGTGAACGGTGGTCCAGATCGACATCACAAGATGAGCTGCCACATGAAGTATAGGTGTAATTTCCTGTGATTGTGTTGTCTTTGTAGGCAACCTGTTTGACGGTGAATGCCTCTGTACATGTTGAAGGAATACCCTGGTTTAGAGAGAAGCATGAAATGTTAGACAGCAATCCAACAATTGTGCACTTAAATATTCTCAAAACATTTTGCTCTTTTCTGTACCTTCCACATGAGGTGAACTTTTCTCTTTCCGTTTTTTTCCAATTCAGCCACCTTTCTCCAAAGTTGCATCCTGATGCGGCTCCCTAAAAACAGTTCATATAAGTTTGAAATTAATCACACTTCAATAGACAGGCAAACACAGAAATTATGCTGGATTATTTTCATCTAGGGCCAAGAAAAGAGAAAGCCGACATTCACACCTTGAACTAAGTCCAAAACCACCTTGTTGTCATAGCAACAGGTGTAAAGAAACTGCAGTCATGCCTTGAATCACTGCAAAGCTTTGGCTTTCCAAGAAGTGGTTGCAGAATGACAATGTGGAATGCAAACACACCCATAGAAGCGTTTAACCCCGACATTTGTGGCAAAACTATGTGGGTAGAACCAAATCAGTTAACGGTCAACAGGTTTACGGCTTCGTCAGCATTGTGTCACACCAATAAGAATGAATGTGAAATTTGGCTAGATTTAAATCTCAAGTGACACATTTCTGCAGTCAAGTCTGATCCTGTGACTTGAGTTTGACTAATTACATGAACACTTTAAAGAGGGTTTGGAAAACAAAGACATGAATGATTTATGCACAGTGCCATCCAGAAGTTTGCACACCCCTTTATTAACCATACCACACAGTAGGTCAACTATGAAATAGTTGTGCATAATTGTGAAGTGAAAGAAAATGCATACTTTATACACATCCTTTGCTGCAATTACAGCTGCAAGTTTTATGGGGTATGTCTCTACCGACTTTGCACTTCTAGATACTGAGGAGGGAATTTACAAAACATTGCAATCTTCTCCTTTTTCGCTTTCATTATTTGCTTTAATTCTGCCCAGGATTCACAAAGCAGACTGCAATCTGCATGCATTTTAGGCACAAGAGTCTGGGGGAATGATTTCTACCTTTTGTGCATCATACCCCTTTTTTGTAAATCCAAAAGATATGTATGTTTTTTTTCTCCTTTTATTCTACTTTTACAAGAACGTTTACCAGATCAGATTGTCTCTGCACAATCCACAAATATCCAAACAATTTAGATTTTAGACATTAAGCAGTTATTTGTTCCAGTTGTAATTTCCATAAATAATGAAATAATGTGGGCAAAGGGGAAGCACAGAGACACAGACACTGTTTGCTGATGAAGTTACTTCACAAACAAATCACCTTTTGCATCAGGTTTCAGAATTGGACATGAACTCGGGTTTGAATCTGTTGCTAAAATTCTTTCATGTTCTTCTTTGCTGATGTTCTTAAAGAGGTCAGCTTGCTTAATTTATTTAAATATTGGCCTTACTGTTCATTTTGGTGAGAGCAGTCTTCTCCGGGCTCCATTCGCTCCAAAGTCCCCTTTCAGAGGCACATCGGACTGAAATGTTGTAGTTAATGCAGGATTCCACTTCCTTAATAGTGGCACTGAAATCTGATCGATTTGTCCACAAAACCTACAAAAAAACAAAAAAATCATATCGTTTGGTGAGAAAGAATATATATTAAAATAGTTCAATCTTAGAAGCTCAAAGCTGTAAACAATATTAAGCATTTATTGATCAGCACTTTAGTCATTTGGTTCGTTTATAGTCTATGCATTTAGCTTGTTATTGCTTGTCAGCATTTTTAGAAAATAAATGCTGTGAAAGCTAAGAGAGCATTTATCATGTTAAAAGGTATTTTTATTTCTTTACATCTGTAAGTCATAGAATACAAAGCAATATATTATCTATCTTTGATTACAAAATTTGTTTGATGACATGAGTATGATAAAGCTGTGACAAAAAAGCAGCAAATAGAAAAACTCCCCCGCCAGAGGTATACAATACTTTTTAACCTACTGTATATACAACTAAAATACATATTTCTGTAAGGAATTCACAATGAATTATCACAGATCCCATAAAAAGACAAAGTGTTCTTTTTTTTACCTCTGGGGCTTTGTCAGGCTCTGATGTCTGAAACAAACAAGACAGAAATTGTCTAAATGAGAAAACATTTATACTTTTGAAAAACATTTTCAATACCAAACGCAGCTACGAGTTTCCAAACTGTATATTTGTATAATCAATTATATATGCGGACAACCCTGCTGTACATGCAGCAGATGGCTTCTGCTTGCTGCAAGTGAGAAACAGGACCTAGCATGTAGGTTCTAGCTTTTATTGTGGGAAAAAGAGTCCCAGTTAACCAATTTACCCTGCAGTTCAACAAGGTTTCATGAATCTTTTGTGATGCTTCAATTAAATTAAAACATTATTACCAGCATGAACACGTTCACGTCAAATAAACGCATTGTGTCAACACATCTTCAACTTCTTCTATTGCATTTTTCAACACTTTGTCCCCATATTGAGGACACATCCGCATATTACCAACACCAGCTGAGCTAATTATTTCAACCTCCCTTTAACCACAATGTTGTAAGATCTGTAAAGTAGAAATGAACAAATATTAATAATTTACCTAAAATGCTCTGTGCAGGTAACAGATGAGTAACTTCACATATAATTAACTGTAAGAGCTTTGTTTTCAGTTTTTGTTTGTTTCATTGGGCACCCAAGAAACTATTCAATGGTCATTACTTTTTGTAGACCTTTTTTTAATTATTTGGCCACAAATAACTGCATTACTGAATTCAGATTTTTAGTTAATACATCAACAAGAGCCAAAGCCAAATTCTACCTACTGATTTACAGTGCTATGTAGATTTAAATTTTTCATAACAAAAAATCCTTTCTTCATCAGTCTTTCTGGTGTTATGAAATCTTCTAGCTATACTTTTCATATCACCATTTTGAAGAGTTCATGTTTGCTTTCCTATTGTCCCTGCACACACAATTGTATTCTTCCTACCTTGTAGTATTTGACTTGACAACGGGGTTCGTCCGTGACCCACTTTACCAACAGATGCTCTGACGAGGGAATTATCTTCAAATTCTTTGGAGGATTAATTTTCGCTGAGGAAATATGTAGTAATCATCACAACATAGAAAATGATTAGCATAAACAGATGCATAGTTGTGAAACTTTCAATTTATGTTACTTACTTATGCTACGTGGATCAAACACATAGGGGTCAGACTCCGTCTCCCCATATTGAGTTCTTGCTCTGACTTTAATAGTGTATAGGTTAGAGTAGTACATATAATTAACTATATCATCTGGATTCACCAAATGTGTGCAATTGTGTGTGCAGCTCGCTACTTGTGACTTGCAGATTTCCTTCAAGGAATCACTACAGAAAGAAAAAATATGTATTAAAAATAATAATTTAACAACATTTAATTGGCTAAATGAAAACATGCTTGACATACGTAAGTATGGTGTAGTTTGCTGTTTGTAGAGAATCCATATGATGCTTCCAAGAACATGTGAAGAGTTTAGGCACACCGTTCGGCCCATTTACATTATAATGCAAGACACATGTGATATTTTTAGGCTTTGCTGCAAATGAAAAAAGAGGTAAAGAGTATAATGTCATGGCAGGAATGACAAGCAATACGAATCAATGACATATAGAAGATTTTATTTTACAATATGTCCTTATAGTGACGCCTCCTAAGAGCTGATTCCCATAAGAGCTATGACACTGCACAACTGCGCTTGATTGAGTGAAGTTTCTCAGTGACAAGACAGTGTGTGTTGCGTTTATAGTTTTTGACAGGCTTTCATTGATGTTTTTCCCGTTCAGTGTCCAGAAGATTTTGCCATGATTTGAACATGATGTTTGGCACACTATCTCAACGCTGGAGTCCTCTTCTACGTACAGATCTTTAGGGTAAACGTTACAGATCACATGCTGGCCTGCAGGAAATAAAAACGGAAGGAAAAGTTCACTCATTGTCATGATTCCCATGAACTCTTTAGTTGTTTAAACTAAGCACCCAACCTTATGTCTGTGTGTGTGTGTGTTTTTGAAGACAGCTTTGAATAATTTCTTGACTTTCCTTTGAATCCCTACTTGTTTATCCAACCCTGGATTTAATCAGTCTCCTTTGTTTTAAAAATTGTTGGTGTAAATCAGAACAAAATATATTAATGTTTACAGTGGTAACAGGAAAAAAACATGAACAAGCCCAACTGATGGGAAGACCTTTGCAAATCACTGTGTTACATCAACAACATATGAAATACTAATTAAACATTGGCTACACCAATCCCTAATTCTGGATCAATACCAAAACCTCCCAAGTCAAATACATTATCGGTAATAATTGCAGAAATTAACAATAAAAACTAACATTTCTCTAAGTAGTCAGTGTAACTAAGCTTATAATTTTATAAAAACTAATAATTCTCTAAGTAATTAGTGTAACTAAGCTCATAATTTTATTTACACAAGTTTTAATTTGTACACCTTCTTTGCACTTCATTACCTGAAGCTCAGATTTGCATGAAGCAAAGACAAATTATTTTAAATGTGACTCTGCCTTTCACTTTCATTTGAGTTCTTAAGACAGAGCTTTGTTCCTGGCTTGTGGGAAACGATACCGACTAACCCTCAGGGGATTTACAGTGATAGAAGTCTGCTAGATTCTAGGACAGAAAATAATAATATGAGTGGTGGCAAATAAGCTCCAGTCCACGATCCCTATGTGTGAAGTTTCTTTTCCTACTTTTCTGACCTTTGTGTTTACTCCTGGTCAGCTGCCAATAGCAATGGAAAAAGTAGCTTCATTATCTTTTTTGGAAACTAAGAGCTTGCGTGGATCGTTTTCAGTCCATGTGACTCAACTTTGTCTGTGCAGCTCCATTAGCAAACCCCCTGCAGCCTCTGTGTTGATATTCAAGCATCTAGAAAGTTCAAATATTTGTCATGCTATAACCAGACTTCAATGTATCTTATTGTGATTTCACATGAAAAAAAAAATAATCAAAAGGCAACCAATCCTTGAGAAATAAACAAAAATATAAAAATGTAGTGTGGATTTACCCCCTATTAATCTGATGCCTCTGAATAAAATGAATTGCAAATTCAAACTGAAGTCACCTGTCACAGATCACTTTCACCCAGATGGATTTCTGTTAATTGTGATGATTTTCCACTTACAGCAAATCAACATCTTGATCAAAGCATAAGCATGCCTGAGGCTTGTCTAGTCAAAGTCCTGCCCAAAATCTTCACAAAAATGTATCTCAAGACTAAAAATGTCCTGTAGCTCCAGTGATTCTGGAAATTCTCCAACGAGAAAAAAATTTCTCGTGGGATACAAGCAAAACAAACCCCCAAAAAGCTTCACAGCAGTTTTGCCAAGAACCGAGTCAATCACTGACTCAATATGTATCACCTTTTGAGATTTTTCTTTGAAAAAGTATTTCTAAGCTACATATGATCATGATTTTCACTCCACTTCAGATTATGAGTATCGCATTTATGAAATCATAAAAAAAAAACATAAAATGTGAAGGAGCATGAATATTGGTAGGCAGCTTAGAATGAGATGCAGCTTGAAGACATTTCTTTGTAAAAACGGCACCACACAAAAAAACACTTTCCTACAGCACAGAGGGCTCAAAAAGAAACTGATATTTCAATATGATAGATAGATAGATAGATAGATAGATAGATAGATAGATAGATAGATAGATAGATAGATAGATAGATAGATAGATAGATAGATAGATAGATAGATAGATAGATAGATAGATAGATAGATAGATAGATAGATAGATAGATAGATACTAAAGGAATGAAAGAATGCTTCTTTATTCATCAGAAACGTGAAGTGAACATGAAACCAATAAAGAAAAACCACACACACAAACGCGTTTTCCCCCAAATCTGTCAAACGTCTTGTCAGTAATTGTTTTTTTTAATTATTTGTTTTTTAAAACGTTTATTTTTAACTAAAACACGCAAAAACTAAAATAAATGTAAAAGTTTTTCCTACCTTTGAAAAGGAAGGAGTTGCAGAGAGAGATAAAGAGAGCCGCAACCACAAAAATCGAAAACAGGGACATATGCATAATTTCTCCTTATGTCCAGTTCTCATGGAAATCGTCGGTAAGAACTACAACAATAAAAGAGATAAAAGCGGTTGAGTCACATGCTGTTACAACAGACTGCAACCGTCCGCCGAAGTGCATTTACTCCACCCGCTCTAAATGTCAGCTTACAGGAACTGAAGCAAACCCTGAAATAAACTGGAGGCATTACCTAACTGGAAACGCTGCAGAGGAAAAGGGGAAGTGTAGCAACTTGCGGGCAGCTTCCAAACACTCAAGACAAGACCACCCTCACTCCATTTTCTATTGTATGAATCACATTTTACTTTCTCTGATTAATACTAATAATAAATCTTACTTGCCTCGCGCAGGTATACTTGGATACAAATTAAATGCGGGGAAAACATTGAAACATCGGAGCAATTGATTTCAGACTATATTCTTTACTGGAGGAACAGAAAAGAAATGGGTTATTTTATGCACTCCAGCAAAGCTTTATTGACGGTTTATTTACTCCATTTAACTTCTGCATTGCAACATGACACTCAGCAATGTTCCAAATTGAACACACACATGTTTGATGTTCAGACTTTGACCGAGCTTGGAACTGAATCTTTTTTTTTTTTTTTTGGTAAAGTTCTTGTTCGAGTTAAAACCTGTTAGAGATGTTAATGACTCTGTCATTAACATTTCTCTAAATGAAGCTTAGAGAAAATATATCAGTTATTATCAATCATCAACTGAGGTCCGAGAGTCCATTCCACTGTCAAGACTTAAGCTCTGAAGGTTAAACTTGATTAGGAAAACAAACAATAGAAAAACGTTAATATCCTCATGAAATTGATCTGTGTGTCTGATCTGAATCAGTGATTCCTGTTATCTCACACCCTCACTGAGCGTTTGGATAGGCCGAACATCAAGCAAACTTTTGAAGCCTTAGTATATGTCAGTTAGTTGATTGTGCAAGTTAAGTAGGCTAATTATTTTTCAGCTTTAACCTCGTAATGGCAGCAATAGAGGTTAAACTCGCCTTATTTTTTCCAAATGTTGTTGAAACTAGTCCAAAAAATATCAATGCTGCGGTGATTTGAAGATAAAGTACATTGGTTTTAGATCCGTTTAGTGCTTGTTTTCGTAATTCTCAAATAAGTGTACATACAGGGATAAACTGTACACTTAAGCATTTATTAATATAATCATTTGGTTCGGTTATAGTCTATTCTTTTAACTTTTTATTTTAAGTAGTAGTATATAATGTTATGATAAAGCATTTGTTTGATATGACTAGTACTTAAAGTACAGTGTTCATTTTGTGAGATTTTTTTTTAAAACGAAAAACTGTTTTTTGAACAATAGGTTCGCCCCATTCACGAGTCAGCAAGGCATACTGCGCGCTGTGTGGGCGGAGTTTGAACGCCAATGTACTGTAGCGATCCAGTGGAGACAGCGCGGTAGGAAGTCATTTCATACAGTATACACAAATATGTCACCCTATATCGGGATTGGTAACAATGTTTTTTTTTTTATCCATTGTGAGAATATAATAAAACAACAACAACAACAATAATAATAATAATAATAATAATAATAATAATAATAATAATAATAATAATAAAATAACTCCATCAAATTTCGCAACAAAAATCCCCGTTACTGGCCTGATCCAAGATAATATCATCTGCAAAAAGCAAAGATGAATCCTGAGGATCCTAACACAGACAGCCTCCTCTCTATGACTGCACTCCCAGACTCTGTCCATGAATCATGTGACGAATGGCAGTCCTGGCATAGACAAACCAACACCAGAAAAAGCTGACTTTGTCCAAAAACGTGAACAAAGCTCTTGCTTTTGGTTGGCATGAGGAAAACCCCTCCCTTGCTACCCATTAAAAGGTCTACCCAGGTCTTGCGCCGGCTAACTGTTAAGGAAGTGTACTTAAATGGTGGTGACCCGGAAGACTTACCCAGAAATACTCAGATTTTGGTTTTATTTTATATCTACTCATGCTATGTTTTTGTTAAAAAAAAATTGTTTTTAAATATTGTTAATGAGTTCACTTTTTTCAATATCATACTTAATATAAAAATACGACACTACAATTTGCACGTGCCATAATGTCCGCCACTATCATTTCCGGGGTAAATTTGTAACTTGTATACATAACATACCTTGCAGTCCTTGATAACCGGTACATACATGTCAACGGCCGTGATAATAGCCGCTGTTGTTGGCGGCGGGGTTCTGCTCTTAATGCGCCGTCTCTTCCCCCGGGGGAAAGCAGTAAAGCTGCTCCAGTATCCGACCGACACCATGCGCGGAAAGACTGTGATAGTGACTGGGGCTAACAGCGGGATAGGGAAGGCCGTGGCCGGGGAGCTGCTGAAGCTTCGCGCCCGGGTCATCATGGCCTGCCGGGACCTGCGGAGCGCCGAGGACGTAGCCCAGGACCTGAAGAGCCGAGCGGGGCCAGAGCAGGGGGAGGTGGTCATCAAGCACCTGGACTTGGCTTCCCTCCAATCTGTCCGGAATTTTTGTGAGGAAATCAACAAGGTAACAATATGGATGGATGTTCGTTGGTTTATTTACCAGCTGGCTTCCAGTACAGTCCACCTATTGTTGTGTTTAGTTAGTGATGTGTGGTCCAAAAGGAGCACTGTCCGTGGTGCTGAACAAAAGAGTGACAGGGATCCGCTTATTTACTTACACATCAGAATAATTTCATTCGCATAGACCAGTAAAACAGAAACTCAACCTTGTTTCTGATAAATGTAAAAGTTAAACATGAAATAAGGGATAAATGATTCTTTGTATATTCATCATTGGGGGGGGGAGGTGACACAGGACAGAGGGTGGAAGGAGTAGTGACCCCTTGTATTTTTCTCCATACTTATCAGGTCAAACCACATAGTGCAATACAATATCACTGGTCAATCTATCCGTCAAATTCTTATATTTTTTTTGTGTTGTATTTATATTTACTTATATTCTTATATTCTATATTCTTATTCCTTGTTTCTTGCATAATTTAAGGTTTTTCTTGCATAATTTAAGGTTTTGGTTACTCACATTTGGTGTGTACCTTAGTATTTAATTTGTATTTTGTATTCTTTTGCACTTTTGCTTACTGTGTGTTAACTTTGTTTTTTGCCTGGGAGCTGCTGGTAACTTCAATTTCCTGAGGGAGTCTTCCCAAAGGATCAATAAAGTACAAGTCTAAGTCTAAGTCTATGTCTGATCAATATACACATAAATAATATAAGAACTGACCATTTAACTGATAAGAGTCAGCAATTACTTTCTAGCAGAAAGCAGATTCCCATTAATTATAAGTTGACTTTCTGGTGGAGAAAGCCAGACCCACGCCGTCACCCTGCCTACCCCACAGCTGACAGTGTGTTTAATGTTCTTAGTCTGAAAACATCAGATGTACACATGATGTTTTTGTAATATTTACCAAATGGAATTTAGGATTATTAAGATGTTTTATTTTTCTTTTTGGAAAATGTGAGATAGTCTTTTGTCTTCTTTTTGGCCAACAATGGGTGCCTTTTTTGCCCAGTCAGTTTCCTGTTCAATTTATTCAGGTTATTTGCAGTTATTTATTGATTTGAAACATTTAACTGTGACAAAAAGGAAGTAAAAAATAAGGGAGATTAATGTGGGTATACTTTCTTTGTGGCCACTGTATTCTTGTATTCTAGTGTACTTTTATATCACTTTTCTTTCACTGGACAGTAGTTACCTCTCATAACCACTAGATGTCGTCAAATATCCGTTTGCTCCTACAAGACATGTTGTTGTATTTCAGAAAATAGTATTTCTTAATCTTATTTAATTTGGAAAATTTATACTTTAAGCTTACAATACCCACTGTGATATCTACTAAAATTAAATTAATAAAATGAATAAAAATGTAAAATACAATGTGTTCTAGAAATAAGTAATAGTACTGGAATTAGAAGTAGCCTCAAGCCCTCTACACCTACATTTCTAGTACTTTTTTTTTTTTTACCAACAGTCTAATTTAGAAAAACCTATAAATAATATATATTTCTTGTATACTTTTAAAGATGTAAATAGTCTGAAATTGCAAAATCTAAAATGTTTTATATGTTTTTGTTGTCAGGAGGAACCTAAGATTGATGTGCTGGTCAACAACGCCGGGATCTATCAGTGTCCCTACACGAAGACAGAAGATGGTTTTGAGATGCAGTTTGGAGTGAATCACCTGGGCCACTTCCTCCTCACTCACCTGCTGCTGGACCTCCTGAAGGCTTCGTCTCCCAGCCGCATTGTCGTCGTTTCCTCCAAACTCTACAAATACGGCCACATCAACTTTGACGACTTGAACAGCGAAGGGAACTACAACAAAGCTTTCTGCTACAGTCAGAGCAAGCTGGCCAACCTGCTGTTCACACTCGAGCTGGCTCATCAGCTCGAGGGCACCGCTGTCACGGTCAACGCCCTCACCCCGGGGATGGTGAGGACCAGACTGGGACGGCACGTCCAAATCCCTCTGCTGGCTAAGCCGCTGTTCCACCTTGCCTCGTTGGTCTTCTTGAAGAGTCCGTTGGAAGGAGCCCAGACGCCGCTCTATCTGGCCTGCTCCCTCGAGGTGGAGGGGGTGTCGGGGAAGTGCTTCGCTAACTGTGAGGAAGAAGAGTTGATGGCCAAAGCTACAGACAAACAGGTGGCCAAGAAGCTGTGGGACATAAGCAGGAGGATGGTTGGACTCGCAGAGTGACCATGGGGCCAGTTCTGAGGGCCGGACTGTTAGGGAATTAAGTGTTCTTGGACAACTTTGTTAATCCACTTTTGCTTGCAGACATCATTGTGCAAGAGATGGGTTGTGAAAAATCCTATTTTTTTTCCTCCCTGGGGATGAAAACTTTAATGGAAAGACATGTTGTGCCTCTGAAATGGGATAATTAGCAGACTTTGTGCTACATTACAGAACTGATTAGATCTCATATTATGATTTGAATTTTAAGCGGTGCCTGTTCAAGTAAAGTTTTAAAAGAAGTTTTGCAATTATTTTTTCATCCTGGTAACTCTCGCCTCTTTATTCTCTTCACAAATCCCACCTACTCGTACTTTAGAAAGTCTTATGCACTATTCATACAGCACCTTGCCAAAATATTCATATCTTTATCACATAGTAGACAAAAACACTGATAAATTTTATGTAGTTCAACAACAAAATACTGCACAATCCAGATTTTCTTGTTAAAAGCACACCGGTTTCTAACATTTTAACAAATACAAATCAGAGAACTGTGACATGATTGTGTATTCATAGCTATTTGTTTAAAGCTGATATTTCTAAATAAATTACAGCACAAATAATTGCTTTCATCATCAAAATAGACCAAGACACAGCAGATAGGTCAGGAATGAATTTGTGGGGAAGTTAAAAGCAGGGTTAGGTTTTATATTAATATCCCAAGCATTTAACATTTCACGCAGCAGTTCAATCTGTCATCTGAAAATGGTAAGAGCATAAAAACTCAAAAGAACTGACCATTTAACTAAGCTGACAAAGAATTATTCAGTGAAACAGCCAGGAGGCTTTAATAAATCTGGAAGAGCTGCGGAGATCCAAAGCTTTAGTGAGAGAATTTTCTAACAAGACAACTGTTAGTTGTGCTCTCCAAAAATCTGGATTTTTTTTTTTTACAAAGTGGCGCAGAAAAAAGTAGATGCAAACCACACATCATGTTATGCTCTATTGTGATGGTCTATCATATATAATCCATATTAAATACAACAAATCAGTTTGATAAAATGTAGGAAAGAATACGAATACTTAAAGATACTGCAGCAAACGTTTCAGTGCAAAAAGATTTAAAGATACCATCAGTCTAACTGTACACTGCTGAGGATATAATATTTTGTTCCTATATAGCATGACCTTATCAAAGTTCAGAAGTAGACATCACGATCAAAGGAATTGGACTCGGTGCGTTCATGAAAGGCGAGCTGAGCTGAGCTGTCACGTTTACCTCAACAGCAGGTCTCATTACTGCTTGTGCTCTTCAGATCCTCAGTTGAGTCTTTGTCTGTGCTCAAGTTGTGCGCAGCTTCACGTCAGTTTTGCACAGCAAAGCAAGAACAAGCTGAAGGTGGCTGTTTGAACTGGTCTCCCTTTAGTGCATTTTTAAGCTTAAATGGTTTCTGCTGCGTCTGTTGGAAGGCTGACGCTGCACCGTGGCCCCCTCTTGTGGATGGATTCAAACTTTACAACTTCTTTATCTCTGCAGGAAGGCCGCCTGAAAGGACAGCCATCAACAAGAACAATGAAACTGCTGAACCACAGAAGCGATTAATTTACAAGGTTGTTACTTTAATGAGTTGTTCTTGCCCAAACCAAATCAGCCCATCAGTCGCTATCACACAAGCCGTTTTAAAGCCGTTTGTTTCTTTGTGAATATAACGTAAAATTTAGTTCAGTAACGATAAATTCCAAAATGTCTGGCACAACAGAATGAATGTTTCCTTTAAGTGCTAAATAAAGACCATTGGCTCCAACTAAACATATCTACAGTATCTGTTTTTCATTTATGTATCTATTGTTTAGATCAATAATTTAGGAGAAAAATATGGATATATATTAAGTTTATGATATATATAGAACGTAAAACACACTGATTGGAGCTAAAAAGTTGTGCATGCTTATCCTTTTACGTCCTTTTTCATTGCTTGCATTATAAAAGATTTATTCTGTCTAGTTTTACTAGCAATAAATCTTACTGCAATAAACTAGGCTGGTGCCTAGGCGCTGCTTAGTAAGAAATACCCTCATGAGCTTTTCATTTTTAAATCAGAAAAGCACATTTCTGATTTAAACATCTTAGGCAAATCAATGTTGCCTTGGAAAAACAAATCATGGACTGCTACTTCCTCGTTAGCCAAAACAAATGACAAATGCAAAATGATTTATTTGTGTCCCTTCAAGTGCTGAAATCATGTCCTTCTAATCAAGCTTCTGCATAATAACTGTAATGCCAACAGTGGAAATAGCACTGAAAAACTCTAAAGTTTCCATTTCTTTTTATTTATCTTCTTATATCTGCACATATACAGTGTATTTTCTTAGGGTTTTATGCAATAGAAAAATAGTGTATAATTTAAGCAGGAGGAAGGTGATACTTTTTCTTTTTTTGCAAATGGAAAATCTTTTTTACTTTGATAAACTCATGATGGTGTTGGCAGCATGACAGCACCACACTTAGATTTAATTCCTCAAAAAAAAGAAAAGAAAAAAAATCAAGTTCAAGGGATATTAATACATTTGCAAGGCGCTGTATACACCTGACAGGAATATAAATTACCGGGATCTGTCTGTGAATAACACAAAAATAACTTTCCTCTTTGTGTTCAGTTTGCTGATCTTGGCAAAAATCCATCCCTGCAACCCTGTTTTTAAATTTACTACAATGATAAAGCTGAGTTTCATGGTGACTCAGCATGGACGCGCCACACTGCTGCAGGAATTTGAGTCTGAATGATAAAAAGACTCTCTGGCTTCACCCTGATCAGAAAACAAATAGAAATCGAAGTGTTGTTACAATCCCTGTGAAAATGGAGTGAAGTTGATGTCTTTTTCAGGCACCCACACTTGAAGTTATAATTTGTGCTTTATTAAGAGAACAAAACAACAAAGTATATGACCATGCATCATTGTCTAAAAAACAAACTTACAGAGGCTTAGGTGGGTGTGGGCATCCAAATCTGAGGTAGAACTGGGGCAGGAGAACCTCTCAAAGAGACAACAAAAGTGCAAAAAAATCTAATAAATAAATACTGACCGCTAAGACAGATGTTTACATCTCAAAACGTTCCATCAATAACAAGAAATCACACCCATCAATACTGCTAAAAATCAATTAAAGTAAGAGAAATGTTCGTTTGTCATTTAAGGAATTAATTCGTAATCGATTTCTTCATTAAATCCTCAAAAGGCCGAGATTGTTTCAGCTGATTAAAAATAAAGACTGAAACGAATCTGTGCGCAGCTTATTCCGATTCAAATCTGAGCTTTCAGACATGGCACTAGCAGTTTTTAAATTTATTTACAACTTGCAGGATTATCAATAAGAACTGCACTTTTCGAATAAATTTGTTGCTAACAACTACTTATAAAATATATCACTCAATTCTTAGTTATTATGCTTTTTTAGACATTTGAAACGTAAATACATACACATTCATATACATTTTAAAATGTCATGAACTCCTCTCTGCCTGTTTCCACCTTAGTTGTGGCTAACTTCCCCAAAAATATTTGCAATCCTCTATCGCGTAATCATCTCTCCTAAATAATCTCCACTAGTTTCATCTGCGTGAACCATTTGGTACCTGGCTGCTTTTCGAACCATTTTCAGCTAAATGGTAGCAGCAACATAACTCGAGTGCACCAAGGCCTTGTGTGTTTAGTCGAATCAAAGGTTTCAACCTCATTTGAAAGTCCTTCAGTTCAGAAGGGTTCCGTAAAGCTGGGCCTTTGTAAGACTGTCCTTCCTTGAAAGCCCCAAAGAGCCAAATTTTTGGTTGTAAGGAGGAGGAGGCGGTGGAGTCGGTGGCGGCTGCTGGCTTGCCTGCGCAGGCATGCTGTGCATCTCAACCTGATAGTGCTGCAGCTCTGTGGCCATCTCCAGGGACCTCTGGTTGAGAGACTCAGTGGAGCTATTGGGACTGGGGTCAACGTACTCTGTGCTCTGGCCTCCAGCTGCAACGTTGCCCTCCCTGTCTTTGGAGCTCCCTGAGTGGTAGAGGCTGTGCTCTGACCCCTGGCTGTCCTCACTTCGGTACAGATGGGCTTGGCTGTGTGCTTGCCGCAGTCCGGGGCTGCATTCGGGGCTGGCGGCGACCCACACCGGATCCATGGCATCTGCACCATGATGGTAGTAGTCAGCGCCCTCCTGGAAGCTGCTGTAGAGTGGACCAAGGCGGATTTTGGCGGGGCGGACGGAAAAGTGCTGCTCTGAGAAGCTGTAAGGCGAAGCTCTTCCTGGACTGCGGTATGAGTGGGCGCTTAAGTCTTCAACACTAAGCTGTCTCCATCTACCAATCAGTTCTTCCTCCTCGGGGGCTAAAGTGCTGCCTCGGCGACTGTCTCCGTAAGCGACACTTGGGGAGGAAGATGGAGGCAGAGGCTCGTACGGCTCACTGAAACACGAGGACATGGTGCGGCTGTAGACCGGCGAGCTGCCGTTCTGATGGTGGCTCAGCTCAGTCTGTTGGAAAGGATGAGCATTCCCAAAGCTCCTTGGACTGTCCCTCTCCCAGGATGAGTCACTCTTTCTCTCATAGTCCCCCGCATCTCTCCATTCCATGTAGAGGGATTGATGACGTGGTGAGGAAGCTGCACTACTGGGTGGGTCATTGCCTTTATCCTCCGAGCCACCTCCACTGAAGCTGGAGTAAGAGCTGGAGCCTCCAGCCAGCGCTGCAGGGAACTTGGGAAAATGCTCCTGGGAGAACCCGGCCTGCAGTCCCACAGAACCCTCCTCCGGTGTGCTGTCGGTGGAGTTCTGTGGGCCATACAGGAACGTCCTGTGGCCGTGCACGTCCATGCTGGGCCTCCTCTCGCGGTGACGGTCTTCGGGGCAGTACAGAGCCGTGTCACTGCTGTACAGGTCGGATTTGTAGGCCGCTCTGAGCCCCAGGCGCTCTCCTGGCCCGAGTCTCTCGAGAATGAATGTATGGTTCTGGGTTTGGGGGCTGGGCGAGCGGGACGCCTGGCTGCTGCAGGCCTCATCTGGCTTTTCAAGCACGTTGGCAATGAGGGAAGTAGAGTCAGGGTAGTCGTGGCAGAGAGGAGATTCTTCCAGATGCATGGTCAGGCGCTCCTGACAGTCAGCAGGAAGCTGCAAAAATTCAAAGAAAAAGAGACATTCAGATTAATATATGGGATAGATGTGTTCAGCACTCATGTATTGAGATGATTCTCAATTGTGAAGCCAGAAAACTTGGAACACAAATAATATTTAGTCTCCATACACCCACTAGAATTGTTATAATTAAAAAGTCTATCATGCTGAGCATATTAACAACTCCTTCAGGTTTACTGGAGGTGACACTGAGTAATAAGCATGGAGTTATTGCTATCAGGCTTTTGGGATCACATTGTCGAATCGGTAATGTTCTGCATCATTCTGGTGTGTGTAGTTTTCCAAGGTGAGCTCATTTCAATTTGCTAATAAATCATATTTCTAACAGTTTTTTCACCCCCTCTGGCACTTGAAAGTGCTTTCCCCTATAGAGCACCTCCTGAAAGAGCTCTCCATAAATATCGACAGAACACCTTTTGGTCCAAACAAAATCAATATTTACATTTTTCCTTCTGTAATGAATTTCCTTCCATGGAGGTTTCAGATCTTTAAAACATCCCCGTTGTATAAAGCACATCTTTTATCAAAGTGGCAGCCTAAAAGCAAACTTTTAAAAGGCTTAGCCATCCGTGCGTCCCCTAGTGAAGTTAGTATCTTTCATAGATCTTATTCAAATAGAAGAAGTGTTAGAAGAAGTGTGAGAGAATTTGGCATTTAATTTTCTATCTTTGGCAGCATGATGTCCTTTGTCACTGACGAATCAGCAATTGGTGTATTGGAACAAGAGCCAGACCCTTTGGATTGGCCTGACGACCAAATATTCCCCAACATTTCTCTCACAGATGTCAAGATAATTTAAATAGACCTCTCTAACCAGGTTTGTCCTAAAAACTGCCAACTCATGTCCTTTTAGAGCTATGGTCAGAGATTTACATCCAGTCATCATAAATCTGGCAATATTGTCAGATCAATTTGAGGTTTGTCATAATTTATTTGAATTGTTTATTTTCCGGTGTGGAATGGCTGCACCACACACAAATGTCATGATTCTTGAATATGGGAATTGGGTGTATAATTTTGAATTCATCATCTAAATTGTGCTTTACTCATCTAAAAAGGGATCCTAATTATACACACAGGTTCAAAATTATACATACAACCCCACTAAATCCTGGCTTGTCTTTGCAATCTCAATCTCACAACTATTGTAGCCACTAAGACGCAGAAGGCATCATTTGGAACAAAAAGGTTTTTCAATTTCTTACTGTGAAGTACATGAACAACTTTTCTATTTTCATTTTCAGCTGTTATTAAAATGCAAAATGAAACAGATCAATTATTTTAGTGCTTTTGAGAGATGTTCGTCTCATTTACTATCAGAAACTAACACTTTGGCTGAACAAAACCTGTTTTTATTCCTAAATCTGCCAGGGGTGCAATTACTTTGGCCTTAGCTGTATGTTTTCAAAAATGAAGGAAACATTATGCAACCAAAGGGGTTATGAAGTGGAACTCAGAAGGGTTGATAGATCTCCTATTCTAAAGGCTTTAGCACATCCATGGTGTGTGATGCCTTCCCGGTTTTGTTCTATTGTCTAGCTCTTCTTCATCTCATCGCATTTCAGTACAGTCTGTCCAATAATGTGTATGAAGCACAGTTCCTCCTCACTCTGTGTGTTTTAGCTGTAAATATGCTTGTCTTGCTGATTGCATCGACCCTCTGTAATCACTTCATCACACCTTCTATCTGTTATAAAGGTCTGTCAATAGGGGGCCAAGACTACCTTGCCTGGTGGCTCAAAGGTGTGAAGTAGCTGTCTTGTTCCTCTCTAAAAGCACAAAAACTCCATACCTCAAATTGAAGTGTTTTGTGAAAGAGATAAATGATCAAATTTTTTGTCCACAATTACAAAGAGTATATCCTGGGGTGCCAATGATCACTCTTCTAACTGTCAAGCTTAGTGGTGGTAACGTCATTCTGTGGGGCTCTTTCTCCTGAAAGAGATGAATCAGGGTGACCGCCTGCAGGTTTCTCATCTTCATCTCAAATCAGTGAAAACTTGGACATACACTGAAAAAACACATAATCTTACAAAGTATTGTTTGTCTAATTTCTGGTACAAATATCTTGGTACATTTAATGCAAGTCAAAACTAATGTACAAGTAACTTTTCAGCAAGACAGAGGAGCATATTTAAGTCAGCAAGTCCTTGATATTGATGAAAAAGTACTAGTTCCACTGGCAGAACATTTCTCTTTTAACATGGGAACAATATTTTGTTGTAAGTGAAATAATCTGCTAGTGCAGCTGGCCTTTTAAAATCAATATTAAGAAGTTACTGATTTAAAACAAGCTTCTTTCTGAAAAGTTACTTCTAAGTTAGTTTTGTCTTATTTCAATCATATTAAAAATATTTGCTCTAGAAAATAGGCAGAAATACTTAGTAAGATTTTGTGGTTTTACAGTGTAACAGAGAGTTCCAACAACACAATAATGCTAAACAAATACTATAACTGCCGTCTGCCCAGAAGATACCAGAACATTTTTATGATGGCTGTAAGGTATGGCACTGTCCATTCTGTCTTAATCCAGGATTAGATGTCTCTGTTTATGCAGAAAGTGTGTCAGTTTGTCTATTGTCCACGAAAGACAAATAGAGTGACATTTCTCAGAAAAGAAAGCCATTGTTCTAATTTGAGTATTTCTTAGAATGAAAGCTTCCATCATCTGTCTGTAGCTCACCATAGCAACAAGTAATAAGTTAACTGCACTCTGTCATCGCCAGCAATCTAGTCAGTTGTTCCTAAATGGCTAAAAGACAAAAGCTAATTATAACTTTCTATTTAGAAAAGAAAAACAATATAGGCAATTTAGCAAAACATGAGGACAGTTCATCATAACAGTTTGATTGCAACCAAGCAAAATGCAGATTAATTACTGTCCACACTTTTTTTTCTCTGCTAGTGTTTTCTTTTTAAAGAAGATGCCTTAAAGCTTATTATGTAGCGAGCCTTTCACACCCTCTCTGTACTTGTTTTTGCAGCCAAACAAACAGCAAAAGCAGTTCTGCGGGCGCTGAAGAGCCGCGGCACTTCTCAAAAATGCAGCTCCAACATTCATCAATATTCTTTCAATTAGCTTCCACCCACAGGACCAGCAGACCGGCGGACGTCCAGAGAAAACACACACGACCTCTGACCCCCTTACTGTTTGGCTGAGAGCTACTGTAGCTCAACTGTTTCTCACTTTATGAGAAACCTTTGCCAGAGCTCATGCTTCACTGCGTGGTTTACTGAAAATGTACAGTTGGTATTTTATGAGTCTTGCGCAACCAGAATGGATTTTGCATTGATATTTTTATGCAGTCACATCACCGCATGCTTTAACCTTGTGGACATGCGCCAGCTTTCCCTGTGACATATAGGGAAAGGCACGAGGCCCACGGCTGATGCAGCAGAAAGGCGAGCCAAGCTGGTTGAGTGTTTAAAGCGCTCATCAATACTCACATGCACTCTTTTCACAAGCAACAGCAGGATTGTATGATGAGGCTGCAGTGCGCTCCCCAGCCGCATTTTGCAGCACACTGTAGTTTTTGCCTCATCTATCCTTCACATTGCCTGACAATGTGCCTCGAAGTAGTTCCCCTGCTGATGAGCACCTAACAAACCTTGCATATCTTGCATATCTTGTTTTATATATAGCTCAAACGCACATCACACAGTAGGGAGGGTAATTAAAGTCCTATGGGCTTAATTTTTGAAGCATAATTCAGATTTCTTTAATGAATAATCTCCAGCAACAAAAGTAGACAAATAGCAATGTTATACTTATTGTCACTTCTGGAAAAAAAAAAATAAAGTCTTGTAACAAATTCATCTTCCTCCAATAACAGATGGATGCCGCCAATAAAATCACCAAAACCAAAACAATTGGTATCCTGAACAATGGAAAAACAAATGGAAATATAGCATTTCTTGATTGATTTACTTCTTTAAAGTTTAGAACCTCTGGGATTTTTCAACTTGGGTTTCTGTTTTCTTGGATGAACTTTAACTTGAGACAGGGACCCATATCTCTTAACTGCTGGCCAATAGACTGGATGATGACACTAGATTATCTTGACTCTACACCAAATGAAACGAATGTTAAAGGAGGACAATAAATCTCCAAATCTCACTGATGACTGTGGCAAAGACTGTCATTTTAGTTTCAGGTGTGATGCTAAGAGGCATTATGTTTTTGCTGTCTGGTTCTGTTGAACCAGAAATGGATGCTATTTTTTTCCTTATTTTGAATTTTGTACACAAGTACATTAATTGCTTTATCTAATGTACTTTTTTTATATTGATTGCTGAAACTCAAGATCACACAAATGCAAAAAAAAAAAAGAAAAAAGAGATTAAAGTTGCTACCACAACCATTGCATGCTACCAAGATAAGATAGCAGCATGTTTAGGAGGCATTCCAGCATAAAGTCTTCTCTGTCCTATTACAATTTTAAACGTGCAGTTGCTAAACTCAAGTTGGATTGTAAATGCAGCAGTAGTGTGCTTTCGTCATATTAGACTAAAGTCTATTTTACAAAACATTTTCGTCGTCAACCTGCAAAAGCTATCTCCTTCTGGCCATACATAAAACTGGAGAGAATCCATAAAAGTGCCCAGCTGTGAGTTTTTAGAAGGGGAGCCGGCAGTGATGACAGGAGGTGTGGTGCAGCACTGAACTGAACACTGAAGTCTACACATAAATCGAAATCCCTATGTCATTATTATTAAAACAATAGTGGCAGACAACGTTAGAGGTGCAATTCTGGTGGAAAAAATGCATTAAAAATTAATAATCTATATCATCTTTTAATGCTTCATGTTGGCAATGGTTTCTAAGTCTTTTTCATGATTTAAAAACCTGCAGCTGTCTGGTCACACAAGCCATACATTATGATATTACTCCTTTGACCTCTGCAGCTGGTATGTCCTGACGCAGGTCTAAAACCAGGTTGTAACTACACCTCACCTGGCGATTCAGGGACATAACAGTTGGAAACTGACATCAGCTCCCTCCCCACATCGGTCCTTTTTTAAAACTTAGCGATGGCAAAAAGACGCTTGTATCCCGCAGTAAAGTGTTTTGAGAAAATGACTGTAGGAATAAGTATTTTGGCAAAGAAATACTCCTAATGAGTCTGGTGTGATTTGAATTATGAGTGTGTGTGTAAAGGATTCTCATGCATACTGTTAAGCATGGTGAAAGTTCTATGATGCTGTGGGCCTGTTCTTTACTAAAAAAGCTCATGACCTTATGAATTACTTGAAACGCCGGGAGATTTTAAATAGAAAACAAAACAAAAAAATGCACTACCACTTGGTCCTTCAACAAGATAATATTCCAGACACAAATGTTTTACCAGGCACAAAATCAACTTTATTTCAAAGTCAATTGCTAGATCTTACTAAATTAATCCCTGTAACTTTGTTAGATAGTTTGAGAGGATTAATTGGTGTCCTATTGATAAAAGAGGGTTGTGCAAAGTATTACCAGCACAGATGCCGGTAGGTGTTAACAAGTAAATAAATGTTCTAGCCTTTAACATTTTATTTCTCTAAACTTTAAAAAAAAAAAAACTGCTGCAAAGAAAGATTCCTATCTTTTTGGACCTTTATGGTTGCTTTGAAAATTTCATGTTGTGAATCTTCCAGAAAGTATGTTATAAATCCTCTTTATAGTTTGTTAAATTGATTGCATTTTGTCTAAATTGTCCCCCCAACTACAAGGAGTGATTATATTCAATCAAATCAGGAGAGAATCGGCAACAATTAAGTGATGATGGAGCCATAAAGCACATAGGAAATCTATTTAATGTTTAGTAATAGAGCGTTTACTGCAGCTGCCACTGTGATTGAAAACACTGCATTGTTACACTTTTCCTTTTTTAGTCAAAACATTACTTGCTTTCAATTTAAGAGCCTGCATTTTGTGAGTTTTCAAACAGCAATAATAACTTAATGAGCTTGCAGGTAATTATTTTTTTTAATTACATACTGTATGTTTATCTCTTACAAGTGCACAACTGCATAGCCATAGTCTAATTTTTTGGTGTTTCAGCTGATCCACAATGTTGAACAATGTTTCTCACAGCTAAACAAATCTAGGAGAGTATGAGCTAATGTCAGTACTTTTTCCATGCCTTGGAGCTGTTTAATATTTTTAAACCTGGCTTCTTTCATCGCTCAGAGGTGAAGGTTATTCAGGCAAATAACCTTCAGCTTTAATTCTCCTACAGCGCCTCAGTCGCTGCTGCAGCAACTTCCTGTTCGTGTCCTTCTGCCAACTCTCTTATCTTTCCTGGCTTTCTCAGGGCAAAACGACCTTCTCATTACAGTCAAGACAGCAATTTCTTTTTTGCCTAAATTTCAGCCCGGCAGTACTCTTAAAACCACTCACTCACTCACTCATTCAATGCAGCTTAAATGGAAATATGTTTTTTTTTTTCTCCTTCTATATCCACTCATCCGCTTGATGTCAAATGTCAGCACCAAAAGCTTTTTTTTTTTTCTTTCGTGTGCATAAAGAGGGACAACGGTTTTAAACTACGTGAAAAACAGTGGGAGCTGTTAAAAATAGGTTTTGGGAGAGGGTAAAGGACAGGTGGTTCAAGGAAAGCTTCAGGATTGAAGCTGGTGAGAGTGGGTGGAGGTCTCACCTCGGAGAGCTGGGCTCTGTACAGAGACTTGTTGCACTGCAGCAGCTGAACAGCCAAGTTACAGTCTTTTCTGTACAGCTCCTGCGGAGGCAGCACATGGACAAAACCAAAAGATAACAAAAATGAATTTTTATCATGTTTTACTTTTTTACCCTTCTTATATACATTTATAGTAAGAAACTGTATTTAAGCACCGCTGTGTGAGATTTGTAGCTATTTATATCATGCACAGAATGTTAAGTACCTCCTGAATCAGAAGTAAGGTTTGATGATTTGAGGACATTTTGCACTTTTCTTCTAATTCACTTGTGCTTGGTTAAATAGTTAGGAAAAATCCCATTTTCTATGCCATAAAGGTAAGGTAAATGAGATCCAACTAAAATGTTAAACTTACATTGTCCTCTTGCAGCTTCTCAATGGTGAGCTTGGCCTCCATCAGGTGGTTGTTGAGGACGATGATTTCTCTGCTCAGAGCTCGTTTTTCATCTTCGTGGTGCTGCGACTTGACAAGACAGATTCATAAGTTATATGTAACAATCTTTTAAATGTCATAAGATCAAGATCAGTTAGGATGAGTAGCTTCCTAATGGGCCACGATTGCATTATTTTGTACTATATTGTACATTTAGAGAAAAAAACAAACTGAAGTTAGAGGTTGTTGTTTTTTTCTACTTGATAATGCCTTTAATGCAGCAACAGGGACAGAAAGAATGGATTTTGTCTTGTAATGAGGACATATGTGACTACATGAATGCGCCTCGGGCAAAAGAGCTGCAGCAAGCAAGCCACAAATATGCTGACAGGGTAACACTTTTTAAAACACCCATTATTAGGACAGGCAGCCAGGAAGAACAGGTTCTTTCAGGGTCAAACAAGAAATAATCACAATGCCTAATTCCAGCAGCCTTTCATCCAGGGGAAAAAAAAAAAAAAACATTTCAGGGGCTAACACAGATAAGAAGAGCTTTTCAAAATAGGTTTGCATGCTGCAATGTTGAATGATGACTCATTTATCTATATAAAATAATCTACAAGTGCTCTAAAATAAAAGCAACAACAAAAAAAACGGAGTGGATTTAAAAAAGAAAAATAAAGGAAGGCACTTTGCAACTAAAATGGCAGCAAGGAATGTTTCAGCTGAGCACTTTTGGCCATTAGGCTGCAGGTTATTCATGGACCAGCATGTCAGTGAACTTTCTTCTCTCTGAGGAAATTATCTTTTAAATCTTGCATTTCGTAACCCTCTCAGGTCATTAACTGAAAGAAGCTCCCCCGATGCCTCTTGTCCTTGCCACTAATACAAATGCCTCACAAAAGTGTTCAAGCCCCTTAAAATGCTCCACATTTAAGTCACTATTGAACCACACAATTCAATGTACGTACTTTACTGGGATTTAATCTGACAGATCAACACAAAGTTGAGCATGATTCTGAAGAGAAACTAAGATAATACATGGCTTAAATGTTTCACAAATAAAAAATTATATTGAATTTATATTCAGTCTATTTTACTTTGTTATCTCTGAACAGAATTTGGTGCAAGTAATTAATTTTCATTGAGAAATAGAAACTTCCTAGGTGTAAGTTAGGCTCACTGCAATATAAGTGTTCTGAAAAGGGCACAGAGGTTTATATGAGAACATCAGTAAACAAACAGTGCCATAAAGACCAAGCAGACAGCTCAGAGATAAAGTGACTCTGGCAGAGCTGCAGAGATCCACAGCTCAGGTGGGATAATTTGCTGACTAGTTGTGCACTCCACAGAGAAAGTCAGAAGTACCAACACCAGGTTGAACAAGGCATGAGGTCAGTGTAAACATATGATGAAAGGTTTTCTGAATAAGTGAGATCAGAAATGAACTTTCTGGACAATTTTTACTGATACACTCATATTTTTTAATTTCAAATCTTTCAGATGGGGGGTTTGCAGAGGCTCTTGGTGCTTTTTTCCCTCTTATCTTGCTATGTGCAAATTGTTTCTCTTCATGAGTATTTTTTATTGTTACCAATACTAAGACTAAGACAAAAATAACTAAACTATATCTGAAATGCTACATGTGGAAAAACTCATCCTCATGATCCTGTAGAGATTGGTGGAGCTAAATACAGAATAACCATAGAAACCTTCATGTAAAAATAAACATTCCATGTAGCAATTAAATAAAATGATTATTTTAAAGGAAGTTTAATTAACTGAGACACAGGCTCACAAGCCATTTACTGATGTCAAATGTTAGCATGTTAGCCAATTAAATTTTATATTAGTTAAGATAATGAGGATATTTTGAGAGACAAATTTTATACCCGTCTTTCTCCGACTTTCATTCACTTGTGCTGAAAACACACGCTGCTGTTGGTCTGCTATTTTATGCAACTGCATCTTCACTTTCCTTTTTCTCCCACAACATCCATATCAATGTAAAATGAAGGGGAACAGAATATGTATTTCACAGCTAAAAGAGCTCCCCCCAAGGTTGTACTCAAATTATTCTATATAGCATCAGTACCTTCCTGTGGTGGCAACTATATGCACAAATGAGGGGGGAAAAAACAGAAAAGTTGCAAGGATCATTCTTTATTCCCTTTCCTTTTATGTAGGAACACAAGTTTCTTCTTTTTCACTTTCAGCTAAAGTTATGAGAAGTCCCTGTGGAAGGCCTAAAGGGCCACTTCAGGCTCTAGGACCAGAGATTGAAGAACCCTGGGTTAGTGTAGTCAAATCCCAGCCTTGTCACAACTAAAGATGTGACAAGACTTGAAAATTGACTCTCCATCCTATTCTACTGATCTTGAGCAACCAAATAAGGAAACACCTCCTAAAAGCCCTGCAGTCGTAATCTGCAATGAAATGAAAAGTGGCTGTAGCATTCACTAAGGTCGGCTGAATGGAAAAACGTATGGGTTGTTGACTAAAAAATGTCAAAAACCACATACAGCATGTGCTTTTTACACGTCATAATTATGTGCTGCTTTGTATGCATCTTGGGCAAATTTATTTGAATAGGAAGCATTTGTGAACTCAAGTTTTTTCATTGGGTTCAGTTTCGCCATTTTCACTTGTTTGGGAAACTAAGAGGAAAAGAGGCTTGACTCTCATGCTTATCTGTCTTGTAATTACATTCTCTGTAGTCGTGCGGGGCCCAGGGGTCAGATGGGTTTGTGGCACCTCTAGAGTAAACAAGTTTTACGATTGCAGAGAGACTTACTCAGCACCTCTCTCTAACCCTGAAGGAGTGTATGTACGTGGGATGAATCTGGAGTAGCACATGAGAAAATGTCTGTTGGTAAAAAAAAAAACGAACAAAACCCTAAAGAAAAGCAGATTGCCTTTGTTTTCGAAATGACAATTTTAGGGTAACCTTCGACTGCATGTCTCTGCGCGTGTGTGTGCGCTTGTGTGTACCTGGAGTTCTCACATTGTCAACTGTAATGACTATTATTTTGTGGCATAACAAACCAATTCGATGAGCATTTTCAACTGTCTATTCACCAGCTCAGGCACCTGATGGTTACAGTCTTCTGGGGCAGACTAGTTAATTCTATCTTTCCATGGGCAAAAACAGCATCTGACAAATGAAGTGAGGTTCTCTCCTCTGAGGAACAATGGGTTTGCTATCCCTCTGCCAGTGGAAGGAGGACAGCCAATTGTAATAAACCATAATTAATGTCAGTGGCACAAACAGCAGGGGGATTCATTTTCAATCTGCGCCTCAAAGTGTTCTCCACGCCGTGTGACTTGCTTCTCTCCAACTCCTTCCTCTTTGACAAGTACGAGAATTTGCATAAAAGCCTCAAACCAACACATACACGCGCGACTTCAGACACTTACATCTCTGTGGATCTTTTCCTCCAGATCTTGGTTGATCCTCTGCAGTGCCGAGTAGCTGCTTTGTATTCTAAACAACAAAATAAAATAAAAAAAAAATAATGAAAACATTGCTCTGCTGGTAGGTAATAGCTTGTGCACATGCATGCTGAATCTACTGTATAGAAGCCAGAGAGCTTTACAAAAAGGCTTATCTCCAGGCAAGCCATTTTTACTCGTCCTACTTGCAACAGTTCACTGAACTTTGTGTAGAAATGCTAAAAGACGAATGTTTATCACTAAAAAAGGTTCCTAGATTTAAAGATGTGGACAGATTTATTTGCAATCCTGGTAAAGATGTGTAAAACAGCAGTATCACAATTTATTTAGCAGAGAAAACGTATACTGAGACAACTGTTAATAAATAAAGTGTGAGTGGTAATATTTGATTGTTTATTTTCTTGTCCGTGTCTGTGATAGTTATTTCTTTTTTTTTTTTAAAGAAGCAAAGAGGAACTAAGCATTGATTATTTGCATTCATTTAGTTTTTGCTGTCATGTCACATGCGTGCCAAAATGTGATTCCTGCTCTAGTTGAAGCATAACTTTTTTCCTTTACATAATCCAGATTCAATCAACACAGACATCTGGAGCTCTTCGAACACTGACAAGAACATTTAAGCAATAATATCTGCCGAAGTGTCATTCTTTTCCTCTCCAGTACCCAAAGTATGATTAGTATGAAGCATGTGGCGATTCATGACGGGTGATTCCACCTGCGAAGCTTGTCTGTGAACTTGTCCAGCTCCTCCTGTGCTCGGCGCAGCTCCGTCTCCAGGTACTGCCTGGTGGAGTCGAACTCGCTCTGCAGCAGCTCCAGCTTGTGTGTTGTGTAGGAAAGTCTCTTCCGCAAGTCCTCCTTCTGCTCCAGCAAAGAGCTACACACACACCCCCACCGACACACACCAACACACACACACACACACACACAGAACAAATGAGTTTAGAGCACATGGTGAAGGAAACAAGCTTGCAACATGGGGTCTTTGCTCTGCCAAATTGATGTATAATGGTCCACGTTTTCTTTTAACGGCCATGCAGCATTGATTGGGACATTATGAGGATGGGAAAACACGATCCCAAAATTCAGTCAGTATGTATGGATGCGGTGTTTTGTAATTCATTAGACGACAGAGGGTAACCTAGCACATCACAGAGGAGCAATCACTGGTGAGAATGGTCACATGGAAATAACAGAGGCGTAATGTGTAATGAGAAATGAGTCAATGAGTTCTAATAGATTATTTGAATAGACCCTGATGGCAGAGATTTACAAAACAGTAATATCCTCAACATGTAATTTAGCAAGACAGGACAATGATGGCTATTTTTGGAGCATATGCATTACCTGAGTTTCAATCTAATAAAAGGGCAAGTGTGAGCGGCAAAAGAGGAAATGTCCATTGCCGTGATGGATCTGAGTGCTCACCGCTCGGCTTAATGGACCTTAGTATTGACGGACAGATGGAGGAAGAAAGGTAATGACTCTATCTGCAGCCAGATAACATAGCTGGAAATGAATGAAGATGTGGTCACTTTGCCCTTTTCACTTTCTCCGTTTCCCTCCATTTCTCTCTTTTAACAAGATCGTAGATGCAAAGGGTGGGCGATGAGCTAGACTGTTGCAAGAAAAGGAAAAACGAAAACAAAGCTGAGACAGGTTTGTTCATTTATTATTTTCAGGTCAGGGGAGACTTCACCCCTTTTCCAGCTCATTAGCAAGCAGCATAATGTTTCTGCAATCAGTTGGATGAAAAGTAGGCAGGGTAAATCTAGATTTTATGAAAAACGTCATTTGCTTTATTTGAAAAAATCAGTTTTTCTATAACTGCGTTTTCGTCCTGTTTCAGTCTAAGGCTTTGCGAGCCAATTTCTACACTCACAGTATATGTTGCAGGATTGGATTGCAGAAAAATCTAATTATTTATTAAGCACCAATGTTATACAGATCTTGTTTTTATGTGATAATTACCATACAGTTACTTATTGGCCAGGATTGTGAGTAAAGTGGTGGATTTTAAAGGGATAATACAGAAATAATTGAAAAATTTCGAAGTAGAGCTTAACTTTAACTATATTAAAAACAGCTTCCCTCTCCAAAACAAAACAGTGATTATTAAAGCTGGAAATAGATGTAGAAAACTGTGTGTCACTAACAATCTCCCTGTGTGGAACATAATTAAATCACCCTACTAAGTTGCTACGAAAAGTTTAAAAAGTAACACAAAGTCTAGAATCCATAAAATATCATTATTTTGGCCTTTTCCACCAAAGATTTCAGTATATCAAATATAAGACCACTTGAGATCTTTTTAAGTCCCTTGCGATCCACATCTAAGATGTACATGAATTATTAAATGCAGTTTAGGGAAAACAACTAAATAGGTTTATTTTTTAATTTCTCTAAAAGAACAAAAATCCTGCTTTAGGAGTAGCATTCTCTTGGGGGTTTGCAGGCACAAAGTTAAATAGCACCCAAACTCTACAGTCAATACACTAAAAGGCACCCCTCAGACGTGTATGAGAGACATTACAGACAATCCTGCATATTAAGTTTTTTAAGGCCTAAAACTATGACTCAAATTAATAGCTCCTGTTGGGCTTCTTATTAGCTTCAGTGCCTGGGATCATTTAATCCTCATGTATCTGGTGCAGATAGGATAAGAACTGCTTAATCCCCAATTATCTAGTGAACTGCTTACAGGCTTTTAACAGAACCTCACTTCACTGCAAAAATCCTGAACTATCGCTTTAAATATTGTCTTTACAGTGGGAAGGGTTGAGTTAAGCAGTTACAAAGACATAATGTGTATTTGTTAGCATTTTTTTTTTGCCAGATCCATTCATTTATAATTCACACCGATCAAACATCTGCCCTACTGTTTACACTAAATTTAAAAATAATGTACCTATTTTTAACTCAGTGTATGGATGAAAGTTTTTTTTCTTTAATTATCTAATTTTTATGCCTTGACCATCATGTTGTACTTGCTGCATTGACAAAATAGTAACATAAAATTTTAAAAGTTATAGTAGTAGATAAAAAAGTCAAATGTAAACATTTAGTATAATCTTGCTTTGACCCAGTAGTCTGCAAATTCAGGAAATAACCCAAGAAATTTAATAGTAATTCAACTTCTGAACAAATCTAAGTCTCTAGAGTTTCAGTGTCTTATCAGTTCTACATAAATGAATTGCTAGAAATCAGATATCTGCTGTAGAACGAGTGAAAACATAAATGTTAATAATAGTGTGTGTTTCACTGAAAGCTGCAGCCTTTGCAGCTTTGGCAGAGAGTGAAAGACGACCTGCATGCTGAATGATTCAGAGAAAGTCTCAGTAGACTGGATGACATTTAAGAGCTGCATTAGCCAGCGGAGCCCACCACCTCACCTCCTGCTTGGATCTGATCGGTGGGCTTTAGCTGGGGAATACAGGTGTTTGGTGTTAGGTACAGGGTGACTTTACGTGAAGTAGCTCCAGAGACGAAAAAAAAAAGAAAAAGAAAAGTCCCTCCATTAGTGACCTCCTCTGAGTCACACATAATGAGTGTTTTCATTCTGGTGAGATGAGATGACGAGGCAGCATGACTCCTGGGCCTGAAAGGCGGGATGAGGCTGCTTTAACACCACTGAACGACCAGAGGAGACACCTCGTGGGCGGATGAGCGGACAAACACATAAAAACAAGTACGGATGGAGAGATGGTGGCGCAGATTTACTCTTACCTCTTTTTTGGGTGTTTGCCACCATTTCGGGGGACTTTTAAGGCAGTTTTGCCAATGTATATCTTTTTCATGGTTTGTCTCTGTTCCTTCCCTCTCATGTGTTTATAGGGCCTGGCCACAGGAAGTTGGCATGTATGTGAGTTATCCAAGAGATCTCAGCTAAGTGTGGCCAGCAGAATTACTGTTTGTTATACCTGTCTTGATCCTGCCAACAAAAGCAAACAGACAGGTTGCCAGCTGTTAGTAACCACCAATAAGCTGGGATCTGATTTGAAAAGACAAACTGTTGCCTTGATGCTGCCAACATTTAGCAGCCATAGTCATCTTCAAATCAGAAAAAAAGGGCAAATTAGTGGAAAAAGTGTTTACAAAATTTTACTTGAAACAATGACATTGTAATTTTGCCAATGAATATTTGACATTTACAGTGGAAAAAAATACATAAAAAAAACTAGCACAAAGAAATTAAAGTTTTGGTGAGTACCAACATAATTGTTGACTCTTTTTTTTTTTTTTTTTTGTACCCCTCCAGGGGGTCTTTTGTGGGCTCTAGTGTCCCTTTTTACGAAAGTAGGCTGACAGGAAACAGGGAAGGAGAGGGGGGAAGACATGCGGCAAATGTCGTCAGGTCCGGGAGTCGAACTCGCGACGGCCGCGTCGAGGACTCAAGGCCTCCAAATACGGGTCACGCTAACCGCTACGCCACCACGGCGCGCCCCATTGTTGGCTCTTTTGATGAAAGTGTGAAAGTCCTTAAATTCATATTGTTTTGAATTATTTTTTTAATTTCACCCCTTTAGTTTGAGCAATATCAGTGGGAGTTTTAACAAAGCATTCACAAGTCCTCCACCTCATTCAGCACTGGGCATGGTCCACATATTTAACCTTTGTTTTACACCCTCAACCACCAAAAGGTCAATTTAAAGGGCAAATTGTGTCAAAAATACATGTATTATTTTCTATCAAACAACTTACTGACTGCAGTAAAAGGGCGCCATTTTGTGTTTTCCAGTCAAATAGTGCCATTTTATAACACAAACAAGTAATATTTTATTACTTGTTTATTACTTTTATTACTAGCTGCAGATATTTCCTGTTAATATCTGCAGCTTCACCTTGGGCTTCTTGGTCTGTTTGATTAATACTCTCTTTGTCCAGCCTGTAATTTCAAGTGGATGGCCATGTCTTGGACGGCTTCAAATGGTGTACCACTATTTTTTTTCAGATGACCACTGCCTTAAAGAGGGCAGTTCAAAGGCAATGAGTACTTTTGCAAGGCACTGTACGTCAAACCGAAAGAATACAGTGTGAGAGACTGCAGACCTTGACAAGGCCAAAGGATGTGAACTCCCTTTATCAATATTTCCTCTGGCCCTTTCGGCCATCTGCGGCCACAGCACAGGTGCACCTCTTTATCGCACAGACAAATGGAATAGGTTATTAGACGAGGCAGCTGTCAAAGCCTGATCAAAGCTCCTCTGATCTGAGCACTGGACTGACCACTCAACGGGGAAACAATGACAGACTGTGTGGGACGTGACTGCACCAGGTTACAGTTCACAAACGCATCTTGTTTCAGGGCTTTTTGCTTTTGGGAAACCAGGTGACGTATGAATACATGTTGATTCGATGTTGAGAGGTGATTTATGGTGCAGGCTGAGTAGAGTCATGCACATTTCCAGATGGTGACAGCTCACCACTGCTGCTGCTGGAGCCTTCAATCCAGCTGCTCCCCTCTGAGTCATAGCACAGTGGCTCTCATTATGTGTGGAAGAGAGATTTGGCAGGTGTGAGATGCCTAAGAAATGTAAAAATGCATTCCTTTTTACCTCCGAGCATACATTTGTAGATGCAGATGTGTAGGTGCAGATAATGTTTGTGTTGCACGCATGTGCAGCCATGTTCCTTAAAAACCAACAGTATCTGCCACAGCATCCAGAAAAGGCATCTGTTCGTGACATGTCTCTGACCAGGCCAGGTGTCCTCTAACAAATCCCAACGCAGCCCTCTTTCACTCGCTTTTCTTCTCTTTCATTTTAGCTGATCCCTCACTGCAGCAAAAACCTTAGAAGGGGCTTGTTGCCACCCACTCGTGCCATGCTGACATTTGAGAGGAACTCAGAGCACTGAAGAGGAGGAAGAGGGAGGTGAGAGCGGAGGAGGAAGAGGACATAAAGTTATGGAATGAGGCAGGAGGGAAAGCAGGAAGCTTCTGGGGGGGAATGAAAGCTGGAGTATTTACAGTTTAGTCAAAGACAGTAGGGAGGAAGCGAGCGCTGGCAAATTAGAAAGTAAAATCAAGGGAGTGGGTGTGTACTCATCACTTAAACTGTACATCTTTCCCTCCTTCCTCGGATCTCAATCTGTTCCGGGCTTCCTGATCGCATCAGCCTTGCAGATAGATTGCTTCTTAGGAAAAGCCCCTTTTTTTAAAAAAAAATTAAAAAGCAGTCAAACTTCAGTTCTAGAGAGGGAGAACCCAATTGGCTGAGTCATCCAGCAGCAGGGGCTAGAGGTGAAAAAAGATGCTCTTTCCTCCCTGCATGCCTTCAGATTTACAAGGTACCAAAGCCATGCATGGTATGACTCAACCACCTCATAGAAGAAACTCTCAAATTAGAGCGAGTGCGTGTGGGTTTATGTATTTGTCATTTCCCTTTCCCGGGATTGTTTAACTCAGGAGCAGGCACCTAAGTAGTTATACGGCAGCTACCAGCACCATTAGCAGCAGCGGGGTGTAATGACCTGCTGAAGAGATTTGATGTGCCACTGATGGCACCAAGAGCAGCAATGTTCAATCACGACACCTCAGGAGGAATTTTACGACGAGTTTAAAACGTGATCCTGTTCTAACTACAAGCTAAATATAAGGTGACTTGCAAAAATATTCACAGTTCCTGAACTTTTCCACTTTTGTCATGTTTAAACCTCCAAATGTAATTGATTTTATCTGATTCAGCCGGCCACAATCACCTGTGATTACAGCAGCAAGTCTGTTGAGGTGTAGATGTATTGTCAATTAAACTTTCAACCATTTTCTATGCAAAATAGGTCAAACTTTGTAAGTTTGGGTGGAAAATATCAGTACCATTGAATATATTTGGTCTAAACAATTTTCAACCAAACCTAGCATTGTGAATGAAGGTCAAAAAGTTCAGTTTTGGTCTCATTTAATCAGCACACATTTTGCATCATCTCCTACATGGCTTTTAAAGACTTTAAAAGCTACTTTCTTATTGCCCTCTTTCCACAATAAATAATTGAAGTAGTCAGGAAAGATTCTTCCACCTGATCCGCAGATGTCTGAAGTTCTTCCAGAGTCTCCATGAGCCTCTAGGTTGCTTCTCTGACTGATGCTCTTGTGTGTCAGCTTAGATAGTCAGCAATGTCTTGGTAGCTTTGTTGTCAAGCCAAACTCTATCCATTTCCAGACGATGGGTTGAAAAGAGCTCTGTAGGACTCTGGGTAGATCTTAAAACTCGGGATATTGTTTTATAAATTTGATCCCTGACCGTCCGGCCATTTCCCGTGGACCTCATGAGAGAATTTGTTCTCTACTATTCTCTACAGATCATTGAGGCCTTCACAAAACAGCTCCATTTATACTGAAATTAAATTACACACTGTCCTTCTCCGGTAGGAGATTTGGGGGATAATTGAGGGAGGCATTTAGCTATTTTGGGGTTTCTTCCAAATGCGCAACGCCCTGCTGGTCTGTCGAATAAAATCACATTAAAATACTTCAGATTTTATGGATTTAGGGTTTAGGATTTAGGACAAGATGTGAAAAAGTTTAATGCGCATCAACATTTTCACAAGTTAAAAACTAATTAAAAATATATATATGTGAGAACAAGCACTACAGGTTACTTTGCTCAAAACTGCTAATCTGAATATGGTTTTGATTTATTAGGCACACAAGCTGTGGAGGCAGGAGAAGCCTCAAGCTATTATGCACAAACATCCATCAAAAATACACACAAGCACATGTTGTTGCACAAAAAAACTGCTTTAGCTTGAAGATAAAAAAAAAATAATCATGTGATGGTGCCAATGAATCCAACAGAGAGCTGTCCTTGTGAGCCATTGCGATCTGTTCCTCCACCATCTCAAAATCTCGAAATTCAATGTCAAAACATTAAAACACGGATTACTTTGGAATCAAAGCTTCTGAAACTTTCTGCGTTGCTATTTTCAATTAAATCAAAACACACACATTCTACTGTAGTCAGTGGAAAACGTTTGGACTAACAAAATCTTGTGCGATTTGGTTGCAAGTCACGAAAATATGAACGCCATCTTTGCCATCTTTGCCATCTTTCCAGCCACCAAAACAAGGAGATGGGATGGAGAGGCACAAGCAGCTTTCAAAAGGGTTCAGCTCATTAAAAATAGAAAAGACCAAAACATAAATGCGTTCGTTCAGATACATATGCAGTATGCTGCCCAGCTCCACCCACACAGCACAATGTGTATGAGTGGCGCTCAATGGACAGGTGGTGATTAGACACAACAAAGAAACAACCTCTGCAGATCTGCTACACTGCAGTGCACTGCTCTATTTTCCAGTGAATGTGTGTGTGTCTATGTGTGTGTGGCCCCATGCACCTATATATAACCCTATAGTGCAGGCAATACAAATGTACTTAGTGATCTGTCTGTCACTCCCAAGAGACCGACTAAAAGCTTGAACTTTGAGATGAGTAAATGTAAAGAAGAAAAAAAACAAAACAAAAAAGAACACAAGCCCAATATAGCAGTTGTCCTCCCAAGTTTCATTTCTGTAGCACTTACAATATATATATAAAATTCATGAAATCCAATTTTAGAATGTCACAGGCAAACAATTTTCTTGATCTCTAGATTCAAATCACTTTCATATATTTTTAAAAGGAGAGAAAACTTTTTCATCTTCAACATTTTGTTTGTGGTTTTACAAGATTGAACTCCTTGAAAGTGTGTATTTCCTAACATACTTGAGCACATTGATATTTATTATAAATTTGAAGTATAGAGAGAAATTTAAGGTGTACAAATAAACAGTAAAAACAGAAAAAAATATTTAGAAATTCAAGCACTAAATGTCTGTATATAACTCGGTGTGCTCCTGAGTGTTGAACTGAGGGTGAACACCAGTTCTAGATCAAAACAGTTGATTTAAAGAGGTCTCAAACTAATCTGAAATCAGCTATTGAACTGTTAACATCCCTAGGTTTGGCCATCCAAGCATGTTTACCCTAAAGGCAAGCTGCAAGATGTTAAAAGAAGTAAAATAGATAAATATGATCGTGTGCATTGTCCCAGTAAAGAATTGAATGTTAACTTGTCCTAATTTCATCCTGTATTGCATACTAACTTCATATTTAACACACAGACCCATTAATAGAGTAGCCATATACCACATAAAGAAAGTCTTTGTAACATGGTAACCAAATCAAAGCAAAGCAATGTTTTCCACACTGCTGAATGTGATTCTAGTGGGAATTCTTGCTTATTTCTTCTTTGATAAGCAGCCAGCTTTTAAAGCACCAAAGTGAAAGGTTGGTACAACTTTGCAGTTAACCCTGAAATTATTCATACACGTGGTTGATTCACATTTAAGATTATTTACTTTCAGCCAAGTAGTTTGTTTCTAGGAAATCAAGCAGACGTCACTGAAAATCTAATTTAAAAAGAAGGATCAATTTTGGAAAAAAAATCTTTGTTTTTATTAAAATATTTTGCCCTTCTAATTAATTGGAAGAAAAATCTTTATCGACATTACAGCAGCTAAATTCTTTGCATGTTTTCACTGGTATTTTGAAAATATTTGTCAAGTCAAGTCTTACAGAGGTCCTCATTATCTTCTTCATTTTCTACTCTCTCCACAGATATTTCACCATATTCAAGTCTGGACTCTGGCAGGGCCACTCAACTGATTAACACTACTTCTGCTCAGAAGAAACATACAGGCAAAACTGAAAGTCAACTTTGAACATGTACATGTAAAGGGTATAAATAATTTGGGGCATAACTGTATGTAGTAACATTTTTAAGGATTTTCCACTGATAAAAACTGATAAAGTCACAATGAAAACATTATTTTCTCTTATTTTAAAATCAATTTGCTTCCCATTTGGGGAACCTTTTTTTTTTTTTTTAACCCCTCCAGGGGTCTTTTGTGGGCTCTAGTGTCCCTTATATGAAAGCAGGCTGACAGGAAACGGGGAAAGACATGCGACAAATATCGTTGGGTCCAGGAGTCGAACCCGCGACGGCTGAGTCGAGGACTCAAGGCCTCCAAACATGGGTCGCGCTATCCCCTATACCACCATGGCACACCAAGGGGAACCATGTTTTTAACACAAACCATTGTGAAAGTTTTTAGCTTTGCAGACTTTGAAGCGTTCTTTTGAGATCTCTTTAGATTTTCACCTAACTTGCTTTAAAATACATTTTCCGTTCAAACATTCTTGGATTCTTGGATAACAGTTTCAGAGTTTCACTGTTGTCTAATCATAATTAGCCTACTCTTTCCATCTCTTCAAACACTAATAACTATCTTTTTATGGAATCTAAATATTTAATAATAGACATTTACCAAAGTGCCACAATAAAAGAAAATGTACAGTTTAAAATACATTATAGCAATGAGATAAAGCAGCTGTCATGTGCAGCAAAACTATTTAGGCAGCTTTATCGCCATGAGGGATAGGTCTGACCTGGGCCATCTTATTTCTGGTGCTGAACAGGACAAAGGGGAGGAGGGATAATGGGGTTGGGATGATAGTTAATGACCCCCAGAGGAGCTGTCAGGGCTTCAGGAGGGAGAGACCCACAAACCGAATGGGAGGGAGAGGAGAAGTGCTCAGACCACACAGGGCAGAAAAAGAGCATAAATCCGACAGAAACACTGAGCACAACAACCAAAGGGCTCAACTATGTTTCACTCTCTTCAGTCCAGGCTCTCCTCAGTGGCACTTTCAAATGTTAAGTCCTCAATTTCACAAAAAAGCATTTTCATCAATATCTAGCCAGAGGGTAATGCGAATGAAGCCAAAATATCCAATAAAAATAAATAATAGCAAGATGTAGATCAATGAGTTGTCCTAAGTCTGGGCTAATTCACTGTATTGTGTTGCATGTTTGGGATTTTTCCATTCAGTTCCAAACAATCTTGGTTTTCAGTTTTACACCGTCTTATTTTTGAAGATTGCCTTTATTAATCACCAACTGCAATGCTCTTAATTAATCCAAAACGTTCAAAGACCTCAAACATGAATATTTAAGAAAGTCAAAAGGAGGCTTGGCATTTTTACGCGCACAATAATTGGGCCACTATTACTGTTCATAATTATTACACAAATAAATTTAAAACACACTCAGCTTCATTTGCAATGTGGAAACAGATGGGTCTCCTCTCTGCTCTGACTGCAGGTGGTTTGGTGCAGGACAAACAAAACTTGCTGCTCCCTCAGGACAGTTACTGCAGAGCCATTGGTACTTTACGTGGCGTTAGAAAAGTCTCCAGAAAAAAGTCACTACATATGTCACTAAGCGCTATTTTAGGAAAATAGTTTCTAAAGGGGTCTGAAAAGTCACTAAATATACCAGCAAAGTTGCTAAAGTGGCAACAGTGACACTATCCCCAAATTTGTGTCTTTTGACACTGCCTACTTTGGTGGAGTTTTCCAAAAATTGTCTGGGGTTAGGGTCTTGCTTTCACCGGGGGTTTAGTTACACTTTAATTGCAATAACTTTTTCTAATTTACAGCTCAATTCAACACAAAATGTCCCTCAAGTCTTGGCGCTTGCTCTGTGAGTCGTAAAGACGCTACGCTTTAACTACTAGTAGATTTAAGGGGTCGAGCTTTAGGGGGGTGGACAGCAGTATCCAGTGGGACCTGCAGCTTTTGTGTGACTTTAGCACTGACTAAATTTATTATGTAGACATTAAGGAAGATATGGCACGTCAAGAGGCCCCAAGACTGCATATTTACCAACCTGTGGCGATAATACATTATAGTTTATGAGTTTAAATTGCTGCAGCTACTCTAGTTTATGACATTAGCCAGCAAAGTGTCATTTCGAGATTCAAACATGCACTGAATGGAAGCAAAACATCACAGACATTATTCACGCTACTTCCTGAGGAAAATAGTTTGATCTGTCAGTGATTTCATTTTTGAGTTTTTGCATAGATAAAATGAAATAGAATATGCTAAAAATCTGGCTTTAGAGACAAATTGTGAATTCGCTTCCTATATAAAAGTTAGAACATTTATTTTCTTTTACCCAAGTGTCCTTTTTTCATTTTTTAGAGATGTCAGCTGGATGTGTAGCATTTCGCTCACCAAAGATTTTGTCACAGAGCTGTCCCTTAGTTTAAAAGACACAATTTAAGCAGCGGGTATGCTGAACCAGCTTCTTTGAACATTTGGTCAGAACTTTTGGTCTGACTGATTTGAACATTTGCTCTCCATGTTGTCAGCTCTCTTGTACAAACTGTGTGTGATGTTTAATTGATCCTGTCTGTAGGCTGTGGATTCAAATGTCTCACTCAGTTGGGCTGAAAACAAGCACTTTACACCATTAGCTCAAGTGTGTAAAATGGAAGTGATGCTAGACTGAACACTTACGTGAGATCCAGCATTGTTTAACTTTAATATGTAAAGACTCTTTTGCATGCAGATAACGACAAAAATAATGACCAGGAAAGACAAGAGAGAGAGACTGCAGCAGACTTCTTGAACCACCTCATGCCTCCTACACACTCAGGCCAGCCTCCTGCATCACCGAAGCCGAGCCGAGTATTCCCTGTAGTGGGAATGCATCCGACAAGAACAATTTCCTGGTGTTTGCCCAAAAGTGTGAAAGGGCACTTCCTTACATTTTCTACACCCGATTCCTCAGACGTTGTGCAAAATGGAAAGTGAAGGTGAAGAAAGTGAAAGCTCCTTCGCCGGACTGTTTTTGAGGGAAAACACTTTAAACTTAATAAAAAGCAATATCACAAAAGGAGGGATACACGGAAAGGCTTAATGAGTGTGAAAATAACATGAACGCCTCGCTGTGGCCTTTCCAGTCAGCAGATCTCAAGCTGAGTGAACACCTGGAAGGTGGCCTGGACAGCAAATCCTCATCACTCAAACTTAATAAGAGACGTAATGAACAATTATCTGTTTGTAGCATCTTTGCAAATAAGCATCTACACTGTTTCTGTCATGGAGCTCTACGTCAACAATCCACTGGAATAGTCTAAAAATCTGTACAGCACTTTGCACAAATGTAAACCTTATTCTCGGTTTGTTGTGTACACACGCCAGCGTAAAATTGTGAGGTGCAAGAAAATTTATGAGTGACTTTCATCTTCTTTACAGTAAGGTGGAGTCCAGGGCTCACCGGTCCATTGGATGGCTGTAAATAGATGTGTGTGATTTAATCTCAGCATAAATCCAGCTGCTCTGTTAGATGCACGAGAGTTTTGAGAGAGAACTTTACTGAACAAACAGCATCACGAAGTCCAAGCAACACACCAGGCAGGTCATTCATTGACTGCTGAAAAGTTTAAAACAGTCAAAATAGGTCTTTTGACTGTTTTCTAAACAGTCAAAAGGTTCTAAAACAATTTGTCAAGCCTTGTGTTTCTCATGGAGCCCTGCTCACTTCATCATCTGAAGTCTGATGATGGAGACTTCCAAAAATGGTACACCTGCAAAACTCCCAGGGCCTGATCACCTACACCAGGGAGAGTACCAGTCACAACCAAGAAACTTCCGGGCACAGATTTAGCAAAAGGTACTTTTACAAAGTATGGATTCAGGGAGGTGAATGCATATTCAGGCCACACTTTTCAGATTTTTATCTTTAAAAAAATAAAAAGTACATCCTGTATAAAAAATGGTTTGTGCCTCTTTTTTTTTTAAGTTGACAGACATGCGTTGCCTGAGCTTTGAAACTAAACACAAAAATTTGATTTATTTGAAAGAGCATTTAAGTAAAGCTTAAAAGAGAAAAAGGGGGATTAGAAATTTTTATTTAAAAAAACCCCCAGAGGTTACTTTTTTTAAGAAAAGAAATTTCATCAGTCAAAAGTCAGATTTTTGTCAAAAGCATCACTTTTCTCAACTGACAGTCTTTCCAAATGCGCCTCTCTTTGAAAATACTTCATGCCCTTTTTCATCCTGTCAGAATTTTAAAGTCTTTCAAGCTTTAAATCTGTTTAAACAGTGAAAGAATCCTGTGCTCCGAGGCTCCGAGGTTCAAGTGCGTTGCCATTTAAAATTTACATCTCTATCTCTGCCACGGGCCTCCGAACGCAAGAGCCGGGCCAAGGGAGGGACAGGAATTATGAAAGAGGCAGAGAGCAAGGCACTGGGAAAAGATTTCAGAGCGTTTCATCATTTGGGCTGGAAGCCTTCTTGGAGATTTGTTCATCTGAGGAGGAGCGTGTGGGGGGTGCAGGGGGTTCGAGGTGGGATAAAAAGGTGGGGTCAGACTCTGAGGTAGGTCCATCTTCCTCATTAACCTTAACTCTCCTTCTTCCTGGGCTACAGGTGGAAAGATGCAGGACTTTTATCTCTGTTGAGCTGCTATAATTCAATTAAAGCTGTGACACAGAGGTGAAGACAATTGATGCCACACATTAGGGAGTCCGCCCCCCCTTCTCCCCTTCCCCTTCCCGTCAAGATTAATTACCCCTCATTGGCTGCTTAAACGGCTTTTAAATTATAATCTGCCTGAAATCGCAATAACACCACCAGTAATCGAACAAGAATGGAAAAGCTCGGGATCTATTTCCATCTGTGGCGGATTAATAATGGCTCATTAGTAATTGTATTAATTAAAACTTGTCTCCAATAGAAAGGTGAGTGAGAAAAGAAATGAGGATTAAAGGCTCCTAGATAATATGTCCTTTTTTCCTTTAATGTCAAATTAATCAGAAAAATGACACTTAGTGTCATGAAGAGTTCATCAGAGTCTTTTTGAACTGTCATATCAGCTGTCACTCAGTATAAAAGTGAGATTCAAACAGATTTATATTCAGATACAGCTTTAGATATTTCGCTTTTTTATCATGCAGGGTCATTAATCAGTGTATACCTACAGGTGAGTTTGCAAAAGCATGCAGAAACACACATAAGTGACATTTTTGCAACCCTAATTAATGCAAGACTAATCAAAAACACCTTGAGACTGATCAATCGGAGACATTATAGCAGCAAGAGAACTCCCAGGAGAGTCTATTAAAAACAAAAAAAAACCCTTTTAATTATCAAAAACTATCATAAAACATACAACATTTAGATCAACAATGCATCAAGTGCAGCCACGCAACACAGAAAATGAGCTCATAAATAAAGACATTTGAAAACCCAAAGAGCTTTGCAACCCAAATCGAAGATGCGAAAGGCAAAGCGGTACCTTCTGCTCACGCACAGCCTCATCCTGGAGACAGGGAGATAAAAATCCTGCTGGCTCCGAGTCTCGCCGGGGATGGAGGAAGCCCTCCCCCCGCCCCTCTACTTCTATGTGCTCTCTGGACTGGCTTACCCAGCTCTCCCTTAAAGCTCAGAGAAAACCCCAACACATGCACAGCTGCCGCCAACACCGCGCCACGCCGCTCCAGCAACAGCAGCAGCTATATGCCAGAAGGGAAAGGCAGAGGAGGCAGAGAGAAAGAGCGCGAGAGAGGGAGACTGTGCAGGAGTGGAAAGACAGAAAGGAAGAGTGGGAGGGAAGAGGTTTAAAGGAAGAAGACAGGGAAAACGCGGGGGCGTGATGATGGAGCGCTGAAAAGATATGAGCAGAACAGAGGGAGGGAGAGAGAGAGAGAGAGAGAGCGTGATGGAGGGAGAAGAACCTTACCTGATCAGGTCTATGTTGTTCATCTCCTCGTCAGGCAGCTAAAGGAAATGACAGCATGTTAGTGGAGGAGACCCATCAGAACTGGTCCAAGAGCTGCCAAGTAGGGCACCTCTGCAGCTCACGCACTCGCCCAAAAGACAAACCAAACGTACATATTCAGCAGACACGTTCCCTCAGTTTCCTCCTCTGTTTTTGTTTATGGACCCCCCCAGCCCCCAGCCCTGCTTTCCCCTTAAATCCCATGCTGTTCTTTCCCTCTCTTAAATGATCTCTCCCCACTTCCCCCTCCACTCCTGCTCGTCAAAAAAACTCATCAGACTGCACCCGGATGTCTACATCTGCGCACACTTGAGGTGAGAAGCGAACAATCATATCATAACCAAGAGTGTGAAAATGAGAGGAAGGAAAGGAGGGATGGGGAGGGAGAGTGTGGGACCCTCCATTGCAGCCAGACTGCAGATACATGGCAACCCCCCTCCCCCTCCCCACAACACTCACCACCACCCCCTCAGTGTACTTCTGGCAGTAACTCAGTATCCCTGTCAGAGTGGGAGCGGGGACAGACAGAGAGGAGAAGAGGACGTGTAGAGAGACAGAAAAAGAGAAAGGAGACAGGGGGGAACAGGTGGTTCAATCTGTTGAATTTTACATCTCCGGCTTCAGGCTGTTGGGAAAAATGCATTTTATTATAGTTTCCTACAGGTGATCCTTCTATAGAGGACATATTGAATAAAAGTTGAATATTCTCTACAACCTGTGATTTAAAGACGTCTGGGTAACAGTTTTTAGAGCTTTGCTGCCTGGACCAGTGGCTGGATGTGAAGCTGGAGCACAAGATCTGAATATGAAGTCCAGAGCCAAATTTAATTTTTTTTTATAAAAAATGTTTAATATAAATATTTTTTATACATCTAAAAAAATTAAATAAAAAACTAGATTGCACATAAAAATGTCTTTAAAAAAACAACTTTCTGATCTATTTGCATAATCATATCCATGTTTTGAGTTAAAGTAGACTTACTACTTCTGAGTTTTGACAAGTGCATGCAACATTTTTTGAAAGATTTGACATTTTATTTCATGACCAGCTCCACAGCATAATGGCATCTGCACAAACAGTACTGGCCTTAATTCTTTGTTCTTTTCTTATTTCCAAGCATTCTAGATTGGACAGAGTTTGCTGTAAAATAACATTAATCTTTCTAGCAAAGTTAATATCAACGGGTCCTCCCTCAAACCTTCCCCACCATTGCAGCCATTGCTTTCAGTGAGCCTCCCTCAGTTTAGCACCCAAGAATGAAGTAAAAGAGCTGAGAGGAAGTGATTAGATAAGCTCATCATCAGGCAGGAAGGCCCGCTCCTTCATGGGATGACCTCTCAACCCTGTGCAGACTACCACCCCAAGTATAAAGTTGTTGACCTGGAGAGCTCCTCCGGTGATAGACTGAGCACAAAGGAGCCTTGTTGCAGATCCGTTCTCACAGCAGCTGTAAGACTTTCTAATCATCACTGCTACTAAAAAAAAAAAAAGAAACTCAGTGTTTACATTCCTGCTGTTATTTGCACAGTCTTTTTTAAATTTCTTGTAAATAGTCTGTTGCTGTTTTCTATGCACAAATATAAGCGCCTTGCACATTTTTAAAATTACCCCACTCAGTTGCACATTTCTTTGGTTCTGAGTATGCTATTTTTAATAACTGTGCCACGTTATCTTTCTGTTGTAAATGCAACCTTAATGTGCAGCTTCTAGCTTTTCTATTTTTAAATGTTTTACTCTAGTTTAACTATGCATGTTTCCATTTACATAACTGGCTGCTGGTACAACTGAACTTCCCCATCGATAGTTCTATTCCACTCCACTCGCTTCTCATTGTCAGAGTACATTTGTTGGTGGAATAGTAGGAGAGGGTTTCACATTCACAAAAGCAACAGTTGCAAACAGCTTATTTGTTCTTCACCGAGAAGCCTCATCGGAAACACAGAGTGAGTGCACAACAGAAGGTCAGACGCCTGCGGAAAACGTTTCATTAGCACGTTTGCACAAGTACAAGGACTTCTGCGCGGAGATGAAAGTTCGCAGCGACACAGATACTCACACACTAGACTGAGATGAGCACCAACAGGCTCGCAAGCCTGCCTCACAGCCCCCACGCCACCCACCTTTTCTTTTTCCCAAGCAGTTGCTAAGGTGACGGCAAAGGCTGAATTTTAATCAGACAATAAATTAAGGCAATGCGATCCTCTTCCTTTATTATTAAATGGGAGCGGAGCCGATTCGGACAATCCTGTCAGGTGTGTTTAGGGTTAATGCGGAAACATTGGCAGGGCTGCACATCAGGCGGGGCGACGCTTTACCTCGTCCAAGGAGAGATATCTGAGCGGAACGGCACACTTCTGTGCTTACCAGTGAGTGAAGCAATTTGCATTCTGAAGCAAGGAAGCTGAAGCCAAATGGATTATCATTTACCACTGGGGTGAATGTCACACTGAGACTTCAAATACACTCACTTTTATTGCAGTAACTGCTGATTGAGCCTTCAGGCCTGTTGCAGTGTAAACAGCTCGAAGACTGAAGAAACACCAGTTGCTTTTGAAGGAAGCTTCTGGGCTGCCACAGCCCTTGAGCAAGGTTACATCTTCAGCAGAGTCGATGATGGATGTCACAAAATAAACAGGAGCGAGTGGGCTGAGTTGGTGAAGGAGCGTGTTGTTCTGTTCAGATTGTTTTGTGTGGAGAGTTCAAATGAGCTCCTCCGTAGAACGATTTAATGGTCAGCACTGAGCAGTTCTGTCTCAAACTCACGTCCACATTATCTGCCTCACCTGGTTGACCAGCTGAGCTGCAGGAGAGCTTGATATCTAACATTAACTGTACCCGTTTACTATTATTCCAGCTAAATTTATGTCTGACTATGTTTCTGCAGACAAATGGAAACAACACTGACATATAGATGGTTTTAAACACTTTTAAGCTGAAACTTGTCTTTTTCTGTACTCACGCAGGGATTTTTTAAATTATTTACAGCATTCTTGTGTAATGTTTCTTCAGGTTTTCTGAATATATACTGTATATATATATTTTTTATTATTTTTTGGGAGGATGCGGGGGGATTTTCACAAATTTTATGTTTTACAATGGTTGGATAAGACCTTTATCTATATAAAGAACTGTTGTTACAATAATATATGCAGAAATTCATTAGTTTACTACAAACAAATCTAACAGAATGAAAGGATTGTTTTATGTTTTAACATTAGAAGTATAATCAATTTGCTTTCCTACCAAATTAGAAGTAAACAAATGGTAAATATGTGAACTGTTAATCCAACAAGAAACCTAAAAGTCCTGTTCTTTTTGAGAGCAAATGTAGTTTTTTTTTTCACATTTTGAAAAATGGCGAGCAGAAATATGTATCTGTGCCTCATTTTATTTGAAAGAATTAGATGCATGTTGTCAAGAACGGATACACATGTATTCAAATGTCAGATTTTCAGTGCAGTTGTGCAACTTTAAAAGAAATATTAAAGTAACTTTTCTTCACATATCCTTTAGATAGCATGTGCAAAGCAAACTAAATGAAAGCTTTTCATAAGTTATTTAGATTTAACTCTTTCAAAGCAGCTTTAATAATTCAAATATATGAAACCCATCTAATGGATTTACAGATCCATTTTCTACAAAAGTCTGACTACATTGTGATTTTCTTATAACGTTCCATTTTAGTTTATTTTCTGGCAGTTACTAGATATATTAAAAAATGACAATATCACAATGTTTGACTCAAGAAACTGACGTACTAAGGCAAAGACCAACTCAACACCTTCAGTGACACTTTGCCTTTCTAAGCAGTTTAAAAGAGAGCACTTTGCTTCTGCAGGACGGTTGCTTTTTGATCCAGTTTTTATGAAGCAATGTTTAGGTGTGACAGAATAAGCTTAGCTGCACATACAGCACATTAAAGATAATGTATTTTATGTCCAGAGAGAGTACTGCATCATAATGCTGCAATTAAATGTATTTGTCATTCTAGATATTCATTTTTGGAAACCTATCAAAAGTTAATGTACATAACTTTACATTAGCGAGAACAGCATAAGGTCCTTTCAGAACCATGAAGATTTTAAGATTATTATATTTTTTACTCTCACACTTACTAGAGCAGTTCATTTTTGCCAAGAATCTGCTATTGGCAAGAAAGGCAATAATGAAGGCTTCAAAAAACAAACTATACAAAGTGCCAAACAGCAGAAGAGAGAAGCCCTATTAGCAGCTGCACAGAACTATTAATTAAACGATGTGTTGAAGGTTGAAAACAGAGCTCAAGGCAAAACAAATCAAAGATTAATGCTTGTTTGTGGGGCAGCAAAGTAAAATATGAAAAAAAGTGTTTGTGTGTTGATGACAGCTTATTTTTGCATCTTTTGAGTGGTGTAATGTAAAACTTGCTAATGTCCTTCTAAAAACGCTGCTGGCCAAAGCAGCAAATAGAGCTCCAAAACTATAATTTAATAATAAAACAAAATATATAGAGATGCATATATTCAAAATTATGACACAAATATAACACTAAAAGGGGTCATGTCCATTTTTACTCCTTTACTATTAAACTCCAGAATAAAATCCAGTGAAAACCGTTGAGGAATAGTAGACTAGACAGCCATTGGTCACGCAATCCACAAATTTGACCTTTCTGCTAATGTAGCAAGAAGAAAGACATTAAGAAAAAGCTATGAGAAGCCATGCTTGCACTTCGCCACAAACCTTGAAGAAAAGTTGAAAAAGACTTGAGACTTGGATCGTCAAACAGGCAGTGCTACAATTCAGTGTTTTAGATCAAGAATATTCATGTTAAAATAGCCTCGTCACAGTACAGACCTCAATCAAAATGAGAACTACGGAGAAGACTTGAATAATTCTTCTTTGACACACTGACTTTGAAGTCTGCTCTTCTTTCCCTAAAATGTACTTTTTGTTAGTCTGACACAAAATCCTATCATCTGCACCTATATTTGAAGCTTAATACTCACAACATGGGAACAAATTCGAAGGGATAAACAAAGGTTCTTGTTTATCTCCCACATTTGCAAGACAATGTGGGAGACAAGAAACAATGCTCAATTATGCAAACTTAAAATAGCAGCACTATAATTATCTCCATTATAATTTTATATCTATTTGTTTTACTAATTTATTGTTTAATTTATTTGCCTCTCGCTCTGTTGCAGGCTGTGTAAAGTGCTCTGTGCATTTTGCTATATATTATTCCAAGGTTTATATTAGAGCAGAGAACCCCCATAAAAATGAAGAACGGCCACTTCGTATCATTAAAAGTGTTAATTAATTCAGACATCACTTTAAACTTCATGAGAAACAATTTCCTCTGCTAATGACATGTTCAGAGGCCTTCCCTTCATTAAAGACTGGGATGAGTTTCATCACTCACCATGTTGATGCCCCTGGGCAGAGAGACAGATCTGTAGGGGCATCTCGGGAAGTCGTGACGAAGCTCCAGAACAGGAATCTTCATTTTATACCCTTGACAAAACTCCGGAGGAGGCGGAAACAAAGTTTTATCATCGATCACCAGCAGAGGTGGCGACTCTGCTTTCATCTCCAGGTTCTGGGGACCGTAGTCCCTCCGGACAGAGTCAATGTCCGTCTCCAGATACATTTTCTGTGATGAGTCGAGGGAAGTCTCATCTTCTGAGGTTTTCTGCTCAGCTAAAGGGTTTTGTTCCTGGGCCATTGATCGGGGCAGCCTGGGGCTCACCACTTGCTTCCGGTCTTCGGGCAGATTTGGGAATGTGGGGATGACTCCAGATGGAGGCACTAGTTTCCCAAATGCCTGCAGGCTGTTTCGGTTCAGCACGTTGGACGTTACCTCATCCAGGAACTGTGAAAACTTCCGCTTAGCTTTGATCCTCTCCTTCAGCACCTTCTCTGATTTCACAGTTTGTGTACACCCCCTCCCAAGGTGTAGTTCTTTGTGGCAGCAGCCCTCTCCCTCCTCAGCCTGTGGATGATCTGTTCCACTGGATGGAGCTACAGTAAACTCTCTCCGCCCTCTCTCCCCTCTGAGTCGAGCTTGAAAAGCTTCCTGGCTCTGTCTCTTGATGGAGCTGTGCAGCAGGCAGGTAACTCCTGAGTTCCAGCTGTGCAGACTGCATGTGTCCTCGCTGCTGCCTGCTGGACTGCTGCTGGGGGCACTGGGGCTTGACGACCGGCTGGTGGAGAACTGATTGGACGACTGGCCTATCATGCCCTCCACAAAAACCCGATCATCACTGAACATTGTGTTAGAAGAGGCCCAGGATTGCAGTGACTCCTGGTCCAGCTTAGCCATGACTCCCTGGTAGTCTGTGACTGGTTCCATGCATTACCTCGACTGTGGTCTTAACTGATGCATCCTCTATTTAAATCTAACAATCAGGTGACACACGGTTCAGTGGATTGCTCGAATTTTAGAGTTCTACCCTAATCTGGTTTCACTATTGTGCAAGCCTGACCTAAAAGTGGCCCAATGCATTTCACTCTAGGCTGAACAGATGGCGTCCTTCAGTGCCAGGCCAACCCCCTGCTATCTCAGGCAAGGACAGTCATATTTTTAAGCCCCCACTAAGCAAAATGAAAGCTGAAGTTCAGGAGAAGTTTCAGGTTATCTTTTCTTGAGCATCCATACAATTTTTTTCCAAGTGAGCAGTGCTACTTTTAATTAGACTGTTTATTGATAGCTGAACAAACCCTTTTCAGCTTTTTCCAGGTCAGTGAACCTAGACAAGCATTGATCCTACAGTGCACATGGCATCAGACACGCATATATGCACACAGACTAATGGAAAGGCTCATTGAGTCATGGAGCGCCCTCGTCGATATCTCTCATTAATAATAATTTTAAAAAAACGTCCCTGGGAATAATTTTTAAGATTTGTGTCATGATGTTCTCTGGATGCGAGAGCAACTTATGTTCAGTTTTATGCTTGCACTATTTAGTTTATCAGTTACACTATGTGTTAAGAAATGGAGCACAGAACATAGAGGAGCTGCTGAAATTTATTTACACCTCAACACAATTCTCAATCAACAGATTAAAAGAAACAAAAATCAAAAATAAAACTAATCAAAAATCATTATCAGTGTGGTCATAGACAGATCTTTCAAAAATATCTTTTTTATTTTCTAGCAAATATGTAAACTGTGTTTTGTTTGTTTACGTGTTAATTTCTTAAAGAGCTATAATAATAATAATAATAATAATAATAATAACAAAGGAGTGAACTTACAAATAGGATCTCTAGAAGTACAAGAGAGCCAGCAGGAGAAAGAGACAAAGGAATGGGAGAAAGCAGCAATAAGTCGAGAATGACTGGATTCAGGTGAGGAAATCAGGTGATTGGGAACAGATGTGGAAAGAAGAAAAACTGTCAGGCTGAGGGAGGGTGAATAATTAATACCAAGGTGTTGCACTGACACACAAAGAAACGGCAAACTGAGAGGGAAAGAACAAAACTGATCTAAAAGAACTAAAACACAATTATGCAAAGAATAGAACATAGGAATAAACAAGACAACTGAACACAAAGACATGATACGGGAACACCCTTTGAACAATAATAAACGCAGAGGAACAGAATAAGGAAAGATCTAATGAATGTAATGAAAACACAAACAAAGAAAAACCCAAAATCTAAACATTAAAAACAAAACAGTTACTGTTATAAATATTTGCTTTAAGTATTGTGTAAATCTTGCAAAATTTAAAAATTTTTAAAGTACAACTATCATAACTATTATCCGATATCCATGCCATAACTACAAAATATTTGTATGAAACTTAGAGTGCACCCTCAATAACAGGTTCAATTAAAAATAAGATAATGATCCAGATAATAGTAAAAGAAGTGCTGAACAACATAACATTACGCTTTGCTGCCCAGTGTCCCCTTTTTATCCTCCCCATGTCATAAATTTGTTTGTGAAAGATCCAACAGCAGAAAGGAGGCAAGATGCAGTCAACTGAAGTCTTTACTGGCAGTGAATAAACTCCCTTCCTAAATGAGATCTCAGGTTGAACACAGGGAAAATTAGCAGCATGATGGAAGGACCTAAAAAAAAAAAGCTGAAAGGGAGTATGTATAAAGAGAGGAGTGATTGCAGAATAGGAACCAGCAGCTGCAAGAAGCAGGAGTCTACAGTAAGTGCTGAGGGAAACTGAAGGAGCAGCACAGAATGAATACGGGGGAAGTGTGTGTTTGCTGTGATGCCAATAAAATTTTTTTAAAATTAATTAGAACGGAATAAATACTTTTCAACATCCACTGATTGCGTCGACCTACTTATCCATGTAAAGTCACTGGGCGAGAGGCGGGATATATCCCTGGTCAACATGTCAACACAAGACATGTGACACACACAGCTGAGCACACACTTTCTCACTTCTACCATTTAGCCATTCAACTTAACAGTCATGTTTTTGGGCAATGGGAGGAAGCAGAGGAGTATCCGGAGAGTGCCCATGCATGCACAGTGGAAAAATTCAAGTTTAACAGCAGCAAGTTAAAGGTAACTGGAGAAATAAGAAGTGTGCAACTGAGCAGGATAATTAAAAGAAAGATACCAATTCTTTTAAAAAGTATATTATTTTTCTAATGGGGACTTTGTTTATGTTGTTTTAACTTCTTCTGATAAATATCTATCTCCTTTCCTATATACGAAACATTTCTTGACTAAGTAAGAATAATTGTAGCTCTAAATCTGCCGGGAATATGAATAATTTTGCATTTCGCTAAATTTAAACTTACAGTGATGCTGAAAATGAAGTTCCTCTTCATGTTGAGCTTTCTAGAAGACAGATGATGGCGTTGAGCTAAAACTGTTTTTTTTAATTAATAACTTTGTCCATCTTAAACCAAACCTAACTTGACATGGAAAGAATCCCCAGAGTATGATGCTGCCGCCACCATTTATCATATTGTTCTTTCAGTGAGGTTCAGTGCAATGGGTGTGCCAACTAGTTAATGAAACTATAGGCAAAAGTTTAAGTTATATTTGATAAAATCATAAGACATTTTCCCTCAAGGGGATCTTTGCCAGTCCTGGATGTTTTCTTTGAAAGAAATAAATTTAATCTTGCAGCCATTCTTGTTTGTCCAGACAAATCGGAATTACAGGAGCTTTTTGTCACATAATTGCTTCTTCAGAGTCATTCTCAGCATCCCTATTGTCTCTCTAACCAGTTTCATTCTCACCTTTTGATAGGTATTGAAGAAATGTCTGGTATTACTAACATCAATCTGGTCCAATATTTTCCCCAAATATTGATGACAGCCCTCAATATGGCACCCACTGTACACTGCTGTGGAAATTATCCTCTTCTCCTGACTGATAGATTTTAACAGCAATGTCATTTTTTATCTTTTACAGCTTTTGCTAAAATATGCTAATGAGAAAATTAATGAGGTATTTGAAGAAAGTCCTGCAAGGACAGCAGAATTTTAATTTGGGTTAATCAAATTTGCTATAATTGATTGGGGCTGTGAACTCAAGAAGACTGAAACTGAATCAAAAAGTGCTTCAGTAAAGTGTTAGGTTAGGAGCGTGCACATTTATGCAACAGGGGTTATTGGAGATTTCTATTCTTAATGTTCTTTTTGCTCCAATAAATTTGTTTACTATAATTGTACAGGATCGCATTATATGAGGGGAAATATTTATCGAAGACAGTTTTTTTTTTTTTTACATCCCATGAAATGGATATTTTAACACAGTTATTAGAACCACAATAAATCTGATGTTTTAAAAGAAACAATATTTAAAATACAATATTAACTTCACAGGTAATATTCAAATCACTTTAATCACAATTTTAGCTTCTACTAATATGCCTAATTATGGAATTCCAAATGGTTATCCTCTCATCCCATTGATACGTGCGCACAGTAAATTAATGTTCTGACACGCATTGAATGCAAAGTGTATATTGACTGAGCTTGGAAAGCATGACTGCTGTTAGATTTGCTCTACATTACATCATATTACCGATTATTCCTCACAACTCCAAATTCAATCATGTTCTGACTGCCGCGTGTCACTCTGTACCATGAAGACAGCTTTTCCTGTGATGGAGCCTGTATTCATATGGGCATAGTGTCGCTTTAGTGTTCATCAATATTCAGGTGGTTGCATAACTGCATCAATAACACCTCTCTTAGTCTGCCTGCCTTGGAGGAGAGGAGCGAGCGATCGGGATTGGCAAGTGAGCCGTGGCGGTATGACAGAAATAAAATACCACACACTGAGACGGGTCTGGGGAGCCTCAAAGTGAGCCCGCAACTCAAAGTGTATGTTCAATATAGTGGGGTGGAAATTTAATAAGTTGAACACAAGGGAAAGGAACTCTGTTCCAACTTCTTGGTCTTCTTTAGTGTGTTGACTTTCCAGATGATTATTCTAAAATGTGATGTGTAAGTGTTAAATCGAGCAGCGTGCCTTCAGATTGTCCTGCTTTCATACAGACTTTTGCCAAGAGAACGACCTGGATCAGACGGGGACAATATACCGTACAGCACATCTTGCCATGTAGGAGTTGGACTCTTTCGGTCTCCAGGGGTATCATTAGCTCTGCATCCAATATGTGGGGGTTTAAGCCATGGCTCGGGGGCCTGTTGTGCGCATGCGCTGCCTCAGATTGGGCCCCACACCCTGCCTACTGCACCAGTCTGTCCGGCTCACCCCTGGGACCTCCCTGTCTGGCACCACGGAGAACCGCCAAGCCTTCCGCTCACTCATGTCTCTATATCCTTTCCCCTCGTTCCTGTCACCGTTTCTCCTCCTTCTCCCAGCGCGCTGCATTGTGCTCCCATTTTTCACCATTTTCCCACTTTCCAGACAGGCTCGCGCTTCTTTTATGATGAATGTCTTTAATAATCTCTTTTCAATCTCAGGAGGAGGAGAGGGGTGGGAGCCAATTTAGAGGTATCACCCTGACGGGAGAGACTGTCAGCCCGTGGCTGCCCAGAGGTAATGGTGCTGAAATGGATTCCTGCTACAAGCGAAGAGGTGGAGATAATTGGTGATGCTCGCCTGCTTGGTGGTTGCACTTTGCTTTTCCTTCAGAGGCCAGTAGTGTGGCTCCACGGGCTGGTCTGAACCCAAGCGTGGGCCACGTTCTGCACCTCTAGCTAAAGCTGCAGAGCACACTAAATGCCAAATCGGATCAGCTCCGGCTATAAAGTAGTATGACTGTGTGCTGCTCAGCTGTCAGCTGTTACTATGGCAGAATGTGTCGTCTCTGCTCCACGGTCTGTCCTCACAGCCTCCTGCTACATGCTGAATGGACAAGAAGGTACACATGGCTCTTCTTAGAAATGAGGAGTCCAACTGCACAAATGTGTGGTTTGTACATCAGTTTGAAAACTTATTCACTTTTACGTTTACATTTTGTCACGTTACAAACGCAAACATTAATATAGTTTAGTGGGATTTTGAGTAATAGAGCAAAAAGGAAAATGATGTGTGTTTTTAGGTTTTGGAAGCAAAACTCTGTGATGTGTGTATCTGTTTTCAGCCTGAGTAAATGCGCAGAGAACCAAATTTGCTCCAAGTACAGCTGCAAGCTTTTTGTTGTTCTCTGCCAGCTTTGGACATTTTGATCTTCTTAAACAAAAGATCAGAGATCGGACTGAAAACATTTATGATCAGCAGTTTTCAATGCTTGCCTCCGATTCTCAATTAGTCCAAAGTCTTTTGTTGGCTCTATCATGTTTTTTAACCAGGTTTTTAGCCAAGATTTTCAACTGTGACCCCTGCTGAAGAAAAACAGTCCCTCAACATGGTGTCGCCTCCACTGTGTTTTGTGTTGCGTATTTCAGGGTGATGTGCCACCTGACCAGGTGACATTCACTCCACCTTTACTGTGGTGGACACTTTTAATGGCATTATCTTAAACAGTGGCTTTATTGTTGCCACTGTTCCATAAATACCAGGTTTTTGGAAATGCATGAAACTGTCAATTTTAACTGTTAAAAATTTAAAAAATTTAAAGTTAAAAAATATACTCTATTAACCATTAAAAACCACCTTTGCACAACTTTGAAGTAAAACAGTTTTAATATTATCTCCATTCTTTGGTGTACAGACAACCCATTGGGATGAAATTTTTCAGGTGGCAATTTTGTTGGAATATTATAGATATGGTGTACCAGAAACATCATAAATGGGTGATTTTTTTACCTGGGTAATTTTTCCGTGAATAATTTGTAATTACGTACCATAGAAAAATCGTGACGATTGAACCACGATTAGGTTGGGACCCCACTGTACATGTGATGATGAGCTGTTGAGGACATTTAGTTGGAATAGATTTTATTTATGGGTATCCGAGTAAAGAAAGCTGAATGCAAATGCTTGAAAATATTTTTCTGAATTTTATGAGTAAAAAAAACAAAAAAGCTAGTATATCTTTTCCCCTCTGTAAATACACACTACCTTGTGTTGGTTTGTCACATAAAATTCTCATAAAAAAACATCGATGCTGAAGGTGTTGACGTGACAAATGTGAAAAAGTTCAACTGTTGACTACTTGTGCAAGCCACTGTCTGACAGAGACAAAAGGTATGCCAGGAATAATTTCTCTAGAATAGAAAAACAAAGGAATCTTTTATTTCCTTTCAGCACCGTTTAATGTTTTTTTCAATGCAAGCTGACATTTCGTGTCTGTGAATTAATAGCTCAGCGGAGAACATCGGGAAGTCCAATCAGCCCTTCTTCGGGAACACGAACAGCATGATTGATTTCGGATTGCTAGAAGCCTCTCCTGAGAGTCATTTAACCTGTTCTCATTTTCACGTCTGCATGCCGGATGTTCAAGTTTGCGAAGGGGGTGGGGGGCCGTGGTGGGCTTACGCACCAACTGGGCCTTGTTTCTGAACCGAGTCCATCAATAATGGCTAACAGGTGTGCTGGTGAAAAACCGAGATAAGAACAGAGTGTCGACGTGGCGTCACTAATCCATCTCGTGCCGAGACCCCTCGCCGATGCCTCCGGACCTGTCGCTTGGCTTTCAGACAGTCACGCTGTTCAAATCAAATGAGAACTGGCCAAATTGAATGAGAGCCAGCGCTCTCTATGAGTGTGAGGATAAGTTTCCACAGAAAATACTTTTAGATGTGCAATAATACAGTGTTGTATAGTAACGAAGTAAAAATACTTCACTACTTTACTTAAGTATATTTTGGAGTACTTCATACTTTCCTGGAGTATGAAAATTTTTGATGACTTTCACTTTTACTTCACTATATTTCCGAACTTAATTGCGTACTTTTACTCCGATACATTTTCAATGTGTGGTTTAGTTACTCGTTACAAAAAAGCGCGAGAGAGAAACGCAAGTGTTTTGACCCCACCTACTGATTAGCAAGTAGCAAGTAGGCTACCGAACAAAGTCCGTAGCCTGCTTGCCTGGGCTTGTTCATCACCACCAATAGGATACTTCTTCTTCTTCTTCTTTTCTATTATGGCGGATCACAAGCAACTTTAAGGTGCATACCGCCACCTACTGTACATGAGTGTGCATTACTTCATATCTATTAAATTCTACTTTTTAATTTTGTATTCTTAAGATAAATAAACAATGCTTTCCTTAATTTGTGAATATCTGTTATGTTTCCTTCATTTCCTAATATACCTTTAAGATTCCATTCATGCCCCATATTTCTAACTATTCTCTTTAATTCTTCCCTTTCGAGTTCATTTGACTTACAGTTCATCAATATGTGTTCTACATTTTCTTTCTCTCCACATCTCTCACATTTATCATTATTTTTCCTCCCTATTTTATAAAGCATGTCATTTAAGTAGGTATGACCTACTCTTAATCTACTAATTATTATTTCTTCTCTTCTGTTTCGTTCATTAATGCTTCGAATTCAAACTGACTTTTGTACTTCATATAATCTTCTTCCTTTCTTATCTTCATTCCACATTTTTTGCCATTTCTTGATTTCTTTACTTTTAATTAGGATACACCTGTTTCGCTTCTCCCATTAAACACAAAGCAAGTCTCGCAATCAGCAGCAGTCACATGGAAATTCTATCTTACAAAAACTCCCCATCCAACTTGAAGAAACACATCGAGGTAACGTCTTATGAAATGGTTATAATCCTCCTGTTTCAGTAACTATAGCTTGGTCACTAGGCACTACTGTATTGTGAAATCTTGACCATAAATGAACTTTGTTTGGCATTGTTTCAGTTCCACACGTGGTGTATTTAGCTTAGGCTTAATGTTGACTGTAGCAGGCTACCTAGACTCCTCTGTTCAAGCGGGGACAGAAGCCATAGCGATAGCAATTTAGACTAAATTTAACGAATATAGGAAAGGCATGCAAGTTCAAAACCAGGTTTACAGATGCCAATAAGCTGCATTTCCCTCCCAATTCTTTTTTTCTTTTGCATAATGACCAGTTGTGTGCACCACCTACTGACTGTAGGATTGACTGATTCACTGATTTGTGAAGTAGAGTAATGGTAACAGCTCTTTTTCTTCATGTTGGCCGCATTTTCTGTACTATTTATTTTTCTCATTTTCAGCACTGACCTTACTTGAAGGGAAAACTTAAGGCTTACAAAAACTTTGTATTTTCTGTCCTGGAGGGTATACTAAGAAGCTGGTTCAGTTGTAAAGCAGGTTAAGTTAACCTTGTGCTATAGGTAAAGCACCTAATTTTCTTAACTAAATGATGCCTGCAGGTATATCTATTAGCAGGTTTAATTTTGCCTGCACTTGGTTGGGTACATTATTTTAAGTGTATTTGACAAGTTTACCAAAATATAAAAAATGTCATTCAAACTGCATTTGCTTTGTTTTACTTTTTACTTGTACTTTTCATTACATTACTTGAGTACATCCATTTTTACAGTAATTTCCATACTTAAGTACAAGAAGTTTCAAATACTTTAAGACTTTTACTCAAGTAACATTTCAGTCAGTGACTTCGACTTTTACCAAAGTCATATTTTGGAGAGGTACTTGTACTTTTACTTGACTCTGAGATTTCAGTACTTTATACAACACTGCAATAATATTAGCAAGACAGCAATTACCGAAGCACATAAACTGCAAAAGTGAGGAGAATCTGTAACTACAGACTGTCATGTGTGTCATCACCACACAAAGAAATCATTGTATGGTTTAATCTTGACAAGTTCTGTATCTGACAACAGACGACAGGAATGTAAACGTGTTCAGTTTTTTTGTTTTTGTTTTTTTTGTGCAGCGTCTCAATCAGCTACGAAGCAGATGAGCTTGACGTGAATGCACAGATGATGTGTCTATAGGATACAGAGGAGGGGAACAGCTGACCTCAATACATGTCATTAACATAGCACAGTATTCAGTCAACAGAGCCTGTCACATCACTTACAGAGCTCCAACAACTGAGTCTCACAACAAATGGTGGGTGCAGCATCGTGCAGCAGATTAACTGAGCTGAGCTGTTACCATGAGCGTTAACCGTCTCCACAGCTCAGAGAGTTTGAGGAAATGAGCGATCTGCAGCAGAGAATCCAACTCCGGTAACATGAGGCAGGAAAGAAGAACAATGTTTTGATTTTAGATTTTTTTTTTTCAAGCAAAGTTTAAGGTCTTAGATTTCACACACTCCTCTACTTCACAAATTCTGCACTTTTTACCCTTCTAGTGGTCTTAAGTTAAAAATGCCCCGCAGCATGAGCATATGAAGCAAAATTAATCAGTTGATTAATTACTTTTTTATATTCCTGAAAATGTGTTAGCAAGACGTTTTAGAAGAAAGGTTTAACCATTTCACCGTTTTTATAGCCTAATAGCAGAGTTATGTACAATTTGTTGCCTTGGTCTGATGAAACCAATCCATCGTAGCTCTAGCTGTTTATTTAGGGGCAACCTGCTGCAAGGTGAACCTCCATTTCAGCTCTATGTCTATTTTTTTGCACACTCTGTTCCACTCTGTTCTGGAGTATTGGACCATACAGAAATCTAACCAGAGTGTCTCGTTGTGTTTGCTCTGAAAACTACATACATATAAGCTAGTCTTCTTAAGACTTTCTTCTTGCCACTGGTCAGTAAAGGCAACATTCAAAGAGTGGATGGCTAATGGCTCTCCTGTCAATATTCTCTCACCACAGTTATGAACCTCTGCTGCTCCTCTAAAGTTACCATGGGCCTCATTTCTGCTTTTATGATCAATATTCTACTAGAATTGCACAACTTAAGATAGGTTTATCCCCCTACCATTCTCCTTTACACAGTATTAAAAACTCAGTCAGACTGAGTTGAAAGCATATGCAAAACAATGCATATTCTAGTCTTGTCACTGTCCTTGTTGAATTTAGGTCAGGGCGTTGGAGCCATTCTAACACTTGAACATGCGTAGATCTAAAGCATGTCAATAAATTTAGACTGATGATGACTCTGCCAACATTATGTTTCACTTTGAGTTTTGGTGTGTGATGTGAAGTGTTATATCTTTTTTTGTTTGTTTTGTTTTTTCTTTCACAGAAAGTTGAGCTCTGTCTAACCAGAGCATCTGGCTTTTAGCAAATTCCAATAAAAACTTCCATTTGGCTTTCTTTCAACAATAAAATTCCTCTTGGACAGATGTATGGCGTACAAAACTAATAATTGTGTCATGAGTGGATGGTGGCCCTTATTAACTAATTAAGCAACTTGTGATGGTAATTGGTTGCACTGGATTGTGTTAAGGGATGTCAGAGCAAAATGAATTATTTCCAAAAACCTTTGAAAACCATGAAACATTAAACTTCCACTTCTCTGATTTTTTTTTTTTTTTTTTTTTAACAAAAAGCATGATAGTTTCTGGTTGTTATGTAACAAGATGCAAAAAAGTTCAATATACATAAAAGACTTTTGCAATTAAAGCCAGTTACCATCTGGACTTCTACAAGGCAGGATGCTTGCATGCGCCTTCTGAACAAACAAGCTTTAAAATAAGCCACGGTGTTCCCAAACACATACATCACCAAGCGCATCATCAATCTTAAAAAACAAGCATTTCACCTGCACCTTTTCTTTACTTTTTAGCAACTGCTTCAGGTAATCCTTCTATTGTATGTCTCATTAGTCACTCTATGTTAATCTAGGAAAACACAACAAAGAAATGTAATGTTTTCTTTTGTTTTACACTAATGCATTTTGAATTGGGTGTACTTCATTTTAAGACACAAATAAGAATATCTTAGGACTGGATATAGAGACACTTAATTATGCTAAATGACTGTCCCTCACATATTCAGTTTGGGCATTCAGGCACTAACGTGCTTCTGATGGTCCAAATAAATTACTTTCAGAAAATATTCTGAAACACCAACCAAGAAAACATATTTAGAGCAAATTGCTTGTCAAGAAGATAAATGCAGCAGAGAGTCAGTGCATGGTTATTTTCCTCTAACTTTTCCTGTGGCATCCACACATACACACACACACCCACAAAGGGTGCCAATTATAGTAACTGTATGATGAGGTTTCTTATACTGAGCCCCATGCTACCTTTGCCTCTAATCCTTTGTTATTAATTATATCTTCAACGAGCCTACACAGTTCTGGTGGTGTCAGCAGCGAGTATCCATGGGAACAGTAGGCTGGTCGCAGCGTGCAGCAGTGCACGCGCTCTGCAGCCTGACAGGCTGGATGCAGAGATGCTCCGCTGACAAGATGAGCAACTCAGTAGCAGAAACTCAGAGAGAAAAACATGATGGAAAACAAGTAGCATGCAGAAATCCAACGTCCTCATTTGATAGGTGCAGTTACTTAAAAAAGGTCAGATTTGACAAATTTCACACAATTGGATCAAATATGATGCATTACCTCAGTTCATGATAATGCTAAATGATGCACCCAATCTTCATGTTTCTTACTACAGATGTATTACTGTTAGATGTTACACCTTTTCCACATTGTTGCACATTCTGTTAATAAAACTTGCAACAACAGCCTGTTCTGCATCTCATGAACTCCCTGAGGTAATGTCACACATTTACAAAAAATAAGCTAACAGCTATTATTTAAAAAGGAACATTTCTGCACAAGAATTTAACAGGGAAGATGCAAGAAATGTGTTTATTTATAAATACAAAATTGAACACGCCTGCATAAAAGTGAGTGCAGTACTTCAAAGCACAATTTCTATCATGATGAAAAGAAATTACACGTGTATATCCCAAAGTGTATTTTTTTTCCCCCTATTCATTTATCTGCAAATAATAATCACCTGTATGTCATTGCTTTACTCTCAAATTGCAAAAATGAAATACTCCTTAACTGATCTTTACAAACAATCATATTTCTAGTTATTAATAACTTACATCAAACATGGAGCCTAGAGCTAATCTCCAGATTCTCTTTCTGCAACCGAAGGACAGCTCATTAACTTCCAATTAGACCTTAATGTTCAGAGAGAAGAAGTTATTTGTGTTGTATTGCCCTTGCTGCACTTGGCAGGGATATTAATGAGGCAGCAAAATGAGCCTAGAAAGAGTTAGATTAAAACTGAAAAATATATATATATTCCTCAAAGCATGCAAAAACTGTTAGAAGTGATTTTCGTGTTAATAGTTCCTTGCTGTAGTTCAGAAAATGCAAATATTCCTTGTGGGTTTTCTTCTTTTCTCTGTGTGATGCCTGTTAATTAAGCAGGAGCACCTCTTCGTGGCTAATAAAATCACACACGTACAACATGACAGTCTTCTGCAGCACAAAGTAAACAGAAACATAAAGAATACAGATAAGATCAACTGCTAATATGCATCGGAGAATACTGAATTTGATTATTTGAAATAAATTTATCAAGCAAATGACATTCTGTCAAAGTGGAGGATGTGTGGGGAAAACAAAAATGGGAGTAATTGTTGCTACCTACTGGTGAGAAGGCATAATACAGCCAGAAGAAGAAACTGTTTTGAAATGAAGAAACTGATATTAAAGTTGTATTTCTACTGTTTTAAAACAATAAAGCTTTTTATGTCTCTGTCTCTCCAACACAGCTTCATGCTGCCACCTCCAGAATGAGTTCAGTTATGTTAAAAAAGAACAATATTTCCCAAAGCATGCAAAAACTTCACATTTTTATTGCCATTATTATTGTCTCCCTCTGTTTACCTTATAGTTAGCATTGCACATTGTTGAATTAGGTTATGTGCAGTATGTGACTAAAACAACGTCTGAGCAAAGATAAAAGTAGTCATACAGCGCCATCTAACGGTGAAATGACAAACAACCAGTTGTACCAAACCTGAGGATGTGAGATCAGTAGGAGAAAAAGTGGAGAGAACTGCTACATACCGCCACTTACTGGTGAGTCAAGATACACACAACTAGTGGCAGGAATTTAGCTTTAAAACATTCAGATACATAGGAGCTGTTAATGTTTTCCTCAATGGACACAGACACTTGAACCATTTTTTTTATAGATGGATACAAAGTAGATTTCAACAATTTTTCATGTACTTTTTTTTCTTTAAGCAACCTAACTTAAAAACTTTCGTAAAAGACAATATCTAGCTGAACTTTTGTTTGAATAATGATGTTCTGAGACTATACGTTACATCTTAGGGTAAAAGTAACCTATGAAGCCAGCACAAAAATGTTTGCTTTTTAATAGGATTATTACGTAAATTAAGTTGTGTCTTTCCTGTCTTTGGACTTCTCATTGTGCCATAAGATATTGATAAGTATCCTTTGGCTTCCTGCAGCCAATATTTTTTTCTTCACTGATCCGTTCTACTTAAATTAGTTTATTTCTTGTAAGACTCTTCAGAAAGCCTATTGGCATCATTAAGCCAGGACAGGAAAAACAGTCAGGAGCTTCTTAAAGATTTCAGCTAAAACTTGCTTCCAATTTTCTATGTAGAAGAGAGCAGAAAATATCTAAAATTTGCTCCAAATCTGCTTTATTTGTAGTAGGTTCAAATACAGTATGAGTATCATATAAAAGTCAATATTTATATTAATTGTTTAGAATTTAATTACAATAAAAGTAGCAAAGAAATCAAAATAAAACATGTTTGTACAGTAGTTTAAATTGATTTACCCCAAACAAATTTCTTCTGTTTTTTCTTAATTATTACACTTAAATGTTAGAACATCAAATCTATTTTAATATAAAAGATCATATCAAATGATTATTTCATTTAATAAGGGCAAAAAAAAGACATACACAAATGAACTAACCTAAAATTATAAATGTAGCAGCACAAAGAGACACAATCAGTGCTTTTGGAACGGAAAATATTTTTATTAAAAAAAAAAACATGAACTTTTTTGTGTTCATATTCTTATTTCAATATGTAAACAGAGTACAAGACTGAAAATAGATTTTATAAAAATGCTTAAAAATACTTACTAATTTAGTGCAACACCAAACACCAGTAAACAAGCTTCATCTACATTACTTTATTAACCCGACTGTGTGCTCAGAGTTCAATACAATCTGACAATCCAAAAACAGAAGCAGCAGAGCCCGTGTGAAAATAGCCATAGATAGGAAAGTTGAGCGGCACAAAATAAGTGACAAATACAGATATTTCCAGCACTTAGAAAACTTGTGTAAGTCTGCTGTTTAGTTATACTGACATTTGCATAATTCTGCAGCGCTAAGTATGCTGTTTGAAATCTATCACAAGTAGTTTGGTCCTATGTTACAAATGCAACATGAAAATAAGCAAAACATCAAAACAATAGAAGTTTTATGTTAACATCTAGCAAAAAGAAAAAACAGAAAGGCAGCATCACTGTCCCTTTAAGCCACAGCATTTCTACCCTGGCAGTAAACCTCTGTTTTAAAATATGTATGTGTTACATACATATGCAAGAACATTGCCTAAAAATGATGGATTATTACCAAACAGGAGAGAGCAGACCGTTATGTGCTCAAGGCCAAAGAAAAATACAAACAGGGCACAAAGAGGATTAAACAAAAAAGATAAAATAAACTTTATTAAAAATGTATTTATTCCTGATTGAGCCTTTAAAAAGGAAGCAGATGCAGATAAAAGGTAACAATAGATTGTTTTCTGTGTAGTATTAAAAGTAAAAAAAAAAAAGTGTGTTGCATAATTTAATTTTAGTGTGAAAATACAGTTTGGCAGAAATTGTATTCCCACCATACATATTTCAAAATCCTTTAATAAACTAAATTCTAACGTTTTCTTTAGTGGAGCATTTTTAAAGTGGCAGTATTGTGTAAAAATTGACTTTTTTGAGCTTTACTTTATGTTATAATGTTATTCCCTCATCAGAAACATAACTGGAGTGTAGCTTTGATTCTTTCATGCATGTTTGAGAAATCCTTTAATCTCCGCTGGCAGCCATTTGGGTTTGCAAAACGCTCGCTCTCACTAAGCTACATCTTTTCCACTCAGCTCCTCCAGACGAGCGGCAGCAGCAATTAGAAAACACCTAGTAGAGCTGCACATCTGCGGAGTTCATCATGCAGATGCGTTTCACTGAGCTACTTCTCAGTGTAACGCTGGTAAAAACATTGTTCCGAGTGTTAATGGAGAAACGCTGTTGTGATGACGTGCTGAAGGCGGAGTCTCGAAAGGAGCAAGGAGTTTCTTAAAGAGACAAAGCCCCAATTTCAAAGCATTATATTGTGATATTTTACATATACAGCCTTTTTATAACAACCGAAGGTGACATAGCTACTTGATGGTGCTATAAAATGCACCTATGTGCCTGCAAAATACATAATACTGCCTCTTTAAAACATGACTGATTTGGAGCAAATCTCTTCCTATGCAGATAAGTTGGTGTAGTGCATATGTCACTTTCAAGTTACTCCTTTTTTTTGGGCTCTTCGATGAGCTTCCCCTTGTTGTACTTCTGTCCAATTCCATAAGGTACATGTGCAGATATGGTTCCCAGCTCATTGGCCCCCTCAATGTGGAACATCTGGTCGTCGAAGAAGATGTGAGGTCTGATTTTCTGCAACAGAGGGCCTTTGGGAGCCCCGGCCAGAAAGAGGGCCTCATCGATCTCCAGGCCCCAGCTGCGGAGGGTCTTCAGGACACGTGCGCCGGAGCTGGCTGCGCTGCGGGCCGTGACCAGGAAGGTTCTGATTGGGCAATTCAGACGCTCGTTCTTGGCATAAAATTTTCTCTGAAGCTTACCGAGGGCCTCCAGGAAACATTTTAATGGACCCTGTGAAGCACAGAATCAGGTTAATGTCCCATAAAATGAGGAGTGTGACAACAGATATATTAAAAAAAGCTAAGAATTTATTCCTCTTGAACTTTTTTTATATTAAAACCACAAACTTAACTTCTTATTGGGATTTTATAGTGATGCCCAAACTTTTTTTTATTTTATTTTACAAATAAAATCTGAAAAGTGCTGCATGCACCTGCATTCATACCTGAATCAATACTGTGATTTTTAAGTGTTCACAAAATTTTCAATTGGATTTACGTCGGTCCTTTGACTGGGCCATTCTAACACATAAATATGGCTGTATGTTTTTGTTTGTCCTATTTGAAGGTGCAGTTCAAATTTTAGCTCCATCAATCATCCCATCAACTATGACCTGTGTTGAAGTAAAAGATAAAAGTTACTGTTCTGATCAACTCCTTGCAATTTCTTTAATAAGTGCACAGCTTCATTTCAATGGGTCTGTATTATTTGATCGAGTTGACTGCATATAAGATAGATTATTTCTTGGAAAATGCTTGAGAGGACATTTGTAGTAAATCTGCACTACATAAATTTAATTAAATTGATTCAACTCCAAATTGTCGTACTGGGTTTTACTGAGATTTATTCAAAGGTGTAACAAGTAAAAATGGGCTGAATACATATGCATGGAGCACTTTTTGCATTTTTATTTGCAAAACCTTTGATTACCAATATATTAGTCCCTTCTTAATTATGTGCTATGTTGTCTCAGTTTATCCTATAAAATCTCAGTATAATTGAGATTTGTTGTTGCAACCGGATACGATGTGAAGCCATGACAGGGAATGAACAGTTTTGCATAGTCCTTTACAGCAGGTTAGACAGGTTCATAACTCCAGGAGTTAAGAATCTGACAAACCTGTATCTCCACATTCAAATTGGTTACACGACAAAAATATAGATCTGTGTGCAAGTTCAGACATGTATCACAATTTACTGATGAAGAGAGAAAATACGACTAATGGAAGAAAAAAGAACCTTCAAAGTTGAAGCTGCAACAAAAGTCATTTTAAAGCTATGTAAGAGAATATGAACACTGGGCTGACATGTTGCATAGAGTCATGGCATTTGTGTTATTTTAAGAAGACGTGTGATCTCATTTTTACAGGTATCAGACATGTTGCACGGAGATGACAGTGCCTTTTTACCTGAGCCAAAGGTTTATTCTCAAACTGTTTCTCATGCTCAAAGAAAGTGTCGAGGCCGTGCTTCTTCACAATGATTTCTGACTCGTCTGAGAAGAGGACGGCGTCACCATCAAACGCCACTCTCAGCTGAGTGTCGCTCAGATCGCTCTCCTGTTTTGGCATAAACATGGTGGCTGCAGCAATTCCTTCATGGAGGAAAGAAACGGTTAAAAAAAACCTGCTGACATGTGAATGTTCTGTTCTTGGAAGTCTGCCGCAGGCTAATGTCAGTCCTATATTTCATTATAAGATGTTTGAACTGACGCTCAACTTCAGGTTTCAGCAACCACCTGTGTGGATTTCACCAAAATAATAGTGACTTGCAAAAGCTTCCCTACCGCTTGAATGTTTCCACATTTTGCAATGTTATGATCACAAACTTCAGTGTGTCTTTCTTGTTTTCTTTTCAGTTCCTGGTTCTTTGTGGTTATACATCATTTTGGATAAAAGCAGCAAATCCTCACATTTAACAATTTGAAACTAGTAAAAATACACCATATTTGATCAAAAAAAGAGAGATATTTTTATCAAGAATATGCAAATTAAATTATTAGATTAGACTGGATGAGCCATAAAGTTCAGCCTTTCTGTTAACCAATTTGCAGTGCTTTACAAATGCATAAAAAAGCTGAGAAAACAAATGGTTACTATGGAGATTTGATAATACCTATATGCTACTTTTTCTGCATGCTGCCAACAGTGACATGAGAGGATTTATTTTCCCCCACAAGACAATGTCTTGGCCCCCATTGTCCTGGGGGGCAAAACAAACTTAGGGCCACATTCAGCCTTGTTTATCATCTCATTTCAGATGAGAACAATAATTATTTTTTCAATTTCCCGACACTCCATCTTCTTCACCGTCGTGTTTTCTTGAATTTGATTATGATGTATGTACGATTAGAAATACTTCAGTTTCATTTAGCGTAAAGAAATCTTTAGTGGTGAAATTAACTGTGACACTGGTGATTAAAAATTATTTCATAATGCAGGATTTTTTTTTTTTTACCAACATAATAAATTTGTTGGAATTAAATGTTGATTTTTCAGTGTGAGATTTATGCAGCTGTAATAAAATATTTATTTATTTTCAGGGTTTTTGTGAGAGGTGCCAATAATTATGGAGGGGAACAGTATTAAATAAATATTTAAAATAAAAGTTTGTGTGTCAAACGTTCTGGCTGTAATAAAAGGATATCTCCTCTTACCTGCCTCTATTGCTTCTGTAACTTTCTCTGGAGTTGTTGAGAGATAAAGGTTTGTCATGTAGGCCTTCAGGTAACCTATAGGACTTTTCCCTCCAGTCATACAGAATCTCTCTATGGTCAAACCTGAAAGAGCATCAAATACATTAGATATGCATGAAGAATGAAACCCCAGTTCTAATGAGTTCCCTTCTTGATTATGCCTGCTGATGTAGCGAGGCGGTGAGACGTTGCAGAGCTGAACGATTAACAATGTTTGGTTAAGAAACGCAGCGTACCGTAGTGATTAATGCTGTTAATGAGGCGCACGCCGACTTGAGCGTGGTTGTTAGTCATCAAGACGATGTCAAACAGTTCCTCGCTGTCTGGGTAAAGGTTCCTAAGTCGAGTGTTGACATTCATGAGAGCCTGTAACACATATCAGACCTTCTGAACACTCAAAGAAAAAAAAGCATATTGAGTTATTGTGATACACATTTGGTAACAGCAGTATTACAAAAGGTTTGCCATACTTTCCTGTTTAAATAAATTGCACAATATATGCTCTGACTGTGGAAATAAAGGATTTTAGTGAGTTTGGAATCATGTATTTCCTATATTAGATAGACATATTATACTATAGAAGCAGTGCAAACGGATGGATGGATGGATGGATGAGATTCAACTCAACTCATGTTCCACTTCTGGTAACAAAATAAGGTCAGATTTTTTCATAATGCCCCTGTCAAACCAATAAGTGACACCTGTCTCAATGTTGTGCCTACCTTAAAAGAGGAACTACAACTCAACTGACAAAAAAAGAGAAAAAATATATACAGTACAGACCAAAAGTTTGGACACACCTTTTAATTCAATGAGTTTCCTTTATTTTCATGACTATTGACATTGTAGAATCACACTGAAGGCATCAAACTATTAATAACACATGTGGAAATATGCACTAAACAACAAAGTGTAAAACAACTGAAAATACCCCTTATATTCTAGTTTCTTCAAAGTAGCAACCTTTTGCTGTGATTACTGCTTTGCACACACTCTGCATTTTCTTGATGAGCTTCAAGAGGTAGTCACCTGAAATGGTTTTCACTTCATAGGTGAGCCCTGTCAGGTTAATAAGTGGGATTTCTTGCCTTATAAATAGTCATGAAAATAAAGAAAATCCATTGAATTAGAAGGTGTGTCCAAACTTTTGGTCTGTACTGTATATATTGTCGCTTGATGTGATAACCTTCAGTTGTGGACTTATTTATTCCAAGAAAACAATTGTACAATAATTAACATACAGAGGAGCAGCATCGAAAACAAGACCAATGTGAAAATTCACAATAAGAGAAAAATCTTATTATGGGAGTCAGAGATTGAAAAGTAGATACCTGTTAGGCTGTTCGGTCTATTGGCAATTACTTTGCAAAATACTCTAAAAACTGTTCCTGTAATTGTGACTGTAGTTTTATGATGCTCATAAGTTACTGACTCCTAATGAGATAATCATAAAAGAGTTTGATTCTTTTGGTGTATTTGAATGACTGGGTCACATCAACATAACAGGTGTGGCAAAGTTACAATAACAATTTTGACCAGTTTATGGATGGATGAAGATGCTCTGTTTAACAGCTTCTTCTTTCAATAAAAAATATAAAAACACATGTTAGTATTGTCTTTTATTTTTGGACAATCAATAAAAAAAAACTTTAAGCAATTCTGTTGAGCTTTTACTCTTCTGTCACCAAAAGCAGAAAGGGCACCAAAACTTGCTTAGGGTCCAACATCCCCTTAAATACGCCCCTGCTAAGAAGTTAAACTACATGGATAAAAGACTTTAGTTTGGTGAGCAGCACCAAGACTGATGGCTTGTTGCCAGTACCAGTACTAGGCTACACCTGGGCTGCCTTAAAAGGGCCCACGCCCGGAGTTACAGCTTTTTGCCACTCCCTGAACGACAGGCCTACCTTTACAAAAGGGAAAGCAGGTCCCGTCTTTAACGGATCGTTTTCATGTTCCACCTGAAAAGCGACGTACTTCTCCACTCCTTCATCCTCGAAGATTTTCCTCTCCGCCACCATGTTGAAGAGGGTGCGAGAGGAGACGGCGATAGTTACCGCATACTGGGGTTTGGGCTGACACAGACAGAGGACGACAGAAAACCCATTACCGATACCTAAACTAAACTACTTTAAAAGTCATAATGTTAGGGATAAGTAATAAACTCACCGGCCTTGGTACTTTTGTCTTTAGATTGTCAAAGAAAGCTTTAGCTGCTTCCCAGTCTTTTTCCTCTTCATTGTCTTCGGTTGCTGTTTTTTCCTTTGGTTTAATTTCGCTCATTTTAAAAAAAATAAAAAAATAAAACTGAAGCGAGTCGAAATAAAATCTAAAATAAACTCAACTAAGTAGCGTGCAGTACGCTACAGTTACTCTGTTGCACCTACTAAACTTTACGGAAGTGAAAGTAGGGAAGCCCGGTGGGAGTTCCTACCAGCAGTGACGCAAGTTGTCATGACAACACTTTCACCTCATGGTTATTGACTACCACAGTAACACGTTCTATCAACGGCTGTGTACAACTATAGTAGTAGTAGTAGTAGTAATAAACTAGCTTCTTATTTATGGAATAGCCTAATAATGAATAACTATTGCAGAAGAAGAATCTTGTGCAGGCGAAACTGATACAGACGTCACAATAAAATGGAAACAAATTAATTAACACACTGAAAGAAACTTTACTTAAACGCAACAAAAGGTTAATGTGATCATTTAAGCAAATGTTTAATACTGAAAAAGAAGGCATACTTTGGTTTTGCATAAGGTCGTGAGCAAATTAGAATTGCATGAAAAAATGCAGAGAATAGAACTTTATTGGCCTTTATGCAACATTATTGTACAAAGTTAATAATGCACATCGCCATAAATACAGCATCGATAATCTTAAGTATGGTCATGGCAGTATCATGCTGTGGGAATCCATGTCCAACAGGAAAGCTTGACAGAGTAGTTGGATGGATCTAACTACAAGACAACCTTTTTTTGGAAATGTGAAAATGTTTCAAGGGGATATTTATGCAAGACAAGATTATTTGTGTTAAATAGAGAGCAATCTTGGAAGAACTGTAAAAGGCTGCAAAATACTAAATATTACCATTTATATAAATTGAATCTGAACGCAGAATTATAAAATTGTACAGCAAATAAGCAAGCTGCACTTTTCTTAATGTGAGAACAGTATCATTATAGCAATACGTGCAAATATATTACAGAGGCAACTCTAAGACATGCACAAAAAATTACAATAATTTGTAAAAAATAAAACAAAATAAAAATAATGTTAACAATAATGGACTAGGCTGTGTTGGTCTATCACATAAAGTCCTACTAATACATTATAAAGTCTGTAGTTATAAAGTGACAATAAAACTGGAAAAAAAAGTTATGCTTTTGCGAGCTACTGTACGTTATTTAAATATTCCATTTAAATGTTTAATACAATACGGGCATCTTGGAGCGCTGCTCTCGTTAAATCTTTAATTGCTTACACAACTGTGACTCACACACAAACACATGAATGACCTCCCTCCTCCTCTGCTGCACCCCCTCCACCCAGCAGTTGGTTGGTAGAGTCCGGGACGGAGCATCATGGCGATTGACGGTAAGTCTGCCTCTCAGGTACCAGCCCTCATGTTAAACTTTACTATGAAACAGAATCAGAATTCTTCTATATAGATGATCGAGTCCGATTGTTTCTGCGGCCGGTCTCCCTCTTGATCCACGCGGCAAGAGAGGCACCGCAGAGCCGGGGCGCGCGGGCGGCTGTAGCAGCGCGGGACGAATGATGCTGAGAGATGCGGACACTTTGGTGATGCAGGACGGTTGTGATCCGTTTGTGGGATGCTCACGTGAAGTAATGCGGCATGTAAACAGAGACGGAGACAGTTCCGTGGGGGCTCTCCGGTGTCACAAGTAAAAAAAATACATTAGGAAAACGTTTGTCCAAGACACAACCACAAATAGAGAATAATTTAAATATATAATGTTAAGCTGCTGTTACAACGAGACCGCTCTGCGGATGAATGAGATGGGATCTCGTCCCCCAGAAAACAACGCTGTTAGTTTAAAATCATTCTATTTCATGACTGTGTGTGCCGTTTAGCTCCTTTTATCAACAGTTAGTGTTTATAGTGAGTACCAGCGTGGCGACGAAGAGGTCTTCTGTCACTGAAATTCAGCGGCTGAACAGTGTTAATGTCACGTGTGGCCATGCGTGCATGTTGGATGAGTTTAATGACGACTTGCCAGCAGTGTCACACCTTTAGAAAGACAACATCGTTCTTCGATAGTCCATTCATTGCTCTTCTGCTTTGAGTACACACTTTAGTCCGAAGGATGTTAACAGGGGTGGTTCTTGCGTGATTGGCGCCCCGGGTGAGCCAGAGCCCCCTACCACTTTGTAAAGCCTAGGAAGCTTTACAAATAAGAGGGTAATGTGAGTTGACTAGTTAAGGATTGAGCCACAAACCCGTTGGAAGAGGAGTGAAATAGACTGAATATCTCTAAAATATATACCGTAAAGTGGATACATATCTTTCACATGTCGCATAGTAAATGAAGAAATGTGGAATTACCTAAAAGAAAGCACATTTTTACTCTTAGGCTACAAAAATTGAGTATTTATTTTATGATGTTCTCTTGTGTTTTACTAAATTTCTGTTTTGAGTATTTCTGCCACTTGGCACATTTTCTGGATTGGTTTCTTTTTAATTAAGTGAGTACAAGGATGGAATAGCCTACTCTGACAATACGTACACTTTGTTAAGTTGAGTGCAGAACCAGGGCCAAGCGCTAGCAGAGAAAACATTCTGGTCTGACACGTTTCTCATGTGTTTCCTTGCTAATGCCACCCTGGGCAAGTGCCCATGCGGCAAATATGAAAAAACGCCACTGCTTGTGAATAATTTTAATAACATAAATAACATTAAATATTTGTAAAAGAAAAAAAAACCCTCATATCTCAGTTTGGTTAAATGCAATAAATAAATAACAACAAGCTCTTGCTGGGCTTTGAATGTGCCAAATGTCAGCGAGGTTCAAGACTACAAAGTGAATTGTATATGCACATGTGCAGCACTTTAATCTACTTGTTGGCTTATCTAACCTCAGTGACCTTTGTGTAGTCTGCAAATGTAAAAGACTACGTAAATGATTTTAAAACAAATAGTTATGACACTAAATAGAACACAGTGCAAATAAGGCCAAACTGTTTTGTTGCAGTCTCACAAGCTTGGACTACTTTCTCAAATTCAACAAATGAGAGAAGAGAGCCTTAACTTTGACTTAAGATATACTCACTGCTGGCAAGAATTCATTCTGACTGGCAGGAGTATAAGTCCAGAGGTCTGATAATTAAAACTTCCATTTCTTTTTGGGATTGTCCAAATAAAAAATAAAAAAAGTGTTCACTGAATGTCAGACAAAAGTAATACTACAGAAACTCTAAACAATTTAATATTCTTAACACTAACTAAATATGAACTTCGTAGTTAAAGGAACACTAGCTGGTAAAGGAACAAGTAAAATTTTGTGAATAATTGCAGTTTATCAAATACAATTATTGACATTCGTGGATATATCCAGAAGGGGTCAGTATTTGGGTCCAAACCCCTCCATTCACTAAATATTATTTTTGTAAAGCATATATCTTCATGTAAAACCGTTTGACAACTCCCTGCATTGTGTATCATTTTCTGAGAAGTGCGACACATAGTATATGTAGCAGGTGTGAGTTATGAGGCTTAAATCACAGAACGTTTTGAAAAAGAATCCATGGTGGACAGATTGAACTGGAGATTAAATTACATACCACTGGGTAAGACTTAAAGAATGGTGTTTAAGCTTATTTACTATGAACTGCATATTGTTAAATGCTATAAAAATGGAAAGAGAAAATCAGTATTCTACTGTTTTTAAACAGTTTCAGAAGGAGACAACAACAACACATTGAATAAGGATATCCCATCTGCATCCATGGACTTCTAAAACAAGTTTCAGCTTGCTGAAATATATTTTATTCATATAAAGTACATAAATTTTTTAGGTGTTTTGATTGCAAAGTTGTAATGACATTAAAATCATTCCCAGGATCCTTGGCAGGGTTATTTTAGGTGCAGTACATTGAATATAAGTCTTTAAATATTATTTTGGATTAATAAAAAAAATCGTTCAGCTAGGGAATAAAGTACATGTTTTGACAGTTCAATCAGTAATCCTGTTTCTTTAGCTTTTTTTTATTTCTGCGTATTCCAGGAGGGGGGAGAAACTGTGGTGCTCATGAACTCATCTGTGCTAGACGAGGTAAGACCATGTCTTCAAAAACCTTTATCAAGTTTTTTAACATCCTCGTTTATTTACAACATTTTACTGTAAATAAATGTAGATTTTTTTTTTTTTTTACTGTCCTCAGAATACAGTGTTTCAGTGAATTATGTATGCCGTGTCAAGTTTTGGTTTGCCTCAGCGAAAGACGGCAGCTGTGTGTGTATGATTTATTCAGCATGTAGGTTTTGTTTCGTTCCAGGTGTCCATGTGTAAGCAATGCTTCCGTATTCTAAACAGCCACGCTCCTTAAACTGCATCATCCTCTGCTCCAAAGACTTCAACCTATATTTATTTTTACTTTAACTTTACAGAAATCTGACAGATTAATTACACTCCCTTGTTTTCATCCTCGCTGAGACGAGCTCACATTTCTCTGAGGGCATTATTCATTTCAGAACGCTTCGGTGGCTGCGTTTTCACGTTTGTTAGACAGCTTGCAGGAGTCATTAGCTGGAGAAGCAAGCTGATTGAATCCTGAGGCTGAGCTCAGAGTCCTAAGTTAAACCTCAGTTCACAGACTAATTTAGCTCGGTTTTCCTTGTTTACTTTGTCAGGTCAAAAACAAATTGAACACAAACACTTATGAAGGAAAGAGGGGCATCACCTCTGCTGGCAAAAGAGATGTTGGGGATCATATAAACTCCTCCGCTTTCAAGTGTACATCGATGAACGCTTCAGGTTACCCCAGGCCTCTGAATTATTCAGCTGTTGTTAAAATTTACAAAGCAGAGTGATGTATGAAGCGTCATCACATCTCTTTAGCGCCAGTGCCATAAGCTGGAAGTTTTTAACAGACGGCTGATGTGCCCACCGCTGCAGAGATCATGCTGGCTCAATCGACAGTGAGAGTTGACACGTGAACCTTAAACCTGATTAAGTGTGAGGGATTTATTACATGCGTGGTTACCTCAGAGGTGGATGACTTTGTTTTAAGATACAAGATATATCTGGATTATAACACAATTGCGGTTATAAGGTAAGACTGTCGCTTTATTATCTAACTTGTGTTTTGCCATTCTTTATGATTGGGCATTGATCATTTTTGGCAGAGTGCAGCAGGCATGCTGTACTACTTGAAAAAGCTGAAACAGTGTCTTTCCTGTTGCTATGGTGAGAAAAGTCTGTCCATGTCAAGTTTAGTTCACTTTCACTGCAGTTAAGGAAGATCACTACAGATCTAACATAACGGCTTATTTTAACCAGGCTTCGTAAGTTATTTTAATCAGCAACGCTGGGAAGCATAAGCAACATGTTAAATGCTCTATTTGAATATTTGTGGGTTTGACTGGTAGTAATATTTGTCTTCAGTGTTAAATGAAATATTTTATTTTAATTATATACTACATTTTCAACAAAATCTGGTAAAATGTTGTCTAGTGTGTGTGTGTGTGTGTGTGCGTGTGCACCTAAGGCACAAAGCTCATGTTGAGAGGTCACAGCGATTTAAAACAAAGCTTGCATTTATGAAAACGCATTTAGCGTGACTATATGGGATAACACGACATGCACAAAGGCAGGTGCAAAGGATAATTTGGTGTTCATTCTTCAAAGGCATTTTAGAAACGTCCCCAATTGAGACTATTTTTACTGAAATCAGTTCCAGGATCCTTGGCAGGAAGCAAAAAAAAAGTCAAAAAGGTGTAAAAAGTTAAAGCCAGTCATTTTAACTTAATACATAAAAAACTGAACTCACTACGGATTTTCATATTACAGGTGTGTGTGTGATCGGCGTGTGGGTGCGTGTGCGTGTGCAGGGGGAGAAGGGGTGTTTTCCAAGGACAAATTGCAACAATTCTTAAAGCTCTGAATTGTCTTAGGGTCAATTCAATCCGTCACTAATTTGTTGATCCATTTCACGCAAACATGCAATTATTCTGTTCTTACCTATTTTCACTTCATAGAAATAAATCTCATTTTAGTTTCCTGAGTCAAGAAACTGAATTATAAAGATGCAGCAGCAAATATAGGTGAACTACTGACTGAAACATCCACTGCAGAGACACTTCCGTCATTTAGGCAAATTAATTCTGGAATAAAGCATTTTCAGCAGTGAAAATGATAAAAAAATACACCATTGTCATTGGCTCCAAGGTTTTTGTCCATTAATCCTGCAATATAGTTCCATACTCTACCTTAAGAGTTTAAATAAAGAAGTCAAAAGCCCTGATATAATTTCTCTGCTTAATTATTAAAATGTGTCGGTGAGTTTAAGCTACATATCTCAATGTACACTGCTCAAAAAAATAAAGGGAACACTTAAACAGGTGTTTAAACACTTAAAGTGTTCCCTTTATTTTTTTGAGCAGTATATTTCAAAAACTAAACAAAATAGCACTTCTTATTATAAGTTTAGTCTAAAAAGTATTTTTCTTACTAGCTGTTCTTTTCTTTTTAACGGTTAAGAACGCTGCTCAGACTGCAGCTAATTTGCCTGACAGTCTCCTAAATGATGGTCCAATCTGATTTTTCGGGCTTTACTGAATCTACTTTTCTGTTAGATACTGCTCCTTTGAGACTCTAGTAAAAATAGCACAGGGCTGCCTGCTTGGTTACATGAAGTGTGGATGGCCTACATACACCGCCGCGGCTTATGTCTGCCTAAGAGGAATAATGGTTGATTCAACTCACAGCAGCTAATGCTCACCATTTTGACTGAAAAGTTTAGACTTATTTCAGTGTAAGCTGTTTACTTTTTGAAATAATAAATTATCAATAGATGATTGTTCTTACAGTAACTCAAGTTTGTGTTTTATTATTGCTCAGGTCTAAGAAGATTTTCCGCTTCTTTAAAACGATTTGGTGTAAAAATTTTTTACTGCAGTGTTGCATTTCTCTAATTTTTTTTTCTTGTTGTCTTTCTCTTTTTCTTGTCTGTTCTCCTCTTCTCTTCCCCAGTTTCTCCTGAACTACTGGGTGTTTTGTCTTCCATTGCAGCCTTCGTGGCGTTGATGGCTCTGTTTTTTCTTTACCTCAGCAACAAACTGTCTGTGCAGAGTCCCGACAATCTGTCACATCTCAATGGACAAAAGAACCCCCACCAAGGTACTCAACACATTTACAGACTGGCCATATGAGCAGAAATGCTCTCAGTTATTGGTTACAAAAATGCTCACAGCGTGGGGGATTTACAGTTGCAAAGATAGTCTGCTATACCTGGAGAAAATACAGAAGAGCAGTGACTTTGCAAAACCTCTAAAATGAATTAAAATACCAGAAATGAACTCGTCAACAACAAAACAGTCTCCTGTATTATATATAAGTCTGTAGTGTTTGCAAGACAGAAGTATTTTCTTTCAAAGATACACATAAACTAAAATCAACAAACGAGTAGCTTCACCTGAAGAAAATTTAACGTCTCCACCCAGACTCCAAAACCAAATCTTAAGTTTGGGGTAATTTTGAAGAGAGTTGTGGGCAAGAAAGGTAATCAAAGTCACATAGATTTGGCAAACAAAGTCTACATCAACAAATTAGTTTAAAGGTTGCACACCAGAACTACATCGCTGTTGTAGTTTTTTATTTTATTTTATCAACACCAAACTCTTTATGGTTTAGTTTGGCTTTCAATTGAATTAACCTTTTATTTCTCCCATAAAAGGTGAAAACATTTAGGAAATGATTTATCATGGCCTCATTTGTTCATAACACGAAAGCCTGGCATCAATTAACTAATCAACTTCCTTTATGCCATTGGGTAGATTTGGTTACAGTGAGGTGAGCCAGCTTTCTTAACAAACAGGAAACTTGTCATAAACACAAGTATAACAGGACTAAAAGTGGCCCAGTGCTTGGTACTTTAAAATATTAAAAACAATGAAACAAAAACACTGAAAGCGGACTTATATGTAGAGCCCAATTTATATTAAGGAGAACTTAGATAATGTGAATTTTCTTAAAATTCAGTTTCACAGCTAAGCAGCAAACATTTACCCAGTGTAGGCTATCTATTATCAACAAGCTGTTGAATGCATGTACATACTGTGATGATGGCATCACACCCTGCTAACCACCACATGTCTGTGTCAGTGCTTCTGATGAGGTAATCTCGTGGTCAGCGTGTAATAGAATCCCCCGACTGAGAGATGGCCTTCTTCAAGAGCTTCCAGCCGACCCTGCCGTCTGTCAACATTTCTTCCATCCTGGACTCCGTCACCAGTCGTGTGGATGACCTGGCCAACGCAGTCAGCGATGCCACATATGCCGTCAGCGACCAGCTCACCGAGCAGGTTACTACGATCATCAACAAGGTGCAGGAGGAGGAGGAGGGGGAAAACAGCAGGTGCCAGGATGCTGCTCAGGCCTCCGGCTCGCAAGAGGGAAGGGCCGGTAATAAAAGCATGTGGCAAATGCAGAGAAACTCAGACGCTGGCCAGACTGGGTTGAGAAACAACCAAAACAGTGACACAACGGAGGGGCAGAACTCCCAGAGTCAACTGGAGTGGGAATGGAGGGACGGATGCTGGCGAGTTAAAAAGACGGAGGCCGAGCTGGCAGAAGAAGAGATGAGGAAGAAGGAGGAAAAGGAGATGCAGGATAAACGAGAGCAGAGGAGAAAGGAGAGGAGAGAGAGGCAGCTGGAGAAAGAAGCAGAAACCAAAAGAAATAGAGAGGAAGCCAACGAAGAAGGGAAGGAAGAGGAAGATGAAACTTCTGAAAAGATAGATGACAGAGAAGGACGAGAAAGGAAGACAAATGAGAGTGAAGATCCCATATCTGCTCAGCAAAAAAGTGATGACTGTGATAAAACTTCTTACTTAGCTGATAGTGAAATAGAAACAAAAACATCAAAAAAGGAGGAGGAAAAAGACGGAGAAGCCGAAGAGGGGCAGGAGAGAGAAGCAGACAATGAGGAAGAGGATGAGCCATCTAGGTCATCTTCTAAAGTCAAAAAGAGGAAGTCGGATAAGAAAAAGGACAAAGAGAGTTCAAAGAAACCTGAGGAAGACTTAGATGTGGAGAAGAAGAAAGACAGAAGCAAGAAAAGCAAGAAGAAAAAGAAAGGAAACCAAGGTCAGAGTGAGCTGCTTCTGTGTGAACACCAAAATCTGGATCTCTCCTCAAGTTTCCACTCCTACCTTTTTGGAGTGTTGTCCTCTTCTGCGTCTTCTTCTTGCCTCTTTAAGAATTGCATTCACCATTACTGAAGAGATAAATGCAATGCTTGAACTAAAGCGCCCATATGTCCTGTACAGATGGAGTTGTATCAAACAGCGAAGAGGAAAAAAGCCCGGAGGGTGTGACCCAGCAGAACATAACGTCTGCGTGGAGCAAAGGCAAACAGTCCAGTGAGCAGGGAGGATACAGCAGTGAGGCCTCCAGCGAACAGGGTGAGACTGCACATATGGTCTTCTCTCTAGTTATGCAACATCTTTTTGAACCAGTATGGTAAGAAAACATATGTATTTAAATTCTAAAGGTGGCACATGGCCCGTTCAGAATAATTTAAAGACATGGGGAATAGTTTTTTTTAAGAAACATATCCCAGATAACAAAGAAAATACAGTCAGTAATTACAGATTATCATAGCATAATTACTGTTGTACCGTAGTATAGTTACTGGTATCAGTAATTATACCAGTAATTACTGGTATGGTTACTAATATCTGCCATATTTTTCCAAGCATCTACAAGTAAAACTAATTTTCTATGACAGGACAGGTAAACACAGATTTATGCTTTTAATTACTTAATTTAAGATGCATGGTTGAATTAAAAATAAATATGCCAATATATAACACATGATGCAGGCTAAGCTTTGGCCTGCAGTTCTGACCTCACTAAAAAACTTCCAAACCAAAAATCAAAAATAACTTTTCAGAATTTTGTTTTTGTTTTGTTTATTACGATATATCATTCGCAGAAGACATTAGTAAGCCTCTGTAGGTATTTTATTTTAGAATCTAGCTCAGGGTTAAGATTATTTACCTGCTATTTATCTGCTGAATTACACATACATCCTGTTGGCTGAATACACAATGAAGATAGTATGAATCAAACTAGCATTACTGATTCATAAAGTGGTTATTCTTTAGCTAAAAGGTTTGAATGCTATGCTAAGCTAAGCTAACTGGCACCCAGATGGCAGCTGGTAATGAATACAGAAAACTCAAAGGACAGGAAAGATCATTTAGAGTAAACATTAATGCTTTCTATTCAAAATCTAAAATATCAAACTTTACAAATGTAGTCTTTACATCCACATTGTGTTATAGGAGGTGGTATTATAATGGTGATAAATATTTAGTTCAAAAGATGGGAATAGAAAAATAGATAAGTCATCAATAAGATAAGCAAAATTGTAAAAAGCATTAAATCTGCTGAGTTAGCTGAGAAAAAGCACAAGTGACTTAAGACAGCTGGCAGCAAACCCAGACAGTAACTCTGTGGGCAAAACATTTTTGGATTTAATTTTGATTCTGGCAGTCATTCAACCATGGAGTCCAAAGGACACCTAATGAAAGTTTCTGCATAGCGCAGTAAGTCTCAAATAACAGTGATTCCATCTCATGTTACTTCGTCTTTGTCCCTCTTCGTCTCTGTTGTGACTCCAGCTGCCAGCATTCAGAGGATAAAGAGAGATTCCTCTTTAACTGAGCTCCAGCCTCCACCGTACCAACACGTGAGCTCAGGGACACGCAAGTCCTCACGCTCAGAACGAGGAGTCCGGAGGCCGCCGTCCCCGCAGCAATCTGACAGCCCTCGCTGCTCCAGCGAGGCAAGCGTGGAGCAGGACACCGAGAGTTACCTCAACAAAGGCTGTGAGGAGGACATTCCCAGTGACAGCACTGCTGTCCTGAGCCCAGAGGTTGGTTCTGATTCTCATTATTTCATCTAATGAATCAATACACTTTCGTAATGGTTTAACATCAAATACTCTGTGAAAAGGAAGAGTATAAAACTGTTATACACCATCACGTTATGTCAGTAAGTTACAATATCTTGCAGAAGTTCATAGTCCTTTAATCTTGTATTTGAAATAACAACACAAAGTAGTTGATGATTGCTAAATAGAAAGAAATTAGCACAAGGATTTAATTTCTTTTCCTCTGAAAAGTACAGTGTGCTTTTCAGAGAATCACCTTTTACTACATTTACTGCTACAAGTCGCTATAAGTTTGAATATTGAGAGACTGAGATTTTTGTTCAACTGTGTTTACAAATGCCCACTCCTAATCTCAGGGTTGTTATTTTTTACTATTATTATTTAAGTGGTTATCATTGGCAAAGAGTTAATGTTTACTTTACCAGTCAGTACTAGAACGTGAATGTAACCCCTCTGTTTTTGATGTTTTTAGGATGGTTCTGGTCTCCGGCTTCCTTCGGCCTACGAGCCAGAGCCCATCGCACAATACGGCACGCTGGACGTCGCCTTCGAATACGATTCTTCTGAGCAGTGGTTGGCCGTCACGGTGACGGCCGCCACCGACATCCCCGCTCTGAAACAGACGGGCAACATCGCCTGGCAGGTCCACCTGGTCCTGCTCCCCACCAAGAAGCAGCGGGCCAAAACGGGCGTGCAGAAGGGTCCGTGTCCCGTTTTCACAGAAACATTCAGGTTTTCCAGGGTGGAACAGGAGGCCCTGGGGGACTACGCGGTTCGCTTCCGCCTGTACAGCATCCGACGGATGAAAAAGGAGAAGGTCCTGGGAGAGAAGGTGTTCTACCTGACTAAGCTGAACTTGCAGGGGAAGATCGCTCTGCCCGTCACCCTGGAGCCTGGCTCTGAACTTACAGTGAGAACATCTTGTGAAATTTTACCCTTCTGTATGCTGACTTCACATGAAGCTGCATAACTTGATGATTCCGTTTTGTTTTTTTCTATCATGCCAGGGTTGTGGCTCTCTTGTAAGTGTGTCTCGTAGCGCAGGTGCTTTGTCCTACCGCTCCACCGAAGACTCATCGCTGCCAGAGATCCTCCTGGGTCTCATTTATAACTCTGCCACAGGACAGCTTTCTGCTGAGGTTATACAAGGAAGCCACTTCAAAACTGCAGCTTCTGATAAACCTGTCAGTAAGTACTAAATCTATAATGTGGAAGCCCTTATCTCTTGAATTTAGTTCCGGCTTGCTGTGAATTTTCTATTACTGCAATTTCACTTTTCTTTTGCTACAATATCTGTCTTTCAAACTGGCTGCTACGAGGAGAAAAAGGTCAAATTACAGTGGAAATGTAGAATACAACAGCGCATAATTTAAAGCTACAAACCTATATTGACTTAGCATTTTAATTCTAGTTTTGGTGAGGTCCAGCTCATCTTTACAAAGCGTTACAGTTGTTGCATTTGTCAAATTCTCTCCTGCAGAATTATTGATTCCTTCATTAAAAATGCTGTCTAGGAAGCAAGTTTCACATTCCAGATGGAAAAGGATGAATACTATTCACATTTAAGGAACCCAAATATTTAATGTTAATCCCTTGGAGAATTCTGGGATGTGCCAGAGAAATGGCTGAATCCAACTCTGGACAGAAATAAATACTAATCTGGGAAATAAAACATTAGTGACTTCTTTTGATGTCGCAGGCTGTGTAACTGCTTTTGGAAAGGAGTTGCATTTAACTCCCAGAGATTCATCTTCACAAATTTTACTTCTCTACACAGCGATCAAAAATACTTAATAATCACTTTGACATGCAAGTTGCAACGGAGGCCTGCTCTCTGGTGAACATCACATTCATTAAGTTTATCATCTTTCTTCTTTCCTTTCTCCTGTGTGCCGTGGGGTGCGTCCACTTTCAGACGGTCTGTTTTGTTGTGTGAAACACTTCGTAGGGGGACAGCTGTATATCATGAGAGGTAAGGCAACAGTCACCTAGCGACAACTAAATAAATGTAGTGTGTATGAGTCTAGAAGTTTAAAACTTTTCCTATGATCCAGCAGGTCAATCTGCATTCTTCAAACTGAAATAATTATTTCTGAACAAAGAAAACAAACAAACAAACAAAAAAAAACAATTGACGTTTCAGTTTCCTGGCCTCAGTCATTTTCTTTGACTTGATTTAAAGAATTGAACTATATATATAGATGTAGATATATCTATATATATCTATATCTCTCTCTATATATAGATATATATAGATATCTATATCTATATATATCTATATCTATCTATCTATCTATCTATCTAGATAGATAGATAGATAGATAGATAGATAGATAGATAGATAGATAGATATACAGTGTGTATATATATATATATATATATATATATATATATATATATATATATATATATATATACTGTGTATATATATATATATATATACTGTATATATATATTATGCTATGTTTCACTCTCATTCTGTTTAAATGAAATTGTCACAGCCAAGTGTAACAACAAATTAATATAAATAATTTAAAAGGAAAGTGGTAAATCTGACAAAGGGAAACAAAAATGTGAAATTCAATTTTTATTAAGCCGGTGTATATGGATCTCAAAAGATATATTGGTTATTTATTTTTATACAGTGTTATGAACAGTTATTGTGTCCTAAAACGACAAAAAGTACGTACATGTCAACAGTTCAAAAATGCACATTTTTGACAAAATTAGAAAAAAAAGTAGAGTGTTTAGGATAATATTTAAAATGCTGTAACTACCAACAGCTCTCAGTTGATCTCTATTCGCCTCGTTGGGAGATTACTAGCAACAATTTGTCTTTATTTTGCAGAAACTAGTTTTCACTTTGGCATTAGAAAGTGTTTTTGTATATTTTCTGGTTATAGAAGCCAAACTGTTGATGATTATTGATTTGTAAAAGCAATTAAAAAAATAGTAAAACATCCAAGGGGGTGGATACTTTTTATTAGCACTTTACGTACGCTTATTAAAATGTCTGTTGCAGTGCCTAATTTTAACCACTTGATGGCACTCCATCCCTGATCTCCCGCGCGTCTCTCCTTCCAGACACCTACGTTAAACTGACCATGCTGGACTCCAAGGGCAAAGAGATGTCCAAACGCAAGACGGCCGTGTGCCGCGGCCAGCCCAACCCCACCTACAAGGAGACGTTTGTCTTCCAGGTGGCGCTCTTCCAGCTGTCCGAGGTGTCGCTGGTGGTGTCCGTGTTCTGCAGGCGGAGCAGCATGAGGCCCAGGGAGAGGCTGGGCTGGGTCTCCTTGGGCCACAGCAGCACCACCGAGGAGCAGCAATCCCACTGGACAGAGATGAGGGAGGCAGAGGGGCAGCAGGTTTGCCACTGGCACACTCTGACCGACACCTAGGAGACGCTTTATGAGGATTTATGAGCAACCGTAAAGAGCACCCAAAGCTCCAGAAGAGCAGGAAACACCTTCTGCGTACGAGTGTCCTTGTGTGCGGTGCATTCAGGTGTGAGGGTGGAAGAAGCTTCCCGGTCCTCACTGCCAGGCTGCATGGCTGCCCTGTAACCTGCCACAGGGCTGACTACACGGGGAAGGATTCACACCTCCGACTCCAGCCTTTTGAACGACACACTGTTAAAACAAAAAGAACTGACACTGTAATTCATAAGTAAAAACAATTTGTTTTATATTAAGAAATTATTTTCACAGCAAAATGCGCATGCACACCAAGTGTTTACAGGACCAACATGACACAACACGTCCAGACGTCTTCAGCCTTTGAATTTCGGACCACAGAGTTTGGTGCCGGACCGGCAAGACTCCTTCCAATTTTTTTTCTGGGCTTCAGCTATCACCAGCATACCAGACATGTCTCCAGCACTGACAAAAGAGGATGCAAAGAGTGGACTGTTACAAGAGTCCTGCAACATGCTGCAACTTATGCTTACGAGCTGTTCTTTTTACGATATGTTTACATGCACACGGCATTATGCAAGATAAATTAGTTGGTTTGCTCCGGGATTTTTTTTTAATGATTTTTGGAGAATTATCTTTCATGGATTTTATATTTAAAAAAAAAAGCATTTGCATAACTCTGAAACACTATGCATATGATGCAGGAAGGGTGCACTTCTTCCGTGTGCTTGCCGAGTCTCTTACGGGATTGGACACATCTCTGCATGCCGTCTGCACTGAAGGACAGCTTCCCTTCCTGTGTAACGCAGACTTGAGCCTGTTTCACCGTTCAGCCTTGTGACAGCTCTGCCATGTTCGTTCATGTAGAAACACGGCGCATCACGCCGGGCCGAGGAGGAGTATGCAAAAGACCGCACAGTCCCAATAAACTGCGAGGGCAGCACCGATGGCAACCTCAGCTGTGCTTCCTGGGCTGGAGCGAGGAATAAAGAAAAAGCAGAGTTAAAGACAGAAGAATCATATTGCTTTTTTTTTTTTTTTTCCATACCAGTGTAATTGAAAATGTGACGTTTCATAAAGGCTAAAGAAATATTTGGCAGGAGCGGTATAAGGTTCTACCTGTATGTTAAAATGCTGATCTGTGAGAACAGCTGTGAGTCGGGGAAGAAAAAGAAAATCTCTCCCCTGAGGACAAATGAAAACTCCAGAGTCACACCCATCCCTCCACCAGCTGGCTCGGCTCCAGAGGCGTGGGCTGCCCGCTCGGCTCTCGTTCTGTCGAAGCGTGCTGCGGTCACACCTCATCAGTGGTATTCATTTCAAATTAACGAAGAACACATCCAGAGTTTCTAACAGTTCATTTTTTATTAAGAGATTGAGTGTAAAAATTAAATCATTCCACTGTTTTATTTCTTCTTTTTTCCTTTGGCATCTTCAGTAGATTAGAAAACATGTTTCAAAGTCCATGGCGCATGGAGATTGTCAAATCTGGACTGGATTATTCCATATTAAACTTGAGTTCTTTTATTAATAGTTTGATATTTTTTGTTGATAAAATTTCCCCCCAAAAAATCGAAGTGTCAGGGCTTTGTTTGGCATCTAAACTAACACTCGCGTCCAGTTTAAAGGGTGAGCATTTTTAAGGTTGTGTCAGTGACTAAAAAATGAAAACGATTAAGAGTTTGGAGAAAAACTTATGTTTTGAAGTTGCTAATGTGTTTTCAATGCGAAGTTACTTTATTCCATGCTGGATCAGACATGGAAAATTGAGTAAAACCTTCAGTGCCTTAGTAGGAACTGGGACTAAGGGAAAAATTTCCAGCTTTTTGCAATTTTGATTAAATGTTTTCAGTAAATTTTGCTCATTGAAATAGATATACTGTGTTGCAAAAGTGTTTGTACCCAAATTGTCAGTTTGTATCAAATTTTAATTTATTTATTTCAGGTTTCGTATGATAGACCAAAACAATGAGGTGCAAATTTGTGGAGACAAAAACGATAAATGGTTTCCAACGGGTTTTTTTTTTACAAAAGAAGAAAAAAAAAAAAAAGTGATTTGCATTTGTACTCAACCACATGTACTCTGACACCCATAAATAAAATCCAGGAATCTCCTAATTGGTAAATAGTCCAGCTGTTCAGAGGGTTTGCTACAGAAATTATTCAACAAACAGAATCATGAAAACCAAGAAAAACACTGTGCAGATAAAGACTTTTAATGCCCAATGGGAAGAGCCGTGGTGGCAGCATCATGGTGTGGGAGCGCTGTTCCTCCGGAGAGGCAGGAAAGCCGGTCAGAACTGATGGGAAGGTAAATACAGAGCGATTGTGGAAGAAAACTTGTTAGTGGAGGCAAAGATCTGGAACTGTAGAGAGGATTCCCGTCCCAGCAGGACAACAAGTCTGGACAGATGGCCAAAGTTACAAATGAATGAACATGCTGTGACCTGAGACAAAGTACTGACCTAAACCTAATTGAGAATCTGTGCCACAGCTTGAAAACTGCTCAGCAAAAATGTTATACAAAGTATGGATTCAGAGGGAGCTGAAAACATATGGACGACAAAACTTCCAGATTTATTTCTTGTAAAAACGTTGAAAACCCGAGAATCATTTTACATTCACAGCCATATGCTGCTTTGTGTCGGTCTGTTTCAGAAAAAAAAAGAAGAATATGTTTGTGGCTATAAGGTGACAAAATGTACTAAAATTCAAGAGGTAGGAATCCCTCTTGATTCCTACCTCTTGAAGGTAGGAATTCAAGAGGTAACTCTGGCAAAAGACATCAGTCTTTTGCCAGAGTCAAAAGACGTCAGTAGACATAAAAATGAGGACATGAGTCAAGAACATTTTTTTATTAGACAAGTTTTTATTCCCATTCATCTGGCCTTTGAATGGCATGTCTGACGCTGTCATCAGTCTGACAGCACAAGCAGCGGTGCAGGTGGCTGGAGCTAGACCAAGGAGCGCATATTTTCATCAATATTTACACCTTGCAGGGTGACTGCAGCCTTTTAGATTGATTCTGCTTCAAGCCACAGAAAACTAGTTGTGCCACTGACGCTTGAAGGGGGGGACGGAGGGAGAAATGCTGACCCAAACTGAGCCCTTAGGACTTGGTCAGAGTCGAAAGATAATTACAAATATCCTGGAACATGGGCCAGGCTGGTTGTAATAGCAGGGGAATAAGGAAATGCATTTTTTGGTCGTTTTACAACACGCCTAATAAAAACCGACTCCAATTTTGTCTAAGTAAAACAGGCCTGATTCCATATATTTGGCCCTCGAGTCAGAGGCATCACAAGGCTTTCATTGGCAGCAACATTAATGGGATGTCTCTTTTAGGTTGGGATCTGAGTGAACAGGAACAAGCAACCACAACATTATGGTTTTATCGTATGTCTTATCAAGTTTAAAAACAGCCTTTTTAATAACATCATTAATAAATATACACAATGTTGTGAAAGTTCCATAAAAGCATCCTCACAGAGTACAAATGCTGGGAAAGAACACCAATTTGAGCTTCTATTTTCTTTTTCTTTTTTTTGCTCCTCCGAGTTTTATATTAAGATTACAGAAAATTAACTGACAGTCAAATAACGAGAAACTTTGGATTTATAATACATGATGGGTTAGGCTTCAGTGGTTTGATGAGGGTTGTACCGTTCTGCATCCCTTTAGTGAGCACCTTGCAAGTGTATGCTGCAGACATCGTACCCATTTGGCAAAAGAAAAAAAAACAAAACAAAAAAAAACATAAAAAGAAACATTCATCAAGCAAAGGTAAAGAGAACAGATGTAAAAAGTTACTATCTACATGAGATGTGCTCCAGATCTGTGCTGCAAAGGCAGGACTTGCTACACGGTGATGACATTCGACATTCAAGCTTTCCCAACTCTGGGAACAGGCCTCATTTTATCAGCTCAGTACAAGCACACAAATGGTAGCAAAGAAAACGGGAGCACATTAGAGGCCAGATCAACGAGTTGTTGTTTTGGACCATTTCTTCTCTCAGATCATTACCCCTGCTCCTCCATGAGACAAAACAAAATTAATTAGTGAGATCTGAATGTGCTAGTAGGGGGGAAATTTGTCACAATTTGACGGAGGAAGAAAAACTGTTGCCTGTAGTTTCAGATTTAATGACCCAAGTGCACATTATAGTCAGAAGTTTACATACACTCCTCATGGACATGATGGACATTAATTTGAATATTTTAATGATGCAGTTGAACATCTGGAAGGGATGTTTTTTTGCCCTTGCAACTTCAGTAAGGCATAAAAAAAAAAATTGCCGCATAAGTTTAGCTTAAATATCTACATTTACACCCCAAAGCTTCTGACGAGATCCTGGCTGAATATTGGACAACTCTTCATAGCAGAATTAATGGAGATTATTTTATAATTGGTTTGTTTCCCCTCACTGAAACAGCTTAAAGCACTATATTCACATTAATTGTAAGGGTTCCTATACAGTTCCTATGTGAAAGTTTAAACTTTTCCACCAGGAAAGAATAACAGGAAAAATTTAACTCGAGGAAGGAAATAACGAAGTGCTCAGGGAAGTGAGGGAGCAAGCGACAAAGGAAGTACATGTAAAACAAACTGGGGACTGAAGGCAGATGAAATAACATGTCATTAGACAATAGTATAGAGATTAAAGTCTGGAAAGAAAATTATTTCTCCATACTTATAAATACCTAAAAAAATACTCAAATCAAACCAAAGTCTGCCTAGGAACACTAATCAGGGTAGAGGGCAGAAAAAATAATGCAAGCCTTCAACAGCATGTTTGATCTGGTTTGGTATTATTGTACCATTGAAACACAAAACTGTGTTCATGTTTTCGCGGTTTGGGTCAGAACTATCAGAAGAAAGGAAACTGGGAAGGATGTTCCCAGTTTCCCAGTAGGCTTAGTGGCTCCCAGAACCACTAAGCCTCAATCACACACAACAACATGCTGGAATGTCAGCATCATGGTCTATAGCAAACTCAGCTTAACATCAAGTGAGAGGGTTCTGAACAGCAACAACTGCACGGTCCAACATCAGCACATTCAAACCGGAACTTTACCAATTCTACCGTGGTCAGAGGTCAAACATCCAGCCTGCGTTGTGTGTGGATCATGCTGATGGATGAAAGGACAGTTGTTAAAGTATAAACTTAATCAGAAACCCCCCAAAATGTGTGTGTACGTATAATGTGTAAACGAAAAAATAAATAATCCAAAATAAATTGAAACTTGCTCAACAAATTATTGCATTTAATAATCACAGAAACGTAATATTTTTACCCATTAATATGGGATTTATGCTGATGAGTGTATATAAATCTCTGACTACAGTTGTATAGACCTCCAACTGCATCCATAATACATTCTACTGAAACTGCCTGTTAATTTTTGTGATACTGATCATTTTCAGCCATTTGGTTAATATCACTTCATTAAAAATGATTCGAGTTGGACAGCATGATGGTTGGTTTTATTGACACATTTGAGGCATTATGGTGACCGCTAAAGTGAATTCCCTCTGGAGGACGCAACGCTGCTAAGACATGATTGGACTGAGCTGTTGTCCTTTTGATTTCCCAAAAGGCAGGGAGGTCTCATTTCCACTAGATGTAAATTTACACATTTGAACGACATTAAAAAAAAAAAAAAAAAAAAGAACAGTCCAATAAAATACGTTTGATCATCAGTGCTTGAGTTTGAAGAACAGTTTTCAACTGAATTGCTCTCAGCTGAAGCCATAATTCTGTCCGTTACTTCTGCAGCTCCACCATCAGGAGGAGTGAAGAGTTTCTGTACACTGTAAGTCTGCCTGCTTTTCTGTGGCAGGCAGGTAAGAGGTGCAAATATCTTCTGTAACTAGTGGTTGATGATTGAACATGATTGAAAAGGCGTGTAAAAAAACAAGAAGTGACGTCCGCTGAAAAGGCTTCAATTCTCGGCAGTGGTTTCTCTCAACCTACACTCTCTGAATTTCCAGCTGGTTAAGGTTAAACGTTCGATCCACCTCCACAAAATCTGAGCCCAAAAGCTTCCTCCTGCTTGTTTATGCTGCAGTCCAGCCGTCAGTCTTCATCACTACCTGCAGTGGATGTTTCAGTCCGTCAATCTCTCCCTTCTGTCCGTCTGCGAAGATGCCCGACCCCCGGCTAGATGAATTTGAAGCACTTTGTCTTATCGTGGGGCAAACGAGTCTTAAACAGCACAGAGTCCACTCTGAACTGCGTGTATAGCAGCGGCATGTAACCGTACACCTTGACAAAGAAGTTGATGCATTTGTGGCGCTCGTGGAAGTGCGAGTCGTCGTGTGAAAGGGCCTGAGGGCAGCCGGGGCAGCGGAACGTCCAGCGGGAAGTTACCTGAAATAAACAGAGGGACTGTAAAGTCGCAGTTTTTCACTTTGAAAGGCAATTTGGCAGTCTGCAAAACACACCGCTAACTGTTGCTGAAGGCCCTCTTGTAGTGAAGGAGTGTGTAGATTTACGACGTTGGTTTGTCGTAAACATGCCGTCTAGTAATAAATGTCCTTCCAAGTGAAATTCTGGAGAAAACTCAAGCGTAAAGCGCCGATTCGATCTGCCGTTTTGTAATTCATAATTGTGTGTGTACAATATTGAAAGTGCCAGTTTGAGTAATGGCATGCCTAAATGGGCACAAACAAAAATACACAGGGTCTGAAGAGAATGGATGGATTAAATGCCAATAAGACAAGCAGCAGAAGGTAATACATAAAGTTCTCACAACTTTGGAATTTCTCACTTTACAGTCAAACTTCTATGCATTTTATGTAGATTTTATGGATTAACCAAGACAAAGTAGTGCATTATTACAAAGTGGAAATAAAATATACTTTCTAAAAGGTTTCATCAGTAAAAATCTTAAAACTGAGTCAAAACATAACACCACCTTCAGTGCAACTACAGCTTCAGCTCTCTTGGAATATGTTTCCACCAGCTTTACACATCTAAATGTTGAGGTTAATATCTATTTTTCTTTGAGAAGAGCTGAAGCTCATTATCTGTTCACATCAGTTTTCAGATCTCTAAAAGAGATCATTTTATCTTTTATTTAAACCAGAGAATATGGATTACAGATGTAATCTGCTTTCAAAACATGCAGGTGAGATTGTGGAATCAAAGACTGTGGCTGATATCACATCATTCACCTGATTGAAAAATTTTAGACATATTAGTTTTGGTTTCATCTGACTGGTACTCGTTCTTCCCTGGAGTAATGTTTTCTTACATAACCCTGGACTTGGACTTTTCCACAATCTCATCCTTCATCAAAAAAGTAGAAAATCAGTAAGTAATTTCCTTCTGTTTCACAATATGTCACTACTATATGCTGATCCTTCACATAAAATTCACCAAAAACATTTTGCTGTGTGATGTAATAAAATATGAAAAGTTCAGGAGATGCAAATATTTTATCTACACTGTACAGAAGTTTATGAACAAGTCGAAATGTTTGAATTATTGATAGCAAAAGTTAAACAGGTGATAAAAGGCAGGAAATTCAAAATGTCAAGACTAAAAAAATTCGAGATTCTTCAAAATAAAACAGAAATAGGAACAAGACCAAGAATAACATGCAAAAACGTAGAAGAAGAAAAAATCAGTCCAGGATCAATTTTAACGAGGTCGACAGAATTAACAAGTTTGTTAAGCGATCATTAGAAAAAGTCAGGAAAAGTCATGTTTAAACCTCTACAAATGCAGACCTCTTCTTTTAGCGCAGCAAAAAGCAGCTTTCTGTTCTTCCAAGTGGCTTCAAAACTCTCAATTCTAGTAAGTGATGCAGCACACAAAGCAACACTGTACTGCTGGAAGAGGTTTTGAGGTCTGAACATATTTCAAGAACAGTGCTTGTTAGAGACATAAGAGAAACGAGTCAAAGCCTCCTAAGTGTTAAAAACAGATTTAAGTGTTGAGTGGTGGCAATTTTCTCCGTCTGGTAGACTTTGGCACAGAGCATATTTCCTTGCACAAGGAATCATTTGTGCACTTAAAAGACAAAAGATAAAAACTGTAAAATATATATGTATATTTTATGAAACTGAACAAGCTCAAGAAGAACTAGCTGAACATTTTAACTCTCATAGCAGATGTTTAAAAGGAAATACCGCACTGGGTCTCTAACTTGTAGAGACACAGATTATCACACATCATGTTAATGTGTGTCGTTTTAATGGTATGATGCGAGGGAAAGTTTTATTTGGATTTTAAAGCTTTAATCAATAACAATTTAGTTGTATTTTGTAGTTTGTGAAGCAGTCTGTCTAAGTTTATAACAAATTATATCGCCATCACTTTGTTCAGGTCGTAATACCAGATTAATCATTTAAGGAAAGCATTGTTCTGTTCCGCAAACCATCTAACACTAAATATTTCATTTAGAAGTACTATCGACAGGATGCTAAACTCTTGAAATGTTGCCGCAGAGTCAATGCTGCTTAAAGTTTCATTTAGGTCTATCAGCGATGCTGATGAAGAAAGAAAAATTGGATTAAAGCTTTGTTTTAGCCTCAGTTGTGAGAACATTGTAACACACAAAGCCATCAAATGCCCATTTAAAGTCCATTCTAGGAAATTCTCTAGAGCAATTTCAAAGTCCGCTTGAGACGGCGCGTCTTCCAGACAGAAGGAACAAATGTTGGCTAATCAAGCAGCAAGCGGCTGAAATCTTACAATGCATTGAAGCGAAAAACATCAGTCTGCAGCTGAGAGGGGGGAAAGCCTGTTTCTGTCTACCACTGCATGAAAAATAAGGACACGCTGTTTAAAAATGACTGTGGTAAATCTGCTGCTGTGCAGACATGCTGCCCATTTAAGATTTCAATTATGAAAGAAAAAAAACTCGCAAAACATTCAGGTTTGAATGTTGCCAATTTCTCACCAGCGGTGCAATAAAAAACAGCAATTTAATTTCCAATCTTATTTGTCCTATTGGGTGTAGAAGAAGGGAAATATATTCCCTCAGCCATAAGAACGACGGATTTGCTCCAAATTCAATATTCAAAGGGTTTACTCTTCAGTGAAGTGCTGTCATAAAACATCCTCCCTCCACCAAAGACGGCTTTAATTCCCTGCGGAATATCCCCACTCCGATAAATCAGGCATAACTTTAAAACCACAGGCTCCAGCAGCTTCCATGACTTGATTGCCGTAATTATTTGCCTAGGCATAAACATGCTGTGCAGCGCTGAACGTCCTTCCAATAAAAATCCAGAACAGAAAAAGCAAGCATAACCCACGAGTTAAACTTTTTTTTTTTATGCGGGTAATATTGGATATGCCAGTTTGAGTAATGGAGAGTCTAAATAGAGAAAAATAAAAATACATTTAACCCAGGGGAAGAAACAGAAACTTGAAGAGTGAGGACGCAGCATGCCGTTTCTGACCTTGATTGGCGGTTTGCGGGTTATGTGAGACACCAGAAAGTTCATGGCAATGTCCTCGCAGTTTATGTACTCGTCCACCATGTCCCTGATGGCCTGGGGCATCACGTAAGAGTACAGGTAGGCGTAGTACTACAAGGACAAAAAAAACACGTAGGGAAAATCTGTCAGCAACATGGCTGTATTAAACTCTACAGCGTATGATTTATTTATTTATTTTTTTCAAGATTTCTTTTTATCTGACCTTATGGAAGAAAGCAGCTCCTGTCAGGACCATGGAGAGCTCACAAGAGTAGTTTGAGTTGTAGAGCCAGGACTGATGGTTGACGTCCCACGCATGATACCTCCCTGGGAAACCGACGATGCGATCTCTGGCCTCACGCCACACTCTGAGAGATACCACCAAACGGAGAAAACAAACAACATGAGTCATTCAAGACCTTACTCGAGTCTGAAAGTTTACTCAGGTTGTTAAAACTTTCTCGGATTTGCCTCTTTTCATGTATGTTATGGTCCCCCGCTCATACAAAGGAGTAATTGAAGAATTGTAGTGTCCTCGCTTTTTCAAATTTAGTGTATTACAAGTATTGTGGTTTTATGTGACAATCACAAAGATGTGCAAAATTGTGAGGTGGAAAAACAATTATTTTCAGCATTTTACAAATTGAAGTCCAAAAAGTTTGTCAAGCATTTGTATTCATTCAGCCTGAGCCAATAAAGCAGTAAACTTTTGAATATTTTGAAGTTTTAACTCCAGTCTATGGCCTTCAACCTTTATTGCTGACTATGGTTTCTGGGTTGATGTTCTTCAGGAAGATGAAGTCCTAATCTAAAGTCTTTTTCAGCCTCTAATAATTTCTTCCACAATTATTACCTTTAATTTAGCTCCATCCATCTCCCCTCCAGCTTTGCCAAGATACAAGTTTATAAGATTAAAACCCACACAAAGTGGATTATTTGTCATGTATGTAACATCTGAAGCACTTGAATTTAGCGGTAACAGAGTAAAGATGGCTAAATGCAAATGAACTCTGTATTTCTCAGACTATTCAGCACAACACAGTTATGTATCACAGTTATGTATCACTTTGTGCCTAAATGTATGGGGTATGAATACTTTTCCAAGGCTCTGCGTGTATTCTTACACGTAACATCTGTACGACATCAGTGAAACAGAAACAAACATACTTCATCCGAGTTCAGTGTTTCAGTTTATGAGATGAGATAACTGGACTCCTCCCATCCAGAAGATCCACAGAATGTCCAAAAGCAAATCAACTTCTCTAATACATTCATGTGCAGCCACTTAAAAAATCTAAGATGCTCAACGGCACGGGGACTTCTCTCTCCCTGGAGAGGAGGTCAGGAAACATTCCTGAGTAATCATTGGGGGGAGTTTGAGAAAATGCATCACATATGACCCAGTACACAAACGAACAGTCAGAGGGCCGGTTTCTGCCTGTCTGGACAAGCTGCCACAGCGGCCCCAAACAAGACGGGAGCAGGGGCGAGAACTCTGCAGGAAAAAACAGCTTTTATTTGGTTTAAACACAGACTTCACATTTGAGCTATTCAACAGACACATGGATACTTCAGTCTCTTTTTATTTATTGTGTCATACTCAGTGGTTTCCTTCAAAGTGGTGTTTTGAATTTTTGGGATGTTACTTTTTTCCTCAGAGACAAAAACCCTTAAGTGTTGCAACTACAACTGATTGAGAATTAGATTTGGCTTTAAGTAACAAATCCGACCAGATATAATTAAACTTCTAAATCTAATATAATAATAATAATAATAATAATAATAAAAGCATTACTCATTTTCATTACTTTAAAATTAGTAAGAACAGAATTGGCAGGTCAGGCCTCAAAGATCAGTGATCGGCCAGAAAACTGCAATCGGTGCAGCACAAGTAAAAACACGCACCTCAGACCTACTGGCAAGCACAGAGGTGGAAGAGTGTTGATGCGGGTTTTTTTCCAATTAGAGGACCTGGTCATCTTACAGTCAAGTCAACCCACAACTTCTTTCTGTCCAAACGTATTTTACAATCAAATGTGACGCCTGGTGGCTGAAAGGTTAAAACCGACTCAAACTGCGCCATTAAGAAAATCCCAAACACAGGAGGAAAACCACAGCAGAAGAATCAAGGTACTGAAATGGTCCAGTCAAAGTCAATATTTCAACCTGATTATAAATGCTGTGGAGGAACTTTGGGAGGCTTGTGCAGAATCAAACGTTGGAAAATATCAAAGAACTGAAGCTATGGAGTGAACCACAGTGGGTCAGATTTCTCTCTAATTGATGAGGGAGACAGAAAAACTTCCAACTCCAAAGGCTTTTCCATATGCTCTTGTTTCAGATGTTAAATCTTAGTGTTTGAAATCTTTCCTGTAGGCACAAAACAGAGAAAACAACACTACTCAAGAGCTTCACTGACCTGAAGCCAAACATGATCTCGTCGTGCCGAAGATGAGCATCGTCATCGATGGAGAGGACGGCCTCAGTTTCCACGACGTCCCAGGGTAGAAAGCGGTTGTTGAGGCTGTTCTTTTCTGTGCGGACAACCTGCAGGCATGAGTTTGGCAAAAAAGGGCATTTATATAAGGCAGCACAGAGAACATTTTATATAACACTACCCAGAACAGTTTGAAAAGAGATCCAAAAGAAAATAACTGCAAAGGAAAACAGGGCACCATGTCTTGAGATCTATAACTTGTCTTTTTTTTTATTATTATTGCTGGTCATTTTATTTTCTTATGATTAAAAAAAACAGGCCAAATTATTAATTGGCATTAAACTTATGAAATACATTTTATAAATACAATATACAGAAACATTAAATTTCACAGTAATTAAAATCTGCAATAACTTTTATTTTTAATATTGTGCATTTCAAAAACATTAGCAAGGAAGCAGGCAGTTTACTAATGATGCCAATTCTGCTTTGTGTGTATTTGGGTCAATGGCATCACACGTGCTACAAGAATAAATCTGCGTGCTTGTAATGGTAAACACAATGGACACCATAACAATTAAATCCTTTGAATAAAGACAAACCATTCAAATGCTAGTATTAGTTTAGAAAAGAAAAGATAAAGAAATCTGATAAAGGTTAATGGATGATTACTTGCCTTATGTGATGCCATTAAAGCTATGTGTAAGTGGAAAATTTTTGTTGTTGTTGTTGCTTTTATCCTAATTAGAAAAACAAAATAGCGCAAAAGAAATTGGAAAAAACTAACCATGAAATGTTTTATAAGCGACAAGCTATAGCTGAGGTGTCTACTACTGATTTTACGAAGCAGTCCAGCAAGGAGCTTTAACAAATCTTTACAAGAAAGCAAACAGGGAACATGAATCTTACCACAATAGGCAGGCCGATGTCTGGCCAGAGGAGGTCATCTGAAGGAGGCTTTGGTGAATTCCACACCACCACTACCTTGTTAAGGTATGGCAGCCCATTTAGCCTCTCCAGAGAGTTCATCAGCACTTCCTCCCTTTCATATGTCAGCATGACCACAGTGAACTGCTCCCGGGGGACATTCCCTCCAAGAGCAGCCTGAAATTCCTTCCCAGAGCCTCCAGAGCCCCCACCAATGGGCCTGAAACCGGTTCCAGAGCCAAGGAATTTGGCTTCTGAGGGCAACACCGGGTCCAGAGGAGTGTGGGGGAACAGATGGAAGGGCCCCGGGGCCCTGTTCCATGCTCTGTACGTGTCTGCTGCCGTGTATGTGAAGTTCCGGAGGAAGCGGGGAGAGGCATATGGAGGCTCCGTCTCTACGGGACCAAGATCCAGATCCCCGTTGTCGGCCAGGTTGGCGTCCGTTCCCGCCAGCTTCCCGGCTTTGTGGGGAATCTCATGCGCGGGCTCGTCCTTGATTGGAGCAGCAGGAACCTGGATGCTAGTTCGTATGCTTGCGAGGATGGTGTTGAGAACATTCTCAGAGGTTGAGAAGTATGTCTCCCAGAGAAAACGACCCTGCCGCCTCATGGCGAGCATGTCGTTGTCCGATAGGCTGCGCAGCAAGAAGTGGAGCTCTGTGACACGGGGCTTGGGTACTATAATGGCAGCTTCAGTCCAGCGGATAAATTGGTGGTACGGTAGTCTAGAGTGGTCCCCTAACACAACAGGAATCGCCCCTACCTCCAAGGCCTCAAACAGCCTCATCCCGCAGCCTGCTGAGGCAACCAGCTGTCCGTCCCCTGGAGCGATCACCAGAGCAAACGTAGAAGCCTTGAGCACTTCCAGCCTGTCCTCCCTCTCCCCACAAAGAGCCCATTCTGTCGGCAAACTGGGTTTTGGGTTCTTGCATGTGAACTCCACCAGTACCTGATCCAGGTGGCTGTCCTGGACTGCTTTTAAAGTGCCAATTATCCGATCATCGTAGTCGGCGGGCGGATCTCCCTCCAGTTCCTCCTCAACCGATTGAGGGGGCGCCTCCTGGAGACTGCTCCTTAGAGACTCCACCCTTTCACCCTGGAAAGTGAAAAGGTACTTCCTCTTTACAGGAACCTGTGGTGGAACCTCCAAAAAGTTGGGTTCTGACAGAGCGTGGACCAGCGGGGACACAACTAGGTCGAATCCCTCACGGTACTGCTGCTCCAGGAAGGTGGACTGGGCGACCACTGCCCTTCCTGTGCTGACGTTATACAAGAAGTTCTGAGTCATGGACTTTCTGGAGAAATGCACCAGAACATGATTGTGTCCATCAGACCTCCAGTAAGGAAGAGCTTTCAGCTGCTTCTCCAATTCTGAAGGAGATGGCAAAGGGGAGGACTCTAGTACCTCTCCCACCAGAACTAAATATAAACAGGCGATACTTGGGTTTTCAGTTACATAAATATTGCTTTTAACAGATGATGCAAAAGCCTGCTTCACCAATGGATCAAGATTATTCCCCCAACCATAAGAACTTGTGTCATAGACATAAACAGGAAACCCAGATGTAAGAGGACAGCGTGCGTAGTCAAAGCAAGACCGCAGACGACAGGAACGCGAAGACTTCGGTGGTGGTAGTCCTGGGTCCTCTTTGTCTGGTAGCAGTCGAACAGGCAAAGACAGCTTGGGCTGGTTCTGGGCCATCAGTTCTTTATAGGAATGCTCGGTCTGGCTGATGACGTTTTTCAGCTGCAGCAGATCCTGCTTGGCGCTGTCGATGCTGCGCTTGCAGGCCTCGATGCGGAGGTTGAGCCTGGCGATCTCGCCGTTGAGTTCCTGCCTCTTGGCCTCCAGCTGCAGCAGCTCCTCGCTGACAGACTCGCGGATGCGGCACAGGTCCTGTACGTGTTTGGCTTCGCACAGCTCCCCGCCGGGCCGGGGCCCAAAGATGCGCTTGTCGGGCCCGCCGGCTTCATCAATGGTGGTGAGGTAGTAATGGGCGATGAGAGGGAAGAAGACCAAGATGAAGAAGAGCATGAAACTGAGCCATGTGAGACGTACCCGGCGCAGCACCCATGTCTGGCCTCCGACACCCACTCCGCCACCGTTACGCTGCATCATTTATCGGTCAGTCTTTTCCTCGCCCCACTAAGGAACTGTTTCTATAAGGAGCAGCAGCCATGGTCGACCTTGTCAGCAAGGTGGTGGGACAGAAACTAAACCATTAAATCTTCTCTAAAGGTCATCTGCTGCAGAGTTCCTCCACAGAGAGTCCCGTTGGTGATGTCGGCTGAGGCTCAGCCTCACCTGTACTCTAAAATGCACTCTGTATTGTAACCAACTAAAGTTGATGCCATTTTCTGTTGAGAGGGGTTTAACTATTCCTCTGAATGTTTGCCAGTAAACAGTTCAACATATGCAAAGGGATAGTCCCTTGATGGATGAAGCCAGGAGTACATGATGATCATGTGACGGCTCGGATGTGCTCATTTTCTGATCCCCCATCAGAAAACCCACAGGATGTTGACCCTTTTAAATCTCTTTAATCTTCTTAAAATAGAAACCTGAAACAGAGAAAAGCAGGGAAAAAAACAATAAGTGCCAATGATCATCTGAGGCAAGAATAAACTCTTCTAAGTACAGATCATGTCAAGTGGTTTCATTCAACTCTCAAAATTTATATCAACTAATATACAGAAATTCTGTCTTCACACACCACAACACATCTCAAACATTCTTATCTGTGCAGGAGTGTACAGCACAACGTAGACCTCTCGCTAGGCCTGTCACGATAGTAAATTTTGCTGAGCGATTAATTGTCTCAAAAATTATTGCGATAAACGATAATATTGTTTGAAGACCTTTTTACACTGATTTAATGGAAATGACATAATAATCCATGCGATTTCTTGCAAAAGATAGATACACTTTATTTTCAAAAGAACACTAAACACTGGAACTGATAAACAAAATAAACAAAACAACCAAAAACAAAAATAAAATGGTCTCCATTAACAAAAAACGCACTTGAAAAAAAAAAACTAAACAACATAAAGTAAAAGTGGAAATAAATACTGCATTCAACCAAAAGAGTGCAGATTATGAAGTCTGTATACTATGTTGCCCTTCAGTAATCATTAGATTTAAATAGAGAAGATGGGCACATCGACTACATGATGCAATAGTTCACACTACACGATTTTTTGCTCCTATTTTTCCCCTTACAACAATCTTAAAACGTTGATCTTTCTAAGATTGTGTGGTGTGTTACGGTAGATCGTCGTTGCCGCTCCGATCGAAATCAGGGATTTTCCCCCGACTGGGCGCTTTAACGCAGCCTGTTGAATGTGACAGGTAGCCAATCAGAAAGCGCGGATTCTCCTCCGCGCTTTCTGAGGGGAAATTACGTCGGGGAATCCCAAACAGCTGACACGGCGCAACCCGAAGTCCAGCGGACATTGGAGATGATATGTGGAAACAACATTAGTGTTTATTCAACATGCAAAGAATATAGAAATGACAAGGAGAGGAGTTGGAGTGAAATTGCTACCACAGTTGGTAAACCCGGTAACTTTTCAGCTGTTCTTCGTTACGTGACGTAAATAGGTTCTAATGATTTTCATTCAGTCAGGACTTTACGCTGACACTAGCCACATGCATTGCAGGTAGATTGTAGTAAAGCATTGATTAATGCCTGGTTTTAAAATTAGTTAACTGGACTTGTAGCCATTATTTTGTGCCCATTGTTGGACACCACACGGCAGGAACGAATCCGATCGAACCGTTATACCTAGGATTTCTGTCGGCTAATGTGTGATCTGTCAGGTTTTGAAAATGGGCCGACAATCGGCCGACAGCTCTAAGATCGTGTAGGGTGCGCTGGGCTTTACACTAAGGAAATGAGGAAGGGAGGATCAGTGGAGAGCACCGGAGTTGAGCCTTTTTTTCCATTCAGTGTCATTAACAGAAAGAGAAAAAGGCCGGAAGAGACGATAATGCCGATAATTAAAATGACGTCGATAGTTTCGCGACAGGCCTACCTCTCGCTGTGGTGCTACTGCAGCTGTTACTTCTTGCAGTCTTTTCATAAAATGATTCATTTGTTAATGAACATAAGTGGTTTAGCTGATATGATCCAAAAAAAAAGAACAAAGCAAAAAGCAGATGCATTTAAAATGTTTTTGTGAAACTTCAATAATTTGAATAAAGGTATAAGGAGTAGTTAAAAAAAACATTCATATACCTTGCACTTGAACTTGTATGTGAGGAGTCCACATAAGTTAGCACATAATTGTGATGTAGAATGACAAGTGTAGGAGGTTTTCAAACATTCTACCAAATAAAATCCAAAATGTGGTATTCATATGTATTTAGACTCTTTCATACTCCAAAGTGAAACCCAGTGCTACTAACCATCACAAGAAGTCTACTAATTATTAAATAGGAGCAGGGCTGCAACTAATGATTACTTTAGTAATCGATTAGTCTATCAATTATTTTGACAATCTGGTAAGAAAATTGTCAGTTACAAAGTATTTGTTCTGGTTGATCATACAAAACCCCAAAATTACATACATATTGACTTATTCATTTTTGTTAGGGACATGCAGTCGAAATTGAAGTAAAAAGGCAAGTTGAGGTGAAAGAGACAATAGCAAGGAAGCAATATGTATGAGATTTATAGTCAAAGCTTTGCAAAGCCAGCCAGAAGCTCAGCTGTTCAGCCTGTGCATGATTGCCTCCCGCAGAAGACAAATATCAGTGAGCTGAACAATACAAGGTATCTTTGGTTTTCAATTAACTTTTCAATTTAATCTTTTTTTCCATGTCACACAGAGCCCAAACTCTGGAGAGCCGTCATTTGTAACACACACCCAGCCAGGAAATTAACATCAAAAGCACCTTCAGCAAATCTCATTAAAGCACTCCTCCTGCATCCTGACCTCAACGCAGACTCAAATTATCGAGCACCCTTGATAAGAGTCCATGTTAGAGAGCGATGATTGCCTCAGGACTGGGAAAGGCTCAGGCATACAGAAGATGAACAGCTGCGCCATCTGATAAATAGTGTTAAACTGATATCTCAGTATTGGGACAAAAAAACAGAACACACAAAGAGCATAAATAAATATGTATAACAAGTTTTCCATCAGTTTCTAAAAGCAGCGAGAGATGTGCTGCTCGAGCTATAGCTACATCAAAAGCCTTGTAGATGTCACCTGATAGGCCAAGAGCCAAAAAGTTCTTATCAAGCACTTTAAAAACCCAAAACACACCGAGCAAATTACATAAAGCAGTTCAGAGCTACACAAAGACCAGAGGAATGTAGGAGGCGTTTATCCTCCATGACATAATCACCTTTGATAAGCAAGCCATCTCTGAGCAACTGCTGCATCTGAGCCTTCGTAGATCAGGCCAGAGACCGAGATCATCTTTATAACAGACATTTTTCATTTCGGACATCATATCTGAGTCAAATAAACATGCATGCTGCTCATAAGTCATACATCTGAGATTACAAATAATGTATGTTTCCATTTTCTCCTTGGGCCTACTTTGGCACAACTCGTGGTGTCGATACAAGCCCAATAAGTCCTATCACAACAGTGTAAACATGCTAATGCTACACTTGCACTTTAGAAAACTTCTCAGTCTAATTATTGAATTTCATTAATTAACTTCAAAAAAGTGAAAGTCATAAATAGATCACACACAAAGTGATATATTTAGTTATGTCTTAAAACTACGGAGAGCTTAGTCTCTCTTACATTTACATTTCACAGGCCGCATAAAAAAAGATTGTTCAATACAGAAGTGTTTTAACCACAGCTGCGCCAAGAGTCGAAGACTGCTGACTTAACGGTCGTCAACAGAGTTGAGACATTAAAGTACTGGCGGGTCACAGAGAAACATGTCAAAAGCAATTATTATAAAACTCCGTGAAAGAAAAAAAGATGAAACAACAAATATAACTTCAACCTTGGGAGGATTCATGAGTTTGGAATACATGGGCTAGTTAATGCATAAACCTTTTAAATGAGAACAAAATACACAAATGCACAATTCATTTTAGTCTAACAGCCTACAGGCTAAGTAATGCTTTATTATTTAGCATACTTACCTCTGCACTTAAGTTTAAGGGTTAATATAGGACGGTTTGTTGATGCAATTTATTTCTCTCTGGTATTAAGGAGGTTGTATATGAAATACAAATTCACAGGACGGATGACAGTTTCAACACTGGCCTCCGTCTGCACAGTGACGTCCCTGAACTGCAACTATCACAACAGCCTGATTAATTAGTGCATGACTGTCAGAATTAGAGGCCTCATGGCACACAGATGTTAGCAGATGTGGCCGCTAGGCCTAATCTGGAACCAAAAACATGCTGCCTTAAAGCTCTGCCTGTGGCTGCCTTCTGGGAAACGGAGCAACATGCATAGATAAGTCAGAATTTCAATCTCTTCAGTAGCAGCTCTCTAATCTGCAGAAAGTTGTCCCACTGCTGCAGACAGCCTAATCTGACTCCAGTTTGCATGGAGAACACACAGTGAAGCATTGATTGCTCTCAACTCACTTTGTGGGGATCGATGATAATGCCATCATTACCTACCGCCAAGCTGCGAGGCTTTGGCTGCCATTAAGGGAAGCTGATGGTGCCATTTTACTTGCAAGACTGAAGCAACATTAAACAGAGCCACATAAAAAAAAATAGATAAAACATAATATGTCTTTGCTTATGCAGCACAGACTGCAGCGATAACACCACCACAACACTTTGCAGTCGTACCTGCATGGGTTGCAGCCAAATTAATAGTTATGAAGTCTTGCTTCTCAGGGGAGAGGGAAGCTGTAGCCGACCAACTCATCTGACCCAGATAAGAAAAGAGCATTTGCACCACATGAAAAAACACCAAGCAGGAAAACTGTTGGTTGGTTCCATGAATAAATTAGTATGCATTACTCAAGAAGTGCTAATATGATTTACTGATTCAGTCAACATGGCCTAATTTAATTCTATAGAAAATTTGCAGCACATAGCCAAAATGGCAGCAAGAGCATCTAGTAAGGTTTGCACCAAAATATGCATCATGATGGGTTAATAATAATCAAGAGGTTTAGATGAAGTATATTCATGAGATTGACAGCAGCAGGTCCCGGACACTGAGTGGGACTCAGATAGAGGGGGTGCTGTCTCTGATTTCCCAGACATCAGAGGGCTAGCTCTTGTATAAATGTTTGAACAGTGTCTCTGCAAACTGGCAGCAATTTACGAGGCAGGCGTTGCAAAATTATTTTTGTAGGAAACGCAGATGAGACTGTGCAGTCTTCCAGCTGTAACAAGTTTTTAAAAGAGGCGACAACAAATTTGACAAGATCCAAAACCAAACAAGCAGCAGAGAGTGCGTTAGCAGCCATAAGTTAGTGAGAGAAATTTGACGCTTAAGCCTAAAGTTTTGTTTTTTCCTGTCTGTCCACGAGGAATCTGAGCTTTAGACACAGCTGACAGGAGGAACTAGAGAAGCCCACAGGAAGACTCCTACTTAGTGGAGACATAGTTGTTAAATAAACTGCAACTAAAACTAGAATAAAATGATTCAGAATGTTTTGGCCTCCTTCATAATCATTTAAAATGAATTGTGTTTAGCTTCCAAGAGCTTGCCTAGAAGAGACAATTCAAGTAAAGAACATAAATATTTGTCTTGGCTACTAAAATAGATGCACTTTTCATCATTTGACAACAAATGTACGTACCACGCTATTGTTTTTATGTCTGTTGGTGAAATGATTAACCTATGACATGCTAACTAGTTCCTAAAAATTACCAACACTGTCTAATCAGGCTAAACACTCAAGAGGTCTGTAAAGAGCAGAATAGCAGAAGAAACAACATTCTGTGCAACAAGGACTTTTACTTCAGTATTGTAATCGACTTTAGCTGACATTAATTCAGTGTTTAATTTGGAGTTTTTCACTATGGCATAAATCTGTTTAAAAACAGTACAGATTAATTCATTATATTAAATTTAAAAGCCCATTTACTTTAGGAACTTATCACCAAGTGAAATGTATAGATCAATTACACACAGATGGATGTTTGAAAGCCTTTATCTCTGTTAATTATGATAATTTTTCACTTACAGCCAATGAAAACATTTAAAATTAGAATATTACATTAGACGAATAAAAATTTATGAAGAAAAAAAACTTTTTAAAAACAGAAAGGTGGGTTTTATGTAAAGTATGTTTAATATGATTTTCAAAAGGTGTACAATATAATTTATTTAATATGACATCTTAAATGAGCTGATGAATCTTTAAATTGAGTCCTAAACACATCCATTTGAGATTTTGTATATAAAATATTAAACATTATTACAGCTTAGAGATAACAATATAGATATATTCATTAAGAAAAAAGTGGTAATTTGTTTGTCTTTATCAAAAATTATTAGATATGATACAAATAAAACAATTTTTTTTTTTTTAGATTAAATATTTTTGTTTAAGACAATTGTAAAAGTGATGCAGGTTATTATGGTGAACCCAGTCAGGATCTCATACCGACCAGACTGTTTATGCAAAATACAGAACCTCAAATTTCACCCAATACATTCGCTGACGTGACCAAACCTATGAAAGGAAAAGAAATATATATATGTTAAATACTAGACTTATAAGATGCTAAGTCTGTTTGTGCAAATCAGTTGAATAAAAAACACTGCAAACTGCAGCCAACAATAATAATATGGTTAAAATGGACATTATTAATCCAGAATCAATTTAACTCGCTTCACACAACATGCATAATGCTTTATGTATGTTTACTGCTGAATTAGATTTAAATTCTGAAGATAAACTTTATTCCCCTGGGTTACTTAAATCATGCATTAATATAATTGAAATTCAACAAACAATGAGAACAACTTTAAACTGATCTCCAAACAAGCTGCAGCAGCACATGTCAAATAATCCTAATGGCTTTGGGACCGCGTTATATTAGTCTCCTTATGGGGCTTTGGCTCAGTGTGCTCACAGACTATGCTTCCATTAAATAACTGGGAATTTATAGACAATATTAAGGTAAGGCATTCCCAGCAGAGGTGCCAAAGAGAGAGAAAAAAAACAAAAAACATTCAGGCAGCTGAAGGGAGGGGCAGTCGCTGCACGAAAGTAGCAGCTGTTAAAGCTACGGGTCACCACTCATCTCCCGACAGCTGACAGAGAATCTTGAGGAGTTTTTACACTAGCAAGCTATCGAGGTCACTATAGAGATGCAGATCATTTCAAGGAGTCAGAAAAAGAAAAAAAATGTTTTCCTGTTAAATATTTAAGATCCAATATGAGGCAAAGACAAGACATGAGGTTACAATTAACAAGAACTGAATCTGTTCAGAGAAGAAGTCTGAAGAGACAAATGAAACCAGCCTAATGAGACAAAAGAGGCAGCCTACACAGCAAAAAGGCCAGCAGCCTCTGCAAACTCCCAGCTTATACAAAATACAATACATTGCAGCACCTTTTCAGCTGCATATCATTAGTAAAGAGCTTATTCTCCCAGAGGTAAATATCAACACAGTACTGGAACCTGCTGACAAAGATTTTCATCAAAAAAATGATCGATAGTGGGACAAAGTCATGAGCCTGACTATTTCAGGGTCATCTGTCAGGGCAACACCCACCATCAGGAAAGCAGGGTAGGTTTTTTTCAACTTGTGATCCAAAGGTGCATAAAAACATGTCAATTAAAGCATTTGATCGCAGAAAAGCAATGTAGGCAATATCTACATTTACCCAAGAGTGAATTAGCATTTTCATTTTATGTATAAATTTGGAGCATCACTGCATCAGATTTGGTGAGTGAGAGGGCCTTGTGAGGTTTGGACAGAAAAACAAACTACATGTAAAAAAAAAAAAGTCAGTTTTCCACTTTGGAGCATCTTGTTAATTTATAGGCAAGCCTGTGTTCAAAATAAAGTGGAAGCTGCCAACAGGATCAATCACACTCTCCAACACAACTTGTGCTGAATGCATTATTGTGCTAAAACCCATTGTAAAGCCATTAATGCCCACATCAAGCTTCAAGTTCGCCCTAATCCAAGTATGATTAATGGGTAGCCATTACTTGGGTCGACTGCATGGAACACAAATATAATTTTTGCCATTGTGCAGTCAATCTTTTGCAAAACAATAATCCTGTAGCTCATCATCTGCTACTTGGTAGTTTTGTCTCATTGTGTGCAACAGACTGAGCATAGACCACAGACTAAAACCAACCCTTTCCCAGGAGTTCAGGAAGATTATTCACATCCATGCTAAAAGGTAAATGGCTAAGAATTATCCCAAACTTTTCTTTTCTTGCAAACATGAGGTTGGCAAAAAGAATTGGTTTCACAGTAGAAATGCAAAAAATAAAATAAAATAAAACCTGGCTGTAATTTTTAGCTTGTTAGCCAACTTGTGATTAGCTGGTCAGTACCGCAAAAACCCAGTCTGTTCAGTAAATGAAGTACATGTTTTTCAGCATTGTTAACTTTACTAATTGGTAATAGATGCTAAGGGCGAGTTAGAATGTTAACACCTTAATATTTTTGTATTAAACCTTTAGTAAAGCCTGTTTTACAGCAATTGCAGAAGTTTTAGAATACCTGCTGGACTGATGAAAGAAATGAGAACTTTTTGGCCTTTCAAAGTGGTTCTTTCAAATTGTCAGGTCGATGGTCTTTCAACACGATAATGACCCAAACATACAGCAGAAAGCATTGAAAGCACCTGGCATCATTCTCCAGAGTACAAGTACAAGGCCTGCACAGAAATATGGGTAATGCAGTATTATTGATGGACATTATAGCACATTTTCCTCAATCTCCTCCCTGTTCCATTGTCACAATGACCCTGCCATTTTCCTTACACTTCAGCATTTTATTCACAAAAAAGGTGTGAGCACAAGAGTATGACTGCTCGGACCCTGAAAAATTAATGACAAAAATGTACTTGTACAAAAATATTCCATTGCAATACTGTACAAGTTTATTTTGTAAAATTATAATAATTTAGCAGGTTTGCCATATTTCTTGTCCATTCCATTTTTATTTGTTTATATATAGAGTATTTTCAGTTCAAGATATTTCAATGTCTTTTTCTCTATTGTAAAAAAGGCACAACAAATGCTAGCATTAAAAAAAAAACAGTTGGATGAGATACTAAACAAATCTGACCAGAGACTAATGAGTGCTGCTTTCCTGTCATTAACTATTAAACACCTATTTTATGTCAACAAAGTCATTAAGACCATTAAAAACCCTGGTGTGATGACCCGAAGCAGGGGCAATTACAGACTTGCCTCCATGAGGACCTCTCAGCTCAAAACATATTGAAGTGTTGACCTTTACAGCTCAGCAAGTGTACTAAAACGAAATGCAGGCTGGCAGAGACAAGGAGAGAATCTTGTTTGGAAAACAAACTGAACACAGGGAAAAATGCATTACTCTGCAAAAAAAACCCAACACCTCTTCCAATGACACAGAGATGTACATAGATAGAGAAAAGGCCAAATACAACACAGGGGAGAGGGAGCGAGTTCATAATGACAGATGGACCTGGGTGTGTTCCAACCTCCAGGGCTTCTGCAGTATGACAAGGATTACACAAGAGAGTAATTCAAGGTGCATATGTCCTCGCCAGATTGCCTGGATTCATCTTACGAAAGTCAAATACGAAACATGTTGTGAACTAGCAGTGATGATGTCGACAAGTCTGCGACAATAACACACTTGCATCCTCAGCGTTTAAAAAAATAAACTGAGTGAGAGATTAACAAAAATGGATCACGGCTGATCCACAAGTGCTAATTTGTCGATGAATCCTCTGTCGTTATGCTGCTGCGGCACGTATGGCGCCAGCAGGGGTGAGGTGAGGAGAGTCTCTCGCTGCTGCATTAGTGAGAAGTGAGGATGTGACAGCTAATTAGAGTCAAAACAGACATTTGGAGAAACAGGATTCCCCCAACCCACCATTTTTCAGCACTAAACAGCTCATGCAGTCTTCTAATGAGGCGAAGCCAAAACATCTAGAGAGATACTCTGGGACTTTTTTTTCCTCATTTCTACTTTCTTTGCAGGATATATCGTACTGCAGCCATAGGTTTAAATAAAAATGGTTAGTAATATTTTGTTTTATAGAGTTAGATGAAAGCATGAAGCTGGTTCTGCTTCCTTTCCTTCACATGAAAACAAATATTGCTTAAAATGTACTAAAAGAGAATATTTTTACTTTGTTTATGCATCAAAGACATGAGAGATTCAGGTTTTGCTGTTAATCTGCAAAATTGAAAAACAACGATTCATGAGGAGGCTTCCAGTGAAAACTCCCCAAGCGAGACCTTCCACTAATTTGCCTTGATGCAATGTGAAAAACAGCATTTCCTCTTTTTCTCAAACCACTCTGCCCATGGTTTTAGATTTTATAATTGGGTTTGCATATGAGCTACATTGTTTATGATATTGAGTGCTGCATCGCCGAATTAACATCCTTGAGTTTCTAAAGGATTCTGAGTCTTTCCAAAATGTCTAAATGGAGAGCATTTCCACCAAGAGCAGTGGTAGACCTTAGTCTTGTACTGCCTGTGACGTGTGGTGTACTCTAGTGAACTGCTTTTCAACAGCTTTCATTATCGACAAGCAGACAATCTGAGGGGTGAAAGAGAAAGAGAGAAAACCGCATCTGTACAGATGAAAGAAAAACTAATACCATTCAATAATGCAATAAATCACAACAAACATTAGATTTATGGGATATTAGCAGTGAGTTCATGTTCGAGTCCTTGCTTTCTGGACCTATAAAGAATCTACACAAGCTTTTTCTAGTCAACTGCAGAAATGTTGGAGCAAAAATGTATTTAGGCCATTGCTTTAGGAAGGCGATGGTATTCTATTATAATGAAATGCACTTATGTGACTCCAATACATGGTATCTAGAAGCAGGAAGTCATCTAGTAATTTTGGTTTGATCAGGGGTCATATGCTGTCATATTTTTTAAGAGTCAACTGACCCAAAGACAGATCAGTACCACAATGAATGGAAACACGTGTACTTAAAGTACTTCTCCAAAATGACTGATGAGCAGAACTGTCGGTGAGTTTGATCAATATCAGTGAGTCAACTCGTGTTCCAGGGTATCACACTAAAAGTGCTTAGTAGAGATTTTAGACAAACCAAAGTTCAACAGAGCTTTTTCATTCACACATGTTCCTTTTCTGACCATGTACTCGTGATGAACTGGTGCTAGAGTTGGTTCAAAGCTGGTTCAACGTTGGAGAGCTTCATTGAACTGGTTTTGCATTTCTAATTTGATCCAGCCATGCCATTACATCACTGTAAATGTCTGTTCCAGCACATCCTTTGAACCCTCCTCTTGTGTATTCTAAAGTTTCTGCAGAGCACTGCAGTGCAGGGAGACCTTTTTACCTTCACACATCATAGCATTTGCTTGAATTTGCCTGCAGCCCCATGTCTCAATATCATCAGTCTGGATTTATAAAAAGATCTCTGCACAGCAACTAAGTTTTTGGAATGCTGCAGTGTACAAGGTTTCCTGGCCAAAATTCAAGAGTTTATTGTCCCACAAAGGGGAAATTCAGGTGGAAAATTGGAAGAAATTAAACAAATATTACAAATATATTCAATAGTTGCATCTGATGTGGTTGAGAAATCACCCTGAATACCTATTGACCATAATGATTCTGAAAAACAGATGCACAGCAAGGGACTAGGCCAAAAACCTCAGAAAGGAAATCACTGCCTAACAAAAACTGGGAAAAATTGCTGTATCGTTAGGGATAAAGTTCTTAATGATACAGCTGGAAGCACAGTTTTCATATTTAAAAGTTAAGGAAATATTTACTATATCACGTGGTTGTAAGAGAAAGAAGAAGTTCTCAACAGCTGCCACCAGACCTCTGAGGAGGCATGTGGTCAGAAAGTCGACTGAAGGCAAAAAACACGCATCAAGTTCTGGTGGCAGCAGCCAAGGCATAAACTTAGTGCCTGAACACCAAGACAAAGTCTGCTTTATTTTGATCACAACTAAAAAACAAAAACAGAGGTTTGAACATTCTGATACGTAAAATAATTAAATCAAAAAAATTTTAGGCCCATAAATCAGTGGCATGTCTGAAACAGAAAGAGGACGTATGTCGTAAAAAAAACAAAACATATGGTGAAGCACGGCCGTGGTTCAGCTATGCTCTATGGCTTCTTCAGTTCCTCTGGCACTGTAAACCTGCAGCACATGCAGGAAAATTGGGATTCAATCAAATGAGGAAATCCAGTGAGAAAATTCCAAGCTTTCTGTGAAGAAGATGAAGCCTAGGATTCATTGGATAGTCCCAAGAAGACGTCAAAGTCAACTAAGATTTGGTTTTAGAAGAAGACGTCCTGGGGGATAGTACCACAATTACTATAGTTGCTTTACTTAAATCTCACTGAAAAACTTTGAAGAGGTTAAAGGAAAAGGTGATTGCAGTGGCAAACTAAGGTCTTTGTCAAAGAGTGTTTGACTAGGATTTCTCAGAAATACTGCAAGGTGCTGGTGTATGGCTCTACTACTCAATATGTTTGTCATAAAGGAGTTGAATAATTTTGAGTGTTAAACGAGCGAATATTAGTTGTGTTAAGCCATTTAAATTGTTTTCATTGGATTTATTTCTTGTACAGCTGCTAGTTTAAATATCTTGCCAACAAGTCCATCTGCAGTCAGGCTCATTTTTAAATGAAACTTCATTTGTATGGGAGAGTTTGACTCTCTGCTTTAAGCAGCATTGAGCCAGGTTTTACAATTTAACAGAAATAATTGACAAATGCACCTGCAATATTCAGTTTAAACTTGCATAAGTAATTTACCAGCTGACTATTATTAAACAATTAACAAAAACAGACAATTGAGAAGAGCAATAACCCTTTGCTTTTATACCTGTAGTAAAGATCAGTGCATGAAAGTTCTTCCTTGGGCGAACTGGAATTAAAGATGTGGTCAGATGACTGCATCAGACAGAACTGGTTTTAAGATGGGAACAAACAACCCAGCACTGAAAACATCTCTGCACCATCAACCAAGTCTGTTGCCTGTGCCGTTCAAGTAATCCTGTTTGCCACTCTTCGGAGAAACCTCCTGAGTTTAAAAATGTGTACCAATGGTGTCTGACCTATTCATTATGTAAAATTTAATTACAGACCATCACATGCTGCTCAGTTAACCATGTGACTCTTATCATCTTAAGAGGTTAAACGTGATAGAGGAGTGCGAGGCTACAAACTGACTTTCATACCATGTTTCCTGTGCATGAATCAAGACATCTGCTTCTATACACTTACTTCTGGTCACACAAAATTCTGAATATTGCTATACTTTATTAATCAAGGCAGTCTCATATTTTCCTCTATGGTAGCATTCAATAAAAATATTTAAAAACTTTGCTAATGAATCAAGATTTAAAGACATTTTCCAATTCAAAAGGAAATACTCATCTCTTAACTGTTCATTTAATCTACAATCACGCATTGTCTGGGTCAAACTGAATCCAGCTGTCAGAACTTCGAGTGCTGTGACAGCTCAGCGTAACAAGAAGACAAGAACAGAGAGGACGCACAGAAAAAAGAACAGTCTTTTTGTATTCCACAGTCGAGACTCATTGTGCAAGAGTTAAGCTCACTACTGCAGAGGATCTCATGCGCATTTCTCTCTTTCTCGATGGCAACAATATCAAAGCACAGCATTCACGCTCTTTTCTATAAGCATATAGAGAATATGAGTTTTTATAAACTCGTCTAACATCAATCCATACATAGATTTTTGACTTCCTAATAAGTCTTTAAAATCCTGTCACAAACTGCTTCTGTTTTATGGTGGCAATTTCCCTAGAAATGTGGCTGCATGACTAGTCTCCTTTAACTAGAGTCAGTTCACCATGGTTGCCTTTAAGGCAGGGGTGTCAAACTCCAGTCCTCAAGGACCGGTGTCCTGCAGTTTTCAGATGTGCCGCAGGTACAAAACACTGGAATGAAATGGCTTAATTACCTCGTCCTTGTGTAGATAAGTTCTCCAGAGCCTTGCTAACGACCTAATTATTCTATTCAGGTGTGGTGCAACAGAGGGACATCAAAAAGTTGCAGCACACCGGCCCTCCAGGACTGGAGTTTGACACCCCTGCTTTAAGGATACCCAGGATGTCATTGTTTAGCATCAAAAGGGCTTCACAGACAAGAGCAAGATTGCACCCTAATCCACTACTTATTCACTCAAAGAATTTCAAGGAGAGCCGTACAACTGCTTTGAAGAAAGATTCAAGATACCAAATAAAATCCAGAAAGTGTTAAAACCGGTTCCTGAAGAGGATTCAGCCAACGGCTGTTACCAGCGCAGAGCTTGTTCAAGAATGGCAGCAGATAAAGTGAGAGCATTTCTGTATACACATCTTTCCAAGACAACCGTGAAGGACAGACTGACATTCTTTCTGCTTTTCTATGAACTTTTGCTGCTTTTTCACTTTTTCATTTTTAGTCCAGTATCAGAGCATTTTCTGAATCACTCTGGCACCAGGGAACCATTGTTCTAAATGCACATACAGTAACTTGACAAAGTACCAATTTTTTAAAATGTCTTTAGCCACTTTGTGCCTGGTTGAAAATAAATGAAAAAAAAGCATTTAAAACTACTTGATTATACGCAATAAAATTCTGACTTGTTGGACACCATGTGTAAAATTAAGAAATAAGGAGGGAATTTGTGTGTTTAACAAGTTCAAGAAATAAAGCAACTGTTACAGTTTTGTAACAGATGTTTTAGGTTTGAATCTTATACTCTAACTTGATTACAGAACTACACTAATAAAAATCCCAGGTGAACGTTCTTTCTGCTCCTCAGAAACCTGTGAACAGCCATGAACTCCATTCAGTCTGCAAATGCACAAGCACGAATCCCAAACATTTGCTTTGACATCTGAGCTTAATTGTGAGTTCTCTGCCAGTCTCAACACCACGCTGTGCCAAACTTACAGCATTAACTGTTGGGCTCAGTCCAAAAATAGGACCACTTAGTCAGCCATGACAGATGCAGAGAAATAACCAACGTCTCGCTGAAAGCTACAAAAAAAAACGTTTACTACATTTATTCAGATTAAAAAGTCTTCAGAAGACTTTTTAACATTTTAATTAAGTTAAAGTTGCTCATATTTCTTTCGAGGGTGCCAATAGGAAGGGAAATAATCAATTTTGATTAGAAAAATCACTTGCCAAGCTTTCAAAAACACTAACTGCAAGAAGAATCAGCCGGGAACACAAACACCGATTTACCAATTTGCCTCTGAGGATTGTGGGTAACACAGCAGACGCTACATGCATGCAGTAAAATCCTACACGGCTAACTTATAAATCCTCTTGTTATCTTGCCATAGCAGCCATACTTGCTGGGTCCTCCCCAGAGCTCTTCCGCTCCCCCCTCCCTCTGCATTTGCTGGCACGAACCGCAACAGATTGACTCAGCCCGACAACAGCTGCCAGAACGCCGCGAGCCTCGTCCTCCAGACACTGACGGATTGTGGGAGGCAGCCAGGGTGATTAGCCCCTGACGTGGGAAAATTATTGCAGCGTACCACCCCAAAAGCAACTGCACCTGAGCATACCCATCAAGCATTCACTTTAAAATCATGTAAAGCCCTTTTAAAGAAGAAAATGTACAATTACTAGTTGATGCTATCAAATCAGTTCATATATTGTTCTTAATTTGAACCTAAAAGTGATGCAGACTTAAAGATTCATCATCAGAAGCAAATATTAATCTCAATGCTAGAAAAGCAGACAAAGTCACTACCTGCTTATGAGGACAAAGTTAAAACTATCTCTTTTCATTCAACAGCAGTTTTTCTGTTCTCAAACAAGAACAAGCTAGACTTGACAGAAATTTCACTCATACCATTGATTTCTCTCCATCTTCTGGTGAAAAACTAAACAACCTCCTATTATTCGATAAACATCTGGAACAAAATATAACGTTTCCATCACAGTCGGCTAGAGCACTTCAATTCGTCGATAGATTTAAAACCTTTTCAAAAGCACAGAGCAATTAATTTCCCCATCTTCCACGTTTCTGCCTTGTCATTCTGTATTTTAGCTGACTAAAACCCTGAATCTGGGTCGCATTATGTCTCCAAAACAGTTTAAAAGCCACTAATGAAACAGACTTTCTGGGGATGCTGATGCTACTTCAAAGCAACAGACAATCCTGTCAGGGAGGCATTATGAACCTATTCATGTGTCACACCGTCTTCTTTTGCTTTCAGTGCTGTTTTTCTTAAAAGCAGCTTTGCCTTTAGGTCTGCATGAACACGTTGCTTCTTAGAGGATGAGCAGAAAGAAAAATCTGTTGTAGGTGAGTCGTGTTTCTGTTTACTAAGAACAAGCTTAGAAATACCACAAAGGGGGAAGTAAAAACACAATAAATCTACAAGATAAAACCGTGATGCTTGAGGGCATTGCTTTTTTCCCAGACACATGATAGCAGCTCCTAAACTGAACTGTTTCTGCAGTCCTTCTTAATGGAAAGGAAAACTGCAGTGTTGTGTCTATATGTTCAGAAAAAGCTGCAACAAAGTGACTTTTAAATGAAGGATACAGACTGATAACACAGAGTAGGACTATCTGCATGTCAGTGCAGCTTTAATGAATGTTGTGTCATCACAGACAAATGTCTAACCATGAATTACGCAGAATTATCGCAGCACAAAATAATCAAACCCCTTCAGGAGAAAAGCAAAAACATTTGAAACCAGGTAACAGGCATTTAATACATTTTCCAGCAGTAATGCTTTTTTTTCTCCTCACCGATTAGACTGCAAATATGATCTGCCCTGGATCACAGGGCAACCGGAACAAAGTTCAATTTACTTTTTCAGGAGAATATCTGAGCATCAACAACCCTCTACCTTCATATTTTGTTCGTCTTGTGTGACGTATCAGTCTCTCTGCTGGTAAACCAGCCCCACATCATGATGCTACCATCGCCATGTCTGACAGATAAGCCTAATCTTGGTTTCTCCAAATGTATTTGTGGTCAAACAGTTCAAACTTTGTCTCGATTAACCAGAAAACTTTTCTCCATACAAGATTTGGTTTGTCCAAGCAAGCAGCTGCAAATTTACAGATTAAATTCATCAGTTCTGGAGCAGATCCCTACTCCTTGGTAGAAAAGAACAATTCAAGGAAACTGGAAGGTTGAAGAGATAGTCAGAATCATGCAACTGTGGAAGACCATTTCTCTAACCGACATTAATCCAGGTGAGCTGACAGCTAAAGTGTAAATTTGACCCTGAATACAGATCATGTCTGATTTTTTTAAAAAACCATACACATCAAATATAATGATCTCTAAACTCTGAAAATCATCAATTAAACTGTCTAATGTCTGAGAATTTAAGAATAAAATGAGAATGATTTAAACAGATCATTAACAACCCCAAATTTACATGGCCTTCATTTTCACAATGAGCTCAAGTCCAACTTTTCACCAGAACTGCAAAAGCATCCAGCTAACTGGATTTTTTCCCTCAGCCAGACTGAAGACATTTTGGCTCTTGACAGCAGGAAGGACAGGCACAGGTGTAACTAATAATATTAATGAAGGGTTTCAGCGAGCCACAGCAGAAATCTGGAAGTGGGAACACCTACGCAGAGTTTAAAAAAATTTAATGTCTGCTAAGAAATAGAAGATTTGAAGCAGGATAGGATGGATTTAGTAGCACCTTCACTGAAAAATTATTATAGAATAGAAAGAGACCAATATGGTAAATGTTTATATCAACATTTTCTGAGCTTAAATGATAGAGGTGAATGAGAATATATTATTAATGGAATATTTTAAACAAGTGAAGTTTCTCATAATAAAATTCAGAGTTTACTATTGTTGCTAAACGTGACCACAAGGAAACAGAAATCATTCAGGCAAAGCATAGATGTCAATCCTCAGAGAAAAATATCAATATTTCTGTCCACAATGGACTACATGCTGCTCTGTGTGACACATATAAATTCACACTCTGGTCCATTATATTCTTAAAAATAGAGAAGTTCAAATTACAAACATTGCAGCTTGTTACACAGGGCACAAAAAAGCATTCATGTTTCTTGAACGTAACCAGACTTTATTATGTTACTATAACTCAACTCCATCCATTTTAGTGGTGCTTTATTGAATAAACCAAGAAGAACAAAGGTTTTATCCAATTTTCTTTCCTATGAACCATAAATAAATTACAGAGAAACTAAAAAATTATAGTTATAAATACATTTATAACTCATGTAATTCATGTGACTTAATTCTAGTGCAATTCTAGTTGTTCTGTGAAGGCATCAGAGGTTTGTTAGTGAACAATAATGAGTAAAAAGCATTATAAAAGGAAAGGAACAGAACAGGCAGGTCAGGTTGTAAAGTCGAGAAGAAGTTTAAATCAGAGAGAAGCTTTGCTCTTGTCAAATGAGACCAAAATTTTTGTTTGTTTTTTTATTTTATTTCTGGGCTTAATGAAAAGAGCTACGCATCGCAGAAAATGTAAACACATTACAGAAATCACAATGTAAAACCCGGTTGCGGTAGCATCATGCAGTGGGGATCCTTTCTTCGGGAGGGACAGGTAGGTTAAAAAAAACCTGGTAGAGACTCCAAAAACATCCAGGAAAATGAATCCAGATGCAAAGCCAAGAGAATCTGTGACTGTTATACAAAGTAAAGAAAAAATATTCTAACCTCTAGATGTGCAAAACTTTCTGAAACATACCCAAAGACTTGCAGCTGTAACTGAAATAAGATTCTGAAAGTGTTGCTTCAGAAGGATTAAAGGAAATGCACACCATTTATCATGTTTCTTTCACTTCACAATTATGCACAAAATTTAGTTTGTATATTGAAAAATTAAAATAAATTTAGTGTTTTTAAGTTAGTGTTTGTAACACGACAAAATGTCACAGCATAAATAATTTTCCAACTTGCATAAAACTCACACACTGAGGTCTCAGTGTGTGAGTCTACTTTAATAAAATAACAGAAAGTTCATTCCAATTAGTCCAATTACAGTAGCTTAGATAACACACTGCTGCTGCCATGTGTTTCTAGCAAAAGAAACATTAACACACGAAGGGAACTTTTTTGATTTAAAAAAAAATCCAAACATGAGTTGTGTTTAATTCAGTCTCACACACCCACTTTTCGCACAAACAAGATAGTTTAAAGGAAATAATTTTTCATAAAGCATACAAGTTCAAACTCAAAAAACATTTCATTTAACCCAAAGGGAAATTAAATAATGTCTCTCAATCCAAAAAATTATGAAAAGAGGTCTGCAAAAAGAACAGATCAGAACTAAGTTACTTCAACATGCAGCAACCAGGAACTGCACAATTCCAGAACAGCATCTTACACAAACTATTGACTATGCAGAATTATACAGGATTCAAAAAACCAATCCCTAGCGTAGCCTGTACATGACATATGGTTAATTTTTGACTTTCTTACTTCCAAGCATATCTATAGATAGGGCTCAGTGTTAGAGTGCACTTTGAATGGCTCAATAATAAAATGTAAAGATACTTCTACAAACAAAAAATAACAAAAAAAAACTCTAGTGAGGCTCCAGTTGTTAACTAGTTTGAGGGTCCCTGAGATCAACTGACCTTGCAGCGAGCAAACAACTCTGACCAAACAGCGCAGACCAAGATAACCGTTGAACAAATTCGCCCTTTACTCAGACTGTGTAGTATAATAACACCTGGCCTGCACCTGCTCTGTGCTAAATAGATATTCTCTGTGCTGAAAAAAATATTTCCAGATGGTTTGAGCGGCATTTGTTTATTTCCACCATGCAAATGACATGAGGTGAGCACTATCAGGTGATATCCAGACTTTGGGCTGCTATGCGACTGATGGGTGAGAAAAAAGGTCTGTAACAAATGGGGCCAATTTGCAATAACAAAAAATACATTTCCGTATTATAAGCCATTACAAAAAAATTGTGAATATTCAATTAAAGTGCCTGAAATACTTGTCACATTACAACCGCGGGAGTGCAAAACTTAATCTGTTCTAATGGGATTTCAATGTGTCTGACACAAAAAACAATTTAGAAAGGGAAAGAAAAAGATGGTCTTTACAAACTAACAAAACACAAGTTAATGGGTAATTTAATTATGGCAAATAAGTTAACGGAATAACTTGCAAAAAAAATTGCAGAATTGACAGTGTACTATAACCCTCTTTTAATTTCCTTTAACAACTGACTTAATTTGTAGTGTCAGTAAAGTCAGCTGAAGAGCCTATTTCACCATTATGCATGTTGTCAGTTACAGCATACTGGAGCGTTAAATGGGTAGGTATGGGGAATGTGGGGTTATGGTCAAGTATGAGTTATTGTAGAAAGGATAAATGTTTAAAGCTGCAGCCTGGATATACATTAGGCAGCAGACCGCATCTCTGTGCAGCAGCAGCAGCAGCTACACCGGCTGGTTGACGTATGCTTCTACTAAAATCAGAGCGAAACATTCCTGCAGCTGCTACAGAAACCCTCTTCATAATCCACCCTTTGACTCAAACCAGTAACATAACCAGCACCTCGAGTAGAACGACGTCAAAACGGCATTATATTACCCTCCTGAAGATAAAAGGAGGTGTTCATACACAAACCGCCTCATCTGGCCGAACAGCTAGCCAGTGTTAGCCAGCAGTGGTCACAACAAAATGTATTTACTCTGTCCTGCGATACAAGATCAGCATTAGCTTCAAAGGCTACTCACCTCCAGCAGAAAGTGCGTCCTGGAAATGGAGGCTAATTCCTCCGCCAAGTGGACGGAGAGATAGTGAGAAGTGTGAGTGTTAAATCTGAGTGGCTACGGTCCCCGGCCAGTCTGGCGGTGTTGCTGCGTTTCCATCTCACAGCTCCATTAAAAGCTGCATTGTTGGAGCGACGGCTGCACAAACATCACTGACTGAACGCAGTGAGGCATTCTGGGAAACGAGGTAGAGCAGTGCCATTAAAGGCTGCGGTGGAAAAGTGGAGAAACTGCGCCCCCTGGTGTTCGGTCTGGTTGAGATCCACTTTTCTGGCGCACTGTAGACCAGGAGTCTGCAATCTGCGCCCCCTGGGCTTCCGTAATAACTTTAGCTAAAGTAATAAACTGTAGAATGTTTAAAATAAAAAGCTAGCCCAGTGCAGATGGGATCAGACAGAAGATATTTGGCTAAAATAACAATGACAATGTTTCTATAATATGAATGAATAATATGATGATGTTGAACTGACAGACTGCTGCATCCCAGGTTCACAAAGGAGCGCTTTTATATGTCCTTTCTCCTAGAAGCTGTTAAACTCTATGACCTTCATTTCTCCTACCAAACTCAAGCTCAATTATATTCTGGCTGTTATTTGCACAGTTTGCATCAATTAGATGTAATTGTTAAGAAAAGTTTGTAAAAGGTGTGAAATGATTTTCCCTATTTTTTATCTTAATCCATTAATACCATATTAGATTGACGTCATTAACAATTAAATGAAAAACCATAAACCAAATCTATTTTTCTATTATTCTTCACATAAGGAGAGAATAAACTGGAATTTAACTTTAACTTCCATGTGCAAAAGTTTATACTTTCATTAATTTTCCTTTTTGGTGTTTTCAAAAAAATGTTGTGAAATCCCTTTTATGCAAATACATTTTAAATTACTACATATGCTACTGTTAACAAGGAAAAATATATAAAAAGGAAATACACTTTTACTCGCAATGAACTAACTTAATTTAGTAACTGTTATTGCTGATAATGGTTAGTATGTATTTGTTATGCTGTGATAAGGATGTTTTGTGGATGTGGAGAAGGTATTTTGTGGGGACTACTGAGGGAGTATGGTGTGTCTGGATAGCTTTTAAAGGCTATCCGATCCTTGTATGTCTCAAGCAAGAGCTGTGCCCACATTCTCAGTGTAAAGTTGATCTTGCTCCCAGTCTGCGTTGGACTCTGCTATGACTGCCCCTTTGTAACCGATCATGTTTGTGGTGTTCACTGACAAGATCTTAAGGCATAGGAAAGGGTGGGTGACTGGTTTGGCAACCTCAGGATCTCATATTTGCTGTTTGCTGATGATGTGTTCTGGTGGCTTCTTTAGGCCAGGACCTTTTGTATACACCAGAGTGGTTTGCAGTTGAGTCAGCTCCTCTAAGTCTGAGGCCATGAATCTTGACTTGAAAAAGGTGGGATGCTCCCTCTAGACTCAGGGTCAATCTTTGCCTGAGTTTAATCTTGGTGTATTTATTAGTGATAGTAGGAAGGGAAAGAAGATGGACATATGGATCGGGGCTTTATCTGCAGTAATGCAGGTACTGCTCCAGTCTGTTGTGGAGAAAGAGCTGAGCCAAAAAGTAAAGCTCTCAGGTTAGAGCTCAGCCTAGATTCAGACCCTCCCCTATGTTCTTATGATATGATTAATGACTGGAAGAATCCCAGATACACGTGGCTGAAACAGACTTCCTCCATTAAGGAGCTCTGTCATACTGGGAGGGCTCAAAGTGGAGTCGCTGCTCCTTGGCACCAAAAAGGAGTCAGCTGAAGTGGTGGAATAACAATAAGAAAATATTTTTTAATCAATAAATAAACAAAACTAAATAAATTATACTTATGATACATTATTATTAGCCTGTTGTTTCATTTTAAAATTTTGGCGTGAGCTTCGGTCCTCCTTCGAGCTTCCGTCCTGTTGGTGGCAGTAATGAGTTATCTAAAGCTCAGACGTACCAATCCAGTTGTAGCAGAAACAGACTCAGTGTGGAGCGCATGGAGAGTAAACACATGTCTGCTTTTGCTTTGTATCAGACTCTGCAGCCAGAGCTGCCCCCTCCGGCTAAGAAGCCCTGCCAGCGGGTACAGGTGTGTGTGTACAGGCTTCATTAATACCCGACGGGAATATATCTATATGTGTATGGCTTAGTAGCTGTAGGAACACATAACTGATATTTGTGTTAGTTCGCATCGTATGCATCGTCATTGTGTGGCACTTTGTATTAACCTCTTTTTTTCTAATTAGGTGGAAGTAAAAAAGAAAAAGAAAAAAGTAAATGGGCCTGCAATTGCTATTGTCAAGAAAACTCGGGCCAAGAGGAGGAAGATCCGCAATAAACTCGTGAAGGCGGCAAATAAAGAGGAGAGTAAGAAAACTGGACCAGATAATACTGTAAGCATCTGCTCAGTGTTTGACAGTAAACCAGTGTTGTTGAGTGTGTGTGCGAATCAGATTGGGCCTTTGTGTTTGTTAAAGCAGCATCAGAAGGAGGAGAGCGTAACTGCAGAGTCTTTGGACGCTGTGCTCACTGAACTGACCAGAGTTAACAACAGCAAAGAGAGAGCCAGCAAATTATTCCAGTGGCTCCTCAAACCCGTTCCTGCCAAGTACTTCTTCAGGTAAAGTGTCTGCATGATGCTACATGATTTGTAAGATGCTCTGCATTTAATTAAACCCTCACAGCCACTACAATGTGTCACTATACAGTTGGTACGTCCAGAATGATTTGCTGCATCAGTTTTCTGCCACTCCCCTATGTTCATCAGGTTTTGCATGGTGGCGAAACAGTTAAATTTAATCTAATTAGCTTTACCCACTACAGAGCTGCAATCAGGATGTCATTACGTGTTCCTCTCTCGTTACTCTTTCATAGAACCAGAACATTGAAGTGACTACCTCATAACCTGCTGGCAGATTCTTCCAGCTGACCTGGGAAGCTCTGCAGCTCCATATTAATCCATCATTTGTCTGCTTTGTTTCTTGGTCTTCATGATGCTGTTTGTTCGTCAAAAAACGTCTGAGAATCTACAGAGAACAGATGTGTTTACATCAATAATAAGTTACACACTTTTGATGCACTTTGGTTACACCGAAGTCCATTTAGGAATATCAGACTAAATAGGGCAGAATAGAAATAGATGGCGTACTTTTCATACTTTTATTTAAATGCAGCAAGTTGGTGGTAATAATGTTTTTGCAAGGAACTGGATTATCTAAAAGTAATGTTTTTTTCTGCACATCCTGGTGATGCTTCACTGTATATAAGTCCAAGAAGGTTGAACTCTGCATTCTTTATCATGGTACACTAAAATTTTCTGTTATTATTAAATAGCACATAAAGGTTGCTATTATCAGTGGATATGGTTAAACGTCTGGATTTACCTGCAGCAGGTTTGCAGGAGTGTGTGTGTGAGAAAATGCTGTGATATGCAGTGACCTGCTGGCGCACTTGTCCCCATATTCTTGGTCAGTGCTTCCATCTGTGGAAAGCACAGTGTGTTCTGTAAAGCTTTTGCCATCGTCAGCATTTATATTTTCAGCTGTTTGTCCTACAATTTCTCCTACTGGGATCATATCAGATGGACCAGCATTTGTTTTCCCCACAAACAATCAATGGAGCCTTGAGGGCTTCTTATGCTATTTAGTTGCAAATTTGCCAAATGTTTCTAAATGCTTACTGGGGAAAATGTGCTTGTGACAAACACAACACAAGTAACTTGGAAAATATATAATGTATCTTCTTACTTGGACTTCAAAATCTCATACAGTATGCATTTATTTATTTTTGTTTTGCCTCATTTGTTTCCTTGATGGTAATTTATTTGACTTTTTTCTATATGTGAAGAGAAACATGGGAAAAGAAGCCTGTCTACGTTCAGCGCAAGAATCCAGATTACTACAAGGGATTGTTTTCAACAGCTGAGTTTGACCGTATATTGAGAAAGGTAATTTTCTGAAACGATGCACAAATCCGTCGCCAATGATCACCTTTAATTGGTGACCAGTGAGTCAAAAATTGAAATATCCGTTTTTCTCAGTTTATAAATGATGCAAAAACTTAAATCTACCCCACTTTTTTTTCTGTCTGCATCAACAAACAGTACGCTTTATGAATTTGTGTATTTTTTCTTAAAGGAAAATGTCCAGTATGGAGTGAACCTGGATATTACTAGCTACGTTAATGGCAAGAGGGAAACGCACAACCCACCAGGGAGAGCTCTGCCGTTCACTGTGTGGGATTTTTATGATGTAAGAATGGAACAGTTCAGGTTTTATGTTTGTTTATGCACCGAGTCCAAGTATTCCTAATAACGTTTAGGTATCATTTTGTAGCTGCAATTTTTCTAAGGAATGCATTAAGAAATTATCATATTTTATAAGATAACATCCATGAAGAAGTTAGAGATACAAATTTACATTTTATTGAAGTTATTGTACTAAATATTTAAATGACTTGATATTTTCTCATCTGTTTTCCTGTAGAGTGGCTGCTCTGTGCGCCTCCTGAATCCTCAGGCTTTCTCCTCCACGGTGTGGAATGTGCTTTCCATCCTCCAGGAGAAATTTGGTAGCATGGCAGGAGCCAATGTGTAAGTTCAAGGGAAAAAACTTGCTTGCTTCAAACTTCTATTTTGTTTGTTTCAGTTTTAAATGCATTTTTCCTTCGAACAGATATCTGACGCCTCCGGGAACTCAGGGTTTTGCTCCACATTATGACGACATTGAAGCTTTCGTGATTCAGCTGGAAGGGAAGAAACACTGGCGAGTGTACAATCCGAGGTAAAATTCATTAAGGTTTAAACTCCTCAAAAAGCTTCAAGTTCATCTATTCTTCTATAACAATAAAAAAAAAAAATCTTTTTTTTTCTCATTGAATTCAATGAGAAAGTGTGTCCAAACTTTTGGTCTGTATTGAGTACAGACCAAAAGTTTGGACACACAGTTGTGTCCAAACTTTTGGTCTGTACTGTATATGCATTAATAAAGGGGGTTAAATATAAAGGCATGCCACACATTTCGGATTTTTTTTCAACTTCAAAATTGTACTCTATTTTTGACACAAGAAATTCTTGAATAATATGCATTCTTTTGAAACATCTTGATCAGTTTTTATTATACATATATAAAGTGGAAGTAATTTGAGGCAAGAGCAGCCAACATTTTGGATTGTTGACTAAATTTCTGATAGATATGTATCAATTATATAAATAATATTTTGGGGTAATTACAGTGGGAGAAATAACTTTTTGTTTATTTGTTTTGTTTGTTTTACATCTTTAGGTCCGAAGATGAAGTCTTGCCTGTGCTCTCTAGCCGTAAGTACCAAAAAGGTCTTTTCCAATGACATAATTTATCTCATCTGAAATGAAAACAGGGCATTTTATTCCTTTTCCAAAACCGGTTTCACAGAAAAAACAAGCTAATTTTATGACAATAGAAGTGAATCAACTCTTTTGACATGCAGCACATTTGATATTGTGGCTGATGAGAATGCATCGGACATTTTGCGTTCTCCTTTCTAGCAAATTTTGACCAGGCAGAGATTGGGAAGCCCATCCTAGACGTGGTGCTGGAAGCCGGGGATCTCCTCTTCTTCCCTCGAGGATTCATCCATCAGGGCAACTGTTTACCAGACGCGCACTCTCTGCACATCACCATCTCCTCATACCAGAAAAACAGCTGGGGCCACCTGCTGCAGAAGGTAAATGCACTTTTGGTCCCGCAGTCAACATAGCTGGCAGGAAGCCGCATTACTGTGTTGCAACATTCAAAATATAGAACAAGTAGATGTAGACTCCTTACTGCTTTGTGTGTAATACATTTTTAAATAAAAAATAAAAGTGGTTCAGCTGTTTTATTTGATTTAATATTTTGTGATTTCATGTTTAGGTCATTCCTGCTGCATTAGAAGTGGCAATGGAGGAAGATGTGGAGTTTAGACGGGGTTTACCTTTGAACTATCTGACCTACATGGGAGTGCAAAATTCAGATAAGGTCATTATTGCTATATTAACTCATTCTGGACTTCCTTGTAACATAATTAAGAATTTTTTTAAAACAAAAATTGGAAGAGTAGTTGTGAAATTTGGGAATTTTATGTAATCTATACAAACACAAACACGTACACCCCCACCATTTTTATTATTTTTTCATTTTAAATGTTTCTCAGTAAGCTGCACCTTAACTACTCTTTTTGTACCAATCAGTGTGATTCTAGAATAACACTCACTGTTCTGATTGGAAATTATAAAGTTTACTGTCATTGGTTGGTGGATTTTTAAAAAGTTTTAGCTAATGTTAGTCTGTTTAATAATATATAAGCATTTCCTTAGCTCCACTCTAAATTCAGACTTGTGGACCAAAGTTTTGTTTTTAAAAATAATTGCAATTGTGTGGTACAATCATGCCACCTTGTATAAAGAATGGTTCAAACAAGCTTAAAATGCCTGAATTAATGACATTTATGCTCATAATAAGTTAATTAGCAACTTTTCACCAAAACTGCAACTCCTAGTGAGTGAAATTGTTCTTGTGCAGGTGGACCCACGGAGGGAAATTTTCTTGTCTCGGGTTGAGAAGTTGATAAAGAAACTCCCGAATTTTGCCCCGGTGGACGCTGCCATCGACCAGAAAGCCAAAGAATTCTTCCACGACTGCCTGCCTCCTGTGCTCACTCCAGGTTTGTGCTGTAACATATGAGATTATGCATGAATGGACAGCTTGAGGTTCCAATAATTGATCTCATCGCTCTCAGATGAACTGGCCACCAGCGTGCAAGGAGCACCGGCTAGGTGGGAAAATGGCAAAGTTAAGAATGTTGGTGTTCACATCACTACTCAGACCAAGATCAAGCTGCTTCGTGCAGGGTGTGCCAGGTACAACAGCAAAACCTTTTTTTTTTTCTCTCTTATTTTTATTTAGCAAAAATACATCTTACCGATTCTTCTTTTTGTGCCAGACTATACGGTGGAGATGCCGTGCACCTTTGTTACACCATAGATAACTCCAGAGTTTACCATAAAGAGGAGCCCAAGAGCATTGAAATACAAACAGAGGTATGTTTGTTTTGTGCGTCTTAATTCTTATACTGCACATTGTTCTGATTACATCTACGTTATTTTTTGTTACTTCTTTCAGCACACAGATGCTGTTGAGTTTCTGATCCATTCATATCCCAACTTTGTGACAGTGGGAACTTTGCCTTGTGATTCTGTTCAGGATAAGGTAGGATTCTATGTTATTTGCAGCAATATTTACTGACAAAGAATATATGAGTTATGTATTAATTGCTGATGCTTTTTTCCCAGATTGCTTTGGCTGAACTTCTTTTTGAGAAGGGAATTATCCACACTTCTGAACCTCTTCAGGCCCCACCAGCTGTTCAGTCAGAATGACCACATTGTAAAATTGAATGTTTGTTTAAAATAAGATCTACACCATAATACTTGGTCTCATGAATGCGCCTTTTCTAGATTTTTTGATGCATAAAAAACACACCTGTTAATAAAAAGTTCTTGAGAACAGACATTTTTATTTATTTTAGTTGATACAACTCAAAATAAGGTGTACATCAGTCTCCTTCAACACTACAGCTTGAGGGCCACTCATCATTATTCATTCACACTTAAACCGATGGAACTTTACAAGCAGTGAAGCGTCTACTTCCAGGTCACCTCCTCGCCAGGTTTCAACTCTCTGCAGGGAACAAAAGGTTCAACGTTCATAAGATTGTATCAAAATATGTTACGATTATCACTTGAAATACAGTTTGCATTTTCAAAATTGACTTGAGGCAAAAATAATTACAGTTCTTACCTCTTGTACAGTGCACTCTTGTTTCTGAATGCTGTCAGCTTCTGGTCCTGTTGTTTGTCAAGGTACCATCCAATCACAAAGCCCATGGGAACCAATATGTGTGCCCAATTCACACTGGTTGGTAATGCGAATTTGACCATGGTTCCTACAACCAAAGCAGGGAAAAAGATGAGGGACTGATCTGAGATGTTGGTATATAAAAGTAATGTTTTTTTATTATTATTATTTAAATGAACACTATTTTATTCACATCAAATCACAAAATATGGTATCCTAAGGCATTTTCATTCTTTTTAATCGCAGGACTGTGACACTGAAACAATTTTAATTTAATTCAGCAGAAATTTTATTCCAAATTTTTAAAATTTAGCCCCGTCAGTAACAAAATGTCTAAGGAAGCCAGCAAATTGCATCGAAACTTGTCTTTACTGCATCCTGAGTAAGCAACAAGGTGACAGTGGAGTGAAATATTTCCCTTTTAAGAATGATGCAATAATTACAGATAAGCAAAAACAATGTTACATTTTTGCAGAGTTTTGTTTCTTAGATGAGGAGTACAATATTAACATTGAAATATAAAGGTTTACACAGGATGTTTCTATAGTGTCTTTAATTTTCCATTCCAAAAGTGTTATTGAAAAATAAAGATAAGTAAAAAGTTTTTGGTTTATTATGTATACGTTTTACTTCCATCATCCCTACAATACTTGTCTGTTATACACCTGTGAATGCACAAATGCTTTTAATTTTAGTTGGACCTAAATTCAACTCAAGATGCTGTAAATGTAAAACACAAATCGTTTCAAATATTTTAAATGTGTAATGGAAATTCCGAGACAGTATTCTCAATGTTTCCCCATTAAAACAACCTGAGGTCAAAGGAAGATGTTTTCAGGCTATTCTACAAATGCTTTTCTAAACCCCTCCATGAAATGCATAAAAATCCGTAAAAAGATTCAATTTCACAGCTTTGATGAAGTTTGTTAGTCCTGAAAACAAACTAGAATTAATTTAGGTCCACTTTCGAATACTACTAAGTAAATGAGGAGCCTCTAATGATCTTTAAGTAGTTTTTTAATATTTATTAGAACACGGGTTTAAGAGGAATCATATGTTTACGTGTTTTGATAATGACAAGCAAACTTGGATGTAGATCTATTACAATCAACCACAAAATCCATTTCATGGCTTTTGTGCCATTAAATGGATTTTGTGGCATAATTTAGTGGCATATCATTTTATTTGGTTATTTGACCACCAACGAAATCCAGCAAAAATGACGCAAAGCTATATTTATTACAAATTCACCCACTGCTAACATGGCAGCTAACTGGCATTAGCAACTAACGTCATATGTTAGAAAGATTATTGTTTTTTGCATCAATATCTATTTCAATGAGATAAATCTGTAAGACCAATTGAAAGCACACAATAAGGAAGAAAATGAACGGAAAGCTTTAAAATAATACCTTATGTTAACACCAAACAGTAGCCTTCAGGTCTTCCTTCTCTAAGCGAAGGACATTGGACTGTACCAAGTATGGATCAACGACGTGCTTATGCTAAACGATAACAAGGTTACAAGGATTCTGTTCGAAACCTATTTACAATAAGACACAAGTTAATCCTACGTTTTCTACAGAATTCATTCAATATAGTCCGACAACGTCCTATTTACTGTTTTCACACAGATTTATTATGACTTTCTTTGGTACGTTTCTTTACCCTTTCACCTATGACGTAGCAGCCAAAATGGCCGCTTCAAACCCGCTAACAGAAAAGTCTTGATTTTGCAGTAATAATAAATACTAACTTTAAGGTTACTTTCTTATACTCAAAAGAAGGATATATTTATTTGATGTTATATTCTGTCGCCTTTTGATGTTTTCAGCCTTCTTTTAGTTATCTACCTAGCATGTAGCTAGCATGCTAAATAGCCGTTGCCCGGTAAACGGCTAACAATCGTTGTCAAAGTCAAACTGGATTCATGTTTAATCTTGTTAGATATATTTACGTTTATTCTCATGCAGCTCACGTTGTTTTCCATGTTGTGGAATCTTGCTTTAAAAAACATTTTTGTGTGTCCTTGAAGGATTCTTTATAGTTAGCCTTTGTTATAGACACTCATCACTTAAAGTTGGTTTGATGAAGACGGGTTTGTGCTATTGTTGAGAAAAGTAAAGGAAAAATGACTTCCATTATCAAGCTGACAGCCGTGTCGGGGGTCCAGGAGGAATCGGCTCTTTGCTACCTGCTTCAGGTGGATGAATTTCGTTTCCTCCTGGACTGTGGATGGGACGAGAACTTCTCAATGGACATTATTGATGCCATGAAGCGGTGAGTATTCTTTTATTTTCAGTCGGTTAGATTATTGTTCTCGTACATGTTCTGTTTGATATAAAAACTAAATCAGGAAGGTGCATCTGATCCAAAAGGCTGTTGCCAGAGTTCTGACCGATACCTGAAAATGGGTCAAATTACACCAGTCCCTGAATCACTGCTCAAAAAAGGACAGGATTCAAAATCTTGTGTTCCTCAAAAAGAAAAAAAAAAATCACCCTAAAAAATGTTTTATAAATTGTGCTTGTGGACCACAAAAAAAAATGTTTGAGATACTCACTGAGTTTGCACCCATAGTGCTTTTCAAATATATTGACTGTGCATCAAGTGATAAAATGGTTTTCTACATTGCGGAAATCTGTTTTTTTTTTAAATGTAATCAAATTAAATCAAGTTACATTTCAAGAAAATCTTATTGACTGCTAAATTATGAAAAACTCAGAATAACTTTCAGGAGCTAAATCTAAATTGTTTGTAGAAGCTTCTAACTTTTTTTTTTTTATCTCTGTATTGCATTTTTGCTGTCAGATATGTTCACCAGGTTGATGCAGTCCTGCTGTCGCACCCTGACCCCATTCACTTGGGAGCCCTGCCCTATGCTGTGGGCAAACTGGGTCTGAACTGCACCATCTATGCCACCATTCCTGTCTACAAAATGGGTCAGATGTTCATGTACGATCTATATCAGGTACAGTACTGCAAGTTAAGGTTAGAGGTAAATAAGTGTCTTACTTTTATTTAGCGCAAGAATAGAACTGATTCCTTGAATGCTCTTTTCCTATTCTTAGTCAAGAAGCAACAGTGAAGATTTCACGCTCTTCACCCTGGATGACGTGGACAGTGCTTTTGATAAAATCCAGCAGCTGAAATACTCACAGATTGTCAATCTGAAAGGTGAGATGAAAATCAAGTGACTCCCCATTTTCTATAACCTTACATAAAAAGATGATTTTTTTAAAAAGTAATTTTCTTTGTGTTACAGGAAAGGGGCATGGTCTGTCGATCACTCCGCTCCCAGCCGGACACATGATCGGAGGCACCATTTGGAAAATTGTCAAGGACGGGGAGGAGGAAATAGTTTATGCAGTGGACTTCAATCATAAGAGAGAAATGTAAACAGACACAAAAACATACTTGTGTAAGCAAGATCTTAGGCCGCATATCAGTTGCTAATTTGCGCACTCTTCTTCTCTGTCTGTTCCAGCCACCTTAACGGCTGCACACTGGAGAGCATTAGTCGACCGTCTTTACTCATTACAGATTCCTTCAATGCTGCTTATGTACAGCCACGCCGCAAACAAAGAGACGAGCAGCTGCTTAGTGAGTACCGTAATACGCACAGAAGTCTTTACAGTAAAAAAGCACCTTCAGTTCAGTAAACATGAGACTATATAGAAAACTCTGTCTGTGCCTTTACTAATGGCTGTATCATCATCCTCCTTTAATACCCACAAAGCAAACGTAATGGAGACCCTGCGTGGTAATGGTAATGTCCTTATTGCCGTGGATACGGCCGGCCGCGTGTTGGAGCTAGCGCAGCTCCTCGACCAGATTTGGAGGACGAAGGATGCTGGGCTCGGAGTTTACCCGCTAGCACTGCTCAACAACGTCAGCTACAACGTGGTGGAGTTCTCCAAGTCCCAGGTACCAATCAGTATCACACTTTCATACAATTCAATTTTGGTTTTAATGAAGTCCCAAAGACATTAAGTATTTCAATTGTAGCACAGATATGAGCATGAATGTTGTTGTGATCAGTTTTCTTCCTTAGATCTACAACAAGTAGTTTGTAGCAAATAGTGATTTAAGAAATATAACAAAACATGGCTGTAAAATGAAAACTGACGCAAAATAGCTAAACAGCCGAAAGTAAAATATCCTTGTCTTTATTTTGCAAAGATGTGAAATAAAGCTATTCAGTTAAAAATATTCTTAAACTCAAATTGAAAGTTATATGCTTATTTAAAAATTGCAGAATAATAAATTGTGTCTTTTAAGATCTCAGAAAAATTGTAAGTTGAAAAGATGTGTCTTCAGTTTGCTTTTAAGAACTTTCTTTCTTCCTCTGTAAGTAATGGAAAGATGTTCCAGAGCCTCGCCATATGCTTTACTTATGACTATTGGAATATTTAATAAACAGCTACACAGAGATCTGAGTATTTCTGGAAGCTGTGTCTAGTAATCTTTGTAGTATAAGTGAGATCTTCTAAGAGCATTAAGAGCTTTGCAAACAAGAACAATGGCTTCAAATTAATTGCTGAGTTTAACAGGTAACCATAGCAGAGAGTCTAGCAACTGAACTTTTAAGTACTGCAACTTTGTAATTGTTTTTTGCAGACAAAAGAGCAGAGCAGGAATCCAATCTGCGAGTAACAAAAGCATGGAATAATGACTCTGTTGTCTGTATTGGTTTGAGAGAACATTGGCCTTCCTCTGGAAATATTTTCCTAATGATAAAATTCAGTTCTGGTTAATGATTTAGTGCGTCTTGAAACTGAGGTTTGAATTAAAAATGTCTTGTTGTTGTTTGCTGGAGTGTTTTAGGGTTTTTCCATCATCTTTATTATAAGATTTGTTTTTCTAGTTTTATCACACTTACGTTTATTTGTTTGTGTGTAAAAACCAAACCCATCTCTGTAGGTGGAGTGGATGAGTGACAAACTCATGAGGTGTTTTGAGGACAAAAGGAACAATCCGTTCCAGTTCCGACACTTGAACCTTTGCCACAGTCTGGCAGACCTGGCCCGGGTACCCAGCCCAAAGGTGGTGCTTTGCAGCCAACCGGACCTTGAGTCTGGCTTCTCCAGGGAGCTCTTCACCCAGTGGTGCCAAAATGCTAAAAATTCTATCATCCTTACCTACCGCACCACGCCTGGCACCCTGGCCCGCTATCTCATCGACAATCCTGGAGAAAAGATGCTGGATTTGGAGGTGAGGGAGGTTTTCATGCAGAATCTTCCCTGAAAATTGGTGCCATTTATGTCTATGCTTCAGCATCCCAGAATCATAATTAACTCTTCTCTTCACATCAGGTCAGAAAACGAGTAAAACTGGAAGGGAAGGAGCTGGACGAGTATCTTGAAAAGGAGAAAATAAAGAAAGAAGCAGCTAAAAAACTGGAGCAAGCCAAAGAGTAAGTTTGAATAATCTCTGAATCTTTAAAGTACGGTTACGGGGTGTTGTTTTTTTTAACATGGAATATAATTATTAAGTAAAATATTTGTGAAAGTTAATTATTGTATTTGAAGAGAGGTTAGTAAAGTCCCACAATGTATACGTTTTGATCTAGTAAAAGTACTAGAAATTCAAATATTTACCCCTGATTACAAATGAAAATATGTCATATGACGTACGAGTTATAAGATAGAACTTTAGATAGAATACAATTTTTTTAATGGCTTTTTCAGGGTGGATGTGGATTCGAGCGATGAGAGCGATATGGAAGACGATCTGGATCAGCCGGCTGCGGTGAAAACCAAACATCATGACCTGATGATGAAGGGAGAGGGGAGCCGCAAAGGAAGCTTCTTCAAACAGGCCAAAAAGTCATATCCCATGTTCCCGGTGCATGAAGAGAGAATCAAATGGGACGAGTATGGAGAAGTCATCAGGTACTGAAGTCTGAATGCAAATCGAAGAAAGTGGAGATTCTGTTTTTTAATCACCAAGTAACCCATTGTGTTTGTTTTTTTTAAAGGATTGAAGATTTTTTGGTTCCTGAACTGCAAGCCACAGAAGAGGAGAAGAGCAAACTGGAATCTGGGCTGACAAATGGCGACGAACCCATGGACCAGGATTTGTCTGTCGTTCCTACAAAATGTGTCTCAAGTGTTGAGAATTTTGAAATAAGGTGCGTTATCACTCACAAAGTGAACCACGCCAGTATAAATATCTATAAAACTCTTACAATGACCCTGTGTTCTTCTTCTATGTTATAGAGCGAGGGTGACGTATATAGACTACGAAGGTCGCTCTGATGGCGACTCCATAAAGAAGATCATAAATCAGATGAAGCCCAGACAGCTTGTGATCGTTCACGGGCCACCAGAAGCAAGTTTGGACCTGGCTGAGTCCTGCAAAGCTTTCAGCAAAGACATCAAAGTTTACACACCCAAACTGCAGGAGACTGTGGACGCCACCAGCGAGACACACATCTACCAGGTCAGTCTCAGGAAAATCTGCTTTTAAAGATGCCCATTAGAGAACTTTTTCTGTGTGTTGTTGGTAGGTTTGATAGTCTAGATAAAATCCACATAATGTTTGAGATTAGACTGTGACAAAAAGTAGAGGAGTTCAACTATGAGTTGTGTGTTTCTTCTGCTGCTAAAATAAATTAATTTAAGTTGCATTTGTTGAATCATTAACTCAATTTCTTTTGTTTAGCTGTGTAACCTTCCCATTCGCCGCAGTGTCTTTCCAAGTTTTAAATTCATGTATCTAAAATTAAGGCCTCCCTCAAAATGTCTTAACTTCATTGTAAAATTTGTAAGTTTACCTTGCACCATGTTCCAAATTATTATGCAAACTGGATTTAAGTGTCATAAAGATCAAATTTTGTTGTTGTGCTATTAAATTTATAGATGGTAGTGTGTGTCAGGGCTCTTTGAATCACTATAATTAATTTCAGAGAGCTGGGTTGATTAGTTGGTCTGGTGAGCTCAATTAAAGGAAATGTACTTAAGAAGAATGTTCCACATTATTAAGCAGGCCACAGGTTTCAAGCAATATGGGAAAGAGAAAGGATCTCTGCTGACTAAAATCATCAGATAATGCAGTGCCGTATGACGAGGTACGAAAACATTAGATATTTAACAAAAACTGAAGCGTTATCGTACTGTGAAGAGATTTGTGGCTGATTCAGAACAAAGATGGGTTTGTACAGATAAAGGCATAATGAGAAAGGTTTCTGTTAGACAAATTCATCGGATTAAGAGAGCAGCTGTTAAAATGCCCGTACAAAGCAGCAAACAGTAATTTGAAGCTGCTGGTTCCTCTGGAACCTCAAGGTGGAGGATCCTCCAGAGGCTTGAGGTGCATGACTCTACTATTCGGCCACCCCTAACCAGAGCTCACAAGTAGAAACGGTCAGAGTGGGCCCAGCTGTACATGAAGATTAATTTTCAAACAGACTTGTTCACTGATGACTGCTGTGCAACCCTGGATGGTCCAGATGGACGCAGTAGTGGATTGGTGGTGGATGGCCACCACATCCCAACACGGCTGTGATGTCAGCAAGGAGGTGGTGGAGCCATTTTTGGGCCGAAATCATGGGGAGAGAATCATTGGTCGGCCCCTTCAGAGTCCCTGAAGGTGTGAAAATGACCTCAGCAAAGTATATGGACTTTCTGACTGATCACTTTCTTTCATGGTTCAAAAAGAAGAGTTGTACCTTCCGTAGCAAAATCATCCTCATGCATGACAATGCACCATCTCATGCTGCCAGGAATACCTCTGTGTCATTGGCTGCTATGGGCATGAAAGGGGAGAAACTCATGGTGTGGTCACCATCTTCCTCTGACCTCAACCCTATTGAGAACCTTTAGAGTTTTCTCAAGCAGAAGATCTGAGGGTGGAATGCAGTTCATATCAGAACAGCAGCTCTGGGAAGGTTTTCTGACATCCTGCAAATAAATTCAAGCAGAAACTTTCCACAAACTCACAAGTTCACTGGATGCAAGAATTGTGCAGGTGATATCAAAGAAGGGGTCCTATGTTAACATGCAACTCAGTCTGTTAAGATGTTTTTGATTGAAATAGCTTTTGATTTTAGTACATGTGACCACTTAATGCTGCACATTCAAAGAATGACAGTTTGCAGTCCTTTATAATCCATAAAATGTTTAGAAAATCTGCTGTGCATAATAATTTGGAACAGTGCATTTTGAGTTACTATTTTTGAAAAAAAAATTGTTCTCATGGGGAGCTTTGTTCAGTAAAATTTTATTTATACTGTAATAGTTCATGACTTGAAAATTATACTGACCATCATTTGCATTGACCATTTAAGAAAAACTGAGAAAATATCACTTCCATAATAATTTGGAACATGGTGTTAATACGGTAATCTCTGATCTTTTTGTTGTGTCAGGAGTATTTAATCTTGTATATTTTATGTAGTTCATTTTTCTTGTGGGACTTTTCTGTCAGACAAAAGCTTGATTGCTTCCATTCTGTAACTCCGGGTGGTTGAGGCTACCGCTAACTAGATGCTAATAGACCCTCGCTAGCTAGATAGCATTTTGTAAATCATTGCCAGGTGGCTGAATGATGTATGTCGTCGCTACTGGCTCATTTCTGTTGCCAACCTGCATGATGCTACATGCATTCTGTGCAAAGAATCTTGTGATTATTACTATCTAAAATGTGCAGTTTTCTTTTGTACACTTCTGTCATGATACAAGTCTTACATTTTATTCATAATGGTCTTAAAAGTCCTAAATTTAAGTTGGTGAAACCTGCAGAAACCCTGTAATCCTCTCCCTTTATTTGAACTTAAAGGTGCGGCTGAAAGACTCCCTGGTGAGCTCTTTGCAGTTCTGCAAGGCCAAAGACACGGAGCTGGCCTGGATCGACGGTGTGCTGGACATGCGCGTCGCCAAGGTGGACACCGGCGTGATGCTGGAGGAGGGTGTGAAAGAGGAGGCGGAGGACAGCGAGGTTCCCATGGACACCGCCCCCGAGCTTGGCATCGACAACAACGCCACGTCCGTGGCGGCGCAGCGTGCCATGAAGAACCTGTTTGGAGAGGATGAGAAGGAGATGTCGGAGGAGAGCGACGTCATTCCCACTCTGGAGCCGCTGCCTCCTACTGAGGTGGGCAGCTGTGTTTTTTCCGTTAGGATAGCCATCTAGTACACAGCACTGAGTACTTTCTATAAATTCAACATTAACATTTGCATTTGCATTTATTAAGTCTAAATATTTCTAAAACAGGTCATTTGACTTGCTGAGATCCCCGAGACGATATTATCTTGTGATTTTAAATGTATATGTTCAGAATGGTCTATTAAAAGTTCAGTTTAACTGAGTCAAATATTTCCTCCTCTCCTCAGATTTCAGGCCATCAGTCTGTGTTCATCAACGAGCCTCGGCTGTCTGACTTCAAGCAGGTCTTACTGAGAGAGGGCATCCAGGCTGAATTTGTGGGTGGAGTTCTGGTGTGCAACAATGTGGTGGCCGTCCGCAGGGTGAGCGTCCAACCCCTCTATCCATATCCTCTTTCTGAGCAATCAGAGTATAGAAGACATTCAGCACCACAGATTGTTCAGTTGTTGTCATTTGACGCAGCCTGTCGAGCTTTTCCTTTTGATCATCACTGTTCACGAAGCATTGAGTTTGAGCACAACAGGCTGCTGTTATGGAAAGTAGCCTGAGTAATTGGTGATGAAGAAGTTGACATGAGAAATAATTGTTGTAATTCTTTAATAAGTATATTAAAACAAAGTGGAAGAGAGAAACATTTGGATTTCCAGGAATCAATTTCTGGGTCCCTGCATCTGGCGATCAACTTATGTGTCATCAATTTATTTTGTCCATCAACTTTTTTATCCGTTGTTGTTTTTTTCATGCGTTCTCCTCTTAAAATGGAGAACGAAAGGGAAAAAAAACAACCTTTTTTTTTTCTTTCCTTCCTGTTTAATTGTTCTTTTAGCAGATTCCATATTCAAACTTTGAATATCTTCTCATTTTATTCTGGAATTTTGTATTTCAACTTTAGGAACTGGCTCAAAAATTTCAATCTGAAAATTAAAGAAATTTAAATATAAAAATCACGTTGGAAGCCTTTTTTTTTTTTTAAAGATTTCAAGTTGACACCAGACTTGTTATAAGACACTGAAAGCTGAATCATTTCATTAGGCCTGTACAATTATAATGATTTATCTTAAGAGGCAGAGAAGCAAACAGAGATGACCTGAGTAGAATATAAAATCACCAGTGGAACATGAAAATATCTCACCTTAGGTGAAAGACACAAAAACATCAACCAGGATTTAACCAAAGTACAAGCTGAAGCCAGGATGCTAACAACAAACTGCATAATTGACAAGAACTTAAAATAGTTGCAATACAGAAAATGAAATCAGAGAGCGCTGCGACTAGTAACGATGATGGTTCAGATGCTATTTAAATGGGAAATCTTGATCTGAATTCATGAGACACTTACAAAAAAAAAGCGTCTCCATGAAAGAATAGGGAACAAAGATGTAAAGATGTTTTTCTCTGCAGCGATCTGCTGCACAAGGTTTGTTTATCTCTGCTGAGAGATGCAACCTCATTGCTTTAGGGCTGAGGTGACCTGTGAATCTTTCTGTTCTTTTTGCTCAGACGGAGCCTGGACGCATCGGCCTAGAAGGCTGCCTGTGTGACGACTACTATAAGATCCGGGAGCTGCTGTATCAGCAGTACGCTGTTGTGTAGTAGCAGCAGAAGACGAAGAAGACCCCATGGATGCAGAGAACATTATCTTTGTACACAGACTTTAGAAGGACTTTAATACAGTCTATGCCCTGCGCATTGTTCCATCCTCACTGTAAAACCTCTTGTATATTTCCCCTTTTATACATTAGTTCCAGACATTTTTTTATTGTTTACCTTTATAAAGTGAAAGGCAGATTGTGTACCTTTGTGGACTTCTTCATATGAACACCTGTGAAATTGTCACATTTCTATGAATCCACCCTCTGGGAAGCTATTTTCCACTTATTGTCAGTAAATTGTTTGTCCTGCAAACAGATCATTGTGTGTTTGTCTCTATTATATGTGTTCAGCCAATTTTATTGTGGTAATTTGAACAATATTGTCACTAATATACACTTTGAACAGTACTGTCCCTCTTTATATTGTAAAGATGGTAAAGTCGTTACTGCAGCAGCTTAAGGTCACACAGAAATTTTGTGAAGAAAGAGAAAACATTTATTCATTTTATGCAGATAAAAAAAATCCTTCAAAAAAAAAAAGTTTTATAAAGTAACCGTTGAAGCAAATATTGCTACTCCTAATGAGCCTATAGACAGTGAGTGTAACATTTTTCTTAGTTTAATTTACTTGTTTAAGTAATATCTAGGATATTGTTTCTAGTATTTCATAACCTATTTTCCAGAAGTGTAGATATAATAACACTTAGATGGATTCCTTTTAGAAAATAGCTAAAGAAAATGTTAAGGGCGTAGAAAGAAAACTCTTGGTGTCAACAAGTTCACCCAATCATTAGATGATATCTGAATACCATTCAAATGCTTGGGAGTCGGTAAAAAGCCTTTACTGTCCCACCATCATAAATGTAAACATGTGAAGTTTGTGGAACTTTTAACTAAATCCCTGTGCTTCAATCTGATAAAACCTAAAATATTAGTATATGCCCGAAAATGGAAATTTGGTTGCATTTGATCTTCCAACAGGATATAAAAAAATAAAGCCAAATTAACAGAAAAAAGGGTTCACAATAAGATCAAGCTTCATTTATAGCCATTTCAGTCCACAGATGTACAAAAAGAGAGGAAAAAAAAAAAGAGTGATCTGAAGAGAGAGCATAGGAGAGGATTCAGGACTCTGGAGAGATTATGCAAAGAGGAAAGAGCAAAAATCTCTGTCTGCTAAAACCTTGTGAAGTTAGATGAAGTACAAGTGCTGCTCCTGGTTGAAGGTGATTGCTTAAGCTTAAGAGACAGCTGTACACATAGCTTATATTAAAGGTTCTGTACTAGTGTGGTTGAGATCTTATCTTTCCAGTAAAACTTTTCTTGCACATTTTGTTGAAAGTCTCTCTGCTTCTGAAGCTCTCTTGTTGAGTCCCTCGAGGCTCTATTCTTGTGTCCTTACTATTCTTACTCTGTATGATTATTCTGGGCAGTGTTTTAAGAACTATATAATATGAAAATGTTTAAATTCACTTTCTCTTGACCCATTATTTTTTGTCATGTTGAAATCAAATCCTTGACAAAAGAGCAATAATCATCTTTGCTCCTACTTAGTGCTGTGCTCACAAAAGCGCTCAATCCAAAGCAGTTTAGTAAGATTTTATTATTGAACTCTATTATTTAAGCTAACCTTAGCATTTTGACCAATTTTTACTTATACATTAATGTTTGCATACTGGATGCAGTAAATGCATGTTAGTCAAAATGCTTTGATTCTCCACATGCTACTGACTACATTTTAATTCACCATAGCCTAGTTGCTGAGCATCAGGGTTCAAACCGACGGGCACACTTTGGTAGGCCCCTTTAAAATTTCTTCAGAAAATTTCTAGAATTTTATTATTGTGCACATTTTAAAATATGTTCTTTCATCTTTCTGATTAACTTGTATTATTAATGTGTACGAGCTTTTTCTTTGGGGACTTTATGCACAGGTTGTTTAAAAACATGCAATAAACAGAAACTTGATCTGATTTGATTCGAGCCTCACGTCCTACCAGGTGAACTAGTTACTGCAGCAACAGCAGATGGAGACATTTTTCAACGACATCTAACCAGCTTCTGAATACCCCTATCAAATGCAGCCAGGCCATCTGTAGCACAGTGATGGGATGGCATTGTCACTAAAGTCATAATCAGGATTGGATTTAATTGAGCCTGCTTTTGAGAGCCAGGATTAACATGTAATTCATGAAATGCTTTAACAAAGGAAGAACAAAAGTATTAACTTGAATTTCCTGACTGTTGATGAAACGCCTCAGCGGTTTGTGTCTTATCTTCTAGAATGCACCTCGTCTGAGCCGCTGTGAGGTGTAACAGCTGTATATTAGAAAGTTGATTTGCTGAGGATGGAGGTTGCCTGGCGTGATGTGTCCTCAGCAGCAGTGGTGGTACAGTGACTCGGCTGATTACCTTCGCAGCCTACTGTGAATCCCTGGAGTAGATCCTTACAACGGGCAGCTGTGGAATACCTCTTTCATGGATACACCAAAACAAACCTCTTTTCTTCCCCCTCACCTCAGCCTCTCACATCATCACACATGCTTGGAACAGGATATGATAGCACATGAAGTAATCACAGGGATGGGGAGGGAGGGAAGGAGGATACACATACCCACACACACTTGAGTAGTGAAAGGAATTGTATGGGAGTGTGTGTGTGTGGTTGAATGAGTTAGGCTCAAGCACGGCTGACTGGATGACGTGCAGCCCTGGTTTTATACAGTTGCATAACGCACAGTTTTGCACTTTAGAAACATTAAAATTTAAATGCTCTTTTTTAATCCCCGGTCTCGCTCAGAGACATACAACAAAAACTTTCATGTTTAGGAACACACCCATGATGCTATTGTTTATTTGCCCCCACCCCTCCCCTGAACCCAAGTAACCTGTGACAGACTGGAGCAGAGAGAGAGTGCGGATGAGGAGGAGCTCTTTGTGCCACAGAGCATGCCAGCCTCTGCCCAGTCACCGCTTTTCATTTTGATAATTGACCGCCAATGCCAGAAATGTCCATCAGCTAATCCTCTTAGCTTTCATAATGCTGACTCTGTCACAGAAGCCCCTGTTTTAATGTAACAAGCAGCTAAGCCCACAGCACAGGGCAGAAACGCCTTGGGGGCACAGAGACTGCTCTGCCCCCTGGAGGCCAGCAAGAGACCCGCTTTCAGCTCCACAAGTGCGCTGTCAATCTGTCGGACTGAGTCAAATCATGATTCCATAACCGGGCTCCAGGGTGAACACCACTGTGCCTTTCACACTGTACACGTTGGCACAAAGCTGCACTCAAACAGAAAGCATCTAGTTCCTGAATGTCCATTCATCTGTGCATGTTGGAGAATGAATGAATAAATAAATGAATGAAGTCAATCCCTTTATGAGTTGCACGTCTCTCTTCTCTAAGCAGACCACTTAATACCATTCCACACTGACATCAGTGTGGAAATGTGAATAGGGGACAAACTCCCATAAAACCACACAGCTTTCAAATAAGACATAAGGCACAAAAATCCCATGATGTGCTGCTCAAAAAATGAAGCTGTCACTTTGCCGAAATGGACATCATGAAGATTTTTTATTTTATTTTTGGGTTTATGACAATAAGCACGAGTCAGAAATTCACAGCAGCCCTTTGACGTTGTGAGAATTGAAAAACGTACTTACAATGGAGTTTAAAAACCCAGCCTAGATTATTTAAAAAAATCAGAAGTGTGTCTTTGATAAGGATGCTAATAGAAACACATTCTTAAAAAGATTTTTCACAGGAAATCTGAATTAAGCCATTCTGGTTGTGATTCTTTTAAGCAAGTTACTTTTCACACTTAGACACACAGCAGGAATACTCATGAGAACAAATACAAAGGCTCGTGCTTTCCAGATTATCTACAGCCCTCAAAACGGCAGTTGTCATGTTGCCTTTTGATAAAACAATGGTCTTTGTTGGATGCACTCATGGCTAGGACTGATCCTGTCTGAGTCCCTTGCTGAGACATGTGCTTGTCTCAATGATTATGCGTATGTGGCTAGATATTTAGGACACATCACATGAGACTGTTTTGCCCAGCCAAGGTACAAGCAGCACTTTCTCTTCCTCTCAGAGCAAAACAAACCAGTCGGTCGTCCGTGACTTGAGGTGATGCAAGCCATAGGATCAGGAAACGGGTTTTTTTGGATGAGGGCCGTATCGGCCTCTTAGCAAGCTGCACACAACCTGACGAGTGGTCACAGCCAGTCAGCAGAATGCAACCTGGTCAGCCTGCTTTTTCCACTCAGCACATCGGAGCGACCCGGCTTTATCTGATGTGACACACATGACACCACCTTGAGAGCTGCAAGGAGACCCTGCCGATGATTAATTCCAGCTCAGACACCACAATAAAGATCAGCTTCCCTGTGTTTACCCCTGGAGACGCCTCTGCCAAACTCAGGACTCCAGCCTACTACTGGCTGAGTAAAGTCAGGCTGTGAATCATTTTCACCGAGAGATGTGGATATGAAAACAAGCACTGTCCAGAGTGAGGAGCATGAATCCAGAGAAGTGACTCAGCTCTGTAACAGTTTATCTGAAAGCAGCTTAGTTCAGATCCAATGCAATGGTTGTGAGCAGATCCTGAATAGGTAAAGCTAAAACTTCCCTGGTTTCTTTAAATTGTAAAAGTGAAGTTCAGCCATTATCATATTTTATCCTGGATATGTTAATTAGCTTATCCCAATATTTCCATAGTTCTGTTGTCCAAATATGCCAAAAAAAATTTATTCCTTTACTATCTTCTCTGTGGTGAACTTCAGTCTGGCCTTGAGTGTTTTTCTTAGTGAGCAAAGGTTTCCTCCTTGCACAACTTTCTCTGCAGTCTCTTTGTGACATTACAGATGGCCCAATCAAATTTAAAATCTGTCAGTTATGCATGCTGCAAACCTGACATATGGAAGAGTGGGAAGAATAAATGATTACTGAAATTAAGTAATGTAATTGACACAGAAAATATGTTGAATGAGGTGCTCTACTCAGATGAGACAAAAATGTTACATTTTTGTGTGTGAAGGAAAACTAACACTTACATTACCATGAACACACCATCTCCACAGTGAAACATAGTGGTGGGAGCATCTTGCTGTGGAGATGCTTTCTTTAGCAGAGAAAGGACAAAGTTTAGATAAAGCTACATAGGGCAAAGTATTTTAGACTTTTAGGGAGCAAAAGACGGGCTGCACAGTGGAGCAGTTGGTAGCACTGTTGCCTTGCAGCAAGAAGGTCCTGGGTTTGATTCCCAGCCCGGGTTCTTTCTGCATGGAGTTTGCATGTTCTCCCTGTGCATGTCTCTCCGGGTACTTAGGCTTCCTCCCACAGTCCAAAAACATGACTGTTAGGTTAATTGGTTTCTCTAAATTTTCCCTGGGTGTGTGTGTGTGTGTGTGTGTGCATGGTTGTTTGTCCTGTCTGTCTCTGTGTTGCCCTGCGACAGACTGGCAACTTGTCCAGGGTGTACCCCGACTCTTCCCTGGAATGTTAGCTGGAGATAGGCACCAGCAACCCTCCCGACCCGACTAGGGACAAGGGTGTTAGAAAATGGATGGATGGGTCAAAGCAAAAAACCCTATAAATGAATCCAGAGTTTGGATTAAAGCATATGTTGGTGATTGAATGGCCCAATCAAAGTCCATCCCGGAATCTAACTTCTCCCTTTCAATCAGTTTCAATCATTTTGCAAACAATACAAGTGATTGCAACACTTTTGTATTTGTCAAAAAAAGTTTTAAATCAGGTTTCCTTTTCCTTCCATTTTACAATTATGTAACACTTTGTGTTTGTCTGTCACATAACATCCAAATAACATACTCTATAAAGAGGTTTGTAGATGTTATAAAAATATTTTTGGAAGATTTGACTATAAAGCTTGTGATGGTGCTGAGGATCATTGTCAGTAGACAACAATTCATTTACCAGTGACTTTGCCAACCCTAACTATGACATTGGTACTAACAACCTGATCCCCGCCTACTGGTTGTAAAATGATCAACAGTCAATTCCCTTTCTCGTCACAACATGGAGAACATGAGCAGTGCTGACTGAGAACGCTGTTACGTATGCGCTCAAAACAACCAGCAACACAGAACTGCGCAATTTAACACTATGGGGTGTTATGAATGTCATGATCCAGGCCTAAACTGACTCAGACTTTCAGCTAAAAATGTGATTATGGTGTGGAAGAAAAATAACTTACATTTGCAAAACTATATGGAGAATTTTAGAGCTGCAGAAAAAAATTAAAGATGCATGCAAAGCTTGCACTCACAAATAGACAGATGAACTCAAAATTCAACTAAAAACTCTTTTTAAAAAGTCACTCTCCATGCCTACTTATGAATATTTAGACTTTGACATTAACAACTCCTACTCATCGCCCTCCTACACTGCAACTAAAACTTTTGTGTCCAATATGTAGCTGCACAGGGTGATGATAATCACACAGCAGGGAAATCTACAGGCTGTTCTGATTTTATTGCATGCCCCCTCCCAGTGTTGTATAAAGTACTGAAATCTCAGAGTCAAGTAAAAGTACAAGTACCTCTCCAAAATACGACTTTGGTAAAAGTCGAAGTCACTGACTGAAATGTTACTTGAGTAAAAGTCTTAAAGTATCTGAAACGTCTTGTACTTAAGTATGGAAATTACTGTAAAAATGGATGTACTCAAGTAATGTAATGAAAAGTACAAGTAAAAAGTAAAACAAGGCAAGTGTGAATGACATTTCTTATATTTTGGTAAACTTGTCAAATAAACTTAAAATAATGTACCCAACCAAGTGCAGGCAAAATGAAACCTGCTAATAAATTGTTCCAGTTTTAAAGAGTAGCGCATGTTAATGGTTTGTGGTTTTGAACTTGCATGCCTTTCCTATATTCGTTAAATTTAGTCTAAATTGCTATCGCTATGGCTTCTGTCCCCCATTGAACTAGGGTGACCAGACGTCCTCTTTTTCCCGGACATGTCCTACTTTTCAGACCTAAAAAGATGTCCGGGGGGAATTTAAAAATTGTCCGGGATTTTGGTCAACTGCCTCAAACACATTACATAGCTTACAGTGCATTATAGGGCACGGCGCTGCGTGTCACGTAATCCCTGAGCCGCGTCAGTGCGGGCAGCACTCTTCTGTGTTCGTCCCCCCCACCCACTCGCTGTACGGTGTTCTGATTTCTGATTTCCCCAACAATGGGAGAAGCGAAACAGGTGTATCCTATTGGAGGTGATGAACAAGCCCAGGCAAGCAGGCTACGGACTTTGTTCGGTAGCCTACTTGCTAATCAGTAGGTGGGGTCAAAACACTTTGTTTCTCTCTCTCGCTTTTTTGTAACGAGTAACTAAACCACACATTGAAAATGTATCGGAGTAAAAGTACGCAATTAAGTTCGGAAATGTAGTGAAGTAAAAGTGAAAGTCATCAAAAATTTTCATACTCGAGGAAAGTATGAAGTACTCCAAAATATACTTAAGTAAAGTAGTGAAGTATTTTTACTTCGTTACTATACAACACTGCCCCCTCCTACTTTACCTTCAAGAGATTGCTTTGTAAGGACTTACTTTCACTTGTCCTCTGTTTCAGAGAACAGCTTCCTACATTAATATAGACTTTGTGGCCTGTCTTCGCAGTACTGATCCTATCTTTTCAGAATGAATGGCCAGCATGTTCTGAAGTGAGTCTGAATGGGGCTCTCCACTCTACATTTCCACAGGGAAAAGGTTGCTCTTTGCCTGTCTACCCATCCCTTTCTGCCCTGCAGAGAAAAGAATAATGAAGTTATTTATGTGCTGCTCATTACAAAAGGTTAAGTCTCTTTAAGATATAACCAGGATTTTTTTTCAGTCATATGGCCGAAGCCTTAAGAATCGCAGAATAACTTAATTCCTTTTTATGGAGCTTTGACGTTTGCTAAACTGAATATAAGTGTTCAGAAAAACTAAACTGATGTCTGAAAGAATGAAGTTGTTTACCTTAAAGGTAGTAGGACATTTCAGTTTGTTGTATATTTTTATTTGTTTCATATTCTCTGAAAATTAACATTGGTCAGTGGGGACATGCTCATTTGGCTGACTTATATACTTCAACAACCCATAAAACTTTTCAAAACATCATTTTTAAAACATATTTGCATATTACATTACCAAGACACATGGATATTTCCATTTCTTGATTTTTACATTATATGAAAATCTTTGAGATAAACCTGTGAGACACAAAATGCACCGAATTCAGAGAATGTCCCATATATATTTTTTCTATTCTTTTCTTTTTTATTGTTTAATATATATATTTAGCATCTCAGTCCACACTCCATTCCAGTAGATGGCAGTAATGCACATCTAAACGCTGCTTGCTAACCACCACAAAAAAGAAGAAGAAGGTAAGTTATTGGCTAAGTTGTTAAGAGCTAACTAGTATATGCTAACTGCGTCAACTGGAAGTTATAGCTGCATGTTAACTGCCCTAATTATTAGCTATTTGCAACTTAATTGGTGAGTAGAAAGTTTATTTGCTAAATTCAAACTATATACTAACTGCTTTATGCATTGGTGAGCTGCAAGCTACTTCCTAGCTTGGCAAGTTATTTTATTGAATGTAATGTGGTTACAGGCCTGTCTATTATATATTCAATCTAATGTAATTGCTAGCTGGGAAAGTTGTTTAATTAAATGCAAGCTTGATGTTAAGTGGGCCAGCTATTTGCTAATTGCAACTTGTCAAATCATTTAGTTTTTTTTTAAAATCTCTGGTTAGACCCAAAGTTCTTTGAGGCATATTATAGTCTTCCTCAGAAGATGAAGAATGAATAATTATAATTTAATTGAGCCATACACAATGTGATTTATTTGTAATACCCCCGGACTAAAAAAACTTTGGGATTTTGTTTATCATCACATCCTGCTACAGAATTACTTTCTCGAAAAAAAAAAAAAAATCTAATGAAAGGTTTTCTTTAGTATTAAAAAATAAGTCAGAAGCCACCTACTGCACTCTATTTCAATGCCCATTATGTGCTATGTAACAGATTTTTCAAGAGCTAAAGCAAGTCAGCAGGCATGAAAATCACATAAACGATCAATTTGGTGCCTTGCAAGCATATGACACTGCATTGCATACATTAAAAAGCAGTGCACATTGGGGGTTGTCTGACTTGCCTCATATCAGCAATAAGAAGGGTGAGTTTTCATATTTTGACAGATCAAGAGGGTAATAGAGAGATAACTGTTGCATCCAACAGTACACAGACAGAACCGACTGTTGCTCGATTCTGCCCTGTTTACTCTTCACACCTGAGCAGGCATACAAATAAACCTGAGGTGGTGCCGTGAAATGCTCAACACTCATGATGAATATTAAATTCTTTCTGCAGCTGACTGAGAAGCTGTCAGCTGCAGAAAATTGGCACATATATTTTTTTTATCTTGCTAAAAGAAAAAAGAAATCTCCATTTTTTAAATAAGAAAGGGTTCTTTTGCAGGCTTGAACAGCGACCTGTTTTAATCCAAAATGAGCTTGACAATAGTTGGCAGATAGAGACAAGAAAAAGCTTCTCAAAAAGGGATATGTTCCTCTCCATCTGTCTGGAAGCTTTTGATAATTAATAAAATATTTATTTTTCCTGGACTATCTATGTAAAATTTCTTTTGTGGGCCCTGTGTCACACCATTTAGCTATGATTTTGTGTTTACAATGTTTTCAGCAGATGGGGTTTATAATAGAATGGCAGTGGTCTAAGCTAAACAACACAATTCTGACTTGATTAGTATTTGTTCAGAAAAATCCAACATGTAGACTTCTTGTTAGTTTTGCAAATATCCTTATTTTTGATACATCTCTTTTTTTTTTTCGGTTTGTTTTTTTCCCCCACAAAAAAGTAAGCGAGCAGACTGGCAGAAACGAGGTCAGTCAAAATATTAAACTTGATTTATTTATGTCAGCCACACACCAATAACTGCACCTGCTGTCTCACAGCACCACTGAAAAAGTACAACACTTCTTGAATACGTACAGTACAAATGTCGGTGCTATCCACTTATCCTTTATGATATTGCTGGCTATATGTAACACATTTTTCTTGATTTATGGATTTAATTTTATGTTTGAAAGTACACAAAACTAGTTCCTCTTACTTGAACAGTGTTACTCTTGAAAGGTTTACAGCAGTGGGTCCCAAAGTTGGGGTTGGGAGCCCAGTAGGGGTGGAGTTTTAAGATCCTCTTTAAATAAAAGATAACATTTAAAAAAGGGGAAATAATAAAGCATGTGCTTTTAGGGATGTTATAAAACATCTAAAACACCACTTATACAAAATAAAATATAGAAAAAAAAACTGGTGGCTGCTTTTGGCATCATTTGTTGAACTAACTTTGTTGAATACTTAATAGATAGGCTCATGAGCCTCTTTTATTGTTATTTTGAATCAGAAGCTAAAAAGCTTGAGTACCACTGGCTTAGAGAAAATAGAAATAAAATTGTCCAAATGATTTACTAAATAGGGAAGTTATTGATGACAAAATGTTCTCTGCAAGATATTGTATGTGCTAACTAAGCAACTTCTTTGCTAGTAACAGCAAGAGGTTTTATTAAATGCTAAGAAGTAAGCTAAGAAGCTAGGGAATTATTTCAAACTCACTAAGAAATGAAATGCGTGGAGCGCACTGATTCACAATGCCTTATTGTCAAAATATCTCCACAACAGCAAAAACAACAGTCGCTTATTAAGACTGGAACATAATCAGTGCAAACCAGCGAATAAACAAGATGAATCATCCCAGCAAAAAATGTTGCTGGAGCTGAAGTGAGCAGTTCTGAGTCAAATGGCAATTATTGTGTGACTATCATTGTTAAGTACTTCACCTCTAGTCATTAGTCATTTGCACTTCAAGTATATGACACATGTCTTGACATTTATACCAAAACAACACATTAACATCACTCCAGCTGTTCTTGCGACATCTCTAAAGATCCATTTATTATCTCTTCTGCAGATCAGTGGCTGTTCTTTCGGACCCACTGTACACACAGAAAGACGTGTAAGTTTGACTAAGGCAGAGAGTCTAAAGTAGTGGCTAAATCTCTGTAAGCAGGCCCTGGCACTTCTCCCCAACTGCCTTCCCTACTGTGTGGACAGGGGCCTGCAGGAGACTAATCTCTTGGCACTGGCACGAGTCACACATGTTGTATATGTGTGCAAACGGAAGACCCAGTCTGGTAAAGACAAGTTCTGGCGACGAATTTGGAAAGCGCTGACTAATGACCTGCAATGCCTTCCATGTTCACCCCTCACACAGCCTCTTGGATGCTTCTTGGAAATGACGGTTAATGATTTTGGAGAGCTGCCTTGCACTGTACTGACAAGGACAGTCCTGATCTTATGTAACCCTGTTCCGCGGAAGATTGTAAAGGTTTTGATCCTTTAAATTTAGTTTTTGCTTAAGCGATCAGCAGCGTTCGTGGTGTGAAGTTGACGTTAGCATAACCAATCCATGCATGGATCAAGACAAGCAGAGATGACTGCAGAAGTTTCCCTGCATGCTGTGCTGGCAAAGCTGGAGGCAGCAGAAGACCTCTGTGAATACATGAAGCACAAGGAGCCTCACAACCCCTCACTTGTGTGCTTTTAGTTGCATGACAGTGTTGTGCTCAAGTGCTAACGGACTGTCTTAAAATTTACATAATGCAGATAATTATTCCCCTCATTAGGTTTGTTCTTGCTAAATGAATCCACAGGCAGCAAGTTAGCTTAGTTCAGCATGAGGAAAATGTACACCCCCTCAGAGAAAGTTGTCTTTTGACCCTTATTAGATTTAATTAAACTTGGAAAACAAGTTAACATGTTAATTAGCGGGCTTAAAACGAAGTGCTCATAGGTAATGTTTATTTATTTGTGCTGCCCATGAGCAACTTCAGACTTGGTGTTTGCCGCTACTTTAAGAATTAAATAAGCCGATGTCTCAGCTAGCTCTCAGCAAAACCGCAAGTAAGCATATTTTCCACATGGTAGGTAGTATGCTATACTTGAAGTTATTAAATGCTTCCCTGTGGGAACGGACTCCTTTTTTGAGAAGAGCCTGATAATTATGGCAATAATGGACAGCTGAGTTAAATGTACGTAACTATTAATGAGAAAGTTGTTTCCAGTTATTTTTAGGCACAGTCTATTGCCAGTCTTAAACTTCTCTTTAAATTCCTTAATGCTTTACTCTGAATGTTGACTACTCACTAGATTCCAAAAAGAAGCCTAATTGCTTTGTTTAGTAAAACCCTGCAATTCAAGCTTAAGCCATCTAACACCACATAACAGTTCTCCCTCATCATTTGCATTTGGCTCACTGGACTCTGCAGAGTCCTCAGCTTGACTGTATTGGTGACACAATTGAGAGAGTGCCAACTACTAAACAGTAGTACAGTAGTCGGGGGGTATTGATGCCAAACTGAACTTGAATCTGCTTCAGCAGCTTTTTCACCCATTTTTTTTTTGTCCAGTTTTTTATACCTTGGCAAAATGACATTGTGCAGAATATAATGGTACCTGATTGCAGCTAAAATAACATTTTATGCACATAAAATGGCTTTACTGTTATATTTTTAACAGATGAATACAAAACAAAGTGGCTTAAGATCCAATTAAAACAGACTTATTTCCAATGTTGTCTTTTATTTTTGAGTCCCTTGAGTTTAAGATTTCTGTATTTATAATAGAAAGGTGTGACAGATGGATAGTTGGATTTGGACCTTTGCAGCTACATGCACACTGGCCTGCTATGTTGTGGTGGAGAACTTGATCCAAAAAGCCTGATTTACTTTTCCATCTGTAATCTAGCGGCTGAAATGTGCTTCCTCTATAGAGTGGCCAAACTCAGCCACTCTATAGAGGCTGAGATAAGTTGAAGCGCCCCTGCTTCTCTGCATCAAAATGAGTGGCGTAGTTCTTAAGGATGCCTCTTGGGCATCTCCCCTGGAGTGTTTTCCGGTCATGTCTCTGCGATAGGATGCCCAGCTGGAAACTTTGAACTTACTGGATGTACTATATCCTATCTGGCAAGGGAACACCTTGCTGTTCTTCAGAATTATCTGAGGAGAGTTGCTGGACAGAAAGATGTCTGGGTTTTCCTATTCTGGATCTTTTACATCTCTAACCGCGTCTTGGGTAGGTGCAAGTCAACAAGCACATGTGGGACGATCGCTCTAAAAGACTCTTGGAAGCAAAAGAAAGAAAAGGGATGACTCAGAACTTCTTTGCACAGCGGTGAATGTGATAAAAATTCATATCAAACAGTCAATAGGCTTATTTACTGAATATTGAAATGTATCTTTTCCTTACTGAAAGTATTAACATATTCACTGACTGCAGCTAGTCTGTAGCTTCTTGCAGTGACTCCATTGCAATATTAATTTTTTGCATGCTCAGTTCCAATACATCTCTCCATATGAACCAATTTTCTGAAAAGCAACTAGAATAAGCCCTTTTTATCATGCCAGTTAAAACCTTGAGGCTATGAAAAAAATATATATATCATCTCCTTTTAGATTTGTGGGGTAATGGAAACACTGATGCTTTTGAGCTGGAGGATCTATCACCTCAATTATTCAGCTTTATATCAAAATGGGGATTGCAGGTGACTTGCAGGCCAGTTATTAAAAGGGGATATGCTCAGGACCCAGAAAGATATTGGATTTGGTTTCATAATGCAGCTGTAAAGAGATACGGATGATTTTGTCATTAGCGGCACTGCGAAGCTCCAGCGGTGTGAAAGATCACCATGTTCTGAGCTGATCAATGGCGAGCAGCGTGGTGCTTTCAGTGCAGTCAAGGAAGAGCTGAATTTGTAAAAACTTTTTCTGCACACATAGTTTTTAAGGAGCGTTAAAAGAGTCGAGTCTGAACACAGATAATATGACTCTCCAAAGTCCAAGGTTGTACAGGGCAATGAGCAGATATTTATTTGGAGGCCATCCTGCATTAAATCTCACCAGCATTGGCATTCTGTGAGGTGGTTGCTCATGCAGTTTAAAAATTACCGTACAAACATTATCTTCAGTTGTGTAGTGCATTTGATCATGTTCAGTTTAAAATATGAACCACACGAACTATTCAAGCCTAGGCTATAGTAAGAGCAGAGATTAATTAAAACCGAGGAACGGATTGATTTTGTTTGAATTTCCCACAGATTAAAAATAATTTCAAACATGTTTTTACCAAACTCATTATGCACTGTTGATCATTTATACGAGTGCTTCCTTAATTCACTCTGGAAATATTTGACTGAAAACCAGAAACCACATGTATGACAGAGATTCTTCATAACAAAGTTTTAGATTTAGACACTAACGCTCACATTTTTAATGTGTTTTTGTTTTGTTTTTCATTTTGCATTACAACCAAGTTTGGAGGCTTAAAAACTGAGGTGAGAAAGAGGGGCCTGCCCATGGTGCTACAAGAACCAGCACTTCTCATCAGTTCACACAGTACCTCTAATCTCTTGTTTCATAATGTTAATGCTTTATAAATATGGCATTCTCCATTCAACATAACCTGTGTTTCAGTTTATGTGCGATTCACCAATGAATTACAGCTGTATTACAGAACATATAGCACTTTTTTGAAATTTAGAGCTCATTTTAAATCATTCATTTCAAATATGTAAAGTTTTTAAGGTTCTAAGATCTTACTACAGCAAATGCTTCTTCTATGCATATTTTTTGGCATCTATCTTTGCAATCTTTGTGCTATTTCAACAATTCAAATACTAAAGCATTCAAGGAAATATTATTTTAAAACAATTCATGTAGAAATGAATGGAGCAAGCTTTCAAATACTTGTAAAGTTTTCCTGTACTAAAGAATAACACAGGGGGAAAAGATTGATCATAAATTACTGATCTATACTGACATTATACCAGAAATGAAAGAATAAGTCCAGACAAATATTTTAATGGTTAAATAAAGAAAAAGCATAATTATTTCAGACCCATAACCTTTAAGATATGAAGGTTTATATTCACTTTCAGCATATCCTTTGAGAATATAATTTCTCTTGAAACCTCTTGGCCAGCCGGGGGGTTGGATGTGTTTTGAGTCACCTCCAGATTTGATAATGAGGGAAGAAATAAATAAGACAAATTGAAACCTCAAACCTATGAGAATCCCAATCTTTTTATTGAGATTTTCTTCTTGATTACGTTTTTTCACTGTGAATACAAGCACAGGAGACCAGCAATCGAATCAAGTTGGAGGGATTTTATCCAGCTTACCTCATTAAGGGGATCTGAATCTATAAAAGTAATCCTGAAAATATAGTTTTTCCCCCCCTGCTTACCTATGACAAGTAAACAAGAAATGAATGAATAGATGAAGTACAAATTCTAAATAACCTTAATGCTTTCAATTTGAAAGACTAAATTCGGACTCCTCCAGGAAATAAATTGTAATAAGATTAGAGATTGTTTAAAGTTTTTGAAAAGAAGTGTCAAAGTTGAGTTGCTCAGCTACATACACCTTAAATAAAACCTTTGGTGTTGGTTCATAATTCACATTCTTTCAAAAATTAAGAAGAGAGCTGGCATGCCATCTTCTGTAACACTTTATTTTTTAAATCGCATGAAAAATGATGCTATTATTGTAAGAATATCCAACTACAGTATTCCTGAGCTGGCTCTCCAGTATCTGGGAATCCTAACAGGCGCTTTGTCCTTAGCAGTCGCAAAGTTCGCTGGTACTTAAGGCGTGCTCTGCTCGGTCGGCTCTCATCGCCCGCCCGGTTGTTCTGCACGGAGAGGGAGTTCATACGCGGGGAGGGGTGGAGGCGCACTGCACGACTGCTGCCCGATTTGAACAATTATCCCTGATGAGCGCAGATTGGTTTCACTTAACAGGCGCAGGTGCGGAGGATTTGTGATGCGGCGCAGCTGAGCGTTTTTCCAGGTTTGTGACTGAACACTGGCGCATCTTATGTTGAACATTAACTCTTTAGCGGATACGGACTTTATTTTTTTTCCCTCCTTCGGGACAGGATGCGTGCTACAAAATGACATCCCGTCCAGTCTGGCAGACTCGAGCCGAATTCAGGAGCATCGCTGAATAAATTTGGACCCACGCTGATAAATTTGACCGCGCTGTCATTGCCCTGTCCAGCCTAAAAGGCTCTTCTAAAGCTGCAGGGGAAGGGGGGGAAAAAAAACAAACACTATTCGCTTCAGTACTCTTAGGTCTGCGCACTTGGACGACTTGAAATGAGGACCACATCCCGGCTGTACTCCGTGTGAAGAGACGAGCCGGGCGGCAGCTTTCCCTTCGGCTCTCAAGGACGCGCCAGAAAAAAGTGGCCCCCGGCCGAGCGAGCTGCGGAGCATGGAGCGGGACGACTCCGAAACCGTGTGCCCGTCCAAAAAGACGATAATCGCGAAGATCTTCAAAGTTCGCAAGAGGAGGGAGATGCTGTTCGTTCAGGTCTGCTTCATCTGCAGTGTCCTCTTCGTGGCATGGAGCATGTCGGCACTGTTAACTAAGACAGGTGAGTGTGTGTGGGTGACAAGAGGGGGGGGATGCACCGGGGGCGAAAGAGGAGCATCCGACATCTGCAGAGTGATCATGCTTGGCCACATCACAGTCGTCCATAAAAATGTATCATTTTGCTTTAATTTCAAGGGCAAATGATGAAAAAGATTCATTTTTCCCTTTAGGAACACTCTGTCCAACCTGTGCACGCAGTTCATCTAAATGACGTTTCATTCAAATAACTGTTAAGAGTTTCTGAAGCTGCACATGCTGTCAGCTCTCAGCTTTTTAATGAAAGTACGTTCTGTGTGCCGCAGTGTGCGCGGCGGCACGTTTTTAAACCGATAGGCACGTTTGTAATTACAGCATGCTCCTCATCCACGTGAAGATTTTTTTTTCTTTTTTTACTTAAAATGTTAATTTGCTTTTTGGCTTTTTTTTTTTTTTTGTCTTGCCTTTTTCTTTAATGCGTATCAGAATGTACAGTTTCCAGGCGCGTCATCTGTGGAGCGTCAAGATCATGGTTAATGTTGGCATCATCGCGTCTGGCCCGGGGCTTCACACAGACACACGCACATTTTGCACACACTGGTTCACGAAGATGATCATGCTCCTTTTGCTTCCGCATGCTGATTTTTACGCAGAGGCCACCGACGATCGCTAGGATGGGGAAAAGGAGGGAGAAACGTAGAGAAGGGGTTTGCGATTTCTTAGGAATTTTTATTTATTTTTTTCATTGGCGAGCACACTGAGGAAAAAGATTCCGACGGTGGTGGTGGTGATCATGTCTCGTGTGTGTGAGCGAGCGCAACCCAAACATGCCCTCTCGTGTACAGGAACTCTCGCGGCAGGCTCGTGCAGAGCATCCCACTCAGCCCTCACGCGGTTATGTAATCTGATGGTCAACCTTGACATTTTTGCTGGTGAAGAATGAGACGCTACTGGGATTAAAGGTTAACTAAACAACAGCCATCCCTCGGGAAATTGATCGGATAGTCTCCTGGATTTATGGCAGGAATTTTGACGGCAATCGATTTATTTATATTTTTGTAGTGCTTGTGGTTTCGATGAGAATATCTAGCTGTCTTATTTTAGGGAAACTTTTCAGATATGATGAACCATAGAAACTTCTAATTCTCCCAAATGTTCTCAGGTCCCTCAGTCATGGACTATAGCTAAAATATGCTTTTCCATAAGCTTTTGTCCTACTTCTTGTTGGCATAAAAATATCTTATCTGAATACCAGTACATGCTAAATGGACTTCATATTACTCTGATCACAGGTGTTTGCTATATAAAACATGTTTGATTTTCTGAGCTTTTTATTGTGATTTTTATCCTGCATTTAAGTGAAACCTTAAGAATAAAAAAAATACAACATCCTAGTTGCAAGTGTGAATATCCTTTGCATAAACCTGTAGTTTATTTATGTATGTATTGCATAAACAAAAGGTTTGCAAAAACACCTTTTCAATAAAGTCCAACATTGTCCGTTGGAGTATAACCTCTATTGCCTAGAACCAGATCTTACAAAACATTTTCTTGTTGTACATTTGTCAGTAATTTAACCATAGCCTGAATTTAACACTGAAGGGACTGTTTACCTAATGCTTTGTGACCTCAATCAACCACCTGCATTCTGTATAAATCTGGTCTAAGAGGGACAATTGAAAGATGGATAGAATCTCCCTAAATTATTGGCTTCAATACCAGATTTGCCAAAAGAACACAACTTCTGGTGCATGGTGTTGGCAGCATCATGATCTGGGATACTAGATTAAGTGAATTAAATTGTGTGAACAGTTCCAGTCAGTTTTGGCTTAATCCTTATGTCTGCCAGACTGCTAAAGACAGATTTTTATTTTCCACTGTGATGCAGTGAGTCATGTCATGTATCTAAATCAGCAAAGAATGAGTTTAATATTTGAAGTTATGAAATGGCCCAGCAAGAGTTTAAAACTAAATCTCGCTGGAAAAACCAGCATAGACTTATTATGGGGTGCTAAAATGAATCAAAAGGGGGGTTGTCATGAATTAAATGTGGAAACTTGTAAAATATTGTGGCTCATTGGATTTCCCAAAATTTGCTTTTAGAGTTAAATTGGACAGGTCATTAAATTATTTGCTCACATATATTTATTTTGTTTCTTTTGTAGATTAGAAAAATGTTGGTGTATTGAAAGGGGTACCTTTGAGGGCTACTTACCCAAGGTTAAAACAAAGGCCACTTTAAACTTTAAGAACCACTGAAACTGTAAAATTACAAGCACAGAAATTAAATCTTGAGTGACATGAATTTTTGTTCTGGGCCTTGTCAAATGTGAGATTTGCTGAGAGCATTTCAATAATGTACCTAGCCCTGGGGGATCCCACATGGGGATTTTTTTTTTCTTTTGCATTCTCTCACAATACTAATCAGTTCATGCGCCATAAATGAATACTGTAAACCTTTCTTACGTGGCCGTCATACTTTCTGCTATAATATAAGGTTTTCATAAGGTTTTTCCATATATCTTAATATCTCGTGAAATATCTGAAGTTTTATATCTTTAGGATAGAAATGCATCACAGACCTATGATATAAACAGAAACTTTCCGTAAGAAGGAAAGAAATGAAAAATGCATCCAAAGTATTTGGACTATTTCTGGCTTATTATCACGGAGCAATAAATTCATCTGACAGTTTTGAATGTGCCTCCTTTGTGTTGATGGTCTGAATGTTTTAAAGGGCTGTTTTCATTTATAGTCCCATCTCAACCTTACACAAACATGCAGTGAATAAACCGATTTTCAATAAATTTTTTGCACCAAAGAGTTAACAATAAACACCTTCTCACCGAGGCACTTGATTTGAAATTTTAAATTGACATTTGTGACTGTATACAAAATAGACCAACAAATATTGCAGTAAGTATATTGCGAGAAAACGCAAAATGTATTGCGAGGAAACGCAAAGAAAAATTTTCCCCAGTGCTCCGTAATAATAGAATCCAGAGGTGGTGAAGAATAAATGTTCTGGGTTGGTGTACGGTGTAATGGTTGTATTGTTAGTTCTCTAAGCAAGAGACTGTTAATCGGTTATGCTCATAAATATCCTTGACAAAAAACGTAGATTTGTATCAAAATAGCACAAAGGTTCTTAACATCTCTTGATGGTTTCACAATGCTCAAGACTGACTACTTTGTTTTGGTTGCAGAGTAGAAAATGTTTTTACCCATATCTTGGATCTGGTTAGAACAGGCATCTGACGGTCTTGTCTCATCAGGAGACATGCCTGTTTAAAGCTGTGGATCATTCACATAACTGTGAAAACTTGGGATTTCAAGGGTGGCATGTATAAATTAAGAGTGGGACATGGACTTGAGCCTTGGGGAAACACCATGGATTTTGTTTATAGCTCAAAGATGTAACTGCAATGCCTTTAAAAAATAAATAGAACTTGCTGTTTAAGATGAGAACCTGATATGCTTTTTGTTGGTCCTTTAGCTCCTACTGCTCAGCAGTTCTGGACTAAAGGCAGTCAAAGACTTGGTATATCTGATTGCAGACCTTTAAGGGATTACCACAAGTGTCTAATTACACTAGAAACAAGAGGCTTAAAAGATTATTCTGAATTTATATTATAGATTATAATAGAATCCCCTATGGTTCATTCTAGAAGCCATCATTGAGGCCCTATGTTTTCAATTGATCTTCTGACCCAGGACCCACCCAGAGCTGAGCATGAGTGCCTTTTTGACTCTGACCTATTGGACTTTCAACCTTTGGAGGATTTGGGATGGCACAATGAAGCTATAGTGCTTACCATGGTGGCAATTTACCAGTTACCAGTGTCAAAGTTGTACCAATGTTTTAAAACCAGTTTTCATTTTACCATTTTTTTTATATAGTAATGTTTTATTGAGATAGCAGTTATGAGAGGGGGATTGTTTTCTTACTGTATGAGACATAGTTGAGCAGTGCTGCCCCTCCCCTACTTGTTGCTGCACACTCCCAAGATTAAAAACAGCTCCCACACTTTTCTTTTAAAAGGGGGGGAAAAGTTTCCTATTTCCTGCCACCAAAAACGGACACCCAATACGCAAGCTAAAGGTGATCACTACTTAATTTTTAATGAAGCTTTGTTTTTTAGATGCTCGCCAGTAAATCCAATCTAATAATTTTTGCGTCGTCTAACACTAAAAAAAATCATATATTACCCTGGTCCCTATTTGTGACTGGTGGCAAATGATTTGCCGACTGGCCCAGATGGATAGGATGTGCTGTACTGCCTCTAGGTTGCATCTTCGTGAAGCAGCGGTGGGGCTCCACGTGCTGTCACTCCCGCTGATTGCCGCGTGCATATGCACATGTAGCAGACCTGCGCACGGGTGGCAGGAACAGGTATGTTGAGCAGCGGGGCATTGCTCTGACAGGTTGCTGTGGCAAGTTGACTGTGTGATTGAGCAAAAAAATTATGGTAGCAAAAAATGAGGTGTGCTTGTTCACGTCATGTGACATTTGATTGATGGTTGACCTTGGTTTATCTACCTCCTGGGCTTCTCCGACAGAGCACGAGGATGTTATTAAACCATTACTGCCTGCGTCTGATGTTCAGTAGTGTCGACCAAAGGCAAATTTACTGATTTCTCAAGGTAGGCTTGGACTACTGAATATTTTTTTGCATGACAGTCTTTGGTCATTTTAGGTTTGCGTTCCATGAACATGTCTCACACGACAGAGATATGCTTATGACTTATCCCACAGGTCCCTCCACATTGGTTGACCTCACTTTTTGTTGTTGTATAATCTTACACTTGAAACTTTTTCTAGAATACATTTATTCAGTGGGGTGGGGGAATCCCATGGTAAAGATCTTAATGTTGGGTAAATTTCCCCTTGGTCTTATTACATTTTAAGTAGTGGGCTTTGTCTGTATAGGCCATATTGAGTCCTTTATTACTCTTTTCCTCCCAACTGTCCTTCCAAAGGCTTTACATTATTTAGGTCCACCAATTTTCAGTTTTTGGGTAGAAAGGCACCATAGTTACAATTTCCTGGTTTAAAGTGTGCATGATCATGATTTGGTGAATATAAATAAATGAAAACACTGTCTGTAGAGATCTGATGTTGCACAAGGCAGCAATGTCACACAAGTGGCTGTAGCTCGTATTATAGCACCGACACCCTCTCAGTCTGCCCAGAGGTGCTGACAGAATCACATCTTTAAATGAATGCAACTTGGTGGTAAACTGGACAGCTCAAACTGTCACCCTGTGTTGACTCTTTAAGTGGAAATGTCATAGTTGTGAGCATGTGGTTTCACAAGTAACTGGTTTGGAAAATTGCAATTTGATAAACTGTTTTACTAAATTTAAAATGACCATGTATATCTAATCCAGTTTTCTAATGTCACACATAGGCCACATTATTTATTATAAACTGGTCTAGTGATGGCAAGATATGAAATTAGATGGCTTTCAATTGAACATCTGATCAAGAGGGAGGCCAGAGATGTCAGAGCAGCCAAATGACTTGACTGGTGAAAATGGGTTAAACTGATATCTGGAGGGTTTGGTCTTGGAAAGCAACAAATTGTGGGAAGCAGTAGCGTCTCATCTGTAATTTCATTCAGTTGCCGCTGATCCTGTGGCTTCTGAAATACTTTTGGATTTGTCTTTGAGTCTAGAAAAAAACTATCTGTGGCAAGTTGAGCGCTGCTGTCCTTGTCTGATGCCTGGAATTGAGTATTTAACTCTATAATACTGAAGTTTATTTTTTTCAAACTACACTTTTTGAGACGGGGTTACAACTTGAGCAGAATTTGATTTGGGAGACAAACGATTAAACAGAAACCCCCTGCATAATTGATTTATGGTATATTTTAACCAATGAGCCAAAGAATACAGACTCAAATGTATTGTGAAACTTGGTTTTCAGAACTTAAAAAACTACCAGTCTTGTCAAAAGTCTAATCAATTTTGTAACCTGTTCATCATTTTTTTTGTTTTTATTTTTCAGGAAGTTTAGTACTGCAGTCATACACGTGTTTATGTGTGCATTAAAAGAATCGATACAGAAAATCTAATGGTTCAAAAGCTGTAGAGAGCAGGAAATTGGGTCTAATCTGCTGATGCCCATTGATTGGTAATTTACCAATAAACAAAGAAAATCCCAACCGATGAACATATGAGAATGGAAGCTCTTCAAGAACCATACAATTTTAAAAAGACCTATTTTAAAGATGTTGTTTTTGTGAACTGACAAGGTAATATTATTTAAAATTTAATTTAAATATAAGAATGTCTTCCAAGGCTGCAAATCACCAGAGAATCCACTGGCCTTCAGAACAGGGAGAAAGTCCCTGATTCTTTAGATTCTAGTTTTTCATCAGTCCCAGTTTATCAAATAACATACCGAATCCCTTTAGTGTCAATGAATCAATATCTGTTCAAACATTCAAACTGTAAAACTGGATGCAACTTCATTTATACTAAACATTTACATTTCTTGACTAGCTCTGAAATATTACTGCAGTTTTATGTAGGGGGTGCCGTATCCTCTGTAAGTTGATTTGTGATCAATTCCCCTTTTGTTGGTACACCATTCTGTGGCCATCTTGGCTATTCTGACTTCTTGCATGACAAAATGGCATTTTAGTATGTTAATCACCATTTAAGTGGAACGTTTCTCAAAACTTATTTGTTCAGTTGTACATATGTGTAGATACCTTTCAACCATCAGGAAACTTAATTTGTGGAAAGATGTATTTTTCGTAGAATTCAGATGGTTATACCATTGGATTATCTTTGAGACAAACCAGGAGATTTTGGGGAAAGAAATGGCATTGGTTGCAGGCAAAGAAAGGTTGAGCAATAAAATTTGTAGATGTAATGTGTAATCTTGTTTTTAAAAATGGAATTTATGCAATTTAGCTTGGAGCTGGAAATATCTACATGCATTATGTGTATTGAATAGTTTTTGTTTAATAATCCATGAGTTGAAGCTAGACAGAAGCAACAAGATTGATTGGCTAAGCTCTGGATGAATTAAACATTGCCTTATTAGTTGTCTATATTCCCTTGTGAGCAGTACAAATGTGCATACAGCATCACTGTTTCATCATCCTGTCCCACAGTCCAGCATTGGCTTTGCATCACAGCGTTTTATGAAAATTGCGACTTTAAAGTGATGCTCGGTGCGTATGAACGACTTTACATAATAGGTTTGAGTTTTTTTTTCTCCCCCTCTTGTCCTCATTAGAGGCTTAAAAGCAGTTTTATTTAAAAAAAAAAAAAAAAAAAAAAAAGCCCCCACCCCTAAAACATAATGGCACAGCTGTATTTTGACGTCATGTTGGAGCTGGATAAAAATTTCACATCTACATAAATGAGAACTTTTAAAGGATTAAGTGAAATTAAACCCTGGTTGGTTTAATGAGCATGATCATGGATTCCTGCACATGAAATATGCTGTAAAACATCAGCTATGTTTTTGTTTGCAGAATTGAGTTAAGGTTTGGTTAAAACTACAGGTTCTACAGTTAACTTTTAAATGCATGACATGCTGCAAGAATTGAATGTGCATCTGCTACTGTTGGCTAATCAGTTCTGTTTTATTTATTTTTTTCTTTTTTCAGGGCATGGGATGATTGTGGAGGGACATCCAGACCTTGAACACTGGGGTAGAAGACTAATGGCTTCCAGATCTGAAAATGACACAGAGTCAAAGAACTGTTCAGAGCCAGGTACGTTCTTAAAGTTTTAAACTTCTGAAGATTTATTTATGTTTTTCCTTTGGTTGCAATTTGTTTCTCAGCAGCAAGGCAATCTGAGGTATATCTATTTAAGAATAAAATGGTGGCACCATCTTATTTACCATAGAAATTATCCTTCTGTCTCAGAAATACATGAACTGCATTTGGCTACATTTCTGCGATAGGTGAAAACAGATCAAGCCTGATGGAGAAAGTGATTGCATAATGCTGGCCATGTTGACTGGTTTATGGAGATCCCATGTTGCTTCAGGCTTGGCTGCTCTGAAACCATAATCGTATATTGTAAGCACAGATAAGGATGGATGTATAACTTTATCACACCCCTTTAATCTTAATTCTAATCTAAACAAGGATATATTTTATTCTTAAATGGCCATATTTCATTTTTTTCTCCATTTGGTTAGTAGATTTAGTCAGATGGTCTAGATAATTCTGATGTACTGTTTGCATTTTAGATTTTATACTTCCAGTGACTCATAATTTTGTTCCAACAAAGTTGACATTTTCAAATGGAAATAATGTTTTGAAGATGACCTGTATTTAGGTGTAAATGCTACTAAAATGGGCAAGAGAACTCCACTAATAAGCACTTTTGATCCTCATGTCTATTTTGTATGACTAAAACTAGAATTGTGAAATCACTGAATATCTGAATCTCTGTTGGACATTTCTTAACTTTTCATAAATGAGATGAAAACAAGAACTCGAATGAATGTGTGGAAAAGGCTCTGAAATTGTATTTACTTCGAGTGCAGCTCTTCTGACCTTTCTGTAAATGAGGATATTTTGGTAACTCGTGTACTTCACTGCATGCTGACCTTGTGTAGCACAAGAACTGCTTAAACATATGTTTCCTAATTGGGACTCAAACATGGCTAGAATTTTCTCCTTATTTTCATTTTAACCATGAGTTTGTGGATTTTCTTGTTCGCATGGATCGACTCAGTCTGGCAAACTTCTGTTTTCCTCAAACCCTGAGTCACATGTGCTCCGTGACCCTGCGTGACTCGGTAGAAAGAGAATGGCAAAGCTGCCAGGCCTAGAAGTTAAGTCCCAGCTAACTACTTATTTCATAAAGATTTCTATAAATAACACCCATCCTGTAACATAACTCACAGGCTGAAGAGGATTTGGAGATGACTGTGAAATAACCTTCAGTATAATGAAAGACCTCTTTTATAACAGATAAATTAAAATCCAAAGGATGATAATTCTGCATGATGCATCTCAACGGGTACTTGTGTCGACCTGGGATGTTGATGAGCATGCAACAGAACGCTCTGGGTCATGGATAATTTGGAAGCAATTTCAAATATTTCATTTACTCACTTAGTGAAGTTTACCAGGTTATTACTTCATTACTGTTCATAGGAGGCAGGATCCTGAAGGGATTATAGAAATGTTTCCTGCTGTTGATGTGTGACGGCGCAAAAATGGCATTTTTTTTTCACCATTAAACAATACAAATGTGTAAGTGTTTTTTTCTTTCAAGGCCGCTCGGTCTGAATATTTTAATCACAAGACTCTGAAGTTTTCCGCACATTGACTTTCCCCACTCCTTAGCACAAGAGGCACCGGATGGGCCGTGACATTCCTCAAATTTCTCCTCTCATCCCACCGCCGCCCTGCCTTTTCGGTTTAAAGCTGGTCATATGACTTTATTCCTTTCTCGTGAATAATCCTGTTAAAGTTGCAGTAAGATTAAAGTACAACCACCTTAGCCAGACTGTTCTCATTTGTACAGTTACGTGAAAGCAAGACATGCATTTTCGTTTGGTGTTGTGCCAACGGTCTGTTCTTGTGTTCATGTGTTTGTCCTGAACTGTTGATACAACTACCACTTTTGGGAAAATGCAGTCAATGAATAAATCTACAGGCAATCGATATTCATCCACTAGAAAATATGTGCTTTTATTGCCTTGTGGTAATGGCCACAACAGAAGCTGAATGGATGAAGATAATTTCTAAAGCCGTCCACCGTAATGGAAATGAGGGCCTGTTGGTAATGCATGCAGATGTTTTAAAGACTTGGCTGCTTGTTTATAACATTCTATGCACAAATTGAAGTTCATAATTTTTACTTGAGTATAAAATAACATGATGTTGATGGTTCACTGACATTGTCGCAGTTGAGGATTGAAGATGCAGTATTTAGGCAGGTAGTTTTCCAACCTTCAGTTTTTTGCAGGCATCTTCCCTAGCCAATGGCTGCTTCACTTCTGGCATTGTAGCAACTTAAATCCTTAAGTAGTTTTTATTATTTATTTATTTTTTGCCTTCTGTTGGGAGCAGAGGTGAGGTCACGCTCAGATCAGCTACTGTAAAAATGGTTTGCTTAAAACTAAGATGAAAGGGGCTGGAGTCAACATCTTAAACTACACTGTCTTGGCACCCAGCATGCAGTTACTAAAACTGCTTTCTTGAATTTAATTGCGTTTTCCAAAAAGGTTTTCAACATTTCAAAAATGAGCATATTCCAAGAATGTGTAAAAAGCACCAAAAAATAGAACAAGGCAACTTTGCCGTTTTGGTGAAGTCTGGTCTAGTTCATTATTTGCCAGATTGAATTATCCCAAGCTTGATACAAATTGACATTCTGTTGTAGCAGTCTGAATGTTTCAGTATGTTTTCATTATGTTCCCATGTTTTGACTATACATATATAAGGGCTTTACTGAATAGTGCCACACCATATTACGGCAGTATGTAGTAATATTGTAGAATTTTGAGTATTAGTCTTTCTACTTGAGCTCTATGCTGAACATTGGGCCCAGATAATGAGTGATTTATTAGCGACGGAGGGGAGATGTACAAAATTGACACTGACCCCTTTCTTTCAAATTAGCCAGTTTGGTAGTGAATCTCTAGTTTTATCCAAGCAAATAATCAATCTACTACAACCAAGGTTGGAGAAATGTTTTTTTGTTTTTGTTTGGTTTTTTTTCCCCTTTGAACACTTTTTTTTGTCCCAGATGTGTTGTGCATCTTAAATTCAGTATAATTAGGCATTGGTTTGAAGACTTGCATAGATTTTCCAGAGCTATCTTAGGTTTCAGTCACTTCCTCATCGTTATTTCTGATCAGCAGGGGAGCTTTTTCCGGGGTTCCTGGTGTGCTAATGTTTTTTCTTCCTATACCTAAGACTTGGGCTGCTAAAGCAGCCATTTATCGTAAGTGCCTCTTTATATAGGTCACTGAGTAATCACTCCTGGAAAACAAAGTGCTATACTAACTGCTTTTTGGGCTCTTGCTTTATAAGTGCATGCTTCCACAGACCTGTCAGATTGAAATGATTACATTGTAAGTTTCTCCAAGCCAGACGTTGGGATGATTGTAAACCATAGAAGCCTGGCTAACTTCCTATGAGAAACAATTAATGCTTGATGTCCTTTTTAAACCCGTGTAAGATTTATGTGAAGTTCAAAATTACAACCATAATGTTGGACTTCCTGGAGATCTTCTCTGCTAAAAACAAATTTTATTACTTTGGGTTGAATGACGTGGGCAGATCAGGGTGTTTAACTGTCAGTGCATCTGTCACATGTATGAATGTTGAGTGTCCATGTCGCTGCCAGACGACCAGGCTTAAATCCCTCCACCTGCCCTTCAGAGGATCCTCCCTTCTATCTGCGTCTGCTTTATAGTCCTTCATTGCTTGATTTAAAAGCCCACTAATGGGGGGGAAAATCTTAAATCATGGACATTTTAATGCTGTTTTTTAAAAACCCTTCTTAATACTGTACTGATAAAATAATGCAACACAACTGCAATTGTCTAACTTATAGCTCAGATTCACTGAACAGGAGCCTCATGCTAAAATGGGAAATCATGATTATTCCTTATTGGGGATGCATGTTTAAACATTGTATTACTTACAAAAGTTGCTCTTGTCTTGGTGTATGCCTCATCAGATTTGTATATCTGGAAATCTTTTTTTTTTTGCTTCTTAAGGAATAATTGTGTGCGTCTTTATGGGTTGTTGCTCTCTTGAGCTCATTCCAGACAGTTTCTGACTCTACAATCTGGTGTTAGAAAATAGAGCCGCATATTTTCAAAAATGCTTTCCTGTGATTGTGTAAAAAATGTAGATGCCTGAGATGAACATTTATTTTTCACTGGAATATGCATGAGCAAAATTAGTGTGGAAAATCCTAACAGTCAATATAAAACCAATTTTGATTTTTGGCTATCGCATTGCTCCATTTCCAAAACTGTTGAACAAATTTTGTTCAGTTCTGCTTTCTTCCCCTGTAGCAACTTTAACAGCATCAAATGTTACTGTAGTAAAGTGGATGAGAAGATTGACGTGGTAGTCTATAGATTGTTAAAGTAGCTGGTAAAACTGTGGGTTACAACCATTGCATGCAGATCTTGAGTCACTTCCCCTCATCACATGCTTGCCTGTAGCAATCCCATGACGAATGGAACAAACACACTTTCATCTGTTACCCAAGTAAGGCAAGTAGCAAGATATCTGGAACAATATTTTTATTTTGGGATCCGAATGTTTTATGGGTTCTTCCAGGCGGTGTGGGCAACATGATGCATGCTCGCTGGGAAATGACTTGTGGCTTACTCGGGACTATTGGATTACTTTCTCACATGCATCCTCTTCCTGTGTAGATGTTGCTCCAAAGCACACAAGATTAGAAAGGGAAGATGGAACCACAGCTGCTAATGTGCTGGAGGACTGATTTGCATTCAATAAACACTAAAACCAGATTAATCTCCCACACCAGTAGCATAATTGCCCTGGTTAAGGTACAATGTAAAGGCAAACAAAGCAAAACATCTTGGATTGTTTTGTTGGCTGTACATGTAGGCTGGTGATGCATATTTCATGAGATGGAGGAGGAACTGATTGTGACATGGAAAAATAGACATGGCTTGAAAAAGCTGCAGCTAATGTCTGTTGTGTGCAATGAGACAATTGTTTTTCTTTTCCAATTTTTTATTTAATTTTCTTTTCCTCAGTTGAATTAAAAGTGGAAACCAGCAGCAAGTTTGTTTAGCTGTTGGAAGGTGAAGGCTTGCCGATGTTCAAATGCATATTTCTCAACTACAGGGAACACACCTGAAAGCATTTTAAAAGGGAATTATGCAGGGTGGGATTATGCTGCCGTGCATAATGCAGACTGACCTGACTTTTTCCATTGTTGGCTTGCAAACAAGAAGCAATGATGCAGCAGAGGAGGCACAGGGGGGAGCAGAAACAAACACCTGCAGAAAACTTTTTTGTGCAGAACTCTTTGAGAATGCCTGACCTCCTTAAGCATTTATACACCCTTTGATGCATTGTGTCCTGTTCCACTTTTAGCAAGGTACTAATAAACTTGCTGGTGTTGGTGCTGCATGTCACCCTGAGGGGAAAGTGTACTTCTAAAGCTGAATGCATGTCTCACAGCAGTCTTATTTAACAAGGAGTCCTTTGGTCCAGAAGCAACTGTAACTATGACGTCCCGTGTGACTTTGTGAAACTGTTGAACTTTGGCAGAATAAAGGTGTATCAAGAAATTGGATTGAGCAACTCGAATGAAGGTCAGATTTGGTACATGGAGATCTTTGAAGTTTCTGTCCTGATGAAGGATTACAGATAGAAGTTTATCAAGTTCAAATTCATAACCGTTTATCAAGAATCTCATGTTTCTCTCTGCTGATGAGCGTCATGGAGACACTATATACACAGTACAGACCAAAAGTTTGGACACACCTTTTAATTCAATGAGTTTCCTTTATTTTCATGACTATTGACATTGTAGATTCACACTGAAGGCATCAAAACTATGAATAATACATGTGGAAATATGCACTAAACAAAAAAGTGTAAAACTGAAAATACTCCTTATATTCTAGTTTCTTCAAAGTAGCAACCTTTTGCTGTGATTACTACTTTGCACACACTCTGCATTTTCTTGATGAGCTTCAAGAGGTAGTCACTTGAAATGGTTTTCACTTCATAGGTGTGCCCTGTCAGGTTAGTAAGTGGGATTTCTTGCCTTATAAATAGTCATGAAAATAAAGAAAACCCATTGAATTAGAAGGTGTGTCCAAACTTTTGGTCTGAACTGAGTACTACTTTTGGTCTGTAGTGTATATATCTATATATGTGTATGTATGTATATATATGTATGTATGTATGTATATATATATTTCCCCCATCCAAACTTGGCACCTATCCATCTAGTTAATACCTGAGTAATGACCATAGTCTCTCCATTCTGTCTAGTTAATAGCCAATCAAGAACAGTGAGCTAACCTCCACAGAGAAGATAGTATTCCAGTAAACGATCCAGCACTGGACCTGCCCGGCAAATGTGGAAGAGCTTAAGGTTGTTATTAAAGCAACATGGACTTCCTGAACATCATAGTACAATCTCAAGTCCATGTCACACTGCACTGTAATTAACAGAAAAAGGAGTCTCAAAGTATTCAGTGTGTTTACTGTATAGTACATGGGCATATTTTCAGTAAGCTCAACTTTCCTTGGGTAACTTCAATCTTTTTACAAATAAAATTTGGCATTATTGGCTGCAAGCTGTAAACTGAATGAATCTCAAAATGTATCGAGGTGTATAAACTCTGAAATTCGGATTCTCTTAAAAGTAAAACTGAAAGCAATTCTAATGTAAACATACAGGTTAAGGTGCTCATGAGGCTGTACATGAATTTGTTTTACTTAAATGTTTTGCTGGCAGACTAAGTTTGACATTCTCGATGGATTTCCATAAGTTGAATCATGATTGCGTGTTTGCAAGAATAGCTGATCAGTGCATCTACATTACGCTGCTCACTGATGCCTTCTGGAGCAAGCTAATTATCTAATGGGCTAATAATGACCCAGAGGAAGCGCTCCCTCTCAAGAGTCTCTTGACTGCTGTAGTGGATTGTCAGTTGTATTTAGTTAATGACCTGGCTGGTCTGTGGGTCAGAGCAGCCTTTGGCAGAGGGCAACACCGGGCATTCTGCCGAATAACATTTTGCTCATGTCACTTTTTTTTTTTTTTTTTGGTTGTATAATATTTGAGACTTGTGCTTGTCTCGCTCTCCCGGGAAGATCCGTTTAGCCTTATTACATAGTTTGATGGAGCCATGCAGGCAAAAAGGTCCACTTCATAACCTCGCTTGAGTCATAAGGTCTTGTTCATAGACCACCAGAAGTGCAGAGGGAACACTTGCACACATTCATGTACATTCCTGCCAGGCTTTTTTTTTTTTTTTTTTTTGCCCTCCCTCTGGTGCAGCAGGAGGTACCAGATGCTGAAGGCCATCATGTAACTGAGCCATGATGTTTGTGATTTGGCCAGATTATAAAATACATGAGGAAAAGTAAAAGAAATTGTTCTGCATGCACCTCCACAAATGTCTCATATTGAGATTGGTTATTTTTATTTTCGTACATAAGGCAAGGATTGTGAGAAAGTGTTTACTTTATGCCTTATGAATTAAAGTGTTAAAAACCAATACAGCTGGAAAAAAACTCTCCGAATTTACAGCAGTTTGAAGCTGATCTAATCTTAAAATTGACCATTTACAACCCGACCACTCCATAACTCTTAAATTAATCTTCATCACATTTACATCTGTCTTGGTCATATTTAATCATTCCAGCTTACTATATTAAGTCATCATCAGCTGCTCTTGTATTAAGCAAATGGCTCTTTCAGCAGGGTTTCTTTGGTGTAAGACGTGATCTGAAAATGAAAGTGTTTAACTTCATTCAATTAATGTGACTGCATTTTAAACAGTGACGGTTTTGGTGTTGACCAGATTAATTTGCTTAACCTTTTTGCTTGATATCCATGTCTATTGGGTGTTTTTGCAGCGAACATAAAATGTTTCTTGATGGCTACAACTCTAGTTATTGCTCCAAATGAGGAAACACAGACATTACTTTAAACTAAGTCTTCTGTTGCAAAGATCTGGCTTGTGGCAAAAATGCTAAATTTGTTTTGGTCTGATCCCTCTACTGTACATCAAACAGTTGGAATCAACAACACTTTTTATCCTCTTAAAAATATCGTAATTGATACGGTTTTCCCTGAAGTGTGCTTTCCTCTTGCAAATTAGATTAGGGATTTCTATTGCATTACACCAGCTGGAGCAATAAATTCCTCTCGTGACACTTTAAGAAATCTTAAAATTGATGGTATGCATTATGAATTTTCTTGGAATTTAAAAAGGAATAGGTGATTTTCTTATAAACAACATTGAAACATTTATTGCCCACTTGTTGAAACAAATCTGAAGGACTTGTAGCTTTTAATCACAAAGCATTAATGTAGTATCACCAGTGAAATTCTTAACTAGTGTGGCACAGAGTGAAGACTGTAGCGATATTTAACAAATTCATCAGAGTAGTAAATGTGGACCTCCTAAAAGCTGCAAGTTTCAATTATTTGAGTCTTTGCCCTTAATCAGCAGTATTCTTCCAAAGTGTTACTCTTATGCAGAGTAGGGTGTGGTCTATAAAATTCCATGTTGTGTGGGACTTGAAATGTAAATTAAACGGTTTTAAAAACTTAATGTTAAAATTCTTTTTGCAGCTGATTAAAGCTTGACTGGTTTGTTGCACATTAATAATCCTAATAGGGACACTTCCCGTTAATTTCTTGGTGTCAAATGTTTTGATTTGCCTCGGTCTGTGTGGACACCATGTCCTGTCCTTGTGAGGGAATTGGCTGTGAAAGCAATGTTCATGTCTGGTTTGACCTCTGTTGGCAGCAGACGGTGGCAAACCCCATAGACGCTGTCTGATTGAATGTTTACGAGGCTGAGCGCTGACCTCCCGCCTGCCTGTCATCACTGTGCAGTCTTGGCGCTTACACCCTTTTTAGGTTCACCTTTATGCTGTCATTCAGCGACGATTACAGTGGCAAGCTGGGATTGGGTAAAGCTTTCTGCTAACTAACCTGTAGGCATGCTGGAATCCCAACTGAACATGTAGGGAGGATAAATCAACTCTTTTGATTTTTGCATGCCGTTTTAATCTAAAATTCATGTTTGAGGGCTATTTGTTGCTTATAAATCCTGTAATTGATTTTGCAGGCAGCCATCTGACACTTCAGAAAATAAACCTGTCGGATATGAAAAGATGTAAAGCTGCCTGACACAATCAATACTGTTAGATCTATGTTGGTACTCTGGTACTTCATTACAGATTAAAATAATGGTGCATGTTTGTACCGAGATTTAATTTTTTCCCCTCTCCCTAATCAAAGCTTGGACTTTTAGTGTCAGCACCTGTAGTGTGCATTCATTTAAAGTTAGTGTTTAAGATGGGAATTGGTGCATATTTCTGCCATGATTTTAATTTTGTGATGAAGTGGATGTTTGTTACTACATGGGTCAGTCAGTGCAGCATTTGAAAGCGGTAAATTCAGTTTCATGTCACGGTACTTCAGACTGATGCAGAAATGGATGCAGAGGCTCCCTTTATAGCACCATATCGCGAGGCCCCAAATGTGTTTTCAGTTTAATATTCCATTCATGTATTTTTTTTTTCTTTCTTAGACATGTTTGAGTCATGCGCATTTGACTCTATGGCCAGACAACTTGAGTAGGAATGTCATTTCTGTTACATCAGACAAAGCGCTTTGTAATAGAATTCAAGGGGTTTTGAATACATATTTTTTTTTCAGGATTTAATGCAACACACCTACTCATAATTGTGAAGAGTAATTTATGTGGAAACAAAAGGAATTCTTCTTTTTTTCCCTCTTAAGAATAAAACTCAAACAGCATTTTATTTTCAGGCTTGATTGCAAATGTTGTAGAATCACTAGTTGTATCTAAGTGTTAGATATTTTTAGTCCATCTTCTTTTAGATTACATGGAGAAAGATGAAGATTTTTAAAGTCTTAGTCTTAGATTTAGTTGTAGACTTATCCAAACATGTTTAAACGACGATCACTGCTCTGACTGTACGCTTAGGGTCATCATCCTGCTGGAAGGTGAACCTAACTCAGTCCAATACATCATGGAGCCCCTGAGTTTTCAATCAGCTTTGATCTAGTTCCACTTTTTTGGAGAAAAGCATCCCTGCATGATGCTGCCACCACCATGCTTCATGCTGGACATGATGCAGACAGGGTGGATCTATACCATTCCAGGGTTAACGGGGTTCACTTGACTGCTTATCAAGTTTCTGTCAGTTTAGATGAATGGCTTTGCCTCAGTAGGGTTGCAGTCGTGTCTTTTCTTGAACGTCTCATGAAAAGATGTAAATGGTTTGGGAACCCTGCTTTATACTTGGAATGTTTGATCTCTGACCTCCTTTCACCAATGCTCTAACAAACCCCAGAGGTTTGCAGAACGGGTGCATTTGGAATTTAAATTTAAGATGGTGGGCTTACTTGCACTTTTGCTGACTTTTATAGGCAATTGTTTGCACTGGATTTGGCAGATATCATTCTGGATTTCCACTTGTAAAAATGTAAAACTATGTATCCTTTTCACTTGTATTTTGTTAGCCTGTCAAACTCCAATAAGCATTAAAGTTGTGACAAAATGTAGTTGGAAGAGAACCTGTTTGAAGCATTAACTATTGCTGGCATGCACGCTGGCTGTTAATTGACAACCTGCTGAAAGCGCAAACCATTTCACTCTGAGATTTGATACCATATGGAGCTCACTGGGTGAAAGCCACTAAGTCTGAATCTGATGTAGACATATGGTTCTCGCTGGCAGCTTGTCTGCTATACTTGGAAACTTCAATCCACAACACTTAATATTTTTGCTTTAATTTCAGGTTAATCTAAAATAAATCTAACATGGCTGCAAGGTCCAGGTTCTGCATAGGAATATAGGAACCTGAATTTGTTCCAGTACAAAAAACAAACCACCAGTTGGCAAATAGTTGCCAGTTGTAAAATACTTTGAAATAGATTAGTCGGTCTCTGTCCCAATCATAAGACTGTCCTTTTTTTTTTTTTTTTTTTTAAAAAAGGCTCTTTAGACCTCGGGCAAGTTGCTGTCACACACTCCACCTCTGAGATTTACATAAGATTCTCCTCACTCCCTGAGGCAGTTTTCTCAGTCCTGCTCCTTGGGGTACCTTGTTTTTTTTTTGTTTTTTTTTTAGATGTTTAAGTTCAATTTCAAGCTGTTATCCAGCAACATCCTAAGGTTATTGGAGTTTTTTTTTCCTCTCTCTCTCTTTTGATCCATCAGTCCTAGTTCAACAGAATCAGATCAAACACCGCTCAACACATATGTTGCTCTCATCAGGGAAATGACCTGCCTCCACCTCCAGCCAGAGGCAATATAATTGTGACCCCAGAGATCTGAGCTGTGATCACTCTGGACTGAAGCTGGAGCACCTGATGAACCTTGGCGTGTTCATTCTGCCTGATTGCTTTAATTCTGATTTCACACTCAAGATTTTCCTCAGTCAGAATGTCTGGCTGTTTGTATTGATTAAGATGTGTGATATGCTGCAGTTTAAGTTGGGATTTTGATCAGATTCTATGAGGGTCTTTCCCCCCCACCCTAACACAAGAACAGATCTGAGTGCAAACTAAACACCCCCAGACGGAGAGCCATCATAAAGTCACAAAGTCCTGTTGGGGTGGGCTGGGTACATGAATACCTCACAGTCATGCTGCTGATGTGTTGTGACCGTGACATTTCCTCTCTTCTCAGCAATACACGAGTTCCCTGATGACCTTTTCACCAATGACGAACGAAAGAGTGGAGCCGTCCTGCTGCACATCGCAGCGGTAAGGGAGCTATCAACTGATGGGAGGCATACGCACTCAGTGTTTCTTACCGTTTTAAGTATCCTTTATTATCCTTTGTTTATAGTTTCTGTACAGAAGTGGGATTTAAAACAAATTGGAATAAACTGAATGAAATTGCTTGGCCTAAAGTAAATTATCTTGTTTTGCAAGCCTGAGTTTGCTGTATGGAGCTTTTGAAACGGGTTTGATTTAATTTAGTCAAATCAGTGCTTTAAATCCATTTCAACACGGGCAACATTATTCTTTTAAGCTTAATGTCTTACCATTAGAACATAATGTCTAAGCAATCTACCATTTTCCTTGGATTAAAAAAAAAAAGTACCAGTTAAAGAGCTTTAGTAGAATGAAACCGATTTATTTTTTTTCCCCAATATGTACAGTACCTTGAGATGACGTAATGTGCATAGGACACGAATTAGAATTTACTTTAATTTTCTCTCCTTTTGGGTTAAATGCATAACCTTAAGAATATGGCACATTTTAAAAGCATTTTGAGTTTATTGTTTTTAAAACCATATTAAGGAAAGTATTGCCATTTATTAACACAGGATTGAAAAATGTTTCATTTGGTTTTGGAAGTAAAACCTGAGATGGAGAATATGTAGCAGATTTCCAGCTCAACAAAGCTGGAATCTGCCATTGTTGCTGAAATGCAATAATTGTCAGACCTCTGAGACTTTAACAACTTTGCTTCTATTTTTAGATTAAATGTATGTCATTCTTCTGACTTGGTGTAATGTACTGGCCTCACTGATCAGCAGGATAGCCCTAAGTGTGAAAGTTTTGAGTGCTGCAGTCCTGCAGTGCCCCCTGTGGACAGCATAGAGCAGAGCATTTCTGTGAAAGCACATCAGCCTTGATGGTGTCACGACTGATCTATAATTTATAGATCTCTTCTCCGCTGCTGAAACAGGCTGAATCTCCCCCTTCCTTCTCACTGTGGGAGTATAAAGATCCTGTCAGTTTTTCTCATTGCAAGGGGAAACGTTACTGACATTGGAATTTAATGCAGATAGTTTTTTTTCCAATCTTGTACCATGGTTTGTTGTTCCCCTTTCCTTGTCCTTTAGCAGCGGTAACAAGCAGTTCTGATCTATAAAGAAAATTTCAGTTAAAGAAAAAATGGATTCATACATGCATTTTCTACACCTTATATGGATTTATCTGATTTCTCCCTTCAGACTCTTTACATGTTTCTGGCACTCGCCATAACTTGTGATGAATACTTCGTGACGTCACTGGAGAAGATCTGTGAGGTACCGTGAGGGCTTTAATCCTTTATTTTTTGTTCTCCCTAAATATTACATAACAAATTCACAATACTTTTCATATTGCAGAAACTAGATCTCAGTGAAGATGTTGCTGGAGCTACCTTCATGGCAGCTGGCAGTTCTGCGCCAGAGCTCTTTGCATCTGTCATCGGTACACACACTCACACACAGACGCACGCATGCAGGTCGTGCATACAGACGGTCCCAGATGCTCTGTGTCACTGCTGGTTCTGAGACGATCCCTCCTTGTGTGCAGGTGTCTTCATCACCCATGGAGACGTGGGGGTGGGGACCATCGTCGGCTCAGCAGTTTTCAACATCCTATGCATCATTGGTGTGTGTGGAATCTTCGCCGGACAGGTGCGTGAGTCAGAGCGAGGGACTTACTGCTGCTGCTGCATCATCTTTATTTATAGACTGTAGAGCAGCACACGTGCTGACCTGCCCCCCGCCCTCTGAGGAGAAACAAAAGCTTCTGAAATTGAGGTCTGATTTAGTTGTAGTTTGGCTTTAGAAGACGACAAAAAGCCAAAGTTTTAGCAATGACAAATGGTTCTAGAGAGCAAAGATTGAAAGATTTCTGCATTTGTTTCCATAATCGGTTGACATTTCATGCAGTTTGCTTCTTGATACTTTGTTCTATATATTTGACTCAAAAGCCTGAAATACTTCACACAGCATCATGTTAAATCAGCATAACTGATTTAACATTACAATGTCTGCACAAATGCATCATTTGTGTGATGGGTGCAATTTTTGTGCTTTTCTGTTTTTAGGACAGTACTCTTGTAGATTACAACTGCAATTATCCAAGTTGCACTTTCAAAATAAAACTTATTTCCTAAATCTTTAAATTTAGAAATTAAATGCAAAGATTTAGAAAATAATACCTTTAATTTCAATATTTGCATAAAATTATAACTGGCAAACAGTAGCACTGTGATGAAAACGTGTTTTCTTAAGATCAGACGTCTTGACCTTCACAATTGCTCTTCAATTAAACATCTGATTAGGAATTTAGCCCTTCAAACCTCACGTTTTTCCTGTTTCCATTTTCAATTCAGATTGCAGTCAAATAAAAGCACTGTGCAACATCGGCGGGTCATATTCAGAATAATTGAATAAAATACTATTCGGAATTTGCAATGTCTTGATTTAGAAGGGCTTTTCTGCACATAGTTGATGCCTTTTGATAATTCACACAATATATTTTTTTTTTTCGGTTTTCTGAAATCAAACACTTGGTACCATAACAAATGTTTCTACTTGTAAATTCTCAGGTGGTGTTGCTGACCTGGTGGGCTGTTTTCAGGGACTCCTTCTACTACATCCTATCTGTTTTAGCTTTGATTGCAGTAAGTTAACATTAGCAGTCAATACACATGCATTTTTGTGCTTGGATTTTAGATTATACTAATCTGTTCCTTTTTTCTGCAGTTCATCTACGATGAGAAGATAGTTTGGTGAGAAGATTTTCCTGTTCAGCTTTAAATGCAACGTATTCAGAGTTTAGTTGAGGTTAACTCGTATTCAACTAGTTGTTGCACAAAAATGTCAAACAAGCCAATAACATGATGCAGCTTTAGCTAAAATTGAATAGCAATACTAAAACTTTGACAAGTTACACCTGAATGAGTTTAATTTAATAGTTTAAGTGCTTCTAACACAGAAGATCAATTTTATCTTAGTGTTTGGTGTTGCTCACCATAACTGTTGGAAATATTTCTACTTATGAAAAAACATAAACAGCTAAGTGTGTAAAGGATTAGCCTTTCGCTGAGCTCACCAGTTCACAGGAACAGGTGGAACTCTGGTACTAACTTACTGCATACAAAATAAAAACTTGCTTTTACATGTTGGATATTAATATTGTAGAAATGGCAATGTTAAGAATTTAACCCAGCTGCATCTTGAGGCCAGTAACTCTTGTGCTGAAGTATCATTAACATGTCTGCATTTTACACAGTAGTAACAAATTCCATAAACATTCTCAAAATGAAATCTTTTTGAAAAGATTCATCTTTTCAATATTCTATGTTAAGAATTTATAGCTCCACATTTTCTAGAATAGAATCTGTGTTTGACTGAACTCTTTATTTTTTCCTCCTTCAGGTGGGAGAGTTTGGTGCTTGTCGTCATGTATGCAGGCTACATCCTGGTCATGAAGTGAGTTTTGCCCATTTTCAAAAACAGTTCTTGTTAGATCGGGTTTATTGGACTGATAAAGTTCTGCTTCACTCCTGTACACAAACATCTGTGAGCTGATGAGTATAAACGACTGCGCTCTCACAAGAGGGCAGTAATTTTTCCAGCTGGAGGGGAGTGTCCCATTTCTGTCCCCTGCCCAGATGGCGCACATTTTCCTCTGTATGGATATTATATGCTGCTGCTTGCACTATAAAATTGTTTTCTTTTAATTAAACAATGTGACACATTCCTCATATTTTGCAGTTCATAATTGGAAATGTGCTTAAATCCTAATTTTAGCTCTTCAACACAGCAGCCATATGTTGGCCTTCACAGAACTTGGTTCTTTTTTTTTTTTTCTAAACATAGATCTATGCGTTTATGACTATAAGTGCACTCCATTAGGCCACATTTGTCTTTACAGTCCAGACTCAATAATACCAACCATGCTGTCCTGTGCTGCTGTCTCTGTCCAGCTGGTAATCTGTGCTACACTCAGCGGCAGCCTGCTCACTCGCTGCCATAAGAGTTTAATCTTTTTCCCTCTGCAGTGGCTAAGAGCACCAGGCTTAACCGGATCATTCCCCTCCTTTCTCATTTGGAGGAATAAATGCTTACAGTAGGACATGCTGTCATGTCTCCCTTAACCCAAAATATCTGCGGAGCATTTTGGGCCGTTCAAGTCCAAATGGAGCAGAGTGCATTTAACATGGACCGTCTGGGTCTCTGATTTGAGATAATACTCCGCCTCTCCCTCGTCAGATGTGCTGAGATGAAAGCTGAAGTGGGGGGGGAAGAAAAAAAAAAAAAATGCCATAAATTATAAGCTGTACATCTCATCTCTTGAGCATTTTATGTTTGTTCTCTAAATCTAATCCTGTAACTGACAAAATGCACTCTTAATACCATTATATGCACACTGAAGTTGAGTCTTTGGGATCAAAACGAGGGATGCACAGTGGCTGTTTTAGCAAACCTGAGGGGAAAATAATGCAGTAAAGATTTTCTACTGTTTGGTTGACAGATTAACTTTATCAACCATTTGTAGGAAGAAATTAGTTTTTTAAAAAGTCTAAACTTATCCTGCTCTTTTGGGTCACTTGCTGTTGTGCAAACAGGGCCTCTTAAATATGATGGCTTGTATTTGGCTATGATGCTGCAGCACGGTATCATAACTAATTATACCAACTAGAATAGTTTCTTACTGAAATCCACAGAACATTTTTCAATGCGATGTCTCTGTTCCATGACCCATGATAAAAAAAACTTCACTATTATAAAATAACTTTTTATTATAATGAAGTGCTGGTGAGTCAGTGCTCTGTTTTAGCTGGAGGGACAAAAGTCTGCATATTCTGGGTTTAGAGAATCCAAAATGCGCAAGAACTTTTCCACTGCTGGGCCAACTGCTGGATAACTGGGTAATCTACAAAAGGTTGTCCTGTGCTTAGTCCAAGCAGTACTTGAAGGATGAGAGGGAAAAAAATGACAGAACAAGATTTACTTGTAATCATAGCCTTAAGAGCATGTGAAGCCAAAGCCTTCCAAGATATTGATTTTTATAAATTCTCTCCTAAGCCACAGATTTAAGTCTCACCTGGGCTAAAACAAGACTGGACTGTTACTCAGGGCTCAAGTTATGTTTTAAGATTAAATAAAATCTTTCACTTACAAATGAAAGTTCTAGAGTCTGGGGGTGGGGGTGAGGAGGCACAGAACATTCTCATGGTCTAATAGAAATGTTCTAGTTGGTGATGATTTGGAGAGGAATGTCTGCTGGTGTTGGTGTACCAGGTGTTAAGCAACCCTGTTCAACACCTCTGCAACCACAATGCAATAATTCATCCAAAAGAAGCCCTGATTACAGAATTTACAGTCCACGCGTGTTGTGGTTATTCCTTGCATGTCACTTTTTTTTCCCCCATTCAAATTTCCTTCAAAATGCTTGAATACAGTAATTTGAACATCAAACTTCTTTAGCAATTTGAGAAGCTTCCTGTGCATCTGGGACCTTACTATGAAACAAATAGAAAAGCAGGTTCAGCTGTTAAAGGCAGTAAGACCGTTTGGCAGATGAGCAATTTATCGGAAATGGACTTTATTTCAGGCATTTCAAGTGTTGAAGGTGTATGCAAAATATTCACATGTTTAAAAGTAAAGCAACAGAAGTCATATGAACAGTCTTTTCACATTGAATATGCACTGTATAAAATAAAAGTAATTTTCCCCAATGAATCAAAATTCTGTTTGAGGAAAAAACCTCAAATACTGACACTGAATCTGGTTGGTCTTTGTTCTCCGCTGTTATCAGGCGTTTTTTAGTTGTAATGTTCTTTGAAGATGCTGAGGGCAGAGAACGACTCTTTTACCACTCCAGCTATTACCTCTGCATACTTTATGTTCAAAGGCAGCTGTAGTTCCTTCAGTGTTTGATCCATTTTTATGTAATGGCACTGAAATGGTCTCACTGAAAATGTGTAGCTAAGAGCCTTTGATTGCCTTTTGGGAACGTTTCTTTTGGCTTTCTTTTCTGCCTCAATACAGAGTATCAGAGCAGCGTAGCTCAGCCATTTTCCATAACATTTTGTTAATGGGCCCTTGAAAATTGGGCCCTTGACAATTTTGCATAATGAAAAATAGACATTTTAAGACGCTGTTATGCTTCACCTGTCCAGCTTTTTTTAATTGGATATTTTTCCCTCCTTCCTCCCTAGATTTAACTCCAGCATGCAGCGGTTTTTCATGGGGAAGTCTAACAAAAATGTGGCTAATGGTAACGCTGCAACCAGCAGCGAGATGGAGGACGGTAATGCTTGTTTTGACTATGTTTGGGATGACGACCCGTCGTCACCTTTACTCTCTCCAGGTAAGGTTAATCAGACAGGCCGGGTCCCAGCTGAGTGGTTAAGTCTGATTCTCTGGCAGTCTGAAGACTACTTGCTGGATTTTTCTTCTCCTGAGGGATCTGTGGCTTTGCTTTCTGCTAAACTAACACAGCCAGTGCTTTTTTTTTATATATATATATATACTAATGACTTGATATCAATATTAGAAATGTTTTTGAAGGTAGCATGATGTGATCTCTGCTCCATCTTGATTTGTGTTAATAATCTTAGGTTAATTATCCAATACAAACCATTATGGGTGAGGCATCACTCTCCATCAGGTTCATAAGAGTCTTGTCTAATGAAACCTCACTTTCTCACAACGTATGAAATCAGGCTCATGATGCCTCCAAGCCACAGTCCTCCCTCTATTCTGCACTTAATCTTTAAATTAAAAAATAACCTGTTTCAGAAATGTAACTCTTCCAAGTCTGACTGCATTACTGCTAACATGCCTGTCTGTTTAGCCTTACTAAACCTACTCTCACTTTGTCAGTGTTGTGCTGCTCTGCCAGTTTTTCTGCTTGCATCCTGCTTTTCTCCTGCCAGTCTCTGGAGCGTAGACCTACTCACTCCTGAAGTGGTAATGAATTTCGCAAGAGGAACTGTTTACACCAGCTCTGTTTACGTTGTTAATTTATGTGCATTGGTGCATGCTTAAGTAGTCAAATTAAGGCTGGGTTAAACTAATAAGTGTACCGTCTTATTCCCTGTGCGTGCAATCTAAAAGCTTCTTTTTCAGCAAATGAAAAGATATGAAGTTTCACTTGAATTATTTACTTTTAAGGATATAATCTAAAATCTCAAGTCAAACTTTCAGTGTTGCAAGTTTTGAAATCAATTCTGTTTCTGTATTTATACAGCACATCAGTGAGCTGCCAACCAAACTATAGCACATAGGATTAAGATGTGCCAAAAATTTGATCCGTGGAGATCATCTTTACTGTAGAGTAGCTTGTCCTTTCCTGATGAAATTTGACTACAGTTAAACTTTTTTTGAAATTAAAATGTGCAAGTTAAGTCTTGACAGATTGAAAGTTAAGTTTGGGGGAATATGAATACTAGCTACAATGTTCTTCATATCCTCATTTATTAAACTCCATATCGTTTTTGTTCCACATTTATAGCCAATATTTCTGGTATAGACTAGATAAACTCCAATGTGATCAATTCTCCATTTTGGCCGATGGTTCTGAAATAAATTGCCCATGGCCTTCCTTGAGTTCCTCGTAGGTGTTGTAAAATTTAAGTTTGCATTTTGGGTGCAATAACTTCAGTTGTATATGTTTTTTTTCTTTTTTTTTTTGTTCCTCACAAACTTCAATTTGTGCCTTCATCCCTACAGTCAAGCCGAGCAAGGCTTACAGCCGCGGCTCAGTGGTGATGGTGGATGAGATGATGAATGCCAGCCCATCAAAGTTCCGCTTTCCTGAGGCTGGACTCCGCGTCATGGTCACCAGCCACTTCGGGCCCAAAACCCGCCTTCGCATGGCCAGTCGGCTCATCATTACAGAGGTACAGCGGGCCGTTGTTGCCGCATTCAGTTTGGTGACTTTGAGCAGAGATATATTTCGTCCATATTTGTCTGCAGAAGTGAGCTCAGTTTGAAAATGTTTGTAGCAGCAAGTCTGCTTGTGTGCCCTTTGACTTAGTTTCTTTTTTCTGAAAGCGCCAGAAGTTGGTGCAGGCGTCCAATGGTGTGGAGACGCAAGTGATTGATGGGAAGGTTGAAATCGAGAACGGAAACGTACCAGAGGACAAACCCACGGAGGCAGAAGAAAACGACACAATTTCACCGTTTCATATTCCAAGTATGTGATTTAGAAACTTGCATAAATGTCTGATCTAGTATATTTTGAGACGGTGTAAAAGATCTAATTTGTACGTTCATAATTTAAGACAGTTGTATATTCTCTGAGGTGGTGATATAAATAAGTTATTGAAATTCCTAGTTGGGCAACTTGAATTGTTTTGCTGACGTCTCTTTTAAAATGAGTTTTGCTGTCTAATGGATGAACTAATGATAATCAAATGGCTCAAAGCAAGGCTGCCCTTCTGTCTCTACTGATGTGATGAAGGTCCAATTTATCATTAAACTATAATTTATTATTAAAGTGTTTATGCACTTACAAAGTTCAAATGAAGTGAAAAGAGGAAATACTTGATTCTGTTGGTTTAAAAACTTTAAGGAGATGGTGTGTCATATTTTAAACAGTAATTACTCAAATTTTGGCCATCCTATTTTATGTATATAAATACATTTTCATAAAATCTGGATTTTTCTCTATTTTTTTTATTTAAATGCATTCAAATGGGAAATTCCCGCTTAATCAGAAATATTTCCAATAATCCAGGCTTAGCAAGGAAGTACGGGTACAGTGGATGCTTTAACCAACTTGATCTAATCCTAAAGGTCGGGGAGAAGGCAAAACTCTAATAAAATATTTCACTTTGTATATTTAATGTAATGTTGTCTTGACAGTTATAAGGCAGTCATTAATGGTTCCTCCTGCAGGGGGCGTGGGCAGCAAGATCAAGTGGCTGATCTCATGGCCTCTGCTCCTGCTGCTGTTCTTCACCGTCCCGAACTGTGCCAAGCCTCGCTGGGAGAAATACTTCATGGTCTCCTTCATTCTGTCCACTGTCTGGATTGCAGTCTTCTCATACTTGATGGTCTGGATGGTGAGTTTATTTTACTGTGATTCTGCTGTGGTGGAATTTATTTTCTGAATTAAACCGATGTGCAGTATGCAAATATTTAAAACAGTCAGCAAACCAGTGTCTTAATTTCTGTTGCATAAAATGTCTTTTAAACTTGTGGCACTGAACTTTTCTGCCTATATTGACGGCTATAGAAATGCTCCCAATCTAAATTTAGGGCATTTACTTTAAGAAAAGCTACATTAGTAAGACAGTGAATATTTTCTTATAAATTCATGTTTTATTTCTCTGAAAAATTGTGATTTAACTGGGCTTAGATTACTGTTTTCACTCAAGCAAAAACATCAGCCAGTCTTGCCTTTGGTTGAAATGACTTCAGTGAGAAGCTTCTTGTACCAATCAGTCTGACATCACTGAGGAAAGCTTGTCCCACTCTGCACAATATTTCTTTGCCATTTTAAGTGTGAATAAATGTTGAGGGATGTCGTAATTTCTCATTTGAAACTTATTTCAGCTTCTGAAAATTACTTTTTGTTTCTTTCCCTGATAAAAATTGTTACGAATCTGAGACAAACGGGCTAGGAAGGAACTACATAATTTATTTACACCATTTAAATTAAATGCAGAAATCTGTTTTTGCTGTTCAATAAATGAGGAGTAAAAGAGTAATTCTATTGGTGGAAGCTTCAGCAGTAATAAAGTGTAGCAATGGTATTTGGGGACAATGTACCCTGAAAGGTAATTTACTTCAACATTGATTTATGTATATTAGGTCTGTTTGTTGTCACTTCAAGCTACAAGCAGCACAAATTTTGATTAAGACAATCAATCAAATGCTGAAATCATGCTAAAGATTTATTGTCTCAAAACAGTTTACATTAAGAATTCGCTCGAACACTTTTGGTAAGAAACTGCAGATAACCTGGCCTTATCTGTGTCTCTTTAGGTCACTATAATCGGCTACACCTTGGGCATCCCGGATGTTATCATGGGCATCACGTTCCTGGCTGCTGGCACGAGCGTTCCAGACTGCATAGCCAGTCTCATTGTGGCACGACAAGGTATTACATTACCTACCTGGGAAGACGTAATTTACTTTTAGAAGATATTCTTAGGTTTGTTGATGCAGGAACAGAGTTCCGTGTGGATCTCTTTACATAAATGGGAAGGCTGATTAGAGCTGTGGTGGGTTTTAGGTTTTTGGTTCAATGGAAACTTGGAGGCTTAATGTCTGGCCATTGATTTTTTAACATTTTTGGATCTATTCTTGGGAATTGAAATTTTAACCAGTTATTAGCATGTCAAGGGCATTATTTGATGCAAATATTGTTCCAGAAGATTTTATGATTAACTTTTTCTCTTTTTTTTTTTTTTTTTTTCACTTTCAATTTATTTGGTTCAAAAAATACTATTATTTAAAATCGTGTTTTACTTGAATGACAAGAAAAAACCCTTGGACTGAACTTACAGTTGATCTTAAGTCTTCCCAAGAGAACGTTCATTTCATGGTGTCTTGACATTGAGAAATAAGTTTTTATTCATCATTATACTTTTGCCATGATCTATGTATGTACAAAGATTTTGCTCTAAAAGAAAGCTTTGATCTGTGCTGTAATAACTTTTTTTTTTTACTTCAGGTTTGGGAGATATGGCAGTGTCTAATACAATTGGCAGTAATGTCTTTGACATCTTGGTGGGACTCGGAGTTCCCTGGGCAATGCAGACTATGTGTGTGAACTATGGATCCGAGGTTGGTTTACATTTGATCAAGAATACAGCTTTTGATCAGTTTATACAAGAATGTAATTTAATACAAGAGACTGAGGATCTATTAGCCAGCTACTCGCCTTTTGTTTCAGGTGATGATCAACAGTCGGGGACTGCTGTATTCAGTGGTACTTTTGCTGGGCTCTGTGGCCCTCACGGTGAGCATTAAATGCTAATCGCACTTTAAGTCAGACAATTTTTGCTTTGAAAAGAACTTTAGGGGTTATAAATGGTTTTGCTCTGCATTTCAAATGTCCAACCACAACACATTTCAATGTATTTTGAGGTTTATGACGACGCTCGACAACGTACTGCTGATTTGTGTCTTGGAAGGGAAGAATGCGTGCTTTTCAGAATGTTTTTTTTTGTATACAGCTACAGCCTGACTTTTTGCCCATTTGAAGTTGTGCAGATTTTTATGTTTGCCTTTCTATATGTGCAGGTGTCGGGCATCCACATAAACAAGTGGCAGCTGGATTTAAAGCTGGGCGTCTATGTCCTGGTCTTGTATGCCGTGTTCCTCTGCTTCTCCATCATGATCGAGTACAACGTCTTCACCTTTGTCAACTTGCCCATGTGCATGGAGGATTAGAGCTCAGCAGCATGCAACGATTACCAAAACCTCAAAAATCCACTTTGGCAACCTGAGTTTTTTTTTTTGTTTTTTTTTTCTCAATAAATTGGACCTATCTGGCGACTTTTTGTTTTCCCCCTTTGCTTGCAGTCTTTATTTTTAAATGTTTAATAGAAATCTAATTTTCTTATAAGGCAGTGCTTTGTAGCTGTGAACTCTACGTTTCCAAATTGCCCAGTCATCACACAGCACTGGTCCTTTTTGCTCGTTCTTTCAGGTCGTCGTCAGCGTCTTAGTTTCTCTGTACGCCTGCTAACTTTCCACCCATCAAGCATGCCTTTAGATGTCGTGGACCTCCAGAATCAGAAGTGCCCCTTTTTGATTTCACTGTTCTCACTTTTAGAGTTTTCAGATCAGAACAATCTGTTCCACATCAGGCACTTACTAAACCCAAACTTTATTAAATGTTAAGCCATTGTTAAAAGATTTGTGAAATTATTACGGTCAGGATTTTCCCCCTCTCAAACCAAGAAAAGAGGGAAGAAGGTCTTGCGTTGGCATCTCCCCTCCTTTAGCTCGGACCACACCCCCCAGGATGGCTTTAGGCAACAGGGAGCTGATGCTGTTAGTGCTTTACTCCACCCCAACCCTCGCCTGCTTTCCTAATCTGCTTTCCTAAAGACCTTTTTGTCAGGACACTTTAATTCAACATGTATCGCAGTCCAGATCTAGTGACTGTGATGGTGTTATGCATCTGCACCAGTGCACAATGTAAATTTGTAAACACTTTTTTTGTATTTATTTTTTCAAAAAAAAAAGAAGAGAAGGTTTTGTCTAGTTTGAAATGTAGAAACGAGCTTGTTGCAAATATCAGACCTTGTTCGTCTTTCACTGAACGCTAATTGCACATTGAAAATGCTTTTCTTGCTCTTTGTGTTGAGATTGAAACCTCGGATGCGAGGTGTACCTGGCTGATGACGGCCCAGCTTTAGCCTTTCTGTTTATCCTTCTGCACAAATCAAGATTGGGAGGGAAAAAAAATATCTCAATCTGTCAGATGCATCTTTTAGTCTTTATCAAATGATACTCATTCAAAGATGGCTGCAGAAGGATGGTAGTTGTGCTCGTTGCAGTGATGCACCCTGGCCTGTAGGGGGCACTGCAGCCCCTCTTAGTCCAGAGCGGGCAATCAGTTCCACCAGTTATCAGGGAAACTAAGATTGACAGTTTATGGAGATGATGATCTTGCTTTTTTTTTCTTGCGTTGTATGTAGATATTGCACTTTAACAGCTGTCCTCTCATTCTGAATCAACTAGTGCTTCCTTCTGTGCGTTTGTACTTTCAGTGTATACATGTCGGCGTGACTGTGTGTGAAAGAGAAACGGTGTGTGTGTGTGTGTGGGTGTACGTGCTCATTCTGGGCTCGCGTCAACTTTCTCAAACTGACTGGAACCTTTTTAACAATTTGAGCACACCTGTATCTGTCTGCAGTGCATGCTGGGACACGAAAACAAAGCGCCTCCACAGCACAGCAAAAGGTCGAGGGCTTCCGGGCAGTTTCTATGGCTACTGCCTGGCCCACTTTACAAAAAAAAAATGGCAGCTAAGAGCACTGCAATCCAGACATTTTGACACGATGCAAAAATGCCTGTAAAAAGTCCAGGAGTGGGGGTGCAGAGACTATTAAAGTGTATGTGTGTATGAAATGTTTTGTGTTGAATAATCCTCCTCGGCCACATTGTTGGCAGAGGGCACTTGTATATGCAATCTAAATGTAAAGAATTTATGTGACAAAGGCCCCTGCAAGGTTGCCATATAATGACGGGGCATCCTGTGGAGATTTGATGTCAGTTTGTCTAGTATTCCTTAATGTGTGAGCTCACAGGTGTGTGAAAGCTGAAGAACTGTGCACAGAAAATGGACATGACTGGAGCAGTGGCTTTGTGGAAACGCTCATCTTCTCCCGCTTTTTATTTTTTTTCTTCCTGTGGCTTTCCACTCTGGTACCAGGGCATTAACTCCTCGCCGGCCCCAGCGGAAGGAGCAGCGGGGCAGGATGCAGAACGCATTTGTCTGCCCCCAGGACTCTTTATTGTACACGGCAGAGCAAGGAAAATACAAAATACTGGACCCCTCCTTAGTCTGCCGATCTGCTGGGGTTCATATGGCTTTGTGACCCCACAGGGCCTACAAACCCCTCCTACTCCTCTGTACAAGACCTCCGGAGCGTAACTTTTTTTTTTTTTTTTTAATGCTTTCTCAGAAGACTGCATGGCGGTGCTGATCTGAATAGTGTTGCTCCATTTGGTTAGGTACCGATTGTCAGGTCACAGCATAATAGTTTAAGAACTTTTTTTTTTTCTTTTTTTGTGTGTGTGTTTTATTTTTTGTCCTAACTTGAAAATGTTTTAAATGGCTGGCATTTTTGCTCCAAAGTCATTTGTGTTGGGGAGGGAAGGTCAAAAGAAAGTTGGATGTCATGTTTGGAACTTTGCATAAACCAAGATTGTACGGACATGTTGTGTACAAAATACGCCCACGCACTTGAGGAAGCACATTAGAGAAGGCAATTTGACACTAGAGGACTGGTATCCATTGATTGAATGCGACCTAATGCACTGTGAGCTCAATGTGATGTGGGAGTTGTTTGTCAAGAAAAAAAAAAGATAAATATATTTAATGTAAAGTTAGTTACTATTAAAATATTACTGAGGACATCTGTATAACTTATATGAATGTATTGTCTTGCTATACTGGACATATCCAACCAATGCATTTTACTGTAAAGCAATAATGTGAAGAAAAAAATAAAATGACAAAATGACTCCTACACATTTCTCACGATTTGCCTTCCATTCTGGCATTGTCAATGTTGTAACTATTAAGTGGTTTTCTTTTTTTTTTGTTTACTATATTGGCAAATTGAGATTTGAGTTGGGCTTTTATTTTCTAAGAGTTAACACTTAGTTTTAAGTCTTTGTCCCACTTTAGAATAATGGGGTGCTTTGTGGGGTGGAAGCTCGGCTGGAGACCGCAGCTCTGAGGAGCATTGAGAGAACAAGCCTTCAGGTTCCCCCGAATCCTCAGACATTCATGAAAGAATCAAAGCAACACTCCAGGTATGTTTTTGATGAGGGAATAACATGAAGCTCAGACAATTTTACATAATCCTTCCCCTCTCTAAGTTCTGATAAAGGACGTAAAGATTGATCCAAATCCATGACGTACAAAGTTTCCAAATTAAACTACTATTCAACGAAGTACAACCATTTAACATTAGCAAACCTTTAAAAGTAAATAAGCGTCTGATTGCCTGAAATGCTGCACTGCTCCGTGTGCATGCAAATTCTCCCCTTGTGATTTAGTTTAATGTATATTTTAATTGGCTACATCTAACGCCACTGGAGGACAACTTCAGACTTGCTGACTCTTGAATTGTTCTTGATGTAAGCAATTTGAAATGCGGAATGGATCTTCCTTGATGAGAAAGCCTCAAGGTAAAGTTAATGAGTTGGATGTACTCATCATGCTTGCATTTATGTAATATCCATAATTTGAACATTTCTATTTCAACTGACTGGAAATTCAGTTTCTCCCTTTTTTTTTCTTTATGTAATAAAATATGATGTTTTCAAGATGGTAATATTTACGAATCAGTTTTTGAGGTCTATGCGAAAAAGACACATTTGGCTTAACAGCTACAGTAGCCTTCAATAATGGGGGGAGAGGGATTTTTATTTGCAAAGCTAAAGTCCAGTTGTAACACTTAGGGGCTTTTTTTTCACCCCATCAAGCAATCTGGACACTTTGTTTTTTCACCCAGCAGGGGGCAATGTTGCAGCACGTTTCATTTGTCGTCTTCAACAAACTTTGGAGCTGAAAATGGAGCTCATGAGTGCGAATCCTCCACTCTGATGTAAAGTTAACAAAGTGCAACTAAAATGAAAAAAGACAACTGGAGTTTTTACATGATTTCATCTGCACAAAGTGTGCCAAACATGATTTGTTAATAATGGATGTTGACGTCCTTCATCAGCCAGACAGGCAGCCATCTGGTGAGACCAGCCTGGTCTGTGCCGGCTACTGGTGCTTCTCCTTAATGAGCCACCCTCTTGGCTAGCTTGTGGAAGTTAACAAGCCTCGCTGTCAGCCGTGATCTCTTGCACTGACGAGTTCCACTTCTGCCCCCTAACAAGCCCGTTTGGGTGGCAACTGCTCGTCTCCTGTGAATGCTGGCCCTGCTCCCACATTTGTTGTACCACTTTTAGAGACGAGGCCCACGCATCCTGGCCTTGACGTATCCAGTTGCAGAATTCCACTTTCAAAAGTTGTTTATCTTTTCACCCACCGCCTCCACAGTTTTATAGTTGGGGGATATTTTCTTTCCTTATTTGTGTGTTGCCAGTATTTTTGACAACTACTTCGCTGTTTGGGTAAATTGCTGTGCTTCAGTGATGGATGATGGGGAAACTGACTTGCTGCAGTCCTTGTGCATGGAATGGTTTGGATTGCCCTCAGCTCTCCATAGGATGAAGTTTGTATTTTCTCCATTAAATGATTTTAGGTTGCAGAGTTCTTCTGCCTCTCAGCATACCAAATAACATTTTTGTTCAAGACACTGTTTTCTGGCTCCGTGTGTAACGCAAACCACATACGAAAAAATAAAATATGGAGTGTTGTTCACCCAAGTCTAGAAACTGACCTGCAGATATTTTTCTTGACACAAAGTCAAGGAAAGGCATTGTTGAAAGAAATCGCCAATAATTGCAACTTGTTTGCCACAAGCCAGAGGCCATAGACGTGTGGAGCTTGAATATATTTTCTATTTTTTGGAGTCTGTGTGATGGGAAAAGTAATGCTGCACACCACCTTTAACACCCCATGTCTGGAGTAGAAGGAAAAACAGCTGCAAAGATACAGAGTAATCCTGGAAAAAATATGTTGTTAGAACCTGAAAAAGACTTGGCTGAGTCAGAGAGTCACCATCCATAAAAACAGCAACTCTAACTACAGCCAGAGTTAATATGTTTTTAGATCAAAGGGTCTTGGGAAAAGATCAGAAAGTCTAGACCTAAATTCATCTGAATCCCAATAAAATATGATCAAGTTTGTGGTTGTATCAATAAATTGCTAAACTATGAATACTTAAAAAAAAAAGATTCCCATGAAACAGTATTTGTTACAAGAATTTAAGTTTGCTATGCTCATATCTCATGCTCTATTAATGTCTTTGACATAAACGACTATTTCTAATGGAGTCAAATGAGAATAAGAACAAAATGGTAGACGTTAAAATCATTCCTTTTTGGTGGAGGTTTTATTGAACAGTTTCTGATGAAAAATCTCTGGTTCTCTTTTACCTAACCTTAAATCTGAACTAGTTGAAGAATCTCAGGACTCCAAAGATGGCGATGTTATTCACTCTCAATGCCTTCTTATGCTTTTCTGGGTTTTCTTAAGTTTATCATCAGGTTATTCATCAGAATCCTTGATTTTCTCGTCTTTCTGTGAAAACACCTACAACCATGAAATGCACTGGGTCCATTTATCATAAAACCTTTTCACAAAAAGCCCTAAGCGGTCCATTTCTGCTGTTTTCCATTATCCCCTCATAACCTTTGTGGTATTTTAACAACTTGCACAGTAACAGTAAAATAAGTAGAAATGAATCCAAAGGGAATTAATCTGAATCACAGTGACATTTACATTATCAGAGCTGCAACCTGTGAACACTAGTTCCTTTTTTTGCATACCCTTTTTAATGGAGTCACTTTTAAAATGCCATGAACATAAAGCTGCTAACCCAAAGGTATTCCACACTGAACCGAGCATCTTTCAGTCACAATACTCTCTCAGCTTTGAATTCTGCTCATCTTTTTATGAAAGCTTCCACAGCTGTGGATTGTAGATCAGTGATTAATCCATCGCTGACAGTCCGTGAAGGCAGCACAACACCTTATCAATGTGTTTTTGAATACTAAATAGTGATCCATGGTGAATTTAGGAGAGTGCAATGAAAACAGATGGTTGTGATAAAAACGTACAGAAAACCGCCCTAAAGCACCGATTCATTTTAATGAAGATTATTTGCATTTCGATAGCACTTTCTGTGCTCTTAAGACTTTGTCACTAAAAAAAGACAATTTAAACTCTCTTCTGGTGATATCTGACAGAGGAACTGAGGTGCTGTTTGGTTACACAAATTGTAAACAAATTTAAGGCAAGTGCTTAAATGCTAATTTCTGTTTATTTAAAGTAGCAGAGCTATACCATGAATGAAATCAAAATGATTTTGCTGACATTTCTGTTTTAATAAATATGTCAGAGCAATTCTTATACTCTACTATACCTACCAATAAATTGTTTGCCTCATTGAAATATTATTGTTACCAAAAACATTGACCTTGTCACGGATGTTGGCCCACTATTGCTTTGAACAAAACTGTATGTTGCGCTAATCTGCTGTCATCAAACTCACCTGTTCTTTCGGTCAAATGTTCTTTTTTTTTTTCTATTGTTTTTCAGAAATGCTATTTGTCTGACAATGATATTAATTGCTTCTTAACTTTCAAAAATCAGCATTGCATTCAGTAACCAAACAGTTATTTTAATTTTGAATTTTAAATCTTTGCGAAACTTTGATCAACATTTGTATTTTACTGTTCTTATGGTTCACAAAACCAACATAGTCCCCTACTCTTGTTTATTTATCAACAAGAAAATGTGCATTTTCCCAATGCACATTAAAATTCCATTACCTGTCATGCCATATAGATTTCTACTGAGGGAAAAATATGCAAATCTTTTCCAGGCTTTTTTTAAAAAATGAACGTTACTTTAAAAAAAATTATAATAATAATAATCTGTAATTTTCTCACATTTGCTGACCAACTGAACGGGAACGCTTTTGAGCTGTGTTGCAAGCCTAAAATTCAAAAATGAATTATTAAAATGATCATGGGACACAACATGAAATACCCAGTGGTAACAGTGTCTGCAATAAAGTAAAAGTCAAAGAAGGTAAATTATTCATCAGTTTCTCACATTCTGATAGGTCTATAGTGGGGAAGGAAAAGACAGAAAGAAAGAAACCTATTAAATGTTGATTTACATAAAGCCAGGGTTCTACTGTAGGTGACTAAGTTTTCAGTCGTGTTTTTAACTGGTACTTTTTCATAGAAATGGTTTACTGTTTCGTGCCCTATAAAGATAAACTAAAGGATGTTTTAAAGCTGATAAAACCACATTGTAGAAACTACTTTTCCCTCCGGCAGCATATGAACTGACTTTGGCTCGCCATGGTCACGTTAAACAACATTCTTTGTGATACTGAACAAACAACTTTTAGAATACTCCAATAATTTTCTTCCTGAGGGCAAGTTGCGGCTGACTGCTGTGTGAACACTGTGTCGGTCAGGAGATCATGTATGCTTAATGTTTCTATGGAGACATTTTATTCATTGATTCCATGGCTTTTGTCCATCCATTTTAAGCTAATAGGTCAACAAACTAATGCCCGAAGCTACATGCACATCTCAAAGAGAGTCATTTTGAGATGTAAGAAGCCAAAATAAACGTATTGGGATTTCTTCAATGAGAAATTTTACACAAATGACAAAACATGCAACACCGAGTCAGCAAACTGGCATTAAGAATGATCATTTTTGTGCAAACAAAATTGCAAAGAAGAGTAAATTAAGTTTTTTTGATGTCAAGAAAGGGAAAAGGAGAATGATGCAGTAAAGTGTATTTTGTGATCTTTAGCATTATTACTAAGGGAAAGTCTTTGTTGTCCAGTGAAGATTAAATGTGCAGCTCTTGCATGATCTTTCTAGAGAAGGATTTCCATATAGATGACTTTGTGCATAGAGGTATATGGGGTGAAGGGTTGAGTAGCGACCAAAGTCATCCCAACATAGGAAAAAAAGCTATTGGCTGAAAATGGTGAGCAAAGAGAGGACATGTTTTGCAAGTCAGCACATGTATGTCAAAAGTCCGTCATAACTTGAAATGTCACTTTCCTCTTATTGGCTCTCAATTGACGTTAGCAAAGACTAATTGCTTCAGGAAGTCATGGATAGACATTAGATCACTTGCAGACAGAGAGAGTCCTTTTACTGAGTTATTACATATGGAGGGAACACAATTACATTCCTGATGCGCAGCGCTGTTGATTTATGGATGAGTCCGTAGCACGAAGGGTCTTGGAAAGGTGATCTGCTGCAGAGGCAGCCACAGGTAATTTATTGTTATTCCCAAGTTTGCCATTTACTTCCCCCCTCTTCGTCAAGCACTTGTGCTGACGAGATTTATTCAAACATTTGTGGCGCTTAACTGTGAGTTGTGATCCGGGCCGCAGTGAAGACTCGATCCGGGGTCATGGACATAAAGTTACTGAGCAGTACCTGGAATGGTTGTGAAGCTCATTTTCGTAAAGGATTTCTTTAATTAAGCGCGGAACCTGCTCCTCGCTTCCGACGGACGCATTTTGCTGAAACGTCTGCTCGGGCGGCATTAAAGAGGCTCAATAATGTGAATTCAGCTGCAGCAGAGAGCCAGCTGGGCCATCATCATCATCTGCTGAAATAGGCACCAAATTCTTAGACATTTTATCCCCTCGCAATAATCCATCTTAGAATTAGAGAATAACACTGGTTCCATTTCAATTTTCAGAGCTGTAGCACATCTCCAACCCCAAATCATTTAGCGGTGCATGAGGTGTGTAATTAGATTTTTTTTCCCTTCTTTTATCTACTTGTTTATCTTGAACAGCGTCAAATTTAGATTAACAGCTGTCCTTGCTAACAAGGATGCCCCTAATAGGGAGGCCTGGGTGTGACAGCAGAATGCACAAGGTGACAGGATTTTGAAAGGTGGTTTATTTAGGATGAGTTATATCCTCTTGCAGGTGACAGATGATGGACAGTAAACGGTGTAATGCAGTGTGTGCATTGAGGCGCACAGACCAGCTAACAGAATCTAATTGCTCTCAGATCTCCAGCAGCATATAATGTAATGACACAACTGAGATAAGATCCATTGTAGGACAGGGAAAATTAATTAAATAGACTCAGTAAAGAGCAGTCCGTCCAGGTGTAGTCATTTAGGGCTTTGTACTGTTGTAGAGCGGTTAGGTATTGCTTATCATCCTCAGACAGTTTTGGTTAAAGAAAAAAAGAAAACAAAAAGTCTACAAACACTAATTATCATCACGACTTCATTATAGCTTTGGGCTTTTAACGGTTTGTTTAACTGTTCATTTTCAGAGTTGAATTATAATTCATCATGCAAACTGAATATTTTTTCTAAAATAACTGAATTTATTAGAGTTTCTCTGAGTCACAAAAGGTTAAAAACAACCATGAAAAAAAAATTAAAAATTATTAGTGTCAAGGACACTAATAATGGGTATGCTGTGCTAACTTTAATTCTCTTCGCAAACTTCTCCAAGCAGTCCTAGATTTGCCTATTTGCAAGATGACTTGTGACAAAGCGGACAAAATACATGCGAAATGAGATTCATTATTTCTCATGTCCATTTTATTTATTGATTTATTTTCATCTAACGGCCAATCATAACAGAATGAGCAGGATCAGTTTTCTACCTCTGGTATCTGTGCAATCTGACTGTCTCTTTCCCTTGGAATCTCCTCTATAGAAACATATTGATTTTTCAGGCTGGTGAAGTATTAAATACTTAGGAGACATGGACTAGCTCTTTGTGTTTGTCTGTTTTCAGTCCAGCTCTCCATCGTTAAAACTGTGATATACAGTATGTAATGATAAAGCTGCACTGCATCACTGGAAATTTCATATTTTATAGTTTGGATTATTGTTTATTGTTTTTTTTTTAATTACAAACCTCGACAAAATTCTTTTTGCAACTCATGAAAACATTAGTAAAATCTTAAATGAAAAAGAAAGAAAATGTGGTCACACAATAAACGAGGTAGTAAAGAAACACCAGGACAGTGGAGGTATTTGGGGAAAAAAAGAAGAAGCTCTTTTGCCAGGAGAAGCTGTTTGCACAGAGAAGTGCAATTATTTCCACCGGACAGCCTGGGCTACAGGCAGCCCAGTTATTCAGCCAGGATTTTACAGCGCAGCACCGGGTGAACTTTGATCTCGATTGTGCTTACAGCCACAGCACACTTCTGGAGCGATTCAGTGCTGACAGGAGGCCAAAGTGAGGCATGAGATGGTAGAAAAAGGTATTGTAGCGCATCGTAGAGTATAGTTAGCTGACTGTAGCGTTTTGAACAGCAAGAGTTACAGAATGTGATGAAACAAGTTTGTCTTTTCTTGCTAATCGGCTCACCTTATATCTGATCATTTAAACGCATTCACACATACAGGTCTTCATTGGAACTGTTCCACATAGATGTTGAAATTTAAAAACTATAAAAAAAAAACAAAAAACTGGATACACAAATGTGAACTACTGTAAATTTTTGTGTTAAAAAACTACATGTAGAGGCCAGGAATCCTGATCAACCAGTGAATGTTTCTAGATCTACTTATTTGATGTGCTTAGGTTGCAAACTTCTGTAAAAAGCAATAAAAAAGGTAAAGCGTCCAAGGAGACTGAGTGGGTTTCATAGGCACCGTCTACACACACTGAGAAATGTTTGGATTAATATCTCTTAGCAAGTTGCAAAAAAGTAACTCTGTTCCCATTAGCAAACCTTTGGCACAATTACAGCTCGATATTAAATCGCTCTTCTTTTAAAGAATTGTAGAAAATGTTTTATCAAACTACTGGCTGAGTAAATCAGGGCTGAGGATGCACCTGTGTGCCACTTGTTGCTGCCAGGAAACTGAATGATCTTTGATTTTTTTGTGCTGGTCTGGTTCTGATTGCTTGCTTTTTCTTTTTGCAAAATTGATTATCTTGTGATCTTTTGTAATTACCGCTACCTTATAACGTCAAGCACTTAAATCAGCACTATTTTAAATGCAGAGACTTGTTATTCATTGCCTTGATTCGGCAGCAGAAGTATCTACTAATGATGCCTTTATGCTGGATTAAGTGTATCAGACCCACGGAAAAGATGCAGGTACACAACACACCCAGATAAAAAAGAAAAAACATTCAGGAAGTGGCCAGGTTTTCCATCTGCAGAGTAGAATTCAGGATGCATCTGTCAGGCTGTCAGATGAAAGGATTCGAGTTTCTTCTACCCGATGATGATGAGAAAAATGAGACAAGGAGCAGCTGAAAAGGCAGCGTGTTTATAATATCCTCAGAGTTAGGAAGAGTTTAGGTTCGCTCAGGAGTTGCAGCTACACGACGACAGCTTCCAGGTATACTTCACACCGAGTCGGAAGAAACTTGACAGGCGGATGGCGTTTTGGGAAGAGTTGCAGTGAGACTCATGAAAAATAAAAAACTAACTTCAGGCTGCAGAAGCTCATAGCGCTTGGATCAGTATGATTATGTATGCACACCCTCACAGTATACCTCAGAATGTTTGGATTACTCTCTAGGTTTGGATCCACAAGATCTGATCACAGAAAGCTGCAATGCCCCACCTGAATGCTCTAGAAGAGCATGTACTGCGACTTGGAAAAGTGTTCATAACTCCTTAAGGTTTTCACATTTTACAATACAAAGTAATGCATAACAGTGCAGCGCAACCAACTGCCTTCTGAAGTCTCGTAATGACTAAACAGAGTTGACATTTGTGTAATTTAATATCATTATTAGTGTGATGGAATCATGTAGGGAGAGCAGTAGTCTGAGAAGCAGCTTGGCCAGCATGTTTAACTCTGGGAGAGCTGACTGAACAGATACAATTCATGCACTCCACAAATCCAGCCTTTGTGGAAGAGAGGCAAGGAAAAAGCTGTTAAAAAAATCCATGGAAAGTTCAGGTTCCTGTTTCCCAGGGACAAAGCAAATGTGTACAAATGTCCTCTGGTCAAATGGGACCAAAATTAGCCTTTATGAGTGGACTTGAAGTCTTTACAGAGAATAAATAGTAATTAATACATAAACTTTCAGTCTTTAGGTGTGTAAATATCCAGCAGATATACTTAAAAATTGTATCTTTAATTGTAAAAAAAAAAAAAAAGCATTAGTTCAGGTGGCTGAGATATATATTTTTGAACGAAAAACATTTTTTGCATCCTTTTCCTTTCACAAATATACACAGATTTTGTGTAGGTGTATCATATAACATCCCAATCAAGACTATTGTAGCACAGGTTTGTGTTGTGACAAAATGTGAAATAGTCTTCAAAGCACTCTAATCAAAACTAGAAGAAAGTTAGAATTTTAGAACAATTTAAGTTATCCAAAAGTATTTTTATGCAAGGGATTGCCAGTTTTTCTCAATTGCATGTTTTTCCTCTGACCCGTGTTGTTAATAGAGGCGGCTCCTTCAGCATCTGACAGCTTCTCTTTGAGCTGAGATCAACAATTAACTTTTGTTTCTCTTGCTTCTGATGGCTGTAAAGTGGTTTCCCTCGTGTGACTGACCTCTCTGCCTCCTTCTAGGATGTTATTACAAAACTCTGTGAAAATCTGGAGGCAACTCATTCCCTGGGGAACAAAGAAAAAAAAAAAGTCAGATTTGGTACGGAGACAGAACAGAGAAGATTACTGTTAAGAGAATAACAAAGCAACTGGGAAGGTGATAATGAGAACTGGGACAAAAAAGGGGGACAAAGCGAGGAAAGGTTCCTGCATTTTTATCTAATTTTAAACATGAATTTGTTGCCTCCGTTCTGAAAATATTAAGCCTTAGGCAGAGAGAAATAACCCTGTAGGACAAACCAGGAGAATGCTGCTACATCTAAATATTTATGCACCGGGAGGGAGGCTTTTGTACAAAGCAGATGAGCGATCGATTATAGGTTGTATTGCTGTTGGAGAAGTTTGTTACTTTAAAAAAAAAAAAGATTCATTATAATAGACAATCAGATAGAGAGGAAGAAACAATTCTGTTATTATTAATATTATTTTATTTATATTTTTATTAAAACATTATTGGCCTCAAACATGTAAAGAATGTACATACTATAATAATAATAATGATAATAATAATAACAATAATAATAATAATAATAATAATAATAATAATAATAATAATAATGAACTGAAAAACTTCTTCAGTTTCTTTTTCTACATTGTTACATTTTATTTTGTCTCTTCTTTCTCTGAGTTCTGCTCTGTCAGCCTTCAAAACTTGAAATACTTTTTCTTGAGGAATGTACAGTACAGAAAGCAACAAAAAGAGAGCGTAATCTTTACCGCTGTCATTTTGTTCTCTTTTTGACATCAACGTATCTCATTTCGTCTGCAGATAATGACACCCAGCTACAGCTTTCCACTTAAAGTTCCAGCGCATTTCCGTCAGAAATGCGCATTTTAACACTCGCTCTGCTAAATACGTTTGGTGTTATGTCGCTGAGTGCTGCTGTTTTCATCAGACATGTGATTGTAAAGCACCGAAATGGCAGCCTTTACATAGCTCTGTTTTTTTTTTTTTTTTTTTTCCTGCTGAAGAAAACACAGAAAGCCGCTGACCTTGCTCGTGCACGCTGCAGAGAGCGCATCATGACAGATTTTTTTTGTCACTTTCTGCTCTTCCTCTCCATCTCTGCTTCACACTGAGTGCTTTGTCCTTTGCTGGAATATAAAGGAAATGCCACAGATGCACTGTCAAAAAAGTGACATAAAAAAAAAAATACAAGCTACTCACTGAAAGGGAACCAACTGTCCGTTTTACAGAACAAAATGCCACAGGGCTGCACAGTTTGGAGATGTCTTCTTAGTAAAGTTAGAACTTTTAAAATATGTTAGACAGTTAAAAACACAACAGCACAATTTAAAAATGTTCTGATTTAGTCTGCACAGTTCACTTAGAGTCAAGTGTAGGTTGACAGAATTTTCTGACAGGCAGGTGTTGCTAAAAATCTCTTTTCTTGATTCAATGCAGTTGAGAAGAGCTTGACAAGAAGCGGAACTTCATCCTGTCATGCAGCTGATTTCTCCATCCCCCTGCTCTCCTTCTCTGCTGAAGCTCTCAGTCTGTTTCTAACGGGACTAAATCTGGCACTGGCGGTCATGTGTCTATAACATCCTGCGCCGGTGAAGGTTCGTGCGGCAGACTCGTGGCGTTAGGCAGCGTTTGCGTGTGGGCGACGGAGTTCTGCTGCAGCTCCAGAGCCATGGCGTTCTGCGGGTGGGGAAACTCCTTCACCTGTTTGCGGTACTCCAAGAAGGTGGAGGCCTTGGTGGCAATGGCCACCACGTTCTTGCCGACGAAGATGGTGGAGACTCGGCTGTCCTGGAACAGCACCATGTTGACGCCACGTATGAGGATGGTGACGACATTTATGGTGACCAGGCTGAGGACCGGGTACAGCATCATCTTCTGAGGCGACATGTGTTCGCCCTGCATGCTGATCTCGCTGAGGGACACACAGGGCAGGATGAGCAGCAGGATGTAGCAGTAGAAGAACATCAGGCCTTCCGCCCAGATGGGCAGACCTGTCCGCTGGGGCTCCCACAGGTTGGCTTGAATGTCCAGCAGGTCCAGCAGGTCCAGAGCAACCCAGAACAACCGGCTTCTCATGTCCTCCTTCTTGCGGAAAGTTCTCACATATTCCATGCTATCCAGAGCGACGAGAACCAAATACAAACCCGGCACACACACAGATAGTAGCAATGTCAAAGCTTTCCGTGCCACTGTTTCCAGACTCTTCCTGTCAGCCTTGCAATTCTGGAAGACAAAGTAGAGTTTGATCTCCAGGACAAAGATGTAGAGAAACCATAGGATCATGGCGTATCCTCGTCGGGCCGTGCGCACCTCGGCGCCGACCCACACCGCCACATAGCGTAGCACAATGAGGAAACAAACGTCCCCGACCAGCACTATGATGCACACGCCGATCTTCCTGGGACCCTGGTTTTGCTCCACCAGGTAGGCATCCATGAAGGCCATGCTCGTCATGATGACAATGGTGGTCAGGCACACGTGACGTTTATCTGGGGGCGGCAAAACCATGGTGAGGGCACCAATTGGCTCTCCCTCTCAAGCTACAGCTTTTAAAAGTAAAAGGGAAATAAAGTAGAAGTTGATGTGCACTGTGGAGACTCCAAGCCTTAAAGGCTGGAGGATAAAAGGTATTTAAGGTGCTTAGACTGAAGCAAATGTCAAAATAAAGCAGGGCTGACGATAAAATACCACTTTAAGTGAGTGCCACAGTAGACCATACAGGATGGTTTTTGCAGTTTGGAAGTGGAGCTTTCTGTGGAGATATGCTGGCTGCTGAGTCCTCTCAGGCCAAGTGAAAACAGGAGCCTCCTCTTGTCAGTCAGCGCACTTCCATTGATCCAGCCCGGCCTCCCAGCAGCAGCTACACCGAGGGGCTCCACACCCAACTCACCATGACTGATTGTAATCCGCACACAGTCAAATGAGGGATGCTCTCAGAGCTGTCTCGCTCTAATTGACTTGTGATGGGATGTTGGGACACGGTGCCGCAGTGCTGGAACGTTTATGGAGGTGTTTATTTTTGGATGAAACTGTGTAGGAAAAGGTGGATATGTGGGCACGGCAGCTCTGCATGTATGAGAAATTCCTCTTCGGATACCCCTGCAGACGACGGTGCAGTGTGTGTATCTCCTCGTGGTTCTGCAGTGTGTAAGGAGGGAAATGGAGGAGAGAAGGGAGAGGAGGCTGCAGTGGCCAGAAGCCCCCAGCCGCCATAAATCAAGGAGACAGCAGGTCAACGGCCCGTGAGGCCTTGCGTCTGATGCTGGCTTCCCCGGGGGGAGGCTCTTGCTCTGAGCTGAAGATCCATCCTGCCTCCTTCCTCGTGCCACGTGCCTGCCTCTCCACAGCCTACAGGAGGGAGAAATGAGGAAGGGAGAGGGGGGAGGGAGAAAGAAACCTGTCAGCACTACTGGGCCATATAACACAGTTTCATTGCCAACGGCCCATATATGAGAAGCAAAGTAATGTGTCAGCTTGGCTCAAACGTGGCCTGTTTCACTATTGATGGGACAGAACATATTGCTCACGTAACACTGCTTCAGGATGTCATTACCACTCTATTGTCTGTGATGTGTCATGTGACATCTGGATGCATGGCTTAATAGGCTCCCATGGCAATGGCAATATATTCACTCTAATGCGTTGCCGTTTAATTCCGGCTCTTAAATTAATAGAGGACTTATTAGAAGAACTTACAGGAACCCAATTTTCAAGTCTCATACAGCAGCTAACTACTCAGAACACGTATTTCCCTTTTTCAATATTACTTGGCAGAAAAATGGGTTTAAATGTCGGCCATGTGTTCATTTCCTGATAATATTTTTAGTTAGTCTTGGGCAGCTTCCAATCTGAATATAGGAGACCATAATTGCAGTATGTTCGGTGACTGCCATTTGTAGGTACTCATGGCAAAATAAATTTGTGTTTTATTGCAGTACCATGTTCTCACACTAAAAATGGGTGAAAAATAAAACTTCATGGCCATTAATATCTTATGTATATGAGTAATTGTTTTTTAACAAAATCTAAACTCCGACTTCTTAAATCTAGAAAGTATTATCCTGTAGTACATAGAGATTTGTGAACTTTGATGCCTTCATTCTGTTGGTAAAAAAAAGACGTTCAATGCTAAGTAACGAAAATATGGGTTTAAAACTATGAAAAACTGTTATTGAATCAAATGTGGGCTTTCCATCTTACAATAAAAGATGAGTTTTAATACAAGATATAAAGTTGCATTGTTAATCATAAACATAAAGAATGTCATGTACATTTAAATCCATGTAGAAATCATGCTACTTTGAAGAATTTTTTTTTTCTAAATAATTTAAAAAGTAATAATGTTTTGAAACCTAAACATTTTTCCGTTCTCCAATTTATGTTTTTCCTACTCATTCTCAGATTGAAAAAAATACATTACTTTCATACATGGGAGGCTTTGCACACTGAATAAATTCATTCCATCTAAAGCTTTGATTTTTCTAAATTATTTCAGTGCAAGATTATGCTGCTGCAATCAGCAATGAATGTATATGAAAAACATCTTTACCAGGTGTGTCAGTAAATAGGGCTGGAACTGTTCATTGTACAAAAAACTATATTCTATATTTACTGTATATATATATATAAATATACATATATATATATATTTTTTTGTCCTGTTAAATATTTTAGCTGCTATGTTTGGAGCGTGTGACAGAATGGATTTGAGATGACTCAAAGGGCATCTGTCTCTTAAAAAAAAAAAACCCCAAAAAAACCAACACATGCCAGGTGCTGAATGCCCAGCAGGAACCCACCTTGGGCATTGGCCTCATCCATAAATAAAACGGCATGTGTAAACATTAGCATGAACACAGAATGGGGCTGGGTAACAAGAATGTTAACTGTATTAAAAGAGCAGAAACATCTCCTTCTGTTCAAATGTGCTTTACCTTAGCAGAAACCAGAACTTGTCGTTCTGCTCTGTTCTGTCGGCTCCTGCTGTCACTGGATCCCTCCGGCTAAACACTTATGAATCACATTAACGTTTATGTCAGCCTACATACCATTTAAATCAAGATATAAATGTAACACTCTGAAAAGCCCTGGCAGTAATCCGACAAACTCTGGTTAAATAAAGTCACTTTGAAAACTTCTGTAATGTAGACATCCAAAAGTATTCTTCCAATCCAGAAAAAGAGCAATTAGGGTAATTTAGTTAATGTAGTGACCCAGATAGAAACATAATTTAATATGCAATATTCTCTTTAACTTAGTGCTTGGCAATCCAATTGGTTTCCTTCAGCCTATTCTAGTGTTTCTCATTGTACTGTAAGAATAATGAAGCTCTAAAAACTTAATAAGTCTGCAACAGAGCCAAGAACATTGTGATGCTTAAGTTTCAGCAGCTAATCGCTGCAGTAATAGTGACCTTATTTTGATTATAGCAAAACCTGAAATAAACACAAATGCTATGTTCACTATAGCACGTCTATTGTCAAAGATGGCTCCTGGAATGCAAATATGACAAAAATTCAGAAAGTGATGATAACCATTCCACACCGAGACGATGGAATTACAAGTATCTGAGTAGCAACACACTACAACTCATTATGCATTAAACATTATTTAAACATTAAAGAGGAACACACGTCCATGATAATTAAACCCATTTCAGAGTACTCACTGTCTTTTAAGTTGGGAAATTTTATTTTACATCGGTACTATGACTCTTCACTTCACTCTAAGCCCATTGGTAGACTATCAAATTTTTTATTTGTTATGTTTCTGTGGCAGTAAAAGAAAAAACAAGAAAACATATACAGTTTTTTTTTTATGTTACCGATACATAACTCATAACTAAAAGTTAAAAAAACCTTTTTTGTGTAAATATCTCATGTTACAACGTAGACACCTGTGGCTTATAGACAAATGTGGCCTATAGATCTACAGCGGGTGTGGCTTAAACTCAGGTGCGCTCAATAGTGAGGATATATACTATATATAGTCATATATATATATATATATATATGACTTTTTCAGTGAAGCCCTCTCAGTTTGGCACATGTGTGTACTGAATGAACACAGTGTTGTTTTAAACATGTCCTCATGCAGAATATTAATATGTGGAACTAAGTCTGCAAAAATGCTGCGGCTGCAGTTGAGAAGTTTACCGACCCCCACCTCTCTGCTTCAGCCACAACTGCTCAAATAAAACCTACTGACAGCAGACAATCCCAGCACACCATCTGACACTTTCAGCCTAAATCAGTAGCTACAACTGTCAGTATAACATCAGCTCATGTTGTAGTGGCACCATCTGACTGCACTGATGGTCTTCCTCCAGGCTTCAATTAAAATTCTATAAACTCTTTAGTCACCAATGGATATATATGGGTTTTTTTTAATTGTGATTAATTGTCTTATTTATCAGAATAAAGATAACTCAACATCTCTGCATGTTTATTATTATGGCATCTGTGAATATGGAAATGAGTCCTTTGCCTCCCCTCTGCAGCTTGCTGACAAACACATAAAAAAACAGGTCATGGCAGCACAGTGAGGCATCCGCTGAGAATGTTACATAGGAATAGAAAAACAAAGATAACATGCACCAAGGGTTCAGTCGACTACATTAGCACATAGCCAATAACATGTAAACAAATACAACTTTTCTTCTATTGGCCAGCTCTGAAAATGAAACCCCATCCTACAAGACACAAGAACAAGTGATGCATTTTATACCCCCCCATATCACGTATATATACTGTATATATATATATATATATATATATATATATATATATATATATATATATATATATATATATATATATATATACGTTCAGACAGATAAGCATAGCAGATTTTCTATATGCCAGAAAAACATGTTGTCTTTGAACAAATCTGCTGAATATTATAATTATCTCCGCCTTATTAGTTTCTGCTGCATCCTTATGCTTCACAGCTGCACCATATCAGTAATCACACACCTATTTTCTATCCATTAATCACTCTGGCTAGTATATATGCTCCCTGGTTTACTTTTTCTGCTTCATACTCTTATTTGTATGCACTACCCTCCCACACACATACATACCTTTGTCTTCTTTTACCCTTGAAATTTTTTTTTAAGTCTTACATTTAGATCTCTGTAATTTGCACTTAATTTCCTGTGTAACATCATCCTACAAGATGTTACCCAGCTTATTCATAAAGAACACTACATTAGAAAGTTTTTTTTCCACCTGAAAAGGTCCTTCATTTACTTCATTTTTTACAATGAAGTAAAAAAAAGAAAAGAAAAACACAAGCCTGAATCGTTAGCCCCTCAGGTACAAAGCCCTCGTGAGTTTTTGAACATTTTAGAACAACTGCTAAACTTTTAGCAACATTGATTAACTTCATTGTGGCTTTAGTTTAGGTGAAATGCAATAACTGCAAGTGTGTGTTGTAAATTGCTCTGCCGCTATGTCTGGTATTTGGAGACTTCTACTTCTCTCCCATCACGGCGAACCGAGCTCACCGTGTGAGTGTTTTAAGTATGCGATGAATAAACATGAGTTTGTTTTCAGACCTGCAGCGTGAAATCACTGAAGGAAAATTGGCCTCTTTGAATGTGATTTTTGAGAGGTTATCTTTCATCAGGCAACCCCATCATTTAAAAAGCCCACTGTGTACACTAATAGATCCAGAGAAAATGCATCTTTTGTAGTGCCTTGTGACAATTTTGATTGGTGCCCTTGAGTGCAGAGCAGGAAAATAACTGGGTATCTGAAAAGCATCTTGATTTATGGTCAGGCAGAGCAGGCCCAGCATATGAGTACAGCACCAGAATTAGCCTAAATTGTAATCCAAGTGCGGATTTGATTGTTTAAAACCCATTATGTGGAGCAGCGCTTAAGTATGAGATTAAAATCACGAGATGGTGATTAATTGACTGATTAGCAGAATGCTGTGGATCATTAACGGGCAATAAAGAGGACAACACCCACTTATGAGAAACATCATATCTGCACCAAGATGCCATTCATAATCAGAAAAGACTTTGGGATTCTTTCCCAAATGAACAGATTAGAGCCCGAGCTCTAATACGAAAGTGGTAAATTGAGTGGCTTCAAAAGTCTGGGGAATTATGACTGGAGCATGCAAAACATGGATCCCAGTGTGCCAATGGCGTAATTCAGTTTGAGCGATGAAACTGGAAGCAAGAGATTAGATCAGAGATTAGATGATTATTAATATTTTCAGTCTTTGTCTTTATGAAATGACAGCAGGCATTAACAGCATCATTTAGTGCTCTCTGTGCTGCATGTGTAATGCATAGCTCAAGGCAGAAGATCAGTCATGGATGTTAACAGAATTAGAAGGAAATTTAGGAAGAAATGTCCACAGATATGAGATTGGACAGATGTGACAACCCTCATTTCATATCTTTGCTTGAATTTCTTTTCCTTGTAGGAGCAAAGGGCCTTTGAGGGTAGCACTCTGTGTAAAGCACTCCTCACAGACTTCAATTACAGCGTATTAATTATGGTGAACTATAAATAGTGAGGATGGAGGACTGTGAACTGGTAGGACAACATTCCCTCACAGGGGGAAGCTATTATACTGTCTGTGGTCCAGGTTATTATCTCTCTGGCCAGAGTTTCTTTGTCAGAGGGTTATCTAGCAATCTGTGTCTGTAAATGTCCACAAGGCTCCACATGGATCACAGCAAGAACAGACGTTTAGCAGCAAACACCATTACAACAAATTTTATTTTGGTCTGTGATTTTCAGTGCTGTTCCCTTCCTCTTTTAGCATTTCGAAAATCAAAACTGAAAAAGCAACTGAAAATCTGAACAGTGTGGTATGCATCTATGAAAAAAAAAAAAAAAAATTCCAGGCTTGTCTGAGATTCTAGGTTGCATTTCTCTAATTAATGCACTTCTTCCCTAGACTGTCAGAATAGATGGACTGTCAAGTCTTGATGGGTTTTTGGTTGTGATGTACTCTTTCCGTCTTCAAATGAGTTTCAACAGAGGATGTTGAAAGTTTGAGAATTTTTTTTAAGGACCTACTCCTCCTTAAACTCATCCTGTCTAGTGGGTTTTTTGGTCTTCATTCTAGTTATTCACTCATGTTATCCAACAATTGTTGTCTGTGACAACAAGTCTGTTGTCACAGAAGAGATTCACAACATCTGGAAGTGTAGCAGCTTGGAGGATTTGTAGACTGCACATCGAATTAAGGCCTAAAATGTTATCTGAATTGTGCTTTTTCCAGGTTGTTCTTTTGAAGATCATGAATAAACAATTTTCCTTTATTCATCTTGTTTACTTAATTAACTGTGTCCTGCTAGATTGATGTTTGTGTTTTGTGAGACAAACAGTCAGCAGATCGGTAAGTCTTTCATCCCACTGAGGCTTTGCTTTAATGTGAATATGTTCTGACACTTTGTACACCTTGTGAGGCTTGTGAGATTGTGCTTGTTTACAGCAGAAAAAAATTATTTTATTCTGCAGCTGTGGACTGACTATGTGCTTTTTTTTTTTTTTTTTTACCTGTAGGCTTCAAAGGAGAAGGAGATGTTTACGCTTTCGAGTTGCTGTATTGTTATACAATAAATGAGTAGCATTATAGAAACAATTCTGCTTATTTTTTTTTGTACCACATTCTTTCAAAATCGAAAGGATAATCTAATGTTTATTTCAATGGCAGCAACACGGCAACGGGATGGTGCAGGTCCCGATAGTGGGCCGTTTTGTACAATATTTATGTCAGGTTGTCTTCATTAGGCCCAGAATGGAGACCATATGTTGTCTTGGCCGCCGGCCATCTTCGTCATCCCGGCAGGTGTTCTTCACCGTCCTTTGTGTTACTGTACAGTCAGTGCTTGGCTGATTTTGGCAGAGGCTGCAGATTGCTTTAAGCTTCCCCAGTACACAGACTACAGCTCAGCTAAGCAAATGCTCTGAACATAGAAACTTAACCCATGTGCACTTGATTTTGTGAGTGTGTGTGCAAAGATCCTGGAACGTTTAGAGAGGAATGCAATTTGCAAGAAATGCTCTCTTTCGATTTTTCACAAACTGATAATGTTCTGCCACCATGTTGATATACAAAGCACTGATAAACTAATCACCGAGTATAACATTATAAAATCCCTTGACAGATTATAAAATTTGCTGGGACTAATAAACCACCTGGTTGCAATGAAAGTGCTTAATTTCCCATTTAAAAATGTTAGCTGCTCATACAACATCCCCTACGTGCTGAGTAAATTTCCTAAACATCTTTAAACCACTGGAATACTATATTTAATAGATCACAAACTTTGCTTCAAATCAGGTTTTCTTTGTTGTTCGGTTTAAAGCCTTCAGGGCGTCAAACGCTTTCAGGCTATTCATCATTCTTAATAATTTTTTAGCACTGAGGGTAAAGATCTGAAAAGAAAAAAACTTTAAATAAATTAATTTCATAGTGATGTGCTGAACTCCATTAAACACGGACGGCTTCGGCAGTTCTAAAAACAAGCTTTGCAGATTTTTCTCTACCTCTGTCACACTAATACAGAGGTAGAGCCTTGCATTTCAATGGCTCATCTGATATGTAGCTTATGGCAAGTGGCGCATGGAGGCTCTGGGTTGCTCTGCCGTTTCTCATAAGCTACAGGGAGTGCGTCTCCGTGTGCTCATTTACATGCTGTTTTTCAGGTGAGAATAACACTCAAGTTTATTAAAAATACTTTTTATCATCTGGGAATGTTCGGGAAATGTTTAGGGAAATGTGTGAACTTGTTAAAGATGCTGGAAGAGTTTTGTTGTGTTCCGGAGCCTGCAGTGGCTAGAGGAAGTAGCTAGCATGCCGTGATGCTAGTGGGTTAGCATACTGTAGCTACGGGCCCATAAGATATGTCGGTGTGTGTGATTAAACATGCATTTAAAGTGCAGTGAACCAAAGCAATATGTTACCTGATGGAATTGTGACAAAAAATATATTGATGGGATTATTTCTGGTTTGAGAAAAGCTAATGTTGATGTTTCTGTGTATGTTGGAATATGTATACAGAGATCATTTATCCAGTAAATTACTGAACTACAAATTGGGCTGTGTAGACAGTTAGATGAGATGGTTTGTTCAATAAATAAGCTGAGAAAAAATTGGAGTAACACAGAATGTGTCTCCCGTGGGCTCATTTACATGCTGTTTTTCAGCTTTATCTGCTGCTGACAAGTCTGGAACCGTGATATCTATTACACATAGCTGTCTTAAATTTATCAATATTGCTCTGCTGCTCTCCCTGTGGACACGTGGGTTCTCTCTGGGTACTTTGGCTCCCATCCACAGCCAGAAAACTTGACGTTTAGGTTAATTGATCTCTAAATTGCCATTTGGAGTGTATGTGAGTGTGCATGATTGTTTGTCCTGTATGTCTCAGTGCCCTCTGTACGTGGAGTTACCTGCTTCCCACGACGATGATGCTGGAAACAGGCACCAGACTACCGTGTCCCAGCAAGGAATAACTGGTAAGACGGAGTGATAGAGGGATGCGCAGCTGGTGTAGACACATATTGAGGAGTAGCTATTTTCTTGTAGCTATTTGTCTAGTGAAGATCAACATGGGATGTTTTATTTCATTTCATGTCCTCTTGTATGCCCCATTTTGAAGAGTGGCTCAGGGAATCTGGCTTCTTTGTCATGTCACATTTATGCTAAAACTGCACATGAAATTATGGATCATTAATTAAAAATTCCCACAAAATCTGGTCAAATTAGGAAATAAAAGTAAACATTAAAATGCTTCAGTAAAACGTATATCATAGGAATTGTTAGGGATGTCAAGACAATTTTTTTAAACAATTATTTCATCACATGGGTTTCATTCCTCTCGTGATAGAATCACTCAGATTAAATATTTAATTGTTATAAAATTTATTCTCTGTGATAATACTGCTTCAATCACTTATACAGTTATTTGAAGGCCTTTTATACATTTTTACTAAAGAGGCTGTTAACCTTCTCAGCGCTTATGCTAACTGCACATATGTCTTTAGAGGACAAGTATTTGAAACCTAAATTTACTTTTTTCTCCTCCTGTTATGGTTGAGTGTTGCAGATCATCTCCCCACATTGATGTGTGTAATAGGCATTTAAAGAGCAGTGTGTGTTGATCATATTCTTATAAAATCAAACAGAGTGCAGCTGACAAGGGATGAATAGAAATCTGCAACGCAGTTGAGTCTCCTATAATAGTCATTGTACAGGATGATGCTGAAAGCAGCACAAAAGTGCTTTCCTGCAACTTGGCCACTATGAGCAGAGACAAGGGGCTTTTCAGCATGACAGACGTGTCTTTTTTTCCCCCTGCCAACTCTCTAACGGCCATAATGTGCGCTGCATCAATCAAAGTGTATTCTTTATTCACAAAGCTGGGGAGAGGATCAAAGACACCATGCCACGGCAAGTCATCATCAAAGTGAGGAGCAGCCTCATGGCATCCCACCCTGTATTTAGTTAAAAGAACTGGGGGTGAGGATGACCAGTTAACCATGTACACACCGGACCCATGGACCTTGAGGCAATTATCACCCTCATTTAAAAGACAGAGGAAAATCTTTTGAGGAAAGAAACATCCTTATTTTCAAAATGGTGTGAGGAAATGGTGAAAAATCCACAAATGAAAATAGCAAAAATAGACTGGACTAACCATGAGGTATCACCTATCTGACACTATTCATCCAAGTGGGTTCACATTTCATGTTCTGGTTTCTGTGGGAGAACTAAACAACAGTGCTTACAATTGTGTCACTTTGCAGCCCCAAAATGTATTTTTATCTTCATCGGCAGTCAATGAAAGTTTAACAGTGCATTTCTATTTGTTCTTATTCATTTGTATTTGTATTTTATTGACAAAAAACATCCAAATAAAGTATCTATATTTTAGTTACTGAAAGGACCAAATCTAACCAATGTCATGTACTGTTGTACCAAATCAAAAACAAAATTATCACACAAAAGATTGACTCATTATGTAAAGAAATTGTTGTTTACAATACAGTTATTTTTGCATTTAATTTTCTTTCTACCAAGCAATGTTATGTTTTTTTTTTTTATCTGCAAATATCTGTTTTTGCTATGAGAGCCCACTTAGTGTGCTGTTGGTTGTGTGTCGTTTTTCATTTCTTGTCTATTTTTGTCTTTGCCTCTGTGCCATTTATAGTCTACCTTTTATTCCCCTAATGCAACTGTCTCATTATTTGTGTTTGCTCCAAATTTTGGACATGGAAGCAGCCAAAATATTTTTTTACTCCACAAACTAAATTACCTTCCAAAAGAATTGTAACTAACAAGAGGTATGTTTCATACTGGTTCACTAGTTAAGAGTGCAGCAGCTTTTTAAAAAGCACTCTACTTTAAATTTTCAGACTAAATTAATTAAAATTTTTTAGACTTATTTATGTAGTTGCAGTTGAAAGGCAAAATCCAGCGATATTATGTCTGCTCTTTTTAAGTACAACTACAAACCAATTTTATTGCGCAAAGAGAAATAAATCTGTGCAAAAGTCAGAATTACAACCCACTAATGAATTCAAAATAACAAAGTTTACGTGACATAAACATTATAGAAGCGTTATCCTAAATACAGAAAGGGGATAAAAACTGAAGCACTGTTGATATCATTCATCCCATAGGGAATAAGATAATTATTGTTCCTGACAAAGTTGGGGACAAATCAATCAAAACTTCTAAAGTATGAAATCACAACAGGGTGAAATGACCAAAGCCCACTTCTCATTCTTCTCGGAGGTTGTATTGTTTGCGGTTCTTGAACTTTAAAGTACTACAGACCAGAGGTGTGACCAAGTCACTGTGTTGCAAGTCTCAAGTAAGTCTCAAGTCTCTGTCCTCAAGTCCGAGTCAAGTCTCAAGTAAAGACAGGCAAAAGTCGAGTCAAGTCTCAAGTAAAGACAGGCAAAAGTCGAGTCAAGTCTCAAGTCAGGAACCTTTAATTTCAAGTCATTTCGAGTCGTTTTTATTTTATTTTTTTTTTTATAATTTGCAATTATACATAAAATTCAAATAATAGACCATTTGTTCTTTTTAAAATATGTATTTGAGGTTCATTTGTGATCCTCTTATTCATCTGGTATTCTTCAAATCTGTCAGAAGTAAACAGATGTCAGAAAATAAATTACCGCCTTTCATGAATTACATTTGACTTCAGTTTACTCCTTCTATTCATAAATAAACATCAACACTACAACAATCATAGTTTTCAAAAAATGAAATAAGTATAAATGAAGTTATCGCAAGTAAACTCAGGAAGGTCTGGTGCATTTATTTTTCTGCTTTTATTTCTAAGTATGTTAGTTTCAGTCCTCCGTAAATATGGGACAGATATTCTAAACACAAAATTTATTTGGGACAGTCACTGTATTTGGTCTTTTTTTTTTTTTTTCCCAGCAAAGCTATACTACTTGGAAATGGGTTCTGTGCGACATGTGACAGTCACGCCGGTCAGTGCATTACGTCAAAAACAGTTGACTTAATGCACTGACTGCAGTAAACAATATATTGTCAATATAATTTCCCAACGTAGATGTCTTCAAATACACCAACCATCCTTAGATGATACTAGACCCGGCTCATCATCATGATGGGACAGAGAGACTCTGTTCCCTGTGTTCAGGTCCAGAATCTGCTTTCTGTTCCGGAGCCCCGCTCACTATCCACCGGCTTCCTGAGCTAACACGGTGCACATTATTTGTGGAGGCATTTGAAGGACCGGATTTATGGTAAATCATCACCAATTTAACCCGGAGTACACATGCTAACACGAAGTTAGCTAAAGTCAACTATCTTACAGCAAAAGAAAAGTGCCACCTACCGATCTTTGTGAAGCTTCAAATGCCGGACAAAGTTGGACGTCGTGGCATCTCCATCCGATATTCTCCTCTTGCATGTTTTACAAGTTGCAGTTCGTTTTTTAGTCGAAAGTTCATAACCTACGTAGCCAAAAGAAATTACTCGCGGAAGCATATTCGAGCGGTTATTTCGTATTTCGTTCCCTGAGCTCTGTAGCTTTGCCGCGTTTTTTTAAACGTCCAAATCCTGTTAATTTGATTGGTTGTGCTGCAGCTACGTACACATACATACATAAGGAGAGAGGAAAACCATAGTGACGGTCTGCGCATATTGATACGGAATGAGTGAAATTAATTAATGACGCCACTTTATAAATAATGTGTTTTAAATTTTAAGACTTTGAGTAAAAAATATCAAGTCTTTTCAAGTAAACGGCTTCAAGTCGAGTCAAGTCCCAAGTCAATGGCATGAAAGTCAAAGTCAAGTCCGAGTCTTTGAGCATTTTTTCAAGTCAAGTCTCAAGTCGTGATTTTAACGACTCGAGTCTGACTCGAGTCCAAGTCATGTGACTCGAGTCCCCACCTCTGCTACAGACTCCCCTCACTTCCAGTACGTAACTTGATATAGAGGACCTCTGTTTTTAGACTTTACTGTAACATGGTTCACATGCTGTCACTTCATCAAAAAGCCTCTTTTTGTTTTTGAAACAATAAGAAGTAGCACAGAGGAAAGTGAATAAGAGTCCTCATTGTTTATTTAAAATATTGATCACACTAGCTTTTAAGATAAAAGGTGGCACTGCTCACTGCTCCCTTAGGCATGAAGGAGCTGCTTTATACTTGTTCATAGGCAATGAGAACAAAACAGAATAAATCCATTGAGAGCCAACATTATCCAGTCTGTGCAGACCTAGATTAGAAAAGGGGAAATGTAAAAGAATTATAGCTCACTACATCTGCGTTCAAGGACATAACAGCTGACCTGTAAAATATACGTTAATACCCAAACGTACGTTAGCATCTAATGCACTTGTCAGTTTTAATAGTGGAAACACAACCTTGCTCCCGAAGATATTACCCCTCATTTTCTTTAATGTTTCCAGAAATGGGATTCATTGAAGCTAGACCGGTTATAAATCCCAGCTGCGTTGTTCATTTTTTTTTAAAGACCAAAGGTTATCAATAAATTAACACTGTTTTCTTCTTTTTAGTTCTTTACGTTGCAGAAGCCTTCATACGCATATCAACATCTCCTCACTGTGATAATTGGGTTGTCCCTTCAGCTGATTGTTGGACGCCCCTTTAATTTTTGAAAGTGAGCACCACAGAAGAGCGTCAAGTGCTGCAGTCATTACCATTGCCCCCTCTTCTTTAGACACACACACACACACGCCCACCCCTCCCTCCCCCCACACACACACACACATGCCGACGGTCATCTCTGGCTCTGGAGCTGTACCATGCTAACACGCTATTACATACCCTGAGGCTTTTAATTCTCCCCATACACTGATGCAAGAGTTCAATATTGATTTGTCCATGTGATGGTGGCTCTCGTATTCATTTCTCTAATGACAATTTGGGCGTGATCACGCCACCACGACAGTTATTTTCATCCGCAGGTTTTTACAGGGAGATCCGTTTAATCTTTGTGTCAGTAACCCACCCTGTGCTCCCCCACCCCTCTTTTTCTCCACTCCCAAGCTTACTGTTTAGCCATGCTTCTAAATCCCTCCTTCTGTGTTCACTGTCACCGTTTCTAATCTGACAACCCTAAGGGAGGTGGTATCCATACCTCATTCCAGTCATGCTTGCATGCCTTTCTCCTTGCGCTCATCCCACTTGGGGGTAAAACAGCTTTCTGAAGACATCAAAACCTCACAGGTCCAATTCAGTATTTAGTTTTTCAATTGCCTTATTCCAGCAAAACACTGAATTTTAAGAGGTAGGAATCCACCACTAAAAGCTAACTTTGCTTTCTATCTCAATTAAACACCCCTTTGTCCTGCTGTTGCAGCTACTTTGCATGAAACAGATGTACACTTGCAGATAAAAGGGCAAGAAGTAGTCACCTTCATGCAGCTTTGTCAGAAGGGGAAAAACACGGGTGGAAGAAAATGAGTAAGGAGATGAGAGAGAGAGAGGGAGACAAGGCAGCAAGTGCCGCTTTTCCTCTTGACTGAATAAAACGCAAAAGAGACGTGATTCACAGAGGATTTGAAGAACTGCTAATGAGCTAGGGGTTAAATCAGATACTGTAGCTGTGCTGAGGAACCTGATTTCACTATTAGCTAAGGGTTTTAGAGAAGGGTGGGTAAAAGTATAGAGGGAAAAAAAGCAAAAAATGTCTCTTCCAACAAGTCGTTTGATCTTTCTTTCAGTCTTAAACTTATTTTCTGGAATGCACATTGGGGATTTCATAGATGCTGGGAGAAATGTTCCTCTTTTTAAGAAGGATGAGGTGTTGGGCAGTGAAAAAAGTTCTTTGATGCATTCAGTTACTGTAATGCTTTTTATTTAACCATAATGGAGAGAGTGCTTAATGAAATGTTGCCTTGAAAGTGTCTCGGGGGTTAGGTATTTGGTAAAAGTGACACAAGCTTTCTCTAGTCATGAAAGGAAGAGAGATTTTTAATCAGGATTTAAAAACTTTTGTTTGACGCACTTGAGTAGAAAAAAAAACAATTCTTTGCATATCCCTCTCCTGAGGTGCAGTCTGAAGTTTACATTCACTCATGCTTCTTATGATGAGGCATTTTTACAGTTTATCTCCAGTAGGCCTGTCACGATAACAAATTTTGCTGAGCGATTATTGTCTCAAAAATTATTGCGATAAACGATAATATTGTTTGAAGACCTTTTTACACTGATTTAATGGAGACTACGTAATAATGCATGTGATTTCCTGCCAAAGATAAATACACTTTATTTTCAAAAGAACACTTAACACTGGAACTGATAAACAAAATAAACAAAACAACCAAAAACAAAAATAAAATGGATTCTCAGTCTCTATTAACAACAAATGTACTTGAATAAAAACTAAACAACATAAAACCAAAGTGGAAATAAATACTGCATTCAACCAAAAGAGTGCAGATTGTGAAGTCTGTATACTATGTTGCCCTTCAGTAATAATTAGATTTAAATAGAGAAAATGGGCACATCCGACTACCTGATGCAATAGTTCACACTACACGATTTTTTTGCCCCGATTTTCCCCTTACGACAATCTTAGGACGTTAGGCATTCTCTAAGATTGTTGCTTGCGATTTCCTAACCGATCAACTTGTAGTGTGTGGTGTGTTACGGTAGATCGTCGTTGCCGCTCCGATCTAAATTTAGAGGTTTTCCCTGACTGGGAGCCTTAATGCAGCCTGCTGAATGTGACAGGTAGCCAATCAGAAAGCGCAGATTCCCCTCCGTAATTTCCCCTCAGAAATCCCAAACAGCTGACACGCCGCAACCCGAAGTGCGGTGGACATTGGAGATGATATGTGGAAACAACATTAATGTTTATTCAACATTTCGTGCAAAGAATATAGAAATGACAAGGGAAGGAGTTGGAGCAAAATTGCTACCGCAGTCGATAAACCCGGTAACTTTTCAGCTGTTCTTTGTTAACGTGACATAAATAGGTTATAATGATTTTCATTCAGTCAGGACTGACACTAGCCACATGCAGTTCAGGTAGATTGTAGTAAAGCATTGATTAATGCCTGGTTTTAAAATTAGTTAACTGGACGTGTAGCCATTATTTGGTGACCATTGTTGGACACCACACGGCATGATCGAACCCGATCGAACAGTTATACGTAGGATTTCTGTCGGCTAACGTGTGGTCTCTCAGGTTTTGAAAATGGGTCGACAATCGGCCGACAACTCTTAAGATCGTGTAGTGGGAGCTGGGCATTACACTAAGGATATGAGGAAGGTGGGAGAGCACCGGAGTTGAGCCATTTTCGTTCAGTGTCATCAACAGAAAGAGAAAAAGGCCTGAAGAGACAATAAAGCCGCTAATTAAAATGACGTCGATAGTTTTAATTTGTCGTACGATTAATTGATTCATCGTTTATCGCGACAGGCCTAGTCTAAAACACACTGGAATATTAAAAATCAAAAATGTTTCCACTATGTTTCCCTTTTGTTTTTACTAAGGCTGCAGCTGTCAAATGGATGTTGGCTCATATTCTGTTATTTTCTTGGGCTTATTAGCAATTATGTATAGAGTCACTGGGAACAGAGTTTTGAAGCTTTTGGCAAGTTGTGATGAACGAGCTCAGCAGTGAGCAGTTTGTGTTTAGATAATGATGCTGTGCAGTTCAACTGCGAGACTCGATTCAGCTGTTATCCTCAAATATAAACCATTTACATGTGATTTACTTTTAGTTTTTACTCTGGCTCTCGGAATGAGTAGAAGCCTACTGAGCTGTTTAATGTTCTTGTCAAAATTTAAGAAATATTTAAAGTTGACATGAATATTAATTAGGAAGATCCAGCCTGAACTAAATGGCTGTATTCAATGTAGAATAACACAGTCCAGGTTAAACTTGCCTAGAAATCACAGTTTTCAGTTTTCCCTACAATCACAGGTGGTCCTAAACCCAAACCCGGCATAAAAATGTATGTCTTTCATGTCAATTCACCATTTTACATCCACCTGCTGTTATTTCATATTATCCTATTACCATTTCATACTGTAAACAAACCATTTAACCTTTGTTGTTCTACGGTTTGTTCCAAACAAACTTACCATATCTTAATTGTGTACTTACTATGTTGCCTGGTTCTGTCTCTCTACTGTCTGCGAATAGTGGTAATAAATGTTCATGAAAATGAAATGAAAACAATAGCTAATTTGTAGCCACAAATTAAGCAGGTGGCACCTCCATCGTTGGCAGGAAGATCTAGTCATGGGAAAAGTAACTGAAAAATCAAACTGCCATTTCTATTCTTGAAAGGAGAAGTGAAGCGCTTGATGTGTTGAATACAGGTTTGAAATGTCACCAAGTAGTACATGAAACATCCACTCATTATGTTTTGTAGGTTTAAGAAAGGACCAAACCACAGACATGAACATATGCGACTTAATGAAATTCGCCAAAAACACTTACAGAAAAAGGATAACGGGAAAATGGAACGGCAGGGAGAATAGGTCATATCACGGGTAAAAACGGTAGTCAGTGGGGAACAATGCAAACCGGAGAGCCTAAATGCAGGGGGAGAAGTGGAAGTGACAAAAGAACCAGAAGAGCTAATCAGGAGGGAATAGTGCACTGCTGAGAGAGAATGCAGGCTGAAGGAAAGTGAAACGGAGAAATGTAAAAGAATTTAAACTAACTTCAACATTAAACAGAAAGGAACGCAATCAGAAGAAATGAGTCGAAAGCTTAAATGATTAGAGGAATTGAACTGGGACAGGGAAAAAAACTAAAATGTACTATAACATGGGAAGATGTAAGCAAACGAAGAAATGATCAAAACAAAAACATAAATGCAAACCAAAATTCAAACAGTTTACGATCACAACATCACGGGGCAGAAATCAACTGTCTATGTAGAGGATGTGATTTGATATGTGGTTGGTGAAGAAATGCCACCAACCAAGGCAGCTTTTATGTATTTATTAATTTATTTATTACCAGCACAGCCAATATAAAACACTGCTGAGGAAAGGGACGAAACGGCAATGGACCAAAATTTCAAAAGTTGTCTTAAAGTTGCAGACTTCTGAATATTCGGTTTAGGTTTGAATAGTTTAAATATCTTAGGTTTTGATGTAGAGATGATTAAATGCAAACTTAATTCCTTAAAAAACATTGAAATGGCACTTTTTTATTATTAAGGAAAATTGAAAGCTATCCCACAGCCACCTACGTGTTATGGCCATGTAGACGTGTCCAACGCAAAGATCTCTTACTCAACACTGACTGTAAAGCCAAGCAAGCGAGAGAAAACTCATTTAGTAATTCATATTTCTTTTGCATCGGAGGCATGTGCCAACCCCAGCCTGTCACCCTGGGCAGAGAGCAGAATCAAAACCTCCCAGTTGATGGTTTTTCTCAGATTTGTACTGTATATTCAGTAAATGAGGATCCATAAATGAGCGAGTCTGACTCCATTCCACAACTTTACCAATGAGCACATGACATTGGTTTGATTTTATGCTTAACTAAGGAGTACTAGACAGGATTTCAGTATTGAACATACTTGATACCTTGAGTTAAAATAAGACAACTTTGACCAGTTTGTTCAGTTGCTTTGAGTCACTTGTTGTGATACAGCTGCACCAAATTGTCTGGAAAAATATTGTCACACTTTAGCACAATCTTATAGATGACATTCAACATTTTTGTTCAAATGATGAAGGAAGTCAAGTTGGTGATCTACCCTTTTGTAGTCAGCTCTTTTGAGAAATTCCAAGTCCAACTTATCATCCTGGTTATAAGCACTTGCTCGACTGCATCCCTTTTCTTTCTAGTATGGTTATTGTTTTCGTGGTACACCTGGTCCTCATATTTCCTGTCATCTCCTCTTTGCTTGCAGCATCTCATTTGTCTTTTTCACTTTCAGGATGAGGTGACTGTTCACAGACCATGCCCCAAAGTGCTCCCCAAATTGTCTGTCATCACCATCCTGTCCACTACTGACAAACTGCATAATCTGATTATTGCTAAAGATTAATAATAATCTTTCGTCTTCACAGTGTAAAGGAAAATGATTATTTGTTGGCGCTTAATACAGTTAATCTACGACATGTGTAACAGTTATATACAATACTCTTATTTGGAACAGGTCTCGTCTGAGATGCGGTAAGCAGACAGAGCAGGGCCCTTTGCCTCCCCCACACCAGAGCAATAAATTTGCATTCCAATGGAAGTGGGGACTACGGAGGTGTCTGTGAAATCTCATCTTAGGACGTTTGGCGCCAGGGATCTTCCGTATCAGGCAGCGATGGGCACGAAGTGGTCCGCCTTTGCTTAGATAAAAAACAGACACCTTTGCTATAAATCAGGAAGTCACAACTTTCTTTGGGGGCCTGAGGGAGTTCTAATTGGTCGAAGAGCAGAACGCCTTCTTTGCATATATTAAATAGGGAAACGCCTCTTTGGTTAAAATTTCAGGGCAGCACCGGAGAGGGGCTGAGAGTTTTTTTTCATCTTTTCTCCACGAGGGCGCCTTTGTCTGTCTTATGTGTTTTGTGTTCGTCTGTCTTCCCTTGTGTGTTTTTATTTTCATGAGAAAATGCATATCTCTGTATCTCTGCAGCTTTGTTGTCGATTGCTTTGTATGAGATTAAACTCTGTGATCTGTGACGTCATTCTGTTTCGCCGTACTTTTGCAGCCGTGATGACATCCGCTCGCGACCCGGCTAACAGGAGGAAAAGGAGAGCCATGCTTTTTCCAAAATTTAAGCTAACATAATAACTTTCCTCTTTAACAACAGTTTCAGCTGTGAAGACGAAAGAGAAGATTGGGTCTCTAGTGGGTCGCCTGTGAATTACCAAAAACCTATATTATATTACAAACTTATTGAGTTCTTAGAAAACAGCGAAGTACAAATCCTTATTGAAAAAAGCTTTATAAATCAAAGAAAGTTATTCATACAGTACTGCCTGCTTTGTTTCGGTGTTGCTAGACTTGCAAAAGAAGGCCAACAAGAAAACCACAGTGTCCTGACATGGTTATCTACAGTAGAAGTGCACAGAAGAACTCTGTGACTTTCACAATATCAGATCATGAGCAGGCCTGCAGTCAGAGGGCACACTTTTTTTTTTAGGTAAAGTACAAGATGAGACCTTTTCCGCTACCCAAGACTGTTTTCTCAGACTAAGGTCAAAGGGACTATAGAATCACACACAGCTAGTCCGTGCTTTCCAGCTTTTCTCTGCTGACCTACATCAGCCTCTACTCTGCACACTTCTCAAGAACTCTGTCTCTCTCTCTCTGAAGGCTCTCCTGGGGCCTAACAGCTCCTTCATGGCTTGTTACTGGGAAAACACCTCACTGTCCACAGAGAAACTGATGTTGTCCTCAACACACTTCAGGTGTAATTACTGTGTACCTCACAGACAAGGGTCCCCGTCTTTCACATAACAATTTGTCTGTACAGCATGAACTTCCTGTGACCACCTTCTCACATTTCACATTTTTTCAAAGGTTACAGCTGAACAATGTGTAGATAGTAGACATAAAAAAAATCTAATTGGTCTGTTTTTCCATTGACGAAAGGGCATAGGAACTGCAAGAATCATTAACATTTAAATGTAATAAAGTTCAAAGTCTGCTGAAGCAGTTTAAAAATGCAATAGGTGAGGTAGAGACATTTCTGAAATCCAATGCCATAAATGCATTTGTGTGTGCCTGATACTGTAACTTATCTGATGCACACTCCTGCAGTGTCTGTAGAAACTAAAGTCTGAAACATTAGTGCTACCATACAGTAGAGCTAACTTGCTGTTAAGGTTAAAACGTGTTTTTCGGGAGGACGACATTGTTTCCCCCAGGGGCATAATGTGTCCAGGACTCATGTCTGCTGTTGACAAGCACTGCTTTAATCTTGGCACCATGTCTTCAATTCTGCATGTGTTCCTTTTAAATTTGTGTTCATGTCTACTCATGTTTTTAAACAGACATGCAAACATAATTTAGCCAAACTTTAGTTTGTAAAGTGTAAGACATATTTATTCTTTAAGGCTACTTTTCACTCCAAAAATCTTCAGCTTGAAAGATGAGTTAATTTATTATGACTATTTATTACTATTTGCATTATGTACAATACTAATATTCGGCCTAATATACAATTGCTTCTATGTGTAAATTTGTTTGAATATATAAAATGAATATTGAATTCACATTATATGGATGTAATTTTTAAGTTAGATTTAAAATTTGAGCAACAAAACATTGTTCAACATGACAGAAGTCCAACATTACTAAGGGGATTATTCACTGTTTTTATAGAAATCATATTTCTACATGGGAAAAAAATTACAAGTTTGGTGAAGTGGAGTATGACAAACACCCCTGCATGCTGCTGATTCAGTATAATTAAATCATTAACTAACAGGGGTGTATTTGATATAATAGCAATGTGAAATGAAGTCAATGAGGTCATTCCTTTTGTTAAAAAACAAAACAAAAACCTGTGCAGAAAAACAAAAGCACTTAAGGTAGAAGGGAATAGATGTTAATTATGCTAAGCTCTCCTCTGATAATCTGAGTAAAATGGGTCATTCCAGAGATTGCTCAGAGAAACAAAATTCTGTGATTAAGTTGTTGATTAAAAAGTGGAAAATTAATAAAAATGATAGATTAATTAGCTAAACACATCCTAATTGTTTTATAACATAAACCAAAACCAGAAAGATGAAACTAATAAGATGTGGAGAAAAACAGAAAACGGTCACACTGATTGGATTACAGAGTTGCCAAAAGCAAATCCTGCACTGATGCTCAAGTTTCAAGAGGACTCCAGTTACCTGAGTAATTTCATAATTAGAGGACATATGTGAAGCAGTCACTAAAACTCAATGTAAAGTCCCATTGTTGAAAGAAAATACATATGAAAATGTACATTTACAAAAGATCCTGCTGACTGGCCTGAAGAAAACCAACCATCCAGTTTTATGGGCTGACAAAAGTAAAATTATTCTTTTTGAGTCTAGGGACAGCAGACAGATGACCACGAAAAACTGAATTTAAGTCAAAGTAGAATGTGAAGGCTGTGAAACATGATTCATTCATGATGGACTGGACCACTTGTTCACAGGTCCCAAAAGTTGGTCCATGCAACACAAATATGAAGCAGTTCTTAAAAACAGTGGTTGGAGAAATACATATTAGCTTGAAAGTTACATTGTCTAGTTCATACAGTGAATGTTTGTAAAGAATAATGCAAAAACTGCTATTTTTTTTTTTTTTTTACCCCTCCAGGGGGTCTTTTGTGGGCTCTAGTGTCCCTTATATCACAGTAGGCTGACAGGAAACTGGGAAGGAGAGGGGGGAAGACATGCGGCAAATGTCGTCGGGTCCGGGAGTTGAACCCGCGACGGCCGCGTCGAGGACTCAAGGCCTCCAAATACGGGTCGCGCTAACACCTACGCCACCACGGCAAGCCCAAAAAACTGCTATTTTATAACAAGTCTGGTATTATTTCCTCTCTTCCCATAGGTTGATAACAAATTTCAAAATGTTTTTTCTTTTATTGGTTTTCAATAAAATTCCATTTGTATGTATGCAGATAACATAATTGAGGATTTGGAGCTTTATTTGCTTTCTTTAATCACAATTTTATAGAACATGGCAGCAATTAATGAAATGAGCATTCATGAACCGTAATGATTTTTTTTTTTTTAGGTATTTAAAATCTAATTTGTTACTGACCACTAAAGAGACATGAAAGCAGAAATAAATGTGAACCTGACATTAACTCTGACAATTCAGAGAAACTGAAAAGATCACCTGCATGAAAACGTGAGCATTTAGATTCAGTGCATTATACTGTGAATGAGGACAGAGTGTTCCTCCGTTTCTTTCAATCACTGTCACAATACTCTAATCTAATGTGTAGACTTTTTTTCGCCACAGGCCTTTCTGCTTCCCAGCCATGGTGCATTTTCAACAGTGAACAGTTATTCCTTGCTTCTGGATACTGATGGTTTCATGATGTGAAATGTGGTATGATTGGTATCACTTTTTTATCTTGCCACCTATTTTGGCATGTATAGTTTTATCCAAACATTTTTTTAACTAATTACTTTTGCATTGATATCACAGTCTTGTTTAGATTTTTTTTCTTCTTTTTTTCCCCCATATTTACTGTAGTGATTGCTGACTATTTTGGACTGAATGCTCAATGCGTAAGTGATCCCAAGAGATCAATTTTTTGTAAAATTTTTGTTATAAAGGAAGGGTCAGACTGCCCTGCTGTAGGAACCACTGTGAGCATTTGGCATGCTGAGGTAACTGAATGGGCTATAGAGTTAGCAAATTAGATTTCATGACTTTCTGTACTTTATTAAAAACATGAATTATTTGCCAAATAGTGAAAAAATGCAAAAAATAATAGTAAAATCACAGATTGCCTCCACAAAGATCAGCAATGTATTAGGTAGCTATGGGAACAGCCACACAGCAGACATCTTACTTCTACATTATAGATAGTGCTGATGCTCAATAACAACCAAAGAAACTCATTCAAGGTAGTGTTTCTAACATTAATAAAAATCACATCACAGAGATTTGAATATTATTTCCAGTATCTATAGAATAATTAAAATGGATTATTTTGGCAATATGTGACAACTAATAATGAAAGTCATCCATCTAATAATTTGCACTGTTGTGTCAATGGCTGTTGTGCCACTTAAATCTTAATGCAAGATGAGAATTGCTAAGCAGCACTGTAAGCATCAATGACATGTTCTTAAACATAATAGTATATTCAAATGTACTTAATGCCAGCATCAATTAATGAGATCTAAAAATGGGCTTCAAAGAGTGACAAGAACATGAGGTTGCATGATGTAAACAACTCTACTGAGCCACCCAAACAGATGGGGAACACTAATAAACTTCTGGTATGTCATGCTTTTCGAACAGTGCTTTACAGTCATTTATACATAATAAACATGCAGACAAATCATTGAGACAAGTAATTAAAACATGACATATTAATTATGTGACAGCAGACAATTAAAATGTGGATCGCAGAAGATGCAGAGTAAAATAATGTTAAGAGAAGCATTGAAACTGAAGTTGTGCTAATGTTAATTTTTTTTAGCTGTTGTTTTTCTCAGCATTAGTATATGAGATAATGTATAACATATCTTTGCTGGACGTGAATTTTGAGGCTATGGTTCTCAACCGGAAAAAGATGGGCTGCCCCCTCTGGCTGGGGGTCAGTGTCTGCCCCCAAACAATGACAAAAGACATCACTTGTGTCTTGTGTCAGAAGTGATGTTAGGACAGAACAAGAGATGTTCTGTCCTGCAGATGGGGCTTTGTCTGCAGTAATGTGGACACTGCTCCGATATGTTGTGAAAAAAGAGCTGAGCCCGAAGAGCTCTTGATTTAATAGACTATGTTCTAACCCTCACCTACGGTCATCGGTCATGAGATATGGACTGAAAGAACAATGACCTGGATACTAGAGGCCAAATTGAGCTTCTTCCCAAGGGTGTCTCTCCCCTGTCATACAGGGGGAGAGCTCAACCTAGAGTCGCTGCCTCTTTGCATCAAAAAGGAAGTCAATTGAAGTAGTTCGGACATCTGATCAAAATGCCCCCCGGGGCACCTTGTTTCGGAGGTCTTCTGGGCATGTCCCACTGGGAGGAGACCCCGAGGAAGACCCAGAACTCGCTGAAGGCACTACACATCATGTTTGACCTGAAACACTTTGGAATCCCCGAGAATGAGCCGGGGGATGTTACCATGGGTTTCCCTCCTGGACCATTTCCCCCACTACCTGATCTTAGCTGGAAGAGGATGAATGCATGGAGGAAAAAGTCTGCATAAGCTACAAAATTCATACTACATTCTGAAAAAAAAACGTTTTTCCTTCTGTTAGTATTAAAAATATAAATTTATTTCTAAAAATGATTCACGTCACTTTGTGTAAGTGCAGCTAGAGCACTCTGTCAATGTATCTGCTCTGGCCTCACTTTATTCTTTATATATGGTGGCTTCTTATCACCCATGATCATATAGAGCTGCAGAAACCTCTCCTTTTTTTCAAAGTCTAAGGTCTAATCTGCTGAATACTCATGCTTCTTAGACCGTGGTAAACTCAAAAGGACAAAAAAAAAATCTCACATTTTTTCAGCGGCAATTTACTGCTGATTTTTGTCTATGTGCACTGCATGGTGTATGCAGCCTCTGATAGAGAAAGGTCAGGGTAAAATATTTTGAAAGAGCAACGCCACTCAACCAGATCTCTGGATGTCAGACATTCAGCGACATTTTAGCCATTGAAAAAGTAAGCCAAAACTTAAAATACTTAAAAAAAAAAGTAATCCATTTTTAAAAGCCTATCTTTTGATTAATGCAGTTTATCAAATCTTTAACAAGCACAAACCAACACACCCATCAATGTCAAAATCAATGTTAGTTGTAGTTCTGGCAGAATTTTTAGTCATCATTCTATGCTATGAAAAGGTAAATTTTACAAAAAAATGTGCCAAACTTTAAACAGACTTTCTTCTATTACTCTTCCATAAAGATAATTTCTGGAGTCCATGATTAATACCACTTGAAAATCAGCCAAGAGGACTATGGTATTTCCTCCAAAGTGTGACTGTCAGTTCAGAAGGACAGTCATGCCTCAGTAGGTTTGCAGGAATTGTAGGGGTTTTTTATAAAAAGATTATCAAAATTTGTGAAACTATTTCATATTCACAACTTAATTCCAGACCTATGTGATGAGCTTTTCTAAAATAAAAACAAAACCCTTTTCATGACTTGTACCGAATTTTAATTAGAGGGTGTCAGATTAAAACAAGCTTAATAATAATAATAAACTTTCAGATGTTTATTTGGTGTATTATTTTCCTTTATTTTTACAGTTATGCACCACTTTGTGTTGCAGTACATAAAAGCTCAAATACATTTGTGCCTGTAACATGATCAAATTTGAAAGCCTTCAGAGGTATGAATACTTTCTCAAAGTCATTGTGATCGGCCTATTGTGACACACACAAACTTTGGTTCTTAAAACCAGTGCTTTCATAAATCCTGCCTTGATATTTGAGTAATTTGTTTTCTATTTTAACTAATAATGTAAATACTATTCATGAACTTGAAACAAAAAAAAAAAACAGATAAAAACAAATCGTCTCTTACAAACTCAAGGTCTCATAAAGCTTGAGGGTTGTTTGGAGCAGAAAAGTTAGTTTCATCAATCAGCCAACTGCTGGCAGCCTTTTCAAATGAAAGCAGCCTCCATCTGTTGTAGAACTATGCTGATGTATTCAGCACACATGCTCACCCACTCCAGGCTAGCCTGCACCTTCACAGGCAACAAAGTGTGTGAAGAAAGAATGGTTTAAAAAAAAAAGCCACAAAAGTTTGCTGTCGTTTGTTCAAAATGTGCTCTATGTTTCTGAATTGATTTGGCTTTGGGATTTGCTTTAACAGAATAAAAGCCACAAAAAAAAAGAAGTAGGATTAGCAATTCATCAAAAAGTTAGTGGTGGTTTAGTCTTGCCAAAGTAGGTCCCAAATTATTCAGGCCAAGGAGTTCTTATTTAGCTTTTTAAGTGTCGCTGTTAACTGTAGTTCTTTTTTAGGTTTCTTATGTCTTCTCAGAGAAGCTGAGCCTTATTTAACTGCCTTCCACGTTGACATGCAATTTAGTTTTGGCTAATTATAGGGTACAGTAGTCATAATTTTTTTTTTTCTGTGACTTCTAGCTCTCTCTCTTTGACCCACACGCCTTCTTCTAACACAGGCAGAAATGCACACATCCACCCTAACCATACAAACAAAATTACCCATCTGCTGATTTTCACACTGAGGCTGAATGTCACGTACAATTGGGAAGCAGCACACTGACTCTGGGAGGGGGAAAGGAAGAGGGAGAGCAAGCAGACGAAGAAACAAGAGATGGGGAAAATCCAGCAGTTCATCTCTTCCCTGCTGTTAAAGGCCATTCATAAATACTCAGCCTATCTGCCTCAGTGTAACAGATTCTATGGGACTCTAGTTCTTTGGTGTTTCACAAGCAAAGCTTTAAATCATCTCAACACCGAAAAGAGGGAGGGAATAAAATGCATTTTGACAAGAGAGGAAGAGTGAAATCCGAAGGAAAGCAACGCTGGAGTAGCCCGCTAGCTGCAGAACATTCAGGAGCTCCGTGGCTGTAATAATGAGCCATTCACAGAGCCGCTATGCTCAGTTTGAATGCAACAGGAAGACATTTTCAGACTCTAAAACTGCCAGTGCTGTGGCCTCAACTTTAAGGCAATTTTTACAGGACCAATGTGATATACTGTCTGTTTTTCTTCCTCATGCAGTGAAATACATTCAAACAGAGAATCTTTCTAAAATTTTTAAACCATTTAACATAAGTACAATAAATTGATATAGTTTATATATCAGAATATATAAATAATGCAAACCATGCCGATAGGTGAGTCATTAAGGATAAAATAAAACTGAAATTATTTCTTCAAGATAATCTAAAACTTTCGAAACATTTTTTTCCAAAACAAACATATCTATAATGTTAGATTGAAGCATAAAATTCTTCTTTTATACATAAAAACTCAACTTATCTGTGACTGTCCATGTTAAAAAATTATTTAAGAAAAATAAAATATATCAAATTGTATGAGTTCACTGGCCTCATTTTTAAGTACATTCAACAACCACAATATTAGGCACACCTTAGACTTGGCAACTTTTTTACATTTAGTTTCCAGTTTTGGTGAGTTTGGTACACATGCCTTGGTTTCCATTTCTCATAATACACAAGTGGCACCAGTTGTGGTCTCTTGCTCTAAGGTGCACAATGTTGTGCTTTCAAACGTGAATCAAACCAGTCTGCAGATTCCCCTCTGACCTTTGACATTGACAAGGCAATTTTGTCCACAGAACCGCTGCTCACTGGAAATGTTCTTTTTCACACAATATTCTGTAAAACCAAGAGATGGATGTGTAAAAATACCTGAAGACCAGATCCTAATGCTCAGTTATCAAGTAATCTTGATACGCATTTTTTTTCCATAATTTTACTGTCTGTTAGTGCGGACACAGCGCACAGGACTGGAAAGTGTTACGCTCAGAACTATAAAATAAAGCTGAACGTTGACATTTTATGCAGAACACATTATTGCATCTCTCTAATCTTACATTTGTGTAAACTTTAGCGAGAAGAGTCTATATATTCCTCATTTAGTGCTAAGAATATGTTTTAAAAGGTCACAGTGATTCCAGACTTTGATGGAGAACCTGTAAACATACTTGATTACAACTGAACGTTTGTAATAAATTGAAAAATATTTCCATCAAGATTTACAAGGCATATTGCACTCAGTAAAGGTCACATACACATATGCTGCGAAACCTCATGTTATTGCTGTCACCATTATGTACATTGTCGCATTTTTAAAATTCAGCAAATATAATTTAGGAGGACCTAAAGCAAGAAACATAACTACCTAAAAAATAACTACAAAATAGGCCTACTCATCACCTCATGTTTGGCTTTCTGCAGAACACGAGTTAGAAATAAGAGACAGAAAATTATTATATTTATATTATATTTCATGTACCGTGGAAAAATCGGGTTATTAATAGCCATTTTCACACTTCATTTGCAGCTTATTTCATTACAAACTGTAAGTATATACAGTCACTTGAAACAATTAGGACTCGTCATTTAATGTATTTTCTTTTGCTAAGAAATTCACATATCAATGTCTATTTTTTTTTTTTATCTCTGGACTGGAAAGTTATTTAATAACAGGTAAACAAAGCTAGCCTCGGTTTTTAGTTTAATCAAAAATTATAAAAGTAAATTTGTTTTCTAACTTAAAAAAAAGTTATTACATCCTCCTCTGTAGGATGTAGTAAACTGAGTATTTTATGTGTTTTATGTCATTTTCATTTATCAGGGTCCAGGCAAGCTTCTGATTAGTTTGTTTGTTTTGGGGGGTTTTTGACATTGTTTCTCAAGCATTCTCTGAAACATTGTCAGATTCATGGCGGGTTCACTAATGGTGCGCTACCAGGTCCTGCTACAGCAAAGCATCCCCAAAAAATTCAGAGCAGGAGTGGCTAAAATCCTAGAACACATTAAGTTAATGATTAAATAGAAATAGGTGTTATGACACACAAATTAGGATCAGGTGGGAGGAAAAAAAACAAGGATGCCAAACATGAATTCAAAGCAGCCAACAAGACCAAAATATGAAATCGGAAATTGATACACATGGAAAGAAGAGCAAGTCAAAGCAAAACCCCACAAAATCTCTAAACCACAACAGATGCCTAAAAAAATGTATGTTAGTACCAGTTGTTACATTAAGAATACAGTACGAATATGTCTTTTGTCTGTTTTCTGTTTCTCGGCCTGGTTGTAAACATTAGGTATCCACCAGAGGGAAATGCTCCAGTTCTCTCATTTCTCTCCTTGACTGAGCTGAGATTCCGCTTCGTTTTTCCACTCTGCGGTCTCTGATTCCACACCAGTGTTTGCCCTGATTTCTGTCTTATTTCACAGAGCTTGTTCTACCTATGATCAGGGGCTTTGACTGCCCCCCTCCATCGTCAAAAGATGTAGAGTAAAACCTTATCATTCTCCATGCGCACCAGTGGCAGAATTGTTTCAAGGTCAGGTTATTAAGTCTACAGGTATAATCAAGTCTTCTATTGGATAACCTCTTAGCTAACTAAGAAAGTGGTTAGCTACACATAGCATGTGTTACAGATCCTTACCTTCATCTTAACATTGATGATTTAAAATATGCTATTTCAAGAATCTGTAGTGCATTAGTATGTAAAGTTATTGTTTACATTATGCAATCAATCATTTAATCAATTTGTTGTAGAGTATACTTGCTTTTAATCAAGCTTATTGCATTCTGGTCTTTTGTAACCATTGGACACCACACAGGTTTGACAAAGAATGTAATCATTCAGTTCATTTAAGGAATTGTTTTTGCCCTTCGTGTAATCAATAAGAAGTCCATGGAGTTGATCTCAGCAGAATTGCTTGAAAAGATCTTTAAAAAGGCATGTCTTACAAACTAAAACACACCATAGGAGATCATTGCCTTCTAGAAGTAAAACACACACTCTTTAGCCTTGCGAGTCATGTAGTAGAGAGTAAATAACCACAAACTCCTTAAAGTATTGTAGATCTCTGGTAACCTTACCTTACCCAAGAACACCACTGGGTTTGTGAAACGTGTATAACAGAAATTGCTCTTTCTGAAAATACCGAAACATCATTCCCTACTTGCATCATCATAGTTGTCCATAGATCTACTGTGAGAGGTTCTGAGGTACTGTATCTTGGCGTGTTGCTCCAATTTCAATATAGCAAACAAGACGGCCCAGGAGAGGATAGTGAAAGAAGCTGTGAAGGTCACTGAAATGTTACAGCCCTTTGTCTAGGGCTGTGACATTGAAGGAACAAGTTTTTTTTCCCCCATTGATTCCTCATTTCCTTTCTATGAAGTTTTTAGACTGCTGCCATCAGGTAAATAATAGTGCAAAATGAAAAACAGAATAACCGCACTGCTACACAGCTTTCTGCCTGAAGTTCTTAGAACCTTGCATATATTATGGTACTTGTTTTATATTTCTTATAATTTTTTTAAATAATCAGGGGCATTTCCCCAGTAAAACAATACCCTCTTTTTGTTGTGGTCTATTTACTTCATAACAAAATAAAAATGCATTTAATTTAAGAACCCACCGCCATGTTTCATAGAACTTGCTAAAGCCAAGCTCCTTTGTTTCTGAGGTGAACCTCTCTCTCCTCAGTCTTGAGAATAGTACTTAAGATCAGGGTTGTAATGAAAACCAGGTTTCCTGCTGGGAAAAACTCTTGTAGCCGCTTTCACGGACATGGATTATGCCTGGTCCTAAACTAATTTGCCTTTTCAGTGGATAACTCTGTTGAGAAATCTCTTTAGTAAAGGACTGTGAGTAACTGGCCCCTCCTCTCGTTCTCTCTCCTGGAGTGTCTATTCTTTGTATTTTCTCTTCCAAAAGCATGAACTTGCTCTATCCCCGGTGTCATCCCTCTCTCCTGTTGCAAAGCGATTTTAATTTAAGACTACTTGTATGGCTTGTGCTTATTCATCATGTTAAATATCCCTTAGCCTTCCTCTCTCTTGGCGTAGATTATTCAAATGACGGCTCCCCCATATTTAGAATTAGGCTGTAGACATATCGGCCCATAAATTGACTCGATCTGCCACCACACTCCAGATGCAAAGAACTCCAATGATGTATGCTCTTGTGTGTCATAATGCACTATTATTCCTTTTTGGACATGCATGTGGGTGCGGGGTGTGTATTAGCAAGCCAGATTAGAGTCATAAAACTTGGTGCAGAGATGATGACATTTACCCCCTGACTGTAAAACCTCCACAGGCTGATTGTGCTCTCACACTGTAAATTCAAAGCCTGCCGCAGGGGAACCGAGACAGGATTGTGCATGCTAATGATATGTCAGGTTTGTGTATATAAGGCAATTCAAGCGGGGCTTTTTGTTCTTCTTTGTTTGCATGCACATTAATCCCATTTATGTGCTGCAATATGTTTGAGTTTGTTTATCCATACTTTAGAGCAGCTAACATGAGATGCATCTTAGTTCTGCATGGGTGTGCAGAGAGCAGTCTAAGCTGTGGTTTAGTAGTCCTTTTGCATCTGCCATGAAACTGCACAAGAATCCTCCTTTTTCACAGCATGTCTGACTTCATAGCCCAACCAGTATCTCGTCAATCTATCATGGGGGCTCGCAAACAGGTTGTTCAAGTGAAGGGAAAAGGGACAAAGAATGACATTGACAGGCAAGTTGCTGCAGAAAGTCTCCCTATTCCAGGGACAGCAAGCTGATTGCTGATAGCAGATGTGTGTCTAATTGCTGCGGGGTTGGGCGCCCTCGATGTGTCTCTGTTTCTTCTGTCTCTGCCTGCCAGAAAGCTAAGCCCCCACCAGAACCCCCCAATCACTGCCTTAATTAGAGGCCTTATCTCCGTCAATCACCGTGCCTTTTTGCTCTCCTCTGCCCACTGTAGGCATAATAGCGTAACAGGCCTGGCCAGGATGGCAATGTGTCACACAGGACGAGTAGAAATGGAAAAAGTGGGAGAGATAGTTTAAAGGAAAAGGGAAAGAATTTTGAAAAAGATAAAATGGTGAGCTTTTTGTGATTTTACTGTGCTTGGTATTCATACCACTGGAACATTTTCTCATTTTGTTACACTGGAACCACAACGTTTAGTGACTTTTATTAGGATTTTATGTGACAGACAAACACGATGTAATATCTTAGAACTAGCATCAGACAACACTTAATTTGAATTATTATTTATATAGATTTTAATATGTTAATTTTTTTCCTTGCAATTAATCACTTTTTTTTTGTCTTTTTTACATATAAAGGATCCAGCCGAAACCTTTGTACCAAACATAAGTCTGATGCACTAGCAACATCTGCAAACAGTGATGGATGATGCGGCCACTTGACTCTCCCACTGGGGATTATTTTATGCTTCAAAAATGAAAGACTATTATTGTTTTCAAGTTTTGCAAAAATGAGTTAGCCTGAAATACCATCTCAGCGCAAAACGTGGTGCAGAAAGCACAGACGCCCCAAACGCTAATAACAGCCTCCACATTTATCAAGGTTCCTGAAACACTTAAAAGCTAAATAGATAAAATAGCACTTTGCCTCAATGTTGGTTGAGTAACCTAAATAACAGATTAAAAACAATGAATATCTTTGTTGTGGAGCTCTGTTGAGTCAATGATTTAGCCGTATTTTTAAACAGAACATGCTCTTTATGTTGACGTTATATAGCTTTTGATTAAAATGTGGTTAATTCTGATTAATTATAGACCCTGCAGTTAATGCGATTAAAAATTTTAATCGAGACCCACCACTACTTAAAACAAAAAGGTCATTAAAGCACAACATGCACCGAGTATAGGGGGCTAAGCAGAGCTAAAGAAACTTATGCATGAATGCACATGAGCATTTGAGCCATGCATTTGGGTCAGCTAACGTATTATTAGTGTTACTATCTTTGACTATTACATCTTGCATAATTTACTGATAAATGTTGAAGCCCATTCAGAATTAACTAACTGAATTACTTCAAATATGCTTAAGTGCTGTCAGAGTTTTGAATCTGGCTGCATGAATGTTGGAAGAAAACCATCTCATTAGCTGCAATGAAATTCAATAAGGCTACTAGGGTTCCAGGGGCAAACTTTAATTGTATTCAGAGTGTGAACGAGTGAAATGTCATCCACTGACCAGGCAGCGCAGGCACAGATTTACTGAAGTTTTAAACCAAGTCACGATTCATTTACCATTAATAATGCTTGAGTGTATTCAACCTCATAAATGAACTGGGTTTGGATTTTATCGCAGTGCACCTAAGGCTTGACTCTTAACAACAGGCACAATTTTATTTGTGGACGTTCCTTCTTTTGCCTGGAGCTTGTGATTATCATATAAAACCATAAGGCCTGTGTAACTCTTGCCTGTATATAAATGGAAATCGTACTGTATCTTGTAGAAGGATGCATGAACAGAAGCCATCAGCTATTGCATAAATGAGCTCTTTGCTATGCTATTCCTTGCAAACATCCACTGCAATATTTGGAAAACAAAAGGCCACATAGGACAATCAAAAATATTTTCCACTGCTATACTAGACTTTCTACAACAATGTCAGTCTAGAAATAAGCAGAAAAGGAAAAACAGAATTACTAAAGCTGAACTGCTCAATATCTGTTGGCTAATTTACACCAAATCTGAAGTTGTGGTTTGGAATCACATTGTTGACATAGCTGGCTGTATTGCTAAGTGCTTCCAGAAAAGGGGTTAGGGTTAGGTAGGGTAGGGGAGGGTTAGTTTTCCACCAGATTTTATTCTAGTTCGATTCTTGCTGAGGACCTTGCTTGCATTCCTGTCTTTGTGTGACTTTTGTTGTTTTGTTTAATTTTCAGACATCCAATGTAGAAATTGACATCCCAAAAATCTATAGAAAATTAACTTTTTCTCAGTTCATTTTCTTTTGTTACCATTTGTGCCACTCTTTGACAGAAGCATACCCTGGATAGGGAGCCAAATCTCTTATATTAAAAATCTCCTCTACATTCAGACATCACTGTGGTATGAATTGTACATTTGTCATTGACTTGGTTTATGTAATAAATGTAAAAAAAAAATAAGTTTATGGTCCTTAAACTTAAAAGTATTATTATAACTTATACTTTTTTATATTTGTTAAAGAGAATAAAGGCTGCTGGTCCAAAGTACTGTTTCTAGATATTTGTGTTACCTTTTGTTTTGAAAATTAAGGGACAGAGACTAAAAGAAGAGGCACAGAATCCAAGTTGCTTGAGGTCCATTTTAAAGTTTCCAAAGTAAGTGACGATTTGGGGAATCCTGATTTTTACTGGTATTGGTCTATTGTGTTTTGTAACCTCCAAAAACAGAAAAGTTCCAGTAAGCATTAGGACACTTCTTGCTTCCCTCTGCTGATGAACTTTGTGGAGTTTTCATTTTTCATTGATAATCTAGCTTATTTAGCTGCATCTGTGCATCAACCTACCATCTGTCATTATTGAGGTCTTTGGGGAAATATCTAAATCATAATCAATATAGAGGTTTTGTTCCGTTAACAATCAAGTATCAAATATAGATGTTTTTGAATAACTAATTTACAAAAAAATGAGTCGGATGGATCATTAAAAAACCAGCAGGCGGTTTATGCAGGGAAGACGTGGGTCGGTGGAAATCTGATTTTGATATGTAATTGAGAAACAAAACTGTGTTTCAGTTAATAAGGTAGCCACATTGATTTAGACATGTGTGAACAAAGGATAAATAGATGGGGGTTGTTGAGGTTAAGTGTAAGTGCTGGGTACAAAAGTGCAGACATGTAAATGTGTAGCTCGAGCACGGGTTAAAAAGGGAGGTTAGGCCAGAGGTTAAGAAGGCTGGAACAGGTCCAGCATAAGAGAAATATAATACAACAGAGGGAGCGAAGAGGGAATCCTCCCTCTCCGTGTGTCTCATGCTGGTTCTTTCTGGGCACCTCTTCAAAATCAATTTAAGAAATTACCATTCAGCCAGAGTTCCGTCATTAGGATTTTATAATTTCATCTTCCTCCTCCAGTGCCTTTATCCCAGAGCCCCTCAGTTCATCTCCGCAGCACAACCCGGGTGAATAATTAACCGCAGCCGTGAGCAGAAAGACGATGAGTGACACAAGCATTCTATCACTGGCGCGCAGCCGTCCACCTTCACCAGCACCGGTGGTTCACTTTTAAGTCTCTTTCTTCTGTTTTGTTTCTTTATAGCTCAGCTCAGACCTGACAAGTCTCTAGCTCGTGTGTAAATACAGTATATCAACACTGTCAGACACAAGCACAAGTTATCACGCGCAAAACTCATATTCGGCTTATTATGTTTATTATACATATTATTATGTATATTATGTTTATTATGTTTACGCACACTTGCTATCTGTCAGTCAGGAGGGACTTTTCACCCTTTGTGATCCTTCTTTGTTCTTCAAAACGATCTGTGGGGGCCTTTCTGAGACGAGATGGGGCCCTCGTCTGCCCTCTGTTTCATGTTGCGTTGAGCTCTATAAACCAAGGTGGGGTAAAAGTGAAAGGATGGAGGAGCAACTGCTTGCAAGGAGATCACAAGGTGAGAGTCTTAGCCGAGATTTAGCCTTAAGACCTGATGTGGGCGGACATATTTTATGAGAATCAATAGGAAGGCTCAAGCAGATTCTCTGCAGCCCCAGCTATTTCCATACCTCCAGTGTTAGCTGATTCTTTATAGAGAACAGACATTTATTTGGGGGTTCTTTAACATGCAATATCTTCTGTAAATAGGGGACATTATTTCACATATTTTGCAAAAATAGATTTTTCATATATTCCATCTGCTTTTGATTTGCTCAATAATTACAGCGTGTCTAAACTGGTGAAATTAAGAAATGACACAGCGTCACAGGCCAGAAAGATAGATTGTGTAACCAATATAGCGATCATTTGGTCTTTGTCTTATAATTGCTTAATCATCACTCTTAATTCTTGCATGCGTCTCACCTAAATTCCTGCTGCTTATTTGGTAAGGCCTTTGTTTTCTTCTATTAATCGGAGTTTATAATTCCTTTTGCATTTTTTTCTCTATTTATGAGCCATCAGATGCACGGTCAGTGACTAGTTATTGCAGTGATTATTCAGACTTTAATATGAACAACTATTGGACATGTTTCGTTGTTTAGAGTGTTTTCTTGGTTTTCATTATGCTGAGTATTTTTTTGTATATTCACTTCCATTAGATTGTGCCTACTGTTTCAGTTTGTAACTTCCAACACCTGTTCTTAATCAACAATCAGCACGCCTGCTACTTGTTCAACAGTCACGTTCTGAGTATTTATACTTCCAGCTTCAAATCCCATGGTTTCCAACCCACTACGTTTGAGGTTCTCTTGTTTTTTTTTCCTGTGCTGTGGATTCAAAGATTTTAGAGTTCACCATTTTAATCTAATTGATGTATTTTTGCCTGTATTTAAGCACTGTCTTGCCATCATTATGCGACTGGCACAAAGAGCAAATTGCTATTCCTAAGCAGCACAGTTTTTGTTATATTTGTAAATAAGAAAACATGAATAAAAGGGCATACCAGAAAAAAGAATAACTGCACCCAACTGAAAGCCTGTTTACATTTCTCATATTAATGAGGGTGCTAAATGTGTCATTTAGCTTTAACACTGTGGGAAATGCTGAAAGTAGTCAGTGAAACTACTAAAGAGCACTTTTTTTTCATTTTGGATAAAACTTTTGGATTATTTTAAAAACCATGTACAAATGCCAAATAAACCTCATTCTGCTGTGCATGATCTAACTACATGGGGTCAGAAGTTGGGTAATACCATTGAGCTATAGAATAAAAAACAGTATGTCTTAGAAACTTTTATCTCATTTTTAGAAATAAACATTTCAACTGGAGAAAAATAAACTCAGGATTATCTTAAAACCTAAAAAGATTCTTTAAAACCCATGCGTATCTGTTGCTGTCAGGCTGACAACAAAAAAGGACTTTAAAAATTACATTTTATAAATAAGATTAAGACCAATATGGCTTCTATACTAGGAATGGCCTAGTGTGAAATATTCACAATATGAAAACTTAAGAGTTAAAAAACACATTTTTGCTGTATTATGGTATTTCTTAGTCATAAAATGGGCTGAGCAGAACCTGTACTTTCTGAGGAAACTAAAACAAGCATCACACCCAAGCCTCCTCACAATTTACAACATTGTGGTGGAGAGTGTGTATCAGCATGGTACTTCAACTGCAATATGACATGTGAGAGGTCTTTGCTCAGAATAGTGAGGGGAGCTGAGGATGTCATTGGAGCGTCCTTTCACTCTTTCCAAGATCACTGTTAGATATGCAGGAGGAGGAAGGGCTCTGAGCATTGCAAGACTCTGTCTCCTGTACCATTTTTGATATCCTGCATTAACAAAGTTTAGCTGAAAAATTACAGAGGCTATCCTAAATTTGCTTTTTAAGCGATATGTCATTATCTTTCACACAGTTGGCTTAAAACAGCATTCCTTTGACAAGGATATGTGGTACTCCTTTAAGGGAAATGCAAACTGGCGGAAGTGCGTTTTAAAGCAAAAACTGCACCACCCCAATTATTTAAGCAACCCACATCTGCTGCATCTAGTATGTAGCCGATGCTCAAAAGTATGTTTCCTGGTAAATCTTTTCAAACCTGTTTTAGTCAAACACATCAGAGCTGATTAAACAGAAATTCTGATAAGACTATCCTTGGCTTGAGTTCAAAATTCTATGTAATTAAGGTGGCAATCGACTTGTCACTGGTGATTTGTGTTCCCTTTTAGTTTCCACACCATGGCTGCTTTTGGCAAAATGCGAAATAAGTTCAAACAACCAACTTTGTCTTTCTTGTAGGTAAAAAAATAAGTGCACCAGTCTATTCCATTCAGCTGACCAGCAGTATGCAGCAACAGGTCCTACATTGCTTCCCTATTCCGGTCTTTCAAGCACTTTTTCTGGCATCACATGAAAGGACTTTAGACAACAGGAAAAATATGCCATTTTGAAACCATGGCTTTTTAAGACATTGGTATACATAAATACGGTTCTCTAACCCTGAAAAATCGAATCAACTTCTGTTTATCATTAAATGTATGTATTATTTGTTACCAACAAACAATATTCCCAGTGAATGACTATCTAAAATTAAATTACTTAAATCATTCTGGAGCTCATGACAGATTTGCATTCAGATCCCAACTCTCGTATCTTTTAGAAGGCATTCCAATAGCAGAAGTAATAACAAGTTTTAAGGATGAAATATTGGGTTCCCTTTCGGTTTGCTTTTTGTAGGATACTCAGCCAATGATTGCATATAAGAGAAAAAATATGTGTTTGCGATTATTTTTCAGTACGAGGACGGAAAAGCTGAGAATTTGCAAAGTCTGCCTGATTGAACACACCGCTCTCAGACTGAGTTCACTTCACTTAATCAAAGCCAGTTACAGAAATGTTAGGCCTGTAAGACATGTGTAGAAACTCTTCTATATATTAGTTTTATTTGCCACAAAGTGGGTGGAATTTGCTGATTGGAAGTGGCATGCAATCATTCTCAATAATTCGCATTCCCCAAAGAGTTGACTAATTGGAGCCATTAAAATCTTGACACCGGTGGTTAATTTGTTTCCCTGTGTTTTATAGCGATCATTTATCCCATCGGAAAGCTCAGATGAAGCATGAGGTGATTACTCCAGTAGTCTGTCGGAGTGGGTTGAATAAGGAACGCGCAGGCCAACATCTCACAGTTCCCAAAATCCCTCATGTCATCAGTCGCTGGCGTGTTTTTGTCACATGTAAATACTAGGTCCAGATTAATCCCGACAGTGACCACAGTCTTTATGAGTGCACCGAGACCTTAATGGGAGAACAGTCAACTTGACCTTTCGGTGAATTCCTTCAGGAAAACACAAGGAAATATCCTAATTTGAAAGAGATGGAGCTGCAAAGAAAACACACATTGATTGTGTGGAAACCACTGCTGTCCACACAGTTTGAAGGAGAGGTAAAACAGGGCTGTGCTCTGGTTGCACAATAATCATGAAGAATGTACGTGTGTGGAATTAAGGATGGGTTGACTATTTGTACAGAGAAATTTACATAAGAGACCCAGCAACCTTAAAGGCTACATGATCGGAATAGACACTGCTTCCCTAATTGGGAGGGTCAAAACTTGAGTTAAAAGTGGAATTAGTTCATTGTCTGTAGTTTAGAAGAAGTTAAACAAAAATCTTGAAAACAAGATTATACAGGATTGTCCAGTTCCAGTTGTCTAGTTCCGTTTTTCAAGTGGCCATGGACAAGAATCCACCCTAAACAGGACATTTACCCCCAATTCTTTAAAAAGAAAATCTTGTACACCACAAACCACAGTGTGAATTTCTTTACTATCTTTCCAATTTACCTTTTGCATCTTGGTTTCTGTTTTGCTTTTGTTTTTTTGTTTTTTGAAAACCTGATTTAACTTTAAGAAAAGTTTGGAAAAGAAATTAACAGTTCATCAGAGGAAAACCTTGAAGGTCTGACAGGTTATGATGCCATAAAAGTGTCTGAGATCATTTAATAAGACACTTTACTCTCAGCCTTGGGTCTCATTGTGTCTTCTCTCAGTGAACCAGACAGGGTCCCTTGACCTGTAGTTTCTCAACGTTCTGCTCCTCAGTTCAATGGGCAGAGAGTCTCTGCATAACATTTGTTCAAATTGGCCTAAAGATTGTCTCTCCAAGGAGTCACCAGCTGATTTTACCGCAGCACAGGTGCAGGAAGTTTAGCAGTACCTTTCTTTGCAATTCGTATTTGAAAAATTAGCAATTTTTAAAGCTATATTGAATTAAATTAAAGAATATTGTAAATAAAAATAACAGCACTAATTTTAACCAAGTGGATCCAGGGTTGATTAGTCTGAATAGGCACAATTTCTGCATCATGTGGGTTGGCTGGTCAAAGATTCATCGCGGTGTTCATCTCTCTGGCTCTCTCCGCCATCTGTTCTTCATCACTATGACTCACTCCATTCTCTTCATCATTCGGATCCAGCTTTCACAACTCACAGAAATCACCCAATAATGTAGTAGTAAGGAATTGGGGTGTTAGTCCATATATGTTTGGCCCAAACTATCATACAAAGACCAATTGGATTGGTTTTCCATCAACTTGTCCAATGCAATTAAATATTCTTAGCACAGAAATCACATAATAAAATTCAGTTTACTGTGCTTTATTTTTCACAGAAACCTCATTCGTTTTAAAAAGCAATACAATTTTACAATACAAAATATTTTAGTTCTTTTAATCATATCTGCTTTATATTCAAACATTGCATTTGGACAATCTCAAGAGCACAGTGAGATAAGAGAAATATCTGCCACCATACAGGAATGAGTATCTTCAAGGTCACCTTTTGTGTGTTTCTAAACACTTTATCAGCATCTCATTGACTGCTTGCTTTTATGCTCTTTAATAAGAGACCACAAAACTGCTGGATATGTATTACCTCGTGAATTTGATCAGTAAAGAAATCCTTTATTGTACCATAAGTTGAAGCAGGGCTACTGGGAAAATGTCTGGACAAAAATGTTCATGGTAATGCCAGAAGTACCATAGGCAACAACTCTTACAGGTGAAATGTTATATTTTATTTTATTTTTTTTATCCAGCTCAAGCAGCACTTTGTGACTGTGCTGTGACTCCAGCAGCTGCGAAAGGCAAATAATATATTCTAGAGCCAGTGGGTTGGTTGTCCAGAGTGTGTTAAATTCAATCACCCACTTTATCCTTTTAGTTTCCTTGTCATCAATTGATAACTTAACTCTTCTATATTGAGTTTCTCCTAAAGTATGTTGCTTCACCTTGCTTGCTTTCATGTTAACTCTGTGAGATTTATGCACTTGGCTGTGTAGCTCCTGCAATATCACCTCAGGAAATATCCAAAGGTTTACAGGTGGCAACTGAACAGCATTATTTTTCTCTGTAGCAGTGTCTCCTATCCCTGGTCCTTCTGGCCCAGTGCAACAGATGTCTTAGATCATTCCTTGTTTTAGCCTGATTCAGGTGATTGTAAATCAGAAAAAGTATTTTTATCAGCCATCAATTGCTTATAGGGAAACTAAAACTTGCAGGACTGTGCCTTGATAACCAGGGTTGAAAAACACAGATCTATACAATAAAGCTACCCTAACTGAATCTTCAGTAAATGTATTTCATATGGTGTAGCATATTCATACTATCAGCCCCGTTGAACCACACTATTCCACAGAGTACAAAGTCAAAAGGGGGCAATAGTGTGGTGGTTTGTATATTCTCTGGTTAGATAAGAAATAAAGTAATTTCTTACCAGGATCATATCAAACATGAGAATTTGGTAATTATGGAATAAGAAATTTAAAGGATTCCATTTAAATTCAATAACACATAATAAAGAAGTATTAGTCAGAATGATTGTGGTTTAATTCACTTGGTCCTACATTAGGAAAGTACAGATTGTGCTAATATAGTATGGTCGAATTTTAAAGTGCCATCATGTTGCCTGTTGCTTTATTTAGATTTTGTGCAGTTCATAAATGCAGACTCCTGATTTTTCACAAGTGGAATTGCTGTCGGTATGCTAAAAACACAGAGCAGACCCACATGTATCCCTGTGCAGAAGTGTCAGCTTGTAGCACTTCACGGCTTTTGACAGAGAAATTGTAAAACTCGCAGAGCTCGGTGATGCAAAGCGTCGGTCAGCCTCTGATTCACCCTCTTAACTCCTCTTGACCAGTTCTGATGTAAACACTGTGGCAGATGAGCTCTTGCTTGACCAACACAATATGTGGTCTGCCTGCCTTTTGCAGTGATGCAACTCGAGGCTCCTAGTAAGTTTTCAGCCGCTTCTTTGGATTTCCAGCAAGTTACATCACTCTGAGTGACTGCTGTGATTGGGAATGTGAGCATTTCATTACCGTCACGCTTCAATTATTGGTGAGAGATTTAAAAGATATATGGCAGTCAAGAGAAAAGCCTACTGGAAGACTCAGACATTTGCACAACTCCGTAGAGGTTTAGAGGCAGAAAAAAAATTCATTACTACAAAGTTTTAATGATTGCGAACAGACGGACAGGGAACATAGTTGATATTGATCTGCTGAGGCTAAGAATAATGCTCAAAGGCACCAGGCTTCAGGGAGCGGGCTGGCTGGGTTTCATTAAGTGTAAACATTTTCAAGGCAGAAGTAGCCTGAAATGAGAAAATTCTGAGCTGTGAGAGATGAAGGTGAGATAGAAAGTCAAAGGCGAAAAAAGCAAACAATTCATGATCTTTTCTTTTATTCCTCGAGCCATCTCTTTGGACTTTGCAACCAGCTCTGAATAGATGATAGAGCCTTTCAGTTACAGTGCCTGGTTCTGGCACCAACATAAAATTATGGGCACTAGCCCCCGGTGGACTAAGATGAAGCACCAACAACTACCTTAGCTTTGGTTCCAGCAACAACACCTACATAAACAACCTATGTGGGCTTTTAATAAGTCTTTCTGCTTTTGTTTGTTGTGTTTCAATCTGTTTGGCAGATTGGCAGGCCGCTACCTGCTGACATACATTGCTGTGATGATAATTGCATTTGACTTTGTTGGTGGGCTTTGTGATGGGCAAAGCGTGAACTGCTTCATCTTTGTTTATCTTTTTTTTTTTTTTGCCTAATTGCAGAGTACAGTGGCTTGCAGAATGCCTATTAGTCCCGTGCTGAGTTGAGAGACAAGCCAGCACAGAAAACGAGGAAAAGAAAAAAATCCAACACATTTTTATGTAGACAAACACTAATCCATTCCTATTGAGAGTTTGCATGTATAAACATTCTCATGATTACCCACATGCTCGCTTGGGCTGTATAGGGGAAGAAGAGAAAGATAAAAAAAAAGTCTTTTGTGTTTAAGCCCCCACGCCGAAAACAAAGAGGTACACGTGAGAGTATATCACTCATGAGTGTTTGTGTGTGTCCTTGGATTACTGCCTGTTGGTGTTTAAACACTGCTGGAAAAGACGAATGGGATGAAGAGAGAAAAGAAGGTGAGGTAAGCAGAGATAGGGGAAAAGCAGTAACAACAACAGTGGAGGGAGGAGGTCAGGGTGAAAAGGACTCCCCGTATCTCCAGACTCCCCATCCACTGCTCAGAGGCAGTGACACAGCAGCAGCTTCCCCTGCCTTTCATGGCTCAGTCTCAGTGATTTGGAGCTGAATTTATCCCCCCAGCAACAAATACCAGCAGTCACTTTGGACTTATCAGTCCAGCAGTCGTGACTTCAACCTGGCAGAGGCTGTTTGCCCTTTCCCCTTGTCGGGATTGATCTGTATCAGTGATGATGAACACAATAGTTCCGCCTACTGGGCTGTAGCTTACAACCCGGTGGTAATAATGTCCAACAGAAGGGGTCAGGTGGCCCCCATATATGGGGGTCAGCACCTTACCATGGTCATTGCTTCCCTGTACCCTCACCAGGGCAGTGTATTTTGGGGGCTGGCAAAGGCCTACGGGTGACAAACCCTACGGGAATCCGCAGGAGAATGAGACACGGACAGTTGGCTGATGTTCTCTGCGTGTATGTGTGTGTGTTTGTGCCGTAATTAAATCATGGGAGTTTCTGTAGCGCACATGGCGCTTAGAGGAAGCATGGGTGCTGACTTAATTACAAGAAAACAGAGGAAACTGTGATTACACACAATCACACCTGCACAGCACCACCAGTTCTTACACAGGGTTGTATAAACACGGTTTATTACAGGAACAGCTTTAACTTAGTCTAATAATCAAGCTCAGAGTTTTTACTGCAAACAGCTCCCTATCAAAGTCTAGTGTTTATTTGCTTTGAGGCAGGGATGTAAAATTATCAGAGTCATGCCAAGGTGAGTGTACCATCAAAGGTATCATGACTGCATTATTTTTGTTTGTCCAAGTTATCCATCCATAGTCTGTTTTTGCTTATGCTTGCAAGAACTTGGGTTTTCTGGTTCCTATCTTCTGTGGTTACTTGGTGAGAGGCAAGGTACTCCCTGATGGGGTGTCCATTGAAGGGTAACACAGAGACATACAGGACAATCAATCATGCACACACAATTTGGAGAGACCAATTTTTTAAGGTCACTTAAATGACTTCATTTAAAGATTGAAAGTCAATTATCCAACATCCATGCAGTAATTTACAGATTTGCATTTCTTACCCACAAAAATTAGAGCTGCACTAGATGGATTTGATAAGAAAATGTTTATTTTGGTTGCTGACTCTGACTTGGGGTTTACAGCTCTTTCCATTTGATATATCATACAAGGCTCCTTAAAGAATGACCCTCTCAAAAATTATGCATTAATTATTCTGATTTATTTTTTCCTCATTCTTAATATATTAGATTATCGACAATGTAGCTATAAAGATATGCATTACACTGACTATAAAGCAAAGACACCCGACCACATTTTGTGCTAAGAAGGAAAAGACAAAGAGGACTGGAGGATACTTTCAGCACAATTAAGGCATGTATCTTCCAGCTAGGTGAAATTATCACATGTAAATGAACAAAAAGCCATTCAGCATCGTAGTGGGTAAGAAGCATATAGCGGTACAGACAGACAAAAGGTGAGCATAATTGTTTGAATACACACACAACCCCGCGACACACTCTGGGTCACCATAAGATAGACACACTCAGATTGTTTACCGCGAGCTGCGCCTGGCTGCTTGTCAGATCAGCTAGTTTTCTAAATGATCTCATACACTCTTGCTGCTTAACTGGGATGACAGCATACAGATGAGTCCGCCAGAGGGCCAAGTCTAGTTTGCCAGCCTGGGACCAGGAAATAAACAGAACTGTCACTCACACGCCAGTAGCACACCAGAACAACATCCCAACACTTATTCACATCTTTATATTTGTGTAAACCTTTAAATCAGACATTTGTAAAGCTGTGATTATAAGCATGCAGAATTTATGATGAGGGGAAAAAGTTTTTCTTGAGGATCTCTTCATCTAAGGGATTTTCATCTCTGTTTGCCAGTTAACTGGAAGGTGAACCTCTCGTCAACTAAAGTTTTTTTTTTGCATCCTTCCTTACTCTTGCAGTGTTCTCTATCCCACTCTCCGTGATCTCTGAGCAACTTTCCCATCCAGCTACAGAAAAACATTTCCACACAAAGATGCTCCCAACACGGTTTCACAGTGGAGGTGGTGTTTTTTAGATTCACGTGCAAGTTTTGATACATGCCAATCTCTGCGTTTTGCATGAAGGCGGAAAGATAAACTCTAATCTCATCAGAGACAAACATTTCCTGTTTACTTTAAATGCCCTCTGATGAACCGTAACTTTGACTTTTTCAGCTTTTCTTTCAATCTACCACTCTTCCAAAAAGCCTAGATTTTTAAAGTGAATGAGTAATAGTCGTCCTGGTGAGAGAGTCAACCACCTTAAGTGTAGATCAATGCAGCTCCTCCATAGTAACCGTTGGCCTCTTGGCTTTTTCTCTGATCAATGCTAACCTTGCCAGGTCTATCAATTGTGCCATATTCACAACATTTTCAGATCATGGATTGAACCTTGCTTTTGCTTTGAGATCATTTGAAGTGCTGGGTATTTTTAAGACTTTGCACTGCTTCAAGCTTCTCCTCAACTTTACTTTTGGCCTGTCTTATATTTGTTGGTCTTGATGCTGTTTGTCCCCTGTGTTTGCTAACAAACCTTTTGAAGGCTGAATTTACAGCATGTTGGATAAATTAGCTGACATATGAAGGCAACTGGACCCACTGAATATTATTTTGGTGTATTAAAATAGTCACTTTAACAGCCATTTTGTATTTTTATTTGTTAAATTTTTTTTTTAAATGTCTTCCTTTCTTATTCTCTACAAATAAGCAATGTAATCTAATTTTCTACCACATGCAGTCTGTTATTTACTTTTAAATGATAACCTCCTACAACAACCTGCAAAAGTTCACTGAAGAGGTAGCTTGTCCAATGTGTTTCTTTACATAAACACTTTCTTTCACATTTTGGTCAAACTCAAGCCTCCTGATTTTCCATTGTTAGTTTCCCAGAACCACAAAGCTTATAATTGCCAAAAACTTCTTGGAAAAATTAATTTGATGTTTTTCTTTAGAGAAAACAAACTGAAGGAGCTTTAAGCCTAGAGAGAAATTCTATAAAAATAAATACCGTCATCAACCTGTTGAACCATTGTGATATGCAACTTCATTAGTAAGTGTAAGTGGTCCAAATGTTTTGATTTTTAAAAAATTATATTTCTTTATGTTCATTATTTAGCCAGTGCTTATGGAATACTTGATCAGCTAACATTGGACACACTGAAGCACTCCACACATGGATGCTTGGTGAAGAGGGTGCTTCACACTTTCTATGCAAAAAGGAGTAATGAGAGCATGTGAAGGCACAGGATTCAGTTGAGTAGTGAAGCAGCAGGGCTTGCAGCAAAGATCGTGTAGATCACTGACAGCTTATGTACGTTGCCATGATTTAAGGCATGCAGAAGACATATTCTGCAGTCTGGGCAAAGTGGTAGAATTAAATTGCCTGTGTGAACAAACTTTCATAAAAAGGTTCATTTTTTTCAGATTTGTTTCAACTTGAAAGTGCCATATTCAATAAATTATGTAGAATGGATACAAAACTGAAAACAATGTGCTGATGCAAAAAAAAGAGCATAAAGCACAACTGTATATTTATTTTTGAATTACAATCAATAAAATTTTTTTATATGATTAATTATTGTCTAGCACTCCGATTAATCATGATTAATCACTATGCTTAACGTTTCTGAGCTTGAAATGTAAAAATGCACATTTTCAAAAAACAAAAAGGTTTAAGAAAATTAGCACAAAAAACACACATCTGAGTTTTTCGGGTTTTCATATTCAGGAAGGTTTTAAAGTAGTCATTTTGTTTCAAACATAATTTAGAAATGCTAACTATAAACTGGTTATGCTTCAATGGAAAGATAAAATGGATCAGTGTTGGTAGCACTGTTGCCTTGCTGTAGGAAAGTTTTCTGTTCCCCCCACATTTCAAAAGCATGACTGAGACAAGTGGACTGGGAGAAACCTGTCCTTCACAGCCCACTAACAAACAAACTGGGCATTACATCACATTAGTGCCGAGCACTTTGATTTTCTTTTATATTTTTGCTATTCATCATTGCTGTTATTTCATTAAATGGTAATAGCTGTACATGTTAACACCCTTGCATGCCAACTTTGTTTTATCCAGCCTAGCGCATCAGTCATAAAAACTAACATTGCCTTTCTAATTACCCAGAACGTTTTTTAGAAAATATTTAAATATCCCTGTTGTCCTGGGATCTGTTGTCCTTTTTCATGTTTGTCAAAACACCAACAGGTAAAGAGCACATGGTCTTACATGTAAGTATGTGATCGACCATGTTGTAACATCCTGTGTTCCAGTCATAGCAGCAATCACCTCCCATGACCAGACATTAAGAAATTAGTGTCCCATCTATCATGCCACCATTACCGTATCTCTACCTGCCTGTGGTACAAAGGACGTTATAAATGTTTCTGTACTTCAATGACTGGTTACTCATAATTTCCTTAATGTTTGCCAGTTAAAACTCCTGAATTCATACCTGTAGTAAGTGCAAAATGCATGCAGACAGAGACCTGGTTATGTTAATATTATTATTTAGTTCCTGAAATCCATGGGGTGCCAAAGACAAATTATTCATTTTCATCTTTAATTTTAATAATATGTTTCACAATCATTAATTAGTCTTTCGGTACTTATTAAATTGGGTTAGCAGGCTGGCTTATATGGTACAGAACAATTTTATGACGGAACTAAGCTAAGCTTTTTTTAATGTTTCTATTGGATGATGTGTAAAGCCGCTGAGAGAAAATTCTCATATTTAGAAGTACTATTATCATTTCTGGGCATATAGATGGTTATAAGTTGGAACTATACAGAGAGCTGTCAGCTACAGCTGCATCTGTATAGCAGTGCTAATATCCCACCTGAATAAAATGACAGATGCTGAGTGTTTGGTCAGGAACTGCTAACTCCTTAGTCATTCAGGGTTTCCTGAACCAGAAGCTGTAAAGTCCTCAGTTGACATCTAAAAGACACAGATAGTTCTCTCAGCTTCATCCTACATGCACAAACATCCACTGTCACACTACTAAACTCTGATATACACACGTTATGCTTCCATGCGCTCATCAAAGCTCAGAACACCACGAGCTATCACACCCTCTGTCAGACAGATGCTCAATTCTATTCCCTCTCACACTTTCAGGTAAATCACAAGGAAATATTCTCATGCACAGGATACACAAATGCACAATTATGCACACACTGACCATCTGGTGAGGTTGTGCTTACTTTGCATTGATAAAAGAAGCGCATGAAAATAACAAAAACCCTAACATCAGCTTGCCGTGCTGCTAATTTTTCTGTCTACATATCAGAAGCAGGCGCACCGCTGTGAATTACTCTCTATGCATGGGAGCGAATAAGTGCACAAATGCATTTGTATCAGCCGCACACACTCGCTGACAGATTAATGTGAATCCGTGTTATGCTGACAGTCCAGGCATTTAAGCAGGCAGGGTTGTGCGTGGTGTAAGCTGTTTCCTGCGAGAGCTTTGAGAAATGTGAAAGGAGCCCCACACTCTCTGTTCCCACTTTCCCTCCAAGGAGAAGAAGCCATAGAGAACACCGCATGAAAATATAAAAACAGGTTGTACAATCTGACTTATAAAATCATTACAAAGGAAAACGTCCCTGTGGGATAATGTGGGATATTAATGTTTATGGACACCACCAGAGCCTCCAGCTACAGTACATTACTTTGCTCTGTTCATTTTTGTACGGGGCCCAGCTTTTGAGAGCATAAACACGGCTGCACAGCTACAATAAGGTGCATGAATTAGATATGAGGTTGATATAGAGATGTAACAGATCTGTTGGCTTTAGCACTGCATTGCTGCTCCAAAACTGTGCAGCAATATAGATACCAAAAGGCAGAATGTAGGGGAAAAAACTTGGGATTTAACACATGGAAAAAGGTGGACTAGATAAGAGGATATTTCTGCTCTGTCTTGCATAAACACATCATCGGACAGAAAATGTATGTTTGATTCACTGGCTGAGCAGTGAACTGCACGCATTCAACGCATTCAGGCATGCATGTGCAAAGGACAAGACTCTCCACATCTGACCAAGCCACTCCACTTGAGCTGATTGATTTCACATCACTTCTGTATCCCCGATAACTGCATGCCCGAAGGGCTGCAATGGCGCCAATATTTCACTGCTACATGCATGCACAACTGCACTATGTTTGCAGCACGTTTTTTAGTGTGGGTCCTGACATTGTGTGTGTGTGTGTGTGACTGGTGTGGGTGAGTTCATGGGAGGATGTACGATCGTAGGTGTGTGCGTGTTGTGAAAAGCACCAGCAGCTGGTAACTGTATACGCTGTGACATTTTTGATGATGACATGCCACACATGTCTGCTTGTATCCAAGACAAGATGGAACCTCTGCTGCTACTGCGCCTATTGTTTTTCTTTTCCTTGTCAACAATCTGAAGTCGGTTTTCTGAGCTAGTAGGAAGAAAATAAGGTGTCTTTCTAAGGTAAAAATAAAATGTTTCTTTTTTTTCACATTTTGTCACACTGCAAACAAACTTCCCTTGTAATTATTATTTTTTGTGCGACTAAAAACATAATTTTGAAGTGGAAGAAGAAAAAATGCTAAATGGTTGTCAAATGTTTTTCATGAATACAAGCATCAAAAGTCTGGTGGGAACTTGTGAGTAAACCAGCAAAAAAAAAATTACACACCAGTCTATGAGCATTTCACAGAGCACAGTACGGTCCTTCATCCAAAAAGCAAATATGCACATTACCATTAACAAACCATCTCCAATGTGCTGGTGGCAGCAGCATGCTGTGGGGACGCTTAGTGAAACAACAATGCTGGTCAGAGTTTTTGAAGTTGGATGAAGTTAATTTCAGAACAATCTGGGAGGAAAACCTGTGAGAGTGCCAATGACTTGGCAATAAGGAGGAGATTCACCTTAGACCCTAAATGTCCAGCCAGCCTATCGACTGAATTATTTAAACAAAAGATATTCCCATGAAAGAATAGTCAAGTCAAAACCCAGCATTTTGAATTAATTATTTAGAAATGTCAATGTCACAAGGTTTTTTGAGTGTTTTTAAAATATTTTCTCCTAAAAGTAGAATCAAATCACATTTTTTGATGCTGCGTGTAAACAGAAGAATGTCTCATCTGCAATTTTCAGGGCAATTTTATGCTCCACAAATATTAGGCTCTGCAGCTGTCCTAGACCGCTGCAGCTACTTTTTCAATTGCTATTCTTTCCATTTGTAGTCTTTCTTTTTGTACGGAAGGCTGTCAGCAAAAGATTTCAAACACACAGATAATTTAAAAAGGTTTCATTCTGAAATGTCAAATGTGATAAAGCAGTTGTTTCATCTTGGATACAGCGTGCCTTGTTGGCCACAAAATGTCCTGTCTTATCGGCGGGTTCTCTATGCAAGGCACGGATGAAAAGCTTGATTAACACTTGAAAACCCAGGGAATTTTCTGGCTCTTGAGGGAAAGCAAACAAACCCTTAATTGAATGTTCGAATACGGCTTCCATGCCTGATTTTGTAAACCACTGGTTAGTGTAGAAATGTATCAAGGAGTGGTTTTTCAAGAGAGCCAAACTAATTATGCCTGTTTACTTATAGGTTTTACTCTGTTTAATATTCAAGCTTTCAGTTTTAACTTTATTTTTTGGAGCTCTGTGTTTTTTGAGAAGAGGCTGGGTGATGATTAGAGCAAACGAGGAGAGCAGTACTGCAAACTGGTGCCAATTCTTTTCTTTTTTTACTATTAATGAAACTGCTGTGCTGACATTAGCATAGATCATACAGCAATCCATAATACATAGCTCATTAATGAGGTTGGTATTTTTGATCCATAATTAAGGAGTATATTTTTTACGTACTGTGCCTTTCAAAAGTACTCATCCCATAATCTGTTTCACATTTTGTTGTCTCAAACTTAAGTATAGTTTGCTGTGACTTTATGTGAAACTATAAATACTGACATTTTAAAGTATATGTCTATAACATGCTTCACCCGAGTGACTAGAATGTCAAAAGGCTTTTTTCATCAAATTTTGATTCCATTTTTCAATGACAGTGATTAGGACATAAAATGTTGAAAAGATACATCTAGTGTATTTAAGTTAAAAGACAGATTAAGACCTACCGTGCTTCAATTTAATCAAATATCCTCCAAAATATGCAACTTGTCCACATTTTATGTAATTTATTTTGGAAAAGTTATCTGTAAATGAACATTAAAAAAGACAAAATAGGGAACTGACATATTGTTTTTTTAAAGTAACATAAAAATTAGCATTCTTCAATTTCAGAGTAGTTTCAATCTGACAATTTAATCTGTTTTTCCTGAAAACAAACTTGGTTGTTTTTCACAAGCTGGGCACACCAAGTTAGCTTTTGTAAATAAATATGAGTTCATGTCCAACTTAAAAGCTCTACATTTTGTATTAATCCTTTTTTGTAAACAATGTATAGAAAATCTTTACAGCAGCATTTCTGTGTTTATCGGTGCAGACCCTGTACATATAAGTGCATTGCTGAAGGACCACAATAGTACTCTTACTAGGAACTAAATGTATGACCTTGAGTTCAATTTCCAAAATAAAAGCAACATATTCACAATGACACATGTAAAATGCTACATTATGCATTTTTATATTTCAGATTTCATGTGTCCCAGTAAGAACACCTAACAGGGGGGGGGGGGGGGGGGGGGGGGGGGACAGAACCATTCTCTTGTAGGTTCTGGTTGTTTATAGAATGTTCTTGTTCTGCTGGAAGTTGAACCTCCACTTCAGTCTCAAGCCTTCTGCAGACACCAATCGGCTTTCCTTCGGGACTGCCCTGCCTTTAACCACAAATATCTTCTGAATAACTCTGAGAATCTCCCCTGTCCCTGCTGGAGAACACCACCATCACATGACGCTGCAAAAACCTGTTGCATCGGGGGATGATGTGTTGAGAGTGATATGCAGTGTTAGTTTTGCTTTTAGGTCAAAAAGTTTAATTTTTCTCTCATTTAACCAAAGCACATGTTTGCTGTGTCCTCTATATAGCTTTTGTTAAGCTGGTTTCTCCTATAATTCATCAAATCTTCCTTATAGACCAGATCTGAAAAATACACAACCCCATTATACACAGATGGAATCTATTATAAATGGTTTACTTGCACTGGATTTAGGGGTATTGGAATATAGGAGGATAAAAAACATTTTCATTTCACACTTTTCAGATTTTTATGCACAAAGCTGATGGACAAACTTGGAACATTTTTCTTCCACTTCACAAATATGCCTTGGTTTATGTTGGTCTATCACATAAAATCCCCAATAACAACATTGATGTTTGTGTTTGTGACAAAATGTGACAACCAGGATTATGAATGCTTATGCAGGGTTTTGCAATTTGCATGGAAAGGCTGCAGTACACCCGTACCTGGGCCATGTTATTGTTCAGCGTGGTGGCTATCGATTTACCATGCCATTTGGCTATTGATCGGAGTAGATCCCATTATGTCAGTGATATTGTAGCCCTCTGGAGCACAGTAAGTTTAAATGGGGGAACCAGCCAGTGAGAACTGATGGGATGAGCTGAATCAGATGCAAACAGCAGCACAGTAACATGTAGCTTAGGATAGCACGCCATAGTCCAGGAACAAGCACTCTCATTTCTCTCGTTTCTAACTGTGCCGAAGGGAGCTGTAGAACCACACAGAGTAATGACACTGACTGTTTCAGAAATGCAGATTTTTTTTTTTCTTTTTTATTAGTGCAGCTCACCGTGCCCTAATATCCCCTGCGACAGTCAGCGCCTACCACACTGCCTTCTGTTGATCACTCAAATTGACCAACTCACTATGCGGCGGGGTGTGGAGAGGAGGGGAGGATTTTCATTGGCCTGGGATGATTGGGAAATCCGGGGAAAGGAGGGTGGCTGAGTGGGCGTTCACCGCCACTGCCTACTCTCTTTCTGTTCAAATCCGCCTGTCATGTATTTATAGCAATATTGAATTTAATTGCATTTCTAGCAAAGGGTGTTAGACTTTAAGAGACCCATAAATGATATTCCAGGCATGCAGTAACACAATTTGCCATGCAAAGAGCATGTAAAGTGCACACTCATGGAAAGCAACCTGGCCTGCAATTTGTGTAATGCAAAAAAATCCAAAGCGAAAGCCCATCAGCTTGCTGTGTCCTGGATACCAAGGCCGGCTGGTAAGTGCTGTCCCTCAGGCTACGCACTGTGCCATGTTTCTCAATAAGGCATGGTTTGAGACAGTGCGCCACTGAAGAGGTACCCCACTGGGTGGCAAATGACTGCTAAACTGGCAATGAGATGATGTGAGATACTGTAAAAAGCCCTGGGTCGAGCCTGCCATCGCTCTCCATCCATCCCTGACCGCTTCATTTTCTAACAAGACAAAGACAGTTTACACAAAGGTAACAAGCAGCTGTAGGTCCTGCCCTCTGTAGGGGCACTGCTCAGATTCAAATTCACAGTCTGTTTATTAGATAATAAATTGAGCGTGAAGGATTAATTTGCATTTACTTCATCATTCTGCTGATATACAGCAGCAATCTATCCAGTGGTGCCCAGAGCTTAATATCCCAGAGAATAAAAAAACTGACATGCTGATATGTGATTTCTTTCCTTCAAGGACGGCGGAGTGTGAGGGCCGTAGCAACAGTCATGCTGAGATTCACTCTTCTTGCTTCCTTCCACTAAGTTCTTTTCACTCAACGTCTGAGCCAGAATATCAGACGCAGTGCCGAGAGTTATCCAATATTAAGTGTAATCAAAATCTTAATGAACATCATTAAAATCAAACTGGGGCTCACATCACAGTGGGTTAACATGGTCTGAATATGGATGGGGGTGTGCGTGTGTGTGTGTGTGGGTGTGTGCGTGGGTGCTTGTGTGTGTGTGTGTGTGTGTGCTTAAAGCTATAAGAGCCTGTCAGACCGCCTCAGGGAAAGCCGCATGGGGGTCACTCCTTATTCAGAGTTTGGCTGACATAGCTTTACATTTTGAGAATTATTATTTTTAAATTCTTTTAAAGAACTGGAGCATGAGAGCTGAGTAAGCCATATTAAAGAAGGCAAAAAAAAGGATGCTGGGTGGCCACATCAATTTCAAGCACCAGTCTGGACATTCAAAGGTGACATGGTTAATCCAAGCACCAGCTAATGCTCTGCTAGGATTACAGAAGTATAAACTGAATAAATCCTTTGAAACACTTGCTAATATATGACATACTGTTCTAGTGCTCTACTTAATGACTAATTGTTTTGTTGTGTTCCTAAGCCAAAACTAAGCCCACTTGTAAATCATGGGTTGGTTACTGTTGTCGAAACATACGCAATTTTAAAAAATTACATTTCGAAACTGCACATATTTTTGTCATGGTGTTCCAATTCTTAGCTGTACCAGTTGGCAAAAAGAAAATCTGTCAGTAAAAACCCAGCTGATTGTATCTTGATTTGCTCTAATCCATCACCCGCAAACATGGTGATATCCTTAACCTTTACCTGACTTTATATTTCTAGCACCATCAGAAACAATGCAGGTTTTTGCATTTTTACACTGGAAATAATGGCACATTCTTTTGTGCATTTAATGAATAGATCAATATAGCTTAAAAAACATTTGATTGGCTGATTACTGATCAGAGCCAATCAACAGATAACTGGGAGATTGATTGGTGCATTTCCATTAGCTAAGAAGCAATTTATTTATTTATTTTCAAATATCGCTATACATCTATTTCTATTTAAGGCTATTTTAGTGCCAGGTTCTCATCTGCCTAGAACTGAAACCCAAAGAGACAGTTAGAATGTATCCAACTACACATCCTTGTTTTTTTGTTGTTGTTTTAAATCGCATCGCTCCGAAATGATTAATATGTTTCACTCTATAGCTCTGAGCATGTGGACTCAAACCTGTCAGTTGCGTGGTCCAGCAAAATCACCTGCTCATTAACCTTAGTTTGACAAGGGTTGGGACATGGCAGGTGGCATGACAGCTCATATATGTGGGCAAGAAATTCAACCTCTCTATCTCAATAGTTGAAATTGAATGCGCAGGGTGAAGCGGGGTGAGCGTCATTATCGAGCAGTCAATCTGAAATACGGTGAAGTGAGATCCACGGGGGTCGTATGGATTATAAGCGGCGTGCGTGTGCGCGTGCTAACGGTGGATGGGCTGATTTTTTTTCTTTCTTTTTTTTTTTCGCTCTTCTGTCTCGCGCGCGGACCTGAGGCACGAGCAGATGCTGCTTGGGCACGCGCTGCCTCTCGAGCCAGCTGCCTTAAATAAAGCTGACGAGAGCAAACGGAAGCTCGCCGTTTATCAAAGCAGAGATAAAACCTTATTTTTACTTGTTTCAAAACGTGTTTCGTGACCACTTGATGTCTCACGTTAATAATCTCATGAATGGACCAAAAATATACGAATGTGGGACCTAAAAAAAGCGACAAGAGGAGTCAGAATAAGGATGGTCGAAAGTGAAAGAGCTGCTAAATAAATGACCAAGCGCTTAAGCGTCAAACTTCACGTAAACTGGACTTTCTGATAATTATGTCAAGTGCCATATTGATCTTAATTTGTGTCATATCCTTTTAGAATGGTAAAGAGTGATTTTGTGTCAATTTCTATCCCACCTTTTCTTGCTACCCTGAACATGGAGAGGCGAAAAGCCGCTGTTGAACTCCGCTCTTACCTCCAGAGAACGGCGAGTCGCTGTCCAGGGTTCCCGGGATGCTCACTCTCTGTCCAGGGTCCTGAATCTCATCTCCGGCTCCACGCAAGGTGGCTTTGTAAATCCGCTGCGTGGAGGCGCTGAAAACGCCGGTACAACAGGGGGAGAAAAAAAAAAAAAAGAAAAACTGCTGCCTGTCCGCTGTGAAGTTAAAGAGAATCCCAATCCCAACACGCCGAGCGACGGCTGCTCCAAACTCGTTTGCAAAATACGTGAGTTCGCATTCAGGATCGTGAATCCTGAAAGCGAAGCCTGTTGGCCAAATGGAACCGCTTTGGCAAGTGTAATTGCTGAGGCTTCTTGGCCAGTTGCTTCTTCCTCCGGATAGGCTTAAACACCTCCCCCTCCTCCCTCTCTCCTCCTCCCTATCTCCCCTGTTCTCAGTCTCTATCAATCACAGCTCCCATTCAAATATGTTGGAGCGACATGAAGCGAGAGCCTAATTCTGTAGACTGCAACAGACATGAGCGAATTACTGCCAGTACTGGCACAGGGCTCACTGTGATAAAGGCATCGTTGATTAGACTATAAAGTCAGAACTGAAGAGATGGTTAATTCTTATGTTAGACGAACAGTCCTGATACATGAGGCGTTTGCATTTAAATCTAAACAAATCAAGGGTTTTTTTTCTGCTGAATATTTTAATTACAAATAACAATGATGCTGCAGCTATTAACTAGAAAAAAAGAGAGAAACGATCAAATAATTAATTTGGCAAGATGCCATTCTTGTATCAAGCAATGACCTTATTTTGAAAAAGAATGTTATTCTTGCAAGTAGGAATAGTTTGCCTATTTAAACCGTATAAATAATACGAAAGAGGATGTATTTGTGTTTTGAATCCAAGCTGTGAGATAAATTGAAAATCCTTACAGCAGCTTTTATTTCCCTCCATGCAAACACATTGGCAATGCTGCACTTTGCATTCCAAATCAAATCAAGAAGAAAATGTTAACAAATGTGTCATCACTTTGGAGAAAGTGAGGGAAAAAAAAAACATTAGGTTGTTTAAAAAAGGAAATGGTTTTTTCATTCCAAACAAACAAAAATAAATTGAAGAACCAACCACTGTTCACTTATTGTAGCATTAATTCAGCATTTGGAGGTAAGCTGATGAAATCTTCTACATCCAGAACGCTCTGTCTTTCGTCAGTCCATAAAATGTCAGTCAGGGTTTTATTTGGGAAACTAGAACCCCTTATGTTCATAAAACACTTTTTAGCAACAAGATCCTGCTGATAGCTGTTGACTTTTAGAGTACTCGGTTAATAGAGTACTCTAGCTGTTCTTTTTAACCTTGATGCTGATTATGGGTTGAGTCATTGGACATTTTCTAATCCATTTGACTGGAAGGTTAGTGTTTTCATCTGTGTTCATCTGGTTTTGTTTTCAATTTAAATGCACAACCAGTGCATTTTTTTCTTTCTTTTTTTGATTTCAGATTTTCAGAGAGGCGTGCACAACAATCAGCATGCACAACATTCATGGCCTTTGTCCTTAAATAAGGAATAACAGTTTGAAATCCATTTTTTACAGAATGAAGAACCTTGGAGATTGCTCTTCTTTTTCGTTTACTTACACACAGTCAGGATAGATGTGCCAGGGGTGTTTATACTGTTGTTTGCTCATTACTCTACATACTATTAAATTATTTACCATGTAGAATTATATCTTTTACCAAAAAGTGTGATTAAGCTGGTTAGTAACGTTCAGCTGTTGCAGACTCCTTCGAGTATAAAGTAAAACCTCTTTGTGAGAAATTTAAATCTGTTCTGTTTTGCGCTTGGTTTGGTTTTTTTCCTGGTGGATCTTTTTTCCTCCAACGTGTGGAGACTAAGTGCTTATGTTGGCCCGTCCTATGTAGCATCCTGACCTTGCATAGTTGTCTTTGTTAGCGTAATCGATTGGCAGCCTCTCCAGGGCTTTTGCCCAGTTCTTGCACTAAGAAAGCAGTGCTAGACTCCGACAGTCTGCACCTGGATTAGGAACGAATGGATGAACTTTGCTATTTTTTACCACCAGCAAATGGTTGCCTGGTGTGATTATTTGCACTTAGTTTAACACAACTAACTCAAATCTGTCTGTGGGATTTCCGCTGATTTTTCAGTTTCCTCCTGTAATAAAACAATTGCACACCACAGATGTGTCATTGTGACCTTAAGAGAGATAAAACAATTGTAATGAATCGACTTGGTTGCTGGATTCAAACTACCACAATGCGAAAAATTATTGAGATGCATGCAAAAGTCTGACTTTAACTGAAAACTTCTGTCAACTTTGACTTTTCCAGCCATTTGGGGGCAGCAGCTACTTTCTGTGGTAATAGTCACCTATTTACTTATTTGCTGTCCTTTACTGACGCCTTACTGTTATATTCATGTTGGAGTGTTATGGAGATGGTCCTGGTGACCAATTATTTAGAACCTATAAACATTATAATAGAAAAAATTCAGAGCAAATATAACATTAAATACATTAAAAGTGCAAACATCAGTTTTACTGTTACACTGACAATTAAAAACTTTATTTAGTTGATAATAACAATCCAGACCACATACAAAACTAAGGACAACATAAAAAAATTCTTTTGCTGAGTAATTTTTATTCATTTATTAAAAGAGAGATAAAATAGGACATGACAGTGGTAAAGGACAGTGATAAAGAAAAACAACTATACAGAATCTCTAAATCCAGATAAATGAAGGGAAACATTAGCAGAAGCCACATGATCAGCTTCCTCACCTTGGTGTCCATAGAGTGTGCAGGAAAAACATTTACACTGTCATATTTTTATGAATAATGAAAATTTAAATCTGAATGCAAAGTATAATGTTCTTGACTGTCTCTCTAAACATAAAGTTTCAAATGTTGTTTGACCTTAATGATAACTACTCAGCAAACATTGTTGGAGTCTGTAATAGTTTCACTTGTCCTGAAATCACTCATTGACTCTCTGAAAAGTTTGGCAACTTCACAGTTAAAATATATTACCAGAAGTTAATTTACAGAAAACGGTGAACACTTTTAGAAGTTATTTTCAAATAAAGCTGTTGTTAAGTCTGGTGTTTTATGATCCTCTCCTTGCTATTTTAGGTACATTCCTACAGGATGTGGCTGTTCATTTTCTACGGGGAAACTGTTTTGCAATTAAATGTGCTCCAGTGGATGAGCAGGCTTTTTATGGGGCTTGAGTAACTGCTTATAGAGAGTGAAATATTTAAAGCCAAAAATTCAAAGCAACACTTTGCAAATCACTTTGTGCTGCACCTTCAGGTTTTATTAATAGCACTTTTTGAGTATTTTGGAGCAAACGAGACGGAGGAGGCCTTGTCTCATATTTGAGTTAAGGAATCCAGTTACTCATTTAACACTGACAATTCATTGGCAATTCACAACTTAAGTGTAAAACATTGGGCAGTCAACAATTACCTGTTTTTTGGCATCAAATATTGATGAGTGTATACTGTAAATGCAGTGCAGTGGTAGCCAAGGGATCAAAGGTCACAAAATTTAATTTTTTTTAAAGTCTTTTTCCTTATACCTTCATGTAGTTTCAATTTACCATTTTAATCTTTCGTCTCATAGGCAAACGCATTGTAAGCACAACATGAATATTTTCCAGTCTTTTACAGACAGACTTGTATGAATTTAAATTGCCTCAATCTTAATTAAACAAAACAGAAGTTTTCTCCTTTTTTTTTAGCAAAACGGACTTTACATTCAAGCGTCTTTCATCAAATCAGTTCAATACAATAAGTTTGTCCTTTAAAAGAGCCTCTTTTACTCTTTACAGTAGTGTTTTGTAATCCTTATTCGTTTATCTTTGCTGTTTTTCATTGCTCTTGTGGTGCAGCCCTCTGGTGTTGCTTTTTTTTTTTGTTTTTAAAGCGATTCAGTATTGAAAAAAACAATGACTGACAATGAATGCTCAAAAAGGTTAGGTGTTGTCACATCAGTAACAGATCATAGTCAAAGCACTCACTCATATTTTTTGCATAACATTGAGTCACAAGGCAATCTGAAGTGAAAAAATGATCAAAGAGACTAAGATCTTCTTTAGGAGTTTTACTGGAATTCCACCTAAAAGCAAAGGAAAGATTTAATGTCATTTTGTCAGTCTTTATTTTATTTTAGTTGGTCTAAAATAAAAGTCTGTTTTATTTTGAAGTTCTTTTTATTCTGATTCTTGTCTTGCTCTTTATTTTGTCCCTCTTTATTTCCTTAGTTTCATCATGTGTACTATTGTCTGGTTTGATTTTGTCATTCCTTCTGTTTTCTTCCCCTAATACTCCTCAGCATTATTTCCTTTGCCTGTTTAAATGCCCTGCCTATTTTCTTGCATGGACATCAAAGGCTCTGTGAATTTAAATAAAGATGTTTTTTTTTGTTTTGTTTTTTCTAAAATTTCCTGCCTTACCTGTGACTGTACTTTGGTCCTTTTCTTGGCCTGTGCACGTAATAACCTCCCCACAAACCACATATGTCATTGTCAGAGTGAATCTATATTGAATGCCATGTGGATTCATGCTCTGAATGTTTCTATAAAACAGTAATCCATCTAAAACTTTCAATTTAAGCCTGGACCACAGGCAGTAGCGGACCAAACAATTGCTGACCGCCTTCCACATAAAATAGACATAAATTCATCTGACAGTAAAAACATTAGTGTCTTCAACTTTTTCGCAATGTGACATGTTGCATCTATAAATTGTAATGTATTTTATCGGGATTTTATGTGATAGATGAACACAAAATAGTGTGCAGCTTGTGAAGTGAAAGGAAAATTACTTTTCACAAATAAAAACATAGCTTGATGTCCGTTTGTTTTCACTTAACTTCGACACCCTTAAATAAGATCCAGTTCAACCAACTGCCTTCAGTAAATAGTTTTCCTTTGTTAGGGTTTATTTACTCCAACTGTGAATCTGAAGCTCCTTCAGTATTGACATGGACCTACTGACTGTTTCTCATATTATTGCTCTTTGTGAATGGCATGCCAGTTTAGATGGACAATCAGGTCTCGGTAGGTTTGTCATTGTGCTATTTTTTTTTTTTGTTACATTGGATAATAGACTGAATGGCTTTAAAGCTTGGGCTACTGTTTTGTATCCCAATTCTGGTCTTAACTTCTCCACAACCTTGTCTATTATGTGTTTTGTTTGTTATTATGTGTTTTGTGATCCTTATGATGCCACTTGGTCACTACTTAGTCATACATCCTATTAATCTCCTTTATGGAAAGTATCAAGATGAAAACTATTGGTAAAGGAAACTCATAGTGAGTCTGGGGGAATGAACACCCTCTTTCCAGATCTTAATGTGTAAAAACAATTTCTAATTTCCTTACATTTAGGCACTTCTTTGTGTTGATCTGTCACATAAAAATCCAAAAAATTAAGACTGAAGTTATTGTGTCATAAAAATGTGTACAGGGGCATGAACAGTCTATATCTATATCTCTCTACAGTATCTATATATATATATATATATATATATATATATATATATATATATATATATATATATATATATATAAAAACACCATGACACTGTTGGATATTACAAAGCCATCCCAATGAGTGAGGTCATAAGTGTACAGATGGATGCCCTGGATACATTATAAGTGGTTGTAGGTATATCATGCAGCAATGTTTGAGCAGAAATAGAACATGAAAAGGATCAAGTCAATAACTCCATGTCAGCTAACACACTGTAAAGTCATGGGTCAGTGCCATAAATATTGGCTAGGTCCCCCCCCGTAGGGCTACAACAGGAATATTGTCATGTTTTTTTCGTCATGAGTTGAGCTGTTCAGTTCTGTGTAGGGGGGGGAGTCTGCTGTGTCTCATTAGTTTTCAAAATTGCATCCATATGAGTGACTGCACACTGCTTTTTCGAATCAAGGAGCCACAGAAAAGCCCTCACGCACTGAAGTCATCATTTCAAAGTTATTCAAAAACCCCCCACACACTGTCGTCACGTTAAAAGTAATTTACCGTGATTAGCCAATCAGTGCCGATTAGAATCGGCTTATGGAGTGAAATGCAAGGTGACTGTCAGAGTGAGCTTTGATGGAGGAGATCAGAAGGTTATTCCTTGGCCCAATTCAAAGTGAATGTAGGATGAGGGGTGTTAAATATTTAGGAACAACCCCCTATTACCCCCCTGCCTCCCTCCTCCCTGTTAGATCTCTAGCTGCAGCTTCAATGTTATGTAACAAGTGTTTTCATGCTTTTGGGGTGTGTGAAAGTATGCAGTCTGACAGCCGGAGAGAGTGGAAACTGACTGTTGTTCTGCTTTCATCATAACAGTTCGCCATTCTTACCTGTAGAACGCCAGCAGAATTTAGAGTGTCTCAGTATGGCATAAAATAAAAGATTACTGCAGTTGTCTGACATTATACACCAATGGAGATGAATTCCTGTCATCATTCACCAGCTCACATTATTCTTTTGAGAACACGATTCCTTATTTCTGATACTGTCCATCTTTCTTAAAAATCCACCCTCACACTTATGGAAACGAAGAATTAGACCCATCATGGAAAAACATTCAATGTTAGAAAAATCATTATTTTGGCAAAATTGGTTATGGGTTTCTCCTTTGCAATAATCGTGCTTTTGTGATTGTTGCAACATAAACGTAAACCTTCAACTTCTTCACAACCACCAATTGGGATTTTCGTTGTTCCGAGAACAAGACTTGAGGCCATTTTAATACCAGACTGACACCACAAGATTAAAAAACTGAGAGAGGGTCTTCTTGGGCGCATCAAGAGTGCAGACTGCTCAGTTATGTTCAATGGAGCATGAATGTTTCCCAATTGTTTTGAGCATTTAGAAAAAACGTCTGTGGTGAAATCATGGTGGTGTGTTGTTCACCTCTGGGTCCTAGGAGCCAGGAAGCAGTGGGAGTTTTTCCAGATGCTCGCTCAGGAGGAGATTTCTGCAAATTTAATGACTCAACAAAGCTCTTAAGCGGAATAATGTTTCACCAACTAGGCTTAAGACTAAATTTTATTTTCTGTTGTAACTAGTGGTATGCCACTTTATGCATAGAAGAAAGTCTTTTCATAAAGTTAATGAAACTTCCGATTTTGAGTCTACTTCCACAACAAGGCCAAACAAGCATACCCATTTTATTACTTACAATGTCATTGAAAAGTTCATTTACTCCATTAATCCTTTCTATACTCAAGTGAAACACACTATACACGGACTGTTTTTAAGCGTTTAAGATCAGAACACTACATCAGACTAATACACTATGATATCACAATTCGCTTTTATTTATATATAAACATTTTGCTAAATGAAATGCACTCTGACCATTTATGAATGCCTCATTTATAGTATTTTTCATTTTATCAGTAATGTTCTTGTGAATGTTCCTCATCTATAGTTTCTTTTGAAAAATGTATTTTGTTCTCATCTAGTTTACTTTCTTAGCTAAAATTATTCTATTTTTAGTGCTACATTGAACATGTACAATGATTTTTACGAATCACTGTTGTGTCGGTCACTTTCAGCTGTCAGTTTCACTCTGAAAGCAGCAGCGGAGCACAAGAGTCACAACTAGAGCCGTAAGACCTGAACGGTTTGTAGAATTGAAACTGGAAATGTTGACAACAATGAGCTTCTTCCTCAAACTAATCAGTGTTTGTTTGCAGGTGATTAGCAGCTAAGTGAAAATGTAGCTGAGTTGATCATTCTTCTAATTAATTCAGCAGAATTCAGCACAATACAAGAGATAACCTCCGAACTAAGCAGAGGTGGAAAAAACTAATTAAAATCACTCAGAAACTAGTGAAAGTTTTACTTCAAATTATACCAGCCACAGTTTATTTATTATGTATAATGCATAAACGGAGTGGGTGGCTAAAGATGATTTTAGTCTAATTGAGCTCCAGCACCTCGCATTATGTTCCTGAAAACAATGTGTACTGTATTATGTTATGAAGTGGAAAAAAATTAAAGTTTTGTTGAGTTTGAAAGTAAGTTCAAAATTACTACTTCATTCAAATCCTAAAAAATCTGTACTATTATTGGAGGAATAGTTTATTTTGTGTTGTTCGTATTTTAGTGGAAGCACTGCATTTTTTCTTTTAATTTATTTTCCATGCAACTATCCATATACATAAATAACAGAAGAAAACTGTAGCACAAGTATTACAGGAAAATGACCTACATCCCTTGATAAGAAGCACCATTTTCTGAGATTTGATATATACTTTAGTAAGAACACAATGTTACATGTTTATGCTCAGACTTATTACTAGTATTATTCAGTTATCCCAACTCGTCATCAACTATTTAATCAAGCTGCTGTAATAAAAAAAAAGTTTTAAAGAATGTCATGAGCCCCTGAACTTCCCTTCACCCCACTCTGCAGTAAGTTATTCTTCTAAGACCAGGATTGTTCAAGCTCTGACAGCATTTGTATAATGTGGTTCAAATGCTAAGTCAGCGTTTTAGAGAGGCAGTTGGATCCTCAAGCAGCAGTGAAAATATTGTTATAAACACTTAATTCTGTCGGAGACCAAAACTAAAGTCGTGGTGTTGTCTTGCTGGTACTGCATGGTGCCCTATATTCAAATGTTGATTATGTGCCTCCAAATGTGAATGTATGGAACACATTTTGTTCTGTTAAGTCAGTGATGCATGCGTGTGACTTATTATGGGACACTCTATTGAATATTGCTTGCGTAATGGAATATAAGATGCATAAATTATACAGTGTTGCGATGCCACTGTCTAATTTCTTAATTTGTCCATACTTATAGTCAGCCTGACTATTTTTAGCTGAATGTTTAATCTCCCCCAAGTGGTAAATAAATCAAATAATCATTAGCTGAATTGAAGAGTCAGAACAACTCCAAGCATCCATCCTGCCAAGATGAGCGGAAACTCATCATAGCAGACAGAGCAACGGCATAGTGTCCCTTGACATCAACTATGTTGTTATTGGGTCATGCTGTGCTTATGTGGTATTTGAGAGTTTGTGCAATAATCCTCCAGGGTGTTTCGACAAAAACAAAAGCTCATCATCAGCCTGATTTAGTTAGTTTGACAGGGTCTTAGTAAGTTGATATTGAAATGTTAATTCCCCAAAGTTGGGCGCTGTTGTTGATTAAAACACAACGAAGATGCATAAAAATTCTGATGGTCTAATTCTAAGAAACTTTGCTTATAAGGGTGAACTCTATTTTAACATACATGTACAGTATGTCCCTGTCATTTAATTGTATTGGGAATTTGTAATGTACTACTTCTGAATGAATGAATAAATGAATATCACTGATAGGCAGAATAAACATAAGTAGAGCATTTTGGTCTTATTTCCTTCACATCTGAGAGGAATCATAGGACTCCAGAAAAGATTTTGCTTTCAATCAAAAAAAGTGTTGTCCTACGTTTTCTGAGGTTCAGTGAATGCAGTGAGATTATAATGGGGCATTAATCTGAGGTTCTCTCTCAAGGAAAGAAGTGTATTTATTGGAGTACACAAATTATGTTGCTATTGATGCAGAAACTTCAGCAAGGAAAACACATTATTATGCAAATGTAGCAGCTGACGTTTTGACCTTGTGTGATTTCAGATTGAGAGAACCTTTTGGCCTTCAAGATGAAATCTTTTTGAAAACTAACTGCATAACTTTATCATTTTTATTCATTTATTTGTTCCCACTGTGCTGAACTCTGAATTAACCCAGCATCATTCTGCTCTGGAAAGTTTACTATCCTAAATATGTTTCAAAAATAGTCATATGCTCCAAACCACTGCAAAGTATTTAAATCTCTTCATAATAATATACTAGTTTATGTATTAAAAGCAAAAAGATATACAGCTACTGATTGTTTGTTTTTAATACCTATATTTCTATGAAACCAAAAATCAACTTCTTGAAAATGACAAATCTAAAGAAAACCTTTGGTTCTATGAAACTTGGCTGAAAAGTCTAATTTCTTACAGCAGTCATCTGTCATTATCATTTTTAGTTTTTATCTACGTATAAAAATACAAAATTGTAGCCAAGAGCGATGGCAAAGCAAGGACATGGGGATGAAAGCTTCATAGTAAGACCAAAGAGAAAGTCCCCATCTTAGCCATTGTGCTTTCTGCTGTATTTTTCCGTCTCTCTTCCAAAAACAGAAAGAAATTATAAAATTTAATAAATAACTTTAAAAAATATATTTTTCTTCATTAAATGTGTATTTTTAGCACTTGATGAGCACAATTGCCCCTCCAGTGATCAAATGTTTGCTGTACTCTCTCCTGGTTTGGCCTCTGAGGGAGCAGAATACACAGACTGTTGTGAATGAGCTTTACATCGAGTGTGTCTGTCTGACCGGCAGCTGGTTGCACACTTACAGCCTCTGTCTAGATTGCGCCGACCCTTGTTTTGCCAAAAGACCTATTGCAGTTTGTAGCTGCCAGACTGCGGCAACATAATGATTTTGTCCCACATCAGGGTGATTTGACATGCTCTGCTTGACTGTCTGCAGCTTGCAGACTCTCTTCTTCAAATCCGGCACTCTGCTTCTGCCTTATTACTGTCAAACATATCAGAAAATGCTTCGTCTATATGCTTCACATTAGCAAGAGAGTGTATTCAAGTACACCAATAAAGCAAAAAAAAAAAAATCTCCTTTTGAGATACACATGTATTGGCTCTTTTAATGCCATCCTTATTCAGAATGTACAATTTGTTCTCAATGGGTCTACATGTTATCCATTATTCATGTATTTTCCTTGTTACTTGCTTTTACTCATTTTCATGCTTTTTCTCTTGTGGAGTTTCTGTTTCCCACCAGTTTCCCTTCTGTGTTCGCTCTGAGAAACGCTTTGAAGTGACTTAACTGGCCAGAACCAGCTGTTTGTTGCCTTTTTCTAATCAGTTTTACAGACTTTAAATTCAGTTTAAACTAAATGCTTTGTGTACAGTGTAGTTCAAGAATTAAAACCCAAAAGCATTGCAAGCAGATGCTGAAACGTGCTTTGCCATTGGTGGATTGCACAATTCTAGGTTTGGCTATTCTGTCCGGCTCTATTCTTGACCTGTATTGGAAGTTCCTAGATGTTTGTGATATTGTTGTTGTTTTTTATGTTCTAATGTTCTCTAATTCTCAAAGACCTTCACAGAGCACTTGTATTTATGGTGAGATTAAATTATTCATACGGAATCTTTTTACTTCTCTAAAATGCATAACAAAACTTCCACTCATTATATAGCCGTATAATTGTTACTCTACTATATACAGAGATTTAGGAGTGAATTTGGAAATGTTCACCTCTACCTGAACCTGTATCTTGTTTTCATTCTCTGCAAACTTATGGTGATGAAGAATTAGAAATAAGAAGACTGTGAAAACAAGATAGAACGTATTAAAACCTTCCAGGTATGGGTAAGGGTAAGATATGTGTTTCTGAATAAAAGTCTCCCTTCCTTCTCCCTTTTTAATTTCCAGGTATACTTCACTTTGACAAACCCCTTTTCCCCTCCACAGCATCTTGTCATGGCTCACTTTCCTCTGAAATGCACTATAAACAGAGGTTCTTTCCATTTCAAAGCTCAGATCTGCTGTGTCTCCTGTTCGGTACTGTCTATCTGCACACACTCACTCCACGTACAAGTTGAACCAAACAGTGTGATACCCTGGGTTGTTTGAGAGGACCGAAGTACCACAGCGAACACCACTCTGGACAAAACTGTTTGAATTTTATAGAGTGCCTCGAGTCTCTGTGTCTGTTACAAGCAACCATGGACATACACATTCACACTGAAGGACAATTTATAGTGACCAATTAATCTAACAGTCTTGTCTTGGGACCGTGGGAGGAACCAGAGTACCCAGAAAAAAAACCCCACGCATTCAGAGAGAGCATACAAGCTCCATGCAGAAAGACCTCAGGTCAGGATTCAAACCCAAAACCTTCTTGCTGCAAGGTAACAGTGCAACTAATTGCTCCACTGTGCATCCTGCATTGGATACAGTCTCATCCGATTTAAAACAAAAAATGGTTAACCAAAGAGCTGTACCTTAAGAGCGTAGAAAGTAAAACAGACATAAAACAATGTTAGACAACACAAGAACTCATACAAAGGAACAAACAACTCATGCTGTGTTGAACCTCAGGGGAAAAAAGATGAGTCTTCAAAAAGGATTAAAAGTAAGACAATGAAACAACATGCCAAACTTGGAGAGGCAACCCGTTCAGTAACATTGTAGCGGCTACTGCAGTATCCCTCTCGTCTCTGATGACTGTACGTGTCAGTCACCAGGGAGTTGGCACCTCTCTGTGAGAAGTAGGCGGCCCCTGCTTGCTGCTGAGGACAGGGAGATGAGATTACGTGCTTTGTGTGGGACTGCAACACATTTTATTCTGCACCAAAATCCCATGGTAATTCCTGTATTTTGATTGGATGGGAGGTGAGCGGAAGTAGAGGTCTGACCCTCGGCACCACTCCTGCAGGAGCCACTATTGGGAGCAACAACAAACTCCAATGTATTCTGTTTGGATTTTATAATAGACCAACACAAAGTAGCACTTCACTGTAAAATGAAAGGAGTCCACTTGTGAGTAATTTAATTGGAGTATAAATACAGCTGTTCTGTGAATTTTTCAGAGACTTGTTGGAGACCATTAGGAGACAAACATTGCCACAAGGAACGCACAAGTCTGATCATTATGGAGAAGATTAAAGCAGTGATAAACTGGCAAGTCTGGACATGAGAGGATCAATCAGAGCAGCCATAACGTTCGTGGTAGCTTTGGAGGAGACGTGACGATCCACAGCTCACCTCTTATGCACTCAAAAAGTCAATCAGACCTTTAGTATAGAAGAGTAGCAAGAAGAAAGACACATAATTGAATAAAGCCATTAGAAGTTTTGTTTAATGTGCTGTGAAGAAAACAGAGAGGAAAGAAGGGGCTACAAATGAATTAAAAGAATATGGAACTTTACCTTGAATTGACCTACATGCAAAATGCAAGATAAAGCAAAAAATCTTAACACTGAATTGCACCATCTCCACTGCAGTACATAGTGAAGCAGCTGTGGAAATGTTTTTTTCAGCATGTACAAGGAAGACAGATTGAGCTAAATACATGGCAACTCTGGTTGAAAATCTGTTGAGTGTAGCAAAACATTTGAGATTTGGTGGAAATTCACCTCTAAAATTGCTGTTCGTAGATGCCCAGCACTCAGTTTGTCTGAACTTGAGTTACTTTGCAAAGAATGCTGTACAAAGATGGTGAAGATATAACCCATAAAGGCACTGAGCTCCATTAAGTTAATCTGCTTTGAGTTAATCTATCACATAAAATCTCAATAAAACATACTGAACTATTGCAGTTGTACATAAACATTAGTTGGAAAAGGTGTGAATACTTTTTCAAGGCACTGAATAAATGACAAATTCTAACATACAACCTGTAGGTTTGCTTCTAATCAGTTGAGTATAAATTTTGAGGGAACTTTAGTAAAATATGCATGGGAGTAGTTGCACATGATTGGGTGTGTGATTGTGCATCTGTGTCTTAACTTATTAGACAGCCATTTGGCATTTAGCAGGGAGCTTGGGAGATTTTGATGCATGTTGTGTGAATCCCTCTGTGTGCGTGCTTGTGTATATATGCATGTGAGTTTGAACTCATACGTGAACAGAGGTGCATTAAAAGCACGTCTGGCCTCTGAGGAGAGACAGAGCGCCTGAAATAAAATGAGACTTAGATCAGCAGGTTCTGTTTCTGGCACTATTTGCTCCATTAAGATCATTTGAATAGTGATTGTGTATCCGATTGTAACCAAGCCTAAAGAGAATCATTGTTTAATGCAGTCAGCGTGCAGCTCTTTTGGCATGAAGGCTTTTATGAGCACGAATCCTTGTTAAACTAACTTTGGTGGTAAGAGAATTCGACGGCTTACCAACTTTAATCCTTTTTCATATTTATGAGATTCTGTTTTTATGCTTTTTCTGTGTCTATATACATGTTTCAGAAAGATAAACGTGTTTAGCCCTAAAATAAATAGCAAATAATTGAATTTCAGGGATGTGCAGGATGAGAGAGAAAAAAAAATGGTGGCAACGACAGAGTGAGATTAGAACAAGCAAATTCAGAGGGGAATGAAAGATGGATTAGCGGAGAAGATATTGAAAGAGAAAGCAGATGTCTCACTCAGGTGGCCATTATGTCTTGCAACAGATTCAACAGAATCGTGGGGACATGTCATAGAAAACCAGAGTCTTTTCACCTCCTACAACTTGATCACCATGGTGATGCATTGTTCATTTGTGCCTCATTACCTGCTCTTAGGTCAGCATGCTCTGCAACATCTTGCTGAGACGAAGGGGGCAGCGCCTTTCTGACAGGATGGTGATGGATGTTGACGGAGGGGGCAAGGAGCAAGATTGGGTGTCCTGATTAGGAGAAAGGTAGATGAAAAAAAGAGAGGTTGAGCTCAGTTTGATCTTTTGTAGCCATGCGAGGAAAAAAAATAATAAATCGCTGGGCACAACATAGCAGAAAAATGCATAATAACTGAAGCTGGATAATAACTGAACTCTGCAAAGTCAAGATATATATTTTTCTGCCCCTATTATTGACATAAATTTAAGCTCATCTCTAATGCATGAGACATTAAAAAGACTTCATAAAAATGAAATTAAAGGACCAAAGAAGATCAGCTCATCACTCACCACAGTGTCCCACATTTACACTTGGACTTTTAAATCTTTAATAAGGGCCTCCAGGCATGTTTTCAGACACCGAACACTTACATTCACCACAGGAGGCCAAACAACTAACTTCTATACTCGTACCATATTCTGCAAAAGTTGTCAGAACTTTTCAAAAGCTCAAAGATAAAACAAATATATGGCATATTTTCATGAGTGAGTCTTATATATACAGTATTTTGCTCAAAAACATCTGCATAAAAAGTGTTTGTCTCCTTGCAGATTTTTGGGGGTTTTGCTTTTTACCACACTTATTTCATCAAGTAAATTGTAATAACAGTTCCACTGTTCCATATTTTTTCCATATGTGCACAGTTGCTTTTATGACTTCTTTAATAAGGCCTTGTGACCCTTCCAGGCTTATAAATGTCAATAACGTCTCAACTTCTCTTAAATTTCTTTAGACTGGCGCATGATGCGTTTCATTTTGAAGATCTTTCTATCTATCCTATTTGTTTTCATAATGCCTCTATTTAAAAAAATAGAAACAAATCAGTGGGGCACAAATTTTTGCCAGCACTGTCTCAGCCAGGGTTTTTTCATAATGCATCTGTAAGGTGTAATTACCTTGGTTTGTGGCACCATTTCCTCTGTAAAATATGTTAAGTTCTGCTGAACAGTTTTAGTATTGCATGGATCAGCTTTGTTTTTTGTTGTTGTTTTTTTTGCAATTTCACCAATTCAGCTATAAGGTAATTGCAAAATAATCCGCATTTTAAGCCCTTCTTGCTTTGTACAAAAAATTTTTCCTTTGTCACTAGATATACCACAAAGTAAATTGGGATTGATTTATCTGCACCACCTGATCAGTTTCAAAATCAAAGCTCAGGGGAAATAATCTACACAAAAATACCCCCCCCCCCAAAAAAAGCACACACCTACATACACGCACGCACACAAGCAGTAAAACTGTTATAGGTTATTGACAAAGATTCTCTCAACAGATAATGCACAAAAGGTGCACAGAATGTTTTTCCAAACAGAAAAAAAAAACATTGACTGTACTTATTTTAGCCTCTCATCAACGTCTTGAACATCTTGACGTTCCAGATCCTAAACACACAGCCCGTATCAGCTTTTTCTCTGAGGATAAAACCAGCATGAGTAGTATTTTCTCATCAGCAAGGTGATCCAGAAACACAGCATACTTTATCATCTTTTGTCACGTTTCAACTCAAAACATGCATGTATTTTAGTTAATGCAGATGAGATGGAAAAGGAAAAGGGGAAAGTTTGATAAAGCTTGGCTGGAGTTCAAGTCTTTTGGAATAAGAAGGTGTTGTACTGAGATATGAAGGTGGAGGAGTTTAGGCTTGGTCTTTCCCCAAAAATATTCTTTTATAATCCCTCCTATTGGAATTTTACATTATAAACCAACAAAAAGTATGTAAAAGCATCCATTATTTCAAAATGTTTTCAAAAACAAATATGAAAATGTTATGACATAGATCCATGTATCCATCTTTACTCTGGTACGTCTAAATAAAAAATACACTATATCCAATTTCCTTCAGAATTCACCTAAACAGAAAATGTGCCTGTATCTAATTTATACTCTGTGAAGGCATGGGGATTCATAAACAATAATGTTTCAGGAAAAATTGTTGAACAAACAGCATCACAAAGACTAATTTATACATCATAGATGTCAAGAATAAAGTTGTGGAAATGCATGTAAAATGCCAAAGATGGTGAAAAACTAATTGTACAAAAGATCTGCAGCAAAAGCTGGATTTACATAGGAACTCTGGGATCCTAAATATAAATACACTTTTTTTCTTCAGTTTTTCAATTTGTACAAAATATTGGCAAAGTTACATCTGTTTCCTTCCACTTGTTTGTGTTGCTAAGTGAAATAAAATGCCAACCAAAATACATCAAAGTTCTTGGTTTTAATGTGCAAGTACTATATTAACAGCGGATGGATATGCAACGTTTATTTAAGTTTAATTTATTATGTAAATTGGCCAGAAGAAAATTTAAAGAAGAAAATGAAAGAAGTCGGATTATTAAGCAGACTGTGCTTCGGCATGCTTCCAACTAGCATGCATTCCGATGCAACTTCGTACTCCTACGGCTTTCCCTCTCTCCAGAACAGCTACTGACAGCTCCTGCTGTGGTTTAGGAAAGCCTCTCCTGCCACTGCTGCAGACACCAGTTGAACCTGTTGGACTGTGGAAGTGGAAAAACAGATTATCCAAACAGAGGAGAGGAGATGAGACATCAGCCACAGTCTCCTCCTCCAGAGCTCAACAGTCAAGATGTCGAGCAAGCTTGTGCTGAGCAGCCCAGAGCGCTGAAACACTGAGCACGCTCTTCACAATACACAACACTCAGCTACGTATAAAGACTCCATGTATACTCATTGAACTTGGTTCATATGTAAAACATTCCAGTTTGTTGAATGCTCTTGCGATCAAGATAAAAAAATAACCAAAAAAAATGACCCAGCGGAGTTGGTTTGATTAGAGTGTAATATCGACACATCTCGTGTAAAAACATGTATGTGAATGTTGCAGTGCAGAGGAGTGGAGTCGTAGTGTTATCACTCAACTTCACATTTTAAAAAAATGAGCCTTAATTGACGATATCGCATTTATTCTGCTGCTATTGCTGTTCCCACTTCTTCTGTTGAAATGAGGACGTGTTGCTTTTTGACTGAGTCAGACGTCACAGCAGCAACATTCTGATTTGTCACTTTATCTCACATTAATCCATACGTCATCATTTAATGTGTGAGAGTCTGTATGGCAGGAATACGTTGCCAGTGTTACTATCAAAGAAGAATTATTTATGGTTGGGTGAAGATGTCTTGCTGAGAAAGGTTTGCAGGCAACATCACCCTGTCAACACTCATACAGTGTAAGGGAGGAACATGCAGTTGCTTGTGGACAATCTTCACTGTTATATCTGCCTATGAAATTAAATGCACTTTAATTGTAAGAATCAGTCATTATCTCTAATTTAGAAGGCTAAATATATATTTAAAAAATGACCTTGATATTTATCCTTCAGTCAAGTATTTAAACATTACAAACTACTATGTAGGAATTTTAGGATCAAAGCTGCGAATGACCAGAAAAATTAAAATAAACTCCTAACAATGTTGTTCAGTACAAACAAATGTCATCATTTTCTATGCTGCCCTAAAGATATAATGATTTCAAGCTGGTCACATTAAATTTTTTGAAACAGAATATTTATTGCTTATAATTTTTTATTTCATACTGCTTTATATACCCTTGCATCAAAAAAGTGATTTTAAAACCAATTAAATACATTATTCATTCCGTCAGATTAAGATTTTACAATAGTCATGTTTTTATTGACTATTTAAGCAGATTCCAACCAGTTCTATTTCATTTTGTTTCATAAAGAAACGTTTTATTCCTTAACAGTGACTTTCTCTTAGAATAACAGAGATTTGGTTTTATTTTGCGAAGGTGACATTCAGCTTGGTTGCATAATCACACACCAATCATTTGAGAATCTGCTAAATCCAGGTTTCTTGCATTTTAAACACACTCTGACACTCTGTTTTGTCACTGACAATCTTACAAGTCGTTCTCGTAGTTTTCTCTCAGCCCGGCAGACCTGAGCTTTGACTGCTATGAACTAGAACAAATATAATTTTCTTACTCAGTTTTGGTTTACATTAGCATTCAGAGAAGTAGCCCGGTGTTTTGACCGTCCACGGTTACTGATTACTGAGACAAGAGTCGGAATATTTATCATGCTTTGAAATTTGCATCCCCTGACCTTTTCTAATGATCCAGGATTAGACCCAACAAGTTAATTAAGGCCAGACATCACTTGGGATACTCACATGTTTTTATAGTATCACTTTCTTATTTAAAAAAAATACAACTTGAAGATTTCTATAAACGCGGAATATAAACATGTATCTTGAACTAACTGCTATTGAATATTAACTCATCCTTTCTCTGTACTATTATACCCCTAACACTTATTCTCAGTCCAAGTAAAGACATGTAAAAATATTGTAAACAAATTCAAATTTACTTATTTAGTTGGTCAAAATATTTCAAATTACTAAGTACTTATTTTTAATAAGTTCATTGGTGCCACTTTTGTTGGCACCCGTAACAATTCCTATAAATTTGATTAAAATAAACCTTTTTTAATGTATATTTCCCTTCTTGAAACTTTACCAAGATTGTCATATTACTTGTCTGTTTCAATGATAAACACAAGGTGTTTCAAAAGCTGCTTTTCAGAACTGAAAAAGCAAGAGAATATCTCAATGAAGTAAGGATGACATACTGTATTTCAAACTGTGCAAATCAGATAATCAATAAGAAATGTCTAATCGCATAAAATTGCCAATATCTGCAGTCAGAACAATTATGTTTTTATAGGTCTATTCTATTTAGTACCTAATCTATTTACAGGTTTAAAATAGAGGACCTTAAAGGTTGATACAATGACAAAAGATCTTTAATATGTTTTGATTCCAAAGACCCTACCTAATAGAGTGCATGACAGTATCAACACTTTAAAGAAATTTTAAGTAAAACTGAAATATAAAGGATCACAGTGAGACTTTTAATAAATGAAGCATCCACAACATATACTCACACAGATCTTTTTTTATAACAAAATCAACAAGGTGAGCGAAAAAGAGAGTGCACAAGACACAACCAAGATCGAGATGATCTAGGGCAGTGGTTCGTTTTTTTTTTTTTATAGTAAATAACACTTCAGTGGATCGTTTTCAAAGTGCCTCTGAGAGATGGTAGCAAAACAGGGCTTCGATTTTTCGCCTTCAGTTAATATCCTTACACGTAAAGCTATGACATTAAGACAATAAAAGTAACTCCTGTGGTACTTGTAAGATAGTTGGAGAACCACAGATTTAGGGAAATGCTGTCCTTTGGGGAAGTGGGGCTTGTATAATGTAAAGTATTGAGAGGGGGTGTGCTGTTAAGTGTGGCATCTGTGATTTTGGGTTTTTAGTTCTTTTTTTGTGTGATTCTTTTCTGAATAAATAGACGTTTACACATTTTAACAAGCAATACCAAAAAAATAGGGTGTTGTAATTTGGTCAGTAAAACGGTAGAATGTAATTTTTACAAAGCCACATTTGTATGAGTCTTTTAGGATTAGAGGACATCATAACACAGCACAAGGCAGGCAATGACTCACAAAATAACAGGATCAAAGGCAATAACCCGCTACATGACTTGCATTATTGCTATGGCATTTCATGAGACCAGGAGGGCAATTAAAGAAAAAAATTACAGAACCTCCTGATGCTTGCTTCACATGCTTATGAAAACACATTATGCCAGCATATAAAGTAAAACCTTACTACCATTTGCAGGCCTTAGTGTCATTTACTTTATTATTTCTAAGGCAGATCTGTTTTCCTGTTTGTACTCCAAAAACAACAAAAAAAACATATTTCTGGAAAACAGGCGTAACAGAACAATACACTAAATTTTTCAGTTTCAAGTGAGCATTTCAAGTCAAATTATTCAGTGTGGTTTATTTTCTTCAACCAGAACAAGTGGATTTTCTTTCCGCTTCCTTAAAATCGTAATTATATTTCCATATTGGTTAAGAAAAAAAAAAAAAGGTTTTAATGCAGACTTCCTTCTGAACTCCTAAGAAGCTTCAGAGTCTCACACACCATCACTAAGCCACTGGTTGATGAGCTTTCAGTGGTGTGAAGGTGTATTGAGCAGAAGACAGAGTGAGCAGAGGTCAAGTAGTACCGTGACTTATCTATTCCTGCCTGAGCAGACTGTGATATGCATACAATGATGAAATCTTGTGTAGGGCGACTCAAAGACACCACTACCCGACTGTTACCAACTCTAATTAGCTTTTCCACCAGGACTTCATTTCACATGGTCTTTTTTGTTAGATTGACACTCTCGGGTAGAAGGTAGAAAGGTCTAATATTACTTGGACGTAATTAGTGTGGTCCCTGTTATGGAACCTCGAGGGTCCTTGAGGACAGTACTAAATCTGAGTTTTTACTTTTGACCCTCGTGATTAAAGACAACTGTCACTGAAAGGTTTTGGCTTCTTTACTTACACTTCTTGTTAGTGAAAGTCTCTCTCCTGTCCAGGTATTGTATGGAGGATCACATATGTGTATACATTCACCTAAGGTTGCACACAAGCCAACAATATTTGTTGCGATCAGTTAAGAAGAGTTGATAGATTTTTAAACAGGGCTGGAGTCAGGGTTTGACAAGGACTATTCCAGAAGCTTATTGTTAGCATCTTTTATCCATTGGAAAACCTTTTTATGGTTATTTGACCTGATTGTGCTGTTAAAACATCCAATCGTAACACATTTTAAACCATCTGATCCAAACTGTTACCCTCAGATAAGTGTGAACTGTTTAAGTTATTGAAAACACAGGAACCACCAAGACCTAAGCCTTTTATATACTGGAATATGCTGGAACACCAATGTCAGTAAACTGGTTTTAAAATAAATAAAGAAGGCTAACAATAAACTTCCAGGAAAGCATTTCCTTCAAATATCCATCCAGAATTATGCCTGAAGCTTGATAATGGAGACAAAAAGTGTGTGGGTGAAGTGCTCTTTGTTTTCTATATGTGAATTTAGGAAATTCTACAATAATTTCAAACAGTTCATGCTTTTTTACATTCATAAAAGTTGTCTGTTATATTACTACTTTGTTAAAAAAGAATCTATACAAATAGATAGTTAACATACCCAAATTAATATGACATTAAACTCAATGATGGGCGTATATGAACTTCTGACTGAAACTGTAACAAAACCTGAAGAGTTTTGTTATTTCAGTTAGGATAGAGCAGAATAAAAGCAGCAACCAGCCGTCATACAAAATAAGGCCAAGAGATAAGTGTTGAATGTGACCATAAATAGCCTTTTGAGGCTTTTTACAAAAAAAAACTTTCTCAGACCTTGACTTCTGTGTGGATAATTTTGATGCACTCAGGTTCCTCTTATACACATAACTTTCACTTTAATGGTGTCAAACACATAAGGCCTTATAGGCCTAAAGCAGTGAAAGCTGACTGAAAATGCAAAAGCCTCATTAGAAGCCAGATGGTACCACATCTGTATGTTACATTTACTTGATTTGATTAAAAAAAAAACAAAAAACAAATAAGATGAACTAAGAGGAAATGTCATTGTCTAATTTTAAATCAGACTGAAAATTTTGGGTTAGTTAGAATTACTGAATTATTTATATTTACCAAAGACTTCAAAAATCCACAAGACATTTTGTAGACATTGAAACTTCAATCATGATTTTGTGATGGTTACTTCAAAACATAGATTTTGTTTTCCTGAAGACACTGAAACTCATTTGGCTGTGTGCTCAGGGTCCGGATTCATTTTGAAGGCCAACCTGCTGATACGTTAGCTTATTTGTGAAGCGGACCAGTCATTTCTGCAACGAAACAGTCCTGCTACATAAGTCCACCAACACCGCACCTTTACAGTCGGGGTAATGATCAGAAGCTTGCAAGATTTTTGCCTTTTTTGGTCACACATTACAATAATCAGTAAAGTCAAACTACACATTTTTAGTTCAGATTTGAACATCTTCACAAAGTTTTTGGAAATTGGGAGAGATCGCCTACTAATTTCTGAGTAGAAGCTTTCAATAGCCAGGTTGCACAACGGGAGGAGAGATTTTTCTCTGTAAAAACATCTTCTCAGACAGATGGGAGTAAGTCTGGGAAATGTGTCTTGGTGTCATCTCACGCCTTTGTTAAACTGCAGAAATGAAGATGAGCGCCGATTTTAGGGTACCATTTAAGAGCTGTCAAATTTCCCTCAAACAACCTGAGCAGCATAAGCTGAACGTTTTGAAGAAAAGCTGGTACTTGATGGTGAAATATGTGATTGACTGTGCTGCTATCAGCAGGCACAATGCACTAAAGTGAGGGGAAGAAATTACAGCCTGAGAAGGAATGAGAGCAGAAGATGACAGAAAATTATTTAAAAGCAGATTCAAAATATTGCCTCTCACATAATGGTGACGCTCCAACTTGTATCACTACACTGCTTCTCCAGAGTTGGGTTTTAATTTTTTAGCAGACCTAACCAAAACTTGTAAATTAGTAATAAGACATTGAACTAGATGATTTTCCTGGATAATAAATGATTGTATAGGAATTTTGTTGAAATTGGCATGCCCTCATGATGCTTCTGAGTTAAATGTCTGACTCATAAATTTGCGAAGACAGGTAGCACAGACAGAAGGTCCTATTCTGGAAATCCTAACAGCCTATAAATCTCTGTTTTATTGATGTGCTCCATTATCTTGTGAATTTTCTGAACTCATTGCCTCTTAAATTTGACACTTAGTTTTGATTGGTGAGTCAATTCATGTCCCGAAGTCATGTTTTAACGATTTTTGTTTTAATCTGCAATTCATAATTTCTAGGATTTTTACTCAAACATTTAAAAGAGCAACATGAAAATGAAAACCTCAACAGTTTTTTTTTTCCCTGTGACTTGGGTACACAAAGACATCGTTGCAATAAGCCACGCATAAAATAATTAAATGCTTAGAATCTCTGCTTTTTTCAGCCCAATTAAAGTTTAATTTGTGGCTTGAAAATCAATTTACTCTCATGCGTAAGCCACAACATCAAATCAAAGCAATATGTGTTTGCTTTTCAGCGTGTTTCACTCATCCTCCAAATCAAATAAGTGGATCAGATGCAGAAAAGAGTGGAGCTAAATGAATATCTGCTTGCAGGCTTGCAGAAGCACTGATTCGGTAAACAAGTAAACATAGTTTTAGTAGTAGAGAGGATGTTAGATAATCAAGCAAGAGAGGGTTTTGGAGTGTAGATAACTTCACTGCAACCAAATGAAAAATATATTTAAATAACAGAAAAGATTAACTAAACTGAGCTTTAACATTCAAGACAAAGGCAAACTAACTCCTGTGGCATTCTTAAGCACGGTGGCAAATTCTGATGTGGTTCCCATTTTTCTGTAATGCCAGGATGCATCCATCCGTATCGTTACTTATCCTTACAGGGTCAAGGAGGGCCTGGTGATTGTCTCCACCGGTCACAGAGTGAGAGGCGGTTATTATTAAACTGTGAGGGGAAGCAGGAGTACCTGGAGAAAACCCATGCATTGCAGGAAACAAAGCCAGGATGATCTCTATGCTTCCTCTGTTCTGAAGATGAAATGATGAAAACAACTCCGTCCGCCCATCCGCCCGTCCGTCCATCCAATGACTTCTACCATCTTTTTCCAGGACAGATGTTTTGAACATTTCCAAATACTAACAATCAATCAAGGCTAAATAAGGTCACTGACTGGCCAACTGCAAACTGTCACAAAAAGAAATTCAGCTTAGCAACGAGCTGCAGGTGCATGTAACATATTTTTGTGCGCAAGTGTGTCTTTGTTAAAATTGGACATTGGAGACATCTGTCCCTGCAGAATCCACCAAGGAGGATGTTTTTTTTTTTACTTGTACTCCTTTCTTTTTGTTTACCCCATTGTATGTCTGTCATTGGGACAAGATGCAATTAGAAAACCTACAAGCACAGCCAGGTTCAGACTCAGTTCACTGATGAAGTTAATCTTAACAAAGGTGCCAAAAAGTAGGACAAAGCTGTCAGTTTGAGAGAAGATGATATCAGAAGCAGCAGGTAGGCTGTCAGATCTGGTGCTGCAGCCCTCTGGCGTTGTAGTGATAGATTTACACTCGCCTCACTTTCTGACCTTTTTCATTCTTACCACAGAAGCTGCGGACGCCCACATTTTTCTGTCCTTTCATTTCAGCCTCCCTCTCTCCTCTCATCCTGCTGACTCTCTCTTCCAGAACCCATAAGCAGTACAAAGATTCCCAAGTGGGTCTTTTGCACATCTTTTTGTTCATTAGAGAAGAGCTTGATCTGATTTGACCGCTGAGCTCCACTGGATGAAGAAGAAAAGAGAAGGAAGCATAGAAGAGTTAATTCATCCTTACTTTTTGTCTTTTGTTCTACATAGTTCTTTAAAAGAGGAAACATAGACTATTTTTTTCTTCCTGGAAAGCCAGTCTGGGCTGGAAAACCGAGAAACACTTGACTCTGCTTCTTTGTAATCACTCAGGGTTTTCTAGGAAGCATCAAAAGCTAAAAAGACTTTCTGTCTTGGTTTAAATCTTTTAAATGTTTTATATCTTTTTTTAATTCCCTCTGCTCTGTTACATGATCCAAAATTGCAATCATTTGCCACTCATCCTTGCACCCTTGCTGTCTTTTTCTCCTTCCTTACCTTTTACGCTCCTCTCTCACTTTAAGAATGGCTTAGTTGGAACTCTCCTCCCAGCACCAGTGACCCAATTACTCTAAGTTGTCCCTCCATGGTAGGATGTAGCAGTGTCCCTCCCTGGGGACCTATCCTGCAGCACATAGACGATCCATCACTCTTCTCCACCACCTCCCTCGTGCTGCGTTTATTAGTGTCTCTCGCACATAGTCTCTCCCAACACATCCGCAGACCTCTTTAAATGGGCTCTAAAGCAGACATCTGCATCAATAAAACACAGATGCATGCATAAGTAAACATATTCCAGGGTTTTAATGTGTACGCATTTAAATAGTGTCATACAGGTGCTGTTAGATGATTACTGGTGGGCATTTGACACTTGTTCGCAAATATTTCTTTTTGCTCTGACACCCCGTCACACCTCCACTTCTCGTTTGTATAATCCTGTTTGGGCTTCTCACAATCCTGTCATTGGGATTTAATGAAGGGGGAGGCGTCGCAAAGTCGGTGCGACACCATTAATTTGCAAAAGTCACCTTCCTCCGCTGCTGGTGATGGAGAAGAAAATACCTGTTGTAAATAGATGCTGGCAGGTGCCCATAAAGTATCTTCATTAATCTGTTTACAAGAAAGTTGGTGACAGAAATCGGTCACAACTGAAGTACTGTAGGGTCTATGTAAATCAGCACTTCAGACTTCATCTTCATATGAAGAACATCATCATCAGTTGTGCTGTAATGTTTTTAATCAGTATTTTGAATCTTTAAAATATGCAAAATCATGTGCAGGTCTCCTGTGCATACATTAAAAAAGGACAAACCAAATGATCCATAATCAGAGCTGGAAGTGCCTGAAGTGTTAACCAATGATGCAGGTTTTGTGCAGAGCTAAGATGCCTTAAACGTAAACCACTCGCCTCATATACCCCTTTAAAATTTTTTAGATGAGTTTGCTTTCTGCATTATCAGCAGACGTTCTACTGCAGAATGCCCCCTATATGCTGTGCTTGTTAGGATCTTGGGTTATTTGAGTTTCTTTTGGGTTTTGTCATTATTTGTGTTCCTTAGTTTCTTTTCTATATCAGTTCTGCCTTGTTTCCATTTTTACTTTAGCTTAATGATTCTAGTTGTAGTTTATTTTTTGTGTCTAGTCCTTAGTTATTCCTTGTTACTCTAGTTTTATTATGTTTTTAAGTCTAATTATACATTAGTTTTAGATAAATTTTCTTGTCCCTTGTACTCTCCCTCGTCCTTGTGCCGCGCTCTCTCTCTCTCCTTCTCTTTCTACCTCTCTCTCTTTCTCCTGCAGCCCATTAGCTCATCAGTCCGGGTCTGACTTATACTGTGTTTCAGTTATGGTTGGAACTGGGAAATTTTGACTTTCCAGTTGAATGAATGTAGCTTTAATGCTTTCAGCAATAGGATTTGTGATATATTGGCTTCTGCAGTATAATACACCCATGAAGGAATGCTGTTGAACATCAAGATCATGCATTTTCAATTAAAGAGCAAGATTTCTTGTGCACTAACACAGATATTGGAAAGCTCATCCTTAATGCATAGCTTATCTTTCAATCTCACAGTCAGACCTGTCACCGCCCATAAGGTTGCAGTCGGGTTTCTAGTCACTTGCATGTGGATCTATGTAAATCAGCACTTCAGACTTCATTTAGTTTCTTGTAGCTGTCTGACCTGTTGCTCATAAATGCACAGTATGTGCACCAGATGGACAACTTGTCTGTATTTGGTTTGGTGCTTAGCAAGTAGAGTGCTGTGGACTAATGTAGCTTTGTAGTTAGCCTGCTGAGAAAAGGTGGAGTTCCGAGAGAAATCCTGTCCTCCAGGATATACTCAGAAAGTAAGGAGAGAAAAAAAAAACACAGCTAAAATTGACAAATATGTTTGTTGAACAACCAAATGAATTTTGGGAGGGCATATGACAATATTTACAGTTGATTATGCAAACAAATTTTAATAATTTGCATTCTGTTATGTTGCCAACAGTGTAGTGATATTAATGGTTTTATGCTAATTACTATAATTACATGTACAAGCCAAATAGAATCCCTCTGTTGACAGATTAGCACTGAACACCAGATAAAAATTCTTGTTGATCTCATGCCAAGCACAATTTTTTTCATAAAAATTAATGCATGAGATGTGTTTGTTTCTTTTAGCTTTTCAAAATCTGTAGCAGAGACTGTGTATAGGAGTCAGAGTGTTCCTGAATCAATGTTCTATTAGAATTTTAATCACATATGAATCATCCATACAGCTGATATGTAACTTTTTTTTTCTTTTTCTGCTGATCTACTTAAGGGCTCATTGAGACAAACTTTTTAAAGCGTAAAATGTCAATATATTCTTAGAAACTTTAGCATTTATTTACTTAATTTAAATGCTGTTTTTGGTGGTCAGTTTGTTTTCACTTAACTAAAATGTTTGTTTATGATGGGTAATGAGACAGGCGTCTCCCAAATAGACAATGTAGAAGGAGAATTTACTTTGAAAAAAAAAATTATATGTTATTTGTTTTTTTTACATTTCATTCAAAAAAAAAAAAAAAAAAGCATTTCATAACCTTCTCAAAAATCAGTGGAAAAATCTAGTTTAAATCCATTTTAATAGCTCACCGGAGTTTCATAAAACTTTTATTGAGATTACACATTGCATGGAAAAATACAAATGAATTTGAGAAAATCCACTTGATTACAATAAAGAAAAGTCTGTATTTCCCAGGATACTTTAATTAAATTTACAGACTTTTCAAATACATTAAGCAGCTTTGTTCCGCTTCCAAAGTGCATAATCGCATGAATAAAACATTTATGATTTTAAATGAGATTGGCCAGAAAAATCCACAAATCATAAATGAATAGAACAGATTTCCTGCCTTGTTTAATCAAACTTTAGCAGTATTGATGCCTGTCCATTCCAGACCATATTTCTGACTAAGCAATCTTTGCTAAGCCGCTCAGGAAGGTCTCAGTACATATTTAACAACAGTTTTAGCAACATGACGTGCAGAAGAAACAGCCCTGGCTCCAGCACAGCATTAACCCACGTCCCAGTGTGTGACAGTTTGTGGCTGTTTGCCTTTCTCAGCATCCAACAACTCTGTCAGATCAGCAAAGGAAGTAAAGCAAATGGGCTATGTTGTGGAAACATGATTATCTCCCAGCTAGAAACTAGACCAGTCAATAAACACTGATGGATCAATGGAGACCACCGGGGACGGAGTTCCATCCCTAATTCTGGGTATTAGTTTAATGATCAGAGCTGCTGACACAGGTTTCGATTGAGTTTAGCCACTACATCCCGCTGAACCTCTCATGCTTGCAGAACAGGTTCCTTTCTCTCTCCTTTTTCCTGAATGTGTGGGTGTCTATTATTTTCCTGTCTATAATTCTTTATGTGTCACTTTTCTCCCTTCTGGGTGTGGCGTTTCTTGTGTTTCTTGTGGCTTTCAGGCACCGCGGTGATTGACAGATGCTGAAAAGGAAGGCAGAAAGGTTATCAGCCCATCTGACAATCAAAGCCTGCTTGAAGCAGCAGCAGCAGCAGCACAAGCCTTGCACAGAAAATGGCCCTGTAATAAGAAGAAAAACACAAAGTGTCGTTCGATGAAGGTTGTTTCTCTTATCCCTTTTACAAACTCATGATATCACAAATTAAAAAAAAGCTTTTAATAACACGGGAGCGAAACAAATATGCATAGTCGGTTGTAGAGTAGAGGCAGGGTTAGCTAAACATAGCTTTAAAGCTCATAGGGACATTGTCAAGAGAGAAAAACTCTGTTCTCCGTGTTAACTCAGTGTGGCATTTTTCCAAGCAGGTTTATTGGCTGAACCTTGGAAATATTTCTTGTTGAGCATGACAGAGATTATTTAAGGAGTTTTGACAAAACAATCATATATTCCTTCCAAAAATAAATCTTTCATATTGGATTTTCTGCTGCTCAACCTTTTTTCCCCTCGTCTTGCCTGCCTCACGGACCGTCCATGACTAAGCAGGGGATTTGGCTGCTGTCACTGGTTGTGAGGTTTCTCTGGATAAACATATTGGAATGAAGATTCCCAGATGGCGTTTGACTAGGAAGTTGGAAAGTTTTCTTGGTCCACAGAAAATGGAAGTCATTGCATTGTTTGTGACTTTTTAAAAGCTTTGAACAAAATGGAAATTGTAGGAATTGTAGGAAAACGATCTGGTGAATTTGTTACTTTCTGACATATTTTTAAAGATTTCAAACCATTGGAACTATATTAGATAGAAGGAAACTGTTTAAAATCCTAGGTTTTTGCAATCTTGGTACATGTTGCTTCTGGAAAAAAGTCCATTACTACTATTAAGAGATGATGTGTGGATCCATGTCTGCTGGTGGTTTGGTGTTGCTGTTCTACAATCCTTGTGGGCTTTACAGAAATAATAAATGAAATATTTTAAGTATTGCAGGCTATAAACTGCTATGGGAATAATGGGGTTAGCATAGCATCAGGACTATTGTTACCCAAACTAAAATTCAAGCTATGTGGTGCAATATAAAAAAAGCCACTTTTTCATCTCCAATTTCATCTTCATTTGGAGATTAAATTATAAAATTTCATCTCCAAATATTGCAATTTTTAGATGTAATTATGAAGAAGATAACCAAGGATTTTTAAAAATATGAATAGAATTCCATTCACATTTTGGGTTATTTAAGGTTTAACGTGTGAATGTGATTTATTTTTCAGAGTTAAAATAGTTATGTTCGTGGAGAGAGAGAAAAAAACCCCTTTGCTGTGGTACCGTACAGTGTTGTCCTTTTGTAGTGTGCTCAGTTTGAGCCAACTGTGTGGCTCGCAATTTACCGGGCAGTACAAGAACTCGCTGATTTATTCTTCTTGCATCAAACTTTAAGCCTTGAAGCTTGACAGGATTTTCTTTTTTTGTGAGTGGGCATGCAGCAAGCTCTGCCAGAAGAACATATTACTTTCCATGTAGAATGAGACCAAAAACACGAAAAAGCACACAAAACAAATATGGCAGACATAATGGTGTCTCTTTAGTACACATGGAAAGTTTGGCCTGTTGAAAGTACATATTCAAAAAAAAATAAATTGCACTGATCTTGTACCATATAAATGACTACAAGATTTTAGTCAAAAAAAACAACAACTTGCAACACCTGTGCTTCTAATCTGGTTGGAGACAAACTTACAAACTTTTCTAATTTTACTGAGAAGTACTCAAACTTACATGTACTGATATGAATAAGAGTGCCATATCCTTCCTTTTGATTAATAAAACTATTATATTTGAGAACTATGTTTCAGCAATCCGTTTGAAAAGTCAATATCAACACAGGCACAATCTGATTGAAAAAGGAATTTTGTTTTACAGATATTGATGTTATTGTGTGAGAGTGTAATGAAGTCATTCCTTATCCTTGACACACATGGACTTCAAATTTCAGAAGAGATGCCTCGGTATTCACTTCCCACACCTACACGTGAAGTAGGCTGCATTATTTTCTAAGAAACACGTTTCTCTGAACTCATTTTTTCAGTACAACAGCTTTCTACATGTTCATTCATGACACCACATCAGTCACTTTACTCCCGTGTAGTCAGAAAACAAACCTGGTGATAGATAACTTCCCTTTTTAAGATTATATGCAATACTTTTTCTCAATAGGAAAGAGGTTTGCAGTGTTGTTTTATTGTCTGGATTGATAAATCTCAAAGCGAAACAAAACTAGTGTATAATCAATCCAGTTAGGAGAGGTAGCTTGTGTTTTGTTCGGGTCAAGTTTCAAAGCTTTCTTCAAAAGTCATCAACTGTGAGGACTGTCCCTGATGCTAATCCTCTCTTCTTTTCGAAACAGTCCATGTTCTTTTAGTGCTCTGAAACATATCACATTTCAAACAGTCTATGTAGTGCATCCTCAAGGCACAAATTATGTCTCTGAGGCACAGACTGTTTCGGTCACACACCGTGCTGTCTGTAAACACTAACAGATGGCAGCAACAGCAAATGATGGCTGCCTGTTCCCCCAGATCCTCTTCTGGATGAGTCTCTGTGGCATTTCTCTACACCTCTCTGTTCCACCCCACTGTCCGCAGTAAGCCACAGTCTCATTTGTAAAAGGAAAAAGATCTCCCTCTGCACGCTGGGTTCTTCTGTAAGGATAATTAAATAAATGGGAAAGATCATGTGAGCTCCCTCACTTTGATGTTACAAGGAAGTCATGCATTTCTGGTTCACTGTATTATTCCCATGCTGGGTTGCATATTCCGCGATATATGTGGGTTGTGTCAGTTTGCTTCGGAAACCCTACTTATTATAAAAATGAGAATGACTTTTGTATGTGACCTTGCATTTATGTGTTCGTCTCTACTCTAAACATATTACATCTTGCGCACATTTGTGTCTCTGTGCTGAGCACAGAAAGACACAGAATCCATTGACTTACTGCGTTAGACTCCCATCACACACAGTAGCTCCTGTTTTCCCAGCTCCCTCTCTACCTCATTATGGACTCACATAAGATTATCGGTGACATTTAGCCGTTATGCTCTGCCACTGTCTTATCCTGCCATAGTTTCCCAAGCATAATAGCCAATGCAAATGAGTAGGTTAAACACTGTGGTAAACTCTGGTATTGACCAGCCAGTATGGATGCAAGGAAGTCAAGGAAAACCCTTGCATAAGTAGATAATGTTAAGGATGAGAGACTGGGTCAAGCCAGGAATGTCTGAGATTATTGCTGCACTGGTGGTGACCTAAGATGGTTTTTCAGGAGGTGCTGAACCCCCTGAAATTTACAAAGTTCATGGCAAAGCATTTAACACACCGCGAGATGATGACCTCAGCATTTAAGGCAGGGGAGCATAAAGCAGCGTGACATTTGTGTCTGAGACACACAACTGCCTTGCTCTGCAACTGAACATGATAATTTCTCTTGTCAGGATGTAATTATCTGCTCCAGGCTCACCCAGTGTCCCCCACCAGCTCTTTCCTCCACCTCCCCAATTATGCTGCTCTGAGGGAAAAAGCTATCAGGGTATGAAGGCATGATGCCAGAGCCAGTGTTTAGCCTCCTGGAAACGTGTCCTCTCCCTGGATGTAGGACAGAAATGTTCTGTCATTGCTCGTTAATGGCGAGTGATTGTGATATTCTTTAAAGGTCTGATGTCTTTGGTCAGATGTTCACAGACCAATTGCAGTAATTCAAAGATGTCAGCTGGTATGAGACAAAGTAAGACGGAGGAAAAACTGAAGAAAACAGAAAGTAGAAAGGGAGGTGGGACTATGCAGACTTGTCTTAGTCACCATGGTGATCTCTTTAACACAAATCTGCCATACCTGCTGCTAACATCACTGCTTTACAGGACTATTTACTTTTGTGTCTTTGCACCAGTTATACGCACACCCTCACAAATGATTACAGAACACTGTGTAATCTATATGTAGTGTATGAGTGAATATTTTCAGTCAGTTTTAATGTACCTTGAGTGCTTGTAATACTTATGTTTGAGAGCTGATGTTTGGCATAAAAAAGCTGCTTAAAGGGGAGTATTCAGACACCTCTGTGTAGTAATTACTTTGAATTATTGTAACATTTTGAACTGAAAGGCCCTGCTGTTTTCATACGTGTTTTTCTGAGTGTTTCAACATGTTTGAAAGGATAAGGCTTCAGGGCAGATTACAGAACCTAATTTTTTTTTTTTTTTAATTTCCCCTACTTGTGGCACTGATGCTTTTGTGCTCAAGAGTTTGTATCTGGTAAAAGAGAAGATATGTCAGTTCAGAGTAGGGCAGAATGACCAGTGGCTAATGCCTGAGGGTGGGTGACATCTATGCAGCCTGACAAACTGAAACAAAACACCCGAGGATGCTTAGTCTGAGTCATCGAATGTGAAATAAGCCTGCTGATTGGCCAGCTTGTTTGAACACTATTCTCAATTTCTGCTGTGCCGTTCCCTTTTAAAACAGGGTTTGCAATGATTAATACATATGGAACGTTGCCCATTTTGGCAAAGATGTAGTTCCTGAAGACTACAAACAATATATTTTCAACCTTGGCTCAATGTTTTGCCAAAAGTCTCTAACAAAAATAGTTTATTCTGTCACTAATTCACCAGACCATGTGAGCTGGTCATAAATTGCCTTAAAAAGATTGACTGGTCAAGAAAAAATGTAAATAACCCAAAGGATGCAGCCCATAATATAATATGGCTTAAAGCTTTATAAATTTACTGGTTCCAGAAGATCAACACGGATTGTAATACATTGGTAGGAGCAAACGGCAGATAGTTATCATGCAAAACAAAAGGGCATATATACAGTATATATATATATATATATATATATATATATATATATATATATATATATATATATATATATATATATATATATATATATATATATTAACGTTTGAAACTATTCCACAGATGTTCTTCAGCATGTATTTCACAACATAGGAGAAGCTGGAAAAAAGTAAAAAGGACTAAAAGAAAAAGTTGCCAAAATGCCTCAGTGCATAACATAATGGCCAGATAAAAATAGAGATAGCAAATGTCGCTCCACTTTCAGTTTATGAAATGCACAATGATTGCTTTTGATTTATGTAATGAAGATGATAAAGTCAGGTGAATTGTTGAGAACAGTAACTTGGAGACCTGACAAACATGGCACCCTAAACAGTGATCTTAAAGCGTCCTGTGGCTTTAAGATATGGTGTATTTTAGTTAACATTCACACTAGGAAAGTCCTTTGGTCTGATTGTTTGGTTCAGTCCAAGAGCGGACTTTTTTTTTTTGTGCAAGAAGAATATAATTTGTAAACAAACCCATGTTTACAAACGATCACAGAGCACAGACCAGGAAAAACCCACTCTGGAAGTCCTTACTGCTCATTTGTGCTTTTATTACAACTGCGAACCCATTTTAAATGTCATGAGGAGCTTATTCAACATGTTCAGGCAGCTGCTTATGCAAGAAATGCAACCACCCAGGTGCATATGTATGCATGTCTGCTTATATATCATTGTATAATATGAAAGCTGTTATTTCTTTACATACTGGCAATAGAGGTACATAAGTCAGTTTGATTACTTGGTTCTCATAATATGAAGCTGTTTGGTTGTGGTGATTTGCCACATATTTACTGTTGGCATCAGATTGTTCATTTTAAGCTCATAAATTTCTTTTATTTGCATGTGTGTTTATGCTGGTAGGTTCCATCTCATTTTGTGTGTGAGACATCTGGTAATATTCTTCCTCCTGCATTCTAATCTCCTCATCAAACTGAAATGTTGTTTCCGCTGTTATTTCATTACATTCGTAGCCACGAGGTTGTTTTATACCAGTTAGAAACCAGTTAGAGTTACGTTGTGCTGCATTTAGTTTGGAAACTCTGCTCTAATCTCTGCTCTTGATTCCCCGTCTCCTTCCTGTGGCGGAGCGACAATCTGTCCACCAGAGTCCCGCCTCCTCTCCAGAATTAATCAGTTGTATAATTACCTGAATATGCAAATAATCTACATTTACCGCAGAACTCCTGTGTCTGCTCTTAAAATCTCTTGTTCAGTCTAAAAATGTTACCGCTTACATTTTTATAGATTTCTGCAGAAAAAAACAGCTTGCTACTTTACTGAGTTGTTTTAATGTGACTATGTGATACAGAAACCATTTGCTAAAAATGTTCTTCAGCTAATCAACAAAGGAAAATAATAAAAACTGAACTTATTTTTCAACCTTATGTCAGAAATCAAATTTGTTGGATAAATGTTTTGTCAGTCTAGCCGGTTTCCAGGTGTAGTATATTTCGACTGAAGTGTCCTACAGACGTGTTATGTATTCTTTGACACACAAGACAAAGGATCTATATGAAAACATAGACTCACGTGGTACCTGACTGACAGGAGAACTCTCAACAGGCCCTCGTCACCTTGGACAACTCCTGCAGCAATGTAATTCTCTGGGCTTTACACCTCTGTTGTTTGTACTTTAGTGAAAGTGTTGCTTTGGCCTCAAGGGATACCAAAAGGCTAAATACACACATACCCTCCAAACTTCCTCACACACACACACACACACCAATGGGTGTACTTAATGTAAACAGAGCACAGTTCGACAGGTCATGAAAATGTCAGCCAAGAAGGCATGTTTTTGAGCTTTGAAAATGCTCCAGTGAAATTCATAAACACACCATTAAATAAATAATGACGCTGTCAGAAGCAACTCACCACTCAAGCCACTGTATCCAGGCAAAGCTCTCTTCAAATCACACCTTCTTGTCATTTCTTTTGGTTGCACGGGGAATTAGACATAAATAGCCGTAAAAAGTAGAAAAGCATGCCCTTTTTTCTTTCAAAACATGGCTAGCCAAAGCAGGTTATTTGAACTGCACCATCAGTATTTCCTTTTCATCTTTGGGCAACATTCACTCTTTTGTTTCCAGTCACCAGTAATGTATCAGAAGGAGATTGATAGTGAAAGAAAACATGTATGTGGTTCTTGACTTGTGAAAATTTTCCCATTAAGCTAGTGGAAGAAGGATAAAATGTAACGTGTTGGAGAGTAGTGGGAAACATTTTGATGTACTGACCTACCAATTGGATCCTAAATGTCCATGCAATTGGAGAATACTATGTTTAAGCTCAAGAAGGCTGTTTATGAGATGATAAAATAATTAAGATCATTTGTGTTAAAAAAGACAACATTTACTCGTCATTCTCTGTCAGGTACTCATGTTGTCATGACACCCTGGTTGCAAAGGAGGAAAAAAAAGGATTTCTAGATAGTACTGGTGGCTTCCAGAATTACTCACATGAGAGATGTGTTCTATGTGGCAGAGTCAAGTAATCACGCTCTGGGAGATTTTTCTAAAATATAGCAATGGACCTTCAAGTTGCACAGGGGCATTAAGCTGGGGCTGACTAATTGGAAATGTTGTAGTGGTCATCCCTGTTGACTGAGGAGCTTTGTCCGTGCAGTGATGACTGGCTCTTTCAACAAAACAATGCTGCAGTTCACAACACACTTCTGGTTCCAGACTATGAATGCCCTTCGTGGATCCATTTCAATCACTTGGGGGCAAACTCACAATAAAAAAGAAAAGTTGGATAAAGACACCAAAAAACAGCTGAACTGTTCACTGCTGAATCATATTTTGGAACAATGTCAGTTCTGTATTATGTTTTTATAGGGCTATAGTGTTAAAATTTTGATCAACTAATGAATTGGCTTTTGGCTTAAAATCAGTTTTAAGCAGTTCCCCTTTGTGCTATGGTCAAAAAATCTGACTTCGACAGCGTTGTTTTTAAAAGACCTTTCCTCAATAATGACTCCTTTGTCACTCTCACCTAGTTTGTGGAGCACATTGTATTTCCTTTTAGTTCAAGATCTGCGAATACCAATAGAACTACCATGCTCAGTGTATGCAAAGTAAACGTGATGTGTTGGTACATTAAAACTTTTACAAAATTATTATTTTACTTAAAGTCTTTAATTATTCAATGCATTCAATGTAATCTAGTCCTCAGCAGCTCAGATTTCCTCCTCCTGTATTTTTTTAGAAACAGGAAAACGCTACCATTTACAGAAACACATCAAACTATCATAAAACACATGCCCTCCTACTTTTCACATCAAACAAGGATTTAAAAAGCCTTTTTTTGGTGACTTCTACCATTAAAATCTCCAGTAAGTGAGCTGCTGCTGCTTTAAATGTTCTAGCTGCAACATGGAGAGACGAGTTTCAAAACAGAAGAAACCTGCATCAGTTACAGTTACGGTGATTCTACAAAAGCAGAATATTTAAATTCCTGCTTCTGTAAATGTAAGTAAAGCTTTTGAGATCTGTAACAAAAGAGCAGGGGAGAACGAATGGAATTGAAAATCTTCCAAATGTCTTATTTCATGTACTGTTGGCAATCTACATTTGTGTTTTGTGTTCATATTGATATTTTTGCTGTTTGGTGATCTGCATCTGAATTTGGATTTCAAAAGAGAAGAGAAGCAGAAAGGCAGACAGATAAAATAGGGAAAATGTTTTAACCAAAATGCAAGAGACACAACCTTTTTGTAACTTCGAAAAGTCATGACAGAAATTCTTAGCACATGCATGTACTTTCTTTCTGCTATCTGCCTAAGAGAACAACTCCACCCAAAACCCCAAAGACTGACATTTTCAGGAGCTTACCATTTTTTGCTGTTGAGGCGATATGGTAACAGAGATAGAGGGTTCTGTTGCAGCTCATTGCCCAATGTCAATAGACAATTAGGCATTTACTGGATTCTACCCGCAAGCTAATTAGAGCTATGTAATTAGTAGAGGGAGAATCTTAAGTGTTCTCAAATGGAGCTCCAGATATCCACTTATGGAGTGCTGTGCTGTACGCTGGCCTGACAATCCAATCACAACTCCAACGACACCAAGACAAGCACTAAAGGTGCTTGAAAATGCTCAACTTGGCCCTGAGTCTGGATAAGAGGTGTTCAATAGTAACAAGCTGCTACTTGAGCCTGTACGGCATGCACTTTTTTCCATTAAAAAGAATCTCTGCTGCGGAACAGGGGGTTAGTAACAAGCCAGATGACACTGGGATTCTTCAGCTGCAATCTTTGCTGCCACAGTGAAGAGATTTATTGTTATTGTGGTAATTCCTTGGTGCTGTGACTTCCTGCATATTGGGTCAACTGCCACTCATTATTGGGCATCCAGAATCATGGAGTGATCATATGTCCTTGTGTGTTTGTGATTTCTCTCCCTCTCTTCCCTTCCCATTCCTTTGCTACATGCTGGTTTGTTATCAGCTCAAGTCATTGTCCTGATTTCAGGGATTTTCTTGACCCAGAGGCAGAAATGTTCTAAAAAGGTAAAAGGTTTATTTACAGAATGGCTCCAGGAAATGTGTAATGACTGAGGTCCAACTCTTAGGTTCATACAGTAATATCTGGAGGGCAGAGAGGAGTGATTAGGATTGAGAATCTGTGGCTAGACCTAAAAATTGATGTTTAAAGATAGTTGATATCCAATCTTGCCCTACGACAGACTGGCGACATGTCCAGGGTGTACCCCGCCTCTCGCAAAGGAACTTTAGCTGGAGATAGGAACCAGCACCCCTCCCAACCCACTAGGGATAAGGGTATACAGAAAATAGATGGATGGATGGATGGATGATATCCAATCTGATTTGGCTTGACTTATTGACTCTAAAAAATTTTATCTCAAGATGTATAAAACTGGTAAAGAGGTACACCCGAAATGAAACAAAGTACTGATCCAGGGCAATAAAAATATAGACTCTTGATGCTTTCTTAGTTTAAAAAAAGGAAAACTATTTTCTATTTTTCTTCCATAACACAATAATGACCCACCGTCTGTTGGTCTATCACCAAAACTCTTAATAAGATGCACTGACGTGTATGGCAATGCTGTGAAAAAATAAATCATAGAGCATTATTACTTTTGCAAACCACTGTACCTGTCCGCCTTCAGCCTCAGCCATCTCTGAATCATCCATTACTCCCTCTGCAGTGCTGACCTTCAAAACCCCAGTAAGACTAAATCCATTACTCACAAACTCTCAATTTACCTCAGAGCTAAACTAATCCAGATCGCCTTCTCCTTGGATCATTTCTTGGATCACTGGCTTCTTATATTTCACAATGTGTAGAATAAACTTTATGATAATTTTAATCTGTACTTCTCTGGGGTAGTCTTTCATAACTCCTAAATCATGACCGTTGGTGTCAGTATGATTCTGTCGCTGTGATGGTGCTTTAATTTTTCCAGCAGTCAGTGAACAGGATGGACAGGTTTCAAGTCCATCCTGTTCACAGACTGCTGGGAAAAGCTGCAGTCCTTAAGGGAGACTGAACCGAGTGAAGACAGTGTGAATGGCATGAACTTTTATACCACAACAAAAACGAGACAAAACTGAAGGTCATGTACAACACAAAATAGATTTTCAGAATTTGAGTTAAAAGCATTTGAACTTTTCTCAGTAAGTAATCGTCCAGGCCAGTGTCCTTGTAAACAATCTGGCAGCAGCTGACTAAACGACTTTTTGACCAGTCAAGACTCAACTTTATAAAATTACACATTCAGCTTATGCATCTTCCTCTTACCTCGTCTGATCTCCCAGCTCTTCTTTCTTTTTTGACTCACCCTTTCCACTTTCCCATGAGTTTTCTTTCAGAAATGCCTTTTTCGCACTGACGGACTCCAAGCTGTGATGCAAGAGTTTTCTAAAGTCTGGTATGTCTCTTTGGATCTATCTCTCCTTTACATCTCTCCATCCACCCAAACTCCTCCGTGTGAAGTGCACAAATCAACAATTCAGTCACATCTATGCCTTGCTCTCCACGTCCTGCCTATCAGTCAGGGGGCCCAAATTGGCAAATTCAGGCCAGCTGGGCTGCCAGCTGTCCGTCAAGCATCACTTTCTTGACAGCAGTGGATGAATGGATGGTGAAACCTGTATTGATCACAAAGTAATAACAACAGTGATACCTACATTTAATATGTTTCTTGAACATGTTAAAGAGAATTCTCATCAGTGTGATCAGAAGAAATGTAGATAAATGATAATTTAAACTACTTTGGGGGGGGGGGACATATCATGAGCTTCCAAAGTCTGTTTTTCAGTGTTCCTTCCTTCTCATGTTGTACTTTTTGTATTTAAAACCCCCTCAATAAAAACGTCTTTACAAAAGTAACCAATTTATATAATAGGCATCAAATTACTTTCTTTTTTTTTTAAGCTGAAGCACAATTTTGAAAACAGGGCCCAGTTTTCATAACACTTCACACAGTTCCATAAGTTTTACTTCTATTGTCAGCAACTATGAGAACAAAAACAAACTGTGCAGGCCTCCATGAGACTAATCCGAATCTCATGTCGATTACCTGCACCAGGTGGGAGCTGTTTTGGGCAAGTAGTAATATAATTCTGTTAAAAATTTGTACAGTGGGTTTTATTAGATATCATATGGTCATGTCATTTAAAGTGGATCTTTTTCTTTGTGGCACCTAAGACGTTAAAATCATTTCTTTCAAAAGCTCAATTTAGTTGATGAAAATAAATTATTAAACTGGTGAGAAAAGCTCTTTTTATCTGCTATGTATTGTAATATTGAATTTTACTATTATTCTCTCTCCTGATTAACTATTTCTTCAGATTGCAGCAGGTGTGATGCCTTTCTTTTAAATGATGCAAGCATGTAAAGAGAAATCTAGAAAAGGAGTGTTTTAAGCCTTGCATGCAAAAATTTTAAATTTTGTGACTTTGAGCTTTGTGCATAATGCAGAACAAAGCTTAGCTTTGAAAACTTTGAATATACTACTTCACCACACAAGAGATAATTCAAGAATAAGACTGTTGGGAAAGGGAAAAAAAAGATAATATATATTTTATTTCACTCATTTTAGCTTCTTATTAGCAACAAAAAAGACAAAAGAAAACAAACTGAATTGAATACCCTGGACTTTTCCGAAAGATTTTCCTGAATGACATTATTTCATTTCACAACATTAATTTCTATTTTCTTCTTGACTACTGGTTTATTAAAGTGCAATAATGAAGACTATTATTTCTACTTTGTGTGTATCTTAGTACATAATATCTCCGAAGCACAAGCAACAAGTCTGATCTGCTAGGTAGTGATAAGTGTTCACTTATTCGACAAACATTTTTTGACAGACTTCATGAAAAATCTTGAGTCCTTTCCATAAAACTCTTCTGTGACTTTTACCCTTGCCAGATGTTTTTAAAACCCATTCTGCTTTTTTTTTTATTTTTTTTTTTAATTACACAGCTCAAATGATTGGAGGAAGTTGTACAAACCAAAAGTAAAATTCCTCTCTAATGTCACCTTACAGGGTTAAAAGTTGAAAATAAAAATGTCCATGTTGGTGTAGAACATGACGTTTTGCAGGATTTCGCTCTGATCCCAAGATAAACTCTATACAGTGGTTTTAAAATTTTGATTTAAAAAAATTAACCCCTATTAGCAGTGACCTAAACTTGGCTTAACGTTAAAGCAATGGGTTTTATTTAGAGTGCAGCTTCAAGTGTGGATCTGTCTACTCCTGATAGAAGCCTCAGTTGCGCTTGTTATCACTAGACACCTCATAAGTGATTCCCAATTGGATGTTTTCCTGAACCAGGGCTCAGAAATCAGAGATTGAATGACTGTGAAACACCAGTGACCCTCCAGCAGTGTATCTAAATGACTGTGCCTCCTGCTGAACAGCAGTAACCTGCCAACAAACCCATTTACTGTTTGAAAAAGGGGGACGGGGACTGCCTGGACCTTATTAGACTCTCACAGAGGTGTCAGTGAACCTCTGTTCTCCCTTGTCGGTCAATCAAAGCCACTCCATGCTGGTAGCGCTGGCAGGGAATCTCGTTCACCTCTGACTCACAGAAGCTGTTTTCCATCCTAAGATTCGATGATAGGCTGAGTTATAAAGCACACCATGCGTTTTCATCTCCAGGAAATGTTAAACTTTATGAAAGCCGAGGGATATTTTTAACATACCGCATACAATTACTGAGTGACATTTATTATATTTATATTTAGCATAAAAGTATAGATCGTTCCTGTGAACTGTGTGATAATGATTGAGTCCAACACGCAGCAGGGATATAGCTGTGCAGCAAGTCGAGAGGAAATTCTGAGACAGAAAATCGTAGTGAGACTACTGAAGTAAAACTGAAAACAAAATTTGTTTGGACTAAAAAAGAAGTTGCAATTAAAATCGAACCTGCAGCAATGCTGTAAAGATTTCCGTGAGATTTGGGTCTGTTCTCAATAATGCATAAGTTTGGCTGAATGCATCTTTCTTCTTTAGCAATGAAGATTTTCACCGTTTCCAGTTCATCACTTTCAAGTCTGTTGTGTTGCTGTGTCTGTAATCATCTGATTCCCACAAAATGTTTGTTTGTGTTATTTCACCTTTAGTCAGTGTATGCTGCCCACAACACTCAGTCCCAACGTAATATGAGCTGCTTCTCTCTGATGTTGTGTCGTTATACTAACATCCAGCCTGTAAATCTTTTGTGGCAGATTTTCCTGCACATCACCTAAAATGTGTCTAAACCCTCCATTGCAACATAAAGTGGGACAGAAATATTAAATAAACATTTATAATGCATCGATAAGAATTACATTTGAAATTAAAATTAACTCCATGAGGAAATTACTTTCAAAAAATGCACTTATAGTCTTACTTTTTTTAGTAAATGCTGTTAATGACTATTTATATGCTCTGCCTTGTGTAATTATTTGTACCTTTAGAAAACACATAAGAAAGCTTTAAATCATATCTTTTTTTATTTCATTAGCTTACATTCACTGAAAATAGCAGAATCAAGCCTTTAATTTGAGTTCTTTACTGAGTATAAAAGAGAAATTTCATGTTAAGAAATAATAGCATTTACTGGGACATCTTTTTTTTCAAATGGTCACAACCTGGAATAAAAAAAAGACAAAAGAGCTTTACATTTGACAGTTATATTTCATGAATGATTATCTTTCATCTGGCAGAAAGTTATTTAACTCTAACTATTGCTAAAGGTTTTCACGTCACACATTTGGCAAAGAAAAGTGTGTTGGCCAGCAATGAAGAAGAGCAATCCATATCTGTATCATTTAAACCCTTGTGAAACAAGAAGTCAAGAATGAATTTTAAAAATTATATTCTGTTGATTTCCTTTGGTAGAAATTTAGAGAATCAATAAGTATGGCCCAGTCAATTTTGCTAAAAACAATCATTTCCAAACAGTTTTCTTTCCGTGAATAAAAGTACCCAAAATAAATGTAGGATGTTTCAAAATTCTCCTATTTGAAATTATGCAACTAAAGGAAAACTGCTTTTTCATGGGTGTCAGTAGATAGGAGGAGCACTGCCAGTCAAAACAAAACATCTATCTGAAAAAGTCCTATAGTTGGAGTTTCTCAGAGGGATATTCAACACACACAGTTGAGCTAGTGCGGAAGCTCTTCTAAAGACAGACGCAGACCCCGGAAAATTCTTAATATTTCTTCAGCTTCTTTCATGTTATATTGGTATATCATTCTCTCTCTTCCATTGCATCTTCAGTCACTCTCTCGGTCGTCGTCTCTGTTTGGGGTGTCAGGCAAAGACGAAGGAGTGCCGTTGCACTGCTGTAACAGAGTGGGTTTGCTCTGTTTTCTCCATTTTTTGGGAGCTTTTGCAAAGCTGTCACAGAGTTGAGTTAGGGGTGTTGGGGTTGTAGGCATATAAAGACAACAAGGCAGAAATCTGTCACACAGGATTCAGCTGTCACACATGTAAAAGGGATGGCGTCCATCATCAGACTCTAACCAGTATAGAAGAAGCCACAAACAGTGAGAGTCAAATTTAGGCTGCTTTGAAAGTTAAGATAATGATGATCATTGGGGAGACAGTTATATGAAAATAGTAAGCAATATAAATCATTAACTCTTTTGTTTGATTGGAAGAATGTTTTCTTATGGTTCTGCATCTACTTCTATTGTATGGTAGCTTCTTAAATGGACACAGTTAAGTGGACAGTTAGGTATGCTAACATAAGTTGTGCTGTAAAACAACATATGCCGGGATGTCTTTTTTATGCTCTAACAGTGGTAGATGAAACAGTATTAACATTCAATAAAAATGGTATATTATAAAAAACAAAGATATGATGTGCAAGTAATGTGTGTGAGCAGAGAATCACAGACCTGAATCATTAATGAATGGTTTATCTACGGTTGCTTCGTGCCTCTTGTTTCTCTCCGTGTCTCACCGAAGTCATTCTTTGGCCTAACACCCCATGAAGCACATCCACTGATCCAAATTATGTAAACAAAAAAATCCCCATTAAATAAAAAGCTAAGGAAAAATATGAAAGGCATGTTGTATAAAACCAGGCATTCTGCACAAAACAGCAGTTCAGAACAGTTTTTTCATTCCATGCTTATAAATACTCATTATGTCTGCAGGTAGTCGAAACCACTCTGCATACTGATAAAAACTGTCCTTGGTTTCTTGAATTATTATCCTAGTTTGAATTGTTGTTAAACCAGTTTCACTGTATATATTGGTGTTCCAGTAATTTCTGGTTTATTGCAGCCTAAAGCCATGATGGTTCCTGAGTTGTCACAGAATCATATTATGTTTCTTCATTGTTGTTTCTCAGAGTTATGCTCACTTTCCCTTTGTTCTGAGTATTGGTCATTCCAATGAGTGCAGTCAAACAAATCTTCCCTATCCTGTAAAGGAGAAGCTCCCATCTGCTGTTAGTCAGTCAATAGAAAGTCAATAGGGGTTGGCTTTATTAAGCATTACAGACACAATATAGAATTCAAAACTGATAAAATACAATTAGGCTTAAATTTGAGACTTTTTATGTATAATTTTGAAACTAATTCACCACTATAAAAAAACTTAGGAACTTTAAGCAATCAACAATGAGAGTACAATTACATCTAATAGGTAGTTTAAATTTGTTAGTGTTTAAAGTGTTTGTAGATTATTTAGGTTTAAGACTGTGACATTTGTTTAAGACTGTGACAAAATGACCATTACTGGATATTTATGAGAAGCTTTGTGAGTTTCTGTAACATATTTTCCACAGCTTGCATTATTGATAATGCTCTTTTTTTTTTGCATTGAAAGGCTTTTTTCCATTAAAGTACCAGTCCTTTTGAATTTTTAAAATAGATTTAATTTAAAACATTTCAAGGATTTGTTTAAAATTAAGTCTGTAAAAGTAAAACTCTGCAGTTGTACTTATTTCTTAACCTCTGGGACTGTCTAACCAGCACCTCATTTGCATTTTCTTCACATTTTCCTTCTAACGTTTCATTGCCAGAGGATTTTCTGAGCTTTGCTTGTTCCTTAGTCACAGAGAGATGTATAAAATGTATATATATATATATATATATATATAAATTGAAAACAGTTATTTCCTTGTGTAAGTCTTTGTAAATTTTGCCCAAGGCCAGAACTGACATCTCTGTATGTCCTTGTCTGTTGCCCACTCTTAATATGTACATTTACACTTGTGTGTGTCTAGCTAACATGAATTGTCTGCTATGTCACTGATAAATGGTGTTGCTCTTTGAGGAGCCTCTGTCCCCTCTGGCTGTCTTTTCTTGTTGTCCAGTCCTATAATTTATCTGCAGAGAGGTGGACGGCGTCAGTCTCTCACAGAACAATCCATCTCCAATGAGATCTAGCACCCATCTCATTTTCTCACTTTCGGAGCACAGGCTTACTCCCAACTGAACCAAGCAACAGCAACACACAATAATTTTTATACAAAAATGATTTGTGGTGAGGGTACGTTGCTGTACTAATGAGGTCTCAAGAGGTGAAGAAGCTCAAGAAACAGTCAGTTGTGTAGGAATGTATGTCTTGTCACTTCTTGTGTAAATGAATGACTGTAACTCTAATGACATTTCAGCCACTGCCCATAAATTGCCTAAATCATTTCCCAAAAGGGAGGAAAGGGAAGAAAGCTTTGTTGTTGTTTTTTTGTTTTGTTTTTTTATAGCAACACTTCCCCAGCCTTGGGTTGCATTGATTAGGATTAAGGTTTAATCCAAGTAAATCTCAGACAAAAGAAAGTCGAAAGACAAAACCAGGGATCTATTCTCCAATTTGTAAACCGGAAGCACTGAATAAGATCAAGTTTAATAGGATGTATAGGAGTACGTTTCCATGTGGTTATTAAGAACAATCGATCACAAGACTTGAATTTTATTAGGTCCTATGTCCATGCATCCCCCTTTTTCAGTTTGTGTAAATGTGTACATGGAAAAAATGAAACAAAGATAAATCGGTGCATTTGCTTCTCTTTGCTACTTGAAATATAGAAATGAAGGCATCCTACAAAGACATCTCAACGACTCTGGATTTCAGGGTAGGGGTTCTTTTTTAAGGTCAACGGAAGAAGGGAATAGAACAGAAAAAGAAAAACCAAAGAAGCATTATTTCACTTTTGCAAAACATACATGAGAAGAACCTAATCAGTTGAGGATGCAAGAAAACAAACTGACAGTTAAAAAAGAGGAGTAGGTGATCTGGACACATAAATCATACCAATGAGGACAGGGGATACAATTTTTAGACAAATACAGACACAAAAGTAAAAATAAATGAGCTATATAATGTTGGCAATAATGTAAAAAAAATATAATTAAACATAACTCAAAAATAAATGGTATTGTAACATCAATTTGCCCATTTATATGGGCTGATTTCTTTTTCTTTTTCTGCTAATTGCTCACGCCTGGTCCTTGTTTTCAAATCACATCACCTGGATGGCATCATTCATTCTCTCTCTGTGAATATACTCTGTGGAGTTTTTTTGTTTAAACTTTGCTGGCGTGTTCAAAGGATATCAATTTCCTTCATACAGTTTGACTTATACTGAATAATTAGTCTTTCAAAATCCAATATGTTTTGTCTTATTAAGCTTTTTTATGTTTGGAAAAATGTACTTTGGAATATCATGATTTATTTGTCACACAGAAATAATGGTCTTTAACACAAATTTAATTCAGAGCACATGCAACCTGTCCAATCTTAAGTTTCCAAGTGGAAACATGCAGTTCAAATAATTTATTGCCACTAATGTGTACCCATTAGCAGAGGTACATTGTTAAATCATAAGTGCTTAAATGTTCATGCTGTCACAGGATTGCTAATTTGGTCACAGTCATAAAATATGCTTTATGCTCCCCCTCCTACCACTTCACTTTGATCTGTTAGCAGTAACTGAATTCAGTTGCACCAATAATAACAGATGTAACATAAATTTTGGTCCAAGTTAATTGAAAGCAATTTCATTCATTCCAATAATGTAATCAAACTTAGATCAATTTGCATACAATCAGTTTATTTCAAAACAATATCATCAAAATTCTCAATGTAATGCCATTTGGTAAAACAGTGATAACAGTGAGTCCTTTATACCTGAATACCTGAATTCAACAGCATCTAACCGACATTTTACTGCATCTAGCGATGGCATTAAAGCAAATGTAACTTCTGTTCACTAAAAAGGGCAGTTCGCAATTTACAAAAGCAAAGAAATCCTCGACTGAGACAAAGCATTCATCCAAGGACACATGTTTGAGCTTTATTTCCTGCAACATTTATTACAACACATTTTGCATTCACGTAATGGCTCACCCTGTCAGTTGCTTCATTTGGTGTAGTGCCAGGATGCTGAGGAGGCAGTGTTATTCCAAAGTCCTTGGTAAACTGAATTACTCTGTGAGAAGGGAATGCTAATCCTGGAACATGAATAGGACTGTTGTGTTAAACTTCAAAGACTTTATTGTGTTACATCTTCACCAGTGCTTTCATTAACTGGGTCAAGGACCACATCTCCACTTTATTGTAACAGTTTCAAAGACTGTGATATGCTTCAGAAACAATCAGTTTTGCCCTCTGGTCTTTTAGATTTATCAGATTGCAGTCACCTTGTTCAAAGAACTGGCAAATGCAGAAAATCTTCTGTGTGTTTTCTTCTTCTATACTTTATGTGTGTCCACCTGGAGGCAGCGAGTGAGAAGACAGTGTGTCAGTCTTTGTTATGTAAGAGGAAAAAAATAATCTGCTGTTATTTAGAAAATCATATAGGGCCTTTTGGAAGAGTATAGATACCAATCTTTCTGTAAAACCCATATGTTACTTGTGGCTGTCAGTGTTGTCTGTTGTGTGCGTGCAGCGAAGAACAGGCAGATGTTAAGAGAAAGAGACAGACTGAGAGTGAACGAGACTGTAAATCGACAGATACAAAGATGGGGCTAACCAGCTAAGAGAGAGTGAAGAAGCGGAAAGCAAGTGAACACGACAAGAAGGCAAGATGGAGTTGGAGGTCGAATTCACTGGCAGCTTCTCCCTTCTGGTTCTGCGTCCATTGGCCCAAATTCCAGGCATTTAGTTTCAAAATTCGTGTGGAGTACGCCAACCTGCTTTTTGCTGTGCTGCAGCCCTCTTCACACTAAATCATGCCTGCAGCAGATGGATTTATCCACAACATGGATTCAGCTGTCATCTATTTATGCTTGTTTTGATAGCAGATTATGTTAGCTGCTTTCTATGTTGTGGTATTCATGTGCAAGTGTGATTAGATGTAAATATGTATGTGAATGTCATTTTTTATGGCATAAAATGTACAGCATATATTTATATCATGAAAATCACATAAAAATGATGAACAGCATTTCTGAGTCTAACTGCATCTGCTGCATAACTTTGAATAATACTGAGTTGAGTGTGCTGGGAGGAGGAAGTTGGGAATATAAATTTGTAGCTCTGCCGTGGAGCAGACCAAACCTGGAGGAGAGTTAGGTTTCCACGACAGAATACTGTAGTGTGTTGCCAAACTTTTCCCCAAGGTAACTTCCCCATGTGGATCTACCTTTCATTTCAATTTCACAGGAAAGCACCACATACATAGCTGTACTTTTCACTTGACACTGCAGCATGCATAATTATAACATATGCCATGAGTACCAGTCATAACATTTTACAGCTGGATTACCACAGCTTTCACATGCTTTGCATACTGTACCTCTACACCACTGTGAAAGTATTGACGCAACTGTGGCTTAATTATTACTAAAGTGTCCCAACAATATTACATTAGCTCTCACTACTCATTGCAGACACTCGCCTCAGCATGCTGAATGCTCAGATTTGGAAATGACAAAACCACTCATCACTTAGGATCACTTATAGAGCAATGAAAATGACAACAAATACATTTTCAACATTCCCTACTTCCAATGAGTTGTAATTTTTTTTTAAATTAACATTCCTTTTTCAATTATTTAATTTTTCTTTTGATAGATGTATGTCTCATATTGGAAACAAGCTTGTTGGTTTAATAAAACTTACTTAAAATCTAAATCTGCCATGGGTATGAATAATCTTGGGCTCAAACTCTAGTCAAAGTTTGACTTTGGTCTCTCCCTAAAACTTAATGACAGGGCTGTCAGACTCTTTCAAATTTTGACATTAATTCTGGGGGGGGAGGAAAAATCTAGAAAAGGAAAAATAAGTAGGAATTCAAAGCTTGATGAGAAGCTAGTGTCAAAGTGTCTGGACCTTCTCAGCTTGACCTGCCTTAGCAGAAAGCTAAGAACACATGAATGTGATTTGGATCATGTTCTGGTCTGTCCTGTTTCTCACCTCAGCTGACAGGGTAGCCTCAGCACAGCAGATGCTGATACTGTTGAGCTTCCCTTTACCTTCGTCTTGTGAAAGGCAGGTAGTCGGTGGCCCATGTGGTAGGATTTTTGAATGGATCACTCCAGAGCCAAATTGGGTATGAAGAAAAACATTTTTTTAAAGTCATTGATGGATGGTAAGGATGTTGCAATTCTGATTTTAAAAAAAAAGTAAAACCAACAGGAACTTAACCTAGAAAATTGACAAAAGCATCATTAACATATGATGCACAAAGACATTTATGAAACAAAACATTTGTCTGAAATTTCAATCCTGACCAAAATCTCCTTTGGTGCACTTCATTGCCAAAGTGCAATTAAAAAAGTTTTAGAAATCTAACATTCATGTTACACACAATTAGTTACCATTTTAACAGATGACTTTTGTAAATATGGTATAACATCCATATGTAAGAATAAAGTAAAAAACAAATAAACCTTTATTTCATTAAAAAGTGCAGCCAAACCAGCACTATAGCATAATTCCCTAATAGTTTTAAAAAAGACTGAAAACCCGATTAATGGTCAGTTGGTGACATGAATAATTCTCGACAAGCCAGCCTGGTTATTTTTTGCTTTGGTGAATCCTTGATTTTCTTTTCTTGTTTTCAGTATAAATCTGCCTATGACCAAAGCTATAATCATCCAAAATTGCTTTTCTGCACAAAATTAAAGGTTTTTACTGTCATTGGTGTAACACTACTGTGTCCAGATTTTGAGTGGTAATTTTACATTTTTCCTATAAATCATAAGTGTAATTTCTTTCATCTTCCACTCAATAATTTTTTTCTGTATATATGATTTCTTCCCAAGTTGTAACTGTGCAATGTGAGGGCCAGCTGGTTATTGATATCGACTGAGGAGCAGGTTCAGTGGCTAGGTTAATGAGGGTCAGAGCCACCGCTGGTTATCAGAAAGCTAAAAGGCGCTCGGATCCAGTACATAACACAGTTAATTGGGCTGTAATGGTTTGTAGCCTGAGGCAGCCCTCTTCTTGTAAAGGACCTGAACCATACCAGTGGCCCTGTGTCTTAGTTAGATTGGGACAACATTTCTGAAAACAAAGCATGTATCTGGATATGATGGTTGTGAAGAGCATCTCTCAGGTGTTTAAATACCATTAGCCAGAGAGTAGGATGTCATAAAAATCTACATCTAAACACTTATAAAATATAAGTTTACATGATTTTGAAAGACGGCTCCAAGAAAACCTATTTTTGACAATGTTTTGTTTTGTTTAGGATTAAGGCTAACCTTTGACAATGTGTGGAAGTTTTTCAGTTTAACAGTTTTTCCTGTTACGTAGGGAAAACTGCACTGACTGGCTGACCAAGGGAGGATGCACAGAGTGTGATATGCTTGCAGATGGAAGCTAAAAAGCAATGTTGGTGCTCAGGTATGGCTGGAAGCTGACGTGTAAAAAATAATACCACAGACTTTTTTTTAATCTCAATTATTTTTAGCTACAAGTACACACACAAGCACCTTTTTGGGGGGGGGGGAGTGGTACCAAATGGGTTTATAGAAATGTTTATGAATCTGATCATATTAGGGATACTGGTGCTTCTACCCTGACAATTGCGAAGTTGGTCTATTTCAAACTGTATCCTTGTGTTGTTTTAATTGTCTGGGTTAAAATCTAAAGCAGTAATGAAAGCGAAGGAGACTATATCACCACAACAGTCAGAATAGCTGGGGTCAGATAGTACTGGCTATCAGTTCTTAGATACGTCTTTATGGTGCTTGGGCTTAGGGATGCATGGTACACTGTTGCCCTTTCAAGTATTATTTTACTTTTCTTATTTTTATTTAACTTTTATTGAACCAGGAAATGCCTCATTAAGCTCAAACACCTCTTTAGCTTTAGCCAAAGTTACACTGCATCCCCATCTGCTTTAAGAAACAGAAGTTTCTTTTTAGACATATGTGGAATGACTGCAAATTACTTATTTGATGAATAAGTTGTTCTAGAGCATCATGTCTTTCATTACTAGCTAGAAAACCTTTTTTTGTTTTGCTTTTTCTCAATTATAAAATTTTGCATGACGAAACAACTGGTAGCGCTGTTGCCCTGAAGCAAGATGCTTTTGGTTTTTAATTCTGGTCTGTAGATTCAGAGTTTGTTACGTCAATTGGTCTCTCTGAATGCGTAGGCATTAGTTCCTACACCAGGAACTAATACCAGGAAAAAGGTTCCACCAGGAACCTTTTTCCTGGTGGTTTGTTGGGGAGCAGCATGAGAGCCAGAGACGCCCAGAGACTGAACAAGATCATGTGGAGATCTGGCTCTGTGATCGGTCTCAGGTTGGAGACGTTTGAGACTGTGGTGGAGAGGAGGACACTGAAAAAGAATGTCATCCATGTCATGGACAACTTGAACCACCCGAGTGGGTGGTTCACCACAAAGTAGACAGACAGGAGAGCAGACAGATCTGCTGTCGAATGGACAGGTGCAGGAAATCTTTCCTGCCACATGCCTTCCCCTTGTATAATGATACAGTAATACTAGCATGTTACTGGTCATTGTCATTGTGCTATTTGCACAAAATATGCATAGATATTTGTAGATGGTTAATTAATTAATTAATATTCTGTATAGGTTAGCCAAAAACTGTCTTGCTTTGCATCTACAGTGATAGGTAATTTTTCCTTTCGAACCTATATAAAATAAAGAACCACAGACAACGTATATGAATTTTATGTAGAGCTTTTGCAAAAGGAGAACGCTCTATCAAAACCTCTCCTCCGATCAGTTCTACAGAGCGTTCTGGCCTACAGTAGTAAGTTTATTTTAGTTCCTAGAAGTTACGTCTGCATAGACGTCTCATCTGCCAATCATTTCTTCAAATACAGGGAATAATCTGTACTAAAGTAGGAGAGCAGGTTTGTAGCTTTGCTGTGTAAGCTAACCTTAAACTTGTGTGAAGTGAAAGTGTTTAAAAGTTGCAAGCATCTTTGACAGTCAGAGTAAAGTCTCCTTTAAAATGGAATGCTTATGCGTTTACTTTAAAGCATGTTTTGGTGGTTTGAAAGAGGACATGCAAACGCAAAAAATGCCATGAAGTCAGTCTCTTTATTCGAAAGATCTAAAGAGAAAACCGTGCAAAATGAATCTAGATCGCTACATTCACACTCGCAGGATTGCTGACAGATGAAGAGTGAAGCAGAACCGATGATAGGTTTCAAGCACAATCCTCTGATTTACATTTCCCCTTTACGTGTCATAACCATCTTGTTCCTAGCGGTTCTGTGGTGTCATAGATAATGGATGAACATTTTTCAGCATCAATAAGTGTCTCGGTTCAGAACTGGGTTTTTGCTAAAGTTACTTTGACAAAAACTCCAGAACTAAACTTCTTTAACCAAACATTCTTTGAGACTGTTTATTATTTCAGAGTCAACAAAATTGGCAACTTCCTGTTGTTCTATTTTATGTTTTGACAATAAAATAGTAATGACAGTGCATTGTTAGTAATGCAGAACTTAGAGTGACAATAAAATAAAGTGTTAGAAAACCAACAGAAAAAAAATACAAAATATATTTATATTCCACCATCTCTGCACATTACAAACTAGCAAGCAGCTTACCCTATACACAGGTAAATAAGTTCATTACCTCATCGCTTATCAGTAACTGAAATTCAATTCTTCATTGCCTTTTGCCATTCCTTGGCTGATTATATATCAGCTCATTTACATTTGAAGCACACAACGAGCAAGCTTCGAAATGTGCCGTTATGGAGACAAGACTATGTTGCAATGGTTGGTAATGTATCACATGTTGGAGCTTTTCTGCCTGCTTTTAGTGATCCTGTAACATTGGTTTGGTATTGTGGTGTGGCGGTCACTGTTTCCTCAGTACTTCACAGTCCCACCGGCACTGGTTCTGACCAATGGTCACAAATTGTTCACAGGAAAATCTTGTATGTGGGGGTGTGTGTGCATGTTTGTAATGCAATTGATAATATGTGGGAAAAAAGTACAAAACGTCAAAAAGTTTAGTTTTCCTTCAACTCTAAAGACCTTAAAATATCAGTTTAAATCCTTGCACATTAAAATTTGCTCTGCTTTATGTTAGACCTTTAGCAAATGAAGACTTTCACTTTTATAATTTCTGGAGGGATCTGGGCATCCCTGGCGTGTACAAGGAGATTTAAATTTAACCTTATTCTTTAGATAGATAATATGAGATTAGATCCTACCACCTACATGTGCCCCACTGCACTCTTAACAGAGATTCTACAACTGCAACAATGTTTGATGTATTCTTTTATTTACTAAGATTAAAATTTAAATTCAATCTTCTTACTGTTTCTGTCTTTCTGTCTTCCTTGGTGAGACAGAAAGTAATGGAAAAGCTACAGCAGGGAAAACACAGAAAATATTAACTTTTAAAATCAGTTAGGTGAAACAGCCAAAGTAATCAAGAAGTCCTTTATTGGAAACTATTTCCTCACCTTTCAGGTCACTCTGCATCATTCTTTAGAAGTCTTTTTATTTAGTTAAATATTTGTTCAATGATAGTTACTTTATCTTCCTTCCATAAAGTTACTGTTCACCCCCTCATCTCTGAAACACTGGGATTTAAAATATTAAAACACAGAAAGCTCAGGGCTTCCTTTCTTACTACCATCCCCAACAAACTGTTAAAATCTGTGTTTCATTCCTTTTTCAAAATATTACCAGGATCTCTTTGCCTATTGGCTTTTAGCTTGACTTGCCTTAATCCCAAATGAATATTTTCTGATGTCATCGCGTTTATTTCAATAAATTGTTTAATGAAACTCTAAAATTTACATGTCCATGTATTGCAAATGAGAAATTTTAGGTATCCTTGAACATTTCCTTCAAATTTTGTAGAAATGTGAACTTAAGCCTGACTGTACATTTAAGGCTGTTTCTCTTTTGCACAAAGCCTTGAACAAATGATACGTCTGAATAACATGGCCCTTCCAAATGAAAGATTATACAAGGTCTGAATAGTTGGACCAATGGGCACTGTGTCTCAGTGGAATCATTTTATCCTGCAAGAATGTTTGGGTCCATATGAGCCAGGAATCACGATTTAGAGATGATATGAATGACTAAGCAGCATATACGGGTGTGTGAGTCATGAATTTGTGGCATTGTGCAGCAGACTGAATGGTCTCATTGCCATGGGACCCAGTGTTTGTGATGCACAGAGGAATAATGCTGCCAATGGACAACAATGCAATGCAGAGACACACTCTACGTTTTACAGAAAAGCAGTGAGTCTATGTAGCGCTAAATCTGTTGACAGAAATGCCTTGTTGGTGACAGCAGCAGACAAGGCACTGATAAGGAGGGATGCATAAGGTCCTGGCATCAGAGAGATTGAATTACAGATGGCATCTAAAACATTAAGAAAACAATCTCTCAGAGATAGGAATTTGTAATATATATTAAATCATCATTCCTTGTTGTAGATGTCTTATTCCTTTACAAAGGAGCAGAGTTGTTTCTCTTCTCTTTCACCACCCATCCTCGAGCCCATGCATTGCACTGAAGTTTATGAAGATGGATTATGAGCTGCAGGATGTTTCACACCCGTAACACTGTCCTAGTGACCATTCATGGGCTGACTATCCTAGCTCTTGTAGATCTTTGCAAATTTAAGAAAATGAATTAGTAGCAATAAAAGGTAATAAGTCACCTTATAGTATAATTTAAGTATCCTTGTATGGTTGCATTAAATTTTGGATGGCTACCAATCATTTCTGCTCAGTGATGCTCTAAAAAGAGTACAAGGGAAGGGGCAAGGAATTTTCGCAATATACATGAAACCGACCAAATTAAATGTACATTATTCGTGGAATAAAGCAGAAAAAGTCAGTCTAAAAACTAACCAAAAGTTGTTAAAATCTGTGTTTTTCCTTTCCCAAAATATTGGATTATTGGAGCTAAAGATTAATATTTTATTACAAAGCTCAAATGGTTTTCTAGTCCAGTCCAAACCCACTGAACCAATAGGTCAGGGCAGAGGAAGGGTTGAGAGTAATTTAGATATAGGGTAACAACAACAGAAACATCTCTCAAATTAGTTTTTTTTTTAATTAAATTAGAGTTTCTTCCATTGAAAACTACCAGACTGTCACTTTAAACAGCTTGCTGTTTCAGGTATTTGATGTTATAATCCGTTGTTAGTCCCCATAGGCGGTATCTAAACTGCAGTGTAGACTGCATGGTGTGAAGGAAGCTCAGCCTCTGACAAAAAAAACAAAACAACAAAAGCTACAATTCCCACTTATCATATCAAATAGTTTGTATTATTTCAAAACTGTCAGAGTAAATAGAAACAAATGTCTGTTCATGTACTGAGCAGGCAATCGCACCCTCCCTCTTCTGTCTGTGTTTCTTTTTTCCCCACTTCATCATTTGTAATTTCAGCATATTTAGCTGATTTCGACTCCGCGTGGCAGATTAAATGATGGATTGTCACGGTCTGCTTGCCCACACGTGTAGACACGCACAAACATGTTCACCCTTGACTTCCCTCCAAAGTAATTCGCAACTGGGAAGGCAGCCAATGAGGAAATAGTGTCTCCGTTTGATTGGGGGCTTCCATGCGGAGGTGCAAAAAGACTTGTCTGTCAACATCAGCACAGAAAATCAAATGATTGCCTTTGAATATTAACTATTTTCTCATATGCCGAGCACAGAGCCGGCTCTAGGCACTTTGGTACCTTAAGCAAGATTATGTTTTGATGCCCCAAGCAACAGCTGCCTATAGGAAGTTTTAGTTATACAAATAAGCTAATCCTGCTTTAATATATCTCATAGAAAAATTGGGAAAATATTGATAATTGCAGTCTGTAACTGTATTTGTGATCAAATATATTTTATTTCAGGGGTATAAATTAGCTTTACCGGATGTTGAACAGTACAAGCAAAATACACTGCTCAAAAAAAATAAAGGGAACACTCAAATAACACATCCTAGATCTGAATGAAAGAAATATTCTCATTGAATACTTTGTTCTGTACAAAGTTGAATGTGCTGACAACAAAATCATCAATGGAAATCAAATTTATTAACCAATGGAGGCCTGGATTTGGAGCCACACACAAAATTAAAGTGAAATAACACTACACGCTGATCCAACTTTAATGTAATGTCCTTAAAACAAGTCAAAATGAGGCTCAGTATTGTGTGTGGCCTCCACGTGCCTGTATGACCTCCCTACAACGCCTGGGCATGCTCCTGATGAGGTGGCGGATGGTCTCCTGAGGGATCTCCTCCCAGACCTGGACTAAAGCATCCGCCAACTCCTGGACAGTCTGTGGTGCAACGTGACGTTGGTGAATGGAGCGAGACATGATGTCCCAGATGTGCTCAATCGGATTCAGGTCTGGGGAACGGGCTGGCCAGTCCATAGCTTCAATGCCTTCATCTTGCAGGAACTGCTGACACACTCCAGCCACATGAGGTCTAGCATTGTCCTGCATTAGGAGGAACCCATTGCCAACCGCACCAGCATATGGTCTCACAAGGGGTCTGAGGATCTCATCTCGGTACCTAATGGCAGTCAGGCTACCTCTGGTGAGCACATAGAGGGCTGTGCGGCCCTCCAAAGAAATGCCACCCCACACCATTACTGACCCACTGCCAAACCGGTCATGCTGAAGGATGTTGCAGGCAGCAGACCGCTCTCCACGGCGTCTCCAGACTCTGTCACGTCTGTCACATGTGCTCAGTGTGAACCTGCTTTCATCTGTGAAGAGCACAAGGCACCAGTGGCGAATTTGCCAATCCTGGTGTTCTCTGGCAAATGCCAAGCGTCCTGCACGGTGTTGGGCTGTGAGCACAACCCCCATCTGTGGACGTCGGGCCCTCATACCATCCTCATGGAGTCGGTTTCTAACCGTTTGTGCAGACACATGCACATTTGTGGCCTGCTGGAGGTCATTTTGCAGGGCTCTGGCAGTGCTCCTCCTGTTCCTTCTTGCACAAAGGCGGAGGTAGCGGTCCTGCTGCTGGGTTGTTGCCCTCCTACGGCCTCCTCCACGTCTCCTGGTGTACTGGCCTGTCTCCTGGTAGCGCCTCCAGCCTCTGGACACTACGCTGACAGACACAGCAAACCTTCTTGCCACAGCTCGCATTGATGTGCCATCCTGGATGAGCTGCACTACCTGAGCCACTTGTGTGGGTTGTGGAGTCCGTCTCATGCTACCACGAGTGTGAAAGCACCACCAACATTCAAAACTGACCAAAACATCAGCCAGACAGCATAGGTACTGAGAAGTGGTCTGTGGTCCCAACTGCAGAACCACTCCTTTATTGAGTGTGTCTTGCTAATTGCCAATAATTTCCACCTGTTGCCTATTCCATCTGCACAACAGCAGGTGAAATTGATTGTCAATCAGTGTTGCTTCCTAAGTGGACAGTTTGATTTCACAGAAGTTTGATTTACTTGGAGTTATATTGTGTTGTTTAAGTGTTCCCTTTATTTTTTTGAGCAGTGTATATACATCCACTTGAAAATATCAAGTAGATGTTTTCTATTTGATTTGTTGAAAAACATCTATCTATTTCAGATTGTAGATTTATAAAATAAGAGTTTGCACTACACTTATCTAGTTAAAAGGCAGCTGTAATTTCTTCAGGTGCATTCTTTGGTCATTTTTCAACTTGGCTAGCTTAAGAAAATCAGAACCTCAAAGTATAGCAAGGGCAGGCATGCACAATGTGCACAAATAATCTAATAAAAAGGGAGGTGTTGATACCAAACAACATTTAAAGCAGCTGTGTTCCTCGGCAGCAATAAACACGCGGTCTAATCATTTCTTCTGCACATATTCGTCCTGTGAATATTTGAGTCAAATTTCTGTTATCATATTCTGTTAACAGAGAGCATGTGAAAAATAAGCAATCGGATTATTTTGTGAAATATGTTCCAGATAACTGATAAGAAAGTGAAAAGCTTCATCTTCAGACTAAACCCTTATACCAATCATTTACAACTGTGATACATTTGTCACATCTCGCCTGGATTATTGCAATTCTCTCCGCCTGGGTCTCCTTCATAAATCCACTCATAGATCTCAGCTGGTTCAGAGCGCTGCTGCAGGTGTGATCTGCAGAACTCTGTCCACCAATCACATTTTACCTGGACTCCAGCAGCGCCACTGGCTACCAACCAGACATCAATCAGATACTGCCCGGATTCAAAGTCCTGCTTTACACATTTAAGGCCATCCGCCATTTTGCTCTTTCATATTTGTCTGATCTTCTCTCAGGAGAGAGAGTTTTAATAGAGAGAGACCTAAGAGACTGCTCTCTTAGGTCAGCAGTCAAACTCGTTCCTGTGTTAAAGTAAAGTAAATTATGGAAATTAATACCGTCAGCAAAAATGTGCTCACAAGCAAGTCCACAACAGTTACATTTTGGCAGTTTGGGGAGGAGGATGCAAACTATTGATTATAAAGGGCCTGATAGAGAGTAATCAGATTAATATGAGCTTTTAAAAAATATTTAGTTATATACCTGGTGTTGACACTTTTTTATTTATTGATCAAAGAGATCCAGCTACAATTCTTCACGTTAGCTCAAGTAAGGACGCGTCTGATTAAACCTCCAATCCTGCTCTGGAATAAGGGAACAACAGAATTTATTATATTACATATTATTTATTATTATATTTATTATTTATTACTACAAATAGAAAATCTCAAAAGTGAATTTATTAAAAATTATATATCTCTATATGTTGAATCAGCTGATTATTATACACATGAGTAGAGGTTCAGTTTAAGTCAAATTTGATCAAATAAGGAGAAACAACAGGGACACAAAAAATGGCTTTATTTTCAATGCACAGCATCTACACAATATTGTTGTTTAATTTTGATTTTTTAATTCTGCAGCACCTGTTAAACAGACAACATGGCCCAGCAGTTTCTTTATGCACGCAGATGGATGTTGACCATATCTCTCTGCTGTTACATATTTCAGTGTGTGTTCTGGTCACACTCTTTTGTGCGGATAACTGTTAGCTAATCCGTCCATCCTTTCTGAAACATTTCTACAGGCTACAGTTCTGCTTAACAATTTCCTGCATGTTCTCAATCCTTGCTTTTTCACACACGAATCTCAAACACACGAAGCAGCCTTTTCTATCCACGGGGGAGGATTACAGATGAGAGGAGAAATGTCAAACATACTTATGTACAGAGATTTGTGGCATTCTGACTGATGCGAGTGTGTGTTTTTGTGCGGCGCAGCTCAGATATCTTCTTCTTGCATCAGATGCAAGAGCCATCTGAACAATGTGCTCCCAGGTGATCAACTGTGCACATTAAATGACAAATTGTTACCTAATTTTGCTTCTCTTTGGGCTCAGAGACCTCATGGTGCCCTGAACATTGTTACTGCAGACCCCATAAGCTCTTCAACGCCCTCCCATTTAACCAGGAACGTTCTCCAGAGGCCTTGCAGTCCCCTTCACAATGACTGAACCCCACCTTTACAGCTTCTTTGGTGACAGAATTAGGACAGCTCCACAGCATCGTCAGCAGCATCAAAGCCACTGCAAGAGATGGAGATGGATTAATAAGTAAAGAAAACTGCAACAGAACAAGAAAGGCTCTCAGATCACACAGAGGCAATAAAGTCACCTGGGGCTCCTGAAAGTGAAGAAGTTTTCAAACCTGTTTGTCTTCTACTGGTGGCTCAAAGAGTTCCTGTGAATGAAGGTCTATTCCAAGAACAGCAGGCAAGGAGGGAAGGAGAGAGAGGGAGAGAAAGAGAGAGAGAAAGAGAGAGAGAGAAACGATGGACTGCTGCTGCTAGCTGCTTTACAGAAGTTTGAAGAGCAAAAGAAGTCATGCGTTTACGCCCGGATTCACCCAGCATGCCGCATTTAATTATTCCACCCGTCTGTCAACTCTCAGTGCTGAATCATCGCTACAGCACAGGAGGAGGGAACCATAGCCTCCTCAAACTTTACAGTAGTACTTTGTGTCTGAAAGCATGAATATCTCATTAATTGTATTAAACACCGACAACGGTATACCAAAGAAAAGATCCAGAGCATGTGAGGTTGTGCTACTTCTGCTCAGAATGATGTACTCATTTTCCAGCTCAGTTACCACAGTGGTACCAAGTTACCACTGTATTTAAATTAGTAGTCATTAATAAATTATGTAGATGATATTTTTGGCATCTTGACTTCATACAAGATTAGCTGATTCAGATTAGCACAAAATTTGTCAGGTTAGTTGGTCCCAGAGGCTGAAGCTAATAGCTAACCTGAGAATATCCAAGATTTCTATCGTTCCTACTCTAAAGAAACTCTTGCATATTTACATGGTCTTTATGTGTTTGTTTTTCATATTATTAAAGTACCCTTAGCTTGGAAGGCATTCTTTAAAAACAAATTACGCTCAAGTTGTGAGCAGTCACCAGTACAAAATTAACATGTTGGTCTCAACATACTGTAACTTAGAAGAGTTTTACTGCCGCTGTTGGCATGCACAATCAGTGCAATCATAAAATCATATGCACCTGGTTGTCTGCAGTGAGTCCTGGTGGACCCTGGCGGATGACAGGTTCTATACGGCCAGCAGGTTTTGTGGTTGGTTTGATGATAGAGTGAACATGGAGAAAAGAAATCCATCTAGGCTGAAGCCGCGCACTTGGGGGAAGAAATTCCTTTCATCTGCTTTTTCCGTGATCTTATTCAGTCATGATCGGAATCTAATAAGGGATGGAGCAGTAGGACTTTGGAGAGCTTTGACTTTCTGCAAATGAAGCTCAGAAGTGATTGGCAAAGAATCCATTTTGACCAGGAACAAGCTCTTCACTTGTTTTCACCTTTTGAACCACAGTGGCAAATTTGTGAGTCCACTGACCTGACAGCACACTACCCATTTGGCTGGTAACATTCAACAATATCCACCCATTTATTTAGCTGGATCTCCAATTTATTCATGAGTGTAACTGTAATACAGCATAAAGCTGCAACATGATGTCCCTTTGCTCCAACACACTGAAGTTCAAAAGTTCAATCCGAGTTAAATCAAATGCATTGCCTTAAAAAGCATTTATACAACTTGATTTTTTTTTTTTTTTTCCCCAGATTTTGTCGCAGTAGATTCACAAACGTCATTTTATTTAACTGAAATTTTCTCTGAATGTCCAACAGTAAGATACAGTTGTGACCTGGAAGAGAATGGCTGTTACATTTTGCTGAAATTGCAGCTCGAGGTGTATCTCTGACTTTGCATTTCCAGTAACTGATTTTTTTGCCTGTTTCTTCACAAATTGCTCTAGCTCAAGCAGATCGGATGGATGGTGTCTGTGAGCATCAATTTTGAAGAATTTTCACAGATTCTCATTTTGTTTATGTTGTTTCTGTCAAGCATAGTGTTTTAATTTGTCCCCTACATTGCTTGTGGCAAACAACTTTTCCTGGCTTTCTTTAAAGAAGGTCCCACACCTGGTACTCTCCAATAATGATCACATTTGTAGCATCTAAGTCTAGTAGCTGTCAACAAATTCTACTGTCTAACCATTGATTTAAGTAGCTCCTGTAGATTTAGCATGTGTCTTTTTCTTATACCTTTCTTCATACTGTGTCAGTTTAAGTAGATGGCCATGTCTTTTGAGTTTTGCTGTTGTGCATGATGTTGCTGTTTGCTTAGCAATTTAGAATTTTGTTTCTCAAGCTAACCCTGCTTTAAACTCCCTAACCTGTCTGGTTTGATTTTTACATCCTGGTTGTTACTAATACTCATCAACAAATCTCTGAGACCTTCAAATAACAGGTGCATTTGTACTGATAATAACACAATACACTTGTGCACAATAAAAGCTTGAAGTATCCAAACATAAATGATAAAATGTGAAAAAGTTTAGAGGGCATAAATATGTTTGCGAGGCATTTTACAACATTGTTTTTCCTTTCTAATCTAATTTGCTGCTTTGACACAGTGTGGGATACATCAGTTGTTTGGAAGTTTATGATGTATTCCAGTTTATCAGTACCTATTTGGTGTTTAGGTATAATCTTTATGACACCTGATAAACAGCTGGGAAATTTACAGTGTGGTTGTAAAGCCTGGCGTTGGGCTGTAGCCAACTGGTGTCCATGACAATCTCTGCCTCTCGGTTGGAACTTCAACCTGCCCAGCTATATGTGCCACAGCAGCTCAACATTCATCACACTTCATTATCCAAGGCACAAAAACAGAAACGAGCACACAAAGTGCAAAAAAAAAAAAAAAATCATCTGCTGAAGCTCAGGCACCCCATGGCGTCATGGGATGAGATTCTGTAGTTTATGAAGTCTGTGACAAAACTGGCAAACATCACACTCCCCTGGCCGCTGCTCCTTGATGTTGTTTGACATTGGAGTGAGGAGGAGGTGTAATGAAGCTAGACCTGCTCTTTTTTTCTAATGTGGTGTGACAGGTCCTGACTTCCAGAGTAAGATTAATGTGAGCTACAGCTGGACACATTTAATGTCATCTGCAATACCACGCTGCTCTAACAAATGAGAGCCCAACAGTCATACATTTCTGTGGCACATTGTCCATATTCATTAGCAAACAATTTATAGGATCGTTTTGGAGTTGTTGTTTTTTTTTTATGAGCTGCCACCAGATCTATCAGTCAGTCAGCCTCTGAACCCGTCAGCAGAATTGAAAGCCTGAGACTGATGGGTATGTATCAGGCTTTCATGAATCACTTATTAACCATAGGGTAGTTTTCATTTGTCTTGTTAAGAGATTTTGTTGTTTCCTTAAAGACACAAAAGAAAAAGTTGTGCATATGTCTTAAAGGCATTCAGACAACAGGAGGGCATTTTGAAGCTTAGAGTCCAACATAAGTGTCAAAGTGCATAGAAAAGGTTTGTTCAGTCCCTTTTATTCCCCAATAAATAAAATCTAGTGCTACCAAATGACTGCACAATTACATTAAGAGTAAATGTAATTTAATCTCAATATAAACACAGCTATTCTTAGGTTTCAGGAGTTTCTTAACATTTTTAAATAAACAGCGTCATAGAGACCAAGAGACATAGCAGAAAGGCCAGAGATGAAGTTCTTGAGAAGCTTGATGGGGAGTTAGATGATGAAACAATATCCCAAACGTTAAAGATCAAACAGAGAACAGCTCAATCAAGCTCCAATTATCACTACAGTTCAAACCAGACAAGTAGCCAAGAGACCCATTACATTTATTTGTAAGACATCTGCATAGATCAAATATGATTACAAACTTTTGGCATTTTATTTGCGAAGTAACAAAAACCATGTGTAATTTTTTTCCAGTTCACAATAATGAGCAATTCTTTTTTTAATCTATAACATAGAATTACAAGTAAATAAAGACTGTTTTGGATGAAATGAGAAAAATTCAAGATGTGTAAAAGTTTTTACAGGACTGAGAGAAAGAAGGGAGATAAAATTTTATTGTCAGGAAAACCTTTCTCCTCTCACTGACCTTAGCGTCTAATCTTCAACAGTTCAATTTGGTTGTTTACAGGTTTTTTCTCGATCAGATTTCACTCTGAGATTCCTCTCACAATAGTTCCCCTCTTTTCAGTTCAAGTACACGACATTTAGCACGTTAGCTTCGACAAAGCCCCCAAAATCACAAAAACCAGGGGTTTAGGGCTCAGCTGGATATTCAGCTGACATTTCCCAGCGTTGCCTTTAATCCAGCAGCAGCATCTCCTCACTTTGATGCAACTTGCCCGTGCCAACGTCTTCCTATTCACTGCACGTTTCATTGTAGCATGCATCTTAATCTGAAGAGACGGTTCCATCTCAGCTCACTACAAGTAACCTTCCCGTGCAGCTTCAGTGAAAGGGAGGGAGCGCCCCCCGAAATAGAAATGAAAAGAGATTATTTCAGTGGGAGAATCACAGTTTGGAGCAACAACCTGAGAGAGGGAGAAGGGGATGAAGTCAGGAGGAACAAGATGGGAAAAGTGTAATGAGATGCACAGAGGAAAAAAAGTATTTATGATGTTTGGCTCTTTGGTGTATTGCCTTCCTCAGGCTGGGATTATTAGAAGAAGAAAGTCTTATTGGAATCTCTGCTTGTTTCAACATTCAAGGAAGCAGCCTTTCAATATCTTTGGCAAGGTGAAAAGAGAGTTGACTCATGACGAATGGATGGGTTAAATAACCCAATCTGTCTGCATTGTCTTGTGTAGAGAGCAATCAGCTTGACTCCATTGGTTTCAGGCACAGAGGGAGCAACTAGAATTTAAAAGACAAATTAGGTTCAAATCCAAAATGAAGTACTGTAGAGGAAAGTAATGAATGGATTCCACTTTCCTGATAGGCTTTATGCTGCTGATATATTACCTGGAGACCTAATATTGAGCACTGATAGTCTGAGGACCATTAAGTAACCCTTTTTAGGTGAATACACCTGGTGCTCTATTTTTTACTCTGCTTCTGTCCCTTTGAATGAAAGAATAAAGATACTATTAGGAGGCACTTGTTAAATTGAAAGTTATTGTTCAAAATTTTGCTTTTTGTGTCCTTTAGAAGAACATGAGTGTCTTAAATGACGTCTGTTTATCAAACCATATCATTATTATACGCAGCCCATTATTCTGCATTGATCTCATTCATCAGGCTGCTCCAGTATCAAAGAACACGTCATTTTTAAAACCCAGACAAAGAAAAATAATTTTTTAAAAATCCAAATTTCCTCATGAATTTTACAGTGGAGAGTTTTTTGTTTGTTTGTTTTTTTAGCAAGTCTGCTTTGCTTTGCTAAAAGCTGGAAAGTAGCATCACAAGTTATATTTTTTTTATATCAGAAACAAATTAAGAATTATTTCATTGGTACTTTAAATTGTAGATTTTGATTTGAAAACGCATACTATTGTTGATAACTCAAAAGATTTCTATTCTTTAGTAAAGGCATCATGTTGAATAAAAAGTTATTATATTAAGCCAGTCTTATCAAAAGTTCCACAAATTGCCTTTTGTTTTCCATTAAAATATATTAAACATATAAGAAAATATATGTTACATTTGTTCATAAACCAGCCAGTTTAATCTATCAAGAAAAAAAAGAAATCAGTCTGAAGGGTGTAAAACACAAGCACAGTTATTCTCTTCTATTCTTATTATTATACAATTATCAACTTCAAATGTCACTGTGCCTTGTTTCTGTTGCCTTGGAAACATTTCAATCAGCATCTGTTGATATTGTGACTGGTTGATTGTCTCCAGAAGACCTAAATAGAAGCCTGCATTTGTGTGTTGCTGCGGAATTTGCAGAAATGTGTAGAGTTAAGTGAAATGAAAGGACTCTGTGTTTGCATAAGAGCGAAAGAGGAGAAGAATAATGACAGGCACTAGTCACATTTTTCTTAATAATAGTCTGTAACTGTGCTGCAAGATGTGTGGCTGTTGGCATCAGGCTGCCAGAAATACCAGCCACACACACCAGTGGTCACCGACTAGAGTGCCAGGAGGGAGGAGAACAGAATGCTAATTGGTAGGCTGAAAAGAGCACGACATCTGAGTTTCTGCTCAAGCAAAAAGATTTCACTGACGGGACACGCATCGCCCCAAGAGGGACATGTGTGAACACTCGGGAACAGGTAGTCACATGTACTCAGTCACACCCTAAAGGCAATAGACTATAGAAAACACAAATGACCACACTCACATTCATGCTGAATCCTCAATCTGACCTCTGGGGCTCCATTAACAGAGAACCAGATGTCACTGAGCCTTTGGAGAAAGCAGCAGAAGCAGGCTGGGATTTTTTTTTTTCCTTCTTTAGGGGCTAAACTTTTCACCACCTTTCTAGCCTCTTTTGAATCACCTACTTCAGGGGGTGTTCACTCACTGAAACTTCTCACGTTACCTTGTTAGCCTCTTCATAGCACTTACTGTGCTGCAGATGCAGTAGATGGACTATATGGTTTATGAAGAATAGAAAAAAAAATCCAATAAAGAAGGGGGTTAGGATCCAAGAGCATATAGCTCCATGAGTCAAACTCTGTAACACTCTGAGTGAACCCCAGACTGATCAACTGCTTCTTTGAAAGTGGGAACAATCTGTAAGGTTGAAAAGTGCTGCTTCTATGTGCCTCGCCCTCTTCTCTACACATTCATGAATATATAGTGTTGAGAAGTGAAGAAATTGAAGTCAAGGTGCAACAAAAAGACTGCACAGGCAGGAAAAGCGTTAGATCATACTTACAGCTAAGCTAAAATCTTTTCATACCTCTGACAGATTTAGGTTAAAATTTTAAATAGGAGGTTAAATAGAATACTTTTTCTGACAGAAAGTAATATTACATTGTAATATTTTGGAACGCCTCACCCAGAGTCCATGCATGCACACACCTACAGGTATGAGTGTGTGCATGCAATGTTGCTTGTCCTTTCTGGCTCTGTGTTGTCCTGTGACAGACTTGGACCTGCCCTGGGTGCACCAGGCCTCTTGCCTAACGACCTGCTGCAACCTTAAGTAGATGATGCATAGATATTGAGAACGGCATAAAAAGAATTTTTAAAAAAAAATAAAAGATAGATAACATAGAAAATATATTGTTTAAATAGTCATTATCGTTTGAGAGGCGCCTATCCTTTTTGGTGGGTGGAAAACAGTTTTAAATCCTAAAGCTTATAAAGACTCTGTGACTACTGCCTGAAGTTGTGGTCACATGGATGGATCAATTTTGAGCATCAGATTATTGGTGCCTGGAGGACATGTGTCTTTCATGGATGTAAGCTTTCATCTGAAAGGGGCTAGAGTCTCAAACCTGATGCATGTGGTTATAATCTGTTTTATTTATTATCTACCTTTGTCACAAGACCCCTTCAGCCTGATTGCTGTATTGTTCATAACCCAGAGCAACGCAGTTGGGACTGTCTGGTAGAGAATAAACGACATCCTGGATCTGTCTATAAGTGTTGCTTATAGGAAAGCTTCCTTTAAATTTCTCTGGAGACCACATGGTTACCTATTTGAATGTCGGAGGTATACTCTGTAGGATGCCTGGCCTTCTTTGTAAGAATAAATGCTGAAAGGACCACGTTGCCTCACCATAATGATTGAGCTTTGTGTACTGATTCATCTAGGTTCACAAAGGTATTTATATTTCAGATTTAATTAAAAGGGGAATCCAGGTTCCCATCAGCGAAAGATCTTCACTCTAGAGCTCAGCTGCAGCTTAAACTCAATAAAAGACATAGATAATGAAACTTCCCATTCGTAATCTGGTTAAATCCAATGATATTGCTCATCATTTCCTCCATTGAAACCGTGGGAGATCATTGAGCTTTGTGATGGGAATTCCTCTAGGTCAAGATGGCAAGTTGTCATGAGGCCTTTAAATCAAAATTCTTTTGAGCTGGGTTCATCTGCTTTCACAAGGCTTCTACATCCCTTTATGATTTATGATTCTGGCTTAAAATATATTTAATATATATTAAATATTTACCTATTCCTTTATATTTTGTGGAAATCAATTTGTAACCAAAACCTACTATTAACTCTTTTTTTCATTTAAGTACATATGTATGTTTTAGTTATTTATAGAGTTGTTTTGTTGGTGTCTGTGATTTAGTTTGGAGACTCAAGGTAGAAATATATAAACAAGTGTCTTAGTTACAAGAAGATGCGTGGGAGCACAGCGAGGAAAAAATAACCCAGTAAAGTTTGATTTGTTTCTTTCCCTATGTGCATAAATAGTGCAGAAAACATCATCCATCACCAGATTTGATGTCAGGACTTCACTTTTGCAGCATGTTAACCACATTTTGCATATTCAGCCACAGATTGTAAGACAGAATATTCCTTGTTCTCTCAGAAACTAGCCGATATAAACAGTTTGGAGCTGTGCATGCTCTCCCCCACTGGCAACCCCAGTCCTCATACATACCAATCTCTATGTGAAAGGGGCCTGTGCAAGCTGTTTTTTATGACTTTTTCTGGAAAATGTGGAGTGTCCTTTTTTAGCTGATTCAACCTCTAACATCCAGCAAAACCATCGATGTTCAGACTGATTTTTAATGTTGGTCCTGCTCCAGTGGGAAATAGGCCTTAGTCTGAATTTGTGGACGTTATTACAAAGAATTAACCCTAACTCGGAGGGGCCATCTCTGTGCACCCGACTTACTGTTTTACTACTCTAGTATAAAACATGATATTAAGCTTGTGAATTCAGTAGTATCCACTGATAAATTTCACCTTTCTCCAATTTCTCCTTGCTGGATCCTCTGGGTGTGTGAGGTAAACAAGAGGAAATCTATTTTCCACTGGATTTTGCATCTACTGTAACAGTACATTTGCTCATTATATACCCCACGTTTCTGCTTTCTTCCTCTGATTTTGTCAGCCTCATTGCCTGCACTATTGTTGACTTGTCTGTGCCTCTCACGCCTGCCTTTCTCACGCTTCACTCCATATCCTGTGCTGTAATAGAGACCTATTGATTTTTATCCCAAAGTACTTCTCACCAAGCATCTGGAAGCATCTTTTACTTACACTGTGAGGATTTTCTTAGGTTACTGAAGGGTGATAAATTTAACTACCCGGTAGCTTTTAATTTCCAAATTGTTTCTATTTCACAAGATGGAGCTGACATTTGGATGTATTCCACAATATCCAACTCAAAGACTCAAAATTTTGCTGGGGGTTTTAATGTTATTCTTCATGCTTAACCATTTTAGGGACCATTGCATCCTATTAAATGAGAGAACAGCCCAGAAACAACGGAGCATTTGTCCCCTAAGTACCTCACATAAACCTTTAATGTTATTTTCTCCACTTTTCCTCTAAAAGTAGTTTTAAATTAGTTGAAATTGACACCCTTGAGCAAATTGTTTTTGGTACTCTTTAGAAAACAATACCACTCCTCCTTTTCTAGCTTACTGTAGTGATGGAAAATTGGGCAAAATGTGTTTTTAATTAAAAACAAGAAACGTTTCCCTCACAAAAAGCACTGTGAAATTAAATAAGGATCCAATCAGGGATGGGCTAGTCAACAAAGTCACACACGAAGTGAGAAATAAAGAGAGAGCTCTGTCCAGTTATTAATCAGGCTGTAAAAGGCTGTCCAGATCGTAATCGGAGACAATAGCCATTTGCCGATTCAGTATCTAATTACGAGACAGTCTCGGACTTGTGAACCCTGAGAGGCAAAGTGGGTGATAGCAGCAAGAGGAAAGCAGGTCTGCCGCTTGATGCCGCTGGGCTCTTTGTTTTCTGTTGGTACACATCAGTCATCATTATGCACAGAACAAACAGACACTGTAGCTCCACGTGGATCTATTGATGAGAAAAATGGCTGCTGAGCTGTTTGGCTTCAGGGAAGATGTGATAATTACATGTCTCACTCTAAAAGGATATATTTTTTTTTCATATCGCTCCATCATGTCAAACAGCTTTGTTGTCATTGTGAAAAATGCATAAAAATACAAAAAAGAAAAATATAGTCTACAATTTTTTTTTTTTTTAGTTTACAGAAAATAAAGAATAGAAATTGACAGTCACTTTATGGTGACTGGATTGGATAATGCTTTTTATAATGCTTTTATTAAACTGAAATTATCTCAGTTGGTTTCTGTTGCCAAAACAGAAACCAACTGTTCTTAAAAAATTTTCTTCTTTTTAACAAGAAAATCAAAATCAAGACTTTCCAGTTGAATATTTTTCCACTAAGACCATGGGAATGATTTTTAAAAGTTTGTCAGTGTTGAGAAACTTCTTACAAGGCTTAATTTACTCATTACACATCAATTGAGACAACAGTGCCAAGCATCATTAACTCAGGCTACTAGAGTCCCTAGAAAGATTGAAGAGCATCAGTTTGCCAACCTCACTGAAGGTCCATTCAAATCACTAACTTCTACTGGAAAAGCAGTAGAAGCTAAATCTTGTCCTGAAGAAATATGTGATTGTTTTATGGCGTTCAGTCAGGACTTGTTCAAAGTGTAGAGCAGTTATTGAAGCAGTGTGACTGTAAAGTGCACTGTAAAGATATTAATTTCAACCACAAACTTTTAAGCATTTTCTTGGGTTTTTATGTGATTGATCAACATCAGTTGGTGTATGTGAAGAAAAAATACAGTTACTTTTCCTGCAATTTGTTTCTTGCTTAATCATGTATGCCCTGCATCATAATAATGTTTTCATAATGTTTTTGTGGTGTAGTCATTCAATATTTACAAATCTATCTACTGTAAAGTACTCTTAAAAAACGCTTTAAACATTGTGTAAGCTAAAATGGTGTTGCAACAATCCTTTTGGGTGTGGCGATGATTTGTTTTCCATGTGTATGCACTCAGGCTTTTCCAGCCAGGAGCTTTTCAATGCAGATGAAACCCAGCATGAAGTCTGTTCCAAGATGCTGCTGCAGTCATTCAGTGTACAAACAGCTCAGTGTAAACTAGTGCTGTGGTTTGCTGCCAGGGCATCCGTGGAAGAATTCAACTTTGAAAGTAGAAATATGGTCTTGAGTTAGGCCATGGACTGTGTCGTGGAAAAAATATTATTTCCAATCACTGTTCAGGTGAAATCACTCAATCAGGTTTATTCATATATTGTGCACAGTACAGAGAGCTTGTAGGACAATCAGTAATGAAGCAGGTCTGGATGAAAAGCTCTGTCAGGCAGAGACAACACATGAGTTTTATACCAAGGATAAAGAATTAACAACAAGGGAGAGACAGTCTGGTTCTGATGCAGCTGTAAAAACAACTTCCAACCTTCTACATGTAACCCAAATAGTTCTTTTGGTGAGAGTTCACAATCATTCATATAACATGACTAGCAGATGTGACCTTATTGTAATATTTCCATCACAACTGTTACAGAATAGAGATTGGGGTTATTGGTATAAGTTTTAAATTTAAGAATTATTTTAAGATGAGGTAGAAACTTGTGAAAATCAAAAGCAATTCATAAGATAAATCCAAGGATAACAGCAACAAAACAGAAACAAACCCTGTTTCATGAAAATTGCATAAAACTCTTAAAAAAACTGCATTGAAAGATTAAAGTAAATCTGTGGGGAAACTATGTGGTCCCAAAAGATGCCTATATGGGTTTTTGTTTTTGAAAAAATGAATTAGAAACCCAACATATCTACTTTCTGTACATCCTTGACCTGTGCTGTTCCACCAATACTTGGATCTATCCTTTTCGCTTTGGTAATAGTGTCTTTATATCCCCTCTTCAGCTGTGTAATTAGTTGTATTTGGATAGAAATTGCTCTACATATGCCTTAACTTTGACAAGCTTGCAAATTTCATTATCCCACATCAATATGTGTTAACTCTAGATTTTCTTAAACTGTAATAAAACTGATTTATTCATTTTACATCAAAGGAAATTTGGATGGAAATGTGCTCCATCTCTTGAAATCTTGGGTGTTAATATAAACCCCTCTGCTAGAAATGTGGGTCATCTTCAACAAACAACTGAAGTTTGACCCATTAAAGGATATCTGTTTTTCAGTACTAATATATTTAGCTGAGAAATGTTGTAAGCAGCCAATCCTGTCATGGTTGCAGTTAGAAACACTGACCATTTCTATACTCAAGCATTTCACTGTCTTCCTGTCGCAGTCATGAGTCAGTTTTTTGTTTACAGCTTTGCTTCAAATATGTGTAATGGTTTTCCTATGAATATTAGGATGACTCGCTTGCATGTTTTAAATTGCACCTGAAGACTAACCTCTTTTCCAACTGTTTTGATGTCTTACTCATAGGCACTTGTCTGGTTTCTCTTTTCTTGTTTATTGTATGAATACATTTTTACTGACCCACTAGATCCTCACATCTCTTTTCTCGTTCTGTTTTGAATATATTAACTTATTCGCACGAAAGGCCATTTTTGTATGTTTTAATTTCCCATTATGTTTTCCTTTTGATTTTTGAATACAATATAAGACTATTTTATTTGAATTTATTAGATTTCCCTTTGATTGTATGACACAGCATCTGCTCAAGTTTCATAGATTATTCTATGTTTTCAATTTCCAAAATCTCTCCATTATTCATCTTTGAATGGATGATTCCTTTTTGTTAATAATTAAGTAAGATTCCGCTTGCTTTAGAACATGGGCTTCTCAGATGTCGAGGGCAAATCTTTTAGTTCTGTTTTCTCATTTTGACTTTTGATAGAGTCTTGTTTTTGCACGAAAAGCCTTGTTTTGAAAACTTGGCTTAGTTTATGGTGTGAATCAAATGTGCATACGTAGCAGTCTACTTGTTACCCTCTGAATAAATTTCCACTTAAGAGCTATTGAAGGTCCAGTGTGCTTCATTCCCAGCTACAAATATGTCATCAATAATTTCCTACTGAAATGTCCAGATTGTACTGGCTGCACACCGTTGAGCAGATCTGAGGCATAACATGTTATCTCTGCTCTGTCTTTATATTTCATAGTGACAAACAAGGACAAACACAGACACACAGCCACATGCTCTCCTGTTATCAGAATGTATTACAGCTGCTAGTGGAGTGACTGATTTCTGTGTGTTTGTGTGAGGCATAGAGTCTCTGGCTCAGGCAATTGGCCACAACAATTTTGCAGGAGTAAACAATGACCTTTGACTCCATTACAGCTGATTGGATTGGTTTCCCCCTCCCCTCTCCTCATAGTTGGCTGGCTGCCCAGCTGTATACCCTGTGGTGACACACTGTGGACCTAACTCTGATTTCAGTCCCCTTTGCTCCCCACCTCCTTCGTATGTCTACCTTCCCCAACCAACGGCGGCTCGTTTCAGCTACCATTCACTCATCTTTCGTTCTGCTTTTTCCTCCCTTGGCTCTTTTTTCACCTCACAAATTATCTTTGATGCCTCCGGCTCCCTGCTTCTTCTTCTATGATCTACTGTATCACCCTCCTTCGTCTATCCATCTCTCTTTAAGCTCCATTCCTTTTTCCTTTCATCATTCTGTCCCCCTGCTGCTACCTTCCATCCATCCTTTTTACTCAAGCTGCGCGTACAAAAGGATGTAGACCTCCAAACATTGCCCCCTCATGCGATTGTTGAATCTTTGATTCTAAACTGTAGGCATTTTACTGCTGCCTGCAACTGTTCCAATGATTTCCACAAGGTTTTGACACTCGCTGCTGGAATCACAACCATTCAGCTTTGGTGAGCTGAGACATTGAACGTTGAAGGATAAGGAATGGTTCACCAAAGCTGTCAGGAAGAGTTTGGCTTACAGACTACATTCAGCATTGACCGTGGCTAAGTTGATGGAGCAGACAGGTCATGAAAAGAAGGACTGTGGATTTGATGTCAGGCACCATTTGTTGAATGTGCTTTGGCAAGACACAACAACCGGCACTCTTAAGGCTGACTGGTAATGGTAACATCCGTGACTCAATGACTTCTGAAATTAAAGCCACACAAACTGTAGGTCTAACAAAACAGCTCAGAACGTCTTTTTATAATTTTATTAAAAATAAAATTATTTGAATCATTCTGTCTGTCCCAAGAGTGACAGTCGATCCAATTGCATTTTAAGTACATATGAGTGCTGACTCAGAGCTTTCATCTGTGTAACCTCAGGCCTAACAGAAAGACTATAAATTATACACTTTTACTTTCCTTTTCTGTCATGTAATTGAAAATGTTTAAGATACTTTTATGAAAATTCTTCATATTAATCATAGTTGAAACTTTTCTAATTCATTTGGCATTCATATAACTACCTTAGTTTACTTTAAATCAAATACTTACAAAATTGTTACATTTTGACCAACAGCTCTTGATCATTTGCTACATAAAATTTCATGGGAGGCGTGGGAAGTAATCTATTTTGGGCGGATGTGTGGCCAAATGTTCATGCTATTGGGGGGGTTTACCTTCTACTCCACTTTTATGAGATCTTCTATACCTTTATCCTTTCTACCTTCATTCTTAATCCACTCCTTTGAGGTGCCTTCATCTGTCCATACCTTTCATTCTCTCTTTCTCTCTCTTCTGCAAATCTTTCTTCCCCTCTCTTTCCATTATCAGCTGCTCCCCACTCTCTTCTTCTCTCTGCACGTAACCCACAGCTGCACTTCCTGGGTTAAAGTCACTGTCAGCCTACATTACCCCACAGCTGTGTGTGCAAGTATTTCCATGTATTTTCTCCCAATCCAGTGTTTTTTATTAAACACAACCCCCAGACTGAATCAAAATTGGCATCATTTCAGATTTAGATTCGAGTAGTTTAAAAACATACCATTGGGTTTGAAGAAGCAAAATAGCCCTGGAGAGTCATTTGAGTGTGAATTTGGTGATGGTTTTCTTAGTGAGTATGAAAACAAACACTGTCTCATTTCCATGACGGTTTTTGTGCTTACACAAGTATAGTTTGAGTTTGTTCTATTAGGACGCAATATCAAAGACAAGTGTACTTTGAGTGTTACCTCATAAAAATCATGATACAGCCAGTAAACTTTTCAGTCATCATCTCTTAAATTAAATACAATGTTACCAGTCAGCCTATAAGACTACATTGCCAAACATATCGAGTCACTTTCTTTCACACACATTTGAACTAGTGTGAGATTCAATCCCTAACATCACGATCAGAATGTTGTTTGAAGATCACAAGCAGCTTTTGTGGTAGGTTGTACTTCTTGACTTAGCACAGAAGGGACAATCTCTGCTTTGCTTCCTTCTGACCAACATCCATATGCGAGAACATTCTCAGGTCCAGAGAAGGGGTTGTTTCTACAAACCAGAAATCATTCTCAGAGCACACTGTGTGTCTGAGACAAGCCAGCATTGGACTGCTCTCTGGAAGTCCTCTGTCATCTTCACAGTGTGGAACTTAACCCAAGTTCCACCTGGGTTAAGTTCCAGATGGTTGGACCAGCCATTCCACCTTCTGTCTGTATTAGACTAATCTCTGGCCAGTAACAGTGGCGTCATCAGTGAATGTTAGGAGTTTGACAGGTCAGCTAAGGTGTAGTTATTTATGTACATCAGTACACCAACCACCATTTATAGAAAAGCAGATTCCACGTTTCTCTTTTTCTCAAAGAGCTCCATGCTGCTGGAAGCTGCGTGAGGTGTGCTCACTGCAGTACATTTCAGTGAAACATAAGACGGTCTGTTTTTAGAGTTGAGAAGCAGCAGTCTGCCTGTTTTGTTAGCCAGGGATCGAGGGCAAGAGTGTGTTCAGTTCTGTTTGCTGAAACATCACAAGCCTGTCTGTCTGTTTACCTTGTCTGTGTCTCTGGTAAATCCCAAAGAAAGCCACCAAAAGTTAAATGATGTGCTACAACATTTTAACCTTTTTTGCAACTCAAATAAAGAGCAGGTGGATAAAATATTACAGTTTTAGATATATAAGTACATCTTTAATTTGAAAAATATTGTAGCATATGCTTCTACAAGCAATTCTCAGAGCATAAGAGAAATAATGAGGGACTTTTCATTCCTTCAGACAAACACTCCACAAATCATTTTAATTACAGTAAAAGGTTTCACATATTCACAGTTAAAATTTTTTTTTAGTTTTTAAACTATGAATACACAAGTAACACAAGACTGGAGTATGTTGGATTAATTCAACTGTGCATCAACCAGTTGGTGACTTTCAGTAGGATAGTCATAAGCTTTCACCAGCCTGTGTGAGGATGTGATTAAAAGCTTACCTCTGCCACTGTTTACGAGGACACATTATGTTTCTGTGCCCTGGATTTTAATTTGTTTTAGTGTGTGAAGCGCAGAGAACAATAAGGGTGTTTAAAACTTAATTTATGTGTGTGTTAACGGTGATGAGGTTGTTACATTGTGCTGCTCATCTCTGTGTCCTTAAACCATGTTTTTGTGTACAACCAAACAGTGAATTCAAAGGAAACTTTTCTAATCTGTGTGTTTGTGCATTGTGTCTGTATTCATGTTGGAAACGGCACAGTCAGTTTCATACTGGTTTTCAAATACTCTATGTGCCTGCATGTGTGTGCATGAACACTTTTCCATATCACTCTTGGCAGGAGACGCTTTTCAGTTCATCAATTTTGGACAATGTCTGCAAGGGTGCTGTTAATAAACCAGAAACCTCCTCTCGTGGAAATGGAAAAAAATGATTTACATGGTAATGAAAGCATTAACGGCCTCTGACAAAGCTCCAAATGGACAGAAAACAAATATTAATTATCTCCTTTAATCCTTTGATATGTTTCATATTCTGATTTATTTGAGCTGGAGGAGGAGGGCTTAACCACTTCAGGCTGATAAAGCTTTTGTTGAAAGGATAATGAAGAAGTGAAAATGGACACATGGGTGGAGTTTTCGATGCCTGAATGTGCTGCACCAGTATGAGCAGAGGTGACCAAGAACTTTCACAACAAGCATGTGTTTAAGATTTACCAAAATATCACATGCAGTTGAATGACATTTTTTTTGGGTGGACAGGACTGGAATTAAACTAATGATAACCAAATTAACTGATTAACGTATTGAAAGCGGAAACAGCTTATAGGGTAATCCTTCCTCTAAACAAATATAGGACAAATTGAACCTAATTTCAATTTTTTTAAATCACCTGTAGTATGTAACCATGGTAATTTTTCCCATTTCTGTTAGCATAACTTTTTTTTATTGTTACTGAAACTATGTGCAATATAAAATACTAATCTCTATCCGAACACTCAAAGCTCCCTTAAATTAATTCCAGTGAAAGTCCTGTGCTTCACATGTCACAGCGGGTCACAGGGACTGACCGTAGAGATTTAAGTTCATTTCTTGATTTTTAGTAAAGCATCCAATAGAATCTGAAATTTATTCTGAAGCTGTTTCATTTTTTCTCAGAGGAACACAACTAAGTTTTTCATCTTACTGATTTTCTCACTTGTTCAAGAGTCACAAATGTCATATTCTGCTGGTATCACTTTAAGTTTTAGATATATGGTGTGTACATTTATGCAACGAGGAAACCTCACATTTTTTACATTTTTTTTGTTTGTTTTGATGAGTTTGTTTTTATTAGAATGGCACATTGTAGCTTGCTTTACATCACAAAAGCCTGATATTTAAAAGAACCATAGTTGATATTAAAGTCAAATCTCACCACTTGGATCGCCTTCATGAATCAATTATGTCTTTTTACCCATAAATCCAACAATGTTATCGCATATGACTTCAGCCTGCAGGATCATGTAATCTGGATATATGCAAAATGAAGACGTTATAAGATCTATCTAAATATCTACTGCAGGTAAGACATTAACTGCTTATGGCTCATTTTAAAGATACATAGTTTCTGGCTGTAATTTTCAGTAAGAGCCATTTACTTCTTTCTCTTAATGTACTGCCTAATAAAAAAAACTCCAGCTTAGTTTTAGGCTTACACTAAAGTTTCATCCTGATGGGAGTTTAATAACTCTCCTCTCTTTCCACCATTTATTTAGCTTTTTTTTCCCCTTCTGTTTTGCTTCCTCTCGATCCATCAGTCTACTGCTTCATCTCTTTTTAGCTCTCGCTGAACCTTTTTGTCTATCTTTTTCTTCTTTCCCTTCTCTCTCAGAACTCACTCCCAACACTGGATGAGAGAAAATGAGACATCTGTCTAGAAATCAAAAGAGCAGGGCATCTTGTCTCCACATGAATTCCTACAGACCTTGTAATTGCTGTCAGTGAGCCCCCCGACAACTCATTTAATTGCCTGACATCCAATTTATCCTAAGATTGGGAAGGCAGAAATAAATTAAAAAAAATGAAGAATGAGAAGAGGTGGGCATAGAGAGATGATAAGTGGAGTAAATGGCAGGGGAGGTGGAGAACTAAACCCAAAAAGATGTGGTTGCCTAGCACTAATAAGAACAGTGCAGTGTAGATAAAAGGAGACTAATATTTAATAATAGTGGGGATTTTTTGTGATGAGGCAAAGTTATTAACTTTCCAACTTTCTCTGGAGAAACTCACCATGGACCTGCAATTAGTGTGGCCCTCATTAATGTTAGAGACGAGTGGAACGAGGGCGCTGAAGTAACGATTCGAGGTGGGAGGACTGAACAGAAACAGCTTTTGTTCACAAAGGCATACTACATGCTATAATTGGAATAAGTGCTGCCATTAACACTCCATTGAGACTTATATCATTGTCTTTTAAGTGTGTTTAGGGGTCTTGGAGCCTTTTTAAGCTGATGGCAAGACATTTACACATTATACAATGTGCAGAATTAGACAGGAGTCCAGCTGCAAGCTAAATCTCCACTTAAGTGCCGGACTCTCCTACATCTGGAGGGATAACACAGTATCACAATTTAAACACCACAGTTCAGAGTTAAGGAAAGGCTGTTTTTGGTGCTGTTATGGGTCAGAGCTCTATCAGAAATGAAGAAAAAGTAAATAAACAGGGGTCACAAGTCAATGATGAACTCAAAAACCAATCCCAATGAATATAACCCGTCAGATGAAAAAAAAAAACTGAACAAAAGAAGGCAAAAATAGAAGACAAAGCAACCGGTACAGTCTTGTATTGCCAGTTTTTTGTTTTTTTTTCTTCTCGGCTGCCAGAAGTTGTTTTATTTCCAGATAACCGCTGAAAAATAATCAGAATGCATCCTTTGTTGTTTGGTCTCTTTTTTTTCCTCTCTCAAAGATAGAGCTGACTTTTTACACATCTCGTCTTTCTCTGATGTCAATATTCTTGAGAAGCGACGACTTTGCAACGCTAACAGGCGCAAAGACGGGCTGCTAACAACAAGCTGAAACAAAAACCTGTGGGACGTCCAAAGGCTTGGAATTATTACAGAGATGTTGCAACGACACATACTGTACATATAATACTGACGAGTAAATACAGCTTTGCAACTGAGGTCCACAACATTTAATAGTTCAGTTTAAAAGCAGTCTTACGCTGAAATATCAAATTAGAAATCAACCAAAATGTGATTGGTCCTTTAAAAGATACAGGAACGATGCAGAGGATTCTACATCATGCATAATGGAAACGTTTTGTGGCGAAATTTCCCCCCTGGTTCATGATTGTGGTGGCAACAAATCTGGGACCTTGGATGGTTTGTGGTGGAGTTTGGTTGCATCACTGGTCCAAACATGATCTAAACACAATGCCCGCATTAGGTCCTTTTCACAAAGACAGATCCAGGAGAAATGGCCTTGTCATGACTTACATAGTATTGGAATATAGCTACAAGGTGTGGTAAGATGCATACACCTTTAAATTGACTTTACAGCCTTATTTCAGACGGCTGAGAGAAGTTGTGAGATATTCAAGCAGTAGTTCAGCTCGTAGCCAATGTGTAACTTCAGACTTCAAAGTCCTGGTGTGAATATTGTGTGCATGATTCTTTCTGACTCACCAAGATGTCGATACTTAACAATGCTTCTATACATAAAATTCCCTTACCTGGATCTTCTCCTGCTGAGGAAAGTCCCAGTGGTTTTTCCCTCTCCACACTGAAGCTAAAACTGACTGTGCAGGAACAAAAGCCTACTATATTTTTTTAGGGAAATACATTATCATACTGCCAATGTGGATTGTTTGGCAAAGCAGCAGCAGGAAAAAAGACTCTCTTTGGTGAATTCAAAGAGTTTGCAAGCGTCGTGTTTGTTTTTCGCAATCAAATTAATTAAACAATCTTTCTGTATTTGGGACTTTGGATGAATTTTGAGGTTTAGCTTCGTGAACTTTTTATATGCATTTATGGTTTCCATGCTTACCTGCCCCACACAGCTGCATTTCTCCATGCACAATAGTAATAGGGTCATTTTCTCTCTTGAAGCACATGCATAAATCAATATAGATGGAAAGAGTCTAGCAATAGAGTTTACCACCAGAGCAGGGGTTAAAATAGGAAACAAATAGTTTGGTAAACAATAGTTTATCAAAAGCAGAGAGCATATGTGCAAATACAATTAACAACAGAAACTATGAACAGAAAAAAAACATTGGGATGATACGCAAACTTGATTCCTGACATCGGGAAATATGCATAATAAATTATTAGTGAACACAACAAGACAGTATGAAGTAATAGTGTTCCAACACGTGATTTACAGTTGTAAATTTCATTCTTTTTTACATTTACACTTTTTCCATCAGAATAAGTGAATATATAATTATTTACATTGAAAACTTGACAATACCTGTGCATTTTGTCAAGTTTTAACATTTTAAGTTTAAAGGGCTGTTTTACTGGAATTATTTTGTTGTTTTTTTTTAATCAGTGACACATTTATGTTTGTACAGATAGAAAAGGCTTTGATGGGCCTAGTAAAGCTTTTTGGTGTCTCAATAATCTGTTATTTATTGCATGAGTATGCTAGGTTATTGAAAAGAAAAAAACAAAGTACATGCACACATAAGAATATAAAAGACTTGCACAACACAGCTTCTTTACCAATCTCAGACAAAGGGGGAAAAAACATAGGAGGACCTAAATAAACCATCCATAGTTACCTAACAATAAGTGGCTAAACAGTCTTCCTTCAGGGTGTTGCCTTCTTCTTTAATGAATATTAATGAGAACATCTCTGGTATGAGGGAGGTAGAAAAATGTTTACTTCAGCGACAAGGCAGAAAGAGAACGTTGCTGCTGCATTAAATACTGGTGGGCATATGAGGCTGGATTGCTAAAAGGTTATTGATCTATGTTAGCATGAATTTGTTCCTCTGGGTGAAGGTTCCAGAGTCCCCAAAGACAGATAATGTTGTTGTTTCAACTTCTCAGCTGAAAGATGAGAAGTTTGCAGGTGTTAATGATGCGTAAACATGAACAGGAGTCTTTTTGTGTTTTTTGTATTTTGAAGAACGGATGTGTTGGCTGTTGGGAACTGTAAAAGTCCTTCGGCCTACATCAGTTCCTGTCCAGTGTGTCTAATATTATGCTGATATATTGATGTTAACAGAAGCATCTGGTCTTTAAAGCTGTACAAGGTGAGAGGATTTCTTTGAAATTCTGCCTTTTGTAGGCTCAACAGGGATAGAAAACTCAGCAGGGCAGCAAAAAAAAAAGCCATAAAAGCCCTTTGTTTGTTTTTCAAAGATGTAACATTATCGTAATGCCTTAGCGAGGGTCAAAATCACTTGCAACAGCTGCATCCTGAATCACTTTCCTGCTTTTCAGTTTAATGAATGCTCTTCTCCATTTTGGTTAAGTATTAAGGGATGGCTGATTTTTCTCACCAAATTGTGATTGCTGATTATGCTCTATAATTAGATTGAATGGAAATATGATTGAGAAAAGGGGGGAATACATATAATATTTCACAATATCTCACATTTTCAGTATTTCTCATATTACCTGTCCTGACTTGCAATACAAATAAATAAGGGCCTGAATTCACATTCATAGCCATTTTTGAATTTCTCAGTTGGATTATAAAAATTCACCTCAAGTGTAGTTTTTGCAGGATGTTTCCAAAATGAGATAATGAGCTTTAGAGCTGCTGCATCTAGAATTAGTTACAGCATTTGCTGCAGGCCTATTATCATTTACGCATAATAACTAAAGAAGATCCAGCAGAGTCATGAGTACCGTCTGCTGTTTCAGTAGTTTCCTGAAGTCATGTGAAAGTCAGCTACATGCAAGATCAGAAATTCAAGAACTTTGCTTGCAAATGTTTGCATGTTATGCTTTTAATCAGAGGCCTTGACTTAAAAATAATAATAATAACAATAATGGCGGTTTTGATTTAACTTTATTTCCTGGCTCAATGACAATGCAGTAAGACTGGGAGGGAAAAAAATATTATTTTGGATTTGCCTGATAATATCTAACATTAACAGCATTGACCTGGGAGGCGGGCTACGTCTGCCCTAGAACAACCTTGGAAGCTGAAAACCGAGCAGGTTTTGCTGCCAACTCTGCTTCATGCCCCGGGACCTTTCAGAAACTGAAACTTAAGTCCCCGTTGAATCCTAACTTGGATCCTCAACTTGTTTCCTGATTCAGATCACAAAATAAATACCTACAGCTTACTATAATCCACAGAAACCCATCACTTGTTCCACCTCTTCCTCTCACTATTATTTTTTACTTTGACTATTCCCCTCCATAACATACAGATCATTAGTGATTAGCAAACATGTCTGAAAAAAACCCTTGATGTTTGGTCCTTCTCCTGCACTCACGGCTAACATACGGTGAAATCAGAATACTCACCTCCACATGACTGTATAGAGTTGCTATAACCCTTTTCTCTTTATTCTCAGATCACTTCCTTGTTTGCTGCTATGAACATCAGATTGAGATATTTCAACATGTGCAATTACCCAATAAATTTACATTTAATTTTTGTCCACAAGTCTTGGTGCGTTCAGATATTCAAGTCACAAACTGGCCACCATGATGGTTTTATAGAAATTTATGACAGTATACTGTAAGTAATGTGGGAACACTACTGTAAATAATTTTGTTGTTAGATTTTTCATGTATGTCTCAAAGTTTTGTTCACCCTGAATAAACTTTTTCTTTGCCGACTCTTGAAGTGAAGCAGGAGGAGAGAGAAAGTAGACTTTAAACAGAGGCTGCAGGGTTGTAAAGAAAAGAAGGTGGCCTTGGAAAGATGTCATGAGGGATGAAGGAGTGATTAGAGGCTGAACAGCAGAAGACATTCTATTATGATGTATTAAAGAATATTGTTCCAGGCTACGTAAAGAATGAGACCGGTGGGAGAAAAGCAGGGCCGAGAAACTTCCAAATTCTCCACAAGAGAAACTTTTTCAAATCGTAACAAAGTAGGGAGCTTTGTACAAATGCATTTTACTTAGTTACTGTATATGTGTTTCTTGGCGGGGGTACAGGTGGGATGGAACTACAGAGACTTGAATACAGATGCTACCAGCTGCAGCATGGGGATTGAAGCTCTTATTCCCAGAACCCTCTGGAGAGAGAAGGAGCTTTAACGGATGGAGGGTAAAAATAGCAGTGGCACTGAAATAAAAAGCTGATCCATGCTGCCAATATCAGCTCATAGTCCTGTGAAGGGAAACTGAAAACCGAGCTGCCAACTCTCCTTCATGCCCTAGGAGGTTTCAAAAACTCAAGCTTTACAATTAACTTAGAGAAGTTGTTTGATTCGTTTCACCAATTCTTTAATCAAATTTGTTCCACTGGAAATGAGCAGAACCCCACCACTATGCACAGTTAACAGCAGAAATGTACAAACTAAGAAAAACGAAACATTGTCTGTTTTAAATGATTGCAATTAAGTCAAACAGAACCTTTCCTGTTTAGGTCAACTGGGACACCAGTTGAGAAACATTTTTATTACTTTCTTAGAAGTTAGAATGTTACATACATTAAGACTGCCATGCCTTAGAATTTGGCGTAACAGTGTCATTGCCTTTTGTAAACTTATTCAAAATGTGTTAACAGCATTTGGGTTAACCAGAGGGAAACTTGGCAATGTATTTTTAGAAAATGCTGCTTCCTTGTGTAACATCAGGAAAAAATCCAGCCAAGACAAGGAAGAGTATGGTGTTGCTCCAAAAATTTGTTTGAATTTTCACATTTCTAAAGCTTTGAATGGCTTGAACAAATGTCACATTAATTTTTTTCAAGCAATTAAAGACACTAGGTGAATGTCCACACATCTGGACTGGACTCAACATGTCTGCGTCAACTCCAGAGCAAAAATAAATAAATACCTTTGCAGATGTGCACATGCTACCTGGAGTTAGTAGAAGAGTGTAATAGTCCAGGGTTTAACAAGTCCTGCCTAAAATTGTCTGAAAGGCCATTTAGACCAGGAAGAAACTATATGACTCTAAAAGTAACAAAAGAAAACACAAAAAGCCGGAAAACAGTTTGTAATGCGCTGAGGAAAAAGACGTTAAGGTGTATGGGCACGAAGGCCAACATTATATGTGAAGAATATGCTGAAGCACACCATCCCAAGGGTGTAGTACAGAAGTGGGGTGTGTTGTGGGTGTGATTCTCTGTAGGATGAACTGCTGCACTTCACAAAATGGATGCCGAACGTTATGAGTAAACATGGCAACAAAAATTCAAGAAAAACCAGAAAACTAAACTACGCGACACATTGGTCTTTCAAATGGACGATGACCCAGCTGTACCGATTAAAAAGTCTGTGTTTTGGAGTGGTTATCACAAAGCCTGATCTCAATCCTGTAGGTAATTCGTGAGCAGATTTAAAAAGGTGTGTGAGCAAAGCGGCTTACAACGCTGAGTAAAACCAGTTCTATCAGGAATATCTGCTAAATTGTTGAAGGAAAAAGAAAATTATAAATCCAGTATTTTCTGCTTCATAAAATTTTAAGCAGTGACATGTGCAGAGATATAAATTTGAGACATTTATGGATCCCTTAAATTAAAACTCTTCAGCCCTGACCTCTCCCTTGATATCTTTAATGATAACTTTACATCTGCACTGTCTGGTGGGTAAATCCTGCAGCCTTTCCTTTAGAATCACAGGCTCACCTTGCCCCTTAAATAGTTTCACATCTACATAATGAATGTCCATTTTGCTGATTCTTTATCAGGGACACCTTCAGAAAAATAATACTGCAGTTATCAGGACTTGATTTAGGAACAGTTTAATCAAGCTCTCGGGTTCAGCAGGAGCCAATTGTCCAGCCAGGTCTGCTTCTTATGTTTGTTTCAACTTTACTACTCAGGTTTGCCCGTGTTGTGTTTCTGTTAGTGTTAAAGTATTTTCAGAATGCACAGGAAAGAGGTCTTACACAATGCAGTTGATCTTTCAGAAATATGATAATACTGAAAGGCCTTCACCTGCTATGGCCAATGCTCAAATTTGGTCTATATTCTACAAAATCTGCTGCATTATTCAGTTGTTGTAAAGTTATATTAACCAAAACTTTGTGCTTGGGGTTTCTTTCTTTTTTTTATTTGTTTTGGATGATTCCTTTGTTGTTTATTCACTTTCCTAAATCTTGCCATTTTAGTTTAGTATTTTGTGTTAGTTCATTTATTCCTTTGTTTTGCACTTTGTGCTCTGGATTTTGTTCTAAGATTAGTCCATTGTTTTCCTCTTTATTTGTAGTTCCTGTCTCAGCTCTGTTTATCTTTCACAGTTCTTCACCCTGCCAGTTTGTTCCCCTGTACAACTATTCCCCATCTCCTGATTCCCCTCTGCCTGCATTCTCCATCAGCTGTTTCTACTTGCCTCTGATTAGCTCTCCTGATTCCAGTGTTTTTACCCTACTAAGGCTGTGACAATATGGTATCCCCATTTTGAAGTTAAGCTAATCTAAAGCTATAATATTTTTAACCGTTTATTAGATAGTTTTATCAATATAATCATGACACTCAAGATCTTGAAGTGGCCCAAAAGGAAAATGAGTTTGACACTACTGATAAAACGATACCACAAAATCTAATATCGCCCCATGCCTAAGAAACATGTATACAAATCAAGAGTCTAACATAACAAAAACATACTTTACAGATTTGACAGGACTTCATGTTTCAGAAAATGTGCTTTAGAAGTATTTTTGTAGATGGCGCTTTACATGGCAAGATAAACAGTAAATTTATCTATATCTAAATCTATAACACCAAAATGTTGGAAAGTTTGCATGTTTACATTCTTTGTCAAACTGCAATGCATAATTCAGTTCCTGCATCCAGTGTGAATTGAATCACACAAAACGTATTCACCTTGATCATACACTACAGAAGGTGTTTTGGAAAATCCAAAATCAAATTAAACAAGTAGAAAAAAGAAGTTTTAGATTTGCTGGTTTGTATGCATGGGTTTGTTTGTGAACACATCCATGGGAAACATACAATTCTGTGATATTTTGTTTGACATTTCAGATGGCTTCAAGAGACGTCTTTGCCAACCTCTACAGCCTGTCAGATTTGTGTGTGTGGGTGTGTGTGTGTGTGTGTGTGCAGCGCTCAGCTGGAGCTTTCAATTTGCATTATCCAGCATCTGTACATGAAGGCAGTATTGCCAGAAACATGTCTTGTACTTTCATTGTATTGCATTTGTGTACACAGCCAAAAAGCAAAGATGTTTTTACCCTTCAGTTTTCTCATTGTCAATTTTTTCTTTTTTAATTATAACTTGGTTATTAAAATTTCTGAAAGGGTCCTGGGGGTGAACAATGACTATGAAACACTTCAAAAATAAAAAGGGGTTGTATGTTTGAAGTCTTGATCCTTCAGACGCACCACAGTAAAAATATGTAGACAGATAAAATGTGTTTAAAGAACTTGTCTTAGAACAGTTAAAAATAAATTATCTAATCAGCTCTGTTTATTTCTGAGTCCTGCTCAATTCTTATCCACTTCCTATAAATAGAGTCAATATAACACCAGCCATTACTCATACATGGCTGCTTCCTATAACATTTACTCAAATACCACAATGCCCTCTAGGTTAAAGAATGCACAGCTGGCCCAATCATTTTACTTTAGTTTCTTTAATGTGTTTTTTTTTTTATCCATCCATTCTTGCCGATTTTTTCCCCTGCATTGTTTTTCATTATTTTGCTGGGCTTTTTTATACCATGCGTTGTAAAATGAATTGGCAGCTAAAGAAACCAAAATCAGTAATACCAAACAACATTTTTACAATTTTATTTTTAGATGATATGTGATATTGCTTTGTTTCATAGTAAATTCTAAAGATTTTCGGCTTTCAGATTTATTTTGAAATGCCTAATAATTTTTTTCATTATTTTGAGGTCATCTTGCACAATGACAGAAAACTGCAAGATTATGACAAGAAATAAATCAGCTCCAGATAAGTGATTCTTTCATGGCTAATCATTTCACTATTACTGTTGCTCTGTTTGCTAATTGGGTGTTTTTGTTTTTCTTGGTTTAGGTAGAACTGATTTGCATTGAGTTTTGCAAGAAGGGAACAAAAAGGAAAAATAAATTTCCTAAAATCTTGAGTCTGATTGCTAATTTCTGAAAAATAGCTAAACTTTCATTAAACAAATTAGAATGCAAAAATATAAAACATCCAAATGTCTAACGTGCAAATTCATGTTTTTCTGGGTTTTTTTTTTTTTTTTTGCCACATGACCACAAAACCAGACTAACAAGATAAAAGATTCCCAGCAGAAATTCCTTTCTCTTCTCGTTACCAGAAACGATAACATGAAACTCTGAAGTATCATATTTCTTTCTCCCTTTGAGCAGAGAGGCAATATCTCACATCTGAACACGGCAAATAAAAACGTTGGCTCCATAAAGCCCATCTGGGTCTGAGGTCAAACTGACATTGCCACAGCACGGACTTTTTGTAGTTTGAGTACTGAGAGCCTTACTGAAAAGTGTAATAACTGAGAATGTGAACAAGTGGTCTTATATATTTATGAGTTCTCTTTACTCCCATATTCCTAATGCTGGTGGGAAGACAGAAAAATAAGTGATACTTAAAATATGATCTAATCCTTAATGTATGTCTTTCAGCAGAAATATACGTATTGCAGCTTCTGTGTCTTTCCAGGAAATGGCTGTGTGTGTGGGAGTTTACTTCTTTTTAGATGTCAGAGGTCAGGTCTGTTTTTTTCTTTTTCTGCATTCTGGTAAAAGCCGTTATTGTGGAAGAGCTGTTGGGTATACTAAGTTAGAAACAAATTTATCTCAAGCATGCTGTGTTTTGTCTGCCAGTCAGTCCAGTCTCACATCATATATTTTGCTTTAGTAATGACTATTTAATCAATGTACCTTTTTTATTTTCCCCCAGGCATAAATCACCAGTTTGGAGTTTCTGCATACAGAAACATAACCATCATTCCTTGTTTTTTTTTTTTTTATATATATATATAAACTCCAAACAGAGAGGAAATGGAGCAGAGGAAAATCAATAAGGCTTTCAACAGAAAATTAAGATTTATCGCCAACTATGCTGATTTAGAATCATAAAGCTATCTGAATACATGCTAATGAAGATAAATGAAGATTGTAGCATTATAACTTCTTGCATCTGCTGATTTCCTTTATTCTTCTTTCCAGCACGGTTTATTTGAGAGTACTGGACGGACCATGCAAGGAAGCTGATGATCTCATAATGTTCTCTTGGGATGTTTTATTCGGGAATAGCTATGAGGAAATACATAACAGCTGCAGTTCTGGAGCCCTGCGTATTAATCTTTTATTAAAGTCCCTGTCTAATGCTTTGATGTGTTTATTATGACTTTTTTTTAACACAAAACTTTTAGTAGGATTTAATAATAAATAATATGGATGGATGGATGCATGGAATGACTAGCAAACAGTTGGACCTTTCAATTAAGGTATCATAGAGAGAAATTATGTTATGATCCTGGGGAGGTTGTGTGTTACCCATGTATTCTTTATTTTTGCTCTATGCTCTAATCCTGCCGCTGAGTTCAATAATTTCATCACAACGTTTCACAAAAAGGATCAGCAAAGCTCTCCTTCTCATCTCTGGTTGCTGTAAACAAGCGCTCTCTTTGTGAAATGTTCTTACTATTTGCTCATCGCTGACCTAATGTCTGTCTCTAGAACATCTTACCTTCATCTTGCATCTCTGCTAGAGATGGAATTCATACCTGAAGGAAACAGGATCTTGAGGATCTTTTCCTCAAGAGGTAAAATTGGGATCATACAAACTTTCAACAATATATATTCTATTGCTGGATTATCTGAACATGAGGATGACTCTCTGGAGATCGTGTGTTTAAAACAAGAACAAAACCCCCAATCTCACAATACTTGCAGGGCAGTTTAGCTCAGTCTACAATAATCCAGCAATACCAGCTCTCTGATCTGTTTTCTAAGTACTTTTGTTTGTTGGTCCTCCATCCTCCTTAGAAATCAGAAAAAATAACTACATATATATCTGGATTCTCAGCTCCTCCCATCAGCACTGAATGACCTTCTCATGACAAGTAAAACATCACTTAAAACTTTCTATTTCCTTAGAGCCAAATTAAACCCAATCTCTCACTTATCAAACCACTTCCTGATCCACTTATTCTTCCGCTGGCGTCGGCGAGGCAAATTAGCATTATTCAACGTATCATAAATCTTGTGTTTAACCTTACTGACAGGAAGTCATCGCCTTAGTGTTTTTCGGCTGAACAAAGCTCTAAACACATGGCAGATTCAGTTACACACAGTCAAGCTCAGTCCAAATTATGTAACAATAGCATCAAATTATTTTGGTCTTTAAAATTTTATGGAAAAGATTCTCAACCTACATTGTGCAGTCTAGCAAAATATGCCTGCGATCTATAATCTTTTGCAAATGATTATGAATGACTAGTTGAAGAGACTTTGCAGCTCAAGTGGGTTCTAAACAAATCAGCTGGAGGTTTAGATTAGATCTTGTAAATTGAACACATAAATGAATATTAAATTCTGTATTAAGACAAATTGTGTTTGAAGGAGCTGGAAACAGCAAATAATGCTGATAAGAGTTTGTTGGAAGTGACATTCTGAGCAGAACTGGACTAAAATCTCCACTTTCCACACCTGCATTTGACACAAATGACCAGCTGGTAGATGAGAAGCTGATAAATGATTCCTGATGAAGCTCAGATTAGAACAGAAAATGTAAAGTTTGGAGGCAGTCTTATCTTGTTCTTTCCCACCAGAAGTCTTTGCTGGACTTTTTTATGTTTGTTTGCAAAGACACAGAAGAGAAGTGCTGTCCTTGGCAGATAAAATGAATTACACTGTGTATCTTGTTCAAACGGACCCAGTCAAGGAATGAGATATATTAAAGGGATACATCACCTTTTTCTGATGTCAGGTATTTTTTTATATACGTATGATTAGTTCTTGCTTTATCTGCAGTAGTAGGCAGAGTGCTATTTATTTTGAGACAGAGGGCTTCCTGATATACAAGACCACTTGTTCACTTATTTTAGTCACACTTCAATGTTTCAGATCATCAAACAAATATTAATACCTCAAGACAAACAACCTGTGCAACTATAAAATACATTTCAAGTCAACCATTTTAGCTCCAAGGAAGATGGGGATTGTACTGTCAGACCATTAGTTTCTGAAACCACACAAAAACAAACCTCAAAGGCTCACAGGGTCAGTGCGACCCCACTGGACCGCGCAGAGTAAAAAACGCCTCTAGGCGGGGTCATTTCGTCTCTTTAAGACAACTCCTGTGTTCTTAAGCATCTCAAGAACACAGGAAGGTTAAACAATTTTGAGGTGGTCTTACTGATTGTTGCTTTGGATCATTGTCCTGCTGCATAACGGCATCTTTCAGCCTACTTCATGTTGCTGGAGAGGTTCTAGTGATTTCTTGCTTTAGGCATCAATGAGACCTAGGATTGTCTAATAAAATTGACAAAAAAGGCTTCTTAATTTATCCAAATATAATTGTCCCCTTTTAACTAGGGGGGCAACTTTATGTTCACAAACAGCCGAAATGGAATTTAAGCCTTGTAGTTTTTTTGAGAAGAAAATTCTTTAATCCCTGGAAGACATAAAAATACCTTGTCATCTTGTTAAGAATCCCCTCAGAGTTCTGCAACAATTAATTTTTTCACAGTTGCTTGGATGGAACACCTTACAGAAACAGCTGAAAGCCAAAGCTCAGCCTAATGTTATCTTTATTTGATAATTAGTTCACGGTAACTGTACACGGCTCGGTCTAAATTCCCACTTTAGAAGGCAATTTGAGAGCAACTCTTTGCTCGTCACGGTCTGGAGCACATCTAAGTGAGCCTCACATTTTCTCTTTATGTGCCAACAAAAGTCAACACTCAACCTGAAAAGACCAAGAAAGATGTCAGAAGATACAGCTTAATAACACCTCTAGGTTTGAGGTGGAGGAAGTGAAATTGCAAGCAGCTGGTATTCTGAGTTGCTGCTTGTTAACCCAAAAAATGGGGTGCATGAACGGTTTGTAGTCCTATTTGCTACAATCGTGCTCTACATGAATATAGGTTCTATAAAAGAAGTAATACACCAAGCATGATTTCTTCCAAAGTGATTTTCCCAATGCAAATCAAATGAGTCAATGTAAGTTCAATTGAAATCTTGCTGAGGGGTAAGAAAGTTTGCGACAGCAAAACATTCTTCTTCTGTAAATAACTGTAGTGAAAGTGTTGGACTCACAGTTGAGACATTTAATGTGTGTCCGAATACATCCCAGTCTGTGTTACATTTACTTTTTACCAGCTGCTGCCACTCATATAACACATTGTCAAGTTGAAAACAGCTTTAGAAACACAGTAGGGAAGCACGAACCCCTGTTATTTTGTCTGTGTCAGTTGTTTGATGCAGCGACAGAGAAAAGTTAGGAAGACTTGAGGGAGGGTTGGTGGAGTGGGGTGGGCTATTGGTCCTTGAATTCAGGCAAGCGAGAGTGCCTTTTCAGCCGAGCAATGGGCTGGGATGGCTGTGGAAAATAAACAGCAGACCTGAAGAATCAATTCTGTGTGGCTGTCAGAGGATTGTCAAACTCCACTCCATGATGGACAGTCTGGATGTTCACAGTCTATTTGCCGCCAGGCTGTGGAGCGGTGAGTAAGTGAACCGTGCCGGACCGAGCACAGACAATATGAAGAGGGAGTGCAGAGCAATATTTGCTGTTGGCGTGCTAGATCAGCATAAACGTCAAGGCTGGCCTCCTGTGGCCTGAGGAGTCTCCTGGAGGGGCTCCAGGCCTGGATGTGGGTGTATTGTTGTCTAAGGTTGTGTCGATATGTGCAAGTGTTTGCAGTGTCATACACATTTGTCTGTGCGGCTAAGCTAAATGGCAACATAAATCAGCCTTGAAATTTTAATTAACCCAATCCATTTACTTATGGCCTGATTTGTTTTTCGTGGTACGTGAGTAGCTGAGATAAATTCACAGGAAATCCAAAAAGAAACGGTGCTAAAGCTAAAGAAAATTAAAAGCTTATGTTGTTGGGGAAAAAAACTATGCAAAACAACATAAAAAGTTTTAAAGATGCTTATAGAAATAAGTCACAAAATAGACACTGAGTCACACCTACCTGACTCTGCATTTGTGTCGACAGTAAATTGTGCAGGATGTCGCAACGGAATGGTCCTTTGGCATTGTTTCCCTTAAAGTTTATTTGTCCTTATAGAGTAGCAGGGTATATCCAAATATAAAATAGATTGCTGACCATACACAGATGACATTGGCATCTTCTGAATTTTTAATTTCTGGGCCAAATTGCCCCTTTACACAATTTGTACCTTCACTGTGTACACAGACATTACTATTTCAACCTTTTTACACCCCCGTACTTGTAAACTGCTGTTGTATTACACCCTAATTAGCCATAAAAATATTTCAGTGGATGTCTTGAGTTTGGAATGTAGTCATTTGTAGTGGACTGTGTAACCCTAAACAGAAAAACAGAACCCCCTCCCTTCATAATACTTTTTACTATCCAACAACCCAGTCTTTCTCAGACAGGATATTTACTTTGCATGTATTCAATCAGCATATCTGAAACTGCCCTTGTTAAAACTGCATTACAAAGCTTACCATTACTGCCTCCTCAGTAAGCTGATTTTCAACCCACCTCTTTTCCTAGCTTTTTTTTTAAATAGCTGTTATGACTGAATACACAGATGACTGCTCTGTTCTGTAGTGTGATGATGGTTCTTTGAAATTGCTCTATATCAGACAGTCCACATTTCAGGCAATCAGAAAATATTAACACATTAAAAAGAGACAGGGCTAAGGCAACGTGTATGGTGTCACTGATAAGTGTTGGTCAGAGAGACAGTCTGGGAAAGAGAGAGCCTCTGTGGCGGATCATTTTTGCAAACAGTGGTCTGTAGCACGGACCTAAGGGTAAAAGTTTAAGCAGTTTGTGTCTAGGATGAGCGGGCTCTGGAGAGATGCTACCTTCTTTCTTTTTTTTTTATCCAAGACTCGTACAAGTCCTGTATAGAGGGAAGGTATAGAGGGAAGGATCATCTGGATCCAGAGAGGATCCAGATGATCCTCTGTAATAAACAATAAATCTTATTGTTTATTACAGTTTGAACTTGTCATGTTTTGTGATTGACCCAAACCACACAGTGATGGATATACAGAGGATAGACTAGAGTAATAGCCATTCTGTCTGTCTGTCTTTTAGTAATTGCATTAGCTCCAGTTTTACCTTTCAAACTTTTTTTTTGCCTGTAAGTAGTATCACTGAAGCTCTTGGTTGACTGACCAGGTCTCTGTTCTCAGTTGTTTGTCCCCGGTTGGGCTCGCATGGTCACAGTCCAAAGATGCACATGCGGCTTGTCAAAACTGGCGGTGTTCAGGGAGCAGAATTGCAGAAGACAGGGTCAGCTGTTCTCTGCAGAGCCTCCTCCTCTGCTTGTATCACAGCGGTTCACTATGAGGGAGCATTCATGCTCCATTGCTCTGGTCTGAGTGCTCAGCTTGCCTTGGGGTGTCTGAGTCGTGCAACGTAGGACTGTAAATCCTCCTGTGTCTGATGGGTATTGATTAGATATTCACATACCACCTCCCACCCAGGAGAAAATAGCTCTGACCTCGACTCTCTCACTTTTAATCCCTTTTGCTTTTGTTCATGGTGGTGCTTCTACAAATTGGACCTTACATAGATACAGCAGTGTGCAGTTTATTTTGCAAAATACAACCAGAATTCTTGCTTCTTTTTAGCCTCTTCTCAGTAAATTAAGCTTCTTGTTTTGCACTTTTTTTATATCACACTGTTATTTTCCTACCTCAGCCAGACCGCAGCTGTGTTTACTTGAATGACAATATTTCGATTATAGACCATATTCAAAAAAGGCACAATTAGTCCTTCTAGAGAAGTATTATATTTGGTAGCATATAGAAAATTCTATTTATACATTTGTTTACATATTGCAGAACATAGTCTGAGTGAGTCATCTCCATGGATGCACATTCAGATTACTGCTCAGGCTGACACAAAATAGCGTCTCTATCTATAAAAATACAAAGCACTGCCTTATTTTTCCCAAGACCCAAAAGTGCAACTTATTGCCTGCAAGTTCTTCCTTCAACTCACTGCTGGAGCTGGTGTTACTGAAACAAGTAGGTCATTTAAGTTTTAAAAAGATACAACTAGATGCATTGGGAACTGAAGTCCTACAGTTTTTATGTCCTACCTGATGTTTTAAAAAATCAGGTTGTTTGCATATTCATTCAGTGCCTTTTCTAATTATTCCAAAACTTTTAACTTGTTCACATTTTTCAAAATGCTTAGAAGGAAAACATACATCAGTTTAAATTTTGACTGCTAAAGATTTGCATTATGTTGAGAATACTCAACATAATGCCGAGGAGGCATTGAGTCTCCCCAGTCAATGTTATTAAAGACTGTTTTACTTCAGTTTCAGCTGTAAGTCTTTGATATACATGTCCTCTAGCTTTTGACAGCTAGATACTGACATTTTAGCCTTTTTTTCCTTGCAAAACAGCTCATGCAACTTGGATGAGAAACTTCTGTAAATATCAGTTGTCAAGTCTTACCACAAATACTTCAGGTTTGGCCTTCAACTAAGCCAAAACACATGAAAACTATTTGATCTAGACCATTGTAGCTATGGTGATATGGTTTGAGTTGTTGTCATGCTGGAAGGAGAACCTTTGGAGAACCTATTAGTCTTTTGCAGGCTCTAACATGTTTTCTGTCAAGTGGCAATCCATCGTTCCATCAATTCTGACTGGTTTCCTGTCTCTGAAGGAAAACATCCACATTTCATGATGGTGTCTCCACTCTGTCACCATAGAGAACTTGGACTGAGAGGAGGAATTTTCATTTTGGTTCTCTCTGGCCAGAGCAACCTCTTCAACTTGTTTGTGTCACCAACATGGCTTGTGCAAACTTTGAAGGGGATTTATTTTATCTTTCTTCTGTCAGTTGTTTTCTTCTGGCTGCTCTTTCCTAAAAGCGACATTTGTAGGAATCATGACCAATACTTATCCATTAAACACATTTTTCCACTTGAGCTGTCGTTCTCAGTTCAACTCCATCAGTTATCATGGACCTCTTGGCTGCTTCTATGATAGCTTTGATCTTTATAATGCATTTTGTACAAGCATTAGAAATGCATCATTTCCATTCTACTTCACATTTATGCATTGCTTCGTGTTGGTCTCTCACAGAAAACTAATAAAATACATTCAGGTTAGTGATTTTAATTTGGCAACATTTGAAAAAAGATTATGTGGGTTTTAATACTTTTATGAGTCACTTTCAGCATTGCAGTCATCCCGGCTTGCATTATTATTTTTGTCATTATTTAGTGAAAAAAAAAAAGATGAATTCTGGTCAACAATAGATGCAACAAATTCTGATAATAGCCTTCCTGAGGTTAATGTCAAAGTAACACAGCAAATGTAAACATGCTCCCTGTGTCTTTAACTTCCAGTCTTCTTGTCACTTTCTCTTTGTTGCTGCATCATTTAGTCCCACTCTTTCACATTAAGCTGTCACGCCTGTACCTTCAATGTAGGACATAACAAGCACTCTGGACGTAATTGCCCCCCACTGGGAAGGCGTGGAAGCATGCTGTGTGTCATTCCTGATCATTTTAATACATGAGAAAAAGTCTTTGCGAATGAATTAAGCCCCTCAAAGACATTTTCCCTTTCTCTTCCACTCGTCTTGAGAGAGGGACAAAACCTAGCTGACCAGGCGTTCAATTGCACTATTATTGACGTGTGCTGCAAACAAAACTGAGAGAGTTGCACTGTTAACATAACAAGCAGATGAATCTTTGTGGATTTGGAAAGTACCTGCCGTAACACCAGTGATGCGCTGTGAGGTTCATGGCTGACACTGACGTCTCTGGAGTTGGATGTACAAACATCTAAAACTCAAAATGCAACTTTATATCTACATTTTGACCATATTTGAAATGTCTGCTTAGTTTTAAAGCTTTTAATTATGCTTCATATAATCAACTCCATGCTGTTCAAAACATGATGTATGGTATGATTATGTCAGCGCTTTGGAAATTTCTGATAGATAAATCTACACATTTCTTTTAGCTGGAGGTGCACTTGTGTCACACCTTGTTTGAAATGATAGGAAAGTCAAGGTAATCAACCACAGGTTTTTGCATGGACATAGTTGTACCCTTATTTTCATGACAACAAGGTTCACGCTCCTGCTTCAATCAAGCTCATACTGTTCAATAACATGACAACAAGAAAAATAAGAATTTCATAGAAAGTCATGGTTTACTGAAGATAATTTTTTGGCTGATCTCTTTTAAAAAAAAAAAAAAAAGAAAATTATGTATAATCTTTATTTGTATATGAATTCCATATGCACATCATTCTCCAACACTGTCATAAAAATAGTCTCAGTTTACCTTAATTTTTACATAAAGGTCTGCCTCCTCCCATGGAAAAGATCCCCAAGGAGAAGAGTCGACCTGTGTCAGTTCTTTTCTAACTGTATTTTCAATGCATAGAAGAAGAGCACCTGTTGCCTATTGTAGATAGGTGCTCAGTACTGCCCCCTGTCAGTGAGGTGCATTGCAATCTACTTCACCCTGTGCATTTTCACTCAGCATGTCGAAAGACATTAAATGTATTAAGTATATTAGACAGACTGTAGAAAGTCAGCATGAGCGCCAATATACATGTCTGCTAAGACATGTCGGTAATATAAAGAAGGCCAGAAATGGGCATTCTCCAACAGCTTGCATCAGTCAGTGTTTGACTCACTGCTCACTGCCTCACCTCGCCCTTCTCTCATGTATTTAAACATTCAATTTTGACCACAAAAGTGTTTAAATGTATAGAATGCCAAGTGGACACATCAATTTTCTCTTATGATGGTTAGTGTTTTACTTGTCATGATTTCCATTATTCCACTACTGCATGTCACTGAGTGAACCATAGAAGCACATGAAAAGGAGCAGAACATCAACACAGAAAACTCTGGGAACAGGTCAGTTTGACTTTTACTTTTTTTTTTTTCAGAGGAAACAGAAAATGATTTGGTGCTTGTTCTGCCCAGAAACCCCCTTCCTCACACATTCAGGCAGAGTCAAGCTAAATGGCAGTAAATGTAATTTAGGAGACCAAAATCGCAGCTTAGTTATTTATAACTGAAATGTGAATAAAAAGCCCACTACCTTAAGTTACAATCAAAACTGAACTACATCATTTTTATTTGCTCCGTTTATTTCCATGCTCCATTTTACTGTGTATTTATAACACCTCCCCACATGCTGTATATCAACCCGCAGCTTTTAGCTAAAAATATGGGTGTAATCTAATTTCCAGGTGAAAGCGGATATATATAATTTTTTTTAATAGAATCCCAGTAGGGTTTCTGTGCATGGAGGTCTTGTCGTATCTGAGAAGCAGGGATTGGAGCCATATATGTCATATTGTGCACGCATTTTTGTGTGTGACAGTAGAGAAAACACAAATTGGAAATGGGGGAGCTTATTTCTGATTTTCCTTGTGAATGCAGAGTTGAATGTGTTGGGAATGAGGGAAAATACATCTCGGCTTCTGCATGTGTGGGAATTATTGTTGGTGTGTGAGGTAGCAAGTAAACTGTCTGCATGAGTTATTGTCAGAGAAGCAATTGCACGTAGTCTTTGAGTTACATGAACATATTTTCAGAAATTGCAGGGTTGAGTGTGTGCTTTCACTCCTCGTGTGTGCCTAAGTGTGTGGGTGCACGGACTGCCCAACTGTGAGCTGTAGGCCTGCCCAGGAGCCTCCAAGAACCGTCTCTCAGGTGATTTAGGAAGCTATCGATTTCATAGTTTTTCTTTGTTTTACCGCTTTCTCATAAATAGCAGATCAAACTCGCCCCTGTTTGTTTTTGTTCTCTTCCTCCTGCGGGCTATTTACTCTGACATTTCCTCCACCATCCTTGTTACATGGTGCAGGAAAAATCATTTTTCTTTTTTTTTTTTTTTCAGCATCTCTGCAGACTCTTGCAGAGTAAAACAGCAATGGTGATGATAAAGAGCCTGATGCAAATGAAATATCACGGATGAAAAACTTTTGATGAGCCCATTACGACTGTCGGTGTACAACTTTGCAAAAAAAAAACAGAAAACAAAAAGAATATGTGCAGTATTAATGTAGAGAAATTTTAATGCTTAGTTAAAGGGACTAGTGCATTAAACATGTGTCTGTTTTCTTTTGTTGTTATTGAACATAACATAACAGAAAACATGACTCCCTCCATGGACTTCTGTCACCAATACTCTTTTATGTTCCGTCAATCTGCTTTGCCTTCCTCAGATCCAAGCCTTGCATGGGAAAAGAATTAAACCTCACATTCCCAATATATGGAACATAGAAGTGGCAGCATCTGAATTCTTTTCTTTAGCAGGAACAAGGAACCTTGTGCGAGGTGATGGGAATGAGCAAAATACCAAATAATACTGGCAGAAAGCCTGTTGAACCCAGCAAAGGACCTGGTGGGTGTTCACCTTCAAGCAGGACAAATACGGTAAATATACAAGCAGAGCTACAATAAAAGGACTTAGAACAATTTTTTTTTCCCAGTGTTTGAAACACTCAGTCAAATATCCAGTCTGACCAAATCCAATAGTAATATGTGACAAGACTTGAACATTTCACTTTGATTTTTCAATCGTACTGATGTTGAGCAATTCTGTAAAGAACAATGGGCAAAAACCAGATAAGGTGGTTCTGAAAAGTATTAATTCAGCATGGGGATTACAGTATCACACATTTTTCAGTTTTTTATTTTATCATACATTCTTCAGTTTATTTTCTCTGAAGTGTATGTTCTTGTTTTTTCATCCACTCCACGATTCTGAACTATTTTGTGTCAGTCTATCACATGAGATCTTAATAAAATGCATTGAACAAAAAATGAACACTTTAAAGATTACCAATAACATTTCGAGGTGCTGTACCGCTAGATGTTTTCACACATCAGTGTTCGAGGGTTTTGTTTTTTGCCTGTTGGGAAAATGGATTTTATGTGGTTCAGACGAAATTGAAAAAGCAGATTTAACAGAGGTTTAACCACCACACGTCTCCCAAAAAACGGCATTGAAGTGTAATACAACCGAAATCTTCAGGTGAAACCCTGACACTTGTGAAAATAGGACTATAAAACCTACATGATAGAATCTTGCTAGGTGTAAGGAACGAATGCATGTGGGCAGAGATCATTTAATATTTTCTTTTTGAAACAATACAGAAAATTTAAAGTATGCAATAGTGGCATGCCTTAAGATAGGGGCATCCTTTTTTTCTCTGTGCAACATCTCCTCTGTAAGTAAATTAAATGTACTTTGAGCTTTTTAGATTTAGTTTCCAATTTGAATTTAACTGTTGCTTAATCAGTCTTAGACACATTTCGCTGCACATTTTCTGAGCTTTCATTACGGAAAGCTAGTGCCTAGACAAAATTTCTGTGCCAATGTTTCAGGTTGTAAACGTCTTCATACCACTGATGTGAATGTCAGTATTTCACAGAAGATTCAGCCTTTGCCATTTGTCAACATTAAACATCCACCACCGCTTTGTTGGATAAACTAGACTCGAGTACCAAAATCAATGTTGTGTTGAACAAAAGAAATCTGATTTAACACATTAAGTTACACAAGACAAACACTGTAGTGAATCAATTTGCTTTCAACTGACACTTTTTGCTAGTTACTTGGGTCAGCATGGACAGTCTGAAAGGTTAGCAGCTCCAGAGCAAGCTGCAGACCATTTTCTGTGGTCGGTGGTGCAGATAGAACAGTCTTCACTGCCCATTAGACCCCATAAACCTCCGTCATAAAATTGTTATCTCTTCAGTTGCTGGATCACTTTTGATGGGTGCATTTGAAATTTGTCTTTTGCATAGAGGCCAGCTGTATGAAAGATGTTTTGACCTTTTTATGTAATATTTGAAATTTCTTCTATTTTAAATAGTTGCATGGAATACTTTTTGAACTTTAAATTCTTTAAATTGTAGTGCAATGTCTGAAGAATTGCATAAAGGAAAAAAATTAGAGCTCTACAATTGCTGGATTCTGTCTGATTTTTCATCACAAACCAACAATTATACACATTGATATTATGCAATATTTAAATTGCAGTTTTATAAATTGTGAAGATCTGAAATGCTGCCATGCAAAGGATCATTTTTCTCTCTAATGTATAATTTGGATCAACCAATTGTTGTTGTATTTTAACCAATATTATAATATAGACTAGCTTTAGACCAATTTTGTTATCTACAGAAATTTACAGCAGAGTTCACAGTTTGATATAACACCTTCCGAGTGATATTCCAAATAGCAAGATGTGTCACGCAGACAGAGTCCATGCAGTTCAAATAGCAGTAAAAAAAAATCCACAGTGTGGTATTCACATTGAATCATAGAGTATTTCTTGTGGTCTAAGGGGATATTAGATGGTGAAAAACTGTTTCTCTTTTGTCCCCATTCAAAAGCAACATCATTTTGATTTATTTGTCATAAAACCCCTTTTATCTGAAAATAGACGGCACTCTGACGGCCTGCTACTCAAAAGTAGACTAACTACTCATGAGTATTTCAAAAAGCCTGACTTCAGAAAAAGGCGGTCTCCTTTATAATATATCTCACTCATTGACTGGGGGCATCTGAACAAGATAAACAGTGTTATTCATTTTATCTGTCGGTGACAGCACTTCTCTTCAGTGTCTTTGCATCTGTCATGTCAAACAAAAACGAAAACGTCCACCAAAAGCCTTCTGGGGGAAAAGATCATAATAAAACTGCCTCCACTCCAAACTTCATATTTTCTGACCTGATCTGGGTGTCATCAGGAATCATTTATCAGCTTTTGATTCACCAGCTAATCGACTGGGTCAAATGAAGGTGTGGGAATTTTCTCAAAATATCACCTCCAGCTAGTTCATAGCAGCAGTGGTTTCTGCTGCTGGCTCTTGTCTCCGTTATTTGTCATTTAAAAAAAAAAAAAAAGAAAAATTATTGTTCATTTGTGTGTTTAATTCACAGGATGTAATCTAAGCGTAAGCAGAGATTTGCTTAGAACTTGCTTGAGCTGTGGAGTCTCTTCAACCAAAGCTTTACACATAATTATTTCCAAAGATTATAAATTGCTCTACTTTGCTGAGCTGAATTACCAAATTCATCACGACCATTTTTATCACAAATACTTGGTGATAATAAGTGAATATTTGATGACGGGGTAATAACACCGAAGTTACAGCAGGAGCAATAGCATTATTATGATGATGATGATGATAATGATGACGGTTATCGTTGTGGCTCTGATGAAGTTGATGATATGCTGTGTGACTGTAATAATAATGACAAAGGGGCTGCAGATGAAGAAGGTAATAAGGTTTTTAATAATAGCATCCAGATAGGAGTTATTTTCAGGAGTCAGATATGAGTCTGGCTCATGGAGATTCATTTTACACCTTCGTATTTCCAGGATTTGACTCATGCGTGGCTGTGCTGGTTTGTATGTTCCTTTGGGATATTTTTAGGGCTTTTAGTCAAAGTGGAATTATCAGATTGTCAGATGTGACAAGTTGAGGATGCCGGGGCACGCAAGACTTTGCTGAAATGCACAGTGTTGTATAAAGTACTGAAATCTCAGAGTCAAGTAAAAGTACAAGTACCTCTCCAAAATATGACTTTGGTAAAAGTCGAAGTCACTGACTGAAATGTTACTTGAGTAAAAGTCTTAAAGTATTTGAAACTTCTTGTACTTAAGTATGGAAATTACTGTAAAAATGGATGTACTCAAGTAATGTAATGAAAAGTACAAGTAAAAAGTAAAACAAAGCAAATGCAGTTTGAATGACATTTTTTATATTTTGGTAAACTTGTCAAATACACTTAAAATAATGTACCCAACCAAGTGCAGGCAAAATTAAACCTGCTAATAGATATACCTGCAGGCATCATTTAGTTAAGAAAATTAGGTGCTTTACCTATAGCACAAGGTTAACTTAACCTGCTTTACAACTGAACCAGCTTCTTAGTATACCCTCCAGGACAGAAAATACAAAGTTTTTGTAAGCCTTAAGTTTTCCCTTCAAGTAAGGTCAGTGCTGAAAATGAGAAAAATAAATAGTACAGAAAATGCGGCCAACATGAAGAAAAAGAGCTGTTACGATTACTCTACTTCACAAATCAGTGAATCAGTCAATCCTACAGTCAGTAGGTGGTGCACACAACTGGTCATTATGCAAAAGAAAAAAAGAATTGGAAGGGAAATGCAGCTTATTGGCATCTGTAAACCTGGTTTTGAACTTGCATGCCTTTCCTATATTCGTTAAATTTAGTCTAAATTGCTATCGCTATGGCTTCTGTCCCCCCTTGAACAGAGGAGTCTAGGTAGCCTGCTACAGTCAACATTAGGCCTAAGCTAAATACACCACGTGTGGAACTGAAACAATGCCAAACAAAGTTCATTTATGGTCAAGATTTCACAATACAGTAGTGCCTAGTGACCAAGCTATAGTTACTGAAACAGGAGGATTATAACCATTTCATAAGAAGTTACCTCGATGTGTTTCTTCAAGTTGGACGGGGAGTTTTTGTAAGATAGAATTTCCATGTGACTGCTACTGATTGCGAGACTTGCTTTGTGTTTAATGGGAGAAGCGAAACAGGTGTATCCTAATTAAAAGTAAAGAAATCAAGAAATGGCAAAAAATGTGGAATGAAGATAAGAAAGGAAGACGATTATATGAAGTACAAAAGTCAGTTTGAATTCGAAGCATTAATGAACGAAACAGAAGAGAAGAAATAATAATTAGTAGATTAAGAGTAGGTCATACCTACTTAAATGACATGCTTTATAAAATAGGGAGGAAAAATAATGATAAATGTGAGAGATGTGGAGAGAAAGAAAATGTAGAACACATATTGATGAACTGTAAGTCAAATGAACTCGAAAGGGAAGAATTAAAGAGAATAGTTAGAAATATGGGGCATGAATGGAATCTTAAAGGTATATTAGGAAATGAAGGAAACATAACAGATATTCACAAATTAAGGAAAGCATTGTTTATTTATCTTAAGAATACAAAATTAAAAAGTAGAATTTAATAGATATGAAGTAATGCTTCTACACACTCATGTACAGTAGGTGGCGGTATGCACCTTAAAGTTGCTTGTGATCCGCCATAATAGAAAAGAAGAAGAAGAAGAAGTATCCTATTGGTGGTGATGAACAAGCCCAGGCAAGCAGGCTACGGACTTTGTTCGGTAGCTACTTGCTACTTGCTAATCAGTAGGTGGGGTCAAAACACTTGCGTTTCTCTCTCTCGCTTTTTTGTAACGAGTAACTAAACCACACATTGAAAATGTATCGGAGTAAAAGTACGCAATTAAGTTCGGAAATATAGTGAAGTAAAAGTGAAAGTCATCAAAAATTTTCATACTCCAGGAAAGTATGAAGTACTCCAAAATATACTTAAGTAAAGTAGTGAAGTATTTTTACTTCGTTACTATACAACACTGGAAATGCATAGGTGTTACTTAAATCGCTTGACATAATATGCAACATATATTTAGGTGCACTGCAGGACAAAAAAAAATAGATTTGTCTGTCTGGGACCATTGTGTCCATGTGCAGCCAACATTACAGAGCCTTTATCCATTTTGAATTAACTTGCAATCAAGAATTTCTTTCAGAGTAATGAAATGAAACCCATTTATGAAAATATAATTTAAATAGATAATCTAAAATGGTGATGTAATTATGTTCCTTGCATCAAGAAGATTAGATCCATTTTTTTCCTGCTATAATTAAGCCGATGTCATTTTGGCTTCAGTTGGTAATTCTTTTCTGAAAAATTCAGATTGATGACTTTTTTGATTTTGGTTTTTTTTTTCCCAATGTGCTTCTGCGGCTATTTTTGAGTTATAAAGTTTGTCCCATTTAAGCACATAGATAGAGGGGAAAGGAAAGGGCGATAGAATCAAAGCAACTCTTTTTGATGAGAGAATAACATTCCAACATGAAGTAAAGCTAAAAAAAAGGAATCTTACATAGTACCCCCTTTTAAAGAAGAATAGGTAAAAATGGGGCTCTCTGAAATTGCACTTTGAGTATTTTCTTAAAACGAAAAAGTAAAATCCTATCATATGAGGATTTTAAAATATCCTCATATGATGCCACCATTGCGTGGTTAAACCTTGAATCATTGAGCATTCAACTCTATTAGAACCAAATAATTTTCTAATGCTTTAATTTAAATCTTTTCAGTATTTCTGAATGTTTTGTTTTTTTTAAGGATTCTTCTTTTATTAGTTTTTTTTCCTGATAATTTCCTGTCCATTTCAGATGAATGGTTCTTTCTCTGTTTTTGTTTTTGCTTCCTGGGCCACTTAGCTGTGATCTATGATTAGTGTAGACATTAAAATTGCTGCCAAGCTTCAGGGACACATTATGGTGTCGCTGCACATAACAGGCAACTTAGCAAGGAATCAGTTTTAAATTGAGTCTTTGTTACAATTGTCACAAAGTCACACTTTTATCCTATTTGTTATGTTCAATCCATAAATGAAAGCTAAAGATAGTATAAGGTCATAGACAAAATGAACTGATTCCTTAAATTTATTTATGTAAAAAAAACAACCTAAGCCGGACTAACGAGATAATTTCATGCAGAATGGCCATGACCATGACACAAGTCCAGTCCAGTACTTTCTGATTGCAAGGTAACCATGCCAACAACTCTGCCACCTTGCAGACCAAGACATTTGCACAACTTTGCAGTAGTAAATACTACATTTTTCCATTTTGTCAAGTTAATGCCAAATACTGTAACGTTTTTGGTTGGATTTTCTTGTGATACACCAACAAAAAGCTGCACAAAATGTATTCAGACCCCTTTACCCTGATGCAGTTAAATAAAATCTAGTCCAGCCATTTTTCTGCACAAGTTGCCTAACTAGTAAATACAGTAGAATCCATCTGTGTGTAATTCTGTTTACAATACTTTTGCAAGGCACTGTTGGCCAAAAGTAATAATTGTTTCTAGTATCATTACCCATCTTTACTTGCTCTATGATAATGACAAACTGGTTGTAGTTGATGAATAGGAGGATTCATATGTGTACTTCTAAATGATGTAATAATAATGTGTTAATGAGCACACTAATAACTACAATGGCATGAGAATGAAAAGGAGCTCGAGTGAAGATAGTGGCAGTAATCAAGCTAAACACTGAGGCAGTTTTATGCCTAATGGAGTGCATTTTGTGTCTATGTAATAGTGCAAGTGAGAAACAGCTTATTTCTCTGACAGGGAAGCATCATGACACAAACATTATGTATAGCAGGAAGGCAACCATGGCAACGATTTGTCTCAGCATAATATCCCATGCGCACAAGGGTCCAAATTAGTTACAAAGCTTCACTACGTGTTTGCGTTTAGCTAATTTCTACTAAACTATCTTGCCAATTTATCTTCCCAAACAGTCTCTCAATTTGTCTGTCGTTTTCTAAGGATTCATTGGGGTTTTTGAAGCAGGCCCCATAACCAGCGGATATGTATCTCAGAGAACACAGATGCTGCGTAGCCGGCTTCACAGAGAGCCGCAAGATCCCTCCGCAGATGTGCTCATTTCTGGAAGCAAAGACGAAACGCCACGCCTGTGTGCAGGATTTGGACACATCATCTGGAAATTATGCAGAAATAAACTGCTAAATAATTCATCTGGGGACAGATTCTGCCTCATGGTAAATAATGGGTTTACTTTATGTCAAGCAGTGTGCCCTTATGACACGTTCAAGCAAAAAGCGCTAATTAAGCTGTAATCAAAGAAAACTCGCCTTTGTTATATGATCCATAAGCTAAAGTCTCAAGGGTGTTTAAAAAAATGCAACAAAACAAAAGAGAAGAGATTCATTCAAATTAAAAGATTTTTTATTAATTCATCACACCGCTGATTGAAGACTCTCAGCTCGTTTTTTTGTTGTTGTAATTATTTTAGAGCTGCTGACCACGACCTCCCCCCTGGGAAGTTCAACCAGCAGAATATCAATAAAGTAAAAAAAAATAAAAAATACTGAGGTCCATCTCTTCAGTTTTAGGTCGACAGCAGAATGTGTTTGTGTCAGTCTGTCTGTGGGAGTTCAATTAAAGCAAAGTAGATGAGAGCCACCCGTGTTCTCTGAAGACTGTGTGGTAAGAGGAAAAAAAAGAAAAAAAAGAGGAAATTTTTAATATAACTTCAACTAGTGTTGGTGTTTGCTGTGTTGATTTTCTGTGGAAGAGGGGTTTAAAAGAAGCCAGGCCAAACTGATCCACTGGAATGAGCTCTGGGGGATAAGTCGGAGGATTAAGTGAAAATGTGAGAAAGTTTTTTTTTAAAAAAAGGAAAAAATTCAAAAAAGAGGGAAAATGTCTACAGCACAGAGAGAGGGAGATGAGTGAGAAATGAAGACGAAGTGAGGCAGGGAGAACAGACAGAAAACTGTCTAGGATGTGTTAGGACAGAGGATGAATATTTGAGGCTATAGTTAAAAAAAAAAAACTTCTAATAAAACCAACTGGCTTCTGGCTGCCTTGGAAAATGGAAAAAGGAGGTGCTGCGTGTTGAGTCCAGGGGCCAGTGGAGCAAGACAAGGCCTGGTGAGCATGAACAACTTGGCCAGGCCTTTCTTTAGGGGCGAGACATCATTTACAATCGGTGGTTCTTTAGCTTAGCCAGAAAAAATGAAACTCCTCTATATCTTCAAATCTGTCACTTGCTATAATGCACCACAATAAAACACATCTCATTCTGATGACATGATGAATGGCACTCTTTGTGTCGTGACTCCTGCCTTGGTTGCGTGACTAATGCAAACAGCACAAAACTTTGCCTGAAAACAAACGGCATGGAATGAAATCGTGGAGAAAATGAGCCTGCTTTGGCCGACAAAAAGAACCGGGAAGCTGCTTTGCTCACAGTAAACACAAATCCTTTCTGCTGGGGTTCCAGTAATGACTAAAGATACCTGCTGTGCTCTCCCCGCTTGTTCCTTTTACACCTCTAGGTTTAGCCACTGCTTTGCAAGCCTGGCAAAGACACAAAATGTATTTTGGTGTGCAAAGTGAAAGTATAACTTTCAAATAGTACAAAACTGGCCAACTTTTATGCAAGATTAAAATTCAAAACCAAAAATACTTGTCTAGCAACTGAACTTAGACATAGGATTCATTTGTTAGTAGGTTTTGAAAAGCTTTTAGCACACATTTAAATTCCCTGTTATTTATACAGTAACCCAAATAGAATAAAATTAGGTTTACTTGCTAAATAGTTGGGTTATCTAACTGTTACGGTCCGACCAGTAAGGCCCAAGGACAAAGGCATATGTAAAAAAATATTTTCTATTTATTTTTTCCAAAAATTCTTCACAAAAAGACTTCCAACATCAAATCTCAAAACTATAGCAAAATGGGCCCAAAAGAAATCAACTAAGGCATACCTAACTCAGGATAACAAACCAAAAACTGACCTCACACAATGAACACACAGGGGAATTTATACACAAAGGCTAGCCTACACAAATGAGGAGGGGTGGGAGATGAGACAAAGACAAACAATGCATAAACGTAAATAACTAATTCAAACCAACACATTTTGACTACAACACAACTGTAAAAACAAAACAACCTAACACCAAAATATTTTAGCAGTTGTGCTATTAGTAGAGAGAGGCAGATTCTTTAACATCAAGTCCCCTGCTTCCAGCATCCTGATGGTTTATTCCACTTCCTCAGTATGTTGCTTTGAAACTGTGTTTATGCTTTCATTATTATTATTATTATTACTATTATTATTATTATTATTATTATTATTATTATTATTATTATTATTATTATTATTATTATTATTATTGTGGCTGTAAATTTGTCCTTGTTCAAAGATACATGTTATCTAATGTGACCAAACTGCCACTTGTCAATTAAAAATTTTTTGTAACCTTGTATCCTTTAGAAATTCAGAAACTGTGCTTTGTGCCACAACTGTCTTTGAATCTGCTCCTGAAAAGCTTTCCAAAAATGTGAAAGAACTCTCGCAGGATGCAAAGCTGTTTATTTTAAAGGCATAAAAACACGCTTCAGGCAAAAGGCATTTCCGTAGAGCATAAACAAACTCTGAATATATTTAGCAACTTGGTGCATCGGTTTAGCTTAACCTTACTGCACTTCTCTGTGACTTGTTATTAAGTACAGGATGGAAGTTTCTCCTCCTTGGCTGTCCAAATATTTCTTCCACGGTCTTGTCTTCTTGGCAACAGCAGCAGTTCACCGTGATCTGAAAATATCGAGCAGAACAGAGCTCATCAGGGAAACTGCCACCTCTGTCGGTGCAGAGCAGACAAGAGTGAAAAGGTGCAACGTTCACAGAGAGCGGTGACATGAGTGAGTGGATTTGCCTGAAATTAAGAACTGGTGCCCGCTGAGATATTGGACTCACCTTCCCATTACACATAAATCCCCGCTGCCCTCATTATGAAGTAAATTAATCTTGTCAGATGCCCAGACATGGCTGGATTTAGGCTCACACTTCCCATCTATCTTGACAGTGCGGCCTTTGTCCTCATCAGAGAGAAGAGATGCCCTTGTCAAATGTAAGAGACTCTTCGTTTACAACGTGGTGACTCAACGTCTTCTCATAGTACGTTGAGTCACCACGTTTTCTTCACCAGGACTTTGTTTGGATAGTTCATTTGGTCTGGACCAATGACAGCCAAGAATTAAGTCCTGTAGTGAAAACCCACACCTCGTGTCTTTCTAAAGTAACCTTCTAAAAGCTTTATAAGCTATTTATAACCAGCACATGTCAATGTACTCTATATTTTTATTTCACTCAAAAGTTTTATTGTTTTCCCCTGAGTCCAGGGATCTACAACTTTCACAAAGGCTCGTAATAACTTTGGACAAAAATAATAATTTTAAAAAATGCAATATTTTTATAATTAAGATGTTTTCAATTCAGTTTATTTATGTAGCACCAATTCAGAACAATATGAATTGTTGCATGTTTTATATGTTTAATGCAGTTTTTTTTTTGAATTTTCATACCTGAATGAAACCTGAAAAATAAATTTTTGTAAAAACATTTTGCTATACACTGAAAGATGAAAACAGAAAAAAATGCTACTTCCTAAAAAAAATTCCTAATTTAGACATTTATTTAAAATTACAGAGATGCCGTCCAAGGAAAAATGAAGAAAGTAAAACCATACTATATTGTAAAAACTTTATTGTTCTAAAAATCTTTCTTGTGTTTGCATAGTATATTATCATGTTATTACAAAAATCATTAAAATTTTTATAATATAACATTAATAATACACATTGTATGGGTGCATCTTCATTAACAACACACATCTTTCCAAGCATTTTATTGAAGTGTGAGTGTGTATTGTGTGTCTTCTCTGAATCTCATGAGGATAATTACATTTTTGTCATTTGCAACTTTGTGTTGGACTATCACATAAAATGTCAATAAAGTACTTGGAAGGATTTGGCTTTAACTTGACAAACTATTGAAAAATTCAGTGAATATGGATACTTCTGCGAGGAGCTGTATCTGCCTTTGTAAAGGTGCACTGCCGTGATTTGCCTGTCATTATTCTGTTCTTGCATCGTCTTTAGTGTAGCTATCAGCAGGAAGAGGAGCCCTTTGTCCCATCCTGCTGGTTAGCAGACTGAAGCCTGCGCGGCCATCACTGCATCCGCGCTTGTCACTGTCGGTTTCTTATCATTAAAAGAAGCCCGATAGCAGGGAGAAATGAAACACGTGGTTACTCCTTCTTCCTGTCTGAAACTGATAGGTTTGTTTTTTCCTCGGCGTCGTTAAGTTTGGTGCGTTCAGTGATGCCTGAATGGACTGTGTGATAAGCCATTGGGAGGATTTTTTGGAGAGTGGGTTAATCTTTGTTTTTTGCATGGTCTACAAGAGAAAAATCTGTTTTTTCCCTAAAGTTTATGGGAGGGGTTGCAGCACTGCTGGATTCTTGTTTAAACGTGGGAGGGGGAGAATATGGTAATCGCAGGTTTAAAATAATTTTTTTCTGATTTTCAATTCTACAGCACCGAAGGATGTAAAAACATGTAAGAGTAATTAGGTTTTTCACATTGTGGGAGCAGATTGGTGACTTTAAATGTATCCTGAGGTCAGCTTTCTTAATAGAAAACATTTCTAAACATACTGTGCAGTCTGTGCTTTTTCAGTTTGTAATTAAATGCTCTGTTCCCTGGTAAACACCTACCAGCAGCTACTGGAACAGTGGACCAACAGGAAACAAAGATTATTATAAAATGTTTTACCCTTTTTTAATATTAAAATTTAAACATTTTAATTGTGAGTCTTTAAGACATTAGTATGAACATTCTACTACAAAGTTTCATTCAAAGGTTTTCAGTGTAAGTGATGCAACCCCAAATGTTTTGGTGCAGCGATTAAAATGTTACAATTGAAATATCCTTCGAACATGTTCCTTTTCACAAAGGATTCCTTCCAAGTTCAGGTAAATTAAAAAAGGCCAATAATTACCGTGCAGAAATCAGTTTCATTTTCTTTTCGGATTAGACTGTAGATTTCTTTAAAAGATGTGTAGGCTACTAATATTTCTTCAGGTTTATAAATACTCTTTCAAGCCATCTCTTATTATCTCCACTTGTAGCATAAAGAAATCTCTAATGCACAATATGGATCTTGTGTTTTTAAATACAACCTTAAAGATATTCTTTTTTCAAGCTTGAAAAGAAACACGATTGCACAAAGCTTTCAAACGATGCACATTTGAATAGCTGCCATTGTTAACATTGTTAAGAAGCAGCATTGTCTGACCAAGGAGTCTGGATAGATTCTGTTCTCCTATTGAGCATCTTTCACAACAATCATGGTTCCTGTGAAGTATGGAAAAGAGTGGGACATGATTTAAATATATTTCTATTATAAAAAGGATAATGGATATGGAAAAATCTTTGAACTGTCCTTGTTGTAATTGGGTATCCATCCACCCTCTTCCTCAGTCTGTGGTTTTAGGTCCCAAAATTAAAGCCTGACCACTGTTGAAATGTCTTCCATGAATCCCTGGTGAACTTTAGTCATACTTCAAAAATGAGCCAGACAAATAAAATGTGAGTTTGTAAAGGTGTGAAAATTGTATTTGAACAAAGAGAATAAATCATGGGCCGATGACATCTTATCGATACATCAGCTCCATTTTTTTCTAAGGACATAATCTTCAAATTTAACATCAAACTGTATTGAAAACAGTTTGAAACTAGTCAATGAGTTAATTAAATCATGATAAAATTAAAAGCTTGGGTTGATAACTTGGCACATTGTTGTCAAAAGTGTTGTGGTTTGAAAGACTCCTGAGTTTTTCTTTAAAGTCTATATGATGATCTGAAATCTAAAGTTTTACTTGATTTTTTTGTGTTAATTTAAACAGCAGGGCTGTGAGCAATGTGCAAAGTAATGAACAGCACTCCCAACTTGACCCCAAAATCTACGGGTGTTACTATTGTCTATGAAAGAGTGTGTGTTTTCAATTGTGCCTTTAGGTACAGTGAATTACTTTTTTATTTGCTTGATTCTTTTTTGCCACAGTTTAGTTGTCATTTCTCAATCATTGTCAATTTTGGGAAGATATGGCTCAGAAAAAGCAGTTCTGAAACAGGAAAATAGTTAAACACAGCCTCCAAAGGACCATTGTTTCTGGAAAAGGTTACTCCAGTCAAAAACTGACATTTTAAAACCTGTTTCTGACCGAATATTTTTCCTTTTTTGTTTTTTTAATAAATTTCCTTTTTTATAAGAGCATAAAAAGAAGTACCTATCAACCCCTCTTTGTGTGATTTTGAATATATTCACACAGTCCAAGCAGAAGTAGGGTGTACTGACAAAGCTGCCCACATGCAGTGCAAGCAACATCAAAAATATCTACCATTTACTATCCATGTATCACCACTGGATCTGCCAGATGCAGCAAGAGATTTCCTAGAAAACCAACAATCTCACAAATTAGAACAGTGACTTAGCCAGGCCCCTAACTGCAGCAGATCTGCAACAATCTCAACTACCACAATTGAATTTAAATTCCTTCTTGACTTGCTGTGTACAAGACTGGGCTTTAGAGCGGTCATGTTGTAAAGATGACAAGGATTTTATTTTTTTTCTGCAGAGGCAAGCCCGGCTGCTGAGTGCAGTGTCTGAATTGAAAAGAAATCCCCCTCTTACCAGTAGATCTTGACCTTGAGTCTTTGTTTTACTTTCCATTCAAATGACTGGCCTTTTCAAGCTGAGTGTAACTACTGATGAGTTTCATGGTTGCACCGATTATGCCCTTCATTATCTGTAAATGCCAGGCACTGCTAAAAATGGAAGACTTGGAGCCATTTAAACCTGCTTCTGACAGTAAACACAGGTGCCTCCATCAATCATGAGATGACACGAGTACAACAATATGGAAGTAGATGTCAGCTTCACAGTACAGGGTTCATAAAATATCCTGTCATAAACACTAGAAACCCTCATCACTTTCTAGAATGCTGGTGCAGGTTCCTTGCTCTGCAACCCATAAACTTGTTTATGTGTTGAGAAGTAAAAGTACGAAAAACACAAAAGAAATAGAAATGCGTTGGAGAATGATTGGGAAACATTTCAAAATGTACACCCTACACCAGTAGACCCCAACCCGATCCCTAGAGTGCAGTTGTGCTACATATTTTTGATGTTTTCTCCCTCCAACACAGCTGATTCTAATGATTATGATCCCATTACCTCCTTTGCATGCCTGCAATTGCTGCAGAAGCCTGTTAATCACCTACTCATGTAACCCAGGTGTACAGCAACAGGGAAACGCCTCAAACATGCAGGACAGTGGACATTGAGGACCAGGGTTGAGGACCTATGCACCAGATGCTGGGTCCAAGATGTTAGTTTTTAAGTGTTTTTATTTACACTTTCAGTCCTGGCTGGATGCAATAGAAACATCCCTGAAATGTGTGTGCTTGAACATTCAGTAGCTTTTATATTTAGCCTTCTTGTAGACACCTAAATGTTTTCACCTAACCCAACTTTTTGAAATCATGTCTGATTTCAACAATCTTAGTTTAATCTGAAGAAAGGCATCTCCAGTTCCAGATGTCAATGGTGGCTATGGACTGTTGACAATGTGCTGTGTTGTTTTTGTGCTTAACATACTTTTTGGAATTGGGGCCCAAAAATTTAGGTTTGCTTCATCAGATCACAACTCTTTCACCCACATGGTTTTAGAAAATATTACACATCTCTGGATATTTTCTTGGGAACAAAGCATTCAGTCTTGCAATTCTACTCCTCAGAACAGAAATAGAGAACACAGTATATAGTTGTCACATGTAGAAGACAGTCAGTCCTTGTTAGAAAACTCATGCAATGCCCCCAGTATTGCTGAAAAATATGGCTTCAGGTAAAGGATGCATGTTATATTTCTTCCTCTAGTATTTTTTGTCAACTGTACAGGATATATGCCATATCTGGAAAAGGTTTTGAGATGATTTATCAAAGTCTCATTGTTTTCTCAGGGCTGTGTATACTTTTGAGAGACACTGTATGTATTGACATATTGCTAGCATGTTAGCAATTGCTGCTTCATCTCCAGACATAATACATTGTTTATATCTAGTCGCCCCTCAGGAGTCACTCTGTCCTCAAAGCATGTTTCTTTTCTGTACAACATCTATATTTTTATTTCTCTTGTCAGTCATTATAAAAGAAGTGTCTGAAAGAAAAAGTAAACACTGCAATTGCTCAAGCTTTTGGCAAGTGACCCCTGGTGAGCAGCGTGGTTGGGAAAAAGGGATTTGTTTACAGCCTGAGTGCAGATCGCTGCTCTCTTCTTCCATTCTCGATGACATTTAGCAGCCAACGGCATCAGGCGACACCCAGGACTGGAGACCTGGTCATCACAGCAAGTCAAAATCCTGCTGCTAATCCAGCACACACACCATGGGCTGGGTGTTGAAAAAGGTCAATACTGTTGATCCCGATGAGTCATTAAGTGTGTAAGTGTAAGTAGGTAGACGAGATGCGAGATGACTGTCTTTTATCTGAGGTTTTAGTTTTGTTTTTCCATGTTGAGTACCCTTGTTACCTCTGTACCCCAGAAATCCTTTCATCTTTGTTTTAGATGCAGCTGATGCCATCATGAAATTTCTAGCTGATTTGGAAAAGGATGAAAGGAGGATGAAAATGATGGCGATGATGCAGGGAAAGCTGTTGTGTCAGGACTGAGCTCCCTTTGCTGCAAGGTACCATCACACCTGTTTTTGCATCGACAGCCTTGACGGGACCTCCTGTAATCACAATTTTTATCCAAATTTAACCAATGGGAGACTGTCACATTTGTTTCTCGTTGAGTTTAATCATTTGGCGGATTTACATATCCCAGCAGTTAGCCTGGTGGCACAGAGATGTGGGTGGCATTAAACAGAAATATCAACGAGGGAATGCAGAGTGCATTCCCTCGTTGATTTCATATCGACTAACGCACAAGCAGAGTTTCACACAAATCTTTAACAAAAACCATCATTAGTGGATTCTGCTGTGGATTATATTTGCCAAGCTGCACAGAGTCATGAGGATAGTAATACTACTGTGATACTACACTGCCATCTAGTGTTTAAGATAAAGAAAACCATCTCAGAATTTTCTGTACAAGCAATTTAATTTCTGCCTTGTGCCTGCATTTGGCAGGTACACCATGACAACCACTTTGTTCAAGAATTTATATTAGAAAGGTGAAAAAGTTCAAGGGATAGAGAGAGGTATAAATAGCAACAGCCCCATACTAATCCATCTGACTACTGTACATCAATATGAGACCATTTTAGATTCGTCCTACACCTTTTAAGACAATATAAGTATTACTATAGGTTAATATGGCCTTTAATGTACTGGAAGCATGTTTTTAAATAAACCTCAGATTATGATTATGACCTGCAAGGAAAAAATCTTTAGGATACATGTTTCATTTTTAAAAAATTTAAATCTTTTAAGATCATTACTCATTTTAAATGTTTCAAATATGCTGGTCGGCAATGTGATATTTGAGGACTTTTGCAGTGATGTTCTGTTAAAAGGTTTTAAGTGAGTAATTATTTTACCCACAGAACAAAAGTGTCTTGCTTTTCTCATTTAGTATAGTTCTATGAATGTGTGAAACAGCTCTAGATCTGCATCAGTAATGTATCATTTGGTGAATGAGTCAGCCCTGCAAACACACCCTCCATATGTGGAGGGCTGAACTCCGTATATGGCTGATACTCCTAATTAGCTATGAATCAAGTCATACAGCTTGAATTCGATAGGCGCATAAGGCAGCCAATCACATGCAAAAACTGTGATCAGATGTGAAAGAAGGAAGAGAGGGGCAGACACTCAAAGGCTAGAATAGTGATATAGGTGAGATACACAGAGAGGACAAAAAAAAAGGTCAATTGGATTTAAATTCAAGTAGGTTTTAAATATTTTACTAAAATGTTAAACTGGACTTATTGTGTTTCCTTTTAGACAACCTAGGATAGGTCTACGTGTTATGCAAAACTTGTTCATTGCATTTTTGTTTTTCATGACATCATTCTCTGGTTAGATTTTTTTTGCTCAGTTCTGCCTATTTTGATCTTATTTCAGAATGAGCTGTTTTAAGACTCAGTTTATTTCATGCAAATAAGCTGTTGCCCCCCAACTCAGTGTTTGCACTAGCACTTTATATGAAAATGGCTGCAAACAGAACGCAGTTGTACAACCATACATCTGACCTTGAGTCAGACCTTGAAGTGGAAGAAGTGTAGCCTCCTACACGACTATCAAAATGCACCAAGTGGTTTCTGGACGGTATAGTCAACAACACTTGTCTTTTCCAGCAGCCATTGTATAAATTGATACAGTCAGGTGACCAAACATGCTCATCTTCTAACAATAAAGTGGACGGCACTGTGCTAGATGAGGGGCTGGGGTCATCTGGGGTTGATAGGTGAGAGACAGTGTTCGGTGATTGTGACTTCAATATCGGGGGGGTTGAAACTGTTCTTTTTCCAGAACCTAAAAGCATTAAGTTATTGCAAGAAAATTTCTGGCTGGTTTTGTTTAGCGCTTGGACTATTTCTAGAGTCGGTACAGGCCCAAATGGATGTACAAAAACTTGCAAAAAGGGAATCTTTCATAATAGAATCTCTTTGAACAATAGCAAACTGTATTTTTTTGTCATGGAAAAAAGCATAGAAATAAGACTTATATGAGAACAACAAATAAAAATCGATTACCACTTTCTTCTTTTCCTTTCGGCTTTTTCCCTTAAGGAGTCGTCACAGCGAGTCATCTGTCTCCATGTAAAACTTGATTACCATCTAATAAACTGTAATTCTCCTCCATGGGCTGCCACCTTATCGTGGTGGAGGGGTTTGAGTGTCCCAATGATCCTAGGAGCTATGCTGTCTGGGGCTTCATGCCCCTGGTAGGGTCACCCAAGGCAGACAGGTCCTAGGTGAGGGACCAGACAAAGAGCAGCCCGAAGACCCCAATGATGAAGGAAAACTTTGGACTTGGTGTTCCCTCGCCCGGACGCGGGTCACCGGGGCCCCACTCTGGAGCCAGGCCTGGAGGGGGGGCACGATGGCGAGCGTCTGGTGGCCGGGCTTTTACCCATGGAGCCCGGCCGGGCTCAGCCCGAAGAGGAAACATGGGCCCCCCCTCCCATGGGCCCACCACCCGTGGGAGGGGCCAAAGGGGTCGGGTGCAGTGTGGGATGGGTGGCAGCGGAGGGAGGGGACCCTGGCGGTCCGATCCTCGGTTGCAGAAACTGGCTCTTGGGACGTGGAATGTCACCTCTCTGGTGGGGAAGGAGCCGGAGCTAGTGCGTGAGGTCGAGAGGTTCCGGCTAGAAATAGTCGGTCTCACCTCGACGCACGGCTCTGGTTCTGGAACCAGTCTCCTTGAGAGGGGCTGGACATACTTCCACTCTGGAGTTGCCCAAGGTGAGAGGCGTCGGGCAGGAGTGGGCATACTTGTTGCTCCCCATCTCGGTGCCTGTACGTTGGGGTTTACCCCGGTGAACGAGAGGGTAGCATCCCTCCGCCTACGGGTGGGGGGACGGGTTCTGACTGTCGTTTGTGCTTACGAGCCGAACGACAGTTCAGATTACCCACCCTTTTTGGAGTCCTTAGAGGGGGTACTGGAGAGTGCTCCTCCTGGGGACTCCCTTGTTCTGCTGGGGGACTTCAACGCTCACGTGGGCAATGACAGTGAGACCTGGAGGGGCGTGGTTGGGAGGAACGGCCCGCCCGACCTGAACTCGAGCGGTGTTCTGTTGCTGGACTTCTGTGCTCGCCATGGATTGTCCATAACGAACACCATGTTCAAGCATAAGGGTGTCCATATGTGCACTTGGCACCAGGACACCCTAGGCCGCAGTTCGATGATCGACTTTGTCATCGTTTCATCGGATCTGCGGCCGTATGTCTTGGACACTCGGGTGAAGAGAGGTGCGGAGCTGTCCACTGACCACTACCTGGTGGTGAGTTGGCTCCGGTGGTGGGGGCGAAAGCTGGTCAGACCTGGCAGGCCCAAACGTGTTGTGAGGGTCTGCTGGGAACGTCTGGCGGAATCCCCTGTGAGACGGAGCTTTAACTCCCATCTCCGGCAAAACTTCGAACACGTCCCGGGGGAGGTGGGGGACATGGAGTCTGAGTGGACCGTGTTCCGTGCCTCCATTGTCGAGGCGGCCGATCGGAGCTGTGGCCGCAAGGTTGTCGGTGCCTGTCGCGGCGGCAACCCTCGAACCCGCTGGTGGACACCTCCGGTGAGGGATGCCGTCAGGCTGAAGAAGGAGTCCTATCGGGCCTTTTTGGCCTGTGGGACTCCGGAAGCAGCTGATGGGTACCGGCGGGCGAAGCGGCATGCGGCTCGGGCGGTTGCTGAGGCAAAAACTCGGGCGTGGGAGGAGTTTGGAGAGGCCATGGAGAAAGACTTCCGTACGGCTTCGAGGCGATTCTGGTCCACCATCCGGCGTCTCAGGGGGGGGAAGCGGTGCAGCACCAACACTGTTTATAGTGGGGATGGTGTGCTGCTGACCTCTACTCGGGACGTTGTGGGCCGGTGGGCAGAGTACTTCGAAGACCTCCTCAATCCCACCAACATGCCTTCCACTGAGGAAGCGGAGCCTGGGGACTCTGGGTTGGGCTCTCCAATCTCTGGGGGCGAGGTCGCCGAGGTGGTTAAAAAGCTCCTCGGTGGCAGGGCCCCGGGGGTGGATGAGATCCGCCCGGAGTTCCTTAAGGCTCTGGATGTTGTAGGGTTGTGTTGGTTGACGCGACTCTGCAATGTCGCATGGACATCGGGGGCAGTTCCCCTGGATTGGCAGACTGGGGTGGTGGTCCCCCTGTTCAAAAAGGGGGACCGGAGGGTGTGCTCCAATTATAGAGGGGTCACACTCTTAAGCCTCCCTGGCAAGGTCTATTCAGGGGTCCTGGAGAGGAGGGTCCGTCGGATAGTCGAACCTCGGATTCAGGAAGAGCAGTGTGGTTTTCGTCCTGGTCGTGGAACACTGGACCAGCTCTACACCCTCGGCAGGGTCCTGGAGGGTGCATGGGAGTTCGCCCAACCAGTCTACATGTGTTTTGTGGACTTGGAGAAGGCGTTCGACCGTGTCCCTCGGGGAGCCCTGTGGGGGGTTCTCCGGGAGTATGGGGTACCGGGCCCTTTGATACGGGCTGTCAGGTCCCTGTATGACCGGTGTCAGAGTCTGGTCCGCATTGCCGGCAGTAAGTCGGGCTCGTTTCCGGTGAGAGTTGGACTCCGCCAGGGCTGCCCTTTGTCACCGATTCTGTTCATCACTTTCATGGACAGAATTTCTAGGCGCAGCCAAGGTGTTGAGGGGATCCGATTTGGTGGCCTTAGGATCTCATCTCTGCTTTTCGCAGACGATGTGGTCCTTTTGGCTTCATCAGATCGTGATCTGCAGCTCTCGCTGGAGCGGTTCGCAGCCGAGTGTGAAGCGGCCGGGATGGGGATCAGTGCCTCCAAATCCGAGGCCATGGTCTTGAGCCGGAAAAGGGTAGAGTGCCTTCTCCGGGTCAGGGGGGGTGTCCTGCCCCAAGTGGAGGAGTTTAAGTATCTCGGGATCTTGTTCACGAATGGGGGAAGAAGGGAGCGGGAGATCGACAGGCGGATTGGCGCAGCGTCTGCTGTCAAGCGGGCGCTGTACCGGTCCGTCGTGGTGAAGAGAGAGCTGAGCCAAAAAGCGAAGCTCTCGATTTACCGGTCGATCTACGTTCCCACCCTCATCTATGGTCATGAGCTTTGGGTCATGACCGAAAGAACGAGATCGCGGATACAAGCGGCCGAAATGGGTTTTCTCCGTAGGGTGGCTGGGCTCTCCCTTAGAGATAGGGTGAGAAGCTCAGTCATCCGGGAGGGACTCAGAGTAGAGCCGCTGCTCCTTCACATCGAGAGGAGCCAGTTGAGGTGGCTCGGGCATCTGGTCAGGATGCCTCCTGGACGCCTCCCTGGTGAGGTGTTCCGGGCACGTCCCACCGGGAGGAGGCCCCGGGGAAGACCCAGGACACGCTGGAGGGACTATGTCTCTCGGCTGGCCTGGGAACGCCTCGGGATTCCCCCGGAGGAGCTAGAAGAAGTGGCTGGGGAGAGGGAAGTCTGGGCCTCCCTTCTGAAGCTGCTACCCCCGCGACCCGACCTCGGATAAGCGGAAGAAGATGGATGGATGGATAAACTGTAATTGATTGACAATTTGGGTAAAAAGAAGGTAACGAGCGACACTAAAAGAAAAGCCACGTGGGAGCTGAGCAAAAAAAGAAACATTTTCATCACTAGTTTGCAGCGGATGGTTGAAATAAGTTGTTGATTATTTGCACCGGGGACAGAGTTGGAATGCAGTGCACCACTAATTAGCTTCTTGTGAGAAGCATACACAGAACAAAAAACAGAAAATATTCCCTGTCAGAGTACCTAGCTAACGGAAAAGTGTGGCAATGTAAAAAATCTATAAAATGATGATGACTTAAATCGCTATAGCTTTTTGAATTGCTTTAGTTTTATGATTACTCGGATCGGAAATGCTATTCATGTTCAGTTGTGTTTCACTCAGGAAGATCTGGCGGTGAACCACATCCTGCATTTCCTATGATGATAACCAATCATTCTAAGCAAAATAACGGTTTAAAAAATACAAAAAATTAAACTCAAAAACAAATTATATGCTTTTGAGATTATTTTAAAACAGCAAAAAACCTGGTCTCAGACTCCAAGACCAACTAATCTGGATTTACAATAAATGAAAAGGTCAAACGTGTCTTTTACTGCCATTTAATTTCATTACAGTTTGAATTTAGCTCATCTATGAAAGTCTCAGAGATTTGTGAGAGAACGTTAGTGAACAAACAGCATCATGAAGATCAATAAACCAGAATGGTGAGGGTTAAAGTTGTGGTGAGATGAAAACAGAATTGGAAAATAAAACAGTAAAAGTCCACTGACCACACCATCCCCTCTGTGAAACATGATGATTGGGAAGCTGTTCTCCAAAAGCCAGGAGGAACCTGGTTAATGGAAAATGGACAGGGCTAAATGCAGGGCAATCTTGGAAGAAAACCTGTTAGGGACAAAAGAATCAACACTGGGGGAGATGCCAAAACAAAAACCTCAGAATAAAGCCAGAGCTTTAGTGGAATGGTTTAGATTAAAGCCTGTTCAACTTTTTCAGTTTCTCAGTCAAAGTCCACACCTAAATTCAATTAAGAATATATGGCAAAGTTGAAAGCCAATGCTCACACACCACATTATGTTTAATCAATCATGAGTTTGTTTTTTTAAAGGCCTAGCTACTAAAAACTCCTAAAAGACTTGCAGCTGTGATTGTAACCTCTAACTGTTGCTTTTGTTTGGCAAATAATGTGGATGAATGGTTCACCGTTCTGTCAAGATCTTCCATGCATGTAGAAATGCATACATTTCTATTTTACACAAGTTTTTTCTTTAAACTAGGACCTCAACTGGGCTGCACTGCAAGGCAACAGTGCTACTCTGTTGTCTTGCAGCACTCTGGCCTATAGTTAGTAACATATTACCTCAGCTAATGCACAGTTCCACCAGGTGTTTGCTAATTGCTTCTGGCTAGTCTGAAGGAGCTGAGTGAGGGAGTAGCAGGTATAGGCTGCTATTTGAGGCAGAACCTCAGAAGCTTGAAAATCGCAGCACCAAGGAGGAGCTGCCGCTCAAAGGCAGTGCTGGGTCCCACCAAGCATTTTGCGCTGCTGAGCGGTTGCCATTGGAGATTAAAGGATTTCTCAAACATACATGAAAGATTCAAGGCAACACTCCAAATGATGTTGATGAGGGAAAAACATTAAACACAATGTAAAGCTAAAATAAGTCGACTTAACGTAATACTGCCCCTTTAAGTTAATTGCTGTCTCTAAATTGTCCTTAGAGGTGAGGATGTGGTTGTTTATCCTGTGTTGCTCTATGACGAACTGGAGACTTGTCCTGGGTGTACCTTGCCTCTCACCCAATGATCACTGTTGACAGTCAGAAGCCCCTTGTCTCCTCTCCTCACCACCTTGCAAAGATAAGCTGCTTTCGAGAATGAATGAATGTTTGAACCTGTCATTTTGCAGCACATAACTCTGGGTTCTTATGTTTTTTTTTCTTTCTCTTTTTTCAATTCTGCATCTTGTTCTGAAAAGCTGCGGGAAAAAAATCTAAATGAAAAGGTCAAGAGGTTCCACCTGCCTCTCCCTTCAGTGTAATCGACATTGAGGGTCATGTCAACTGGCTTCAATGCAGGTGGTTTGGATGGTGTGTTTGAGGTTTTTTTTTTATTATTTCATTTTTTTCCATTTTTTTTTCTCCGAAGAGTTTTTACGGCGCTAGTGGCTCGTATTTTGTCTACAGTAGGCTGACAGGAAACAGGGAAGGAGAGGGGGAAAGACATGCGGCAAAGGTCGTCGGGACCGGGAGTCGAACCCGCGACGTCCGCGTCGAGGACTAAGGCCTCCAAACGTGGGGTGTGCTAACCCCCTGCGCCACCACAGCACGCCCCATTATTTCATTTTTTATGTTTCAAACTGCTAGGTTTGTTTACATAACCAGTTTGTGGGATGTTCTCTTTTGAACACAAAAAGCAGGTGAATGTAATAGCAATTCAGTTGGAACAAGTCGTGTGAAATTTAGGCAATTTTCACACCTGAGGTGTTTAGACCACTTAAAACAACCTCTGGTTCACTCCCCTATCCTGCCCCACCATTGCTGTGTGCCATTTGTGTTTATGTGAATTCAGCGGTTGCACTAAGGTGCAGATAAAAATACTTGGTACAATTCAATTATAACCCAAATGGCTTAATAATGTCCTGTTAACAAAGAGCGCTCCAGCTTGGCTCAGTGCGGTTAGGTATGCTATTTTATGGTCCAACGTATTCAGGAGAGTATTTCCAACACTAGTTGAACTCTCACTGGAGGGTCAGGTGGGTGTTAAACGCAAACACTTAGCATGGCATCATACTAGGGCAATTACACTAGTTTGTCTTATACTTGTCGCAAGCAGTGACACTTTTCTTTCCCCCAATCAAACACTCTGTCATCTGAGCAGCTCCACCCTTACCATATAGTACCATTATCCTCTGGACTTACAACTGAAGAGGGCCCAGGAATGGTCCAGTAAAAGCTTACTGAAATGCACTGACCTGAGCGGTTCCCCTCAGTGGAAACAAGGCATTCATTTTCCATGTTTTCTACTAACTCAGAGCAAAGCATCTACTTCCTGTATTTACATTTATTTTTGGTACTCCTGCCCCAGACACATCTGACCAATAAACAGACTGAATGTTGTATTTGTAGCAACAGTTTTTGGCTTTTTATATTAACAGCATTTTATATTTTACAATTTATAGCATTTTATATTTTATTTTTTATTTTTATTTTATCTACAACTACTACTCAGTGGTAGTTGTTATTGTGTCTTGTCTCTATGCTGTAACTGCGAAGTAATTTCCCTGCTGGGATGAATAAAGTACTTCTATTCTATTCTATTCTATTCTATTGTGTGTGTGTTTTGTATAAAAAACACAAACCACTCAAAAAAGTTACAAGTTAACAAACTCAGCAGCTGCATGCTAGGTGCACAAGGGAGCGTAATCGCAGATCCTCCCTTCTAGAAGACTTCGTAACCATCACTGCTCTTGACTAACAAAATAAATGTGTACATCTCTGCTGTTTTCAGCACATTTTTCTCATTTGTTTTAGATAATCTGTTGTTTCTTTTTATCCACAAATATACAGGCACACAAAATTTTTTGTACTTATCCAACCCATTCTATTCTATTCTATTCTATTCTATTCTATTCTTACTTGGACCAAAGCAGGCTTGATTCATAGACATCTATGCCTGTAAATCAGGCCTAGACGTCTGTGTAGAAATGTGCAGTTCCTGTTATACCACATGATGGCGGTGTTTTGCCAGCATTAGTCATTGAAACAGCTAAGTAAGAAGGAAAATATGTGTGTAACAAATGTAGGCGAGGGTTGTTATTGTGATTCAGCTCCTTGCCACAGGAGAGAGAGACCTCTCAGAGGCGCACTGCATATTTTTCAAAAATTCATGAAATAGAGGCAACAAATAAAAAGCCTGTGGGTATTATGAATTTGATTTAGTGGCTTAATTCTCACGGGAGACAGAAAATGGGGGTAGGAAAACAGCATGCAGTGGTTCATGGAGTGTTGTGGTAAATTACACATTTAGAGGCAACAAATTGCAACCTGAAAGCTTGTTTACTGTTTCACAGCATCCAGTACTAAAAGAAGATGTATGCATGTGGTTTGTCTTTCCCTTGCAAACCAACTTGACCCCAACTGGGGTAAATTCATGAGTTTAAAAAGGAATAGTTATGTCTACAAAACATTAGCAACTGTGCTCACATTCCTCTGTGCTTCAGGAAGGCATCATTTAGCAACATGAAAGGTGTGTGTGAGGGAGAATGTCTCTATTGAGTATGTTTCAAGTTAATGAACTTCTGCTGTACAAAGCTGACCCACCGCAATAAAAAATGAATGCCATTTAATCTGAATGATTAGACCGAATCACTGAATAAGCAGGTCTTTGTATAGAGCAGAATTTGATGAAGTGTAACCTTTACGGCACCAGCTGTGTAACTGATGACTGATCCAGAACCTGTCCGCCCAGGTTTGCTTTTAATAAATGTAAATGGGTAGATTTTGCATCAGCATCAAGTATAAAAAGACTAAACTTTTTCCCAAAAGCTGAGAGTGCAGAGGTGGAAACTGAATCAAGGAAAAATACAGATAAGCAGATTTCCAGCAGGCAAGCTCATCCTTCAAGTTTGACTTTAAACATGGACCTTGTCCAAAAAAAGAATCTGTATTCTTCATTTTTTTACACTTGGTCCTTGAATCTTTCCTTCAGGAGATTTATCGACTTGTTAGCTATACAAGTTTCTGATTTACTGTCTTTTAACTGAAATTATACTTATTTTAGCATTTGCATATGTTTCTACTCCGTTTTAATTGTTCTATGAAGTGTTTGCTTCATCCCTTGTTAACCAGCTCAATATTTTTTTTAAAAGATTTTCATCTCTTCTTGATTCATTTACCTTTGAGCTGTCATTTTTGCATGTTCACTTGATCATTTTGTCAACATTTCAGTTCCTTTTCTGAGTGTCTCTGTTTCAGTTTTTCATTTGTTTTGATGTTTGCAGCCGTTTTGCATGTATTTGCTGCAGTTTTGCATCATGCGCCATCTCCCTGCTGTCCTTTTGTGTTTAAGAGTACTTCCCTCTGCATTTGCACTGGGGTTTGTATCTATTTGTATTCATTTAGCATCTCCCTTTAGTCAGTTCTGTCTAGATTTGCATATTTATTTTGTGTGTAAGAGTTTGCAGTCCATTTGAGTTTGTTCAGTATCTCATTTTAATTGCTTTGCACATTTTCTGCTATTTAAATTTTTCTTGTGGTTGTGTGCTTCACTTTGTGCCATTTTGTAGCTCTGTGTAATTGTTTTGCATCTCTTTAGAGTTGCTCCATGAAGCTATGTGAAAATTTAATAGAGTTGCCAACAAGGAATACCAATTATTTTTTAAACAGTGTCTAAACCAGAGCTCAGGAGTCAGGAAATGAACTCAATCTAACAGGTTGTTCCTCAGAATTGTGAAGTAAATGTTTGTGTATTAGTTTATTCAACGCAGTTTAAAATCGTTTATTTCATTTTAGGAAAATTCAGTATTTTTAAACCTTAAATTAAATCAAGTGAATAGCTCAGTTTGGAAAAAAATTGTAAACTCACCAACAATCCTCAAATTAGCCATTTAAAACATATATTTACATATTTATATGTAAATTAATCTTAATGTATTCACCAGTATTTCAAATATGCTTCATTTTATTTTTATTACATTTAGTCATACTATTCAATTCTCTGTATAATATAAAATTTCTTTGTTTAGTGTAAATTCTTCTCATATTCCAAACTTGGATTTTCCATGCATGATATAAAAGTGGATTTCAAGTTTGTCTTAGATTCCTAATCTGCAAACTGTAATCTAAAAAGATGAGGCTGAGACCGAGCACACCTCTTGGGAAGTAATAGGCAATATCGATATAAATGAGGAATGATCACTTTGCATTACACTGCATGGCTCCAGAGGAGAAGGGAGTGACTCCAGCTGGCATCATCTCCTTCTCTATGTGAGCCCGAGTGAATGCAGTACAACAACCTGACACTGGTGTGCGCACTGCAGCTTCCATTCCAACCCACTCACACCAGAATCCGCAGCAGCCAAAATCAAGCCAACCTGCATCAGCCACACGCATGCAGGAAATTAATTTGCTACGCCTTCAAAATAAATCACCTATTCTATTCTATTCTATTCTATTCTATTCTATTCTATTCTATTCTATTCTATTCTATTCTATTCTATTCTATTCTATTCCCAAGCCTCTGGTGGGAGGTGGAGGCACTTTGAAAACAAGAATAAAGGTGAGTTCTGCATATGGAGACTGAGGAACTGATGGGAGAAATTTGTGCTTCATTTTTATTTATGTTTGCGGGTTTCCTTGCAAATCTGCAAACGGCAGATTTTCACTCACAGTCAAAACAATTAGTAAAATCAGAGAGGGCAGAGCCAGAAATTAGCAAAGATTATTGGGGCAGAAGCCAGAGCAAGTGAGTTTTTTGGGGTCAGAAAAAGAGAATTGCTCTTTTTATTAAATATATGTTTTTCTAAACACCACATTTTCTAAGTTTTCAAAGTACAAACCCATCAATCATTTTGAAAAATAAAGGCCAGAAATCCTTTAAGATGTGAACTTAAACACATTATGAAATGACTAAATAACATCAACTAAATATAACTATTAATTTACTCTTGGCCCATGCTTAGCCTTGTCTCCTTCCTGTAAAAAGCCATTGAAGACAACCCTTTACTATAACTTCTGTCTTTTGTATTCTATAGATGAATCTACTGGATTAGCATTAGTCTCTTTAACCATGTTTCTCAAAACATTGTCCACTAACCACTAACAGCTGTATCTGCTACTAATTACGTGTATCGTATTTTTCTTTAACAAAGAAAAGTGACTGCTGTATCCTTTTAACAGTTGGTCATGGTGCATGCTGACTCACTATTCATTTACTGTGAAAGGCCTAATCCATTTAAAAAGTAGAGGTTTAGGTTTATGTAAAACTGACTTTTTTGAGCTTTATATCATGTCATCATGAAATTACACTATGTGCTTGGAAAGTATGACACCATCCTTTTAACAAAACTACAAAAGTCTGAAGATTCGCTATTGTATGAGCATAACTACTGTGTTTGTTGGTTACTTTCTATGCAACCTCTGTTACACTATGTGATTGCGAAATTGCCTCAAGCTATTTCTGGATTTATTAATGCAGCCAAGGTGCCTGTGTGTGCATTTTCTACCAACACTAAGCATCACATTGCAGGCCCTTTGTTCCCATTTAGTGGTAAGAGTTTGAATGACATCCAGTTGTGATTTTGCATTATTCATCTGTATTTGAAATACTGTGGTGATTAACCATTCAGAAACTTAGTCAATTTCAAACTCCTGGTCTGCCTCAGAAACAATAAAATTCATGAATCAGGGAAATTTATTTAATTGCTTTTCTTTTCTGCACTCTGCATTTATTGCAGTAAATTAGACCTACCCCTAGGCTATACTTCCTTAATTTAAAAGTTGCTATCTGTACATGATTAAGCATGTGGTTCACCTCAAAAAGTCATCTGATTACAAATGTGAAGTTTGAGATTTAGATCTTGTGTTAGTGTGGGAAGTTCGCTCACTTCTGCTGGCTTGTTTCTTTGCCTCAGACTGGGTCTAATTCTATTTGTCCTGTAGTGTAATTTGGATTGAACCGCACTTTATCTTACTGGATCTGAATTTCATAATACGGTATTATTATATATAATAATAATATATTTTAATATATATATATATACGATATACAGTACAGACCAAAAGTTTGGACACACCTTTTAATTCAATGAGTTTCCTTTATTTTCATGACTATTGACATTTTAGATTCACACTGAAGGCATCAAAACTATGAATAACACATGTGGAAATATGCACTAAACAAAAAAGTGTAAAACAACTGAAAATACCCCTTATATTCTAGTTTCTTCAAAGTAGCAACCTTTTGTTGTGATTACTGCTTTGCACACACTCTGCATTTTCTTGATGAGCTTCAAGAGGTAGTCACCTGAACTGGTTTTCACTTCATAGGTGTGCCCTGTCAGGTTAATAAGTGGGATTTTTTGCCTTATAAATAGTCATGAAAATAAAGAAAACCCATTGAATTAGAAGGTGTGTCCAAACTTTTGGTCTGTACTGTATATATAATATATCGTATTTTTTATAATAGGATATTATGAAATGATCTCAAATTTGGACAGAATTGTGTTCCATATTTCTGGAGATAAATCGACGCTTTTTGTAAAGATTATATGTCTTTAATTTGGCGCGATGTAAATAAACTGACTTGATAACTTCACAAGCAAAGCCCCGGCAAAAATGCTGCTCAAAAATGAAATTACAAAGACTTTTATTTTTGAAATTCTTCACCGGATGTTGTGTTTTCCCTCCTCCCCGCTCTGTGTTGACACCGGCCATTCAGTAGATCCCCACCGAGCAGACTGGACTGCCGTATTCAGAGACCCAAGCTCCTCCAGTTCCTGTTTCCGCTGCAGCCTTTCTGCTCAGTTTTCTGGAGCAACAAGACTCGCAGCAGACCCAGCCTCCAGCAGCCCCGCCGCCGTCCCTCCGGTCGGATGCCTCTGGAAGCTGGCGCGTCAGATAAAGGTAGGAAGCGAACTATCGCTTTCATTTTGAACGCAAACGCTGTAAAAGGAGGCAGCGCTTCGGCTTACATTTCCCGGCCTGTTGACTGCGTCGCGGCTGATGAGATCAGGGTAGCCAAATAGCGGTCACGGCAGAGAGCAATCCCTGTTACCGTTATCTGAGCGCCGCTGCTCGGATGTGTTTGTGCGTCTTCTGTTGGGGATGTGAGGATGCTAGCCGGTGCTCCGTGCCATGCTTTGTTTATTAGTGAGCAAAGCAAGCAGGACCGGTGTTGTTACCTTGGTTTCAGTTGTGAGACCGTACATTCAGTGTGGTGGATGAGTTAATCATTTATTTGACAGCTTTTCTTTCAGGCACAGTTAGAGCTTAAGAAGGCACTTAGCTTAAGTATAAGTATTGTTTGTGATGGTGTGGCGTCTGCATGAGATAATACCGTAAAAGAAAGAAAGAAGAGTGAAACACATGTGACCCACAACCTGGAAAGAAACCCGCATGACACAATTAGTTGTGCATCCACTTGTGTCGTCTTGTTTTGTTGTGAGTGCAGCTGCCAGTTTGGTCAGCATCATCGCATGGCTGCTGCGGCCAGGATGAGAAATGTGCAGGGTGATAATCACCACAGCCTGCCAGGCAGGAGTTTGCTTTCAGTATCTTGAGGTGTGGTTTAATAAGGCCTCTGATACGGTGATTAAACGAAACGGTCTGGCATTACACCAGGATAGTGACAGGGTGACTTCTGTTTCACACAACTTTACAAAGCTGTTATGATTACAGAGGCCGGAAGACGTCATGCAGAAACAATGATGTGCTAAACGTGGATGGTGTGAAATGACTTGGTGTAAATGTGCAGCTCTTTGGAAACTGCACGCATCCAATACATTGCATGTAAATATTCGTGACCCGTTCACTTTTCCATGATTTATTGTTACCACCACAAACTGCACTGCGTTTTATTGGATTTTTATGTAATAGATCAAGCAAGTTATAGGGTCTTCCCCAGCCTTGCAGCTCCAGAGGAAGATTTCTTTTGTTGTTGTTTCAGTCATATTGGATGTAGAGAATCTGTGAACTAATTGTCAAGTCTTGCCGCAGATTCTCAATTAGATCAAAATCTGGACTTTGACTATGCCATTTTAACACATTATATAATCTAAACCTATTTTGACTTCAGTTTTCTGGTTTTTGTCCTGTTGGACGGTTTCACTCTGCCCCATTCACAAGCTTCTTTACAGCCTCTGACGTAAGTTATTAATGAACTGTCCTGTGTTTAGTTGCATCCATCATGCCATCAACTCTGACCATATTCCCTGCTCACATTGGGGGGGGGAGGAATCCACCACATGACACTGCCACTACCAAGTTTCACCACAGACATGCCGTTTTTAGAGTTGACAGCACATATTTGCTGTCATTTCTGGCTTGTGACTTCATTTTGACAGCCCATATTTGTGGAGTGCACCACTAATAGTTGTCCTGCCAACAAGACGTAGAAAAAGTCCAGTATTATTTGTTATCTCTGCTGTTTATTTTATAAGACTCTTTTCATCTTCCTCACATGACAGCAAACTGTTTTGACAATAAGTGCCGTAATAATTCCAGACTCCCAATCCATTTGCACCAACATTCCTACTAGAATTGCAGCTGTTGATAAGGCGGAAGGAAACTCAACTCCTATGGACAACTAATTCATCATTAATGTTATCTTATAAAGCCTGCCTTGGTTACTGGCAGAGCAGATTGATTGAGTTAGTTGCCCTAATCCATTCATGAATAAGTAAACAGCCGTATATGTTGCGGCGACAGCACTTTGTGCCATAGTTGGAAGCGGTGATGGCGGGGGGGACGCGAGTCTTGTACTCCGGCGGCAGCGACCAGGCCTGCCTCAGATAGATGTCTGCCTAAATTTAAACTGCTTTCAACTGTCAGTGGCCAATTATTTTACGTAAAGCAAAAGTGACTCACTGTTCGGCTGCAATTTGCTTTGATCAGGGCTGTCGTGCCATTTTTTATTTATTTTTTATTTTTTTTGCACTGAACTTAGGTATTCATATCTGCCAAGTGCAAATAATTACATTGGAGTAGTTAATTCAAGGCTGTGCAATTTTTGATGATTAAATCAAATAATAGCAAGGGCAGTCAGAATGATTCTTAATATTTTCAAGAAAGGCTTTGAAGCTTTTTAAAAAATTTTTTAGTAGAAACCAGCATTGACTTTTCAAACAAATGACTTCAGCACGCTGGCACCTTTCCTGTCATGTTTACACCTAGTCACATGCATATGTAATGCATTTTGAGAAGTAGGCTCTGTTTGCTGTATTTCATTCTCTCTCTTTCTGCCCCATTTATGGCCCCACGTCTAATACCTCACACCACTGTCTGTCTTCATTTTTTGACTAATGACTTCATTAAACACATTAGTGTTGCTCTGCCAAAGCCGTTAGGCGCGCTGCACTGAGCAAAAATTGGCGGTGACTCCTGTGATAATTTAACCTGTATATAAAATGTTGGCATTTGTCACATGGTGAGGAGCCTTTCTGTGTTTGTTTGGCTTTTTCCTTTTGTGCAGCAACTCACTGCCAAGTGGAGTTTTATTTAAAATAGCACTCGGATTTGTTTTTCATTTCAGTTCTGTCTGCAGCAGCAGCCCCGTCACCTGCACAGCTAGCGCCCATGTTTGCATGAAAAGCCATTCTAATTTCAAGCATCACAGTGTTTTGGCTCAGTGTACAGTGTGTGTATAATGCTTGATATTGGCTTCAGTATGCTGTGTATACATCCTCTTCCCTTCTTTCGTTGTTCCAGATATATCCTGGGTTTTTCCCCTCCAAAGACATCAGTAGGTTGATGATGGGGATGGGGTTTTGGGGGGAGCCTGAATGAAGCAGGATTTATTTCTAAGAAATATTTTGAGGTGGAGTGCCTCATACTTTGAGCATAAACAACAGGAAAGTAAAAACTCTATGCAAGACCTTAAAATCCTTGTATCAAATTGTGTTGACAGAGCGACCAAAGGAAGCATGTTCATAGCGAAGCATTGTTTTGTTGGAATTGTTCATCTCAGTGCAGGGAACCTCAGTTTTAGGCTAAGATGCCTGTGTTAAATGTGGGGAATAAATATCTATGTGTTATGTGAAGAAAACAACGTTTGTTTGCAACTGGTTGATATTTTGTGCAATATTTGCCTTTCATGTTGGCTTTATTTTTTCTCTGCCATCTTTTGAAACCAATTACTAATCTAATAATGCGTACAATGGCAATAATAACAATTGAACATGTCAGTATTTTCCACAATAAATGTATTTTTAATGGGGCTATTGACACAAAATTCACTATCTGAGTTACATAAACGTACAAAGAATCAAAAACAAAACAGTCAATAAATTAGGTTTTGTGTAATAAGGTGGAATGGCACAGAAAATAAATACTGAAAATGCTTTGTGAAATGTTTTCAATTCTAAGGAGAAAAGCCTTTGTTGGTATTGACAGTTTATATTGTTAAGCTGGTTAAGAATGTCCCAACTACATTTATCTTTTTGCTATATGAAACCACTTTAGTACCATATGCTAGAAAGCAACCCCACACCAAAATATTCCCAGTTCCTAACTTCACAGTTGATATGCTGGTTTTCATGTTTCTCTTACAAACATGGTGTGTGCATTTTCATTTAAAGAGTCCAGTTTTAATCCTATGTCCTAAGACGATACTCTCCCAGTGTTATATTGGTTTGTTCAAATGTTCTGCAGGAAACTTTAAACAAGCTTCAAAGTGCCCATCACTTAGGTCTGAGTGTGCACAGTTAAAAAAAGTCACCCCACGGTTCCCAACTTAGCCAGTTTATTGATAGCAAATTTTTTAGACCAAATAAAAAATCTGTATTGGGCAAAATTGGAATCGGCAGGTCAGGCTTTTTAAAGATTGGTCAGATAGGTGCACTCTATTGCGAGTGTCATTAGAGGTTTCTATGTATGTATCAATTACTTGGGCTTTTAACCACTCTTAGTGTTAACTTCATGTCAATAAACCTGTTGAAAATATATAATACAAATTTTTTTGACATGATCAGTACTTGTTTTTCTCCCAGTTCTGTGGTGAAGACTTTTAAGAGCACATCATCTATATCGTATGCATGTAGGCACTGAATTTCTTTTATATATTTTCAGAATGTGGCTAAAGACCAAAATCTGTAGGAGAAAGCTGTTCCTCCATCAGTCTTCCCTCGCTGTCATCCTTTGCGGAGGGCCATTATTATCTGTATTGTAAGACAGAGTGTCTGTCTGGTGATTGTGTGAGCCAATCACAGGGTGAGTGTGAGACAGGTTTCCATGGAGAATGGTGGCGAGGACCGGCCTGAGAGGCTGCTGAAGCTCAGCTTGAACAAGCTAGACTGATCCAGGCTGATAGCATTCTCCAGCAGGTGAAAGAGTAAGGCCCCAGAAGCCTCTTGCTGTTTATCTTCCTGTCTCACTGAGGAGTTTGGAATAGTTCAGTTTGAAAAGAACAATAGTAGCTCTACTCAACAGCTTTGTGGCATTAGGTTGGATTTTGTTTCTGTACAATGGATTTATATAACATAGAGCTATCTTTTGTTGGTTATCAAAGATGTTACGATGTTAGATTTGGGTCATAGTTTAGCTTAGAATGTGGCCTGCCTTTGTTTCAGTTGTTACCAGAGCAAGGGCTTGACCTGAACGCTACCTCAGACGGTCTGCTACCCTGGCTCTGTTTGGCCCTGCAGGGAGTTTGCTCAGCAGGAGAGAAAAAAACCCCCAAGATAACATTAGAAAAGATGTGTATTTCTGTCCTCACATTAGGCAGACTTATGTCTGTTTGGTTTTGCTATATCTTGGGCAGTTATTGCTACAGCAGCCATGCCTGGGAAGTGAGTCTTCTTGGCTCATTGGGGCTGTCCAGAAATGGGCATCCTGTACTTCCATTCCCCTTTTTTTCTTGGTATAGGTAAGAAGCACATAACTTTGTAGTTCCTTGACCTCCTGTGGTTTTGCATAAATTTCTCCCTCCTCCTGAATTAATCCTTGCAAGTATTCATACCCCTTCCATTTTTTTCACATTGTGTCATGCTGCAACCATTAACTTCATGGAGATTTTATGGGATTGAGCAAGGATTAGCAGCTCCAGTCTCAGTGAGGTACTGTCCTTTTATCTTTGGATACCACTTGCTTCCTGAACTACGCAAGTTATAATGGCCAGGTCTTTAAAAACTTTCTGTCATGCCAAGGAGGTAATTTAGCCTTTTGAGTTAGGTGTGTCAGAGTAGACATGCATCCAAATGTTGCAGGACAGTGGCGAGCTTTTGGCCAGTGTTCGGCTCTCTTCACTCACACTATAAAATCCAGTGCAACTAATTGGCATCTGTGTGTAATGGAGTCCCACTAAAAATACAGCTGTTCTGTTAGGGCTTTAGAGTTTTGTTGGAGCACATTAGGGAAAAAAAAGGCCCAGTTTGAAAAAGGACTGTGGTTAAGTTATTAAATAATATCCCAAGGTCTGGACTTCTCCAAAGCACATTTTAATCCGTCATCCGGAAATAGAAAGAACCCCGCTGTGAAACACTGTGGTGGCTACATCATGCTGTGTGGATGCCTTTCTTCAGCAGGGACAGGGACACTTCTCAGAGTTCACAGGAAGATTGATTGAGCTACATACTGGCCAATCCTGGTAGAAACCCTTCAAGAGGCTCTGGAAGTATTTTAAACTGCAGAAAGGTTGACCTTCTGGCATATTAATGACCCTAAACCTACAGCTAAACCCACAATTGTATAATTTAGAATGATGTATTTTCATATCTTAGAATTGCCATCTCAGTTTTTAGAACTATAGCTGAGAATCATTGCAAAGATTTGAAAACCTATGTTCCCGAATGCTCTGATTCAATTTGACTGAGCTAGAGCCATTTTGCAAAAAAAGTTCATAAATTTCTACATAGCCAAATATTTTTAGCTACAAAAGCAATGAAAAACTGTTGATACAGGGAGGCTGAATACACATGGATGATATATTATTCAGATTATTTGTAAAAAGAAAAAACACAACAACAATCACTCTCATTATTGTGTTAATCTGTCATTTCATAAATGCTACTTGCTACATTAAAACTTTTTTTGTGTGTAGTTCTGTGAGTGTGATCAAGTACATCAGAACAAATGAAGGTTTCCAGCTCTTTTTCTTCCTTAACAGCTGAATTCAAATGGGTATGACACACAGTGGGAACTTTTAGCTCATCAGAAGTTGCTCAGGGATTCACAGTGGGACACAAACACCCCCCACCACCCTCACCCCCCATCTTCCCTCAAAACCTCCCACATCCTCGCAGATTCCCCTGGTGCTCAGTACCCTTGGCCCATCAAAGTGCCTTTTAGCTGCTGTGAGTCCACGGCTGAGGACGGGATCAGAGCGAGCACGGAGGGCTGGAGGGATTCAGAGACGCTGTGAAAAATTCTCAGCTGCCGGAGAAGATACTGTGCTTTCTGGGTTTTAGAAAGTGGCACCACACAGCGCCTTACCTAAAGCTGGATCTGAGTTCGCTTTGGTCTTCAAGACCTCTTCCTCTGAACTGGAATGTGTTGAGCGCACAACCCACTCTGATAGCATCAAAGGATACGCAGGACAAAGGTTTTGGAGTTTGGAAAAAGCAGATAGAGGAGGAGATTGAGATGGCTGCCTTGCTTCAGGCACAAACACTCAGATCATTTCTAGAACACAACAGAACAGCTGAAGAACCAGACGCTGGACATTAGGATCACAATGACAATAGCCCCAACTGGAACTCAGAGTCCCCAGGCCCACAGCGACATGCAGAAAGGCAGAAAAGAGCACGACTATGAGCTCATGTGACAGAACTGGTGCAGTTCCCACACTTGGGTAGAAAAGGTTGTGTGACAGGCCTGCCTCTGCATGGGGCAAAATTTGGGATTATTCTGCTTTCAGTGCCGAGTCGGAGTTTCCCAGCAGCCACTCCATCGCCACACACATACACACACGCGCACGCCCTCATACGCACACACACGCTGAATGTCCTCCATTTAGCCAGGAATATCTGATTTAGTGCTAACCAGTATCGAGTGCCCTTTGTGTGACCTCTTCACGTGTCCACAGAGGGTTCATCCCCAGGCCCTGGAAAGTGGGCACTGGAATGTGATGAAAGGTGGGCATTACCTTGCTCACAGGCGGGGAGCTAGAAGTTTCACTCCTGCTAGTCCTCCTTCCTGGAGGGCTTGTTTGCATTAGTAAGGCAACATTGTGATTGCTGTTGAACTATTGATCTTGAAGGGGTCAATTAATCTCTCTGACCTGCACTGAGAGGTCATGAAGCAAGGTTACTTGCTTTGTAAAGCTGGAAGCGATCCAGTGTTACTTAACACCTAACCTCTCCCTCCCTCCCATATGTCTTTGCCAAGTTCACAAGAGGTAAGGTGATTAATGTGGATGGTTTGCTGCTCTATATCTCTCAATAAGTTCATTGTAAGTGCATGTGGCATTTGCAGTGTGTGCTGCTGATGGTGTGGCGGCGTGCGGCTGTTGGCTGAAACGGTTTGCGAGGGATCGGAGAGGATTGGCCTGATTGGATTTCAGCCGCAGGAGTCCTGTCACCTGGCACAGCATGGTGCTCTGGAAGTCGGCGGGGCGGTAATCAGACAGCAGTCAAACTGTGAAGAAACCGCAAAATCGGCAGTCAGGCACTGATGGCACACTTACTCACAATGGGAAAAAATGCCAACAAATACTCGGTATAACTCAAGGGGGTTGTGTGTAAGATGAACAGTAAAAGTTCACAATCTGAAGAAAGGAAGGTTTCTATTTTCAAGGACTTGAATCATAAGAGAAAGTAGAAGGTGGAAAAATATCGGTGTTGGAGTGATTTGCTTGTTCTGTTGTTTACTTGCTGAATAAATGAGCTTTGGAAATAAGTTGCTTTTTTATAAAAGATATACATCCATCCGTCCGTCCACCTGTTGAGTAGTCCACCCATCATGTCTTTCCGTCTGTCCATCCATGCATTTGCCTGTACTACCAGCCAGCCCGGAGTTTTTGCAGGTTTTCCATATTTAAAGGCTGATCACCATAGAAACTGATTTTGACAAAGACGTACATAGAAGTATTAAACTATTTTGTCGCCTTTAAAAACTCAAATGCAGCCTTTTTTGTCTGGATTCCAGGAATATCCGCCATGCTTACCGTCTTTTTCTTTTACTGGTCGAATTAAGATGCTAATGCTTCTGTTTGCTTTTCTTTTTATAGCGCTTGTTAAAAAGCACTCTGGGAAATATAGGAAATCACTAACTCAAGCCAAATATGATGAAAAACACAAACAACAAAATTGTAAATATACCAATGAAAGCTGAAATGCATTGTTTGGTACATATTGTGCTTTTCAAAACATTGCGGATGTATCTGAGGACACGGCATGCTTTAGTTGTTTTATTTTTTTTATATCGCTGCACAATGGAGTGAGGGGGATTTAATTGGGGTCATCAGCAAAAGATTCAGCTGATAATGCAGAGAAGGAAGAGGAGTGGAATTTTAAGTAGTCGCCTGTTAAAGGTACATGGATTTGTTATAGCCATAAGAGACTGAATGTAATCCTTGATCCTAACATCTCAGGCCTTTTGTTGTAAATTCAAATAGACCAGAAATGATTTCCGTTATCCTTGAAACGTTTTTTTTTTCTTTTTCTTTTAGCATAGTGAGCAGCATGGCCTTCTTATTGGAAAAAAAATTATGAAAAGTGGATTTTATGTTCATATTTTATACAAATCATTCTCTGCTAGGTTTCTTTACAGCTGATTTAAAATTCAGAAACTTTCCTCAACTTTCACAGTTTATTTCCTGGTAGTCAGGAGGAACACGAACAGACTTTCATGATGATCCGACAGTAAAAAAAAAAAAAAAAGAAAACGACCATTTTGTCACTATTAATGTGACTCAGCGCAGGTGATATATTCACTTGTTTTATCGCTTTCTATCAGTTTGAGTTCATTACCCTTGGCCACTGCATGCTATTTTTACAATCATTCTGCAACCCAAGGACAACCGACATGTGAAGGAGCAGCTGCGATTCCCATAGTGAGCAAGCTTTACTTCAGGCTTTCATGCGGTTGGCTCAGCAAAATACTAAAGCGCGGAGCAACTAGATCTACAAAGCAGGGAGAAAGCATCACATCAGCATGTTTTGACAGTTATTGTAATTGCAGTGCATTTAAAGAAAGGATTTATTGTTATATTAACCTAATAGATGTATCTTGAAACATTTCCAGGAGCGTTCCGCTCCTAGAATACGGTTGTAATATCTCTTATTAGACCTCACTGTGATGTTCAATTTATGATCGCTTAATGGTATTCCTGGGTATTAGGGAGCTCTGTTGGCCAGGAAAGTCTCATTTCCAATGCTTTGGTTATTGATTGAATTATAAAATGAATTTATAATGCTTATGTTGCAGCCAGTGCAATATATATGCTCTTCTTTTATTTTATGCTGCATTGTCAATAAAAATCCTCTCCTTGTGCCAGTGCAGATGGAAGTTATTTATTGGTTGCAGGGGCAGTCAGTCTAAGCAATGCGCGTGTTTTATGAAAAGCAACATGCATTACTCTCGAGACAAAGCAGGCAACACAGAATGACAGCGGTTTTTCATGTACAAGAAACAATTGAATTTTCTGTTCCACATCACCCCTAAAATAAATATTTGCAGAAGTGAAAAAATGGGCTGCTTCCATTATCAGATGCTATGTTGAAAGTAAATTGAGATGTACAATTAGTATTGTTACTTTCTGTTGATATCTGATTCATCTTTTCATGTGTAATCCCTCTGTTTTTAATATTTTGCATAGCTGCAGCTTCCCAGTTAATGATTAAGATTTAAATTGTGTTGTCTGTAAATTTGCTCTTCATACCAGTGCTTCAACGTTGATCATTCCTCTACAATATATAATCTCCTTCTACATTAAGCTTCTTATTTATTATAATACAAGATTATATGCTCTCTGGTGTCTCTGAAACTTCAGTCAGTTATGGAGCACATTTTTTACTAGCATTTGTAGATTAGCATTGGCACAGTTTGATACTTTGTAGAATGGAAAAAGAATCTAGTTCTTATTTTCCCTTTTGGTCAATTGTTTTCCCTGTTTACTTTTTATATCGTGGTTTTATGTTTCAAATTGTTTTGGATTCTTAAAATTAGAATTCTGTGTGGTATTTAATTAATTCTACATTGAGCAGGGATTTGTTAAAATCGTGTTAGATTTCTGAAACCTTTCCTTACATGTTTGAAAACATAAGCATTAGGATCATTATAGATTTTGAAAACAATAAAAAAAACCTGAAATATGTGGACAAATTAGATTGTTGACTAGATTATTGTACCCTGACTACAGTTTCATCAGAAAACAGTTTGTGATTTATTAATAAGCTAGATGTACAAAAAAACAACAAACAGGCTTTTCCTGATCAATATCAATTCTTGTTTCAATTTTCCAGATCTTATAAAAAACAGTGTGCATTTTTTCATATATTTTGATAGATGTAACAACTTTTGAATTAACAGTAAAAATTGAATTGCTAAATTATTCCTATTTATGCACCAAAGCCTTTATCTTATTTTCAGCTGGATAAAGTGCCCCAAAGTACTTGTTGTTGCTTAACACCATTACAGACAGTCATTTTCTACATGCAGTATTCGGTAGAATATTATAGTTCAAGTGTCTTCCATTCACACTCCACAAGTCACTCATACATTTTCCTAGTTGGGTGAACTATAACCCCCTTAAAGCCCACACCATATGTAAATTTTCAGTTGTTGAGATGCTGGAGCTCATGGAGAGAAAGGCAGGGACATTGTGTATTGGTTAAGAAAGAACTGTATCAGGAAATTGTGTGTGAGCTGTAATCAATACAGTGGACCTCTGGTGTTTGTGAGAGTTGGGGACTACAACTGCTCACCAATCCCTGAAATCTGCAAATACTTGACAAATAATTAAAATGTTTATAACTACCTATTTTAACAGTTCAAACACCAGATATACCTTAATGTGCATTGATACAGTGGAAACCATCTTGGAGGTTTTCCTTATCTCTACCTTTGGAGATGCAGCCAATTGGCACCAAGGAAAATGAGTGGTCCTGGGTTGGAGGCTTTGCAACCACCAGCCAATAGCATATCAAGTAGTATTTAATCTGGGTATTTCAGCTTCCCAATTTTCATGTGTTTGAGAATATTTTGGGCATGGGAATAAAAACTGTAAATAGGCAAATATTCCATGAATAAGTTAGTTAAGTTCAACAGAAAAATCCACAAATACTTGACCGTGAAAAAACGGGGATCCACAGTGTCTTCATCAAATCATCAAATTTTTTTTTTAGCCCTGACGATCAGAAGCAATGAAAGAAAATATAGTCCATTCTGATCTTTGGCTGACTCATTAGTGTATATTTGCATGGAACCTTTATTGTATTAGGGCATTCTTAGTTTGTCTGTTGTTGTAAACTCAATTTTTCACCACACTCCAAGTTACATTGCAAGTATACCTAGAAAGAACAAACAAGTGAACAAAAATCCTTGCAAGTTTGTTTTTTTTTTGGTTAGGTTTCCTGTCACTAACTTGCTTTCCCATGTCAGCACTCTTTAAAATAGTGCATTTTGCTGCCTCTGCAGGCTTGTAAATGCCTCTCAGCATTTATAAGAGTGGTATTCACTTATGGCAAGAACCTCAGTAAACCAGCACAAGGCCATATCCATCTGACACTTCTGCCATGTAGCCTCAGAGATTTTGCCCTCTCCTATTGTTCCTCTTTTCATACTTTCATTGCACAATCTGACATTGTCTTATTGCCACTGCCATCGGTGCATGAAGGACTTTGAAAGGCCAGTTTGGCAGACCCTGTCCTCAGTTTTAGCTTTTGTCTTGAAGAGCAATAACAACATGCCAGTCAGATATGAGGCTCCTAATAGGCCTCAATGTGATGACACAGCTGTCCAAGACCCATTATGTTGTTGGAGCTGTAAGACACATTGGAGGAGGGGAGGAAGGAAAGCCACAGCAAGTGCCTGACCGCAGTCCAAAAAACATGATGCAACATCATTCACTCAAGCAGCAGGGAAAGCATGACAGAGGGCCGAGAAAACAGCATGGAGTTAGGCCGAGCCAGTGGGACGGATCCTGTCTGCGTCAGTTGCCCCTGAGCCAGTTTTGACGAGGATTGAGAAGACACTCATGTGATGCCAGACATGCTACCACGTTGGTAATATGCATCTGTAGAACAGCTACGTGACACGCTGGATGAGAAAAACAGAAACATGTCTTTGTGTGGCTGTTTTTTGATCTGACAACAATGCTACAAATTAAAGTCGGCATATCAAGTTAATGTGGAGCTTTAAATACCTTCCAAGAACTCTTTTTTAACTCTGATTTTGGAAGATAATAAAGGATTATTGTTGATGGATTCACTTTTATGGCTGCATTGAAACTTTCCATTTTGAAACAAAGAAAATAAAGCTGGAAAGCTTTCTGAACTGCTTTGCCGTGACATTGCAAGATCAATGAGGCACAATGAAACCCCATATGGCATACTTACTCAGTGTCATTTCACGTTAATACCATGTTATGGAGTTATTTAGATACCGATAGACCTGATCTTCTGAGAACTAATTTTATAGGCATTATTGAACCTAGATCTTGGGAGTAGTCAGGCTTCATGTGTAAACTCAGCCCTCCGTTTAAAAGCCGATCTATCTACTCAAGTGAAATAACAAAACGCCTTTCTCAATCATAGCAGCATCACCCACCTCACTCGCTCTGTTCGTCCTAATTGAGGCACTCTTGAGCCACGTTTATCACTGTGGCAACGTTACCCCACAGATAATCATTGTCTTGTGGATTAACATAACAACAGAGAGGAGGCTTTGCTTTAATTCCACCAACACTGGACCAAGCTCCTTTGTGTCGGCCTGCCTGTCGGGCTTGTCTTAACTGGGATTAGAAGCTCGGGCCCTCATGTTGTGCACATGCCCTCTCCTCAAGAAATTGGCCTAACTTTCCATTGTGCCCTTGGATGGTTCTGATTATTATGAATAGTAAACATGCCTTGGGTAATCAAAACTTGATAAGAAGATTACCTTTTAAGGTGTAGTAGACATATGCCATCAAGCTCTGGTCTGGCATTTAGACATGGACTGTTTACCAATGTCAATGAATGAAAAGGTTTCAAACAATCGGGGTTAAAAAAGAGAATGCCATTCCTACAGACTGAGGTCGTTCTTAATTTTTACAGGACAGAATTTTTGGACAGTCAGAGCAACAGAGAATTGAGCATCCTCTGTTGCTCCTACTAACATTATGGAGCAGTTGAAAAAAATGTTGATCATCTGATAAAATTCATACAATTAGTTTTTTTTATATGTAATATTGTAAAAACTGTGATAATTTTAATCCAGGTTGTCAGATTGTGAAAGTCTCACTCTGGCCCTTGTCTACTACCATTTAACTAGTAACTAAAACTAAAGGGCATTTCTTTTTAGGAAAGAGGCAGAAGTGCCAACCAGCTGAGTTCAAATTGCTTATGATGCTGAAAGAAATTTGTTTTAATGTTAGTCTAAAATTGATCTGCCAAATATTCTTCCTTTTGAAAAAGTGACACATTGAAAGCATTCTTTCTAAAGTAAATCGGCTGAATTTAAATAGCACTTTTTGTGTCATAATGACCACTTAAGGCACTTTACACCAGAAACACATTGGTTCCTTTCCAGGCAAATGAACCAATGTCTTAATATAGCATTGGACACACACAGGGCTGGTGTGAATGCTCTCTTTATTATTTCTGTCATGTTGTTTGTGCAAAGGCAACTGATTCTTTAAAGTTGAAAATTTTATATTAATTATGGCTCAAGTGTAACATAAAACCTGAGTTTACATGGAAGTAGTCTAAATAAGTAACAGAAATTGTGACAAAATGACTTTTACCTAATGGTACTGAACCAGCACACATAAGTGCCCTGGTTGGTGTCATTAGAAATGAGTCACAATTGGCAGCAAGTGGGTGGCTGGTGGCAGCTGAAGGGAATGGAGGCAGGCATGGAACAGGAGTGTGCTGTGCCGTCCTATGCTGATCTTGTCAGAGCAAAGCGGTGCTCCTCTGGGACACTGGGTGTAACCATTTGTGTCCTCCAAGCTGCAGGGGGGTTGAGAACTGAGGCGGGGGAGTGAAGGAGAAAGTAAAGACAAACAGTGGGGAGCAGGGGCAGCCACTGACCTCGAAAGCACACAATATTAAGAAGAAGAATAAAAAGCAGTCTTCCCAGTGCTTCACTAATATGCGTGGTAATTTAAAGACTCTACAGAAAAGAAATGTCAGGGATGTGTGGGTGGGCACATTTCAGAGAGACCGAGAGAGAGAAGGAAAATGATGCATCAACAATCTGCATGGTGGTTTCTTGCGGCGAACCAACTCTGGCTTCTCGAGCAAACAAGTGGCGAAGCATGCAAAAGGAATTTCAGGCCCTCTCAAAAAGATGACCACACGATGGCTGGGGAGCTCCTTTGAGCGATTAGCAGAGCCTTTATGCTCTCACCGCACAGACACAAACCTGTACACACAGTGATCTTTGTTCCATTTATTCAGTGATTGTGGTTCCACGCATCTTCCTGCAGCTGACGTTATCTAAGTACATTATCCATTGCTAGGCTTTTTATCCAGACTGATAAGATGTGTTTAAGGCCAATGTTTAATTTAGTGTAGCATGCACTGTAAGTGCTTGGCAAATCATAGCAACCTGATATTGCCTGAAGCTCTGGATAGCATTTCTGTAGTATTTTGGTTTTCTGTAGTGACTGCTTTGTGAATTCTCTTGAATGTTCTCGTTTTCTGATCGGTTTTTCAGTAATAGAAGATCTAAACAATCAAAACATCTTGTTTTTTGTGTCCGTGCTTCCTTGTGGAGCTGCGCACGAACAGTTGGAGCAGAGGGGTTTGGGGAGGGAGAGTGGTGTGAGGCAGGGACCAGGTGACATCTGTGACCTAGCACAACATCGGTGGATGCTGGACACATGCTCCCTCCTCAAAAGCTGCTGGCACTGTTTCTGCCTCACTGGGCCCATGCCCACACAAACACATCCCCAAACGCACACATATATTTTCTTCAGTTCAAGAGCTGCTTAACACATTTCTGTCTAATTAGTTGAGTTTAGCTAGTTTTGCATTTTCAAACAATTGTTTAGCAAACATGAAGCCCTGCTGAGTGTCAGGATCATCCGCTTACAAATCACAAATCCCTGAAATGTACATTTTCATCAAATCTGATTGGTGAGCTTTTTGCCTACAAATAAAATAAAACTCATCTCACAAATAGGTCCTTTCTAGTGCACATCGGTGCACAAAATGCACTCATATAGGCACCAATGCAATTATACACATTTCCATTGCTTTGCAAAAATTACCATCAGTTCATAGTTTCGTACCTTGTACCACACCCACAAAGTGCATTTAATTACAATTCTTTTGCGGTAGACCAACACAATGCAATATATTGTCGAAAACTGAAAGCAGAAATAAAACATGGTTTTCGAAATGACTTCAAAATGTGCTCATCCAGTGTGTATGCTCACCCTTAGCCTTAAATAAAATCCATGGAACCTAATCACTTAATTTCAGCCTCCACCTGTGTGTAGCATGGGGATTGTCAAGGAACTGAGACCAAAGCTGGGACAACACAAATATTAGCTGTGACCACACATGAAACAATATTAGCTGTGAACCCAACAAGTCTAATCTGGCTTTTATGCGAAGGCAGTTAAAATCTTTTTAATGTTTAAAAGAGGAAGACAAGACAGAAAGAATGCTTACAGTATGCTTTTGAAATTCTAACACTGGAAAGACAAATGATCACTTTTAAATATGGTATTGGCTCCATCATGATATAGAAAGAACATTCTTAAGCATGATAAGGAAGTTGGTAAAAGTAGACAGGAAGATGAATAAAGATTAGAAGAAATGCTGGAGGCTGCAAAAGACTTTATATTACGGTGGGAGTTCACCTTTCAAAATGAGTATGACCTAAAAAGACAGCCATAGTAATAATAGTACAGAAATATTAAAGTACTCACTAATCGGGGCTGGCTAGATATGACCGACTTTCTTTCCATTTTTTTACATGAACAGATATGAAAACCATGTATCATTTTCCTTTCTTTTCACAAACTCATTTGTGTTTGTCCATCACACAGAGAAAATCACAATTAAATGTCATGAAACAAAATGGTGGAAAAGTTGAAGGACTGTTATTACTTTGCCATGCTTGGCTAAGTGCCTGAACTGAAACTTTTTGCAGTTTCACAAAGTGATAATCAGGTAATTAATCATAGTTTCTGAACTATAAACCTATTATATTTAGTAAGCCATTAGCCGTGTTATAATTGAACTGTTAATTAAAACGGAGACCATATTTTTCCTTTATTAAGTCCCAAACTCCCCTCAGTAGTCGATTTTGCACTCAGTGAAAAAGGAAATATTGAAAAATGTCTAAAAAAAGGTGAAGCAGCCAGCTTTTGATTAACTTGTTTAAAAGTAATAAACTACTCTACATAGCATTGCCACAGGGTGGCAATAAAGGCTTCATATGTCATTAGGTGTCCTAATCAGACATATCTACAATATGTGAAGAAAATTCACTAGTAAATGATTGTCCTGAAGAAATATCTCTCAGGAGTTCTGGGATCCTCACACACAGTGTTTGCATCTCTCTTCCATAATCTAGCAACTTTTTGGGAGACATCTTGTTTGGCTTGTTTGTATTGTTAATGTTGTCTTTGACTATAGTGGCCAAGATAGGACATTGAAGCGATAAGTTACAGAGTATATTAATGTTAGCATTAATATGTAATTTTTTTTGGACCCAGACAGAGACTTGGCTTGGCGCAAACGATAACATGGAGATCTATCTTCAAAATACCAGTGAAGACATGCAAAAAGCTGGTCCACTAATTAAGGAAGGGTTTGATTTCTGTCCTACTAATAAAGATGTTTTAATAATAATTAGTTTTTAATATGCCATTTAAAAGAAAGTTTAATAAAAACACGGAAAGTGTTTTTTTTTAATTAATGGAGCTTTTACTTTGTTTTTCTAATTTCTGTGAGCTAGCTGCCTCGTTTTCATTCAGAAGCAAATTTTTTGATAAATTAACATGGTAAGTTATCGTAGAGGCTACAGTGATTCCAGCTCCTTCTGAAAAATCTAAGTACTGATATACCCAATTATAGTTAATACATAACACAAGCACTCTGCCTCTTATGGCTTCTGTTGCTCTACCAACACCACCAGTTCACTTAGTGTAGTTCCCAAAAACTCAAAGTAATCCACATCTAGGACTATGTCATAAAAGGCACTAGATTCCTGCCAGAAGTCAGGATGTATATTTTAATTTTTTTATTTTCTTTGCATTCACCTCTACCCCTCTGTACAGCTCATCACTTCCCTTCTCTTCTCCCTGCAGGGAATACAACTCTTCTCCTACTTTTTTGCATCCTGATAAACCAGACTCTGCGTCTGATCTTTTTTATCTGCTTGCATCTCATGCTGTAAAGTCCTCTTCTGTTTGTTCTAAGCTCCTTGACAGTTTTTTTTCTCTTTTGCCCCCTCATCCCTCTCTCCAACCCACTACTTTTCTCAGATGACGGCTAGGGCCACGTACTGGTACGCAATGAATCAGACTTGTCAGAGTAACCAAATTGTATGTTGACCCGCATCCCAACCCCTAGTGTTTATCAGAGTCTATGATGTACTGTAGCTAGATAACCCCCTCCGAACTCTTGCTTTCTTTGTGCAGTATAGATTTGTTGCACTATATCTCTGGCAACACAAGGCTCTCCTTGCCTGCAGAGGGTGTGTCCAGCGCAGGCTACGCTTGGATGCGTCAGGTTAATGCTGCTGGCTAGCACGGATCCAGCAAACAAACATCTATTACTGAAAGCAGGGAGAATGGTTATACAGCCAAAAGGCCACACACAGAGTTTGTGCATACATGTGTGTGTATGGTTGCATTTTTCGACATGATTGTGTAAGCATCCACGCTGACCTACTATGCACGGCGCATTTCAAGAGGAAACTGTTTCAGACCAGCTATAACCAGGCTTGGGGCTGTGGTGTAATAACATCAAGTTGTACTTGGCAGAAGAAGAAACCTTTAAACAGATTGCAGCAGCAAACACGTTTGTGTGCAATTCCTGCTTTGTGAGGTTTTTGGTCAGCATTATTTAACTCTTGCAAGCTGGAAATGAGAAATCACTTGTTGATGGTTGGAAAATTAAGCAGATTACTACGTTTTCCTTAAACGTAAATAGGAAGTCCCTCAATTTATTCTAATTCTAAATTTTTTAATTATTTTTGTTGTATTCTTGGCTGAGAATTCAGAATCCAGTTTGCTTGCATGAACCACCCCTCAAAATTCATTGAACATACAGTATTTATGGGAAAATGATTGTGAATTGGCTTCACCTTACGATTAAATATTGATGAGTCTGGGAATCAGAGAAAATAGGCAATTTGAATGTCACCTGAAGCCTTCAGGAATGTATTTCAACTTCATTTCCTTCTGCGCGAGATAATAAGTTCAAGTATGAGTTTCCTTTCTTGGCAGCACAAGACACAAAAAAAAGCCTGGGGAAGAACAACAGCCTTATGAATTACTTCATTGGTTGATTGTTGACCTTGGAGGTGAAAGTGTTTGTTTTTTTTAAGTAAAACAAAAAGGGCTAATTACTAAAAAGCTCCACCGTAGGGTATAAAAAAGGAATAAAAATCTGAACATTTTAAGCAAGCACTAGTTGGTTTAAACTTTTGATGGTAATTTATGTAAATGAACCAAACAAGATAGCTATTGCTTTGTTATCCTTATTTTAAGTTCTAATATTTCCTGTATTCCCTGAAGATAATATTCACAGAACAAAAAAGGTATGTCATCCTCCATGGCTATATTAGACCCTAGACAAGGTTCCCAATTGATCCTATTTTACTCCATTGACCTGAGCGGACATTAACTGGTTGTTATCCATATTGTATTGTAATATTAATTATATTTGATATTTATTGGGGTGTCTGAATTCACAATGATTTTGCCCTCTATATTCTGGTTTAATTCTAACAGCTCTGGAAACGTCATCAAAACTTAACCTTCATACAGTAATCATGTTGCATGTTTTTGCTTAGTCTACAGCAAATCACAGAAATTTCATTAAGTCTAAAGATGGATGGAGTGGACATTTACCAGCCAATAGCGATTTCTCACTGAAACTCACACAAACTAACTTCTGCGAACTTTGTTTTAATTCAAAATTAGATGTAAAATTGACAGAAAATGCTAAGAGTCCTTAGCTGAAAATCTGATGTTTCTTCATTGGAACTATAGTGTGAATCAAGGGGAAAGTGTCTCATCTCTATCTGTGGCTAATAGGATTGAGTAGAGGCACATTACTACTTTTTGTAGTTGGTAAAAAAAAAAAAAAAAGCTGATACCACATTCAAGACATAATAAATATGTCAGCCCATTTATGGAATGCCAGTTGTTCTTAAAACTTGTTTAGAAATGTAAACAAATGTACTTTGGCTCCATTAACTCTTTGCCTGGCTATATTTTGTTGTAAGTCTTGTAAAAGTAAGTCTTGATATGATATTGTTGGCATTTCAGCCAGCCATAACAGCAGCCCCTCGTGCTGAAGGTGAGTTCAGCATGGTAGTTCTAAAACGGCAAATTACTAAAATCTGATATATTTGAACCTGCATTAATTCATGTTCATCTTTGAGTGCAAAAGGAAAAGAGAAAACATTTGGGAATATTCTCTTTTACTAAGCTTTCCCTCCGCTACACTTTGATATTTTCCTTCCGTCATATTTACCCTTGACTTTGTATTGGCCTAAGAATGCAAAACAGTTATTTTATGTGAAGTCGTTCTGGTGAAATGCACCTCCTTCGGTACGATCTGTCACACTCTCAGAACCTCATTTTCTCTCCATCTGTCACTGTCTCTTGTACTTCTTCACCTTCTCTTCCCATTTCTTTCATATGATCTGATTTACAAACAAAAATAGCTCACAGATATGCAGTAATGTTAAAAACCAGGACTCTTGAGTTAGTTCTAATATTCTGTCAACTCCTCTGCGTCTCCTTTGTAAGCTCAACACTTGCCGTAGCTCAGGTGTGAGAATGAGGTGGCAGCCTGCTCTCTCTGTCATGTCCTCGGCTCCCACTGGCCTTCCAGATGGCCTTGTTGTCACGACCGTACCTTTTGGCTCACACAACACTCCCCGCCTCCTTCATCAACCCTATCCCTAAGCCCCTTTCTCCTCCAAAAAGCACGCAGATGGAAATTATTGTGTACGTGTAGAATATCAAACAAACAATTCCTAATTAGGTTGTTGTTTTGGATTTAAAACAAATGGTAAAGCAGAAAAAGCCAAAAAAGATCAGGCTTTGTTTAGAAGGTTTATTTTGTTGCCAATGTTCCAGAAGGCTCAATGAGTTGACTTTTTTTTGTTGGTTTTTTTTTTACGATGTACTTCACATTTGATTTGCATGAAAGAACTTTGTGGTGGTTTCCACACCTTTTGGCATCTTAAAATAATTTAAATTCTTTATTGCAAAAGAAACAACAGCAGCAGAACATCATTAGGCCTGCAACCTTTTAGATTCTTCATTGGAATTACTGATGGGCATGTTTAGTGCTAGTTTAAAGTAGGACTGTTTAACAACCTGCACATACATACATTTGTAATTTTAAGACAAAAAATAAATACTGGCACACCTGCCAAATAAATGATTGCCATTTAGTTGGGATCTGATGGCAAAGATTTCACCCTTTGCTGTAGTTCTTTTACAGTGAGCTTTGAAGAATGTTTTTATCTCCTTTTGGGTGGTGGTTAAAGAAAATTGGGTACTAAGCCAACGATTGCAGTCGTGTTTTTCCTTTGAATTATTGTTCCGATTGAAGAAATTGTCAAACTAGAGATTTTAGAGGATTCCTTGGGAACGTTTAGAAAACCTGGGCTGAAAGAAAAAAAATTTCCCTTGGAGATACCAGCTTCTCGTGCTGTATTTTTCTAATAAGGCCAGAAAAAAAAACAAAGAAAAAACTCTTTAGATTTATCTGTGCAGGAGGCTTCTGCAACAGAAAAGTTTTTTTTTTAATCCCTGCTCTTTAAATTATTCAGCAAAAGTCTACAGATGGCTGTTTCGCTTTTGTTTTGAAATGCAGTCATGGATGTTTCCCATCCATTCAGCACTGTGGATTCACCGTGAGGTTTCTGATGGGAAACCAACCACTTGCTTCCTTCTTTGGCCACAATGCGAAGCAGCTAACCCCGGCTTGTTGTTGAGGAAATGAGGGCCGTCCGTCTCACCGTGCCACTCTGACGTGGTTGTCATTTTTGAACTTTGATTCGAGTCCCCTTGTTCTTGGTTTTAATTCTGTTCCCATCATCTCCCCTTTCAGTCATTATTGAAACAAGGTTCATCTATTCAAAGACATATTCCCATTCGGTCTGTGTCTCAGCGGCGCTCCTTTTCATTAACATGCCTCATTCTCACCGCGCTCCTCTCGCTGTTAATACATTCCTCCTTACTTCCCCTGGTGAATTCCTCTGTGGTGTGTATAAATAAGCTCCCATTTGTTGTTCCTATCATGATCATCTCTCCTGCTGTGCTTCCCTCCCTTTCAATCTCTCCCTGTATACCCCTCACCTCCTCTCTTCTCCATAACCTTCCTCTCTCCCTGTTTGCTTCCAACCTCGCTGCAGGGTTATCAGCCCCCTCCCACCCCTGTTTCTGCTCTCCCTGTCACACTGGCCCCGCCATTCTCATCCATCCAGGCCTTTCGCAGAGAGCTAAAGGCGTTCAAAGTCCGTGACTCCACCGCTGACCCGTCTCTCGCTCAAAAATAGCGCCGATATAATCAAAATGAGATACATCTCTGCCGCAGGTGATTTTAATCGCAGAGTACAGTATGAGTCGCTTTTGTTCAAGCCTTTTTCAGATCAGCAACCAGAAGACGGAGGGGGTTTGATATTTTTTTTCTCTCTGTGATGTGATCACAGCCAAACTTTATCTGAATTCAGAGTTTTTCAGGGATTTTCATCCATATCTTGCAGTCCACTTGGTATTCTTTGGTTGTTGTCCACGTAATAGACCACATCAGCACTATTCTCTTCAGAGCCATTCTCCCCCACCTCTCACAAAAGAGTTAGCACTTCTCCGGCAAACTCTTGCTTTAAACGGCGCACCTCGCGCTCACGCACACAGCCGCGTTTGAACGGCAGAAATCCCAGTCTTGATGTAAAAAGGGCTCACAAATGAAAAGTCCCCCAGAATCCTCCTCGGTGGAAAATTGAGTCATGGCCCCTTCTGCTTGCGTAAACTGACAGACAAGCCAAGCGAAAAATGGAATCAAAAATGTCCCTATACTCGGGAGTGTGTGGGCTTGAGCGGTGACAGTGTGCAGCTCTGTAACAAGCACATGCAAATCAAGTCAATCCAATCCCCCAGGCTCATTAAATAAAAAAAAAATGTCAGTGAGGACAAAAGCTGGAATCTGCTGTAACCTTGCATGTCCATAATAAGTGCTCTTCGCTAATGTGGAGTGGAAGGATGTAACGCAGGTTGACATTATGTGGCTGGCTGCTTCTTGAGTCTGAGCTATTACTGTAGATTCTGATTAGAGAGGAGTGTAAGTTAATTATGTATTCAGATTGACCTGAAGGGACTCTTTCACTTAAATGTTGCCTCATTATTGATTAGTAAAAAAACAAACAAAACAAAACAAAAAAACTAATTTTCTTTAAACAGTGACACAACATGATATAACACATAACACTTCTCTAAAATCTTTCAGTAGCACAGTTAAAGTGGAATATGCTTTATGTTTAGTTGGTTGCTGTGGACTCCACTGTGCTGAGTTTCCACTTATCTATATTTATTTTTAGTGTTGCGTGAGTCAGTGAGTAAAACCATTCTAAATTTATGTCTGATTTGAATACATCAGCCACTTAAAGCGTCTTTCCCCTTTTCTTACTCGTCTCTTTCCTTTCAAGAGCAATATAATCTTTAGTAGTAACAAGAATAGAAATTGTGATTTTTTTATTTTTTTTACTCTTAAATCTTGTGAAGGCTAGCTACTATTTGTAGCTTTCAGTCTTGTTGAATTTCAGTTGCTTCTGCACACTCCATTACGTAGCCTGTTCTTGTTTAGTTAATGCTTTATTCAGTTGTCAAGTGATTTGTGTTTAAAGTTCACTACCATTACGATCCTGAAAATGTCTGGTCTCTCTGAAAGCAGTGATGTTCCTTTATTTATATGTTTTCTTTTTCTGAAATTACCAGAAATTCTCTGACTTCAGTCTTAAATGAAAATCGTAGCTTAAATATTTTAGATTGAAGTCACAACTCAACCACACCTGAAGCTTGGCTTTGAATCAGGTTTCTTTGGAAACAGAAACTGATAGTTGGACTCTTCCTTGATCACTTGAGTAGTAAAAGAAAGGCACAGTTAGATTACATAATTTTTCCCAGCAATGTTGATGCTTTATATTAGCTTTCTGTTCAAGTAATTACTTTTTTGGACTTAATTATCAAGAGTCAGCACACAGCTTCAGCTACAACAGCTAGAAAATAGTGTATCTGAGTGTAGTGATGGATTCAGACCAGAACCTTCAGATACACATAAAGACGGTTACAAAATTGGCCTTCTATCACCAGAAGAACATTTCCTGGATTAAAGTACTCATGTCCCAACTTGATCTTGAAAAACTCATTCAGGCATTTAGCTGTAGTTGAAATTAATTACTGCAACAGTGTCTTAAGAAGTCTGATAAAAAGTCAGTAAAACAGCTGCAAATGATCCAGATGCTGCTGCTCGTGTTCTCACTATAACTAGGAAAATTGAGCATATTATATTAGTTTTAATGTCCTTACACTTGCTCCTTGAAGCTCAAGAAATAAACACTAGACGTTGAACAAAGGTCCAGAAAACTGCACTGATTCTGAAACATTAATTTCCTTTAAATGAAGTTAGTTTCCTGTGATTAATAGCAACTAAAACATCATTAACAATAATCTTTTTCAAACTGTCATAATTTTTCCCATCCTTCCCCCTCTACAATATAATGTTTTTCCTTGTTTATTGTACTTTCACATATTTTTTTCTAATCACATAAGCTCTTTAAAGTGCCATGTTGCTTAAGACGTTTTATACAAATAAACTGTCCTGCCTTGCCTTATTCCAGGGGGGAGTGGTTGCTACATTTTGCTACATTAGCTCTTACTCCCTCCTGGAGTATTAAAAGATGTATGATGATGGCAAACAAAAAAAAACTCAAGAGTGGCATACTTTTTAAGTAAAACTGGTGTTCCAAGTTTTCAAACTTTGCTGCACTGTCCCCAAATGAGCCCTTTATATAGTGCTAAAAAGGCAGTAATGCACCACGGCCTACATGTGCGTTTCATAACTACCTTTAGTGCTACATTGGTAGTAAAAATGAGCCAGAAGTTGCTCATTGGCATTATCTTATCTATATAAGCCCACAGAAGTTGCATGCGCATACAGGATGTGGGCTAAACCCATAAAACAATTGCAAACACCATATTTTCTGCTCCATCACTGGTTTTATTGGTGTACCGCAGAAACCAGCTGTGGGTCTATAGAATAGGGCAAACAGAGGTGGACAAACGCTGGATCATAGTGCAAATGGCTTTTTATGGTTAATATTGGTGCTCATGCACATTTCACCAAATGTATATTTATATCTATATATAAAGTAAAGAGTATGTGTATATGTGTGTATATTTATGAAATGAAAGTTTATTGTAAGGTGTAATACTAAAATATTGAAGTGCACCTTTTTTTTCAACTTTTTTATATAAAATTCAATATAAATTGTAGCCGTCCAATTTAATATTTGAGAGACTGTTAAAGCAATTTGTTGTGTCTATAGAAGTGCTTTAAGCTGCCTTTTTGTGGTTGTGATATATTAGGAGGAGAAACAACATCACACCATTTGTGTCTGAGGGAGAGCAGTCGGCATTACACAGCTCTGCAGTTACAGACCTATGAAATCATTGCAAATGCCACATTTTAGTGCATACAAGCGATCTCTAGTGGTCATTGGGTTAGCGGCGTGGTAAACTCCCAACAGGTCACCAGTACATGATAGGAAAACACATGGAGAGAGAAAACAAAAAATACATTAATTGTTGACGTGACTACATTTTTATGTTGTGGTAGGAAACCGGATTACCCATAGAGAAGATATGAATTCTTGGAAACAACACACAAACTCCTTGGAAGAATTACCCTTTGTCAGGATTTGATTCAAAGTATTACTTAATGGAAGGCAACAGTCCCAATAACTGTGTCGCCATGCTGCGTGTAGAAAATACAGCTTTCTGTTGTTCTTCACACAACTTTTTTGCTTACTATTTTGGCCAATTGTCTTTTTCTCTATGACAATGTTTGACTCAGATTTTGTCAGCACAAGCCATGCATCTGTACTAACATCCTAAACGCCTTAAAAATAGTTCTTGACCCAAATTTCTGGATGTATTTCTGGTTTTCTAATTCACATTTGTACTTGAAAATGACCAACACAACTGTAGAAACCATGACCCTTAAGTCAGCAGAGTGGAAAGGAGAACCCATTTAAATCAGGCTGCACTGATCTTTGAGTCTTTGCTCACACTGATGGGTCACATATGTGCAAAGAGGACTTGGGCTCTGACAGACAGTCTTCATTAATGCTCCACTCTGCTGCAGTCGAATCAAGGTGCTCCACACACGAGCACCCTTAAAAACTGAAGCGCTTTCACATGCATACATCCATCTAAGCAATGATACAGGCAGGCTAAGCGTGGGCACTGATGGCTTCACCACCTCAATTGATGGGTGCTTAGAAAGGGAGGGAAAAAAGTAGATGGCAGGCCACTGAGAATGATGGAACGGCTGGTATGACCCGTTGACTACTATGTGATAGCAAGAGCTTAGCGCCACTTCTGCTCAACATGCAAAGCCCATTACATTAACTCACTTGCAATCCAGCTGTTTCCATTAAACGCTTCAATCGTGAAAAATCGGTCGAGCTGTCAGCAGATACACTGAAACCGAAAAATAAAAATAAAAGCCTTCTCACTCCCAGGTGTGAAATTATGCTACAAACAAGCTGCATTCTGTTTCACTGATTGGCTATTTACCCAACGCTTGTATGCAGAGTCAAAGCAAGTGCAATGTTAGAATTGGTGTATTGTCATAAATTGCCTATGCTAGGTGTAGTCGATTTCATTTAAATATCCGCCTCCACAAAGACCTGGCAGATGCCACGTGTTTCAGTATGTGATCCTCACAATTTACTGCGAGACTTGGCAAAGCTTTGTGCAGTGTCTGTCACAGTGTTCTGTTTGTGCTGTCATTCAAATGTTTACTTCCTGATAGCCATCCGAAGTGTAATCAGCAATATGTGCATTGACTCTAAGCCCATTTAGTGGTGTGATTGAGTCAAACGGTGGACAAACAGGCAGAGCCCCTGCAAACATTTTTCTTAGATAGAGGACAATCGCTGACTGAAGCTGCGTCTCCCTGATCCGTCCTTGACCTTACTGGCAGTAAAGACGTTGAGAGTGCGGCAGAGTGCAAAGTCAAGAGTATACACATGGCGCTTTGTAAACAGCTGGCTTAAGCTAAGGGGAAGAAAAAAAAATCCAATTTCACTTTTTCATTGTTTGTGATCTTGTTCAATGATGGCTCAATTATACAACTTATTTTCTTGCATACATACTAAGATGTTTTCTCTTTAACATAGTTTTATAAAGTATTTTATATTTTGCATGCATTTTTTAAGCTTACTGGGACAATTGTTGGCTTCTATATTAACAGAATTAAAAGCTATGTTAGCAATTCTCGATGTCTAATTGTTGCATACAGTTGTTGCTGAACAGAAAGTGTAGAGAATTAGGTATGTTAAAGAAATACCTAAGAAATACCTAAGAAGGTTACTTCTTTTAAAGAAGTAACCTTGTGTATCAGTGGGGTTATTGAAGGCATAGAATTTGAAGACGAGCTGCATGCATGTTACATGCTTTTGTTTTTGTTCTTTTTTAGTTGTGTTGTCAAGAAGCAAGAGATTAAAGTCCAGATTAGCTTGATGCTATCACGCAATACATGTTGCACTAACTAGAACATTTATTTACTGCTGTTTTAAGAGTATTGAACACCCACTTAGTATTTCTACACTGCTTATTGCACAGAACATTATATGTTTTTACCATTCTGGTCTTTATAGAGTAATAAGACCATAATAAACCATTATTAACTGGTTAATTAGTCAGGCTATCTACTCCATTAGCCAGTCTGCTGTCTGCTACTTAACAGCCATACCTTTCACAGTTTGCCAACTGTAGTTTTAAAGCAGCGCTACTTTACTACAAGACTTTGCCATACAGAGATACTGCAGAGAGCATGTCTTTGTCGTGTGAAGTAAGTCATGTATTAGACAAGAAGATATAATGAAAACCTCTAGATATTGTGTATCTTTGTCTGAGACTCTTATTTTGAAGTAGGAAAGCTAGTGAGCATGTTTGAAAATATCTTTACATGTAGCAGCTAACAACAGAAAAATGATTTGGTGTTGAAGTAGAAGAGTTAACTTCCCGTCCCTTTTTTTTTGTCTGTTTTTGTTTTTAGGAATCTAACAATTTGTCAGATCAAATTTAAACCCAATCAAATAGAGATTTTTTTCAGATAGAATTTTAAATTATTATATTCTACTTGAATAAAAAGACCACTTTTAAGATAGAAGACCACAAAACAAAGACTAGACTGAATCTTTCTGCATTGACTACAGATTACTAAAACCCCGTTTGGGATTTATAAAACTGAGAAAATTAGTATTGTTAGTTAACCAAGAAAAAAAAAAAAAGTGGCAAAAATTTCATTTTGCATAGTTCTCATGAGCCGAATAAATCTTTACACCCCCCGTCTGTCTTATCTACTCTGTTTGCTGAAAATCTCAGATTGCCCATAATAACTGGGTTGCCGCTTCCTGTAAGCTCTCTGTCTCGCCTCTTTCCTGCGTCAGCAACATCTCCTCTTCAGCTTGTAGGAGATTTGAGGCTTGTATTCCAGGCATTAGAAAAATCTCCGTTTGCTGCCCCTGTATAATAACACCTCTCCGGTTGGCATCTCACTCATCATAACAAATGTTAAAAAGTTCAAGAATAACTGTCTGAAACCGCCCAGTCAGGACAAGACAAACTAAAATGCAAAACCTGTGTTTCAGAGGAAACGTAAAGGGAAAGAAAAAAAAAATCCCAGAAAAACAGGTTCATTTTTTTTGTAATTTACGCAGTAGTCTCTTTTCTTATTGCTCTGTATAATTACAGAAGAAACACTTAAGAGCTTTTACACTTTCTTCTATAAAATTAGAAGTTTATTTACAAGAAGTAGTTTAAGGCCACTGTCACTGGTTTGTTTAGTGGGAAGCAATTACGTGTGTAGATCCTCAAAAGGCTGTGCTTAAAATATAACAAAGCAATGAAGAAAAACACCTTTACAATTCTTTCAAATATGAGTATGTGGAAACAGCCAGGTGTTCCTCTTAAAATCTCATTTTTAAGTTTTAGTCAAACACAAATTTGCAAACTTAAAATAAAAAATTCTGAAGTGTGTGATTGAAATTGCGTTATTAACATGAATAAACTGGAGTAAAACACAGAAACGGCATGACAGAGATTTAGAAAAATTTATTATGACAGAAAATCCAAACTAATAGCAAAGCCATAAATTACGGTGGACTTGTCCTTTGAAGCGTGTGCTACATTCCCTCGAGACTACCTCTCTGTTTCAGTAGTTCCCACACGAGTCAAATAGCTGCCTCCTAACTTTTTTTTTTTTGCATAAAAAAGATGTTCAATGAATCTAATTATTCTGATAGATTATGTTCACGTAAACGTTCAACACTGGGCCCTGCTTGTTGGTTTGAAACGCTCCTTCCCTCACGGTCTCCTGCCTAATTAAGTTGTACCAGATTTTCTTTCCCCTCACCATCCTCGTGCTCCGCTAATCACATGAGACAGTTGCAGTCAGGGACAAGACTGATCAATCTCATTAGATGAGCTGATACATCTGAGGAAACTGCATGAGTATTGGCTGCTGGACATGCGGCGACAAATGGAGCCGCGTGACTCGGTGTCTGCTTCAAAGTGCATCCCTTTGAGCGGTTAGGGGAATGAAAACAGGTTTTGCTCCATCAGGAGTGCAACACGGAGACGGGGTAATGAATTCTAGGGGGCTGAGCATGCTAACGAGTTCATTATTGCTGCACGGTTTAGGAGTAATTACCATTTTGCATCCAAAGCAAGTCAAGACTGAGTTGCGCTTGTCAAATTAAGACAAGTGTGAACTCATAAAAAAGTATTTGCATAAGCGTGAGAATGCACTATGTGAATTTGTTTACCCGGCTGTCAGTGGCTTTAGTTTGCTGACATACTCATATAACCTTTGGTGCATTAGACTGTAACGAGAATTTAATAGCATCTCCTGCGACATGCAATTGTAAAATAAGTCATTTTGATTATCATAGCTTACAGCTAACTAAAACCATGTAATTTCAACACCAATAAAAAAATATTTTCAATACAGAATGTTGCTATCTCACATGTGAGAGTTTTAGATAGTGACACTTAACGTGTTTTAAACAAACTAAGGAAAAAAATAGACTGTATTTGCACTCGGTGGTCTAAAGTTCACTTTTTAGATAAACGTAAATTTTTATTTCATTTTTAAATTGAGGTCCTACAGTTTGGAGAAGGAGCAGAGAGGCACATAAATCAAGTTGCTTCAGATCCAATGTGACGCTTCCACAGGAGGACTTGACAAGGTCTGTCACAATAACACATTTTGCTGGATGATAAATTGTCCCAATAATTATTGTGATAAATGATAAGATTGCTGTTTTTGAGACCATTTCCAAGTAATATATTGGTAATGGCAGAATAATTTGAATTTTTCCTCTCAAAACCTAATAAATATTAATTTTGTAAAGAACCTTTGACACGAGAGCTGGAAGATATTTTAAATACCCAAAATAAAACACAACTTAAAACAATATTATTTTTGAATATTGAAAAAATTGAAACATGAAATAAAATGGATTACAATGTCTCTGTGAACAAAAAATATTAATAATCAGAAGGCAAAGTATGACCCTAATTTAAATGGCTTAGTCTCAACAAGTACCTACACTGCCAAAAGTACCAATTCCTGATTTACTGGCCATACTATCACTGTTGACTAGCTAGCAAACTGACCTAACCTAATCCCCATAGAAAATGTAGCCATTTCCACTGGAGACGAGCTGGACACTGCTATAAAAGTAACTTAGGCTGCCAAACTGCATTAATGCAAAAATTAATGAAAAAGGATCCCCACTGTATTGTGGATGGTCATAGTTTTGTGTACGGCAACATTCACGCAATATTTAAATTTGCATAAATTTATAAATTAATTCTGCTTTTAAATTAATAAAAGCCGAATTGTTAATATTTTTTTATCAACTGTAAAAGTTTGAAATATGTCACTTTTGTATATGTAACAGATGTACAACAAAAGTTACACTTATTTTAGTTAAGTGAAATAAAGTACGTCTTTAGTGCTGTAGCTTACTGAGCTGCACTTATTTGTTTCTCATTGTTCAGCGTTAACCTGCTTAACTCTGAACCTTTCGCTCTGTTTCCTTTTCTAGCATGGGATTGGAAATGGCACGTTCCTAATAAGCAGCCATGCATATAGCCCACATCAGATAAGTAGGTTCGTTTTTTTTTTTAGGTCTCGGAAGAACATCATTAATTATAAAAAAGAACAAGCCCTGAGTTAGTTGTCTGTGTTGCTACTCTTATTCCCTTACTTGCCAGAATACACAGCCACAGAGGAGGATGTGCGAGAGCATCCCCTGTAAGCCTCAGAACTCTCTGATGCTTCATTAAATCTCTTTGCAGAGGTTGCTCAATCAATGTTCCTGAAAAGACGGGATTTTAAGAAGATCCCAACAGACGTGTAGAGAGAGATTGATTCTGTACGTCAGCGGATGTGTGACATTGGCAGCTTAGAGCTAAAATTGCTCCGGATTTAGTATTCCTCGAGATTTTAAAAGGTTCATTTTACTAAAAAAAATTTTTATTCATCTTTTTTCAAAGACCATAATTATTGTATTAAATTTTTAGCATATGATCGCTCAATTGCAATTCCCTGATTTTCTCATTTGTTTGCTTTTAACTGGTAATTAAATCCATCAACTGAATGATTTATAGCCTCAAATTAGGAATCCTTGTTGTTTGCTTCTTCTTTGTTGTCTTGCACATGTATTACTTAAAACATCTTTCATTAGAGTGGTTACTGAATAAATTATAAAAGCACATGAGAGAAGTGATTAAACTTCATTATGTTTTACAGTTAGGGCGTAGCTCCTCTTCCTTGGACTCATAATTAAAGTAAATCATGCCTCCCATGTTGTTGTTATTATTATTATTATTATTATTATTATTATTATTATTATTATTATTATTATTATTATCAACAGGCACATAGGGAAGCAAAAATAAAAACATCACAAAAGTATAAGATCTAAGGCTACAAAGGCACAAAATGTATTCCCAAATAAATTTGCTAAATTGCATCTGTAGCTGGAAGCACATTACATCTGTGATCAGACAGATACATAACTAGAAATGATGCACAACCACATTGTTGGCTGTGCTCGTTGCAAAGCCTCCACCCATTGGTATTTATGACCAAGTGCCTTTGTTGTTCTGAATAAACAGAGATATTACTGCGAGCACAGAGTTCAGCCCTCACTGCCAGCTAGCCACAGGCACACGCTCAGTCTTCTGGGTAAGAAATATGTTCACTGCTGGATCAATTTGAGCTGGAATACCACAAGTCAGGGGAAATATATGAGTCTAACTTTCATTTTAATGTTCATCCCTCTTAAGAGGCTGCAAAAGCATTCAGCGGGGGAAAAAAGAGACATTCAGTAGGCCCATTACACAGTTCCAATCAGGGATTTCAGTCAATCAGTGAGAAGTTTAGCAACGCTCATTTGATTCTTCATTCTTGTTCTTGCGTCCCAAAAATGTATACCAGCCACAGCGTTTTGTAAAACTATTCATATTCCTTCAATGTTTCATATTTTCTGTCACAACAACCACAAACTTCAATGTCTTTATTTGGATTTTAAATGATTAATCAATGCGATGTGGATAATTGGGAAGCGGAAGGAATATGATAGAAGGCTTTCAGATTTTTCAGATGCGTTGCGTGCCATTTTGTTCCGTACAGCTGTTCAGTGAAGGCCTCATTTGTTGAAGAACATTCATGAACAAGTAGCATAAAGAAGACCAAAGAATGCGCCACACCACTGAAAGTCAGGGATGCTGTCCAGAACTTTAAAGACAGTCGTAGGTTATAAAACTTTATCCAAAAGTGCAAAGCTTGTGGAGGCACAACCCAAAAAACTTGCAACAGTAATTGCGGTAAATAGAGGTTGCACAATATATTGACCAGGAAAGCCTGAATACACATCCACACCACATTTTAGAAAGTTTTGAAGACCTGTTCCTTCTACCTCACATTCATGCACTACTTTGTGTTTACCAAAAAAAAAAAAAAGTTTTGGGGTAACACAAACAAAAAGGGAGGAGTAAATAGTTTTGCAAAGTACTGTGATTTAATATAAGAATAATGGTTTCGACAAATCAACTCTAACTTCAACAGAAAAAAAAATCTATTTTTCTGGTTTTTAACAACGGTTGTATCAAAACAGCTGCCTTGAAAAACATGCGGCGTCTCTGCAGGTGTTTAGCTTTGTAATTTTGACTGAGGGTTTGCTCCTCTTTTCATATGCATGCCACTGCAGGTGCACAACTGAGACTTGGAAACTTCACATTACAAAGATTGCTTTTTTTTTCCCTCTCAGAAATGGGAAACTTGGAAAGAGCTTCTTGAAAATTTGATGTGATTTCCGCAGGGTGAATATTTAGTTGCTAGGCAGCAGTTTTTTGGCATCCGATTGCAATTGTTAACTGAACAAAATAGTGAAAGGTGTGGCAAAAAAAGAACAAAAAACAAGAGTAGATCAGATTCTGTTTTATGAACAAAGTGGCAATTTCATGCGGTTTGAGCCGAGTATGTTGTTTGGATAAATTGGCCCGCATGCTGGACAGCTGATTACCAAAATAAGGCCTTTAATCAGCACGGCTCAACATTACTGCAGCCTCCTAAGAAGGGATTTTATTCAAAGCTCTGAAACTTCTAGTTTTTCTTGGATTTAGAAAATAACCTGAAAATTTCAAAGTAAGACAGAGCTGCTGTGGACTTACAGTTGAAAGCAGATGTTTACAGAAGATATTTTATTAAATATTTTTTATTTTTTACCCTGTCTGATGTTTAAATATACTAAATATTCCTGCTACATATCAGATAAGATTACCCAAAATATTTATATTTAACTTTTTTCTTACCTTTAGGTTGTGGTATCATTGCCTTTTAGGTGAACCTTCTAATATACAGTACGGACCAAAAGTTTGGCACACCTTTCTAATTCAATGGGTTTTCTTTATTTTCATGACTATTTATAAGGCAAAAAATCCCACTTATTAACCTGACAGAGCACACCTATGAAGTGAAAACCATTTCAGGTGACTACCTCTTGAAGCTCATCAAGAAAATGCAGAGTGTGTACAAAGCAGTAATCACAGCAAAAGGTTGCTACTTTGAAGAAACTAGAATATAAGGGGTATTTTCAGTTGTTTTACACTTTTTTGTTTAGTGCATATTTCCACATGTGTTATTCATAGTTTTGATGCCTTCAGTGTGACTCTACAATGTCAATAGTCATGAAAATAAAGGAAACTCATTGAATTAAAAGGTGTGTCCAAACTTTTGGTCTGTACTGTAGTTTGGTGGAATTTTGACCCAATCCTCTTGACGGCATCACAAAACTCAGTCAGTATTCCAGACTTTCTCCCACACTCTTTTTTCAGTTCTTCCCACAGATTTCCTGTGGCATTGAGATAAGAGCTTTGTCATAGCCAATCCAAATCACTGACTCTGTTGTTAAGTTACTTTGCAACCACGTGGCAACATGATAAGGTTTGTTGAACATTAGGAAAACCCATTTCGTCCTGTTTTATCTTAATGTTCTGCATATTGTCACCTGATGAGGCCATCTATTATGTAAAGTGCACCAGTCTCTCCTGCAGCAAAATAATTCCACTGTATGATGCGGCCGTCTACATGCTTTAGAGTTTGGAATGGTGTTGTCAGGCTTGCAATATCCCTCTTGTTCCGACAATGGGAATATTGGTCTTTCTGACCAAAGAGTTCAGATTTTGTTTTGCCAAATCACAAGACATGTCTCCAGAAATTGAGTGTATTTGCAAATCTGTCTTTGTGTTTGTTTTAAATTAATGGCTTATTCCTCTACTAAGAGAAAACGATGGTGTCTTGTAATAGTTTTATTAATATCTGGTACCTTGATTAGTTAACTGCGTGATGTTTTTGCATCTTTAGATATTTTATCATTATTCACTCATTATCTTCAGGGTTGTGGCTGCTACTTGCCGCTCTCTACCACAGAAGAACTCCATGACATTGATGCAGAATGTTCCTAATATGATTCTCCATCCACGCCCAATTTCTTCCTCAGATTAAAAAAAATAAAAAATCTGTCATATTTCTAATCTCAGGGCATAATAGTATTTGCTGAGCAAAATCCGTTTAAAACCTGTTTTTTTTATATAATGGCTTCAAGTGCGTGACATTGCCTGCAGCCTCCTGCCTTGAATAGTGGAAGGATGGGTCTAATTTTGGGTAATGGGTGACTCAGCCGGCTTCCTCGTGTGTCCCACAGTGGGCTGCAGATGGTCGGTGAGCCATGGGTGCAGGGAAGCCATTGTTACACACACATTCAGTCACACGATGCATCAAGCCTGTGACACATGCAGCCAATTCTGGCATTTGTCAAGCCACATCCAGGGAGAGGATGGTGGAAGTAATGAGCCCTGCTCAGCTATAGGTGAGCAAAACGCAGGCGGAAAGGGTTAATCAGTAGCCAAGATAATCGAATCATTTGTCATCAGATTAGATTAAAGCACTGAACCTTTCCTGGGGCGGTCGCAGGGAGCTAGCTGCTGCTTTGAGACTACAACATTGATGGGAAGTTATCCTGTGCGGTAAGTGATTGCTTACTTTTTTCGCTTGAACTTATCCGTACATAATTGGAGATAGACACAAGGTAGACTGCTTGGAAGCTGCCGGTTTTAAATGTGTGTTTGGCCCTGCATACTGGCTGCTGGATGCGGAGAGGTGAAGGCGTGGTGGGGATTCGAGGGGGTGGCAACCAGCAGCATGCTGGTTCCCAGTGGGGAGTGTGACTGAGGGCAGACAGGAGCCGGGTGCTGCAGTGCTTAGTTTACATTCCACGGAGTCGGTTAAGCTTCACCAAGCACTACTCTGCTTAGACATGCTTACAGACACACACACCTACACACCCCCACGAGCGCACCCCGATGTCTTTGCAATTTGTCTGAAAATATAGCTTTGCTACTCTCCTCTGCTCCCCTTTGAACAAAACCCCTGTACTTCCCAGAACCCCTCATCATACTTTTTCAACTGCGTGAACGGATAACAAACCATCACATCTGTACCACTTTGCCTCATCCCCGCCCTCTTTCTTTCCCAAGTTACCTTGGCAACAGCGTCACCTCACTTCATTGTGATGGAGTGTGGATGAGGAAGAGAAGGTCCTGCGAGGTTGCAGGGTGCATGAGTCGGTCCCAAGGGGAGCGCAGGCCCGTTTACAAGACAACCCAACAGCATGGTCCTGCCGTGAACCTCCCTACGGCCCCTCAGCCCTCAGAGACTGATTACCAGAGGTCAGAGGCCTCTGTGTGTAACCCTTCAGAGATCAGCTGTGTGACCTGACTGCACATAGGGCTTGTCCGGATGGTTAGGCGGTAACACGTCTGCTGTGGATCATCTGTGAGCCACTGAAGGATCAAGGGCGGTGCTAGCATCCCTTCTGTAGAAATTAAAAACTCAAGTAAAGTAATGTGTGTGTAGCTCTTATTTTTTTTGTGTGTGTGTCGTATGGTGGCTTTGGGATTTATGCTTTTGGGGAAACATTTTAATTGATGTTTCAAATGTTTGCATTGCCATGATTGTTTGCGATACTGCTGAAGAGTGATGGAGCTATTTCCTTTGAGACTTAATGATTGCCTTTGTGTCAGGGGAGAAAAATAATTTCTTTAGGTTTATGATCAACGGTTCTTGTTAATCAGAGTGCCTCTGAGTTGTTACTATGGCTGCTATTGATTCAAGTGTTAAAGTTAATAATAGATTTAATTATTTAAAAAAAAACATTGCTTGAAAATTAAGCTGTAAATGAAACCGTGGTAGGAATTTTCACAGGCAGTTGATTTTAAAGTGAACCTATTAAGCAAATGTCAATTTTTGCATGTTTTTGTACTTTCATTTGGGTCTCTAATAAAGCTATCTCTGCTGCTTCTAGAAACAGTTCAAGCACTAAATATACATATATACAGTATATACAGTACAGACCAAAAGTTTGGACACAACTGTGTGTCCAAACTTTTGGTCTGTACTGTGTATATATATATATATATATTCTAACACCCTTGAACCCAGGACCTTCTTGCTGCAAGGCAACAGTGCTACCAACTGCGCCACTGAGCAGCCCACACACACACACACACACATATATATATATATATATATATATATATATATATATATATATATATATATATATATATATATATATATATACTGTATATATATATAGAGAGAGAGAGACAGAGAGAGAGAGATGTATATTTAGCACTTGAATTGTTTCTGGATTTTCAGAATTTACTGAATTTGATTAAAATATGCAAGAAAAACAGAAGAGAGGATGAAAAAGTATTTGTGTTTCCAGACTTCTCTTTTCCTTCCATCAATCCATTAATCAATTAGGGAATTTGCAGATCCCATATTATTATAAAAATTGGAACAATGTTTGAAAATTGCAATTCTGAGGATGAAATTGCAGGAATCCAAATTATTAGCTCTTATTAGAGTTTCTTAGACAACATGCACTGAAATTCTTTGTATTGTATTGAAATTCATTTCTAATACATGTGTTATGTGTTATTATCCACACATAGAGAAGCATTCATGGGCATCTGGGGCTTGGTACAATGTGACCTCATCTACTTCTAACATGAAGGGTTTCTTTAAACACAGCATAACTTAAACTTTCTGCACAATATTCACAAGGAATGTCTTTAACCTGAATAAAGCTATCTGTCTGTATAGCAAAATGTAAATATTTAATTCAAAGTGATACTGTCTTAGCTCTATTAGTTTGCTGGAAATATGAATATTAGGTCCTACAGGGGTTGTCATGGCATCTGGTAACACACTGCTGCTTTATGACGCATGCAACCCTGGGCTCCTGCAGAGTGAAGATATAATGAATGCTTTAGATGGAGCAATTTTTTTTGTGAGAAACAATTCTGAGGATTGAAAGCAACAAAGCAGCAGTAGTAGTGATCATAATGATTTGCACTGGTGCAGTCAGCGACCTTAATAAAGCCAACCCTCATAAGCTGAATACATTCGCAAAGCTTCTGTTATTTTTGTCTGCAAAATGACATCTAAAAGCTTATTATTGTAATACAGTGCAGCAGTGTTTCTATTATGCCGAACAAAAACACAACTCTGTGCAAACCCACCACCAAGTTCAGCCCGAGAAATGATCATAACAGTCCTCTCTTACACAGCCAACAAAAAGGCATTGTATTCCTGACAAAAGCAGCACGTACCGCAGGACTGTTGCACAGGATTGCATTAGGGTTTACAATCCTTTGTTACATATTTTGCCCACTGTTGGAAGACAGCTACCAACTTAGGCGCTGCTTTCGACTGAACAGCTGAAGCAGTTTAAACAAACAAAACTTACCAGACGTTATGAATGCTTTCAAATGCAGTAGGTTTTTCGCTCCGTCTCATAATACTTCTGTAAATTTGCACGATCAGGTTAAATGACGCCCGACTCGTTAGTCTGTAAAAGAGCGGGAGACTTTTTGCGCCTGAGCAAAGATGTGATATTGACCGACTCAATGAAATGTCAACAGAGACCCTGCCAAAATACACCCTACTTCAGTCTGGACTCTCAGCCGAAATCTGGTGCGAGCGTCTAACAAGTGGTTGGAGGAAGATTTATCTGTATACAAGTCATTAATACCCCTCACCCCCCCAACTCTTCATCACTGTAACCTCTTGCCAACTTCAGGGGAGAGCCTGCATGCGCTGCAGGTTTGTGCGCTTCACAGAAAGCTCAGCGCATGTCTGTGCTTGGTTATATCTATATTTATGGAAGAATTCCTGGGCTGCGTGAGTCCTGCCCCGTTTCTGCTTCCCCGTCCCCATTACCTGCAAAAATGACATTAAGGAAGCGCATAAACATTTTTAGCATCTGACAGAAAAACAGGCTGCACATATACCACGGCATCAGATAATTCAAAGCAGTGGCATGTGACAGGTCGTGCAGATAATGTTCGTTCCTTTCTACCCCTGCAGTCCCACAGAGCTTAGTTGAAAGGACCTGTAACCCAGCGTGAACAACTTTTTTTTTTTTCTTTCGTAGGAGACAGCCTGTAATGAGAAAGCCCCATTATGTGTCCAGCAGGAGCTTGTGCCTTTGCGCAGCAGCATCTCCCACAGTTACCCATGAGGTCTTTCTCTTTGTTAGTTAAGGGGAAGAGCAGCCGCAGACGTCCCTCGCTCTCTGCTTGTTAGCCAGCAGTAATGACAAGGCTGTGGGGAGCCAGGCAACCAGGCCAAGATGCTGGCAGCACGTTCCCCTCTGCTGGCCCTCAGCTTACCGACAGGAAGAGGAACAGAAGCAGACAGCATGGAGGACACACTGGGAGGATCAGATCCAACAGACTGGGGAGGAAAGGAAAGATTGTAGAGCAGGATGAATATATATATTTATATTTTTTTTACCTTTGCACAGACCGAGACCAAACCGGGCCATTATCAACAGGCATACAGACGGGGTCAAGGAAGTACCTCTCTTGTTCAGAACCTGGCATAATAGCTGGCTTGCTCAGCAGCACCGGGATCAATGCATAATTTGTACAGAAATTGCCTCTTACGGTTTGTGTTTCTCTGGGATCCTGAATTTAAAGGGACGTGATTTGAATTTCTGAGTCAAGGAACTGTTTGCATCGGGGCAACGTTGCAATAGAAATCTCTGCAGGGAAAAATTTCCCTAACCAGTCATAAGGATCTCACGTTTATTTCATGATACAATGCAATACTGTAAACACAAACTCTGCCTCTGGCATGTTATGACTTGAAGTGCATGTACAGTACATTATAGCTGTACCGGCTTGTCTTACATGCCGCATGCTTTTTTTAGATTTATCAGAGATGGAGTCGCACTGAAAAATTTCTTGGTGATTGTAATAGGCCCATTTCAGCCTGATGACCAGCTGATCAGTAAGCTAAAAAATAAAAGAAAAGGATTTTTCCGAAATGTGACCACGCCATACTAAGTGCTTCCAGGTCATGCTAACACCTCTATGTTGTGGAATTCCATGTGAAAAAAATATAGGAAGTTGGTTCTTGTAATAGGGGCTGCGCAGTGGCGCAGTTGGTAGCACTGTTGCCTTGCAGCAAGAAGGTCCTGGGTTCGATTCCCGGCCGGGGTCTTTCTGCATGGAGTTTGCATGTTCTCCCTGTGCATGCGTGGGTTCTCTCCGGGTTCTCCGGCTTCCTCCCACAGTCCAAAAACATGACTGTCAGGTTAATTGGTCTCTCTAAATTCTCCCTAGGTGTGAGTGTGAGTGTGTGTGTACTTCACACACACTCACACTCCTGTCCTGTATGTCTCTGTGTTGCCCTGCGACAGACTGGCGACCTGTCCAGGGTGTACCCCGCCTCTCGCCTGGAACGTAGCTGGAGATAGGCACCAGCAACCCTCCCGACCCCATTAGGGACAAAGGGTGAACAGAAAATGGATGGATGGATGGGTTCTTGTAATATGATAGGGTAGGGTAACCCTGTAGGGTCCTTCTACAGTAGAAGGAGGGACTGGGTTGGCCGGCATGCTTTTTCAACTGTCTGGCATATTGGATTTAACAAGTATTTTTTTGCACTTGCAGTGAATAGCCAGTAGTTGATAATGTATTGTATGATGCACTAGTGTCTACCTCAGTTCTGTGTGTTTATAACATAAAAATCCCCCAAAAACACAAGAAAATGGCTTTTAGGTAGCTGTCCATTGCAGTGACCACTGGCATGAAAGTGAAAGTCATTTTCAAAGAAACAAATAATTGAGGAGTTGACTTTTTAAACCATCTCTAACATCAGCTGTTCACATTTAGAAATGTTGCGAGCATTAATATAACAACAGTCTCTGAAAATGTAGCTCATCATCAAATTGGAGATTTTCAAAAATCCCCAAATTTCCATGACAGATAAATGTTAAACGCGCCAACAGATGGAACAAAACAAAACATGCTGTGTGTCTTGCTCTCACTCGCTGTCCTACAGCCTTAATAAACTGCAGACATATCTCAACCAGGCGAAGATAATACAGTTTAAGGACTGATACTGTTAACCAGGCAATTTTTGTTTTGTGCATTTCTTGTTTTTATGTCACAGCTGGCCAGATAAGTCATTCAATGGCCTAGATACTTGAGGGAAAAATGTAGAACTGAATTTAATTGCTTTTATTTTAAACCAAGTCAAAACAATTGGCTCAGTTTCTGTTAAAATATAGTATACCACATTGGCTATTACAGTTAAAATAATCATTTGCTTCTAATGTCTATTATCTGCCCAGTCCATCACAGGGCAACACACACATGCACACATTCTCATATCTAGGTCTATGTCTCAATAAAATAATTTTAAACGTAGGAGCAGTACAATAATAAAATTCAAACCACAATTGTTTAAAGCTGTAGTATTTTGCTACATAGCCTATGCCTAAATACTGTGTATCAAAATAATGTATGGGGAGCAATGGAAATAATTCCTATGTTGCTTAAAATTTAAATGCACTAAGTATATTTAGTGTATTTAACGTAAATCGTGCTTCATTTGAGGAAGATGAGACCAAATGCAGTCGGAAGTCGCTGCTTTGGTTTGTTGAGCTGAACAAGAAGCTGCTGATGCCGCTTTAGGGGAGGATCAGCTTTTGAGGAAGGATTTTGTTTCTCGGCTCGACTGGCATTGATAAGCTGCGGCGGGGCGGTTGTCCCGAGCCAGGGCCCAGCACTTGGTAGACAAGAGCACAGATAGTGCAGACTTATTTAGTGGGTCTGAAGATAGTGAACTCCTTAATTCCTCATGGTGAAGCATGCTTTTGGCTCAGGCGTCCACTCATCGGCCACGGCCATCATCCATTCTTTCCCTCTTTCTCATAAATTTGTCAGGGCTTTTCAGAAAGACCAATCTCTTATGCAGAAAAAGAGATTAGCTTAGCTCAGCCTTCTCCAAAGCCTTGCTGGCTGCAGTGCTGAAACACAATTGCCTGACCAATATTGATCAGATCGGGATGTAACCTTGGTCTCTCAAGATTGACCTCCACATATAAGCCTGTGTAGTTTTGCATAATTTGTTCAGAAAGGGTTGTGCTTATTTTGATTTAATCTTTCTTGATTCTTTCAGCTTCTTCTGCTCTTCGAGTGTTGAATTCTTCCTGTGACGCCATCAGAAAGTTAGTACAGCAGACTCTAAAACAGAAAAGAAATGGTGACTGGATCTCCACAAGAGCAAAATGGGATAGCTCTTGTTATAAATAGATGTCATCAATCTGAGAAAATGTCCTTCATTTGGCATGCGTCAGTCCTGGAGGGAGAAATGCATATTCAATCTTGAACAATGAGTGTCAGTCACTCTACTTTCATCCAACACATGACAGCTGTGCACAGCGGCTGCTTACACAGTCAGAGAATAGTAGCTGCAAGGAAGTCGGAGGGAGAGGAAACACAATCAGTGTGTTACCGACAAACCTGGAACATGATTGATGGACAGTTCATACTGGACATGATGCACATGTAAAAGTTCGTACCAGATTCTTATGTGCGCCATATAAAAACACACATCATCCTTTTCTTTTGTCTGACATCAAATAAGACGATTTCTTTTCTGTTTCAGCCAGTTAGGATGAACTTTTATTTTGCTTTCTTTAAACTTAGAAGTTTGTATACATGACGAGTGTTATGCCTTTACTAGTTTAGGAATGAAGATGATGATGTCTTGGCTTAAAAGATTTTAAATCATTTAGGTTAAATTGACACACCACTTTGGGTGTATTTAACGCAACAGCTCAAACAAACTTGAAAACTAGCTGAATTTTGGGTAACATGTATAAAAGTGCTTCAAACAAATACAAGTTCTCAAGGATGTTTATTTGTCACACTATTTTTTTTTTTCAAATAAAAATCGGTTTAACAGTTTTCACAGATTTATCTGGATATATTTTAATTAATACTTCAAAGTAGAAGTCATGTAGGCTCAAAAGATTTTGTTGCATTAAAATTTTGTTGCGATATTACTCACAAGTTGATTAAATTACCCTTCGTTTCTGATTGTTTTTAGAGTAAAAAAGGGGGAAGCCTACAAGCCAGAGTATACAATTCAAACTACAAAGTGACAATGAAATTATCTGTAAAGTTAAAGTCAAAGAATAAATTCAGTGACCCTAACTTTCGTATGATTTAATATCAAAATATAAGGATAAAAAAAGTTAATATATCTTTTTATAAAGTCTATGTGAAAACGGCATGACGTCTGATGCAAAACGAGTTGACCGTTAACATCCCAAAGCATCGTGAAGGAGTCCATCTGTCCCCTGCAGGATGTCCCTCAACTGATCCTCCCAACTGTAAGGGCGCCAGCGTGTTCAAGCAAGGATGCAGCTGCTCCCAGCTGGATTGCTGTGTTCTGCCAGCAGTGGAAGAAATGTTTGGTCTTTCTCTCCTCACTTTCAGCTTTTACCAAGTCACGTTGTGTAAACTTCTGCTCTGGCTTTCCTGTGTACTAATAAGGCCTCTGTGGTGCTTGCTCCGGATGGAGGGCAGGACTCCATCCGTCTGTTTGCACTAACGCATAAATGTATTTTTGTTCTTGTCCGTACGCAAGGAATTTTGTTTGTAACTGTGATTGCGTTAGCCGCACTCACCAAGCCTCCGGTTTTCTCGTTTGCGGTTTGCAAACTTTGATTTTTAGCGACAGATCCGTGATGGAAGGTAGAAGGATGGTGGCAGGTTTCTCAGGGGCCAGTGCAGACAACGGGGAATTGCTTCCTTTTATCCACTAGTAAACAGCTTCATCTTCTTCAGGTGAGCCAAGGGTTTTCTCCCCCTTATTGACTCTTCCTTTCGTTCGTGTCCAGCTGCGGAATGCAGAGTTGAGCTATTTGGGGCCAAGCACGAGTGAATACGCCGGAAAAAAACAGGAGCTGGTTTTGAAAAGCCGCAGAGGGAATGTCTACCGCGGCCTGTAATTGTCAGTTTCATTACACTGATATAAGCAGTTCATGAAAGTCAAGGCTGAACATAGTGAATCTGATTAGTGTCTCCAGTCAAGCAGAAATGCTTTAGTTTGATGACAGGATTGTTTTGCTACAACACCAGAATAAACTCTTCTTGAACCAGTCAAAGTAAATCATCCCTCCATTCACAAAAAAAAAAAAAGGATCGGCACAAGAAGGAATCGGTTACATAATATATGCATTAACTACTAACAACTTACAAACAGGTCACATCGAGTGGAAAGAATCATCCAAGTGGAAGCTGATGGGCTGAGCAGACCCACAACAACTCCAGACATAGAGGCGGAGTGGAAGAGACGGAGGTGAAGTCATGCATACGCACGAGTACGGACCTGAAGCAGAAAACGCAACCTGACGGGGACGTGGCGGTCTGTCAATACGGCTTATGATGCATTCAGACTGATGCAGCAAGAGCATAAAAAAGGTGGAACTCTTTAACAAAGATGAAAGAAAATGAATAAACAGTACTGGTAAACATTTGCTTCTGAAGTGAAGAACTGTATACCTTGGAAATGTTCTGAAATAATCAAGAATTGAACTCCGTTTTGGTTCAGTCCACCAGATGTTACTACAGTTCTTTGCAATTCACTCTTTTTTGACAAGTTCATATGTAAAAACCACCAAGCTTTATGGAAGCTTCAGAGGTTTGGTAAAGAACTAACAACATAGCCTTCATCAGAGAAAAACACCGGAGGTTGATGGTACCTCTGGAGGAGCTGCAGAGATTCACCGCTCATGTGGAAGAATGTTCTCTCAAACACAAATTGAACTTTTAGCCTTTTTTAGAACACGCAACACATGGAAAAAAAGAAGCCAATTTCTCAAAAATATGAATTACTTGCAACATTAAGTGTCTGTTGCAATCAAAAGCGCTGTTCCAAAGCATCACCTTTGTAGGTGCCGTCCATTTACTCTATTGGACCGTTTGAATAGACTTTCACTCACCATGACAGACGCCCACACCTGATGTTGATTTTAGTGATTGAGACGATAAAGAACCCAGAGACTGGTGGGACAATGTAATGAAGAAAAATGTATGTTAGGCCCAATATATCTCAGTTATCAGTGAACAATCATAAAATCAGTTACAATTGAGATGCAATATAAGATATAGAATTTTATATTCTGAGTGAATACAAAAAGTAACTCTGAACATTTTACCAACTTCATTCAGCCTACTCGAGAGAAAATGTGGGTGGATTTTTTTGTACCTAAAGCTAGGGTGAGTCAAATAAGGAAGTGTGATGATGATGATGATGATGATGACTATATAAAGTTTGGATTTTTCTAGGCTGAAGATGCTCCACTGGAGCAGTGTTGTCTGCAAAGCCTCGGGAGTTTTTTCACAGAAGGCTAAATGAGTAGTTCATACGTTTAGCACTGTAAATGACAAAGTAACTGACATAGTGTTGAAAGTTTAGGGAAATATGTGTAGCAATATATTGTATATCATATTGGTAAATATCGCAATAACAGCAGTATTACTACAGGCTATCAATATTGGCCCAAATCTTCATATTGATGCATCTCTGATAATTACTCCTGAATTAGAATAATTCAGGAGTAGAAAATGAACTTGTAACAATAATAGCTCACTTTTGTAAGTCAACCTGGACCAAAATTACGCAAAAATCTGAAATTATATTTAATGCAATAATAAAACTAAAAAGCATCAGTCTCACAAAGACACTTTTTGCTTTCATCTTTAGTCAGTTTAATAGATTAATCCTATTTTGCACAACCTTTTTATAGGTTTTGTGTCCATGGGACCTATGGGATGAGAACAGAGACACATCAGCCATCTGCTGTTGTGGTTCACTGCGTCGTCCCCTTTGTTTCAACTGGGATGCTATGAAGGAAATGTATTTTCCGTCTTGTACGTAAAGCTATATTTGCACATTGTAAACATCAGCTGCGGAGCTGGAGCGCAGCCCGCTGTATTTTATATCTGCTTGCCTCTCTGCTCCATCCGCCACGCACTCAGTCGCCGTTCGTTCTGAACCACCCACCAGGCAGCAGCTCCCACTAGGTGTCAAAAAAGAAAAGTTTTTTGTATTTTGTGCAGCACACCAGTTGATTAAAGCACAAGCGGACATGTCCGGGCAAAAGAAGTCGTTTGCTCACCCTTTCTGAATACAAATGCCACTTTTCAGATTATTTTCTCCATAAAAATTTTTCAAAATCATCTGTTTCCTTTCACTTCAAAAATATGCACTGCCTGTCTATTACATGGAGTCCTAATAAAATTTACGGCTATGATGTGACAAAATGCGAAAGAGTTCAAGGATTACAAGGCCGTGTACATCCAAGGCTACTGTTCTCATGAATTTCATAATTTCTCATTGTTAAATTAAAGTAAGACTGTTTAAATATTTTCAAGTGACCGAGACCCAAACTGATTAAATTAGAAAATTCATTACAGGCTTACCCAACGCTGTTCCCTTCAGGTCCCACTGGGTTGGGGTTTAAATGCCAAGCTCTAACCAAATTCAGTAAGGATGAAGAAGAGGAAATGGAGTTAAGAGGAAGCAAGGAAGCAAAATAAAGTGGAAGATGGAAGAACACCCGCAGAGGTGTTCATATAAGGGCAAGGCAACAAAATCTCTCATCTACACTTGTCAATTATTAATTTCACAGTCTGCTTGTTATTTATGGAGGTTGGCAGCATGTCAGCAGCACAATGCAGACAGACCAGTGGTTGAAGGTTGAGCCGATGCTTTATTTTTGTTCCATCTCACTTGGGTATCTTAAGAAACGAGAAAGAAAGAATGAAGCTGACAGTAAAGGCAGAGCCCCTGCAACGTTTTGCTTGCCGGTGACGTCCCGACTTCTGCTCGACTCCGCGTCCCAAAATAGATTAAACTTCAACAATCTTGTCTTTTTCGGTCAAACGTTCTTTTAATTCGGTAACATTTCAAAATGCATGAAACTGCTTTGTTTTTTCGTTGCAGAAAGATTTTGTTTATGCACATGCCAGGAAGGTTACCTTGCAATCAGCTGCCTGGGACAGGTGCCAGCTAATTTTTGTTTTTCCTGTCAAGGTGAAAGCTTTAAGGCTGAACAGAGCACAGGAGTTCTTCACTGATTAGACTTAAGGTCAGCATATTAGCCATCCATTAAGGGGAAAATGATGGGAGTTTATGTAGCGCAGTGATGAATCTCTATTGCATCTCGTGTTTTTTCATTGCCACATGTCTCGTCTCCTCTTTTCCTTCCTTGCCTCTTTATTATTTTCCACGTCTGTATGTCTCTAGAGCTATTTCTCTTCTTTTGTCTGCCTCTACACGCTTGAGCTGTGTCCTTTGCCCTCTTCCCTGTTTTTAGTCTTCCTCTTCCACAGCTGCTCGCGTCTCGCCTGCCAAAGCTCGCTCCTCTTCATCTTTTCTTTTTCCAGCCCCGGTCGTCTTTGCTTTATGACTCAAGCCTCAGAGAGAGAGCTTTGAATTGTTGCAGGGTGGTGTTACGTTTGCCCTGAGCCAGGGCATAATGGGAGTTAACCGCCGGCTGTAAATTCGGCCGCAGAAGATGCGAGGGGTATGAAATGTTCAGCGGTGGGGCGTGCTGCTTATTGTGCTGGAAATGTAACTTATTGCACATGAGACTGCCGGGCCCCCCTGTTCTCGTCAATCCTCGCTTTTATTGGGAGATTGCAAGAGAAGATCACAGCAATTTTTCCTCACCGTCTCCCTCTGTGGCTGGTGTTCCCTAACCGCCTGTTTCAACCCCAGACACATTTATTCTCCGTTCGTTCTCACTGCAGTGCTTTTCCCAGTTTTCCAATTTTTTTTCCCTTTCACTATTATCTTTTACTTGCTAAACTATTCACACACCTTAAAACGTTTTCACATCTTGTCACAGTGCTACCACAAACTTGATTGTGTTTTATTGGATTTTTTTCTCTCGTGGGATTACTCTGATACCCCTAAATTAAATCAAGCAAAACCAAAATAATTCAGAAGTTACCTGATCTCAGTATAGATCTGACTTCAGAGAACACTAGTGAACAAAGAGAATCATGAAGAGGAGTTTAATATACAAAACACCTCAAAGAGCACTTTTCAGTTCAAACTCTATTTATGAAAATAGTAGAGCACAAAAACAGACCTAACAAAACTGCACTTAATGTAGCTGCCTGAGCAAAGAGAGCATTATCTTAAAAATCAGAGATTCGACAGAACATTTCAGCCTTGAGGTGTAAAATTTAGAAGAGGCCAACCCCTGGAGACTAGCAGACTCACACATTTAATAATATATTATATGTTATATATATTGAATTCTGAATGTAAAGATGCTATAAATACTGATCTGGAGCTTTAAATGTTGTATTTTTCAAAGGGTGAACGTGAAGTCCCTGCCTTGGTTTACATAGGTGTGTACCCAAATTCTATCCTGCTTGTGAAATTGTCTCGAGGCTGCGTAACATCTCTGCGTTATTTCCTCCCAAAGACGTCACTGCGTCTAATCCAGAAGCACCTCATTTGTAGTCTTGTCCTTTCTTCCTGGAATTGATGACATTACCATGAAACCACCTTGCATTATGCCAGCCTTGTGTCAACTTTGGCACACCTCAAACTGACAGCATCTATCTTTCTTCCATTCTGCCATTTTAAATCCATCAGGGCCAACTAAACCTTCAGCGAGGGCCGTAAAGAGACAGAAATAAAAAATACCGCAAAGGAGGGTTGCTGCTGCAGTGCACAGCGAGGGGAAAATAACGTATGTTTGCGTCATTTAGAAACTACAACCCTATCTATAAACTAAGAAACCAGTAATTATGAGTATCTTTGGACTCTTTAGCTTTTACTGTTATTTTGCATTCACTGCAGACAAATTATAGAAATGACAATCATCAGTATTTGGTCTCACCACTTTTGCAACTTTATTCTGATTGTAATATGAACAATGTGAATGTTCAGAGGATCCACTGAGTTGCATTACACATCTGTGCATATTTGGGGTATAAAATCAGGGATCATCTATAATGGTGCCTCTACCACTCTCTCTCATTACTCTCTATGCTTACTTTTTGCCTTGGTATTCCTTTCTTTTTCTGTTTCTTTTCTACTGCAAATGAAGTTCCTTCAGTTCATTGCATATTCATGTTTTCCAGCTCGGATTTAATTTTGTTTACAAAACTTTTATTTTACTTCCTATTTTATTGATTTAAATATATTTGATCATCTGTTTCCACATTCATCCATCTTTTCCATCCATACATTATTTCCATCTGTTTGTGCAAGCACCGTAATGCTTCCACTCTACTTGCTGGTTCTGTATTTAAAGCTTGGTCAATATAACATTTATTTCCAGTAAATGTTTTGCCATGTAATTTAAAATGCTAGAAATTTCTAGTCCGGACTCTTATGAAAAATGTCTAGGAAGCTTGTTTAGAATGACCTAATGAAGACTGGCAACCTCTGCATGGGGTCACTGAAAACCCGTTCACCCTCCCCTCTCTTTAGCCGGTCCCTGGCACCCCAGGCTGCGAAAGGTCAGTCATCTTTGGGACTCATTATGTGGAACAGAAACTGGAACAGACAGTAAATGCGTGTGAGTCCCAGCAGCAATACTGCTCGAGGTAGAGGGGTAGCTCTGACCCTGAGTTTATTCTTTTCGCTCTCACGTCACGATGGTCAAGGTTCTTCGCAGCCTGCAGTTGGGCTCACACACAGGATTTCTTTACGGCGCTGAGCGTAGAGTAAATGATCGATTTGGAATTTCTCTGCAAACCACCCATCACCACATAAACACCGACACCCAAGGTCCTTGGCTCTCGCTGGAGGCCTGATACATGCAGCCGCTTGGATGTCTTTGACTCCTGCACTGTAAGTTTGTCTCTCTCAAATACAAATGCACGCTCCATTGCAGAGCCAGTTCATCACCTTCCCTGACACGGAGGATTTACAACGCCGCCCTTGACCGTGGCTCGGCCCTGAGATCCACCTTCTCTCGTCAGGAGACAGATTGGGTTGGCAGGTGTGACACGCTCCCAACTCCACGGTTTTATGTGGACATAAAAAGTAATAGAGCAGAGGAGTGATAGGTGCTTTTCATTGCTAATTATGTCCCTCTGTGGCAATTAAAACCTGTTTGCATACACTGTTGGCACAAATGAGCCACATCACACCCCCACCACTTGGCCAGTGAGGTGTATGTGGGTGCGTGTATGCATGAGTACCAATCTTAGTGTCACCCTGGGGACGTGAGTCCATGTGTATCCTGCTGTCAGCGAATTTTCCACAGAGATAACCTTGAAGAAGAGGCCGGGCACTTGGCTGGGACTCTGAGCGCCAAACTGGAGCGGGCCAAGCGATGGCACCGGTAGAACTTCTCCGAGACCTTTAGCCACTTTGAGGAGACTTAATCCCAAAGTTGCAATGAAGTGGAGCAGCTTAAGTGCTTTAGTGAAAGCAAAAGCACACACAGTTCGTTCATGAAAATGAAAGACCGTCTCTGTGGATACCTCTTGAAAAGAGGGGAAATAATTGACTTTTGCTCATCCTTATTTGATTAGAAGTTAAATGGTAACATTTAAATGATCTCCCAGGCTTACATTACTCTGGTTTATCAGCCAATGTACTTCAAACGAAACTTGTCAAATTACCTTTTATTTCGATGATTGTTTTTTTCTCAAGATGACTTTTTTATTTTAAATGAAGGAATCTTTACTATATATATATATATATATATATATATGACTATATATATACACACTGCTCAAAAAAATAAAGGGAACACTCAAATAACACATCCTAGATCTGAATGAAAGAAATATTCTCATTGAATACTTTGTTCTGTACAAAGTTGAATGTGCTGACAACAAAATCACACAAAAATCATCAATGGAAATCAAATTTATTAACCAATGGAGGCCTGGATTTGGAGCCACACACAAAATTAAAGTGAAATAACACTACACGCTGATCCAACTTTAATGTAATGTCCTTAAAACAAGTCAAAATGAGGCTCAGTATTGTGTGTGGCCTCCACGTGCCTGTATGACCTCCCTACAACGCCTGGGCATGCTCCTGATGAGGTGGCGGATGGTCTCCTGAGGGATCTCCTCCCAGACCTGGACTAAAGCATCCGCCAACTCCTGGACAGTCTGTGGTGCAACGTGACGTTGGTGGATGGAGCGAGACATGATGTCCCAGATGTGCTCAATCTGATTCAGGTCTGGGGAACGGGCTGGCCAGTCCATAGCTTCAATGCCTTCATCTTGCAGGAACTGCTGACACACTCCAGCCACATGAGGTCTAGCATTGTCCTGCATTAGGAGGAACCCAGGGCCAACCGCACCAGCATATGATCTCACAAAGGGTCTGAGGATCTCATCTCGGTACCTAATGGCAGTCAGGCTACCTCTGGTGAGCACATAGAGGGCTGTGCGGCCCTCCAAAGAAATGCCACCCCACACCATTACTGACCCACTGCCAAACCGGTCATGCTGAAGGATGTTGCAGGCAGCAGACCGCTCTCCACGGCATCTCCAGACCCTGTCACGTCTGTCACATGTGCTCAGTGTGAACCTGCTTTCATCTGTGAAGAGCACAAGGCGCCAGTGGCGAATTTGCCAATCCTGGTGTTCTCTGGCAAATGCCAAGCGTCCTGCACGGTGTTGGGCTGTGAGCACAACCCCCATCTGTGGACGTCGGGCCCTCATACCATCCTCATGGAGTCGGTTTCTAACCGTTTGTGCAGACACATGCACATTTGTGGCCTGCTGGAGGTCATTTTGCAGGGCTCTGGCAGTGCTCCTCCTGTCCCTTCTTGCACAAAGGCGGAGGTAGCGGTCCTGCTGCTGGGTTGTTGCCCTCCTACGGCCTCCTCCACGTCTCCTGGTGTACTGGCCTGTCTCCTGGTAGCGCCTCCGGCCTCTGGACACTACGCTGACAGACACAGCAAACCTTCTTGCCACAGCTCGCATTGATGTGCCATCCTGGATGAGCTGCACTACCTGAGCCACTTGTGTGGGTTGTGGAGTCCGTCTCATGCTACCACGAGTGTGAAAGCACCACCAACATTCAAAACTGACCAAAACATCAGCCAGACAGCATAGGTACTGAGAAGTGGTCTGTGGTCCCAACTGCAGAACCACTCCTTTATTGAGTGTGTCTTGCTAATTGCCAATAATTTCCACCTGTTGCCTATTCCATCTGCACAACAGCAGGTGAAATTGATTGTCAATCAGTGTTGCTTCCTAAGTGGACAGTTTGATTTCACAGAAGTTTGATTTACTTGGAGTTATATTGTGTTGTTTAAGTGTTCCCTTTATTTTTTTGAGCAGTGTATATATAATTAACTTGCAGTTACTCATGTATACTAGTAAGAAATGTAAATAAATGAAATATTTTTTTTTCCAAATTGCAGATAAATATCACAGTAGCGCAGCTGAATTTGTGTTTAGTTCGTTCAAATCATTTAACCCCCTTTTTTTCCACTGGAACGTAAAAAGATCCGTCTCCTTTTGAGCCCATTTGTTGCTTTTTCTTTTTTCTGCAAATAAATTTTGGGTCAGTTGTTTAAGTGGGCCACTAAATCATTTGGGTCTGTCTGAAGAATTTGCTGGCTGGCCAAGCAGTGGAGCTCTTGGGTCCATGTCACTGAATATTGCCCTACATACTTAACGTGGTAGAGTCTTTTTTTGCCACTGCATAAAAAACTATGGATGCCCTGAACAGTCATTCATTGTCTCTTCCAATTGAAGAATAAGAACGTCTAAACCAATAATAAAAAAGAATGCCTGACTAGAACTGTCATTCTTCAGCTGATGTTTTTACTCTGCTATCATGTTTCCCCTCTATTTTTATATGACTTGCTATTTGGGGTTCTAAAATACTTCAATGCAGTTTCAGTTATTATATGGCGACAAAGCGTCTAGAAAACACTGTTAGAGAATACCTTTATATCTTTGATCAACAACATAAAGTGGAAGGCTTATGATAAGTTTTACAAACTTCCACACAAATATAGACTGTAGCTTTTAAAAATTGGACACTCAAATTAGCTTGCCAGGATTTTGGTTGATAAAACATCCCAGGAAATACTCAAACAAAATGTTAAATCCTGAGTTTAAGAGTTTAAAAATAAGTTAAAAATAATCAGGAGCTTTATCTGAAACCTTATCAGATTAAGGTCTTATTTAAAACGTAAATTGATTTATAAAATTGATTGTACACAGCTGAGGGATGTAAACTCTCTTGACAGAGAGCTTTAAGACTAAAAATGGGCAGTTCTTGCTGATTTTACTAAATTAAATAGAACTGAAAAATGTATAGAATAACATGTTTATTTTGAGGTTTGAATTATTGGGTTACTGCCGTATGCCAGATTTCCCAGCAAACCATCTACTACACAACAAATGACTTAATTCATCACATCCTAAATTGTGACATGGAAAGAAATAAAATAATGCAATATTTTAATCAGTCTGTAAATGTAAGCTACGTGTACTGTAATTTGTGCACAATTATAAAATGGCTGCATAATAAACTCCCACTGAGGACATGACCGCGGTTTATAATACGTTTGCTGTAGGGTCTCTCCTTCCATATGTGTATATTAAAATTCATTGCATTTATTTGGCCGCCGTGCCCTTTAGTCCCCCGGCTTTCCATCAATCTATTTTCTCCAATTTCCCCCATGCTTGTCCTTATGCCCGGCTTTCTCTCCGCCTTTTAGCTGAAGTTAATGGACTACTGCACATTCGGCTTAGAAATGTTGTGAAGTAAACAGCAGCTCATGAAATATTTACCGCTCTCCGATGTGTGAGGGTGGATGCCTGAATGTCTGCGGATGCAGTCAGCTGTAGCCAGCGTTTTGCTTCTCCCACTCCCACACACACACACACCCACACACACACACACACCCTCTCTGTGTGGCACACACTTGCATGTAAAACACCGGGGGCACCCCAAAAAGCTATGGGTGCCTCTGCATCTTGGCACAGAATCAGTATTGAAAGGCAGCGCTGGGAGGGGTAACGTTCTGTTGCTGAGTGAGGCACACATTTTCTTGCATTCGTATTTACTAAAAAGTTGCACTCTGATAACATTTTGGTCTCTGATGGAAGCAAAAATGTGAAAAAAAAACCATTGATTTGTTAAGAATTAAAAGCTTTGTTAAATGTATACTAATGTTTGGAAACTAATCAGGTTCATATTCTGCTAAAACGCATAATGTAGGTGGAAATGTTTAGTTTAAGTTCAGCCATGACCTCTCAGATTTCAGCACCACACCTGCCACCCTAGAACAATGACTGAACAACACAGTTTAGTCCAAGTGGAGCCTTACCATTGGTGGAACCAGTAGACAAACATAACATAGCATACTTTGTTAAAATATATTAAATATGCATTAATATATTAAATCAGGAAGGCAGGGCTCACAACTGTCCTGCATTGACATGGCTACTCTTTTCCCCTCCATCTATTAATTAAGATCCCTATTTGACTTTAGTATTTTATATAATATAACTCAAACTGTCTTGAACTCAGTTGAAAAGTTGTCACCATTGTGTATCTAAAACTACTTAATTACGGTAAAATAAATATTCCAAGAACAGAAGGTTGCTGAACTGAATATTTATGCCAGGAGGGACTGTGGGGATTTTGCTGCCAGTTATGAGACTATAAGTAATCACTGTAGCTTAATGGCAACAGAGATGTGTGTTTGTCAAAAAAAAAAGCCTGCTCAGCAAAGACCATTACAGGATATATTATAGATAAAAACTGCCGCCAGAGTTGGCATTTTTGTTGTTAATGTTTTGTCTCTGTAGTCCAAACAGAAATTCCCCCGCATTGTACCTCATAAACTGATAAGGACCATCAAATGTCTCAAACCGGTGATGTGCTGCACTGGAAAAATCTAAATTGTTTGGAATACTTTGATGTTATCAGCAAAAACCCATCTGCTCCTCATTCGGGGCTCACATTGGGTTTTATATTCCATATAAATATTTAAGTATCGCTTATATGTGTAAGTTTGTGTGAAAAAGCTTTTCCGCTTTCTTTAATCTTTCTTCCCCAAGACTGTTCCGCCTTCATTTCCAGATCTCTCACCTGTTTCTCAAGCACATCATACCTCTCCTCCACCATGTTATATGCCATGACATGCATCACATCATGCTACATAACCCCTTGGGGTTGCCAGTAGCAACACACAGAGTTTATATATAATCCTCTGAACAAGCAGAAATGAGAAGAGAGTACATACTGTGTATACACGATTCAGAATGTTTAGGGGGCGTTCCTATATCGTTTAGACACTTCTTTATACAATGTCCAATATGGGTGACAAACTCCACATTGTCCTCGGAGCTGAGTTGCTGTGTTGGTGTAAAAGAAGCCGCTGTAAGCTGAGCTGCATGCATAATTCAGTAGTGAACCTCATCGCCGTTCTTATTGCCTGGAGACCCGGGGCTGCAGATAAATGACCCCTACCATGCCCTCACACACCAAAAAAAATCACCAACAGACCCAAAAGCAGGTCAGTCTTACTGACCCCCAGGCCTCTTCAAGTTGCTCCTGCTCAGCTACATTTTGTGATGGTGCCAACAGTCTGTCCTACAGGGTCACTCACACTTCAGCAGCTCAGACCATAAAGGGAATGTAATGTTATCAAAAATTCAAGGTGAAGAGAGAGCTTTGGTAAGCTCGGGTGTAGCAGGTGCAGACAAAGGTCGTGTTTATGAACAGCACAGGCCCACTTATCATATCCATTTACAAAGAAGGAAGGCTGTATGTTTAAGGAGACACGTAGCTCATCCTGCCCATTACTGCTAATAGCTGCATTCATGTCTCCACTTTACTTTGAGGCTGAGGATTTAAGGGAATAAAGGAGAAAACTTTTCTAAAATCCCTCGGTCAGCAAGTCTGTCACACTGTCCAACTTACATAACTGTCCCACAGTGGGGAAACTCTTATTTATTTAAATGGCATTATTATCATTTCCATTAATAATGTATACCCTTCTGTTCGTTTGACTGAAGGGCAGATGTGAGAGGGTTCTGAAATTGCTCAAATCTTCAGTGGAATATTACTCTGGCAGATTTTCATCAGTGGAACAAATTGTAGCGGAGTATCATAGCAGAGCAACATTTTCTCTTTAATCGGGTTACTTTCTGCGGACAGAGGACTCAATAGACATCGCTTCATTCTTTTAATTATAAAAACCAGGCTATCTGAAACTTTATAATGTGTTTCTCCTCTCCTGTGCCACTACATCAAAGCCAAAGCCGAGCTGAAAGGCATGATGAAAAGGAACTATAGAACCCTTTCTGCTCATTCTGGAGCCGCTGACTGGATTTGATAATTGTCCTAAGGTTCAGTTGGTACAAATGGCTTTCATTTAAACACTGAATCAACATGCAAACCTGCAGGTTTCACACATTCAGCGCAGAGTATGTTTATTTACCAGAATCTTATTGAACGTGGTCATGGTCATATTTTGCTGCTGTCTTTGTAAACTCAAGCAACGTAATTACATTATTCAATCTACTTATACAGTTTTTGACTGGAATTGGCAATATAGACTGTCCAGATATGCTGTGTCAGGAATGTCTGTTATGATTTTCATTTTACTGTTTGGCAGGAATTAGAGCCGCACGGTATTTTAGAAACAAGCGACATTCGATAACACTGATGAATGTTGCGATAACTATATGAATTGCGACAGTAAACAAATAATTAAAAAGTGTTTATGTCTTTCTCCTTTGGGTTCCCGGCAAACAGAGGACTCAGATAATGAGCAGTTTATCCAGCTACTGGTGGAAAAATCATTACTTCTGTCACTGCTAAAAGGATTTTATAAGAAATTGCTTGAGGTCTGCTGTTTTGTAGTAGTAGTTCCTTCATGACTTGACCACCTTGCCAGCTCTAAACACCAGGATGTTTTATTTGGCCTTAAACAACAAGGATTACCAAATAAATTACTGTTCTCGTGGTAATATATTAATACATACATAACAGGAAGTGTCATTAAATGCTCAGTTTAAAGATTTTGAAGGATAAAATATCAATCAATCAAGTTTATTGGTAACTGGAGAAAGTTATGGCACATCCACATATTGATTTGCTCTAAGCATCTGTTTAATGCTTGGATGGGTTCAGAGTCGCCTGGTGACTTTGTAATATAGAGTCATTTACATAGATATGGTAGCTAATCTATTCCGATAGTAGATTTAGACTTTGTAACTAGCCCAACAATGGTTATGCTTATGCACAAGTTCTTGTAATGCTATGCTTACTGTGTAGCCTAAATGCCTCTCCAAGCAAATGCTCACAGAAAAAACAAAAGTTAAACAGTAATTTGCAAATTGTTGCAGTCATACAGAAACTCAATATCTCCAAGAATTTAAACTTTTTAAGGAATGAAAAATGTGTTACTTGTGAATGTAAATTCACAGACTTTGGTGAAAGTCACAAGCTATGTTTGATCATTTTCACAGGGTATTTATCAATGGAACAGCCGAGATATGACTAAAAATAAAAATACAAGGTTTCTGCCTCAAGGAGACAAATTGCTTGTTTTCCCAAAACTTAAGTCACCACAAAATATTACGTTTTCTTTTTTGTTTTTGTTTTTTACACTGTTAATCTAATTTCTTCTTAATCATTTTTTTTTATTTTACAACTGGTTAGAACATTACACACAATGGAAATATGAATATGAGCAGAGCTGCAATTAAGGAACATTCAAGAACACCTGCTTTCCCACTGCATTGCAGCAAGCAGGCTGTCAGATCACAAGATGTTGATTAAGTAACTTTATTAACTTTTTTATTCAAGCCCTCGTTTACTTATTTTTACACTTTAAGACACAATGCCATAGAAACAGAAAACGTGTCATCTCTTAGAAACTAAAGCTGAAGAAAAAATACTTTAATTACTAAAGCAAAAAGACAAGATGAAAGACAGTTGTATAGGAAGATAGCAAAACTTTACAAAGTAGTGCTATTTCTTTGGTGCTGACTGGGTCTCTTTGCTTATGACTTTTATGACATTTAAGGTTGACAGCATTCAATGTCATGGTCACGTAGAGGCTCGTGGGATACAGCGGACCCCTTGCTGTATCTTTCAGTTTAAAAGTTATTGGAGCACCGACCTTGTCATTAACGGCTCCATTTCCCTGAACAATCAGAATCGAGGAGTTTGAACCTGCCAACACTATAAAACCATGGAAAGAAAAAGAAGCTGATATTAAAGGCCACTGAAGTAGTTATTTGTTACCTAGCAACAATAAGCTCTCCAGTGAAGTGGTTGAATAATTAGGTCCTGTTTGCCTCTAGTGCAAAAACAGTTGCGTATAATAAAAAAAAGATCCTTTTTGCCTCCTAATGCAGTGACTGTACTTTGAACTTGCCTTGAAAGTAAATACCTTTATGCACAATATATTCTGTGACATCAATACCCCTCCATTGAACCATTTAGTGTCTGTTTTCACTTATTAGTATGAGCGTCACAAGTAGATTAAAATTAATCTCAAAATCTTGTCAAATCCGATTTAAACATTGAGAAGTTTCACATGTATCTGTTTTAGTCTGATGCACTCAAACCCCATTTATGGTTCCTCAAACACAGAGACAAGGGTTCATTCAGCCTGGCTTTTAGTGAAGTCCCAATCATGCATTATCTAGCAGAGTGCTATCCTCACGCACCTCTTATTTTCCATAATAAAACACAGCTCAGCACTTTGTTGTGCTGTATGCATAAAAAGGAGCTTCTCGCATTCCAGCTCAGGTTAGGAAGAACCGTAACTGTTGCTAACTACTTCACAAATTTCAGTATTCCTACATTGTTCAGTCAGAAGTGAAGAGGATTCATCTGCACCTCTGTGTTTGACTGGGAAGTTTGTGTCCCCGTTGCCAGAACACCCCCTAAAATATTACAGCATGCCACCGTTTATGTCCTACATATCAACTTTAGCACTGCTGTAAACATGAGCCAACCCTAACTCGTTTCCTCGCTGCCACAAGAACCCAGCAGGAACATTTTTACTCAGTTTCTACAGCTCAGATGGAAACACAAGAGCATGCCTATCAAGCCCATCCCAACCAGTGCCACTCATGGAATGTTTGGCATCATTCCAGCTTGCTGTTATGATGGCACACATGTAGATGACTTGCACACGCATGCACATATCTGCCAGTCTTCATCCTGTCACAGGTCTGGTCTCGGTGACATGGCAGGGCTTTGTTTGGGAGTTGACAGCGAAGGCTGCTTCATAAACTCAGCACGCATCCATCCCCATCCTCTCTGCTGCTTGGGGATGAAGGAAAGAGGTGATCCAGCGTTTGTTTTTTTCTAGTTGTTCCTCTTCTCTGGTAGTGTACTGAATCACCTTGAGACGGGTTCAATCTGTCACAGAGCTTATTAGGAAAACTTTTTGTTGGGTTTTTACTCCAGACGTGGGACAGTGACCAGAATTGGACAGTTTTTACTTGATAAGTCTCGAATTAACGATCATTGACAAAATACAAAAAAAAAAAAGTTAATTAAATGTACTAAAATTCTAAACTATCACTGTTTTCCTTCTCTTAATGCATTAACCAATTGGTGGTTTGTTAACAATAAGCTAAAACTTAGGGAAATGTGTAAAGTTTCAATTCAATTAAAAAAATTTAATTTTATCCCAAGGATAAAATAAATCTGAAGAAGCTTCTGACTGAAGACTAGCTTTATGTTTTATGACTGTCATGACATGCTTTTCCTTCAGCAAAGACGCTATTTCACAGTAACATGTCCTGCATGGCATCATTAGTTGTTGGAAAGCACTGCTAATCCACCTCATTTGCTTTTGCCGCTCTTCTTTAAATCTCTGTCTGGCCATATGTACAGAAAGACGTTTAAGTTGTGGTTGTGATCCTCGTCCATTTTGATGGATGAAAGAGATGGCGTGAACTTCCTCCTTTTCTCTCTGCTCTTTGGTCCTGCTCTACATCCACAAAGTCTCCAGGATTTTGGGTCATAGTTCAGGTATTATTTGAGTTTTTGTGAAGCTAATCAGCTGGTTCTAGTTTTGAAAACAGCACCTTGTTGCCACGGTTACTCATTATAGCAATTGTCTGAAAGTAAAACAGTAGCAGCAAAAATCTTTCCCACTGCACAGCATCCAAAACCAGAGGGAATAATTGGTGAAACATTCGCTGCCTCAACCAAAACAATTATGCACAAAAGTCTACAAAGAGAACAAATCAGAACTAATGTAACAAACGTACTCCCACATGGTGCTGCCATTAGTGACGCAATTCTAGAAAAATAGAGGCGTTGATCTTATATTTAATGCTTTAGGACTCATAACTCCCATATCCATCAAGGACCCTGCAATACATTCTCTTCTTTTATTTGTTGTTATAGTGTGAATTTGCAGATCAGAAAACTGGAGATCGACCAGAAAAAGCATCTCTAATTCTTTTTCTGAATAATTTAGCAAAGGTTATGCTTTAACTGAGGGTTAATGCACAACCGTTGAGGGAGAAGATGGGTGAATATGTGGTGACTGGACTGAATAAAAAAAAAAGAAAGAAACTGAATCTTTTAGTGTCCTTGCTTGTGTATATGTGCATGCTGAGTTCATTGTGGATGTGTACAAGCGTGTACATAATGCGCGAACAGGCTAGACGCAGAAAGTGGAACATCCGTGTCCTGTCTCTACAGAAGTGCAGCTCAGCTTAGGGACTGCACATCACTGTGTAAATGCAAATTGCAGTGTCATGCTGATCAATCCTGTGGGCTGCTGAGACAGGTTTCTGTCGGGACCAGTCAGCAGCATCCAGGGCTGCTCTATCTTCTGCACGGTGCTGTCTGTCTCTTTCCACTTTGGTTGTATAGTTGCTTTTTGTCAATCCTTAAAGTGATTCTATTTGCCTCAGGACATATTTGCAAATCAAAAAATAATTAATGAGCTTGTTTGCATATCAGAGTTAACCACACGTAACCCGGCTAACTCCTTTTTTCTTTCTTTGTTTCTGCAGAATGCAACTTGAATAAAAGAATCCAGTGGGACTGGACGGACACAGTGCAGTACTCTTGGATAAGCTGGTCAGCGCGGAGCCGGGGGAGAGGTGAAGCCACTAATCGGGCCGTCATGCTTTAGCACACAGGAAAGACTGGCTGATCACTGGAGAAGCACCGTTTGCCTTTTCATAGATAATCCTGAGCCACAGAGGTGCGCATCTCCCACTTATCTGCCATTTGTCATCCTTGCAAAGATGCCAGTGCCAAGATTAGCGCGGTGGCATTTCTGGTGACGGAGCACACAGCTTGCGTGCGCATCCAGGCAGGCAGGCCGGCTGGTGGATCGACGGACGGACGGGCACACCACAAGATATTTTCGGTGGGCGTGGTGGAAGCATGAGGCCCTGGGCAGGCTCTTGGCGGTGGATTACCCTGGTGCTGCTAGCCTGGGGCACTCTCCTCTTCTACATCGGTGGCCACTTGGTGAGAGACAGCGAGCATCCAGAGCGGTCCAGCAGGGAACTCTCCAAGATTTTGGCCAAGCTTGAGCGGCTTAAGCAGCAGAATGAAGACCTGCGGCGTATGGCAGAATCTCTCAGGTAACAAAATGTTCAAATTGACAGATTTATCTTCAACACCAAACACAAACAAAGTAATTTTTAGTTTCTAATTGTTGCTGTTGTTTGCTTTTAGATATATATTTTATTAATCATGTCCTCTTTATAATATAATCTTCAAATTAATTGAATTAAGATGTTTTCCTTGCAGAGTTACCCCACCCGCAGACAACACTGCTTGGTGGTGAGATGCTTTAAATAATACATATTTTTTTAAAAAGTAACAACTGAACATGTTGGTAGTCAAACTAGTTACTATAAGTGCTTTCTGTACTAAATACAAATTTTTTTAGATATCCGTGTTTTACATTGGCTATTGCTATTAAATTAATGGGTTAGCTACTTGTGTAGTGGGCAGCATTCATGCTAACAAACATAGCTAGACAACAGGTAGAGAAACCTGCTCTATGTGCATAATAACTGAACAGTAGATGGAAACATAAGTCTGTCTAATGTTCAAAGTTTATGCCAGTACCATTAGAAGTAGACTTATAAATTACAACTTTAGATTGGTTGCTCAGATATGACTATTCTCTCTGAAAGTATATGGAGCAATGGATTCGTTAGCAAAGTATTATATCAGTGAACCACGAGACTTTTGCAACTAAGTATTTTTGGACACATGAAAACAAAATGGAGACATTGTGCTATAACCAACTGTTAGTTTGGCTTGGTTTCCATCTTCAGAACCTGGTTTCCTCTTTTTACCAAATTAGTCAAGAGTTAATTGCAAGTTCATCTGTCCTACTGATAGAATTCTGTTTAAATGTATTAGTCGACAACAAACACAGCAACAAATCTACAATTGAGTGGCTGAAAAAGGGAAAAATCAAGATGTTCCACTCGCCCTGTCAGGCCTCAACCTGATTAAAAGGGCATGGTGGGGTCCATAAGAGAGCTGTGCAGGAACAAATGGCTGAAAATTACTTGACGCAAGGCTGTAGAGACTCAGGATTGAAATTAGTTAAAGTTAGGAATCATTGGGTCTATTTAGTTTTCTATGTTTAGCTTTTCCACATTGGCTCCTTTTTTTTAGCCCTAATATGTAAAACATTAGAATAGAAACATCATTGGAAAAACTATGGTAAAAATCTGTAAAAGCACTATATTTATAAATGTCTAGTTAGTTGAGGCTTTCACAGCATCTGTGCAAATCATCCAGTGGAGGACATTTGCAGGACGTTATCTTACCACTGGCTGCTCTGTAAATATTTGAAATGCTTTTCCAAAACCACATAATTCCCTGGGATTTTGTTTGTACTAAAACTGATGAGGTGAAATTTTGAGTGTTTTTTTTTTTTTTAAAAACACTCAACAGTGGACATAATGCACCTGTTAAAAGTCCTGCAACCACCACATGCGGTCGCCTCACTTTCAGTCCAATCACAAGAATTTTAAAAAAACCCGGAGCAGTCGATGGCTTGTGGTGAAGCTTCATCAGACGTCCACGATTGTAGCAGCTAATCAGTGGTGTGATAGATGCTGAGTGTGACAGATGGATAGCGTGTCACACGTCTCACCAGATTTTGATATTTTAAAAGACAATAGCACATTGTGCAAGTCCATTAACCGCTCAGCGTCTTTCACACATTCAAGCTATTTGTAACAGTGAGGCAGATGGTTCTGCTCTTATCACCGCATGCTGACAGTGTTTTTCAAAACACTCAAACCCCAGATCTAGACATGGATGTGTGTGAGCTTGCCGCCTTCTATGAAAGATGCGATTAGTGCGTTCTTGCGTGTGTGTGTGTGTGTGTGTGTGTGTGTGTGTGTGTCTGTGTATGTGTTTGTAGTTTTAAGGGAAAGCTTCAGATGTTGCCATAGCTGTTCCTCTGTGATATTCTGATTCACTTTGATGCGAGGACCTCATCGGTGCACACAAACATAAAAAAAACAAACACATGCATTACTTCAGACAGCTGGTCCTTGATTAAATCCCCTGCTTTTGTAATTATTCAGATTTGGCTCACAAACACAGGTGGAATTCATGGTATCAAAAAAAGGAAAAAAATACAAGTGCAGCTTTCAGTCGATGTCCAGATGGGTCCCTGACACACTGCGTGCTCGCAGCTTGTTATTGAGTTCAGGATGTTGATCTGGGACTGAGGACTCGGCAGTTGTTTACTGGGGTATAGCAGCGTTGCCTTGTCAAGTCCCACTAAGCTTCAGCTAAGTATCACAGAAGAAAAGCCAAAAGGAAACTGCTGGTTTGCTGAGGTTAAGCTTTATGAGCTATCTACAGCAAAAGGGCTTATTCTGGCCTCTATTCACTTCTATATTTTTAAGCTTGGGGTTAGGCTGCTCATAACTCTTGAACTTTCTGACATTGTTTAACTTCAGAACCACAGACCTCAATGTGTGTAATTTCGATTTTATGTGGTAGAACAACAGAAAGCAGTGAATGTTTGTGAAAGAGGAAAATGGTGCGGTCATTTTAAAATTAAAAATCTGAAAATTGTTGTGCGTATTTGTTTTCAGCCTGCCTGAGTCAATATATTTGTTAGAACTATTTTTGTGCAAATACAGCTGCAAGTCTTTGGTGTATGGCCTGGCCAGCTTTGAAGATCTAGAAACTGAAATGTTTTCCCATTACCCCTTATGCAATAGCTCAAGCTCTGTCAGATTGAAAAGAGTGCATCTGTGAGCATAAATTTAAAGTCCTGCCATTCTCAACTGGATTTAGATAAAATCATCCTCAAACACAGCATCTGAGCCACTGTAGCATATGAAAATGCTTTAATAAATCCCAATTGCAAAGTCATCTACCCAGATGATGTTTGCTCTGCTGGCGGAGGACTGGGAGTGGCTTAGCAGGAGTGGAATTGATGCGGATGGGACTTTAATACCACCCACCGGCAAAATGTGTTGTTTTGGCCAAACCTTTCAAGAGTCAAAGATATCCTGCAAGTTCCCAACTCGGTTGATGTGCAAAAAGCCTGCTTGATGTGCTGGCAGGCTGACAGGAGGGAGAGAGGAGAGTGCATGGGAAGGGGTGGGGCCAGGGGTGGACTAGCTGGGTCAGGCTTGGAGCCCATTCATAACTGCTTGCAGTTCTAGTTCCAGCTCTAGCTCCAGCTCCAGCTATTTGAAGCCTCTAATTGTTTGTCTTCCAGCATTGTGTTTATCTCCATCCGTCTTCCAATTAACTCTGAACAACATCTCCATTTCTGCCATAGAAAAGTATCTCTGCAGTGTGACACTCCAACCAGCATTTATGAAATAGCACTTTGTGCATCTAGACAGTGGAGTTCAATGCATAAACTATCTTTAATAAAGGATAAATGTTTGGATAGAACATCTAATATCTACCCTGTCAACAGATTCATCTACATCAGTCTGGATGTTAACATGGGGTAATTAGTGCTTTCCTTGCTTCGCCTGTCAGTTTATGAGGACAGATATTGTTTTCTTTGTGTGTAGTTGATCTCTACTCTTTTAATGTTTTTAAATGTGGACATTTTTCAGACTTCTGTAGAATTTTTTTTTTTTTTATGTAGTAACAGTTTGCGACAAATATCACTTTAGGGCAGATTACGGAAATATATTTAATTCAATTATTTAATCATTTATATGACTAAATGACTGCCTAATTGTTCGATCCTAACTATCAAACAATGCAGTAAAGTTTAGTTTATTATTCAAACTGATTTATCTAAGAATATCCAGCAGATTTTATTGAATCCACTCATTCCCAACAAGCATGTAGTGACAGTGGACTGTTAAAAAAAATCATGACTCAATTTACTTAGACTTTTTTTTTTTGCACTACTATTTTTCCACTAAAATACAAATAGGAGTTTGAATACTTTAGCAAAATATTGCATGTACCCCATTAGTGTCTGTTATTCTTGTATTATTGGCTTAAAAAATAAATGAGTTGCCGGTGAGCTGTCCATCATCCCTGCGGCTGGCTCCTCTTCACATCTACTCCTCCTTATTTTCCGCCTTTTCAAACCTCCTTCACCTCCGTCCTCCACCTCCACCAACAAACTGCTGACAGTGGAATGTCACAGAACGGCCCACTGTGTAACAACTCGCCAGTTCAATGATCACCTAATTCGGCAGCTCACTCCTTCCGCTAATTTGGAATGAGAACACGGATCTCTGTGCCTCGTACAAGGAGCAGAGTCGATTTCTAGGCGAGCATCCTGCCGACATCTGATGAAAAAAGACAAATTCATCCAAAGCGCCTAACTGTCACATCAAGTGTGCTCATTTTTTACGAGTGGCCTCAGAGAAATTTAAGCCCATAAAAGTGACATTATTACATATCATGTTGAGTTTTTACACTGTGAAAAACTCATTGCATTCGAACTGATTTATAGATCGGAGTACAATTCAACTTGTTTAGTGTCATTACTCCACAGCAGCAAGAGATAGATGAGTTGGGCATTATCAGGCTGCATGGTGCAGGGATTATATATCTGACAGAATTCTAATGTTTTATTAGTTTTATTTTCTTTTTACCACCAAGTTGGTTTTTCAGTTAGATAATTTGATAAATCACTGACAGGACAAGAATTATGTGGCCCCCCGACAGATTTCTTCTTTTTTTCCTTTTTGGTCACACTTTCAGTTCAATAAATACATTTTATTGAACTGAAAAATGCAGTTTTGAAATGATGATTGTTGGGTTTTTTTTAAGTGAAGAAAAGCAATGTCATTTATCAAAAAGTAATTACGCCTTAAACGAGAAAACTGTTCCACCCTTGGTGGCAACAGCTGCCATTAAAGCGATGGCAGGGAGTCTTTTACATCACTGTGGAGGTAGTTTGGCCAACTAATCTTTGCAGAATTCTGACAGAGTTCTGGCACCTTGGATGGTTTTCGAGCATCAACCGCTTTCTTAAGGTCTAACGACGGCATTTAAATCAAATCTACATCCAGACTTTACCCCAAAACCTTCTTTTTTTAAAAAAAATCCATTCAGGGTAACACCTGCTGGTGTGCTACACGTCATTATCCTTTCACATCACGAAAGTGTGCTTGATCTTAAGGTTAAAAGCTAATGGCTCTTAGCCTGCACTCAGTTAGGGTAAATGGTTCAGGTCCAGAAGCAGCAAATCAGTCTCAGATCATCACACTGCTGCTATTATTTATTACTGTAGATATTATTTTTTGAAATGCACACAAAAAATTTTTTTAAAAACTTTCCCTGGATATTTTTCTGAAAGTTTTCAGATTCATCAACATCTGCTTTGGCTAATCTGGGATTGACTTTTTTTTATATCTTTATTGGTCAGCAGTTATGTTGTCCTGGTAACTCTTCCTCTTTCTTTATACCAGAACATGGTGAGCTGCTTTTGGAGATCTTTTAGCTTACTTCATGCTGTCGGATACGTTTTCTTAAGGAGATATTTTAGAGATTTGGCAGAAGAGTGAGTTGTCTGATTATACAATTTATTTCATGATCTGAAACATGTAAGTGTGACGGATAAGCAGAAACAAGATTAAATCCGTTTTGTTTTATCCTAGCTTTAGTCCTCGTACGCAATTCTTAGGACAGTCATGTCTGGTTAATCAGCGTCCGTCAACACTTGGATTCAAATTAAATTCACCTGGCTGACCTACAGATGCAGTCCAATGAATCAGGCCACTCTTGAGTGATGTGAGTGACAGGCGGTGTGCCAACCCACCAATCACCCGGCAGCATTAATGAGAGGTGAGCATGAGGTCGAGTTGCTCGGCCTGTCTGGCTCCGCCCTCTCTGCAGCTGTCAGTCACCCCGGGCACAGAGCCACTGCTCCCGCAGAGACGATGACACGCGCCAGCCTGATGGTGCGACACCAGAGGGAGCAAGGGGGTAAGAGTGACAGCTGGGATGAGTGATGAGGATCTGATCGATGTCCCCCTTTTCCACCCTCCTCTGGCATGCCAACAGAGGGGATGCAAGGATGGAATGAAGGAGGGTGTGGGGGATGTTTAGGAGGAAAGGGGAATCGAGAGAATGATGGATGACGTTAGGACTTCACTAAGTAAAGAGCAGCAAGGAGAAAATGAAAAATGACATCTGAAGGGATGAGAGGAGTTGCAGAGACCACAGTCATTGCCCTAATCGGTTTTATTTGTTATTTCAGCTTACCTCGGGGCCAGCAGAATGTTTGCTGTTGTGCAATAATGTCAGAAACAAGCCGGTAAAGGAGATTTATGTGTGGCGTAGCACTGTTACAGTCGACGCAGATCTCTAAACCCCATGTAATGTGTTCTGCGAGTTAAAATGGATGCAAGGAATTATTTGCACACACGGGGCCATGTGACTCAGATTTATGTACACTGAAAGAGAGAAAAGTGCATCTCTAACAAATTGTTTATACATGCTTCAGCGGAATTGTCTTTTAATGGTATAGTTTATTGACCATTAGACCTCAATTACTCTCCTTATGTGTCCTCGTGTGTTTCTCAGTTTCATTTTGTCTACAGTTGCTCGTAAAACCTACCATTTCCGAATACGTCTGCCTCATTTGGGTCTCTATCTTTCAAGTCAAATAAGAATGTAAATTTTAACCATGAAAAACTCATTTGTATAGCTCAGTGTGATGAGGTCACTGTCTTCTCAAGTAAAGGTTGGAGCGAGGATTGACCTTGTGCAGAAACTGGCGCCACTTCAGGACCTGAACTCCAGTCGGTCCGCAGGGCGCGCTCAGGCACACATAAGCCTCATTGTTAGGACTGTCTGTGGTCGGGACGTCTCTGTCAAGTAGAGCTCAGAGCGGAGCTGGCGAGCTAAAGATGTTGTGGACATGTGAGGCGGGAATGCAGTATACAGAATCAGTTTACTTGGAATGTTAACGTTTGAATCCGTAGACATGAAAGCAAGGAAAAACTTAAATTGATTTGACATATGATAGCGTAGTGAAGTAAAACAAAGCCACTGTCTGAACTATTCTTTAAGGCTTCAAAACCAATTTAAGTTTTCATAGTAAAACAAGATTTTTCCACCCATTTCCCCCCACTTGACTTATTGGAATCAAGTGGTGTGAGGTACAAGCAAAGGCACTCAGTTATCAAGAAATGATGAAACACAGTTTTCTGAGGCCCCCATTACACTGAACTAAGCCCACTCTCTTTCGAAGTATTACAGAGACGTTTTGGGGTGCATAAAAAAAACAGGACACTCCGGTTTTGTGTAATGCAGGATTTTTTCTTGTTTTAAACATGAACTTAAGATTGAGTTGGAATTAATTCTTCTTGGTGGCTGCATATCAGTGGAGGACTATGCTAGAAGCAGTGTTAGCTCAGGCACGATGTGTAGCCTGAATGCAAAGGTATGAATTGGTTATCAGGAAATTTTATAGAGAACTAGCGATGCTGGCTGGATGCTAAGGCTGCAACCTCGTCACACACACGCCAGAGTGGCTGCTTTCTGAATATTTTTTCTACCACTGTTGACTATCCAGCTGCTTTCATAGTGTGTCTCAGCACTGCACTGGCAGCTACAAACATATGCTTACATGCAGCTAAAAATGAACAATCCATAATTTTGGTTCACCATTATTCCCACACCTTGCACATAGAGGTGAATATGCAATGTTTTTCCTTTGAAAAGTGAGTCACAGACATAGGGAAGAACACTCCTCCAAATGTACAATTTGGAAAATATTTGTTAAAAGAGCTGTTTAAATGCAAAGTGCATCAAAATTTAATGATTTAAGGATATGCCTTTTTAAATACAGAAGTGTAGACCTTGTAATTGCACATTAGAAAGTTGTGGGAGATCAAGAAAATCTGAAATACCGCGCTATGCAGGATGTGGAGAAGCGCACACTACCAAATGACACCTAAAGATTGGTTTGTGGGTAAATCAGAAGAACCTGTGAGAATTCTAAGCTGCAGTTAAAATGCAAAGTGCATCACAATGTAATCATGCATGGGTATATCCGTTTAAACACAGGCCAGTTGGTTCTTTGTACAAAGCCAAAGGGTGTCCATGTAGCCTTCTTTCATCTAGACCTCAGAGAATGCTTCACATCTCCATCTATATGTATGACTTTTCAGGTCAGCACATAAGTTTCCTTTTGAAGTCAGCCTGAGTATATTAAGTCTTTCTACAGGAATATAGGTGCAGTTTTGCCACGTTGGCCCCCACTGTTCAAACTCGGTCCCTCGGCTCTGATCACCTTGTGAACTCTGTGAACACTGGGTGTAGAAGTGGGAGGCAGTGGTTTCACCACCTGAGCTCAAGTAAAATATTTGAACCTTTCCTGCTTCTCGACACAGTGCTTAGAGGCAGCAGGCCTCATCCTCCCCCTGCTTTCAGAGCTCATCTTTTATTCCCCTGTATTCCTCCACATATTTGCGTGCAGCTTCTCCTAACTCTGAGTTTTCTTTTCATCTCTTACCTTTCCTGTGTTGTTTTATTTAGATGTTGTTGAATCCAGCTACCTTGTCTAATTTCTCCTTCAGGTTCAGTAGTCTTTTTTGTTGTTGTTGTTGTTGTTGTTCTCTGTTTGCCTTTTCTGGTGTATCTGTTAGTTTTGATTCAGCTCAGTGTTTGGATATATTTTATATCGACAGATCTTGTTCTAGGTGCGTTTTCCATGACTGAGGCTATGACAAGTGCACCGGCAATTTGTATTCTAGATAACCCTCATATATGGTGTTCGCACTAATTAGCCTTTGCTCGTATGGCCTATTTCTTCTGCCTTGTTCAAGAAGATATCAAGTTGTTTTATGTCACCGTTTTAGCAGCACTTAAAACCCCTGGAAAGTGATGAAGCAAGTCTTCCTTTTTGTATTGAGGTGTAACCAGCATGTTAAGGTGTGGCCTATGGGGAAACGCTGCTGAATATGGTACAAAGGATAATAGAGGAGAGGAAAATGTCACAGGGTTTTATTTCAATGATCCGTCTCAGGGTCTTGTAACGGACACACCATAGATCTAATAATAACAGGAAATCTGAATCCAATAAGGGCGAACTCTGTTCTTGGAAAGTATGAAAGGTTGATCATTGTCCATCATTGGTTTACATAATGTCTGAGTAGAATATTCTGCTCTTTTTCCTACAGCTTCCAATGCCCTTGAAGTAGATTGTTCAGTTAGTAGTCAGTGAAGTGGGAGGCAAGGGCTTCTGAGGGACCAGACTCGCACATTGAAGGGAGAGTTTTGTGGCGAGAGGGGCCGTTGCAACTTTAAAAGTCTCATCTCTATGCCTGCAGGCGACTGATGTTCTTTACTGAAGGAGCAAATTGAGTTTGCATGCCTTGATGATTTATTATGTCTATTGCTCAGGGGTATTTGCAAATACAATGCTGAAAAAAAAACTGCGCATTTTCTACCATGTTAGTGCCATTTTTCTTCCCCTTGACTGATATAAACTTGGTGCTCTAAGGATGTCAAAGTGCTCAGTTGTGGTTTCGGTGCATGTGTGTATGGTAGTTATTCACGGTTAACTGAGGGAGCTGGAAAAATGCAAATTCAAATTTGCATTTATCAACCAGAGATAATTCACTAAATACTTAAAATATGCAACAGTTCCGCAGATAAATTTAGATACATGCAAATGAAAATAGTTTATTACTGTACATTAGGTTAATTGAACTGAACGACTATCCAAACAAGCTTTCAGCGGTAATGAAAAACAGCTTCTGCACTTGTGAATTTGATGACTGCGGTATGTTTTTTTTCTTTCATTCTTCCTTTTTTTTATCACAGATGTCTGTGATGTGGAAGAGCCTGAGATGATCCCACTCATCACACCTGTGGGCTTGGAGCAGTGATTTTATACGGCATCTGTGATGAAAGTAGTTTTCCTATTTGTTTTAGCACTATTGTGATGATAAAAGACCAGCTGGAATGCTGTTGCACTCTTGTAACGACTGAGTCTTAGAATGTGAACATTTCATGCGTCACTTTTAGTTTTTCAGATTATTCCAGGGCATCTAGATGAAATTAATCTCATTTGGAAACTTCCCTGTTTGTGTTCAGACTTTAGAGCTTTAGACGTGCATCTGAATGGTTCAGCAACAACGTATCCTGTCCTGGCCTCACTTAAGTTTTATTTTCAGAATGATTCCTGCAGACTTCGTTATGATGGTAATGACAGCATGGACAAAGAAAAAAGCTGGTGAAATGAGCTTAAGTTAGAAAATAATTTATTATACTCCTGGTAGATTTAGATTCGCAATAATTGTGATTCGATCAAAAACTTTGTTTCTGCATTTTGACTTGTTTCGCAAATAGATTAAACAATACTAGCCACTGGGTCATTATTTTGAAGTGCTTTCAGACATGAATTGTTTCTGATAATAACAGCAAATAAGCATGTGTTAGGTAAAGTAAACTCTAGACTGAGAGCAACTGATCATCTTTTCATTTCCCAATATTTCCACCAACTGTCACATTTTCACCAAGATTCCTGATTCCTTTTGTAGCCTGTCTCAGCCTGATGCAAAGGTTTTGTCTTGTCCATGTGGGAAGCATCTGAATGACAGAAATTTATTTTGTAAACAAGTTCTATGCATATTTTGAGGTCAAGAGCATCTTTTATTGAGTGATTCATTGGTGGTTTGGTTATTTGTTTGATTTTTAGTTTGTTGGGTTGATTGACTTATTGGTTTGTTGTTTGTTTGGTTGGTTAAATGGCTGATTTGTTGATTTATTGTTTGATGTTTCAGTTTATTACATGGTTTTTGGTTCTGTAGGGTTAGTTGCTTGTGTGGCTGATTAGCTGATTGTTTGCTTGGTTATCAGTTCCTGTCTTGCTCCATTGGTTGGTCAGTTTCTATCTGCAAAATGAGAGTGGTGCTAGTATTCTGGCTTCTGTGTTTGGAATTACCTACGTGTTAATGTCAGTGACTCGCAAATTAATTTCTAAGTTTTGAGTGATGCTTTTCAGATTTTTTGCACACATTGAAATTGAACCATCATAAAAACGGAATGTAACTATCATAAAAAATTTAACCTGTCAATTTGTACATGAGCAGACATTAAAAAAAATTGGCAGATCAAATACTTATTTTCCCCCGCAGTACGATAGATTTGTTAAATTTAGACATCACTCTTGTAAAACTGAAGTAAGAAAAAGTTGAAATAGTTGTTTTTGTAATTTCAACTTTTTGAGCTCATCAGGTGCTTCGTCGTGTCGCAGCTGAATATCACTCTGGGTTTATAATTGCTTTTTATATTTTCCTATTATTCCACATAATCATAGCATTTTTCTGTAAATTGCCATTCAGTTCACAGGTTATTCAGCAGATTCTCAGGACGTAGTTCATGGATGAGTTTGGAAGCAGATGAAAGGTCGAACCCAACAAACATGGATTTTATCCGGTTTGTATTCTGAGCACAATCTTGAGCTCAAAATTAATACACGGGGCCACAACTTTGGGGGTCTACACTGGCATTTTAATAAATTACCTTTGTGGAAGTTTCAGCGGTGAACATTGTGAAATGCAAGCCTCCGCAGCTCAGTTTTCTCAGCAACTTTTAAATTGAAAGATGAGACCAGAGTCACCCAAGCAAGAGACGTCTTGAATCAGATGAACCACAGGATATTCTTACCGCTTCGCCTACCTCCTGAGTCACAACTGACAATTAGAAGAAAGTTTTTTGACTAAAATAGTCTGCAAGTGGATGCCTTGCGGAATCCATCTAGAGTTATTCAGAGAATAACTGAGCATTCCTAAAAATATTATTTTGTTATTCCGTCAATGCATTGGACTATTACGTTCAGAGTTTTTGACATGTTCCTGCCATTAATTTCCTAAGCCACCCGATGTCTTTTTGGGCCTTCCAGGATACCAGAGGGTCAAGCAGAAGCCGGGTCGCTGGCGGCAGGAAGGCTCCGCTCCCTGGAGGACCAGCTGACCAGAGCCAAGCAGAAGATTCACAGCTTCCAGAAACTAACTGGAGATGGTAAGTAGAAAGGTGTTTTGCAGTCTGGAAAACCTTGGAAAGTGTCAGCATTTTCCAGGTTTGGATTAATATGACGGTGGGGGGGGAGAATAGAATCTGGACAGGTATTTATTCTAGACTTCAATTTTTTTCTTGTAGTCTCAAATTCCCATCCATCTGTGAGTCTCTATCTCCACTCTGTATTCAACCATTCATCCCACCTTGCTCTATATCATCAACCCACTCATTGGTCTGTTGGTCTTCCTGTTAATCCATTTGTCTGTAGTGTTTGCTGGTTCCATTTCCAGTAATATCTACCTTAAATTAATTCTGAAGTCTTTCATTTATACCTTCGACAAGGGTTGAAAAGTATAAATGAGCCCACACACACTTACAATACGCTCAACATGCTCCAACTTTGTGCCAAACCCCGTCTTGCAGCCGTTTTGGGTGAGCCTATTTTAAGTTTCATTATTCGTCAGATTTCTGGATTTTCAGATGGATGGGAAAATCCAGAAATCTGACGAATAATGAAACTTAAAATAGGCTCACCCAAAACGGCTGCAAGACGGGGTTTGGCACAAAGTTGGAGCATGTTGAGCGTATTGTAAGTGTGTGTGGGCTCACGATATAAATCTAGATATGGTGTGAAACCTCTCAGCTGCTTGTGTGAGCTTTTGCCTGCAGGGACGATGTCAGTTCAGGCCAGTGTTCAACCCGCTGCAGCCTGACGACGGCAATGATGATGGTGGAGCCACAGCGTCAATGGGGCCGGGTTATATGTGTGTGCTTACTACTATAAGCAATGGTCAAAGGGGCAGGAAAGCTGTCAGGTGAATGGGGGAAACGTGTGAATGAAGTGGGAGCAGTGTGAATCCCCCCGCCGGCAAAATAAGAGACTGAGAGGGAAGAAAAGAGACGGGGAGAAAATAAAAAAGGACATGTGAGCGTAGAGGGCAGTGGAGGGTCAGTTTTTCCATCATGCTGCAGGGGAGAAAAAGCTAAAAATACCCTCCAGCTTTTTCCACCAGCAGAGCGGGTAAAGTGAGGAGAGTATCTGAGGTAGAAGGTTTAAAAAAAAAAAAGAGCTTTACCATCTCCAACACCACCTCCAACTTCTCCTGCTTGAGGCTGTTCTTCTCTTTGCTCTGTTCTTTTCCATTCTGTTTCTCTCAACAGAAACCAGGGCAGGCACATGCAGTACCCTTGTTGGCTGCTCCACATTGTCTGGGTTCAAAAGGGGTATAAATTTCCTGTGTGTGAAAAACATGAGAGAGATTATTCACAAAAGCAGTGATCAAGTGTTTCCTAACGAGGTCAAAGTAACCTGGGGTCAGAGTTCCCGTCGGCACATTTACTGGCGAGAGGTTATTTATCCACTATAATCAGAATCTTTTGAGAACGTATTTTGTTTCTTCAGTCTGCATTTAAGGCTGCGTTATTGGTTCATTCTCTTTGATCACACCGGCCGCTTCAAAGTGTTTTAAAACCCCGCCGTTCTCTCCTCCCTATTCTCCCCGCAGGGCCCGGCCCCACGCAGGAAGAGCTGCGCAGGAAGGTGGAGAACGGCGTCAAGGAGTTCTGGTACTTTGTGCGGAGCGAGGTGAAGAGGCTTTCCAATGTGGAAATCAGCGAGAGGCAGAAATATGCTGACACACTCCTGCAGGACCTGGGACATCAGGAGAGGTGAGCATGTGCAGCAGCCTCTGAGTTAGGGAACTTCTTTACTCCTTTTAAGCTCGGTTTGCACTTAGTTCCCTCAAGCAATATACAGTGCTCTAGGTTTGTGTTCCTCAAATTGTTTGGTTTGCTTTATTTATTTCTAATTTGAAAGATTGAAACCATTAATGAGACACACAGGAGGCCCATGCTCCTTGTAGCAGTGCATTCCACAAATTTCTTATTTTATATTGCTGTTGGTAAATCTAACACTACACACCACTTTGAAGCCACCAACCCCGCCGTGGATAACAGTAGTGGCAGCATGATGCTGTTGAGATGCTTTTCTTGAGCAGTACTGAAAGACAAGTCTGAAAAAGACTTGTGGCAATCAGAATCAGATTTTTTTTTTATTGTCATTGTGCAAGAAAGCACAGCAAAGTTTGTTTCTACAAATTCTACAAGGATAGAAGTTTAGCTTATAATCTTTGCAAAAGCTTGAAAACTGTTATTCATGGATGATCTTGACTCAGTCTAACTGAGCTTGAGCTGTTTTGCAAAGAACGGGCAAAACCTTTCCATTCGTAGGGGTGCAACGCCAATAAAACAATGTTTATCAGCCCTGTATTTAGATGTGCTTCTTCTCCATCACAAAGAAGCCTGTTTACATTTTTAGTTAGGTGTGTGGCAGCAAGAAAACACCTAAAACGAGCAGGACAGTGAGCCCTGAGGGCAGCGTTTAGAAACACTCTGTAATCCTCATTGTTGTAAGTGCAGCAAAAGATGGCATATTTTTTAGGTATTTGTTAACAATAAATGTTGAAAGTGTTGCCCTGTTTTGTTTTGTCTCAAATAACATCCTGATAAAATGCATCAAGTAGCTCTATAGCAATATACAATAGCCATTGTGTTGTCCTTGAAAATAGAGAAACATGTCTGCTTCAATTGAGTTTTAGACTCTAATGTGTGATATGAGTTTTGCCAGTGTGAAAAAAGATGGCTTTTTCTTGTCACAGCCATCAAGAAAAATGACTTTGTGGGACTAACAGCCTGCTATGGACTTGTGTCCCTGTATTAACAGGTTATTGGATAATAAAAGGCTTAAAAATGTCTGACAGTAAAAAAGCCATCACAAGAAAATGGTTAAAAGCAGAACATAACATTTAATTAATGCAAAATATCTATCTTTTTTCCATAAAGTAACTTGTAGTTACTCTGACAATGTCCTCTGCATGATGTGAAGAGAGCCCCCTCTATAGTTCAGTTATTCATGACTCAAAATAGGCAGTAGAAAAACACACAAAAAAAATTATAGAATAAATCTACAGGTGATTGAAGCCAGTTTGATGGATGCAGATAGAAAGTTTGCAGTGTTTTATTTCATAAACAGAAAATTTAATAATTTATTTTCCTAAATAAATTATCTTTAGCTAAACACTTAAGATAGCTTAAATGTGCCAGCAGAGGCACTCATTAATCCCAAAGCTCTGTGGAGCAAAATATATTGTTAAAGTACTTTGTGGAGAGAAAAACATTGGGGGATAGCCATGTCTTTTCAAAGAAACTATGAATTATTTATATTTCATAATACATTTAAATTACATACATTTTTATCTGAAGCTTGTTTTTTTTCTCCTGCAGTCAGAAAGTCACTTATTACCAGATGGTTGCAGTTTTGCTCAAATTTTTAAGCAAATACATCAAAATACTAACATTTTCCAAATCAGAATGTCTTTTAAACAGTGTTATCTTTCTTAAAAACTACCCTCCCAAACTCCATTTTCTGTTTCTGTTTTATTTAAAGACAAAAAAAAAAAAAAAAAAACTCCCACATTCATAATAATAATAAAGAAAAAACATCAACCAAAATTGCTTCTTCTCTGCTAGGACTTGATTTGGATCCTGGCAGCTCTAACACTGCTCAGCAGCACGCGCTCCTTTTAGAATAACAAAGGACAAAAAACACGCCCTCTGAGTCACCTGGAATTAGCTGCAGAAGGAAAAGTAGGTGTCACATTCCTAGATGTAATCCTTCCTGAGGCAGTTTACAGGACCTATTGTCTCAGGCATCGCTGCCTAAGTAGCTTTCCAAAAAAGAGATTAACCACCACATACACACAGATGTGGCAAAATACTGTATCTTGTCTGTATTTACTTACCACGTCTCTCTCTCTTTTTTTTGATTAACTTATGTGTGATAAGGAAGTCATGACCAATAGAAATGGGAGAATGAAAAGCAGTAAAAAGAACAAATGTGCAACTTCATCTTTTACATTCTGCTCAGGATAGGGCATGCTGTGTTCTGAGTACAGCCTTGGTCTTGAGTGTTTTACCGAGTAAAATAGAAATGGAGCTCTAAAATTGAAGTATGAAAGGATTTTCCTGCTTTTCCAGTGAAATCAGTCGATGCCTTACGAGCCGCTTTTTGGGCTCATTCTTCCTTTCGGATATGGAAATAATGTTGATGTTCACAGCTGGCAAGCAAAGAAACATATGTAAATCTGATAGAAGTAATGTGTAGTGATTCTGTGTTTGTAGAGATTCGTTGGCTGTATGCTAACCATCACTTAGCATTAGGAGTGCTAATTAAACAAACCTCGGGATCTGTCACATAAAAACCCATTAAAATAAATTTGAATTTGTGGCTGAAACATGACAGAATGTGTGTTATCTCACGCTACTCAGTTATTGAAAAAGTGTGCCTTAAATTATATTGTTTAATAGTTTACTTCTTATTACTGTGAGGCCCAAAAATAACAGGGTAGTATTTCAACCTTACTAAGCAGCTTAAGAACTTGCTTCTGTTTGTGAAAGTAGATTTGTGCGATATTGCGATATTTTGTGGTTCTATTGTGAGACCAGTAAAAATTATGGTTAAAAAAAAAATTACTTCTCTGTAAAGTAGAGAAGTAATGTGATATTACATCAAACATTTGTAATTATATATTACAAATGTTTGATGTAATTATATATTACATCAAACAATTAATCAACATATGGGAAATATGAGAAATGCCCACCCCTATATGACAGTCATACGTTTAACTTTAGGACAATGCCTTTCGTCCCCCACCTTTCCTGTCTGTTTTCTCTCACATGATCTGTTCGTAGTCTTGCTGTAATCTTAACTTGAAACTCTGTATTTGCATGTCCGGTCCTAACCTTGCAGGGAAATGCACGACCAAAATGTTTGAGTGGCCTTCACGCTGCACATATGAATGACCACAAATATTTATGTTGGCACACACAAACTCATCTGCAGGGCTTCAATGCTGCGTATACGTCCTCTGTCTCGGAGCCAGATCCCACAGGGCCTGTTGGCTGATTCCTTCTTGCTCCGTTTTGCGGCCAGCCAGGTGTGTTCCTTACCGCACTGGGCTTGTGATGGTTCCCCTGTGTGAAAATTTTTTAGATCCATTTACACACCACACACGCACACACACACCATGCCTGCTGCTTCAGAATGTTACAATGAGTGATGATACTGTCTAAGTTAGCTTAGAAAGACACTCTTCACAATGGCACACTGCTGAAATGAGACAGTGCGTTTCTTCTGCTTTGTGTGTGTGTGTGTGTGTGTGTGTGTGTGTGTTTACATGGGCTGCTGAATACATGTACAAGAGTTCTCCGTCGCACAGGATGTGACTGATTTGGGTCGAGAAGTGAGTAATAAATTAAGCTTGCGTAAGTGTGTCTGAGTGTGTGATGTGTTTGCCCTTAGCTGCATATATCAGAAGTCTCGGGCATGTCTGAGAGTGGATGGCCACGACGTTAGGCAGTGTGTGACATGCACTCGGATTTGCTGTCAGTGGGATGTAGATGGCAGACTTAATCCAAAATACAGCTCAGGAGCCAGAGAGAAGCTGCTGTTGTCAATCAGCATCATAGATGCATAGGTCGTCTTCGAATCTATAAATATCATATAGGAATTGAGTCTTGAAATGTTCAAAACCAGGAATGATTTGAAGGCCTTAAAATATATCAACATATCTGAAGCTCACCTTATTTTTTAAAGGATATTGTAATCTTCATTACAGGATTTTATTTTATTTTATGGTTCTTTTTTCAATTTGAAGAAAGCAGTACACATATTTGCTAAAAATGTCTTCTGCTCATGATCCTGGCTTTTAACGAATAGGAAAAGTAGTAATCCGTGCTAACAATAAAGGTTTAACCCAACTTAATGTAAGATTAAAAAAAAAAAACAATAGATTATATGTATTTTTATATCATGTATATTAAGGTCTGGTTTAAAAGTTATGCTCACAAATTGTTTTTTTTTTCATGAAACCTTTGCATTACTCTCTGTTTTGATTTATTTGGTTCTGGTCTTTGTTTGGTCCAGCTGAACGTTTTGAAATGTTATGAACGGACCGCTGACCAAACCAGTATAATTCTCAGTCATGTCATGCTGTTACATGTTAGTTGTTGATAGTATGCATAATTGAGAGACATGCAGTGCTTAATGTTTGTGCATAAACAATCTAGTTTATGATAAACAAACAAATACTTATATTTATTATGCTAATTGCAGAACCTTATGGGTTTATGGCAACCACAGACCCCAGATAGCTTGACATTTATTCAATAATTTCATATTTATTGCAATCCAAGCATTTCTTGGCAATGTTAATATTGCGTACACTGATACTGAGATACATTTGCAATATGTGGCGCATCCCTAGTTATTGGAATCATAAGTCACATTCTTTACAGTAGAACTTGAGTAAATTGTTTTAAATTACTTTGTACTGAAAGTAAAAGACAATAAAATATTTTATTTGAGGTTCAAGACAAGTTGCTTCTCATAATAAAAAAAGAAAAACAAAACAAAAAAATCCACACTTTTCATAACTAATTTTCCATGTCTCACATTCCTCTAACTAAATGCACTGAATGTCTCCATTCAGTTCACATAGTCTTGCAAACAGTGGAACGTTTCACCTTTGGTGGCTTATGTGAAACTCTGCTTGTGAAAAACAGCACTGTGACCTATTGGGTAAGCTCTACATAATGCTACAAGACTAAAGCGAGGTATTTCCCCCCATGCAGTAGGTATAAGTCTTTTTTATTTTGCCTCTGCTGTTGTCAGGTTCAGAGAACAGCAAGCAGCAGAGCATGCGAGTAAGCTGCTTGCACAGGCAGACTATTGTTCCTGTGGTTTATTCATACAGAGGCTGTACTGTAGTTATTGTGAGAAAACAGTTAGAAGATATTGGAACTTTACACCAGAGTGATTATTTTTAGGGCTAGTAATTTCTCAAAGGTCAAGATTATCCTGCAAAGTGGAGCTCTGGACTTAATAAAATTGTTCCGTTACAGTGAGATGTAAAACAGCTGCAGGGGAAAAGGTGGTTTCGCCCCATAAAGTTGCCAGTTCTACAGCCGTATTGTGCAGTTTATGTAAAAACAGTGTGTTAATTTTTATTAGTTAATAATAACACCCAAGTAAATGTAGCAATGTTTCCCTGCAGACAGCTAGCCCTCTGCTTGTAATTCTATTTTCTTTTTTTTTTTCTGTTTAACTTCCCACGGCATCACCAGATGCAGTGTTTGGGCGCTGGGTGATTAAACACCAGCGAATGAGAGCTTGTGGCTGTGATCGGCTATCACCTTCATTCATACCAAACATGCTCCATTGGCGAAAAGTTAGATTTGAAATAAAATCCAGGAACAAAGCAGCTCCACATGGCTGCTTATCATAATGAAAGCTGAGCTCATGGCTGTTTTCATACCGATACGTACACCGGTTACTGAAGCAGGTATTGCCATCTGTTTATCTGTTTCTGAACTGCAATTTCACAGTTTATATTTGCATTTGGTAATCTACACCAGCACAAACACTACTCTCAAAATAATCAGATGCTCAAATAAACAGCAAGCTTGGTAAACAGACCTGTATGTGGATGCAGCGTTCTCCTGCCCTGGTGGTTACATAACTCATCATGTTTGTTTGTAACTTTTGATTATATCCACAATACAGTTGCATTTAGGTTTTCAGCTTTAACCTCACTGCTACCTAAACTATTACCCTTCAGCAATATTCTGGTGACACTTACCATCTGGCAACTGGTAGCAAGCAGCCAGCACCTCTTTTTCTCTTCATTTTGTTTTTGTTTGCAATTCTACATGAAGTATATTCTGTCTTTTTCTTTACATTTTCGGGACCCAGAGCTATAGATCAGGAATTAACAAACCATTAGATAAAGATGGGGACATTTTTTTGTTCAATAGTGTTGAGAATACACTTGACTTAAAAACTTAAAAACAAATACCTATACTGTTTGCATATCCATAAAAGGCCATATGCTTTTTAATGTGTTTAGATTGTACTAACTTACTTACTAATGCCATACTGAATATAGCTGAAAATTAAAAGTGATGAAAATGCAGACATTTAAAAAATACATTGATTTAAATGCATATGAGTTGGATTATCTACAGTAACAACAATAATTAAAATCACATCCAAACTGCCATGATGTAAAAATATTTTCTTCATTGTCTTTTCTTTGACTTCTTCATTGTTGTCTTCTTTAGTTTTTCTGCACTCTTTAAATTTGCAAAGTTAATATTATAGCCTGGGATAACATTTTATAGCAGCAGCAATAATACAAATGACAATGATAATTTTACCTGACTTGAGTTAATATTATTATTAGAAGTGCAATTAATGAGTTTACAAAATATAAAATGCTTTGGTTTTATTTAAACCCTCCTCTCTGTTTTTATTTTGGGTTGTGTGTTTATCCTAGAAAGCAGAATGAGCATAACATGTTTTATAGAAAAAAAAATCATCTTTATTCAGACTGTGTTTATATTCGGATGTTGGTTTAAAAAGTAATCTCATTGATTGAAAATGTGTGCTTGTTTCTACAGATCCATCATGACAGATTTATACTACCTCAGCCAGGCAGATGGAGTTGGCGAATGGAGAATAAAGGAGGCTAAAGACCTGTCAGATCTGGTCCAGAACAGAATCACCTACCTACAGGTACCTACAGACACACCTGCTGCTCAGGCCAGCTGGCCCGTATTCTCCTCCGTTCAGAAACATTTAGACAAAGCTACATTGTTAGCATTCATCCGAGTGTCTGCCTCACATGGACGGGCACTCATACGCATTTTTCCGCTTTTTTTTGTCTCATTTGCACCATCTTTATGTGCCAGCGTCAGTTTCCACAAGTAGCAGGTAAAAAGAATGAAAGCAGCCGGTTTCAGCCGTGGGATCTGACAAGCGGGATTCTTGTTATTTGTCAGCGTTTTCGAGTCAAACGCACACACACGCTCACATTCCAAAAGACAGTTGGAATGACATATCTGCAGACATGCACACACTGAAATGTCTATGCAGTTTAAAGACAAATACTCCCATGCCCCGTCAGCCACGTTGCTGCATGTTCAAAAAATACACACACACGCATACACACCCCTACAGTATACATATATGATATTCAGGACTCATCCCCTGGCCTGAGCAGCCCCGCTCCCCTTCGCCGACTCTGCCGCCGCAGGCTTTTCGAACGGGGCGGTGCGTTGCAGCAGCGGGTCCTGCAGCATTAATGAGCCGGTGTGTTTGATGAAGAGGACCCAGTCAGTCTGGCTGGGCGGAGACGGCACCACTAACAGCTGCTGTCACCACTGCTGAGGGATCACACTGCTCTACCAGCTGCCATCACTAATTCATCACACACACTCTCATGCGCACGCGGTCGCGCACAGACGGATTCACCCGCACCTACAAGCAACTGTTATTGAAGTTGAGCCATAAGATTGATGCTCGTGCTTAAATGCAAAGCGATAGCCTGTATACACACACGTATGTGTGTGTGTGTGTGTTTGGCTCTCTCATGCAGTTCCATACATCTATATGTGCACCAAGACAGACAGGCTCCTCCTTCTTGTACTGCTGTCGCTGCCACCTGCATCAGCTTTCCTCTTCTTTCTTGCCATAACTAACTCCATCTGTCCACTCGCATCATCCAGCAGCCACGGCTCCTTCAGATGGAGCTCAGTTGTTTTTTTTGTTAGTTTTTTTTTACTCTGATATTTATTACTGTTCTTGTTTATTTTTTGTATCTTCATTGCCTCCGTGGTTATTTTCCCAGCGATAATTCATCACAGACAAAATGCGCCTGGTAACAATGAGTCAAATCCCAGCTTTGTTGTGCTTTCTCATCAGCGACACAGTTCTCGTGGCATCATGCCATCGTCGGAGCTTTGTCATTGCTTAGTTCGAAGAATACATGATTACATGATGACAACCAGTAAAGTATTGCAAGAACTGTTTGAAAAGATTATTTATTTTGATTTAAAAAGAGAAAGAAAACAGGTTATGTATGTGGTTTCAGTGCTGTCTGGAAGTCATGGAATTCAATTTTGCTCTTTTCCAGTTTGGAAAAATAGGGAAAAGTTTATGGAAAGGATGGAAAAATATTAGAATTTCAGGACTTTAACCTCCGTCCTTCCTTCTGTACTTCTTTCTTTCCTTCCTCTGTGCATTTATGTATTCATTTATTCCTCATTTAGCCCTGATGTCCTTCATCATGTACTTTTTCCTTCCCTCCTTTCTCATATAGCTTTTCTTTCATCCTTGTGTCTTTTATTGCTGCCTTCTTTTGTTTCAGTTCTTCCTAGTGGATATCCTTTCTTACTTCTTCACCTTATTCCTTGTCATCTTTCTTGTGTTCTTCCTTCCCTCCTTTATGACAACCCCTCTTCTCTTACCTGTGTCTTTCCTTATTTGGTTCTTAATTCCCTCTCTTTTGCCCTTCCTCCTGTTTATTTCCCCTGTGTCCTATCATCCTTTTCATATGTTCTCTCGTTCCTTGTCCTTCTCCCTTGCTGTTTTAATGTCCCTACATCTTTGTCTTCATTGTTTTCTACCTGCCCTTCTTCCTCGTGTCTTCTTCTCAGTCCCTTTAGGGGTTTTCCTTCATTCCACTATCGGCTGTAGAAGTCATTGCCACAAGCTTATGGTTAACGTTTTTTGTTTGTTTGTTTGTTTTTTATTTTGAGCTGTAAACAGAGGACTGCAAAAGCTGTAAATTTTAGTCTGAAAAAGTCTGGAATTTGTACATGGTGTAAACATTTGAAGTAAAAATGTGATTTGGCCATTGTAAATGCTGTTAAAATATAAATAAATGTGGCTCAGTATACGTTACTCAAAAAAGAGAAAAGGGTAAATACACAAGGAAAGTTGATTACTGTGAAATGCAACGGACATGTTTCCTTTCTTTTTTCTCAGTATAAAAAATGTGATCAGAAAAATGTTTAAAACATTTAAAAAAGGAGCTAGAGGTTGTTATACCAAGAAACAGATACCATCAAAATAACAGGAAACAATGTATTGTCTGTTTTTTGTCGAATTGAGGGCATTTGGGTAAAATGACTGTGATATCTAATAACTTGATAACTTGCTTTTCACTCCCCAAACACCTTCTTTTTGTTAATTGTAACACCTTGTCTCCTCGGCTTTTATTAAAGCAGCTTTCGGTGGTGTCATGCAGCGTCCTGGGATCTTCTAATGCCAGACCTCTAATAAACATAATAGCATAAAAGCCCTTGACCAACCAGTTATTGTTACATTTCTGCACATGGCACATAGTGCCACGTTCTATTTTGAAAACTGACTTGATTCTTTCTTCTTTTCTCATGTATTTGACATCCTGTCTACTTTAGCAGATTTGCACAGCTTCCAGAATAAACCAGGTGGGTTTAGCAGAGGGTCATTGTGTATAAACCAGAGCCAAAACCTGAAGCTTGTCCTAGCGTTAAACTTAAACAACCACACCAGTCTCTAAACTTATAAAACGTCTATTTAAAACAATGTGATTAAGTGTAAATTGCTCATAAAAACAGCTGGAGCTCTGGCTGGTTTTTGAATAGCCCTGGAACTTATTAGTCTATTTTTACTTATAAACAATACAATTAGTTTGTATTTATTACCTTTAAAAAGTTGTATATCCACACGCTGCACCGTAGAAGCGCAACTACTTGAGCAGGTGGCTGGTGATTATTCTCACAGTGTTTCAGTTCTGTATTAATGCGGTTATTAAAAAGCTTTTTTTTCCACAGTCAGAGAGATGTGCAAATGACTGGAGATGGAAAAAAAACGTTTCTCCGCAGAATCAAGTTGGACGTATTTTATCCAGATCGAATTAATAAGGTGCTCTTAAACATGTCTGTCATCATTTATAAAAATGGTGACAATTTTTTCTTGTTAGAGATGATGGAGGGGAAAAAACAGGAGCATATTAGTAAACCATAACAAGTGAAGTGTTTGGTTTTAGCTGCTGTTTCACTCTTTTCTGTCCAGCCCTAGGACTATATTTCTGGTTCAGTTCATATCTGAACCAGAAATTTAGTTCTGGTATAACAAAGTTATACCAGACTTGTTATACCATATAACTTGGAAAGTAGGATGTTCTTACACATATGGTGCTTTTTTTCTAAAATGTAAATGTCTCATGATGATTATGATTTTGATCAATTCATCTATTTGTTAATTATTGTTCTCATCTATGTATAAAGTCATCTTTTTGTCTATTCAATCTACCCACTGTAGAAATATGCATATTTAACATTTTACTTTGTATTTTGAAATTGACTTTAAAAATGAGGAACTTTCTAATGAGCCTCAGACTAAAAGCACATCGACTTTCTGCTGCTGAAAAGAATCAATTGGCTATAAACTGTCAACAAAACAGGTTCAATGTCATTAAGATTTTTTTGGCAGACCATTATTCAGAGTACTTGATTTTTTTAATTTATTTTTTTATATTGCTCATTAAAACTTTGGTGAAATCTGTCAGTGTTGCACTGCTGGTGTTATTTTTTATTTCTAAAATAACACCAATAAGAATACAAAGCCTGATATGAATATACCAACAGTGATGAACTGTTCTTTTATTACTCGAGGTCTTTTGCCAGTGGGAGCACAGAAAACGTCCTACATTCACTTTAAGCATCTTGAAGTGAGTGGATAGGGGGAGCACTGTGGATAATTACCTGAGGTTATTATTCTGTCATATTCAGTTGGTTTCAGCCATCGCTCCTAAACCAACAATAACTCTGTGGTCTGCCCGAACCCGAAGCGCTCCGCTCCTGACCCTGGGTGATAATATGTGAGCAGAATATCATTTAAAGAGGTACTTAACCTACAGTACGCTGCCTGTGCGTGCAGCTGGCGTCATTATCCTTGAGCCGTTCCAGCTCCACCATTAGCAACACCGGGTTCCAGTGACGGCGGCTTCGCCTCAGCACGACTCGTGCCATAAAATGACCTCACGCAGATGCAGTGACATGCCTCTCTATAGAGAAAGGAAGCTTTGAGAAGGTCGTTTGTAATCAGATGCCACTGACTGTAGATTTTAGTGGGTTATCTTACACCCGTGGGGCTAATGGTGAACTGGGATTCTGAAAATAGAAGGAAATACCTGTGTGGGTTGCCGTGTCCCTTTTTGCGGCCGTTGTACTTTGAGTTATCGAGAAAGAGAGGCGTTACTCAGTTTTGGCCATCTTCCTGTCCTCTTTTGCTAATTTGTTTCTTTTTAAATACCATCTTTTTTAAAAAACTTTAATCTCTCCTTATTTTTTCTCTCTTTTTTACTCTCTTGTTTTCCCCTTTACTTCTCCTGCTAGCGTGTGATAGGCAGCGTTAGCCGGTGGGTGTTGGGCGGCCTGATTACTCTGAACTATCCACAGCTGCAGCAGCCTAATGAGGAAAACACTCCCATCAGCGAATAATTGCTGTTTAGGAAGCCGGTTGGCTTCCAGTCGCTCAGATCGGCTGCAGAGCGGATCACAACCCGCCCGGCAACTCGTCGGTGACATAACGTGCAGCAATCTGTTGCGTTCCACTTGTTCTGTACGTAAAATAGACAGTTTATTGTTCCTTCTCCCAGCCCCTCTTATTCGGTATTCTTCCCTTCAAACTGCATAACGTTGCAGCTAATTTTTGAGCTGATGAATTGAGAGAGAGAGCATCGGAAAATGAGAAGGAGGAAGAAACAAAGGATATTAAAAGATAGGACGCCGAGAGAGCGGAGGGACGGCTTAAGAATTGGCTTAGGAGAACCACAGCAAAGTAAAAGCATCACTGAAAAAGTGAATAAGAGAAAACAAAAGCAACAATGAAAAGATTAAAGGATAGAGCTGGCACTATTCTTTATTTTTCATTTTTTTCTTGTTAACAAATCACCGGAAACGACTAGACCTGGAAATTAGTCAGTGTCTGTCAGTGGCATTCAGCCTATTTTGAAAACAATCAGTAATTTTCCAAAACATCTGCTAAAGAGCACTCTATCTTTTATTGAGTATCACCCAAACAAAAGCCAAATATAGATTAAATAGCTCTATATTCTTCAGGAATGAATAACTCTGTAGTGAATATCTGGGTTCCTACACAGATTTGAAGTCTGGAATTTGATTGAGGTATTCTCCAGACTGGGATTAGCAAAGACAAAAAAAATAAAATACAACAGAGTGGGAAGAAATATGCAGATCTCCTCTGACACTCAATTTCCCATTTTTGGTTAAGAAAAATGCCGACCCATTAATCTCTCTATCTGTCTTTTCATCCATTCATTTTAGATTCCTTCCTTCATTTTTCCCTTTCTGTTCCCCAATCCTTCTTGCTTTATTCCTTCGTTCTTTCCTTTCTTAATTATTTTCCTGCTTTATTCATGTCATCCTTTGATCATTTTTCCTTCCCTGCATTCTTTCTTTTTTGCTTCAATCTTTGTTGTTTGTTTTTACTCCAATCCATCCATCCATTGGAGGTAAAATCTGACCATTGTGTAAATATCTGCTGTAAATTAATAGTGAACTTTTGTATTTGCTTGTTTTTTTTAAATCGTCAGAAATATCTGAGAATACAAAAGTAAAAATTTGACAGTAAAAAGGTGCAGGAAACCTGGTCAGATGGGATCTTCAACACACTTTGATGGAAAATTATCCCCGGAATTGCTTTTTTGTTGAAGAAAGACAACATTGATAAATTTGCATGTCCTTAAATAAAATGGTCTTTTTGATTACAACAAAATAAAAAGCTTAGCCTCTTTCTCCTCTTTCAGTAAAGCAGAATGATTGAATAAAGAGACAGCTGGAGATAAATAGAAGAGGTCATTTTAAAAGACAAGCTAGGGGAAAATCATGAGTAGGCAACATAAAATTCAGAGTTCAGCACAAGACCGGCAATGAAAACTAATAAAACAATATGAGCCGTGTGTTATTACGTGTCAGAGATCAGTCTTCTAAGAAACTCAAGGTGAAAGTTGAGTTATAAAAAAATGTTGAAACACTCTCTCCTTTTTCTCCCAGAATCCCCCAGATTGCAGTAAGGCGAGAAAGCTGGTGTGTAACATCAACAAGGGCTGCGGTTATGGCTGCCAGCTCCACCACGTCGTCTACTGCTTCATGATCGCGTACGGCACTCAGCGCACGCTCATCCTGGAGTCGCACAACTGGCGCTACGCCCCCGGCGGCTGGGAGACCGTCTTTCTGCCCGTCAGCAACACATGCAATGACCGGTCTGGGGCTTCCACTGGACACTGGTCAGGTGGGTACGTCCCCAGTGGCGCAGTCACACTATGAGCTGCATCTAGCGCTAGTGCAGCGCTAATGGCAAAGTGAACTAAGCAGCTGCTCAGTGCTTGGGTTTTCACACAGTTCAGAGATCTATTATTTGAACATGTTTACTGAGAATCAGAGTATTTATGTACAATTAAATTTGATTTATTGGTTTCAGTGTAGAAAAATCAGACAATTGTTTAACATTTAAATTTAAGATTCAACGGATTAGCAAGTTTACTTCCTAAAGCACAAAAAAATAATTTTCATAGGTTGATTATGGTGTTACCATAGCTACAGTCAGATGCTATGAGTTTAATCTTTGTGATTGAGCTTCAAATTCATCTCAGCAAATAATAGCCAATTATCACTGGTTGCATTCCAGCTTGGTCCATTAAACATCTCCAAAGGTTTGCTAAACATTCCACCAAATATATAGATTTAGTGAAATGCTGTTTAGTGGTAGTGATGTTCTTACCAGGAAGAGAGGCCCCTAAGTAACAGAGGTATGGAATCGAGTCACATGACTTGGACTCGAGTTATTAAAATCAAGACTTGAGACTTGACTTTGACTTTCACACCAATGACTTGGGACTTTACTTGACTTGAAGCTGTTTACTTGAAAAGACTTTTGTTTGAAAAGGTAATTGTAAGGATCCTGAACGTGACGCTGTGGGATAGTTCTGAGTTCTGGATGGTAATGCAGTACGTTATTTTGTGTCTTGGTTAGTGATTCTGGCTAGTTTGATTCAGGCAACATGTTTTTATCAATACTGAGATGTGAAATTGGCCGTAGATTTAACCCCACTTGGACTGACAGATACTTATTTTACCATCACATCCAAATTCAAAACCACTGTGCTTTATGTTCAATGAGTGAATTGTGTGTTTGATTTTAAAAATAGCACATGGTCTATTACTTACATTTAACATAATTGGAACATTGTTTTAAAAAAAAAAGGACTCAAAGGGACATAAAATTCCAAGCTCCTGCCTTGACTTGACTTGACCGTCTTTACTTGAGTCTTGACTCGGACTTGAGGACAAAGACTTGAGACTTGCAAAAGAGTGATTTGGTCCCACCTCTGCTAAATAATAATCTGCTTAGGGCCCCATATAACCTTGGGCCACCTCTGCTCTACCATTGGCCCTGCCAGCAGTAATTATGATAAGTTACCTAATTATTTTTTTTGGAATAACCCCATCTAAAAAATGTCCCTGACCTATTGTTCTCATGTAAAAGTAAAGTTTGATGATTGTTGCTGCAATGCAGGATGAGGTTACTTTGTATTGGCCTTATTGCAGAAAAACCCAAAAACAAATAATTTGGGATATATTTCCTGTAAACACAACCGCTGCCCTTCTGCCTTGTTTATGCTTGCAGTTTTCAACTGAGTCGATTAATCCTTTCCTTACATCATATCCATTTCAGCACAGGTCAGAAATAAATTCCACCAATCATAGCAGGCTTATGAAGTTTTAATTCTGCGTGTTTTTCTCAGTTGCAGTCCCTGGACTGGAGCACGAATTCACTGATGGCTCTTATATTTTCACATTAAAAGCTGCTGCTGGGCAACGTAAACATACTTCTGCCAAAAATCCATTTTGACATCAATATTTAATGTCATCCGGAATATTGAGACAGTGTTTTTTTTTTTTAAACTTGCAACTACTTTTTCACATATTTCTTCTCTAATAAATTATGAACATGCAGTCAGCGATATGTGTCTGGTATGTGCCTTTAAATTTGTCATGTTTCTATTAAGAGTTTTTTTTAGCATTGGTCTAAGTAAATGTCCATTAACTCAGGTTCTGAGCACAATATATTTTTAAACTGAGGTTCCTTGTTACATTTCTCACTCTCGCTCATACATGCAGCAGCCCAGTCATGTCAGCACGGCCTTGTGTTGTTGGCAGGACTTTTATTTGTATTTGGTGAAGGTTAAAAATTCATCAAAGTTTTTAATTTCCTTGTTCTCCACCATTAAAACATCTTATCTTTTATTCAAATAAGTCTTTACTGTAAACAACAAAAATCCATTTAATAAACAGCACAAGAAGCATAAAGTTATATGCGTTAAATTAGGTTTTGTTATGTTGGGGGTTCTGCAATTTCATGGTTGATGTACAGTGCTCTCCACCATTATTAACATCCCAGCTAAAGACGGGTTAAAAGTAAATTAGTATTTTACTGTAGGAGCATTGTCCCTCTCTTCTCTTCAAATTGGTGAAGACAACCATACATCCCATTCAAGGAAGGTAGATGTGTTTTGATCTTAAAGAGTCATGAAATGGCCTAAAGAAAATAGCTACTGTAAACAGTTTTTATAGCGAGCAAAAGCAAAACTGGACAAGGACTCAAGTCTTGTCTTGTCACCGCTCACAATGAAAAAATACAGTAGATGAAAAAACTCTAAACCTCAGAGTTGGAGAGCTGCAGAAAAGAGAGACATCTTGGGGTCATCAAGTTTCAGTCGTAACCATAAGACGGCTTCTAAATGGTAACTGGCTGCTTGAACATGAAAAACAATCTTTCTGTCAGGCACAAGCATAAATTACGTTCAACAACATTAACTCTTTTACTTATTTTACTATTTTACTTAAATCAGTGATGGTGTTGCGTATTGTACTGTACATCTATAACCAGGATGCTCACTCAACTTTTTTTGCACCGTTACTTAAAAAGCATATGAATTTATTTTCACCTTTAAATTAGCTGCTAATCCCAGAAGTTTGCATCCCTCTGTCACTGACATGCTTACAATTTTATTTTATTTTCTGCAAAGAAGGCGAGCTTTATGCTTTTATCTTTCCTATTTAATTGCTTTTTATTCATTTCATTTTAGGTCTCATGAGAGTGTCTGACGCAAAAAAGTAGTTTATGCACCAACCGAGGGGCAACAGGGAGGCGAGATGACAGAAAAACATGCCTCTGTTGCACAAGCTGTATATGGACTTGTGTGCATGCTGAGCATTGAGGTTGCATCCCGCTGAGTAAAAAGCAGAGATATCATTACTGTTTCAGTCGCGATGGTTGTCTGGTTGTCTGTTGCGGTTAGTGACTCAGACAGATGCTGGTGGTTTACTTGAATCCTGTTTATTATCATTCGCTCCCATTTTTAGAAAGTAACAAATTGGAACTTTGAAGAGAAGGCACAGCTTTGCATCAACTTTGTGCAAATATCTCCCAGCCCATATTGCACACTGGTGTCTTGTCGCTTTTATATTTGCAGCATATCTGTAGCTTTTATGCAACCAATGACTGTCATGTTTCATTTTGCAAAAAAAACTAGCCATAGGTAGTTTTTTTTTTTTTTTTATGAAACACAGATGATCCCGATTGCTAAAGGCCTGCAGCTCTGTCCAGCACTTACAACACCTTCATGTGTTCAGTGTATATCGCTCAGGTCTCTCTGTGTATGTTCCAGAGAAATGCTGCAGCAGCAGTAAAAGCTTTAAACTTTTACAGGCAGGAGTGGGCGTGCCAATAGAGTTCCCCAGGATAGAAATGGGTTTATAAGATTTTGTTTCTCTGTTCTGCTTCACTGCCAGTGTTGGCTGAGGAACAGTAAGTGGTGTTTGTGTGAGTGGGATTTTCCCGCTTTATAAGCCATTACAAAAGAAATGACGACATGGAAATAAAAACGTAATAAATTACCTGTAGTTCTGCACTCAATTTCAATCCTCATTATAATACAGTGCTTCATAAAAGTATTTATGTCATTTTATTGAGATTTTGTGACAAATAGTCACAAGGTACCACATAATTATAGTTATGTGGAAGGAAAAGGTTACATGATTTCTAAATTGTTTTACAAATATAAGTAATCTAACTGGTAAATAAAGTTCAGCTTTGTGGAATTTAATATCAGTATAAATACAGCTGTTCTGAAAGGGCCTCAGTGGTTTCATACTTTGACTGCAAAAGACTCAGAAGATTGTCAAAGGTTCAACTTGAAGAAGGTTAACAACCCTGAAGATACCGCCAGTTACAATGAAATAATTTAGATTAAAGTAAATACATCCCTTCTGACTAAACTCAGGCTATTTTCCAAATAAGTTCTGGTAGAATTTTAGGTTTCAGTGTTTTTTTAGTTCTGTGACATCTGGGAGCAATTGGTGGCACTTGGTTTATTTCGCACTGTCACGTGAACATTTGTATTCAAGTTCAAAGGGACTTGAATACAAATGCCTGCTACACTTTTCAGATTTGTAAGTGTGAAAAAGGTTAAAAACTATACATCATTTTATTCTCCTCACAGTTCTACTCTGTGTTGTGCAGGGTTATCACATAGAATCCTGACAAAATACAAGTTTGTTTTTGTAACATAATATTTTACAAGTTTCAGTTGTTACACATTTTTGCATGTATATTTACTTCAATACGCCGAAAAAATTTAAAGCACTAATTAACAGAGTTTACTTATGATCTTAAGCATTTAGTGCGGCCTTTTACCTCAATTATTTTCTCTCTCATAGCTTCTCTGCGATCATCTTTGAATTCTTTCAGCTCTATATTTTTATCGTATTGCTTCATTTGACTTGTGCTCTCCTGGGCTCCCTCTTCTTATCTCCTGCTCTCCCATTGCCTTTTCTCTCATATTTTCTTGCCTTTCATATGTCCTTTTTTTGCTTTTTAATGTATTTCCCTTCTTCCCATTTATGTGAGTGGTGTGTGTATTAAAAGCTACATTTTAAGGACCCATATGTGCCATATAATATAATTCACGCCCAACAAGCGATTCACACCGATTGATTAGTGTTTGCATATGTAGGATAACACTGTAGATACAGGCTTTTTAATGTAAAAACTGTCATTATTGGTTTGTTTCTGTGACTTGTAGGTTATAGAATTTATTTTATGCTGTATTCCTGAAACCAAAACACAACCTATTATTTGTATTTATATAAAATGTGCCTTCAATGTAGTTTTTCATGTTGTTTATGCTTACATAGGGAGTGAACTTTTCTGGAGCCTAATGCCTCAAACCAGCAAAATTCCAATTTCCCCACAAATCATAACATGGATAGCCTGCTCTCTTTTAAGTGCTTCTCTTGGGATCTGAGATGCTTACAGACCAAAAGAAGATGCATGCTATGTGTGTCTGTGACATGGTATTTCTGTCAAGAAAACATATTGCTTTAGGGGAGGAGGAGAAGATAAAGACAAAGATAGCGATGGAGCTATTATTGGAGCCGCTGATTTTCTTCTTGCAAATGCGAAACGGAGGAGGGGGAAAAAAACAAAACATTGCAAGAAATGCACATTCACACAAACATAACCCTCAACTCGGATTTGCTCCATCGCAGAGATTAAATGGCTTGTGGCCTAAAAAAAAGTGGAAAATAATATCATTCCAAATGAAAACCTAACCGTTGGACAGACAAGGAAATATAGATTAGTGATGGGCTGGTCAAATACAAAAATGAGTTTGCTTCATTTTATTGTCTTTAGAAAGGTTGGTGCAGATCCTCAGCCACCCAGGATAATGGATTGCTACATGTTATAAATAGAACTGCAGATGTTTTTTGACGTCTTCATCCTAAATCCAAAATACTTTTTCAATTTTAAAAATGAGTTGGTAGTATCATACTTTAAAGTTGTCAATAGTCAAACCTGAACTGGCCTCCTTGGGTCACTAATGGGGCTGTTGAAGCCAGATGAGACACTGGAGATGCCCTGCATTCATTTCAGTGTTTGGGTTGTCACTTGACCATCCAATCATTATCTCACAATGAACAAAGCAAGTTGTTTTGGCTGCATGTGTCAGTGTGTCAATTTCGGTAAGACGGCTTGGGGATACGAGTCAAAGCTTTTGAAAAATGAAATCTGAAGGCCTGTTTAGGGATATACGTCTCAAGAACATCTTGAGATGTATATAAACTGCTAAGTCTTGATCCAAAGACAGTTGGAAAATGATTGTGGTTCATGAAAGTCTGAGCAGTGTATAATAGTATGAACATTAGAAAAAAATGATTTATGCAATATTTAAATCCCTGAAGTAAAAACTCTCTGCCTTAACATAAATTTATTTGATCTTACTTTGATAGAGTAAAATTTCTGATTCCTACTTTGGCTGACTAGTTTTAATTCGAGAATTAAATAAAATACATAGTGACCTAAAAGAAGAAAAGTCCTTAAGGTTTCCTGAATCTAGCAGAAATGAAAGAATCACTAGATTGCTGCAAGTCAATGACTCAATGACTAACTGGAAATTGTGTTACAAATCATGCTGTTTGCTAGACTGATGGAACAAAAAAAAAAAAAAAAAAAAAAGTTTTCAGTTTTGATACATTTAATGACTACAAGGAAGAATTATTTGACCCACAGAACACATCACCGGTCACAGCCGATGAAAGGGAAGGCTGGTGATTTTCTTTCACCGGCTCATTGATTCCCGCAACACTATTTGAAATATTGAGGCATTTTTAAGGGGAAAAGCACAACTATCCCCATTTGACAGCTTTTGGAATATTACTTTGCATTCATGCTGTGAAGAGGTTCTTCCTCCAGGCCTTTTCATTTTGATAGCTACACTTTTATATTCTTTAATCTTTTTAAAAGAAAAACAGGTTGAAGCTGCAGGGCAGTTTGCCCCCGTCCCCAGTTTATTCCTCCATTTCACACCTATGCATTACCATTTCATCCCCTCCGACAATAATGTCTAACCTGTAAACAAACCATTTTGTACCCATTTGCTTAAACCATGTACGGTACTGGAGATAAATGGTCGTAAATTATTGTGTATATTGTTATTTACAGACCGTGTGAGCTTTGTGGTCCTCTCTATTTTCAGCTATTGTGTTTAAGATGCTTGTTTAGCTCACTTGACTCAGAAGACATAACACATAATGGGGAAAGTAACTATTTTTACAGATACAGTATATCTCACTTTTTGAAGTCATGTTACTGAATCTCTTCTGAAATTACTATAAGCTGTAAAGAAAACTTTCTTTGAATGGTCAACTGTCCCAGGGGGGTAAGAAACGTCCCCTTGACGAATTGATATGCTAAATATTAAGTCTTCCAATAAGCAATTTCATTTCTTGTTGGGTTTTTTTGGGAGGGGATGAATTAAACTGTAAATTTACAATTATTTGGTGAAGGTGAAAAATAACAAGTAAACCTGTAAGATATCATGGCTGCTTAAAAAAGACAAAAAATGTTTTTGTTTAGACAAAAAAACAATTCCATTAACCTGGTACACATATTTTTAAGGTAATCATTTAAATTGACCATAATTAGCAAATACAAAACTTTTATTATTATAATGTCAGTAGTGATTTTTCCTTTAATTGTTCAAAAGGGTATAAACATTTAACATTCCATTGCTTTAAGGAATTGTAATAAAAACTTTATTGTTTGATTGTTTTAATACAATGTTTAATTATTTTTTGAGAGACTCCTTCCTATTTCCAATCAGAAACAAATCTTACCCAAATTAAGCTTCTTTAGAGGAAATACAGATTTTATTAGAAGTTTTCTACAATATAGTGTTTGGTTTAGTTAAAATAGTCAGCGACAATTACAAAAACCAACTTTACTCTTCTGGGTGATAGATGACAATGCCGATGAAGTGTCTTCCATTCCTTTTTCCTATTACCTTTTGTTAGAAGCCATGACAAAAATATAGAAACTCGACTAGCATAACGCTGGGATTTTGATGATCTAATAATAAGTGTTAATGCCCAGATCTAGTCCTGTTGCCTTATCTCCGCATATTGTTGCATCTTTGAAGCAAAGATTAGAACAACTGAAGGTTCCTTCTCTGGCTAAGTTCAAATTCATATGTAGAAACCCAGTTTATCTTTAAAACCATGACTGGCTGACCAAAAAGATAATTTGTCCAAGAAAGTGCACTCCTTTGTGAAAATATTTCTGCATTGTGCATGATGCTGAGAGCAGAAGGCGAAACATAATGTTCCCTGACATGCAAAGGCTGAAACAAGAGATCTCAAAGATCATAAATTCTGTCTCAAATGTATTATGAATGGAGAAGCTCAGCACTTTGTGTCTTGATGGTGTCACTCTCGGTTCTCCAGTTTCATAGTCTCTTATGAAAGATTTATTGGGGCCAGTACACATCTTAGACTCCAAATACAATACAGGAACTTTTCTTTTAGTTCAGATCCATATGCATCGGAAGAGGCTGTTACAGAAAACATATGCCGAGGTTGTGCAGTTAAGACATACTTGAGAGAGGCTTTGTGATCTAATTAAGTAGCAGTGAGAAGCAGACATACTTCATATCTCTATATCTGTGCCAAGAAAAGCAGGCTTCAAAATATGCCCGTTCCCCCTTCTATGAATCATGCCAATGTTGTTATATAAGCAAAGACGAGCCTGGGAATATTTTTTCTGTTCAATATTTAATGCTTGTTCTAATTTATATTCAGTTCATACTCCGGCGCACACACACAAATCCAAGCCTTTTTTCCTCTACTTGTTTTTAGCATATTTTTTTAGCTACTCTTTTTCTGTGAAAGGCCGTTTTTAACGAGTCATTATGCCATTTATTTGGAAGCGTCTTATGGAGGCTGTGTTTGCAGCTGTGCTAGAGCCTGTGTATGGCAGTTACGAAAGTCACTTTAGTCTGACAGAGCACAGGCCTCAAAACTTGTCTTTTTACATAATTCAAGGGTTTTATACACATACACACACACACCAGCAAACCTAGCTTGGGGTTTAAGACTGAAATGGAGTGAAGGTTGTGTCTGCCAGGCACATCCCTTCTGGCGAGATGTGATTAGCTGAAGCTCTTTGTGTGAGTTTGAGAGTGTGAATGCAATTTCTGTTTGTTGCCATTTTTATTTGGACCGACATAACTTATCAATGTCTGACCACATTCATTGTAGTTCACAGGACTTTTTTTTTTACCATCTGCACATTTTTATAAATTTGTGTGTGTAGATACATGCAGTTTGCAGGCTTGTACATGCTTGTAACCTTTGTTCTGACACGCAGGTGCACAGCTTCTGCATTTATGTATTTGGGTGCACAGTTGGCCTTGATGGTCAGGGAGGTCTGGCAGTTCAGGCAGTTGTGCAGTCCAGAGGACTGACCTTCATAATCAGCTCTTGTCAACCCTTCTTCTTGGGGCTGCTTCCAAGCAGGACTCAACCCTTGGATCATCCAGTGTTGGTCCACAAACCACCACTTCCTTTTCCTTTTTAAGTGGACTGAAAGGTAATTGTAGTCTTTGAGAAAGGGCAGGTGAAAGTCATGAAGCTTGATTATGGTTACATGGTTCATTATTTTTACCATTCCTGCTAATTATGACAAATTACAAACAGTTATAACTCTAAAACCTCATTATGACAACTACTTAAAAAAATTCCAAAGATTTTGATGTTTTAAACTTAAAAGATATTTTTCTGTCCATGACACCAATTAGTTCTCCATAATTAGACATTTGCGGCCACCAAGTCCCAGTCCGTTTCTTGAAGGTAATAAAATTTATGAATTTGTGGCTTTAAAGTGGAGTAAGATAATGCACCACTATTCTATAGTATTGTGTACTCACCAATGCGACTCCATAAATCAGCTTGTAATGTAACTCAGTGCTGTTCTAGTTAACTGTATGCAGACAAAATTAGGATCAAATGTTGCTGCGAAACATCATAAAATGTGATAAACAGTGTTTCAGCTGCTTTTTGTCTAACTTTTTTTTTTCTCTGGAGTTTTCCTAAACTTGCACATCTCTATAAATTTGACAACAGCTGCCTTTTAGCAAAACGTAAACATAAAATTTCATACCCAAATCATCTGAAAATGCAATGGTAATAGATCATGTAATTCAACTTTTATGTACCTTACCCAAAAATCCAGATTCCTTTTTCAAGTTCACAGTCCATCATATAACTTTTGACTTCTGGAAGGATGTTAAAATTATAAGTCCTAGTAATGAAAATGAAACGGCTGAGTGATGAGGTTTCACAGAGCTGATGATGTGCCTCTTCTTTGAACAGCAGTTCAATGGGAACTTTAAAAAGTGTGACTGGACAATGACTGATTGGTGGATAAGATTGGTCATCGTTGGCACATGTCTGACACTAAGATGTCAGACACTAAGATCTGACATCTTAGTGTCGGATATCGTAGGTCACCTTTATGGGTCCAAAAACAGGGATTTTCTTTATCCTTATCGATTATTTTGTATGTTTTCTGATCTAGGGGAGGCTCATGATAAGGATGTTCAAGTTGTGGAGTTGCCCATTGTGGACAGTCTACACCCTCGGCCCCCCTACTTACCTCTGGCAATCCCGGAGGACCTGGCCCCTCGTCTGCAGCGTCTGCATGGCGACCCGTCTGTCTGGTGGGTGTCGCAGTTCGTCAAGTATCTTGTTCGCCCTCAGGCGTGGCTGGAAAAGGAGATCCAGCAGACCACCGCCAAGCTGGGCTTCAAACATCCCATCATCGGGTAAGGACACTTAGCTCTCTCTTTTTTATGTTTGCGGCCTTGCTTTAATTCAGTGGTTACAAAAGAGTCAGTTACTATGGTATTCCTCTACAGTAGAATTCCTTTACTATTAGAGAAAAGAAACTGAAATGTTACTCATTATAGGGTTTTGCTTTGTATTGCTGCACTGCCGGCATATACTCAGCTTATGCTCATGCAAATCAACTAGTTTAAAGAAATTTCATCACTCTGTACTCATCACTCAGAGGTTTTTATTTATCTTTTAAAAGCAGTTTGTTTGATCATTTCTTGTTTTTGCTGTCGCCCTCAGTGACCTCATATCAAATCAGCTCCTTCAGTTTAGCTAGGAACTTGCAGAATTAAATGCTAGAGGCAGTTTCAAATTAAATGAAATTGGACGAGACAAGGAAACTACACTTTTTATTAGATGCAGTGGCCTAGCATCTGTTCTTTTATCTTCAATGGCCTCTGTTAATTAAGGCGAACTGTTCGCTTCATTTCCTTCGCTGTCAACCAATGTTTCAAAAAGCCGGAGCATCACAGTGAATTTATCAATTTGTGCTATTATTAAGCATTATTCATCTAATCAAAGTAGTCTCGCTTTGTTTCAATGACCTCTATAATCCAGAAAATATTAAACACAAAAAGATCTATATCTGTGTATTTGTTGTTTATTTTGAAATGATCCCACACACGCAATTATGTTTTATCAAATACTCTTTTTTCATAGCTAAATATAGTTTCAGATACATGCAGCATGTGCTCTTTTGTACTAAATTCAGCCCACAGATAAGTCTGTTTATAGCAAGACACAACAAAAGAGTGGTATGCTTTCCTAACGTGTACTGTTTATAGAATAAAACTTTTATTTTTTTGTTAAAATTAATACTGAGTTTAAAACGCTGGGCATTAGTTTGAAAGATCTTCATTTCTTAATAAAAGCATAAAACACAAAAATAGTCCAAAAATATCAGACTATGGGAAGATATCTATTTTATTTTATTGTATTTCAAATTAGGTTAGAAGATTATTCTTTTTTGAAAGTTATTCGTTCATATAATATTTCATAGGAAATCCTATAATCTACACGTTATATTTTCATTTTAATTTAGTCTTTTTTTTAATCAAAAGGTTAGTAAAATATTATGTATAATATATAATAATCAAATTTAAAAAATCTCTCTTACCTATAAATTGGTTTTGCACAGTTTACATGCATTTCCATATTGCAAATTATGTTGACTAATCTAAGTCTTGATATCACTGTTATGAAACTACACGTATAAAGTCTAGATGAAAATTTCAGATAATACTACGTAGTAGGGTTTATTTTATATGCCTATTACTGCTCTGTTTGGACTGGGCTATCTGCAGGAGTTCACCACTGTTTTAAACTTACTTGGTCCAGTTCAGCAAGTGAGCTCTAACTCACTTGCCGTTCACAGTCCATCAAAAGTTATATGATGGACAGTGAACTTGAAGAGCACCCTATCAAATACTGAAGACCAATTTTGAGAGCAGCACTCTCTTAAACAGCTTGTACATTTTTTAGCTGTTTACTTGTTTACGTTTCAGCAAATCCCCATCAGGCGCTGCGGCAACCGGCTCTTATGTTCTGTCAGCTAGCGTTTTCTCCAGTCGTGATATTCTGATATTCTTCTTTAGCAGCATTTTAAATCTGAAATCAAAAAGACTTTGCAAATAATTCTTTGCAGTTTTTCTAGCACACATTGAAGCTTGTTGCAGATGGCACGGGATTTACCTTAAGAAGGCAATAAGCATGGTGACTGGTTAACTGTCAGACACTGGGAAGTCTTTCAAATGACTTTCAGGTCCTTTCAGGTAGTTGTAAGTCTCTGCAGAATCCCATAAGACTAACTCTGTTTGTTTGAGGAAGATGTTTAAAACAAATGCTTAGACTTAGTGTATGATGTTTTTTTAAAGGTTTACCCATGTCTTATCTTAACTGTCTTGTTTTACTTTCATGTTGCTGCTTTATGTCTTCATCTGTGCCCTTAGATGAAGTCATAAAGGGGGTTTGGTCTCCCATCCTCTCCGACCAAACCCTGGCCCTCAGATCTCCTCATTTATGATCGTTCTTCTGTCTTCAGTTGTTCACTCTGCTTCAGGGTTGTTCAAATATTTTCCACAGTCTCTCTTATGTACCCCAGGCATCATGCTGTACCTATATTCCTCCAACTCTCGCAGTTTTCCACGTTTCTATCACTGCGCTTTGTGCTTTCCTTTGTACAACTCCCAACACACGACACATAGCCCTCCCTTTTTTCTATCCATGTCACCCGGAGAGGGGTTATTAAAATCATTTTGGTGTAGAATAAAGCTTTTATCTCTCGTTATTTGGCTTTCAGTAGTGCCACTTCGCACTGACGTCAAGCTGCAGGAAAAAGCCTGTGTGCATCTAAAAACAATGTGGAGGATGTAAAGGTTGAACTGAAAGTAAACCACAGAACTAATTTCGGGTATGAACAGTACCCTTGAATTTTGTGATACTGGAATAAGAGTATCCCCCTAGTATGTTATACTTGTTTTGGTTGCTCTGTATTTTATTTATTTTTTTTGTCTTTTGTAATTTCTAAGTATTGTTTGATTTTTATTTTTGAATGTATTCCAAAAATTTCAATAAAAATAAAGTTATAAAAAAAAAAAAGAAAGAAAGTAAACCACAGAAGTAGTGCGAAGACCTGGCAACAGGAGGGCAGGCTTGGTTTGATGGAGAGGGTGTCGAGAGATGTAGGATGACATTTTGCCCCCAAAGTCTTTCGGCGGACTCACACAAGTCCCAAACATCGCCATCACTCTCTCTGGGCCGCTCCCTTCAGACCCGTTCTGCAGCCATAAACTAGGAGCAGCCGTCAGCACAGATCCAACTCGCAACAATTTAGTGCAGTGTAATATTAGCCAGAATACCCAGAGAGAAAGTGCTGTTTCAGTCAAAAACACGCTTGCATCCTCCCTGTGTGCAGTATGGTTACCAGCAGGTCAGATTTCTCTGTGTGCTCATCAGTTTGGTGTGTTCAGTATGATTGGAGCTGCAAATTTAAATAAAAATAACTCGCCTTCTGAGTTTACTTGTTTGAATCCATTATTTAGATTTTAATTTTGTATGCTGGTGTAAAAAGAGAGCAAAAGAAGCTTCTATGTCTGAATATTTAACTCGCATAAAACATCATGTTGTCTGCCTCTAGACTGGAACACAGGCAGTCGGAAATAATATGGCCCCTATATTTGTTTGAGGTTCTGGTTCCAGTTAGTAATTGTTTCAATCTTGTTTGTTTTTTTGAAGCTATGCATAATCCTCCACTTATGACCACCTAATTGTCTAATCATGATGTACTCAGATTTTTTCCATTCATTAATCTATCCACAAACCTTTTTCAAAAAACCTAATCATTTAAATTACTTTCTGTTGTAATGAAGTGAAGCCTCTGCATTCAATTCATTTAAATACTATCATCTTCACAATTAAATCAGATTAAAACAGGATAAGGGTAAGTAAGATTTATTTGGTCAGCTGTACAGAATTTGTACTTCCGCTTGCAGGGACTGAGGAGGTCCATCAAACATGGGTCCAGAAGTTTTCATATTCAGTATATTTGTTTAAAAGAACATATGAGACAAACATTTCTTACTTCATAGAGTTCATTTAGTAGCTTAAAAAAACTCACGATGGCTTTGTCTTTTCAGACGGCCCATTAGGTGTTGATGTTCATGATTCATCGCACCTTTATTATGGGGTGTGAAATAAGCAAAGCATACAAACCCACCTTCTAGTCTGGTGTACCTGGCTCATTTGTTAGTGAAGCAGACTTTTTATTTCCCATGTTTATTCCTAATACAGCTCATACAGAACCAGCCTGGCTGGAGCCGAACACAACTGGAGGCAGTCCTCCTTAATGAACAAATTACTTATTAAAAGCCATTATGACTGCAGCTTGCCCCCTCTCCTCATATACATTGGTAGAGCAATTGCAAATTGTTAAAGAAATTCTTAAGAAATATATACGAAATATGTTGTCGAATAATTTTGATTTTAATAGATAAGGGCAGACGTCATAGATTATGTGATTAGTTGATGGTGGCTGGCTGCTACGGCTCATAAAAGGTTCTGGACTTGTTCTGCTAACAACTAGATGCAGCAGAAGCTGATAATAAGATACTTCTCTCAACTGTGTGCATGTAAAGAAAAAAACAAAAACCAAAGAAGCATGCTTTTAGCTATATTTTCTCTGCATGACAGCCATAATAAATATAAACTTAAGGTTGGTAAGGTAACTCCAACTTTCCAAGTCAGAAGTCTGATTTGCAATAAAACAAGAAGAGCAATTTCAGCATTTCCCCTTCCCCTACAGATATCGTTTCCACAAAACTGTTAATATTTTGACTTTGATGACGAAACAGAATTGTGTTTTTTTTTCTAAACATTTTGACTTTATTCGTGAAATAAACACACACAAATAACAATTTCACAAAAACTGTGAGCTCAACTTCCTCGGGGGAACAGATTAAATAAAAATCTCAAAAACATGAGTGGAACAAACATGACAAAATCAGGTGCATCACTGCAGGCTTGATGGCTCCCTGTCCTGGCATATTCTGAATCATGTTTTCCCTCCGTTCAAGTCGCCATATGCCAGTTCAATTGAAAGCAGTGGGGGATTTGAATTGACACGAGCCGTTTCAATCTGAGAATATGCGTTGGAAGTGCTACAATTGTGCAATCATTGCTGCTCCTCTTTTGACTCCTTGCAACCTTGACAGCTTATTAAAACACTTTACTTTGGCTGCTCTTTTAATTCCCCATTATCTATAATTTTACGCAATGAGGAAGCGTCTTAATAACAGCTCTGGCATGTTTTGATGTCAAGGCACGTGTTGCATAAGCAATGAGTTTATTGCTCGTGTGTATGTAATTATGAGCTGTTTTTCTAAAGACGGGAACTCTAATGGAGGCTGCGGTTTGGAAAGCCAAGTTTCCCTGAGTTTCTGTTGTCCCCTCGGCTGGCTTCTGATCGACAGCCAGAGCCCCGAGGTCAGTCTCCAACAAATAATTTATTCAGTCTATGTGCTATTGTCACAGTCTGCCAGAATCAGCACTTGCTGTGCCTTGTGTGGGCGTATTTGATGCCATTAATGTATGCTTTTACGCCCACCGTGAGCATCGCCCTGCCTTGCCAATACTGTATGAATAGTCGGGACTGAATTGAATCACTGTAGTGGCGGAGTGGGAGAGTGCCGTTAGGTTCGAAAGAGAAACCGGAGGGGGAGTGGAGTAGCAGAAAGCTGCGCGGTGCGTCACTACGGCCTCTGTTGCTCTGACAGACGGAGAACAGGGCTGAAAAAAAAGAGGTTTCACAGGAACAAAGAAATGCAGACATGAAAGAAAGAGGTGAGCAGGAGGGAGGGCTCCTCACAAAGCCTGATGTCAGGACCTCTGTCCGATCCCAGACAGAAGACCAAATGAAACACTCCAACATCCGTGTCACCCACTCAACCTTCTGTTCTCACCTCCATTCTCTGGCTTGTGTTTGCCACGTAAATAAATCAGAGCATCCTTGAACAGGCACTGATTGATCTCCTGCCAGAAGCAGAAATTAGGTATAGCTTGTTTATTCTTTTTCCTTGAACCTTTGAGGCACTTTTTTGTGCCTTTGCCTGAGTTTTTTTTTATTTTTATAAAGGTAGTGGATGCAGCACAGCGGTTAAAAGAAGTCGTTGCAATCCGTAAATCAGTTGAAAGATACTGAACAGATAAAAGACAACAATTTTTTGTCCCTCTGAGGATTTCCTCACCCAAGATGTTCCAATGGATCCTTGACCCAGTGGATGGGTTTTGCAGTTCCCAGAGGGGAAATGTGCAAGTGTTTGCTTGCTGGAAACCTATTGAACACCATTATCATTGTCTTCAGTAAAGAATTTTTCACTTTGCCATAGCGTAACAGTCATTATACCGCTTGGTTCCTAGAGATGAGTAGGTATCACCACAAGGGGGCGCCTATTCCCTTTTTTCTTTGTAGTACTATTGTACAGAGTGAGAACTCGTCTTCCACGTCGTTGTAGAGAGAAACATCGTGATGATGAGGTGCAGAACGGTAAACTATTCTTACTTTTCTCGTGTATGAGAATATAATGTTAGTACCGTGGAGATCTGGCTTTACATGGACGAAGTGAAATAAAGTGAACGTGTGGAATACTTCAACAGTGCGTCCTGCTGTTTTGGGTTAGAGTGGCTAACCACCATTGCTTTCTCCTTCTCCAACCTCTCACCCCACCGTCACAATAGGCCAAGAGGCTGCTGGCCAAAAATGTAGACCATGCTTTAAAGAGAAAAACCTTTGCAGCTGGTTGCATGTAAAAGATGACTGGCTTCTGGAGAAACTGTTTTTGGCCAGAGAAGATAAAGATTGAACTATTTGGCCCCAATGACAAGAATGTTTATTGTGTCAAGAAAGTATTCCCTTCCAGGTCTGGAAAAGTTTGGAAAATGTTGGAGATTCCAGACTTTCTTCCACCCAGGTCTTATAACTTCTGAAAATCAAAATTTCTACGAACATTTTGAGTTTTATATTCGTTATTGGTAAATCCACAACACAACTGTAGATAAATATTTCATCCATCACTATTTTGTTTCTTGAGTCACTGACTGGAAACCCAAAGCTAAAAGCACACTGAGGAATCAAGTAAGGGCCATTTTAGTGCTCTTTATTTATTCAGCTGAATCTTTCATTTTAAAACTAGGTCTGGCTTAGATGCCAGCAAAGAAAACATTAAGACTCCACTTTTTGCAGAAAAAGTATCATAGATCACAAACTATAAAATAAACAGTATTCAATACTATTACTTTAAACTACTAAACTTTAAGCAATGTCAGGGAAAATCTAAATCGGTCTTAAATGTCCAAAACATTTGAAAATCTGCCAGCAAAATCTGGTCTGAAAAAGTTAAAAAAAAAAAATGTTGAAATGGAAAATGTGTCAGAACCCTAAGATACGAGGAGCCTTTAAAACCAAAGCTGTTAAGCATGGCGCTTACTGCGTCACGTAGTGGAGCTGTTTCCCTGCTGCATTTCACAAAGTGGTTTTTAATTAGGAAGGACAACTACCTCCAAATCTCCATCTCCACTTTCAAACAATCTTCTTGCCAGACTAATCCAGGACATTGTTGGATGGTCAAACTGGAAAATGATGCCAAGAAAATCACAACTTGTTTCAAAATTAAGAGAACAGGCCCCAATTAGCACCAATTAGCTACTAGAATGTCTTTCACATTCACTCTACTGGTTGGTAAAATATTTTTTTGCATCACTCTCTGGATGTCTGGACAAATACTTGGTTCATGGAAAGGTTGGGCAGCTCATATAGGGAAAATGTAAAAATGCTCGCTCGATTTTCCGACTTAAATGGGAGATCGCTCAGATTTGGAAATTTCATTTGCTCCCTGAATCTAAATGTCACAATGCAGATTTAGTGGCAGCTGGTTTCGTCATTGAATAATTCAGGATAGAAAGAAATTTTGTTTCATCCTCCATCAGTTTAAGGGTTGCTTCTGTGCCAGAGAGGGAGTTCTTGTCTTTTTATATTTTCAAGCTGTGCTCTTATCCTCACATGTAAATTCTGCGACCATGAGTTCTCTGTTTTTCTCCTTCTTCCCTGGAAGCAATGAACAGGATGCTAAAAAGAATGACAACTGGGCTCATTATTTCTTTTCTTTCCTTTGTCTTTGAATCTCCCTATGATTTCTACTATAATTCCCTGTTTGCCACAGTTTCCTCATAGCTTTGTTTTTCTCCTATAGCTCTCCTACTGCAACAATAAAATCATTTATAAAGTGGGTAATTTCAGTGGCTTTTTATTTTATTAAAACAGCTGGAGAATTTTTTTAAAAGATTCCAGGAAAGGAAGCTTAAAGCATTAATGTTATGGTGCCTTAGTCCTTTTGGTGACACTTTATTTGACGGGTTGTGAATAAGACTGTCATGACACCGTCATAAACATGACATAACAACCTGTCATGAACATGAGTAAGTCTTCATTAAAATTTATGACTGTTGTCATAAAGTGTCATTCGGTAAATAATGAAACTTTTAATACAAAGTTGACATCATTCAAAATGTCTTCATTATGACAACTTGACATTAACCAAGAAATCATGATCTGACATAAACTTGTTATAAAAGTATTATTATTAGTATTTGTTTATTTTAGTTGTTAATGAAATCATTAATTATTTTTTCCATTCAGCAAATAATGTGACTGCTGTCACACAAAGCTTCCATCACCTTGACTAATTTTTTCACAAAAAAAATTCTTGCAAGCAAAATCTTTTACCACGTCTCACTTTTTGTATTAAAAATTAAAATAGATTTATGCCTAAAAATAATTCCACCAAAACATTACTCTTTATAGCGTGAGGACTTCTTTGTATTGTACCACAATAAGTATTTGTGTTGAACAACTAAACTGTAATTATCACAATGGACTAGGACAAAAGAAACAATACAGGTTTTTGTAGACAGGCAGTATAAAACTAAATTTTTCAAAAGTTTTAATTCTGCTTCAGGAATCAGCACATTGTATTAAATAAAAGGAGAAATCGATGACGAAAATGAATTATTTGATTGTATTTTGGCATGAAAAGCAGACTGCTGTTTTTGCGCTTAAGTTGGAATCCGAAGTGGAAGTGCAGTTCTGATGAACTGGCAAGATCAGTACTTACTAAATTTAAAATATTAATTCACATGTTTGACTTTTTGTTTTTCTTTTGAAAAAACATCAACGTATCAGTGGCTTCATCAAAATTATCTGTTACCTGCAGTGCTCGTCTATATAGTCATGTGTGTTTTTGATTTTTCAGGGTCCATGTTAGGAGGACGGATAAGGTGGGCACAGAGGCAGCCTTCCATCCAATAGAGGAGTACATGAAGCACGTGGAGGAACAATTCCAGCTTCTAGCCAGACGCGTCAATCTTGACAAGAAGCGGGTTTATTTGGCCACAGATGATCCCTCCCTGCTGCAGGAAGCTAAGACAAAGTGAGTGTTTGTGATTTTGTAATCACAGCTAAAGTGCAGTGAAAAAGTATTCTCCCTTACATATCTGTTTATTTATTTTGCTTTTTTTTTGTCACATTTAAATGATCAAAGATAGGTTGGATGAATATAAAAATTTGTTTTTTGATGATGATCGCTGTTTATTATAGAAAAAAACTACCCACACCACTGAGTGAAAATATGATTGCCCCACTTGTTTAATTATGGGGGGCTTAAGTGACTAAGTTTCAAGTGTTTTCAGTAAAATAGCAACACCCATTCCCGTTCAATCAAGAAATCACTTAAATACAACCTGTCTGATGACATGAAGTAGGCTAAACCATCTTAAAAAGCACTCATCATCTTCATTTGTTTGTTTCTTTCCTCAGGTATCCGGACTACGAGTTCATCAGCGATAACTCCATCTCGTGGTCAGCGGGCCTTCACAACCGTTACACCGAGAACTCACTGAGAGGCGTCATTCTGGACATCCACTTCCTGTCTCAGACGGACTTCCTGGTCTGCACGTTCTCCTCACAGGTTTGCTCACAGCAGTTGACTCTTGGCTTGAAAAATAACCGTGCATGCTATTATATAGCATTTCTTACTGGAGTTTATTAAAAATTTAACTGAAAGTTGTGTAATATGGAAAACAAGAAATTTGGTTGAGAGGTAGCAATTTCTTTGCAACTTTAGAGAACAAATTGCCCAGAACTGTATTATTTTGAAAATCATATGCATTAATTTTTACACTAAAAAATTTATCTGATGTGCATTTCGTTTTCCGATACCTTCTGCTGACAGAAAATATTTTACAGCTGTAAAAAAATAGCAACAGCTGATATTTTCTACTTTGTCACAAGCCAAACTGGAGCGACTTCATTAAAGACACTCGTGATTGTCAACAACCCCATTGTCCTATTTTCCCTCACGTTTCAAAGCGCAGAAACAATTACCCCATTTACTACAGCTTTGATGTCGCATCACTCCTTTGATTATTTTGGCTTCCAAAGTCGTGTTTATTGCAAATTTTTATGTGAAGTGCAAAGGCCTTATTCCAATCCTAAAAATAAAGTGAGAGCTCCTTGATGCCAGCGTATAATCCTGGTTTATAAACCTACATCAAAGATCTCACAGAGTAAGGTGCTTAGCTCATTTTATGTTATCCCTCTATTCTATAGAAAGAAATGGAGACTCCACGTCGCCGTGGCTGCACTATACAGTGCTTTGCTCAAGTATTCATACCACTTGACATTTTTCACCCTTTGTCATATTACAACCACAACAGCAGTTCCCAGAAATTATTGAGATTAGCTAAAATTTAGAAGTCACATGTGGGGTTCAGTCCTGGGGGATTTCTGTTTAATATTTACATGCTCCTTTAGGACAAATAAGATAAGTTACCATAACTACGCAGATGATACACAGCTCTCCATTACGATGTCACCAGATGACTATGAACCCATCCAAGCAACGAACAAAGGCGTGCAGCAAATCAATGTATGGATGTGCCATAACATTTTTGTTAGCTGAAAAGAAACAAAACTGAAGTTATTCTCTAGAGTTAGCACACAGATTCAGTTATTACAGCTAGAAACTACTGATTAAGCCCAAAATCTGGGTGTAGTGATGGACTCAGATCTGAACCTTCAGAAACATATAAACTTAATTACAAAGTCAGCCTTTTATCACCTGAAGAACATTTCTGGAACACTTCCCATTCGTTTATCTTCATGCGGAATGATTACTGCAACTATGTCTTCACATGTTGCTTGTTTCATAATTTATTATTGTGTTATGTTTGATTCATGTAAGTCACTTTGAGCTGCTTTGTTGCTGAAATCTGCTATTCAAACAAACTTGACTCAATTTACCTTTGGTTATATTTAAATAACTGACCCAGCTAACAGAGTAAAGGGGGTTGAATAAAAGCCCATAAGGCACTTTCAAACACCATTTGTCATTTTCCATCTTGTTAAAAAATGTAATATATTTTTGTCAATTACATACAATCTCAACAAAACTTATCAAATCAATCAATCAAATTTGATTTATATAGCACATTTCAGCAACAAGGCATTTTAAAGTGCTTTACATCATAAACACAAAAACACAAAGTCATGCAACATAGAATCAACAATCAAAACATCACATTAAGTAAAGTGCCATTGTTAATGATTACGTTTCAAATACAACTCTAAACCGGTGGGTTTTTAGTCGAGATTTAAAGGAAGTCAGTGTTTCAGCTGTTTTACAGTTTTCTGGAAGTTTGTTCCAGATTTGTGGTGCATAGAAGCTGAATGCCGCTTCTCCTCATTTGGTTCTGGTTCCGGGGATGACCAGAACCAGAAGACCTGAGGAGTTTGGAAGTTTGATACAACAACAGCAGATTTTTAATGCGTTGTGGTGCTAAGCCGTTCAGTATTAATTTATTAAAGCTTGTTGTTGTATTGTGACAGAATGTGGAAAAGTTTAAAAAGTATGAATTATTTTGCAGGGCACTATTTCACTAATTTTTAAAGCACCTTTTTAGACTGTAAAAATAATCCTTGCTTGTGTTTTTTTGTCAGGTTTGCCGTGTAGCCTATGAGATCATGCAGACACTCCATCCGGACGCCTCCTCTTATTTCTACTCCCTAGATGACATCTACTATTTCGGAGGTCAGAACGCCCACAATCAGATCGCCATCTACCCGCACCAGCCACGCAACAGCGAGGACATTCCCCTGGAGCCTGGTGACGTGATCGGCGTGGCCGGCAACCACTGGGACGGATACTCCAAAGGCATCAACCGCAAGCTGGGACGCACAGGCCTCTACCCCTCCTACAAGGTCAAGGAGAAAATTGAGACGGTGAAGTACCCACTGTACCCCGAGGCAGACAAACTGCTCAACTCTCAAAACAAGTAAAAAAAGAAGACAGTAGGGAAAAAAAAGAAGAGTATGGAGAAACATGTAGTCTCCGGTTCCAGGGAAGGAGGCTGCCTTTTTTTGTACAGAAGAAAGAGGCGTACACGCTGCGCTAAGCTGAGAAGAAAAGAAAAAGCCTGCACCCAGGGGTGATAGGAACAAAATGCACTCTGTGTGTGTGTGTGCGAGTGTGTGTATCTGCGAAGGCGTGTATGAGTGCGTGCACTTTTGTAAATGCCTGTGCATACGTCAGGTCACGGAAGACTTGCACCCTACCACTGCTCCCTCTCCCCAGCGCCCCCACCTGACGTTTTGACGTCGGGTTTGTAGAGATACGTAGACGTGAACATTGATTTTTAAAACAAATCAAGAAAAAAAGAAATAAAAAACAATTAAGATCTCCACGCAAGCGGGCTGAGCTGTCCGTCCTGAAATGACACTGGGACTACTGTAAGCCTGGCACGCCCCAGTACGAGCTTCGAATCAATGACTGAAGAAACAAACAAAAAAATCTAATTATGTGTTTTGATTTTTATTTAATTCTTTCCAGTGGTTTTGATTCTAATCTTGCCTTGTTTTTCCTCATGTACTTTTCTTTGTTTTTTGTTTACTGAATGTACTGTGTCCTCTTCTTGCCATGCTTCTCGTCATCTCACCGTGCTTCCTCCATTTCATGTCATCACGTGCAATTAATTTCACTGAAACCATGTTGTGCTTTTATCGAGTGTTTTTAACAGTCTTAATTTTGTGCGCCTGGGGCTTGTGCATTGTATACTGTACAGTGTGTGTGCTCGTGTGTGTGGGCGTGTGCGCGTGTGTGTGTGTGTGTGAAAGAGAGAGTGAAAAGCAGAGAAGGATGTGTGTGATCATGTGTGCCTGTGTGTGAGGTTTAAGTCTAAGGGGCCATGTCATAACCATGTGCCTGGTTATTCTTTTTTGTATATCTGAGTGAACAGTGTTCGGGCGGCGGCAGTGGGGACTCTGATCGGCCCTTAGCACTTAGATCAAACCACGAACACCTGTCACTCCACTGCTAGCGATAACAAACAATGATTAGGTTGTATGAAGAGTGATAAACTCATGGTGCACCGATACACGAGCCGTCCCGAGGCTCACCAAAAAGAAGCTCTCCAATGATGATTAGGTCCTTTTTAGGCATTTTTTCTGCCTCCACCATTGTCGTTTGTTTTCCTTTTTTTATTTTGCTGTTTTAAGATTTGAAATAAATATATGTTGTTGTTTTTTTAAAGTGCTATGTCATATCAAACCTCCCCACCATGAAGGCTTTTTTCATAACTTATGTTCTTGGGCATTGTCTTTGATAACCACAAATCAAATAAACTTGAGAAACACATTTTTCCCGCTGGTCTGATATGTTTTTCCCTATGCAATCCATCTTGCCCAGTGATGGACTGGTGACCTGTCCTGTGCCTCTTGACTACTGAAAGGATTAAGCAGGTGCAGAAATAGATTGATGGATTGGTTAGAACTATACATTTATCAATTCTTTCCCACTTGTGTAGGGGCTACTGCTATAAATGTAACTTCCAGCATGACTTGTTGATCTATAGACATTCCATTCATCTAAATTGGGTAAATTGGTTTGTAAATAGGAAGGATCTTGTCTCCTCATAGCTCTGAAGGGTTAAGACTAAAAATGTAAAATGACACCTGGATCTGATTGGCAACCAGTGTAGCAACTTTAAAATAGAAGTTATACAAGTTCATCTTTTTGAGCGAGCCAGTATTCTTGGAGCAGAGTTTTTGACAACTTGAAGACAAGCAAGATCCTTCTTGTAGGAACAAGTAAACATGTCATTCAAGTTCACTTGTTGACACTCTTGATATACTGTAAGTTTTGAGATGTTTTTACAATGTATTTTAAATTATGGTTTAGAGAAAAAGCTTAATCAAATATAAATGTTTTGAGTCTGAGTCACTCAGTTGCTGTTTATTGTCATACATGCCACTGTCCGGTATCAAAATCTGGCTTTATCTGTAAGTAGATTATTCAACCACTACTTAATGTTTGGTAAGCGGTTAAACAAAGAGGACAGTTTGTGAACCTCGTGTGGCTTAAATGAGCAGCATAGCTGAATATCACAGGATAAGCATCATCACTAATTCGCTCAGTTATATGGCAAAAACAAGGAACAGCCCCAGTCCAATCAGGGAACCTGGAGGCTGTATCCTGATACCAGCCTCTTTCCCTCTACTTCTTAAGATTGCCTCAGGCATGCAAGTGAGTAATAAGTATTTAAGTGAGGAAGAGAAACTCACTAATGGTGGTGGAAAAGTTTTCCTATAACTGCCCTAAATTACAACTCTTTCAATAGGAGACAGGCATTGGTCAAGCCAAGCAGAGCTGCCAGAGTGAGTGAGTGACGCAAATTAAGAGCTGCACCTTTTTGGCAGAGCTCTTACTCCACTACAACAGAAGAGAGAGGCATTACTGCAAATAGGGCTCCACTCTGCCAGACCATCTGATTCTCTATCCTAATATCGCTCATGGCGATACTTGAACTCTTTTGCTTGAGGCAGAGCAATCCAGTTGTAAACCATGACAACAGACTTGGAGGAACTGACTCACATCCTAGCCACTTCGCACTTGCCTACAAATTGGTCTAGTGTGCACTGAAAGCCATGACTTGAATAGGCAATCCTATTCAAGTCATGGCTTTCAGTGCACACTAGACCAACTAGGGAATCCAGGTGGTAATCTCCTCGATTAGAAATTCAGCAATCTGTTGGAGTCTCTTCTTCAACACCCCAGAATAAACTTTCTCAGGGAAGAATAGTGTGGTCAACCAATTATTGGAACACATTCTTTCTTTGTTAAATACTAGGACCACAACCCCCAGTCTGCAACTCCACAGATGTCATCTGAGATCTCCTTACAACACAGAAGAGGCATGTCAGGCACAGTCCAGCAATGTCCAGACCGTTCAGTGTCTCTGGGTCAGTCTCATACACAGGAGGAACATGAAATTGTGGAGCTTTTAAGCTACGTCAGTGACCTCGGCTATTGCGATACACTTACCTTTCTCCGTCCTCAATCTGTTCCACAGAGAACATTTTTACTGGATTGAGGAGTAATTGGCTTCTACCCATCTGTAGAATCAGCTATTTATATTTGGAGACTCTCTCAAAGGTGTCCATCAATTTTTGAAGAGCAAAAGTTGAAGTTAATCGTTTGATATTTTCATCCAAAAAAAGAGTTCACTGGCATCGAAAACATCTGTCATTTAAGGATCAAAGAATTAGGCTTTAGCTGTTAACTTCAAATACTATCACTAGTTTGTCTTATAAATCATGCAGTTAAGAAAGTGAACTCAGTCTTCCATCATCTCAAAGCCAGGGCTCCTAAAGATGTCATTGATTTGCATTTCAAACTGAGTGCCTTTAATAGAGACATTTCATTCCTTAATTTAAATATAGCATGTGACAGCTACATGACATTTCTGCGTTACACTCTGAAACATTTCTCTCCATGGAGACTCAATGTAGACCCATCAATAAAGTACCAGGAAGACTTCTTGCTCTCGCTTATTATCCCATTTCCTACTTCCTGCACGTCTCGATCGTTTGTGATCTTGTTCAGTGTGTCTTATTTATGGGCTGTCTTGTTATTTTGTTACTCTTGAGGGCTTTGTGGGGAGTTTCATTACAGATCCCTCTTTAATTTCGACTGATCTGCATGCTTCATTGGATGCCCATAAGGAAAGTCACAGAGCCGGCAGAGAAGATTAGCTTTTTAGTGTAAGCAAGGAAGAATAATAGTTGGGTTTTTTTTGTGTGTTTCTCTCTTTTTTTTTTTGTTCCCACTTAGCTTTGACGAACAATATGCGACCAATTTAGCCCACGTTGACAAAGTGTTCACAATGCACATGCTGCAACGAACATATCTTTTCACTGGAAAAGCATCCCTTGCGGGCTTTATAAATGCACCCAGTAACTGGAGGGCACTTTAATTAAAATACACTCGTCGCTGTCACAGCGGCCTGTTACAGTCATTTAAGAGAGACGTTAGTTCAGTTAATTATTCTGTTAATTGGCCAGCGCTTCTGATAGATAACACTCAGGTTTTCAACAGGCAGATTTCTTTCTTTGTGTTTCTAGTCTAATTAAAGTGTTGCTTATTAAGAGCACAGAGGCTATTTGTGAGCCTCCCACACCGAGTCGTGGCTTCAGAGGGGGACCTTTCCTTACATACACGTGTCATAATGTTCAACTTTTCCACCTTTTCAATTGTTTGTCTTAAATCAATAATTGTTACAGATGCCCAGAAATGACAGCTGCTTTAGACTTTGCTCACCAGGAAGCACTGATGGGGCTTTAAATGTAGTTTATTTCCTCTAAAGTATTTTTTTGCCCAATTCTAATAGGTTCTGTACAACATCTGCAGAGAATACACTTTAGTGGCAAGAACTGGTTTCAGTATGTGCCATTAAAAGTTGTTGTAATGTCATGTTTGAAGTCAATGCAACTTATACTGTAGTTCCTCTTCTAAAGTCACTTGTTACAATGATTTTTTTTCTACCACTTACAGTTAAGTTAAAGAATAAAATTGCAAGTTGAGAACATGTTAGAGCAAAAGTTGTAAAGTTACATTTAAGTGCCTAACTGAAGGTTTTCTTCATTTTTTTTTACACTATGCAGTAGTGTAGAGGAATTTTCGCTTTAAGAGTTTGTCTGAACTTCAATACATGAATTTAACCAATTAACCACAACTGAGTTTAGTATTCTGATTACTACCAGTCCTGTCGAATGAAGAATCCCTCAAATAGAAAAGCCCAAAGTAGGTTAAATGATCTCAGAAAGCGTTACCTCATGCCCCAATCTAAGGAAATGCAAAAACAGATGGGGAAACAAAATCTATGATGTCTATCAGTCTTGAAAGCCTTTGGGAACTCCAGCATATCACATTAAAAGTCATTATCCACAAATTGGGGAAACTTGGAATAGTGGTGAACTTTCACAGGAGGGGACGGCCTACCATAATCATCCCAAGCCAAGAGTGTGGCAATGACTCATAAGAGAAACAGAACAACATCTAAAGGATTACAGCCCTATTCAATAATAAGAATTTGGGGGGGAATGTCATCCAACACAACACAAAGGTCTGTCTCACATTTTAAACCTTTTTGGAGGTAGTGTTTTCAGTTACATTGGGCCATCAGTGTGTAATCTTAAGCTCAAATGTGCTTAGGTTATACCACAAGTTTACTTCCAATAGTTCAAAACAAATATTTGAGATGCTTTGGCATGGCTAGTGTATTTCAGATTGAGTCATAGCATTTTTGTCAATTTAATTTTATGCCCTTTTACTCTAATTTGAAATATGCACAAGTGACATTTATATGCCAAATGCTGTCATTAATTTTATTCAGTACTATAAGCTATAAGTGCCTTTAAAACAAGGCAATTGGAGTCTTTAAGTTTCATTTCTCATTCAAAAGGCTTCCTCAGTTCTAATGATGGGTTTTCCAGGTTTTTATTATTCTAGTAATCAACACATGCTTTGCTTTTGACACAAGTCACCCATCCTGTGAAACGTTTGGGCTGTTGTCACTTACAAGATGCTTCCTAACGAGCTCTGAAGTGTCTTAGTCACGTGTTTCAAGGTGCAAATGGTTTTGAAACCACCTGGGCATGAGAGTTAAAGCTGTACTGTCTGTGTTTGGAGGGCGAAACTTCAAGATGTTGTCCCCCTTTAAGCTAATATTTCTTGATTTGAGTTCTGGCTTACACATGAGCATAGTTGCACCAATTCTTTAAATTACTGGTTTTGATTTCATCTCTTCCTATTTTTATTCCCTGGGTGTAAACAAACTATTGTGTAGCCATTCCTAAGCCAGAATTAAAGGTCCACTAATGTGCAAAATTTCACTTTTTGCATCTCCTGCTTCCAGAAAAAGTCCAAGGGCAAAAAGAAAGATACCCAGGTCATTTTTGGGAATAGGTAAATGTTCTGCTGATGTCTGAAACACAGCCTGTTTAAAGACCGGTAAATTGTTGGCGTCACAATTTGTTACCAAGCAACCTCAAACCAAGCCCCTCACCTGGCAACCCAAGAAGAGCACCGCCCACTTCATTCAAAACGTGAAGGAAAATGTTTTGTTATGGGTTGCAATACATAACTTGTGCCATGTATTTTCTCCCAGTCACAAAGAACAGAGTTGCGCGGCTTAATTTCGTTTTTGCTGGCTATGTCCCTGCGATGTTGCCAAAGAAGTTTGCGCTAATCAGTTTTGGAAGGAGTCCTCTGAAAACTACCAACAGAAAACGGCGAGATTTACCAAAAATACGTGGACCAAAGGAAGGTTCTGTTCCTACTGTTCATCAGAAATCAGCAGATGACAGCGATGTAAGTAGGCTACATAATAAAGTTATGTGTTTTGTGTTGTTGTTTGGCTGGAACATGGCAGTTAGCATAAGCTAACGCGGTGCTAAGTGAGGCCTCCTGTGTCACACTCACCGTAAGTTACCCGTTTACTGTCGGAATTGTTGTAAATCGTCGACAATGAGAAGATGCTGTGCTTATGAAAACGTGTCAGACATCTGGACATTACCAAGACTTTTTTTTTTTATCCCATGTTGAGAGAAGTGCTTCTTTTTTTAGCCTCACAAATATATAATGGAAAAGGGTCGCAATTGCTTTAAAAACATCTGTTTTTGTGCTGACTTATTGTGCTTTTGGGTTTGCTTTGGGGTCAAAGCTGTAAGGTTTTACCACTGTCTGCTTGCAACCATTTTCACGGGTCTGACGCGCTAATGTAAACAGAGTTAGGAGGGTTTGGCCAGCAGCAGCTCATTTGCATAATCGTTACGTAGCCCTAAAGCAGCGCATTCCTTACTGAGCTCAAAACAGGCAGAACTGATCTGGTGGTGGTGCTGGTGTGGGTCTGCGTTTAGGTTCTCTGAAGTACAGTTTTGAGCTTTCCAAGTCTCTTTGTGTGTACTACACGGTCTACATATTAAGAGATCTGGATTTAGGAGAATTTGCATGGTAGCTGAGAAAAAGGGGAGTCAGGGTTGTTTTCTCTAAAGACAGAGTTAGGAATACCATCTAGAAGGTACATTTGGGGGATAAGTGAGGATCTTTTGCATTTACTTACTGGAATATCCTTTTTTTTTTGTGGGGGAGGTGGCGGTGGATATTGTGATCAATCAATGGAATCAACAAAGTAACCATGTTTGCACAATAGTCTGGAGTCTTTTACAAGGCATTTCGCAAATCAAGTGACATGAACTGAACTGAGTTGAATGAGTGTAATGAAAATAGCCATTATGAAAACTGAAGATTATTAAAGATATTAAACGACAAGATGAGTCTTTAATGTATTTTAGCTAGATGGCTGGAATTAGCCTTATTATTTACAGCTGACTTGATATAGATGCAGTACTGTGAGAGCATATGTCCCCCATTACAAATTTTTATTACACTTTTCTTGGCAGGAGTGGCCTTTTTAAATTAGAAGGTGGGCAAGAGGTTAAATAGAGCAGGGTAAGAGATGCAGTAAATGGCCCAGGGCCTGGGAATTGAACCCAGAACAGCTGGGTTGAGTGTAGGCACAGCATATGGTCTACCTGCTTCACCACTGAGCCACAGGATTTACCCCATTACGCATTGTTTTTTCTGTTCTTACAGTGAAATATTTTAATCAAATGCTATTGTTGCACTCAAGACCGAAATTGTCAAGATTGGTCTTAGGAAAATATGTGCGTGGGTCGGGTTAGGGGGAGGGGAAGCAAAAATGGTAAGAGTATTGATACTTTTTCACAAATTGTATGAATGTACCTTTGTATTAGCTCAGTTTCACATAACTGCAGGACAGGATTGCTGTTTGCCTGTTTTCCTTGTGCACTTTACTCAGATTTTATGTGGTTGGAAATAATTGGGATCTCGTACATACAAAAGTCAACAAAACAAACAAAAAAAAAGTTTAGCTGTTTATATATCTTATAGCTGAAATGTTCTACATTGTCCCAGTTTTCATTGTCATGTTAGTGGAGAGTTGTGCTAACAAGCAGTTCTGCAAAGGCTGAGTTTGCCACAGTAGCGCTCTGAAGTAAATGCACACATCAGCATCCTAGCATTCTAATATTTAGCAAGTAATGTGCTTGACACCACAGTGCAGCTTTCTTTATCGTGGTAACATTTTCTAGCAAATACTCAAGTACAACTTTTCATATTTTTGGATGAGAGGAGAACCCCACAGTCATAGGTCAGTCTGAGTCTCGTGCATAAAAACATTCATAGCTTTTTTTTTTTTTTTTTTTTAGTAGCTGTTTTTGTTTATGTTTGTGACGAACTTAAGCTGCTCCCTTTCAGAGTGAATGCAAGCTGTAAATTGAGAAACCTTTCAAACTTGATGTACTGTATTTTGAAAAAAAGCTGGAACAATTACCATCAAGGGCAACAGTGTGTTTTTTAGGGCTGCTGCATATTGATTAAGTTACACTGATGTCTCAGAGTACTCAGTATGCAGCACAGGAATCTCAGCCAAGCTCACTGCAGCTGTCTTAAAATAACTTTTAGATGTAACTATAAAGAAGATAATTTAACAAATAGGATATTAATAAACCTAATAAGCCTACATTAAAGAGGGGGAGCGCATATTCAAGTGTCACTAACTAATAAGCTAGTTTTCCTTTGTTATACATTTGCAGTAAATGTCACTTAGATTCCTTAATGTGATACACAATAACTTGTCAGAGGAAATATTGAAAATGGCAACAAACCGTTTTATATGTCAGTAATATACTCTGTGACTTAAATAATAAAAGCAGATAAATTATTACCTATTGCAGAGACCTGCTCACAATGACGCACCCCCACAGACGTGGATTATCATGTACTCATGAACTTTTCTAATACATTTAATCATGTACATGGAAGAGTGGAGCAAATCAAGAAAAAAAAACACCTTTTTTTTTTTTCTTCTCCCATTGCAGTGATGAATAAAATTTTCTGATGTGGAAATAACTTCCTAAAGTACAAAATAATCATATTTTGTAAAACAATTCTTTGCTATATTTAAGGTTTGAGTAATTAGATGTAAAGATGGGCCAGGAAGCCATGCATGGGTCTATTTAGCTAGAGTATAATCCTGGAGGTAATTAGCTCTTTAAATGGAAACTAATGCCTCATATTGACTTTGTTTTGAACCAATCTTGAGGACTGCAAAACCCTGAATGGGCTATCCACATAAAAACCTATAAAGAGTGATCAATAGCTTTGGATATGAACTTTCTCTTAATACTTAGAGATTTCTGCCTGAAAGTTTCTTGTGTGGGTATAAATCTGTCAAAATATAAATTATATTATATAAAGATGGTCGGGTACTTTGTTGCCTGGTTGAAGTCTAATCTTGTAAAGGGCAGCTGAATTAATTCTGACTGAGTCATGAAAATAAAAAAAAAGGAAATGGGAGCAATGATTGTAGTCCTCGACGGGTGCAATCAGACCTCTGCTGACGTGAAAGTAACAAGTGAAAACTGTCCTATGATAGCTTCCCCACATCAAAGCAAAAAGGGAGCGATTTGAATTAGAAATTGTGAGGTTTTGTGCAATTCAGACAAGATTATAGATGTCAATTCCTCTTTATCGTAACAAAAAAAAATGGAAGCAGTTAAGGTTTTATTAGCTCAGTGTTTTTAAGTCCCACTCAACTCTTCTGTGAAATCTTATTCTATAGGGCTGATTTCTTGCAACAATACGGTCCAAATTAAGGTGGGAAATAACTCGGAGCAAGAAAGGCATTTTGTCAAATGCATGCACTCTACTTAACCAAGATCTCTGCAGTTACCCTCATAAATCAGTCCTTCTAAAGGAGTGGACAAAAGAACACCATATACTTTACATTTCCCGTTACATTCTGTGTTTTTCATCTTCTTGCAGTATGATGCAAGAAGATGATACTTTGTTGACAAAGTAAACAGATGTCTGCCTCCTTCTAAGCATTTTGGTTTAATGAGCTGAAATTTGAATATGTCCATTTTATATTGCTAAGGTCTGTAATGAGGATTATTTGAGATGGCAAAGAGAATATGAGGTCAAATGGCAGCAAAGAAAACAGACATGAAGGAAGATGAAACAAAGGCAGACAAAGAGTCCCTTGCTCTCTCATCATGTGACTTTGCCCAGTGAAATAGGGTTTAAGACTCTTATTTTGAAGTTGTAAAGGAAGTCATTATTGCATTGACCTTTTGTGTTGAAAGATTTGGTTAAGCTTTCACCACTTTGAAAATGTTTGTAGGCAAATATTTTGGGGGGAAAGACATAGCAGAAAATATGAATGAGCTATTGGCACTGTGGAAATTCTGACTGGCTAGTCCTTTACCTCTAAGGTTAGCATATCCCACTGACATAAATATTTACTCCGTTTTTTTTTTTTTTTTTTTTGTGTGTTTTGGACTACATTTTGACCATAGTTGGTAAAAAAAACCCCCAAAAACTAAATAGTATATAAAAAAAACAGACTGGGTGTCCTTCGTCACCAAAAACTCCTATTAATGCTTTGCCTCCTTCTCATTAGCCCAGTGTTGCATATTTTCTTGTGAGCTAAATATTTCATACTGTGTAGACCCATTTTGTAAATTAAAGGAAAGACATGTTAACAGAGCAGGTGATCTTCTTAGACATGATTGGTGTCAAATCTATATTTCAGATCTGTTTTACATAAACAGATATGCAAAAGTATGAAACTCACAAACGTCTCAAAGGCATTTGCCTGTTGAAATATCCAAGATTTTCCATGTATCCAAATATGTGAAAAATGTATTTGATCAAAGCTGTGAAACTGCACTTGCTCATCCTAGTCGTTAAGTTAAGGCCCACTGTTCCGTATAGTTCGCATCTAATATTTCAAACTACTACTTGGGGTACTTTGCGGTATCAATTATCTTGAAGATAAAATACGAACAAATTAACTGAGATGTAAACCTAGTAAGCTCAAACAACCATTAAAAAAAAAGAGTTTTTCAAGCACACAAAATTTTGTTTAGTGTGCTCCTTTTAAGGAAAAACTTCTCAAAAGGAGAGTGTAGAGGAACAAATATTCAAGAACTCGCATATGAATGGAACCAGATGGCTGTGAAACCAAAAAGATCTGGTGGCCACTCATGGAGTGTTTCATTTACCATCTGAAGTTGGATTTGGAAATGAAGTCAAAACTAATTCAACTATAATCCAGTCCCAAAATTAAAAACTAGTCGGTTTTGCCAATCAGTATGTTTGGTTATCAAGCAAACATAATAATGAATTTGTCAGAATTTATGTTTAACCCAAACAGGTTGTGTGGTGCTGTACAAGTGAGATGTTTGAGAGACAAATCAAAAGGATTAATGGTAAATAAAATAGAAATGGAATTTTTTTTTTAATTGCAGCTATCAATAAGTTTTATATAAAGGGTAGCCATGTTGGATTTTGAGATCAGGTTTAGTGTAATTCCAACATTGGCTGAACTATTAATTTTTCCATCTTTAACTTTTTTCCTAAGTTTTTCCTAATTTTTTTCCAACTTTCAACTAATTGTTGGTGAATACGTATTTATCTCTTTCCCAGTCGTGTTGTAACATTGCTTTAAAATGTCTTGTATTATGGTGGTATTTGGGAAACTGGATTTTTTTTTTTTTTTTTTTTACTGAAATGGTATTTGTTCTACAAGTTTTTTGGAACCACTGTTTCAGATGTTGCCCTTCTCCTGCACACCTGACACAAATGATTGCATCAACTCCCCAGCATGATGTCAAGTTTCTCAGAAGGCTATTAATAACCCACATGTTTAGCACTGGTGCATTGCATCAGATAAACATTTAAAGTATGCAAAATAATGAGCACCAAGGGTGAGAGGTTGGTAGACCACTGATCAAGTCTTTGCTCATGGATTTTAAGATTGAGATGGCACACTTTAAAAGTGACACTAACTTATAGTCTATAAGTCTGATTCTTCCCAGATATGTTTCATCAAAATTTGGTCACTTTGAATGTAAAAATAACTAAAATCATGAAGGTCAAGTATTAAAAACTAAAGCTTCAAACTGTTTTATAAACTAGAAAATTTTATGTTGACTCATCTTTTGTATATAGCATATGATCTACAGTCATGCAAAGTGGATTCCCAATAAGCTCCCTGAGTGCTTCTACTGATGAAAATTGGATGCAAGTGGCTTGGAGATGTTGACACTGAGAACAGCTGACGTAAGCAAAAAATAAAAAGTGTTTCAAAAGATTTCACTGATTAGATTTATAGCACTTTTTGGCCCAGCATGATAAAAAAAAACACAAAAAAAAACCAGGACTACTCCATTCACTCAGGACATTAAACTACAACTCATATTGCAGCCTCAGGTCCTCTAAAAAGAAGCCCATCTGCCATGGTCCGATTTAGGACTGGAGGGGAAGGAGTTGTGGATCTGCCAGAATGGCTCAGACTTAACTTTTTCTTTTGTCTTCTTAAAACATTTTTTTGATGTTTCAGGTTATAGAACATTTTCTGTTTCAGTCTTTTATGTGATATTTGTTCATGTCTTCATCTTCTTTGGCTTTTTTATTATGCTTATTTCAAGCAAGCAACAACAACCAAAAAATAAAATAAAATAAACTGTGCTATAAAATAAATTGCAAAAAAGAATTCATTTAATTTGAAAAATATGACTTTAGTCATCCGAGGAGATGGGTTGGACAGACAAACTTTGAATCAATATATAAATCAATAGAATAAACATTTAAGTAGTCTTCCTAATTGAGCCTTAAGATTTAAATTCTGATAAGCAGTTTGCCTCCACAGTAAGAGCAAGCTTTAAAGGACAATCTATCAGTGTCTGCATCTCAGTCATATTCCAAAAAATTAAAATTCTGTTCAACTCTTGTCAACCTGAAGGGTGACAATACTCCATGTTAACATGCGACTTTTGTCGGGAGCGCTGTGCTGATTTCCTAAATATCAGCAGAGCAATTCTGCAGTTGGAACACAGCTGGTTGGAGTCACAGATAATTGAGCTGCAGCTATTCGACTCTGCAGCTTCCCTATTTGTTGCGAAGCAGACAAAGCTCTTAGTAATAACAGCTTTGATGAAAGGCCAAGCATGTTATTAGCAGTGGTTTCTTAATAATGGCATATCAATGCCTGATGATATGTTATTATAATTTAGAACAGTTTTATTGTAAGATAATTGTGGGCTCTCCCAGTTCAGGTCTCAGTGTTTACATAGTCTGGTAATTTAGTAAAAGAAATAAGGAAATTTGTGAAATAATTGATGATTTTGAAACATGTTTTACAGTTTAAAGACCAAATAATCATTACTGCACTTTAAATGCATACTATGTGCAGAGAGAAGTAAACCCAGCAAAGCTTAAATGTTTTCAAGCAAATTTGTATCTTAATTTTCCACATTTAGATAATCTAGGCCACAAACTAACTACTGGACCTAAAAAAATCTCAATTGATTTGGGGAATTATGATTTTTTTTTTTTTTTTTCTTTTTGGGGGTCAACTGATGGGAAAGAATTTCTGCAATATTTTTTAAATAGCTTAAACTTAGAAAAACTCATGTTAAAATAAGTCTCATGCCATTTAGTCTTGAATTCTCAATTATTGATTAGATTTTCTTTTTAAATTAGGATTTGTAAAGTTCCCATCACCTGCACTGTTGTTAAAATGTCCCTTTATGACACAAAGTCTTCATTTCTAGTTAGTATTTCTTTTACTGGTTTGTATTGTGGAGTGAGAAACATTTTTTATTTTTTTGTCTGGGGAAAAATGTTCCAAGCCTTTTCACATATTGTGGTAATAATTACAGCTTTGTAGTCAATACACTGTATGAAGATGACTAACAATTGTTCTTTTGCTAGATAAATGTATCTAAAAGTTCCACCTCTTAACCAGCACATTTTCAGTGCAGAATCACAGATGAGAACTCAAGAAAAGAAGTGTTTAGAGTTTTATTTTGTAGTTAGGTGCAAGCTGTGGAAAACATGGAAACTGCACAGGAAGGCCCCCAGCAAGATTTGAACCTTTGATATTTTTGCTGTGGGGCAACAGTGCCAACCAGTCTTCCACCAAACTGCTAGTATTTCAGAAATCTTTACACACCTTGAGAGGCAGTTCCGCAAATGTTCCCAAATGTGCTGAATTGAACCACGCTGAGCAAACAGAGCTGAGTACATTTCAGCTCTCTGTGGCACAGTGCTTTGCTAAGCCAATAAACTGCTTTTTTTTTTTTTCCCCTCACAATGCCCCTTTAAAAAATTTAATAAAATAAAACTCCACATTTTAACTGGACAAGTCTGTGACCAACAGGTTGGAGCTTTCTTTTCAATAACCGAACCAGGGCTGAAGAGAGTGCTCAAAAGAAGAAACCCCATTTTTAATATGTTTTCATTCAAGTGATTGTAGAAAAAGAACATTATATGTGAAGGAGCATGTTTGATTGAATACAGATACTTCAAAGGATTGTTTGGGTTAAATCTGTGCTTTTGTTACATAAAGACAACATTGTGCAGTTAGACCTCCTTTGTGCATGGATCAGCAGCCGAATGGATGTTTTGGTGGAATGCACCGTTATCACCATGATTAAAGGAAATGGTTTACTATTACTCTTTGTAAGATGGACATTTCATAAATGGAATTATAAATGGGGTTCCACTTATTCCTTCCAACAGTGTAAACAACATACTAGAGGAGCATCGACACTAAGAAAGTGCTGCACTACTGCACCAACAAAACCAGACAACTTATTTTATTTTAATGCTTCATTGTTTCAAAGCTTATCTCATAATTGTGGATGAAATGCAAGTCAGTCTTCTTTTTTTTGACATTGGTAGAGGGAGAATTTGTTTTAAATTAAAAGCAGCCAATGGCCAACATTTCAAACTCATTTATTTTTTGATATTTGGCTATTACCTTTTTTTTAAAATAAATTTTCTTCTTAGGGTCAAAGTTTTGCCAATTTCTTTGGCTCTGATGACCATGGTTTTATAGGTTGAAATAGGCTGACTGAAACAGTAGCTTCATTCTTTTTCCGTGCCTATATAGATCTGATGGCAGAGACATTTCAAGTGACTCTCTTGCATTGGTTTTGGTGTAGTAGACCGGTTTTAGGACCGGACACAAAGATTCAGAAGCACACATGGATGATAACGTCAGAGTTTCTTGCTCCGAGACCCGACAGGTCAGAACTCACTGTGGTGAGCACAGTCATGATGATTGAAGGCTTGCTATTACTGAATGACTGTACTGTGATGTTTAAAAGCATGTAGTGTCACCCTAGCAGTCGCAGGCAAATGAATCACACACTTACGGCCCACAGAGCCACAGTGTTGCTGTTCATCCACAAACATAATTGGTTATCTCTTCAGGTAGAGTAGATTGTCTCTGTATTTTGAAATGGGTAAATATAACTCTAACATGGGCAGACTCGCCAATACATCAACTTCTTCTCCTGCGACTGCATTAAGAATAATACAGAGTGCTTGGCATCAAATTAAGCATGAAGCAAACATTGGTTTAGATGTTTGGTTATGTATGCAGTATGTTTTTCAATGATTTGATTAACCATTTGTGGTTTGTTTCTCTGATACTGAATATTGTCGAGGACTGACTAGATGGCAAAAGCTGGGCCATCATATTTTTCCCTCTTGAAAAAAAAAACCTAGTGGGATAAAGATTATAAATACCCTTTTTGATTATTTTTCCATTGACAACCAAGCAGACTGCAGTATAAAAGTAACTGAGCATGGTAACTTCATGGTGGCAATATTCTGGTAAAAGCAGGACTTTGTAAGTCAAAGTACTGGGAGCAACAAGTCTGTTTGGCTTTTTTCATCTATGAAGCAGCAGTATGTAATGAATAAACTTAAAATTTAATTAGTAACATGTATAAAACTAAAATCTATAAAAAAACATGTCTCTGAGCAAGTGGATATCGATAGCAAACCTCTATATTAAATCTACCGAGAAAAGGTTTTTCTCAGACTGTGAGTGCTTTTAAAACTAAAGTGGTTTTTCATTTTGGCTTTTGACAGAATCAATTCCTCTCCTCATACAATGATTTTCCAAAAAATTTGAAAGGTCTCTTCTGCGAATTCTGGGCTTCAGGAAAGATAATATTGTGTGTCAAAGGCAACATGGATAACTGAAAACATTGTAGAAGCACATCTGGATAATAGACACAGCACTACAGGTGACCTTGAAGGCACACTAACTTTCACTGAACTATGATTACTAACCCGTCAAAAGCTACTTTAATTCAAGAGAAATCATTAATCAGTCATCACTTAATTTCTACCAGTTTTTTGAATTTTGAATATGTGCAACTTGTTTTCTAGCTCATCTCTAAATGTACTGAAGGCAGACTTCATATGAATAAGCTCCCGAGAAGTTCCTTTATCCTTAGATTTCCTTTGTTTTTGTTTTTTGTCACACTAGAAAGTTTTAAATCAAACAAACTTTAAGATCAAAGATATTTATAATAAATCCAGATTCAGCTGACATTTGGTTCTGTTAAGGCCAGAGTTCATAGTTCAACAGAGACCACAGTACGAATGTTAGACCCACTGCTGGCCAAGAAATACACAAACACTTGTCTCGCCTTGATGAGAACAACTTAATAGTTTCTACAAATTTGGGGGAAATATTCTGTTGGCTGATGAAATCAAAGTGTCAATTTTTGAAATGTGGCCTCTGTGTAAATTTGACATAAACTAAATCAGGAACAAAAAAAAAAATACCAACAGTCAGACATGGAGCAGGTGGTAGTGTAACAATACTGGGCTGCTTTGTTACATCGGGACCTTCACGACTTACCTGATGGTTTGTTTCTCTGATACTGAATATTGCTCAAGAGCAAAACATTTTAAAGAGAGTATCTAATCATCAGTTTGTGATCTTAAACTCGAGCACACTTTAATCATGCAACTGAATAATGAACTAAAAGACCAGCAAGGCCACCCCAAAAGTAAAGATTTTGGAGTGGCCTAGTTAAAGTTGGAGTTAAATCTAATTGAGATGTTGTGACATAATCTTATAATTGCTTCTCATACTCTTAAAAACCTCCAATGTGCCTGAATTGAAGCAATTCTAGGAAGAATAGTAGGTTGCTATTACAACAATAAGCCCTTCCATCCAGGGATGTAAAGGACTGACGGCCAATCACTGCAAATGGTTAACGGCTGTTCTTGCCTCAGATTGTGGACAAAGTCAGTTTTTAGGTTTAGGGCATAATTACTTTTTTTGCAGTGCCAGGATGACCTGGGTATCTTCATTTAATAAATGAAATACTCATTTGCTTTTCGTATTTACATTTCTCTTTGTATAAATGTTTGATCTGAAACGATAAATTGTGCAAATATTGGGTAAATACTTTTTGACACAGTTGAAAAGCAATCTAAAACAGACATGTATTTCAAGCACAGTTTACAAAATAACACCTTTATTGTTGAAATTGTTGCATGGCCTCAAACACATCTCAAAGGTGTGTATGAAACTGCACTTAGGAGCAAGAATGGTTTGGTTATTTTAAACGATATTCTGAAATCTATATATTCTCTCTTGGGCCTTCTTTGATGTAAGATGGACCTGAGGAAAGGGGGGGACTGTTCTATATTCTTAAAAATTATGAAAGTCATCCAGCTTCTTTACATCTTCACATTGTTATGGATCTTAACTTTTCAGCTGTGTTCTGCCTAGGAAACGGCATTAGTAAGCCACACATCGATCAATAAACACAGGATCAGGAGAGAAACCTACACACTTCAATGCCTGCAGCATTTTCATATCCGCTCTTTTGAAGACAGTGTGACTTCTTTTGACAGAACACCTTTTGACTTTCCACGTTTTATCAGCATTTATATATGTTACAAGGAAGTTCAACCAGACATAAGTTATTTATTGTCTGGCACTGAAAAATGTACATCATCTCAATCCTTTATTATTATCTCCCCATGACCATAGATTCCTTCCTTCTTTCTGCATAGTCTATATGACATCTAATCTCACTTGCATTTCTGGTGATTATGCTGTCGCATGGATTAAAGTCTTGTTCTCAGCTAGTCTGAACATCTTGAGTTTAATGCTCCATGCACTTCTAGAATAATACTAAAACTTCAACACAACCAACTAAACTACGGAATAAAGTCCAACACTTCAAAATGATTATTCCTTAGCTGAAATGTGCTGATGCTGGAGTTCAAGTGTTTTTATACCACAGGTTTCCTGGATAGTGATGTCACGTTGTGAAGTAAAATAATGGGCATTGTGCCAGTGGTTCTGTCGGTTTTACTGTCCAGCGCTAGGAGTAATGTTCCTCCTAAAGCGTCTGCTCTCCCTCTGTGTGCCGTCATGAAGCTTGCTGCAGCAGCAATAGCAAAGCACAAACCCCGCCCTCTCTCCCTCCTCCCCGAGAACTGCTGCCTGCGGGGTTTAGCCCGCTGTGATGACCATTAGCGTCTGGCTGAGGCAGCAGGAGATAACAGGTGATTTAAGGCCCTGTACCCCGACATAGCCAGAGAGAAATGGCCGGCTGCTGCTTATCTCCCCCTCTGCTGTACTCCACACACTTTTACATTAGGCTCCCCCTATTCAGAGCCATCTGTCTTCCCAGTCAGGGTTTGATAAAACCTCCAGCGTTCTTTACGAAGAGGAGGAGCGGGAGACGCACACCGCTACCCCACCTGCATACTTATGCGCCTGCAATTCAGAGGTGGAAACTGACAACACCTCACTGCCTGAATACTTCATCTGCAGTGACTTGGAGCCTAGGGCGACACAGTGAGACTCAACAACAATAGCTTAGCGCAGCATGCAGTTACACGCAGGATACAGTTCCTGGTGGTGATAGGTGGACCTGTGTGTAACATCACCCCTGGACTAATTGCAAATCAATGATCTTGCTGAGATGAATGTAGTACATAATAATTGCCTTTGGCTTGGAGTGTATGAGCCATTCAAGACTGGTGCAATATATACCAGTCACAGCAAGAGAACTGATAAAAGCTGAGATGTTATCATCCCTGAACACTAAAAAAATAAATAAAAAGCTCTACTGTCATAAGACTTTCTACCTCTGAACAGCTCAAAGTCAATGATGGGAATATAACCGATTGCTCTGACAGCTTTTCTATGTCTATAGAGTGCTGATTAAATCTTAATACCATAACATATTGGGCAGCCTCTAGTCAGAAAGGAAAGGATTACTCCATCCATCTCGGATGTGCATATGTGGAGAAATATCTGCTATCTCTGGGGCACGAGTGGGGGAAAAAAAAAAAAGCTTGTTATCTTAAGGACAACACAGAAGATCCAGAGATTGGATGTAAAAACTGAGATGGTTAAATTCAGCTGAGGCTCAGAGCTGTATAATTGCCCTGTGTTTTCTGTGCTTCCTGCTGAGGAGGCTATGTGGGCAGTGGCTGTCTTCCTTTGGTCCCTGCTCTGCAATTACGGTGTCATTGTGTGACAGTGGAACAGCCTTGGCAGCAGTAAAAGGACACAAAGTTCTCTTGTGTCAAACTTGACAAACTGAAAGAAGAGTGGATTCTGTTTTATTCTTGAATGTCATTTCTTTCCTCTTGCTGTCTTCCATCTCTCTGCCTTTTATGTGCCAACGCTTCCATTAACCTTTGTCCCAACTAAACCTGAGGGCCAAGTACAAGTTGAGAATTACAATTAACTGCATTGAACAGGTTAATGCAGTCTTCTTTGAGACTTTACTGCAGGTCTTTAGGTCAAATCACAAGTGGAAGTGCAACTGTAAAGAATATACTCTCAGTAGTGGATGAGCCCAATTTATTCTCACAATTGGACGGCTGAATGGCAATGAATAGGTTGTCTTCAGAATATACTATCAGGATTGCATGTCGTTTTGAAGCCATTCAAATCTTTGTTGACAAATTGGATGACATTAGATTAAGGACCTAAAGCAGGGTTTTCAAACTCCAATTTTCAAGGGCTAATGTCCTGCAACATCTGTTAGAGGTGAGGCTGACATGGTTTTTTTTGTTAAATGGTTTTCCATTTTCTTCATGAATGTCAACTACTTTGTTCTGGTCTACAACATAGAAGTCTTGGATAATACATTAAAGTCTGCGGTTGAAATGAAACAAATGTTAAAAAAAAGTTAAGGTCGTATGAATATTTGACATCTTTTTTTACATTTCTTAGAAATAAAACTTACAGAGAAGCTAAATTCTTGCTCTGCATAATGTATCAAAACTGCAGTCCTCTTGTGAAAAATTTCACAAGATGTAATCCATTAAAACCAGGGAAGAGATGGACTGTGCTTGTGCCATTTCGACTGGAAGTTTTGCCAGCTGGCTCCTAACCAATGAAAAACTGTTTTAATACATTTCTCCGGCTGTGATAAATTTACTGCCACGTTTTGTAATAGACCTTCGTGCTGGCCTGCATTCAAAAGAAATGTCAGCTTCAGTTTGATTATGTCTACTTTCATCATATTTTAATTCAGGTACATGTATCTGACAAAACCTCTCAATTATCCAGCTCATATCTGAAGATGCAGCTGTTTAAGGAGCTTGAATGAGTGGTATTACCTATAAGCCTTATTACGGATAAGCCCTTACTTTCCTGAGCATGTTAGTCATCAGAGTAATTCGACTGAGGATACTTTCTCTGTCAATTATCCTTGTTCTCGTTTTGGGGAAGATTACAGGAGGCTGGTTATGGCTATTTTTCACCTTACTCCGGTATTTGATCTCTGTCTTTTTAGGTAAAGCGTATTCCGCCGGTTGATTCATCCCTAAACAGTTGATTTATGTGATGCTGACTTGCGGGATTTAAACAGCAAGTCTGGGTTTTAGGAAACTTTGCTCAGTAAGGCTTTTGTATTTCAAGTTGAGCTTTATTTCTTCCACGCGTATGAGTGGAGCCTTGAACTCTGAAGACACAATTAGACATGCTGTTAGATTGCTGCCTTAAGCAGCAGTCCCCCTGTGATGATGTCCTTGCCATTGACCCAGCTCTTCTGTCATCTTGGGTGTCAAACCATGTGCATTGACACAGTTGCTCACTTCGACTCTGCTGCAGCGGTCACCCTCAAACAGATCTCCAGCCTGGTGAACTGAGTTTCTCATTTTACATCCTTCTCCTTTCTGTTACCCTGAGCAGGGGGTGAATGAGCAGAAGAAAGGCAGCCTAAAAGGAAATCATGGCTGTGTGTTTAGAGTGTGTGACAAAGGTTCACATGGACATTTTTAATCTTTCGCTCCAGGCTGTTGTTGCCACAAGGTTACAGGCTGCAACCATGGTTGCAAACCACTTCTGTATTACAACTCCAAGTGGCATTTCATGCTGCACTCACCTTCACCACTCCAAAGTAATTTGAGACACAGTTTCTAACATATCTGGAATCTTGCACTACTCTGGATTTTGTTCAATTTACAGATGAATCCAATACTTTCATATAAATTTGACTCTTAGAACATTTTGTTCCTAAATGCACAACACTGATGGGATTAGGAGTGTCTTGTTAACAGGTAACAGGGATTTCTAATATTATAGAATTACAGGAATATAAAATAACAATCAATCATCCATACCCCATGAGGATCAAAAAGAGAAATGAGGGATTAGCTCATAACTATACAGCAGGAGTTTGACCTGGAGTGACCACAAGCACCATTGGCAGCACACCATGCTGGAATGAAATGCATTGGTGCCTCTTGCTATAGAGCACACATGTACTGTACTTTCATGAGTTTGCCAAGGAACATTTAAATGATTCATAGACGCCTTGGGAGAAATACGGTCAGATGAGACCAATATCAAAATCTCTGCCATCAAAATATGTTGCGATGTCTGGATTTAGAGAAATGTTGAGTATGATCTGACACAATCTGCAAATTCAACTGTAGTGGCATAAAATATGACTTTGGGCTGTGTTTCTACCAGCATAAAATGACTTCACCTTATTGAAAGGCTAATGCAAAGAGGTAAAACCTTTATCCTTCGATCAGAGTCTAACAGAAAGGCAATAGGGGTCTCCCCACATGAAAAAGGCAATTTTATCAAGGCAACAAAAGGGTAGCTTAAAATCTTGAGACGTATGCAAATATTGTGACCAACTGAAGAAAATACCTTTATGCTGTGCTTTGCAAATTAAAGTCTCTTCTTCATGTTCTAAGTCCTGTTTTGCTTTAGGGTCAAATTACATGGGAACCCATTTTTAACTTTATGTATTTTTTTCTAAATTACTTGGATGAAAGTCCTTTAGCAATTTGCACTTTGACAGTTAGTTTCTGTTGCCAGAAGCATAAGTCTGGCTGGCTTTTTGACCACCTTTTTTGGCAGGATAGGAAGAGCTTGTTTAGGCTTGATTACATGGAATCAGCTTTTCAGCGTATTCCAAGCTTTTTGTTTGCCTGCTTTATCCGAAATGAAACCCGTTGTAATGTGTTTAGAATATTTGTCCCGTTTGAACATTCAACTGCAGGCATGAGTTGGTTTTTCATGTATTTATGATGAACTGTAACGGCTTTAAAACGTGTCACTATGTCATCTAAATGAAAAATCAAGATTTGTGAATGGTAATACCAGTATTGCATAATGTGATTTATCAAAAACCCTTCAGTTTTTTTTTGTTTTTGTTTTTTTACCCCATCCTGTAATAATTTCACCTTTGCTCCAATGATCAAAAAGACTTACAGCGCCTTAAGCAATCACATAAGAGATCCCAGCTGCCTTTTGGATTTTTTTCCCCCTCTATCACTGAAAGCCTAAAAACCAGCCGCATCTCAACATGCAAAGGAAGTTGCTGTACACGAGCCTCTACAGTTGTAAAGCACTTCAGTAGGCGGTTTAAACCGTCAAACAGATCTCCTCCTTTGAGAACGTTTGCCCATAAATGCTGCCTGGCCAGAGCAAACAGCATTATCAAAGGCTCACCCACCAAAACCACATGTTTTTCAATCTGTTCCCATCTGGCAGCTATAGCAGAAGCTTACCCCCTCTCTCCAACAGCTCAGAAAGAGCTTCTCCCCTAAAGCGGTGACCCGTCTGATCTTCAGCACCGAGCATCATTGGATTCATTACTGCACTGTCTCTTTTCTTGAGTTTTGAATAAGTTTTCTTTATATTATTCCCACTATATATATATATATTTTTTTTTTTTCAAAATATGTAACGCTACACTGTTTGCAACAATGCATTTATGCTTGTCTTCATACTATTTTTTTCACTATTTATTAATACTTAATGCATTTCATTTATTTTATATAGTATAGCTGATCACATTGAGAAGATGCTTTGCTAAAATAAATATTTAACTTTTTATAGCACTTTTTTTATTTGACAGCCACAACTTAAAACTGTAGAGGTTATGTGTGAAAGACCAACGCCAGCTAGGGCATAGATGTCAAATGTAAAGATCATGACAAATGCTTTGATTTTTAGTTTTTTTAACAATCAAACATGTAAAGTGAAAAATATAGAGTGTTTTTCAGTCCTGTGTTATTCTGACACACCTAAATAAAGCCCAGTTAAATTACCCTCAGAACTCACCTAATTAGTAGGCTTTACCTGTGCATAATTTAAGATGTTCTGTGAAGGCCTCAAAACTTTGTTAGGGAACATTACAGCAACCTGAGGAGAGCCATTATTGAAAATAGCCATAAGTCATCACATTTTGCAGTTTGAGACAAGCCACACAGGGGAAACTTCTAAACAAATGAGAGATGCTCTAATTAACACACCTGTGGTCTAGTTTGACCACAGGTGTCAAACTCCAGTCCTCAAGGTCCTGCAGTTTTTAGATGTGCCACATGTACAAAACACTGGAATGAAATGGCTTAGTTACCTCCTTCTTGTGTAGATAAGTTCTCCAGAGCCTTGCGAATGACCTAATTCTATTCAGGTGTGGTGGAGCAGAGGCACATCTAAACGTTGCAGGACACCGGCCCTTGAGGACTGGAGTTTGACAGCCCTACTCTAAACAGACATTTGATGGGATACATAAAAATGGATAGAACTAAAATACAGGGATATGTGGGGATGAATTTGCCTTCCAGACTTTGTTGTTTGATGTTTAGTTGGAAAATGCTGAAATGCACCTACAGTATGTGTGGTCAAGCTTTTATGCATATATATATTATGCAGAAGTATACCATATATGCATATCCCTTTATTTTTCTTTTTTTTAAATGGATTTTTCTACATTGAATATATTGGTGTTTGCTGTTGGCAACATTGTGCGCATGTATGTTAGCCTTCGACACTTGTCTTCTACCCATTGCATTATGAACCAACTCAGTTCCATTCTTCTGTACAATAAGGGAACACTCCTTGTATTGCTGTATACATTTGTTGTGAAGCACAAAGGTGGATTAAGTTAATGCTTGAATGAGTATATCTTATGACCTGGAAAAATAAAATATTGTCCATTTTACTGCTTTCTTTGTTTCCTCCTGTCTGATCCCTTCAAGCTCTCTATTGTTAGCCTCACAGATTGTCCTTGGTTTGTATTTCAATGTGGCTCTGATTAAAATGTTTCCATTTTTCTCCCTCGTAAACACATGAGAGAGGACAAACAGGATTCAACTTTCTGTTCTTTCTATGTTGTCTTTGAGGTGTAATTCAGTCTTGACACTCGTTATAGTTTCTGTTAGATCCCATTTCCTGAAGCTTCCCAAATCACAGCTTTTCAAAGTAAATGTTCTGTTAGTTAGTGAAACATTAAACAATATTACTCTGTTAATTGCAGTTTCAGCTTGAACTTCAAATTATACAGTTAATTAACCAAACCCTTGCACATGGTGCTCATGCCAATTTTATCCCCATGGCCCTAATAAAAGCCGTGTCACCTTGACTGTCATCCCCTCTCAGCATGAGAGGCAGGTTGAAATTACGTGAAAGTATTTATTAGACTGCACAAGCACGCTGTTCATCAGCAGCACAGCAGGGGTAATCTCATTTCCAAGTTTGGTGGAAAATTTAACTTATTCACATCTTCTCAGATGTTTGCTAATTTACTTTATACCCATAGCATATGTTATACTGTTCCAGAGCTAAATTTGTCCCTCAGAAATTCTAGGTTACTCACCCAGGAACCGTCAGCGTCTGGATATTAGTAGACCAATCTAATGTCTAAAGGCGGAGGTTGAGTAATGGTTTAACAAACTGGATGATCTTTCATCAAAAGGTTTTGTTCTTACAGTTTAGGCTGTGATTTGCAGGGTAAGTTGTGGAGATTCCACATGTTTTTTTTTCTTCTGTTCATTCAACACTTAATGAGCTTTTAAATCTGTGGCTTCCTATGAGAAAAAAACTTGAGCAATTAACACTTAATTACACATTTTTGTAATTGAGTTACAATGATAAGTGACCTCTAATCATGTAGAATCAGAACACATTTAACTCTATTACTTTTAAAATTCTGTTGGATTTTTAATAGGACTCTGTTTATGCAACTTAACAGCCTTTTGTAAAGCTATAACTCTTTATTCAAATCCATATGCTGCACTTTAGTTGCAACATTGTTCCATTCCATGTGCAGTGTATACAAACCATTTTGTACCCATTTCATATCAGTTTGAAATCAGCCAGTCACTTAAATAATCTGACTACATAGATTTTTAATACACATACAACACAAATTGTTGGTGCAGAAGTTAAAACAGGAAGGTAGTTTCAATAGTTACAGCAAACAACTGCAGCAAACCAGTGAATACAAAGAAGGAACTTGTCTTCCTCGCTGTGACTGTTTCTGACTATTAGCTGTGAATTTCTGAAGATGGCAGTAGGACCATAAGGAAAATACGGAGACCCTCCCCCCCCCCCCCCCCCCCCCCCCCCCCCCTACCCTCCACGAGATTATCTCTCATGTTGTACTGTTACAACATAGTAACATTAAAAAATATATATGTACCAAAACATTTTTATACCATTTACCTACTGCAGCTCTAAGGGGATGAATAATCATAATGCTCAAACTTCCCTCACATTCGGATATATTTTTTTATTTCCTGAAAACTATGTTACACCCTGTTTCCATGGTGATAATCCTGGTTTCGACCTGGTTTCGAATCTTAATAAATATCAGAGAGCATAACCCCTGATCAAACCAAACTAATGTTGAGAGACCTTTTGTTGAAGGACACTATTTACTACAATCTCAAAAGCTGTCTTACTCCAGGCAAACGGACTTTTGGAGTATCAAAAAGCCTTTAAAATAATTTGAATTGTGATAAAACCTATTTTTTTAAATGCAATACTCAACAATAAATGAATTCTAACAGCTTTTTAGGAGCTTGAAAGCTTCCAAGATGAGTTACTGAACATTGGTCATTTTCAATCAACAGAACTTCTATTCTGTGGTTATCAGAGAAAATGTCTGCATGCTGCCTTGTCAGGATGAATATAAAAAGTGTATTACTTTTTCTATACATCTTGATCACAAGCCAGCTCTTATAAAAAAAAATTTCAACCTAGAAACAGAGACCACTTTATAAAACATGCAGATAAAATACAGGGACACACTCCATAAAACATGCCTGTGCACAGTGATGACCGCAACTGTGGAATGCTTCCCTATTAATCAGGAGTATGTTATTGTAATGATATTAAACCATCTTAGCCAGTAGCTTATAAATGTCTGTAAAAGAAAACAATTATAGATTCAAAAAGCTTTAATACATGCTATTATTGTTTTTCTCCTAGCTCTTAAAGACAGGCAGAAACTTTAGTCTCTAACAAGACTTCTTGGGTGTGACATGATTTTTTTTTTCCTGACATGATATAAATTGGTTTCTTCTCATGTCTGTCATCTGACAGCTCCATAGTCTCCCTCAACTGATCATGTGTCAACCAGCTGGATAAGCTCCTGACTGGTCCCTCATTTAAAAGGCATTCTGTTCCCCTTATGCAATTTCTCTGTTTCTCCTTTCTTTTATTTTTTAACCCAAACATTGGATTATTTTTTTTTTTAAATATTGGAATTTGATTTCATACTTCCTACTTTATAACTAAACCTGGCAGAATAGTTCTAAGTCAGATGTGCCAGATGCTTTTGATGACTCTAATATAAATGGCACAGTTCTACAAGTCACCAGTTTACTTCAAAGACAGTAAAAATATACAATATGACTGTTAGGTTTGGAACTACTTAAACCTACTAAACGAAATGTCCCCTCATTCCCCATTAACTCCAGCTACAAGTGAGCCTGATGCTAATCTGAATAAATCATTATTTAATATGAATAACAAATTACTATCTTTCTGAGTAATTTTACACACATTTTTCATAAATTCAACCTTCATTCTTGTGAAGACATCTATTCTTGTTGGTGTAAGATAAAACCGTGAATAATTCACCCAGTTGTGAAGTCACCTTGATTGCATCCAATCTTTTAAAGACTTGAGAACAATGTCTAATGAACTTCACTTTGACATTTGTCAATTTGCATAAATATACCATAAGCCTAAAGCGGATTGTGATGGGTTCATACTGTATCTGTCAGACCAGCTTGAATAATGACATGCAAAGCAGTAATGTGCCGCACTGTGTCTTTAGATTGTCACAGGATTAACATAGCTGAGCTTTTATTCATTCTGGGAATGTTTTTGCCGAGTGGGCAACTTCCTTTGCATACATTCTCTTTTATTGCTCTGCTCTTTTTTACAGCCACCATTCCTGTAGTGTATATCCTCTCTAGGGAGGTTTGCTCGAACAATTCTGTGTTGGATTTGTTGATGAAAAGAACCACAAAAACGCAGAAATATAGCCTCCTCGCCTGACAGTTCGTTTCAAGCAGACCTGGAAGAACAAAAATTATGGCTAATAAACTGAACATGGCAACAGAGGGTATGTTTCAACTTGCCTCCAAATTAATAATTCACTGACATCGATTGAGATCTAGAAGTCCCAGAAAAGTTCACGTCTTTGATATCTTTATATGAAAGTTCTTCTTTCTTTGTCTTGTGGAGCACCATCATGAGAGTTTACAAGACGAAGCCAAAATCCTAGTCAATCCACCCTAAAAGAGAGTTTGTCTTGTGTACTGAGGAGAAGGTTTCCAGCACAAGGGTGTCATAATCAATATTCCGGGGAGAAGCTGGCAAGGCTCCTGTGAGATGAGCTAAAGACAGATCTTATCTACTTTGTGTGTTCGAACGAAGGGGCTGTAGGGTGAACGACGAAGAGAAAGACAGATGAAACAAGAGTTAGATGGAGGGAGTTCGACATTAGCTGAACAGCCATTCTCCATCAGAGATAAATGGAAGAGGATACGCTCTGAATAATTTATATATACCAAAAATAAAATCAAAAAAGCTTTTCTTGCTCCTTACAAACTGATGAGTTTCCTGGAATCCTCGGAGACTTGGAAACAACGTAGGAAGAGTTAGAGTTTGTGCAGGGATGCTTATGCAGGTCCTTTTTAGTCAGCTGAAATATTTGCGGCGACATTCATAACTCGTTAATGATCATGCATCTTTCAACAGCGAATTTGCTGGGACTAATTTGTCTTGACAGGATGTATAGAATGACTCAAATTGCAGTTTGCACTCAATTAAAAAGGCTCTAAAACTACAAAGTGGACATACAATTTAAACTTTAGCACATTACTCTGATATATGCAAGTTGGCTGCTGTTGAGATTTATTAGGAATGGGTCCTTTATGACTGTTGTTTCAGAACGGATACAATAAAATGGTTTGCAATATGAGATAAATAAGACAAAGTCCCTGATTGATGTATGTTTACAGAGTAGAATGATACGGTTAAGTCGGTTTGGAGGTCCTTTTCACAGAATTTTGGGGTTTAAAGACTTATCCTACACTTCTGTACTGTAGATATGAAATGCACTTAAGGTAGGTAAAGGCCCTAGGCCAACTCCTGCTTACCCTGCAAGGTGAAAATGCAATGTCTTAACCAATGGCAAGCTTGATAGTCTCATAAATTTCTTTCCACTGGTTCTGACCTTTAAGGCAAGCCCAAAAAAATTGGATCAGACTGCAACCAAATGTCCTCCGGCCATCTAAAACTTTATTACTTGGACCTTGTAGAGACATTTTAAAAAATGTCCTGAAAGTTGAGCCTAACTTCTCAGATTGTACAAAAGTTACTGAAATCCATCTCTTTATTTGCTTTGTCTATTTTTCCCTGTTAAGGATGGCAGAGGAATGAATGGTAGACTAATACCTGTCTCTAATGACCGTCTCAAGCTGGCAAAAAGCCAGAAGCAGAGTAGACCCTGAATAGGTCGCCAATCCATCACAAAGAAAAACAACTGTGGACACACATACTCCTACCAAGGGAGAATTTATGATGCATCCGATTTGTATTCAGAAGGTATAACTTCTGAGTTTAAATTTTAAAAAATTAGAGTCCACTGCAGCCAGATTTGGTATTTTCCCCAAGCCACCCTGAGTTCAATATCCACCAAGGCTGTCACTCTTAGAAATATCAGAAAGGTTGTAGCTTAAACTTTGGCTATAACTTTTAGCTGTTTAAAATCTAGAAGGTGTAAAGAAAATAATTATTGTTTGGTGCTTAATATAGCTAATCCACGACATGTGTAAAGGTATAGCCAACACTTTAATTTGGAATAGTTTTCTGTTGAACATTTGGGAATTCAGCTGAAGAAGCAGGCCAAAGCAGGGCCTTTTTTCCTCCCCCTTTTGACAGACACAGCAATAAAATTTACAATTCCGAGAGAGCAGAAGAGACTTCTTGGCGCCTCTCCCCGTACCTGGCGCGGCCCAGGACGAAGTCGTCCGCCCTTTGACTTAGATAAAAGCCAGACATCGGAGCTGAGATAGGGGGAGTCCCAGGATCTCTGGGTGTTGAGGAAGTTTCTAATTGGTCAAAGAACGGAACGCCTTGACTGCATATATTAAATAGGGAAACACCTCTTTCATTAAAAGTACAAGTCAGCAAGCCAACGGAGAGGTTTTTTCATCTTTTCCTCCACATTTTGGGCGCCTTTGTCTGTCTTATGTGTTTCGTGTTGTCTGTTTTGTGTAGTCTGTATAAAATGTATATCTCTGTTCCTCTGCAGCTTTGTTGTTCATTGCTTTGTATGAGATTAAACTCTGTGATCTGTGACGTCAACACGTTGTGTTGTTTCGTTTTACCAGCACGCGGTCGCTGCACGTCGCTGCACGGAGAGCGTCACTCGCCAAGGACTCGGAAGATCCCGGGCAAGATTAAAGAGGAAAAGAGCCAAACGTTTTGTCCAAAGCTAGCATATAATGATCCTCATTTTTTAATATTTGGGGGCTTCGTCCGGTTCTGGAATCTTGGCGGGTGGCGGTCTCTCCCCGATCGATCCGTCCGGCTGGTGCGGTAAGACGTTTTTTAATTACTCTTTTGTTGTGCGCAGCCACGCGGAGTTTCGGAGCTGCAAGGGTGGATAGTTTTGCTCTTAAAATAGTCTGTTGTTAGTTATAATTGGAATTTAACGATAGCCTGCGGTAGGCTTTGAGTGTGTGGTACACTGTATGGAAATACGCATGTACAGCGGACCGTAGCGGGTTCAGACTGAGGATTTTGCGCTCCCTCAGTTGTAAAAGCTGGGTTTTCTTAAGTTTATGTCTTTTTCCCTGGAGACCCATGGCTGTGCTCCTTAAAGAAAGAAATTTAGGAATTGTGTATTTTGAAATAACCTGGGGTAGGTTTATTCAGTGTGTGGGACACTAGACAGGTCTGAGGTAGGCCGTCAGATAGAATTTGTGGTAAATTCATATTATAAGTTTGTGGTAAACTTTGAGTGTGTGGGACACTAGACAGGTCTGAGGTAGGCCGTCAGATAGAATTTGTGGTAAATTCTTATTTTACGCTTGTGGTGAGCTTTGAGGTTGCATTTTTATTTTTAGTTGGCGCCTTTTTTGTATTTTTGTTTTCCTTCTCCTCTTCTCTTTCTATTTGTCTATTGTTCTGTTTAGTGTTATCTGTATTTGTATGTTTGTGGTGTTTTTGAAGCTAGCGGCTCTTTTGTGTGAAGTGTGCGTGCAGAGCTCTGCGTGTGTATATGTGTGTGTGTGTGGCCGTGTGTGTGCGCGTGCACGACTTCGGGCTGGCTGTGTGTTTCAGCAGAGTGTTAAGTTGTTTGGATAGCGCTGTGTGTGTGAATTTGCATTGATTTTGCTGCGTTTTATTGTGAAGTTATTATGGACACTGAGTTGCGACACGTGCTGTACGCTATTTTATGGTCGGGGTTCGTTGAAGAGTCGTAACGGGGAAAGTACAACGATGGCGAAAACGTGGTCGTTTAGTTTAAAACATAAATAAATAAATAAAATAAATAGGAGTTCAGTACATAAAACTGGTACCAGAAAACAAAATTATTGGTTGTGGTTTGATTTTAACATACCTTTGAGATGTCTCTCTTTTTAAACGTGCACGGGGATTTAAAAGGTTACTGACGATTGGGGTTTAAAATTAATTAAATTGACACATGACAACATTGGACAATTTCTGAAGCTTCAGTAAATTTGATATAAATTTTAGTAAAATTGATATAAATTACAGTAAAATTTGATAGAATAATGACCACAGACTGACACTTGGGGACTGATGAAATTTTGACTGACTATAAAACCTGGCCAGATGTGTGTGTTTTGTGTTTTCTGTAATGTGTTGTGTGTTTTTGTTTGTGTTATAATTCATGTTGGTTTGACAGAGTGTGTGATTGGAGATAAAATACCATTTGGTATTTTATGTCATATAACTACTGAATTTTTCTCAGTGCTGTTTGATGGTGCAAAATTTCTAGTTTTTTCAAACATCCTCTGTGTTAAATTGAACTAACTTCTTAAAATTAAACAATAACAGCAGTAACTGTGACCTGCAGTGTACAGTTTGGAAGGTGATTAAAGGATAGAATCTTGATAAAATACATTATCTGAACAAATTGAACATAACTATGGGTTTTACGGTTAAATAAATGAATAATTAAATAAATAAATAAAGAAAGACAAAATAGACCAAGAAAATTAGATCACAGAGGATTGTAGTAATGATGTATTGGCAAATTAATAGATAAATACATAAATGAAGTGAATGAATAAATAGCTAAATACATGACTGATTAAGTAGAGAAATACATAAAATAAAACTGTATATAGAATTGAGAACTAAAATAGTAGATAAAAATGTTAATTATTCATTCTAGGCTGAGAAGGTAGTTGGAAAATAGGATAAAATACAATGAGTTAAAATAGGACCTTTTCAATGGGTTGAGGATACAGACAAAAAAACACAAAAGATCTTTAGAAAAACAGGCTCTAATTGTAGGAGGTAATTGTTCAGATAACAACAAACTGCAATATGCAACTGACTCTAGATATTTTCACGATCAGTCTTTTTCAAACAGACCAAAACTTTAAGATAGATAAAATATTGTTAAATCTACAGGACTTACGGATAATTAGACAGGATAAATTAGAAGTCACTCTCTTGTTAAATAGAAATTGGTTAAATATAGAAAAGTTTGCTAAAATTTACTAGATTTGTTGTTGAAGGATAACATTAAGTTTGAAATAACTTATTGGTTAATAAATAAAAAAGATTATATGGAACTATTGTAGAGAATCAATATTAAACTGTAATACGAGCTGATTCAATACTGCCTATAGACAGACGAGAGGGCTTCGAATAAAATGAAATAAGAAAATTAAGTAAAATAAATACATAGAACAAAACAAGAAGAAGCGACAAGTATGTTTATTTAAGATATGAGAATAATGGAGCTCAGGGAGGAGTTTCAACCCCCATTCACAGAAGTTCAGCACGGGAGAACAAGCTACAGCTGTGCTGTAATTTCTACCCCCACTAGATTCAACTAATTAACATGTGAAACCTTTTTTGCATATCACTAATTTTAAGTACAAAGCGACCTCTGCTCACAGCAGCTCAGCAGAAAAGAACAAACAACTGTAAGGCAAATAATTTTCTCTCCCATCGTTTAAACTACCTCCTGGAAAATGTAAAATATAAGTTTGTAGCATCGAAACACTGAGTCGCCTGTCACACACAGACACTCTTGGTAATGATTTTCTGTTTTCCTTTCATATTACTTTATATATTAAGTAGTGAGTAATTTAGGATTTTAATCTTTACATTTCTTTACATTAGTCTGATTTTTTATTTGGCTATTTGTGTCAGTTCTTTGTTTATTTTGTTAAATATAACGAATTACTTTTTTTTTTTTGAGTTATCAGTTTCCTCTGGACCCTTCACCAGGGGATAGGGAACTTTGGTCTTTAGTTTAATTTCTTTCATTTGTAGATTTGGTTATATTCTGACCAGTATTTTTCGAAATTTATCATTTTTAGATTTTCTTGACTAAGACTATATTTTTTTCTCTTTCAACGTCTCTCTGCCTGGTTTATGCATAACCTTCACTGAGTTTTTAATTGGTAAACACGTTTTGTCAAACACTGCTGAAAATTTTTGAGAAGTTTCTACAACGAATTATTTGATAATCATGAGAGTTAAATTGAATACTGAGTTTTGAAACTGTAATGTGAAATGTTTTTTGAACATAATAATCTTGAAGGTTTAAAGCATGCTACAATAAATTGTTCTGTTTGTTTTTGAAAGGTTTACTTTTTAGACGAGGGCAACGTTGCATATCGGTGGGATTTTTCTTAGCTTGAATAATAACCCTGTTTCATCAACATCGTTATTTCACATACTAGAAATAGTGATACATTAGCCAGTAATGTATCAAAGGGGGAGAAGATGCATGGGTTCATCTTTTATAATACTTAAACAAATTTTTGAAGAACATGTCTGATCTGTGCTACACATAAAAGTGAAAGGAAAATATTTTCTGGTAATATATGTGCTTATTTTAGATAGGTTTGAGTTGTTCTCCATTAAAAGATTTTCTGACAATGGGCTAACATATTTTGAGAAAATAGATAAATTTATAGTGATAATGAAGCATATTTTGGTTAATTAACTTGGGAAAATAATTATAGAAATTAAAATATTATTGTGTCAGCCATGTTCAGAGCATTAATTTAATGGAGCATGAATGTTTTAAGAAATGTTTTGAAGAATCTGTCATTGATTAAAGTTATCATTAATCAGGAAACGTACACAGGTGGGATTATAATGGTTTTTTCTAAACTTGATTTTTGTTTTGATTTACATCCATTTAAAAGATTTTGAATAAAACTTTAAATTCGACGACAAGTATAAGCCTGGGTACAATTGGTGTATTTTGAAAATGTCTGGATTTGTTTCATTATAATTTCTCCAAGTCTAACTTTTGAATTTTGTTTAAGGAATGCATGTAAAATGATTTACACAGATAACCAATAAGATCTAGTTTGTTCTATGAAAGTAATTTAAACTGGACTGTTTAATTCACATTGTTATTCATTTTTTGGTGGTACATGTAAGCTTTACAACTACATTTTTAAGTTTTTGTGATTGTTTTGTTTCGTTTGTTTAATCCTATTTTTACAAGATTGGTTTAAGAAAAGATCTGCATATGTTTAACATTCTGGGAACATGTTACTTTGGAAACATGTCTTTTGAAGCAAATGATTACAGGGTTTTGGTGTTTTCCATCGGTTAGGAGCTATAGTATATTATAATAGAAACGTAAATTGAAGGGATCACATCCACCATTTGATGAACAGAACTGGACAGAGTAGGAGATAAGGTTTCACGTGATGTGTTGCTCATGGTTTTACACACAGACTGCCCTGGAGCTCGGAGCTCCAGGACTCTGGACTCTGTCATACAAGCTGTGTCATGCGAGGCGGGGGTGGGGCTCCTTGGAGAAGCGGCTTCACACTTATTTCGAAGATAACAGCCACAGAGCCACGAGCGTTGGAGGATTCACTTGAACACAAAGTGAATTGAAGATGTTTGTGTTGAATTACACAAATGAATGATGCCTTTGGATAAATCTGATCTCTGTCTTGTCATTATAGTTTTGCAGCTGGTTTCCTGGTGCCCTGCGGATGTGGTCTCCTTCAAAGTCTGCGTTCTTTGATAATAAGGATTAAAATAATTTCCCTGGATGGAAAATAACAAAACAAATTTATTTTTAGGTGAAACCATCGTTTGATTATGCTGACTGTAATGAAGATGATATTAAAGAATGTGGTAATTGTGTTTCTGATGCTAATGAAATTCATGTTGAACACAAAATGTCTGTGTAATGACCTGTGACAGGTCGTTTCTTGAGGTTTCCAGTCGAAGAAGATCAAGCTGCAAGAGGATCATCATAAACTTTTATTGCGTGTTTTTCGTTCGTTGTGAACTCTGGAAAGGACTGTCGTTTTGTTTTTTGCGCGCATTTTTTGAACATTTCCTGACGAAGACTTCATATTTTTTAAGAGACTGTCGATGGACATTTAAAAAAAAAAAAAAAAAAAAAAAAAAAAACAGAAAAAGACGAGCAACAGATTGTAATTTTGTGTCTTTCTCATTTGACAGGTTGTACTTGGGTGGTGAATGTTGTCTTTTAAGTTGCAGAGCATTTCTTACTAATTTTACTATGTATGTCCCTGTTTTATTTTTTCATTTTTCATTGTGCATTTTGGGTTTTGTTTATCCTGTGTTTTTGTTTTATGATTTTATATTTCTGTAAGGATAAGTCGTTTTTACCCTTGGGTTTTGTTTGAAAAGGGGGAACTGTATATAATTAGGCTACGTCAACCTTTTGTTTTCTATTTTTTGTTTTGTTTTATTTTTTTAATACATAGTTTTGGTTCTGCATTAGAAGGCTTAATCAATTTTTATTGAGGTCTTTTTGAAGACCTCAAAAGGGGGAACTGTAAAGAAAATAATTATTGTTTGGTGCTTAATATAGCTAATCCACGACATGTGTAAAGGTATAGCCAACACTTTAATTTGGAATAGTTTTCTGTTGAACATTTGGGAATTCAGCTGAAGAAGCAGGCCAAAGCAGGGCCTTTTTTCCTCCCCCTTTTGACAGACACAGCAATAAAATTTACAATTCCGAGAGAGCAGAAGAGACTTCTTGGCGCCTCTCCCCGTACCTGGCGCGGCCCAGGACGAAGTCGTCCGCCCTTTGACTTAGATAAAAGCCAGACATCGGAGCTGAGATAGGGGGAGTCCCAGGATCTCTGGGTGTTGAGGAAGTTTCTAATTGGTCAAAGAACGGAACGCCTTGACTGCATATATTAAATAGGGAAACACCTCTTTCATTAAAAGTACAAGTCAGCAAGCCAACGGAGAGGTTTTTTCATCTTTTCCTCCACATTTTGGGCGCCTTTGTCTGTCTTATGTGTTTCGTGTTGTCTGTTTTGTGTAGTCTGTATAAAATGTATATCTCTGTTCCTCTGCAGCTTTGTTGTTCATTGCTTTGTATGAGATTAAACTCTGTGATCTGTGACGTCAACACGTTGTGTTGTTTCGTTTTACCAGCACGCGGTCGCTGCACGTCGCTGCACGGAGAGCGTCACTCGCCAAGGACTCGGAAGATCCCGGGCAAGATTAAAGAGGAAAAGAGCCAAACGTTTTGTCCAAAGCTAGCATATAATGATCCTCATTTTTTAATAAAGGTCATTAATCTTTAAGAAAATTAAAAACCAAGTTAAGAACTCGGTGTACCACCTGGAAACAAGAAACTAATAATTAACAATAATGGTGTCAGCCTTAGTATCTATTGGCCTGAATGTGTCACGTTGTACAGATAAGACACCTGGAAGACAGAGTAATGAAACCCTCCCAGCAAATGCACACAGATTATGATAAAACCAGCTCTTCCTTAAAAAGTGTAATAGAAACTATTTAAATTAGAGGAATTATTACAATGAATTTTGCTAAACTTTACTGACTACTAACTATCATTCTATTTACAAGATTTCTTAATGACAGCGTGTGTAAGGGTGTATGGGGCATGACAGACCAAAAATAACTGTTTTCTGGTTGGGTGTTGATACAGTTAGAATACTCTATTCTGGAAACAAGATGGCCACCACGAACAAAATGACAATCTAAAATAAAGCAGAACTGGGGGAGCACATGTTTTCATGTAAGATCACTTGTTTCATACAGATTATTTTAAAATGCATGGTAGAGAGAACAATGGAACTTGGGAACAGCAAGATTTCTAGAAGAAATATGTCGATCAAGAATTAGCCTCTGAGATAAATTGTTCTGATCACTCTGTTTCCCCAAGTCCAATTATATCTGGATTCAATTGGCTACTAAGGAAATTCCCACTAAATTTGTGCTGTTGATAAAACTAAAACGGAGCAATCACTACTCTACTGCAAGCAAGTGGGGCTTTTTCAGGAAAATGAAAACTTGGAATGGTTTCTTGGAGGTCAGGAGTCAAACTTACCATTGGAGGCATCTTTAGCAAAGCATTGCCTCAGGAAGATGCGTAAGGGAAGACATACTTCTCTTACGTCTTCCCTTGAAATCCTACTAGCCTCCTATCTCTACTTCATTCTATTTAGGCTTTCAAAAAGGTCCCTCTGTTAAAGGGTGGCAATTTTCCATTGTTTATTTCAGTCAGTAAGGAGTGCATGCCCTCTAAGAAAGTTTATGTAAAAAAGCCTCCCAGCCATGTTTAATTATCCTTTTCAACCCATAATTTAGAAAGCTAAAACAGTCTCATATATTACAATCAAAGCAAATAAACATTTTTCTAAGAACAGGAAAAAAACAAGGCATCAGTAATGTAATGTAAAGTGTGAAACAACTTTAAACTTCCGCTATATTCCGAAATTTACAACTCGTATCCAATATTTAGAAGCAAAGACATCATTAGAGTAAAAAAAATGTCTGTTTTTATGGTTGATATTCATACAGTGTTGACATAAGGGAATCGTTTTGCCTGAAGGGAATAATTTAGTTCAGGATGGAGTGTGCCTTAAAATCACTAGCACCATATTGTCATGTTTTTTCAGCGCACATTTAAAAATGGCCCTTTGAACATAATACTTATTCCACTAGACCCTCAGCACTATGTTCAGCTTATTCAGATAAACAACAACAACCAGACCATAAAATAGGGCAATCAAAGCTGAAGCTGTGGAAAAATAGAACAACACCAACAGTCTTCTGATAGCAGTCCCATGAGGGTGGAATGCTCTTCACTCAACGTGGAGGGAAAAAAAAGTGTTTTGTAGACCGAAAATGGGATTTCACCATCAGTGGTACAGAAATCACTTTGGCAAGAGCTCTGTTGGGGGAAATGCAGCATTTATTAATGGATTTAGACTCTCAGGAAGCTCGACAGCATCAAGTTTAGCTCAACTTTCATCACTCTGAGCTGCACTTTATTAACCTCATTTGTATGTAAGACTTGGCTGTGCTTCTAGGTGAAATGGAGCTGCACAACACCTCCGGCTCCAGTAGTTTCCCCACTCAGAAAGCACTGAGGAATGATAATTAGCATCCCGGTTGCTCTCACAAATAATGTCATGATGGACTTTGTAATTGAGGCAGAAACCCACACTGGTGTTGGTTGCTCCACTTCACTTCTCTTAGATGAGTACTACAATATGAAACGTACTAAAACAATAATCATGTTTCGAGTTAGGCTATATATACAACAGGCTGATTAGCTATGACAGATCATTGCAGTCCAATCTCCTCAATTACTGCAGGAGAATCAAATAACACTACTGTATTTGAATATAAAGTATTACACGAGCCAGAAGGCTGCAGGTACTTTTGCCTCTAGCTGATGAGGCGGCACATTCTTTGGCTTTGAGCAGTTATAATAAGTGAAACTGGAACCATTGGGTTTCTTAATGTTTAGGTTCTGTTTAGACATTTAAGCCATATGTTGGCTAGCAAGACATATGCTTAATTGCTTCCTGTTTGTTTTTTTTATTCAGTGTTTGTGAGGCTGAGGCTGGTGCTTTAGTTTAGTAACTGTCTTACTTGCAGCAGAAAATGATGTCATTGTTTTCACTTTAAGTTTTTTAACTAATGGACAGACGGAGCAGGGCCAGGAGAAATATTTATTAAGATAAAACAATATTGTAAACCTACAGTACAGACCAAAAGTTTGGACACACCTTTTAATTCAATGAGTTTCCTTTATTTTCATGACTATTGACATTGTAGATTCACACTGAAGGCATCAAAACTATGAATAGCACATGTGGAAATATGCACTAAACAAAAATGTGTAAAACAACTGAAAATACCCCTTATATTCTAGTTTCTTCAAAGTAGCAACCTTTTGCTGTGATTACTGCTTTGCACACACTCTGCATTTTCTTGATGAGCTTCAAGAGGTAGTCACCTGAAATAGTTTTCACTTCATAGGTGTGCCCTGTCAGGTTAATAAGTGGGATTTCTTGCCTTATAAATAGTCATGAAAATAAAGAAAACCCATTGAATTAGAAGGTGTGTCCAAACCTTTGGTCTGTACTGTACATGTTACTTCACATTATTATTTTAAAGAGCCTGTTTCGTCATATTTTGGCCGCAAATCTAAGTAGTACTAACGTAAATAAATCGGCTTCTCCTCCGTATTTCAAAAGCAGATGAATAATTTTAAAATTTTCTGGTTCATTAATATGCTCACGGAAAAATAAGATGGAAGTCTGCTGCTTCAGAAGAAATTTTAATTGATGTTAAATTTCTTACTGTTGCCAAGCACTTTTTTTGGACAGGGATGATGATTCAGCAAGTGACTCAAAAAACACTGAGAAGTTGGTGTTTATTTTCATTCCTGCAATTTATAGAGAGCTTTATTAGCTGTGATTAACCTGGAAAACAAGATTATTTTTTTCATAGAAATGAGTCAACATCAGTATCTCTGTTCTGCAGACTCATTACATTTTTACAGCACGTTTCTGCAGCTTGAAGATAGATGGCAGTTTTCATGGGTGAGAGCCGGCCTGAAAGGATTACAGCTAACGATGAGTGGATAAAATGTTGTTGTGCAACAATAGGCTTGATTTGGCTATGAATAACTATTAAAAAATGCAGAAAGCCATTACTAACAAAACTAGTAATTTAGATCAAAATTACCAGAAATTATCAGGAAATAGCTTAATAGTTATCAGTCTCAGTTGTTGTTAATAAATACCTTCCTGATGAGGGTTTGGTATTAAAATAACAGATGAAGAGATAAGTCCATCACTGGTGTTTTTTTGCGCAAGTTCTACACGCATACAGAAATAAGTTTTTAAACAAAAATAATTAATAGTTAAAATACTTCAATCAACAAAGTCACTACACTAGCAATCCTCAACTAAACTATTAAGAAGTAAAAGTGAAAGAATGGAAACCACTAAACTACCAATAAAAATTATGCAATTATGTCATGTTGAGTGTGAAAAACCAGATTTATGCGAGAGGCATTTGGAAATGAAGACAAGTTAGTTATCAAGTATAGTCAGCTTAGGTTGCACCAGAGCTGACTAAATATGCTGTTGATTACTCACACACACCAAATATGGAAAAAAGTTTGTGTATTGACTATTTGTCCCAAAAACTTAATTCCAAAATCGAAAAAATTCAAATCTCAAAAGTGATCAAAACAAAATGAAGTAAACTCAAACAGTCAATACTGGGCATCATGGGTTCTGGTTTACGCAGTCCAAACAAAAGGTCAAAACAGTCAAAATGCAGCTCTTTGTTTACTTTTATTCAGTTTTTTGGCTAAAACAAGTTACAGTCTTCGGATAGTGAAGATGCATAATAGCCCTATATTTTCTCTTCTATTTCTCACCAACTCCTTCCATGAGGACATTAGATGTGCTTTAACCCAGTTGGTCAAAGTTCAGTTCAACTGAACAACAGTGTAGCATGTCGAACAGGCACATCTTAAATAGTTTCCTTTAATAACTACCACAACATGCCTTCCAGCTGGATAAAACCTGAAGGAAACATAGAAATATTGCAGTTGTAACGATATATTGAACAAAATCCTTTTATTTAAGCCATAATGCAAATGCCTGGGAGCAATGTCAAGTGCACAACACACAACAAATAGCACAATTAAAAGTGAATATGTTAGCCCCACATTATTTTTCATTTAGCACATTCACAAGAGAAGTCAAACACAAAATATAATGAAATTGTTTTTTTACCCCACAAAAAATGGGATCTTGTCAAAGGAAACAGAAAATCAAAATAAATTCACAAACATGAAATCCAATAAAAACCAGCATATGAATCTATATTTTTCTCTGTATTGTGGTATGAAGTTCTACCCTGTAGGCGAACAGACAAATCTATTTATCACATGAATCAGATGAACTTCAGTCTTTAGGAATATGAGATTACTGTGAATAATGTGACGTCTTTTATTGAGTTGTTTCTGCACAGCACTTAGCTGCAGTTTTCTTATTCTTGCCATGTGTTTGTCCTTTCTTCAGTATCAATATCACATTTGACTAAATTTTCCCCTTAGCCGCAATGGGTCACTGAGCCATTTAAGTGTTCAGATGTTTAATATTGGATTTTGTACCTGAGGGAGAATTTGAAATGATGATTTATGCAAGGTTTTAACTGCTCCCTCAGTTGACATCAAGCTTCATTGTCTAAGTGTGGTTCTGAACGCCCCTGATGGCACAGCCAGATTCTCTTTTAAAGACTAAAATCCATTGCTCTTTAACATTTCCCCACGAAACAATATAGATTTTTTTGTGTTGCTATTTTATCTCTCTGTCTTTTTCACATTTTTTGGTTTTTTCCTTGAATCTCGTCAGTGTGGGGTACATGTGTATTCAGCTGACAAATGGGAATCCAATTATTTAATCTGAAGCTAAAGTGCTGACTTTACAGAGGCGCCTGTTGTCTCCAAAACCCATGGGTCTGAAAGTCCGTCTGCTCGGGGCATTCCCCCAAGAGTAGCATCTGTTGGTGCATGTAATTACTCGAATTAATCAAAAATTGTTACAGGAAACCAAGAAGGCTTGTGTGGATCTGAAAGCTGTCTGCAGATAGTTTTCCTAATACCCTGTGAATCCATCTTCTACTAAAAATGTCCGTAAAATTGAAAATGAAAGCTAACCTAACATTTGTTTTGCGTGTACGTTGAATTATACTTTTTTTTTTTCTACAAATGCTGTTTCCTCTCTGCCCATTCAAGTCTTCCTTAATTTTTGTCCACTTCCTAATTTTATGAATAATTTAAGGCCCCTAAGTAGGAACATTTCTCTGCTTTCCTGCTTTTTTGCTAAAGCAGCACGTTTCAAATGATCGCACATAAGATGATGTACCTGAGGTTTTAGAACCTGTTTGCCAACATAAAGTAGGGGGGAAAAAATCAAAAAGCATCATACTGTGCCTTGATTTGAAGAAATTCATGGACCAATGAGAAACAAAGCCACTTACCTCCATCATTCCACGTTAGAAAGGTTCTTTTTATAAGGCTTTGAGATTCCCATGAATCACCACGAAAGGCATCGTCCTTAAAAAAAGCTTGTTTTTGCTTAGTTTCTACTCAAAATCTTGTGGTTATTGAAAATAATAATAATAAATTAAGTTGTTTTCAAAATCTTTCACCAGTCTGCAGAAACTGACTTTAAAAAATCTAAATCAAACCCATCGCTGCTTTTATCTCTTTCCAATCCATTTTTTATTTAAAAGAAATAATTTTCCTTTCAGAGTTTTATCTCTAGATTTTTTTTTGTCTCCAATTTTCCTTCAGTTCCTCTTGTGGACTAAAATTATTTGACTTTGACCACATCTTACAGGCAGATAAGCCAAGGATCAACCTTAAATCAACAGATAGGACCTTCCCCGCAAAACTAAGAGATCTCAGAGCAGTGAAGGCGATAATCAAATCATTTGTCCAATCTCTTTATTCTTCAAAAACCCACCCGAGGACTAAGCTGCAGCAAATCTGATAGTTTTTTTTTTTTGTTGCCACATAATAAACACGATCATACAAAGAAACTGACAGCAAGGATAAAAATCTGAAAGTAATTGAAAAATAAATTCAGTACTCCAAAGGAGATGAGACTGTGTCAGTCCTCGTTTTACAGTTCAGAGAGAAATTTAACAGACAGGATTTGCTAATTTTACTTTTTTCTTTCAAAGAACCAATACAACTTTAGCATACATTATGCAGGGGTCTCCACTCTGTCCCTGAGTCTTCTGTTTTGTTTTAACAAAACGTTCACAAAGAAAGCGCCACACTTTCCTGCAGACGGCTTTCTTTGTGAATGATGACTTTGTAATTTCCATCCAGGAGTTTTTAGCAACTTGACATTTGAAGGCATTTTGTGATGAATCTTACAAATGTACATATTCCTCACCACGTCCGATAATGAATGATAAGAAATGAATTGGGACAGCAAACGTCTGACCAATCACACCTCATGTTGTGCAGAGTTCTGCAAAAAAATTCAAGTTTGGCGTCTCAACGGGGAGCAGTACATCACACGAGTCACATGATCAACAAGTGGATGAAGCCACAGGCAAAAACCATGAAGAAGACGACAGAAAGTAGTTGGATAATTTTTTAATGACTAATTGCGTGAACGACCTTATTCACGTGTGATTTTAATTAGAATTAATTTTAATTTAGTTAGGAAAAACACCAATGCTGAAATTGTTTTTTTTTTTTTTTTAGCAAATTATTGACAATTTTGTGAACATTTGTAATAGAAACATGACAAGTGTTGATCTTGCAGAAAAGCACAGATAAAGACAGAAGTACTTGGCAAGTAATACTGTCCAAAGGATAATGTTTACATTAATGGCAGCTTCGATCCTTGAAGGATTTTGTCCATAAAAATAGATGGTTATACACTGAATCACCAGGTCAAGTCTATCATCCATGAAAAGACAAACTGTGGAACTGACAGAAATAAACAGATAAATTATGGAACAGTTTTTAAAACTGCTCAGTGATGGGAAACATTCAGAAACCGTTGGGTTTAAAATGCACATAGCAGTCACTCGAGTTTTTAGGATTTTTAATCATAATCATATCACTATGATCTCTGCATCTATTCTCCCAAAGTTTTGATCTGAAAATCCTCAAAGACTTAACTGAAGTCTCAGGTGGAGTGTTTAATCGTTTTAGTTTTTGATAAGGGATCAAAAACAGAATTATAAACAAGAACTAGAGAATAAATATGTTTGTGACCAAATCTTGTTTGTTACCCTGAAGGACTCGGAAGCTTTCAGAAGTGTTTCTACATGGTGTGTTGAAGGCTCAGGGCTACTGTGCTTGTCAGATCACCAAAATCACAAGCAGTCTGACGCTGACATTTCAGCTGTGTGTGCGCGCGCCATTTCCTTTTACAATTTCAGGTTTTCCTGCTGGTGATCTTTACACAAAGTGTGAAAAGTAAATGTTGCTTTGCCATTCAACAGCATGTGCAAACCTGAGATTGCTCTCAACTAAAATAGTAAGGACTAAACGCACAAACGGAAAGAAACCCGCTTGTTCAATGCATATTTGATTTGCTGCTTTTACTTCTTCTTGTCACTTTTTTTTTTCAGGAAGCTCTTGTTTCCATGCAACCAATCCTGTCTTGTCGAATCTGCCTGTTTCTTGTATCTATTTCAGAACTACTTTGAAAGCCAGAGTATAATAAAAACACATTTTTATCATTAAGAAATCATGTAAATGGCCTAGTTCACTCTGCAGCAGAGTGAACTAGGCCTGCTGCTGGTGAATAGAAAATAAGTTGTTAAAAATATTTTTGTGGACCTTTATGTCCAGCTCCTCCTCGACATGCCGTAAAATTAATCTTGCATTTACATATTAGGAATTCCAGTATTTATTGCTGTGAAGAGAGCCATTCTACATAATAGCTGTTTTTGAAGCACGAAAGGCAGTGCTCTGTGTTGTTAATTAAAACATTAGGCAGGGTTGTTATTTCCTGTGACAATCTTCATATGCAACACGTTTATGGCTCTGCACAGAACTATGGAAGAAAGCGGCGCCAGCGAAATACCCGAGTGAACCTTTAACTACCCCACTTATGTGGGACTGAAAGGCTGTGGTGCTCATTTCATGGGTAAACATGTATTTCCACTTGGCTGCCTTCCATCTACCCTATGTGACAGTCACTCAGGCTGTGGCTTACAATGGCATTGTTGTGGGGACTGAGCAGAGGACGGAGCACAACACCATATCAATTTCTCATCTGTAGCTTTTATTTACACATTAACGCATGGGTACCTGTCATCTTTTTACGTCTCACTGTAGACCAGACTATGTTTTTCCTCTTTCTTTTTTTTCCCCTTCCTCTCCATTTTCTGCCTTCACCATCATCCTCCTTATCACTTCACACCTATGCAGGCTCACATGTGCTTCACGGATTAAGCTGCCGATGTTTTATGATGCATAAATCGGTAAGAAAGTAAAAATGTAATTTGTAGATTCTGCTAAGTAATTTCACATCAGAGTGACTTATCACTGAACTGTGGATTGAGACATATACCTCAAGGTTTTCAGCTGAGGATGGTATGGTGTTTTTCAACTGGAGAGAGGCAATTTTTTTGATGTAAATTAGCATTTAAAAAGCCATTGTAATTGAGGCAGTGTTCCTTAACATTGCAACATGGGAATGTCAAGTGATTTAAGCCATACCTTTGATTTGTTATCTGTTCAAAAATATTTATTTATTCTATGCCCGAGAAGTTTTCAATCCATCTGGCAAATTGCTCCAAGTACTATGGAAACCATTAGCCTCAGCAGCTGTTGCTATGGCGAAGATTTTTCCTGGAGGCATGAATATAAGATGGAGGGAACCCAGATTGCTTCACTGTTGCATCTGGATATAAAACACCATGACAGAGTTGCTAAATTGAACTGACTGGGAGAAGCACAGTGGCTTCTTTCTCTATTAGCTAAACAACAGTGACTGACTTTGGATATTTCTGTCATATTGATGTGGGTTATTTGTTGATTTTTTTTTTCTGTGTTTTGAATAAACAGCATTTGTTTATTCCAAACTTTTTATGTCTGAACATAGATTTATAACAGTTTTCAAACCATCTGTCAAATTAATTAATCCATGCAGGCTAGCTTACTTACAAAACACATCTTCTGTAAATGAGAATGACTAAATATTTTCTGTGAAGGGAATTAACATGATTGTCAATTTAGTCCAAAAGAACAATCATCTTTCTCCAGTTTTGTCTTGCAAAGTTTTGTAACTAAATAATCAGACTAATTATATTTATTCAAACACATTAGGTTATATAAAAGTAAGCCTGAAAACTATAAACTCCCTTGTATTTAATTGGGATGTTAAGTAACAAGTGGATTTTATGTAATCGTGAAGTGGACAAAGGATGATAAATTATTTTTTTAAAATCTTTTACAAATGAAAACCTTGAAAAGCCTGTATATGTAATCTCATCTGAGTCAATCAGCTGAACGTCTTTTGTTTGCAATCGCAGATGGATTTATTTTTGGAATATGTCTTGACCATTTAGAAGCATTTAGCAATATTTTTGTATTCTTTCTTGCAGAAAAGCTCAAGCTAGGTCACAGCGATTGATTGGCGTCTGTTGGAGCAGATTTTTAAAGACGTGCCACAAATTCTTGATGGGATTCAAATTTGGACTTCGACTTGTTAACTCTTCCATCGTAGCCCTGGTTGAGTGTAGTGTTGTCCTGTGGGAAACACAACTAAACAGTCTTCCTCATAGTCTTAGCAGGTTGTCATGTAGGATCAGCCTCTGATGGGAAGTTGTATCCATCTTTCCATCACCTCTTCGTTTCCCTGTCTGTTAAAAAAAGCATCCACACAGCATTCTTTTTTTTAGTCTTGCTGTGTGGATGTGTTTGCTGATTACCTAACTTCAATAAGCAACTGGCAGAATTTTATGAATACCATAAAATACTTTTCCTTGCCTCTGCAGTCACACGGGGCTTTGACTGCCGATGGTTTAAATGAGACGATCAAAAGTGCAAATACAGTTTATTGTTGAAACTTTCACCGTATGTTTTATTCGCACGTCAGGTATATTGGATTTTTAAGCCTATGAAAAACTTTTCGTCTTTCAAAAATGCAATTGCAACTTAATGGTTTTGTCTAGTTTTTTTTTCTGGCTCAGATTTTGGAAAATCTGACTTTCTGACTGTTTTTTTTTTCTTTGTAAGCTTTAGTACAAAGGTACAGTACTTAACACTATCCTCTCAGCTAAAACATTTTCAGACCTTTCTGTGAGGAGGTTTTTATGTGTGCGTTTCTCTGGTTACTCCAGCATTCAGCTGAACAGTCCTTGTGTAAGTAGCGAACTTTGACCGCAGTGTTGTGAAGCATGACTGTGGAGCTAATAAACTGAAGCTATACTGTATGTCAAAGCACTCCCGACGGAGCTGAACGTAGCCGATCAGTTTGGAAACAAAGTTCACACATCTCATATTGCACTCTGCATCACTGTTTTTCAGTATCTCTCTACCCTGATGTTTCTATTCATCTCCTTTTCATTGTCAGAACATTGTCATTGCTTTTGTTTTGTTTTTAGCATTAAACAGATGTTTAGTCATAGCTGACAGCACTGCAGCTTTGCACCTCTAAAACATAACCCATCTTATTATAAAAACTGAATTCACTACACTCCAGAAAATTTTACGGTTGCACACAAGGTTCCTCACTGAACCCTGTGGATAGCGCAGTCTTTATCCAGCCGTGACAAAACTAGAGTTAGGTAACAGATAAAAAGGTAGATTTTTCCTACCTACCTGGTAGATAAAGGTAAAAAAAAAGTATAATATACCAATACAAAAAATATGAATCTTGAATTTTCTTAAATATAATTTTCTATGATGTATAAAACAAATTTGTGTCATTCTCCAATTTAAAACCACAAAGTTATCCTTCCTTGCAGGCTTAGTCGACACCAGACTCTCTCTACTATGCTGCCGTTCTCTTGTGGTTTCACAGAAATTCTATGATTTAATATTTATGTATTAGTGTTTTTGATTTAGCTTCTGTAAACTGTACTACAAATGCAGTGACATCAATCACTACATACATATTACATATTAATTAGTGAATGTAAGTACTTAGATGAGATAATTAAGACCGCAAGGAATTCAGATTTCAAGATGCACAATGCATCTAATAAGGTGAAAGGAGAATTTAAGTGTTTTAAGCTAACATTAGGTAACAGAAATAATATGCTTGTAAAATAAAAAAAAATACTAAACACCAAATTTAAAAAAACATGTTTAACTAATTAAATTCAAAGCAATATCAGAATTGGGATTTGATATCTGTTTTCCTTTAAGAGAATTGAGTTTAATTTGTGAAAGATTTTTCAGATTTCTAAGTGAATCCCGAGCAAAGACTAAATTTCTCTAGTCTCTCTTTAAAAACAGCACATTGCCACAGAAACACTTTGGTAAACCACCTTTGGCTGAAATTCATGCTAATTAAAACTCCATTCTACAAAGGGCAAAAATAAACAAAACAAACGCCACATACTCTTCCACAAATGGGTATTTGAGTGCATTTTTGATGGACTGAAGTAAAGTGGAAACATTTGCTATTTGGGTAATTAAAATTATTTTGTATGTAATGACCCCATTAGCTGTGCAGTTATTTACAGTACTGGCACAACGCATTAGGGATTTTCTGCGTACTGGTACATTTGAGAAGGTGAAAATACACATCTGTTAGGACTGTTGGTTGTTTGCATAGTTATATTGTTGTGAGAAAAAGTATGCAATCATTCTGTACGTATCACCACATACTAGTTTCATAGTTGGCATATAAGCTGGCAATTCAGCCCTGGTATTAGCTGGAAATATTTAGAACATAATATAGCAAAACAACATTCAGTTCTGGACTTTTTTATTGTTTACAAATGAATAGAATTAATCTTAGAAATAACTGGGAAAGGATTGGTTAGAAGAGATGCGACAGCATTATTACAATTTTGTCATTTTTACATTTTGGGCATTTAAGATGCTTTTGTTTGAGTTTATCCAATATATACAAAATTAATGGAAACATTATGTTTACACAATGCCTGTTCAAAACAAAGTCACCACCAGGATTTAACTAAAAAGAAAGTATGAGCCTCCTGTTTGATAATTACTGCATGGCTGATCATCTGTCTGTTGGCAACAGGTTATTTAACCACAACTGATGCAGTGAGTAGTTTCTTGTTTCTTAAACAACTATGTCCAATTGTCCAAAGCAATATTAAAAATTGGAGGGAAAGTGGGGAATCATTGTCTTCCAAGATGACAATGCCAGTGTTATTTGAGCTCTAATTGTAGCAGTGGTTCAGGGATCCTGCATCGTCCACCACAGTGTCCATACCTTAGCCACATGAAGTATCTTTGGGATGTTCTGGAGAAGACTTTTTGCATTGATCAGATTCTCCCATCATCATTATAAGCTCTTGGTGATGGCAAAATATTATGTGACCTTTTTTGGTGGTAATTCTTTTTGTTTGGCCAGGCAGTGCAGTTATCTTTCATAGATGTAATATAATATGCCATCCATGGTTGTCTGTTGTGCATTCTTGCTACTACAGCAAGTAAAAAAGACAGCAAAAGACATATATATTTTTAAAACACATTTCCAACTGCACTTTTTGTGCAGGCAATAAATGTACAGGCCCAAGGTACAAATATTTTTTTATTTCAGACAAAAACATCAAACATGAGAAACAATGTTTTCTGCCAGGAGAGAGAATTAAAAATGATCCTGAACTGAAGAGGCAAGGCTCTATTTGAAATAACCTGTGCTTTGGGACTGAGGTTTGTTATTCCTTGATGCTTTATTTTGAGAAGAATGTGGGTTTTCTTATTTTTTCTTCTCAGTTATATGAGAATAAAATAAATTTAAGGTCCAAGCATTTATTATTCAAAACAGAATTGATCCAGTGCTAAGGAAACAGAACTCTGAGCAAAGAAGACTCAAATGACATAGAAAATCTATAAATACAACCTGCAAAGAACAAAACATGACTGAATAGGTCTTTCGGTCTTAACATATTAATATCTTGGTTATGAATAGTCTTATACAGCAGTATACATAATACTGTAACTGAAGACGGTTACAGTTCTGAAACTCGTAACTTTTCCTGCATTTTTTTTCTGCTGACTGAAATTCATCAAAAAGTTTTTTTCTGTCTAAAATGCCTTGGGTTAATTTTTTTTTTAGCCATTGAGGATAACCCATGGTTAATGAAAGAAAATTTTAGAAGTTATAATTCAACTGTAGTTTGGTAATCGCCCACATGTCACTGAAGGGAATAAGATTAGAATTGATTTTTTATATTATTTTTTTTAATCAGTTCAAACTTTTTTGATGGAGCCCAACTCTCAGAGGCTTCAAAAGTTAATCGAAACTGTCAGATGAGGTAGAGATATAAGGAATAACTGAATTTCTCCCTTTGCTATAAATCCATAAGAGATCAAGGGTATAATGATGAGAGGGTGAATGTCTGTACACTTGGAATTTAAATAAAAGGCCATATATGAGCAGAAATGCAGAGTATAGTTGGGGGGGTTTTTCAGGTACATGGTTCACTACAGTAAAGTAGCTTTAATATTTTGGTTCGGAGATAAATAAGTCTCATTGTAAAATGTCTACAACTTCACAGGATCAAAGATCTTGATGGTGAGTTGTCTTTAGATCAAATCTACTTCTAATCTGTGGATCTTTTTTTTTTTTGAGAAGTGGTTTGTAAACTTTCATTAGAAAGGCCACTGGTTCAAATCCCAGCCTGGGCTGTAGCTGCATAGGACTTACATGTTTTCTACAATATCTTCTACGCATAGATTACTTTAAATTGCCCCATGAGGAAATATGTGCACGCATGTATCTAGCACAGCTGGCCTGTGATGTACTGGCAACCTGTGCAGGTACCAAGCTTCTCCATTACTATAAACAGGTAATGGAGAATTTTTCCCTTTTATTTCAGTTTATTTATTGCAACTGCCATCACTTCATGTAGTACATAATGGGCCAGAAATAGCTACAGAAATTAAACAGCTGTCCTGTTGTTTATGGTGAAAGAAATGCTTTAGGTTGCATGTCATTTGCAGCCTAAAGCAGGACAACATATTTAGCTCTGTCCATCTTTCTGACAACTATCCATATATCATGATGCTTCTATAAATATGCAATGGCAGTTATTTTGACACACAAGGTTTTCCATGTTTAAAAAGTTCATCTAAATTAGAGGACCTTCTTCTGTAGGTACTATGTGGCTTATTGCCAGTGGGATTTGAGGAATGTATGACTAGTATTTGTCATACAGCCAAAAGATTTCCCTTCCTGTGCTGTTGATCTACCATGACTTACCATGGTCCTCTTGACTGCTTCTCTGATAATGATCTCTTTTCCTGGCTTGGAAGTTTAGGTAGACAGTCTTGTTTTGGTAGGCTTGCAGTTTTGGCATACTCCATTTTAGATTTCAGAAGAGAATAAAAGAAGACTTGAAAAGAAAGGTTGCTCTTTTGTAGCTAAAATAATTAAGGGGTTAATAAAAACAATAGATTTAGCCAACAATTTAATCAGATCCACTTCATCCATCTTAAAGGTATGAGATGGAGACTGAGAAAGTACCTATGCTAATAGAAAACCTAAACATATCATAGAGTTTTTCCAAAGAAATTAGGTAACGTAGCTGAAAGCAAGGGTAATTCAACATCTTTGATGTGTTAAATTAATGTAAAAATGTTACTTTTGCTTTCATCCAACAATTTCATCCAGATTCATGAGTGTGAAATAGTGTTTGGAAACTAATATGGTAACCCCTCTCTGGTTGTTGTTTTACGCTAGATAAGGTTTTACATGGCAGTTCTTTTTTTTTTTTCCCCAAATAGTCATATCGTATTTAATTGTACTTCTTATTTTTATCAAACATCAGAATGAATTCCACATTTGCTTGAAATTGCAATGTGGTGTTGATAAGCATCACGGAGTGGGATTTACTTCTGTGGAGGCGTGAACTAATCTCCTAATAATGAGGTCCGTCTGCAGCAGTGACAACAACCGCAGCACCTGCACTTTAATGCTCGACACCGGTCGACACGGACGACATCATACTGCCAGACTAATCGGCATTCACTATCAAGCCTGAATATAACTCACCATTTCATTTGAACCTCAAATATTGCTGTTGCCAGATACACCTGTTGATTGCTGCACTGCTCTGCCTTTGCACCCGCCTGTTGCTGCACACATGCACACCCCCGTACCGCCCGCTCTCCCTAAAATGGTTTCTCCTGCATAGTTTCCATAGAAACAGTCTAGTTTTAGTGATCTGTTGTTTAGCCTCAGACAGACTGGCTAATTTTTTCTTTTTTTTCTTCATTTTTTTACAATGAGGGTCTTTGATGATAAAGAAAGCTAGGTTGCAGGATTTACATAATGAATGGATGCCACGCTAGATCAGTCACAACCCAGAGCTGATGATTGCTTTTTGATGAATTTCTTTCCCCTGTGTCCTTAGGTAATTCAGCTGCAGAGGTCCATTCTGTGCAAAAAGGGCAATACACACATTTAGACATTTAGGTCAGCTTCTATCTGTTTATCTGAATGCAGCCTTGACACAGCAGTCATAAGGTACAAAACCAAAAGATTACATTTTACATAAAGCCTCACAACAAGGCCAGCAGAGAATGGCCACTTCACATTCAGCTTTATTGGGAAGTTTTGTTTTTTGAGGACATCTGAAGACTTTTTGCACCTCGGGGTAAACTTAGTCATCCATGCAAACATTGTGAAAGGCCTCTTCTAATCTGACCCATGCGAAGCACAAAGACGAGCGACAGGTATACATTTATATACATCCGAGTTTGCGTGCCACACTGAACGGAACGGGGAAATTTAATCGCTTCTCAACAGGTGTGAATGGTATTGATTTTTGCCTGCTTTTTGAGCTCCAAACCCTCGGGAAGGGACATGAACCCCTCAATCAATGCAACCTCCCCTTGGGGTCTAACACCACTCTAACACACTGCCTCCTATTTTTGTGAGTGTGTGTAAACAATGGATTCTTGTGCTTATGTCTGTGAGGGTTGTACAAAGGTGAGCTTTAATGTGCTTTTAAAATTGTTGTTTCTTCCTGTGGGGAAAAAACGTAAAGGTCTTAAACAGAATTCTGTTCAGTTTTCAGCTTGCAAAAATACTTCACCTGTTGCTGGGGAGAGGAAGAACATCAAATAGTTGAGGGAGTCCGTTTTGGCTTGGTGAGTGCTTACGTCGATAAAAGGCCTTTCCTTTTCCGTCTGTCAGAGAGCTGAAATTACGTGACCTCCGGCAGAAGCAGTGCCACTGTGATCTGACCCCTCTTAGTGGCATAATCTCATCTGCTTGCATTTTTTTTTTCTCCCACTCTTGCCACTCCTCTATCTATATCCAAACTCGCAAACTCCCACTTCTTTGTGACTCTCCAGTAATGCTTGCCTCAGCAGGCAGGAGGGCCAAATGGACTGGATAAAGGGACTGTGTTTACTGCCACAGCTAATATCCTCGTTAACACTAATCTGTGGGGAGTGTGAAAGCCATGGCGAGAGATGGAGGCTTTTCAAAGCGGAGAAAGAAGGGAGGAATGGGTAGAATGGAGTTTGGGGGGGCGGGAGACTAGGAAACAGAACCAGACAGACTGAGAGACCAGTGAGCTCGTCTGAGCTTTTGATACCTTTCATGATGGAATGAAAGGTATGAAATTAACTTCCCTCACCCATCCACTCCCCCCTCTGCAAGCCGGCTGCACTGCGCGCTCCCCATGCTGTGTATCTGGCACACAGACCCACACCTACACCGCAACATAAATTCCCTCATACATGCAAACAAGTATTCTCATTAACAACCCAATGATGTTGGCAAGCTTCCATGCATAATCTGTGTCTCCATTAGACACATACAGCTAATGGATCATTACTTTAAGTATGTTCTCTGTCAAGCATGAACCTTGAGCAACAGAAAATCCCCATGTGGTGCAGAGGCACGCAAAGTTCAGGCTGCTTGTTCAAAGGTTCTCTGATCATAAGTAAAAAGTCATTGTCTATGGCTTAGTTTTTTGAGGAGGGCAACTTCTCTGTAAACATAAATCCTTTTTGGGCCATCAGTAAAAACTGAACTGGACTTGAGGTTGTAAAAAAACCGTGAGATCACTGTTTTTTCACCTGTTCTGTCTAAAAAAAAAATGGATATAATTTTTGGTAATTTTGAAACCGTCTGTCTCAAAACACAAACGGCAACATCTGTATTTATTGACAACTCATTGTGTTAAACTTTGAAATAAGGGGTTTTATATTGCATCCATCTCATAGGACAAGCAACTCTAAAATAAAAATGGAGTAATATTACATCAGTGTGAAAAATAAAAATGATTCTAAGCATCCAAATTAAACCAAGAGTATTTTAAAAAGCCATCTTTGCTTTGTTTAACAATAATACTTACAGTAAGTACTACTGCTAAGTTTTGACTTGTCTAATTCTAAGGTTGTCCCAATACTAAAAAGAATTAAATGTGCTTGTATTTTGCATTTTTATCAAAACAATGATTTTTTTTTTTTCTTCATAAAACTCAAAATATTTTTTTTAACAATCCCTCTGTTCAGTGTAGCACCACCAGCTCAGGTTTGATCAGCCCAACCACAACTACAGAAACACACTTCACCTAATTGACACACACACACACACCTTTTTTTTTTACAAAATATTTGTACTTGCCCCCTCAAGAACCTCAGCAGATCAAGAAACAAAAGTTTCTGAGATCTTTATGTGAACAATGGCTGGAAATATGAACCTTTTCTTTACTCCACCTATTTTGCTTTAGCAGTCAGTTGGGATATCATAGTTCTCATTTTTTGAGGAAGCTGTTTTTGTTATTTTGTTATCTCGTGTGTATGCTGATTTTTTCTAAATCCATCTAAAGACATTAAAGATCAATTTAGTAAAAAAAATTACTTGGTGTAAAATTTTATCGCAAAAGATGAGTAGGACACTGGCATACATTTGAAAGTAGCTCTTTACTTTGCTATATTTTCTTAGATGCAGAACTGTTATAGCATTTGAAAAGCCAGATTCAGTTCAGTTACTCCTTAACTTGAGCTGGACACCATATAACTAAGATCAGGTTGAGATAATCTCTATCAGGAAATAGAGTTGGACCTCTATTTACTGTTCAACACGAGCTACAAAAGTCAACCAATTCAGAAGGAAGCAGAACTAACCCTTTGACATAATTTCTTATGTATTTTTATTTGCCAGTTGAAAACCACATTATGAGAAAAGAGCAAAACCTTTAAGTTGTCTATGTAATTCCACATCTGCTTTTGTTTAAACTGTAGCAAAGGCTCTTTTTTCTGTTTCTGAATGACAAATGACTCACATTTTTTCTTATCACACAGATTGTTGCACAAGACTCAACGTTTCCAATTCCACAGTCCTCTTGAAGGAGTCAAACATGTGTCAGCGCTCAGACCGACGATCAAAATTCAGCATGGAGAGTACTCGCTGTCAATTGGACTGGCCTTCCATTGTCAGCCATTTCTCAAACACACCCCAACATTTTGCTTGTGCTGCTCCCCACTTGCTGATTGCATCTTTCATGTCAAACCAGAAAGCAATTTTTCTTGCAGCTATGAATCATCCCTGCAGATCCGTTTCAGAGTTAGAAATAATAAATTGAAGCCTTGGACAAAAATAAAAAAAAAGGTTGTGTGCATCAATCTAGTGCATTATTTGCTACAACCCCCCCATCCCTTGAGGTTGCTTCACTTCTAGTACAGGTTGTACTATAACCGTACAAACTTGCCTGTTAAACAAAACCCATTCACATCTCCCTAGGTGCTGGGAGTTGTCCTGTTGTGGTTGTTATTTCTGGGTGTCAAAAAGTAATGACTAGAAGGTTGTTAACATTTAGCCTCCGTTATGTTTTATGTTCACATTACTATTAGATATATTGTTCAATATTTCATTTTGCGTGCTATAAATCCCAAGGACATTGGGTACACTGAGACTGTAAAGCTGTAAAACACTTAATATTGTGTTTCTTCCCCATGTGCTGATTTACCAACAGGTTGAGGGCAGTGGATGCAAGGAGCAGACAACACGTTACTGGAAGTCAGTAACAGCAATGCACTTTAGCTATAAACTATATATATATATATATATATATATATATATATCACATGTAATAGTGCTCAAAGTGCTTGAAGCTCCACAAATCAAATCACAGCAGGAGACAAAGGGTTAGTAAGACATAGGAATCAAAGTATAAATAAATTCCTAGATTTGCAGTTTTGCCAAACATAATTATATTTCAGGGCATCAGAATAAAGTGGTCATATGACAATCACTATTACATGCTAGGATTAACGGCATGTAATAGGTGTTAATCCTACACCAGCTTAATCAGATTATCTCTTCTAAACCTAATTTAGGGTAAGACTTGAGGATTTTAGAGATTTTCCGGACCCGTTAGACTGAGACCTGGTGCATGCCACACTTCTGAATTTTTAATAAATGTTCAATTGTAGCTCCAGTTTACTTGGTTTCCTTTTACTTGCACTTAACATGTCTGCACTGTTTTGTGTTGCTCCATAAGGATCTCCATAAAAAGCACAGAAGGCACTTATAGCTGACATGTTTTGTTGTTTTTTTTTGTGTGAAGGGTTTTGCCTGTTTCAAGAACGAGAGAGAAATGCTAATGCCAAGGAGAAGTCGACTGATGGTACAAACCAATGGCTTGCTTTAAGCATAAAACCATAAAGCTGATCTGATGAATTTTAAGAAATACAGCATCCCTCAACATGTCAACACAGATGCTGGCAGGCTGAGATTTAACGAGAACACGTAAAACTGATGCTTCACGTTTTACTCACAAGTCACAGTCCCACTGTGAGTCCATCCATTTTCTAAGATCACTCTGTTGTGCTTTGGGTTGTGATGTCTGGAGAAAATCCCAGCTGTCACTGGCATGGGTGTGGCACACTAAATGACCATGAAGAACAGAACACAAAGCACAATAACATTTCACATGGTGAACAAGACAAAGACACTTTCTCCTTTTCATTATCCTTTTTATTTGTTCTAAAATGATGGTTTGTCTGTGGTTTGATGTTGCTCAACTCTGTAATTGGTATTAAGGTTGTGCTAACCAAAACTTATTTCAAACATTTCTATCTCAGGTCAGGGTGATTTCACTTCGACATTACTGCCAGCTTCACTTTTTGTTATTAACACACATGCCACTCATAGGTAGCCTCTTGTCTTTTTTTTTCAGTGGGCTATGAAACATTTAAACTCTGCTGGATAAAGCTGGAGGTTGTTCGTTTCTCCTTTTGGACCATGTTAAAGAATTAAAAGCTTAAATGTCAAAAAGCTTATCCTGTCAGAAGATTCACCAGCTGTTAATCCTAGCATGTAATTGTTTCTTTTCCTTATCAGCACATTTACAACAGCAAACTGATAAATCTATGCTTATGGATTCAAATGTCAGCCTTACACAGCCTGCTTTTGCTCTTCATTTATTTCAAATTAACTTGTTATTTTTATCCTGTGGGGCGTGTTCAAGTCCTTGTCTCTCTCTGATTTCTGTTTAATGTGCACTATGGATTTGTCTTAATCAAATCGTCATTCACCATGAAAGCGACTGTTTTGGTAATAGCTATGCCTCTGAAAAGTAGATACAGCTTGCACACCCACTTTGAGTCACTGAGCAAATGGATAAAAAACATTTTTTGAATATATTCCATAGAATATCTTGAATTAGTCATTCCTGGGTTTTTTCTCGTGTATCAATATTCCCTGGGGGTTTAAAACATAAATGCTTCCAAGTTAGTGGAGATCCATGCTTACAAGTGCCGAGGAGTATGTCGTCTTAGGGTTTTAAAAGCTAGAAATCCACATTATTGCACTGTTTCTTATAATTTTTCATTTAGTTCCTCTGAGGTGAAAAGAGCCTTTTTTAAGCTCCATCTTTCATACTCTGAATTTTTCACTAACTGGGGCATAGGAACCCCATATCAGGTCTCCAGGTCAATAGCTACGAATGTGAAAAACTGGAATTACCTTTTGGGTCAGTTGGGTGGACTTCATATAAGAATGTATACGTGGAAGGTGGAAGATCGAATAAACTGTCAGGTTCTGTGTTTTCTGTGTTTATTTAGAGTTCTCTGTGTCCTTAAGTCTCTTCGTTGTCCTGTCCTCCCCTTGATTGTTCCCAGGTGTGTCTCGTTCTGTGATTACCCTCCCGTGTATTTAACTCCACCTGTGTTCCTTGTTCCTCGTCGGGTCCTCGTCTAATGTGCGTTCGTGTTGTTCCGTTGTCCATTCCTTTTTACGGTTGCTACCGGTGTCGAGCCCTGGTTTCCGCTCGGCCGTGCTGCCCGTTATTTTGGACTGTGTTTTGCTGGACATTCATCATTAAAACCATTAATTTGCCACATCCTGGGTCTACAGCGTCTGCCTCACCACCTCAACACACCGTATCATGACATAAACTGGCTTAGGAGTATCAATTTATTTTTGTACATTAAGTATCTGTGTGAGAAGGACAAAATATATTAGCCTTGAGGCTTGTTGAAAAATGCAGCCATTTCAAAGGAAAACAGGTTAAAGCATTTATATTTAATTTTTCTTCATTTGGGTGCATTACATCAGTATTTTTCAGCCCTACTCCTCAAGGCACACTGTCTTGCATGTTTTAGATGCTTCCCTGCTGCAACACACCTGATTCAGATGATTGTAATTTATCAAAAGCCTGTTAATCAGCCATCAATTGATATCAGGTGTGCTGAAGCAGAGAAAAATGCAAAGCGTGCAGAACAGTGTGCCTTGAGGGCCACGGTTGGGAAACACTCCCTTGGATTATGTATTCAGCAATCAATACTGATTTAATAACAGAGGATGGTACTAAGGAGCTACCATTGTTTTGGGTGCTGGAGTCAGATTGAAAGTGTGTAACGTAAAAGTATGGAGGGCCTGGCTGTCTTGCAGTGTCAGAGCAGATTTGCTCCACAAAGGAGAGTGGGAGATTCCTTAGACCAGTGGTCCCCAACCACCGGGCCGCGGACCAATTGGTACCGGGCCGCGCAAGAAATAATGAACTACTTTCGGATCTTTTATTTTGAAAATCCTAAACCGGATATTACCGATTACGTCTTGCGCGTCAAAATTGAGCCAACTTGCAGCAGAATGAGTAACAAAACAACATCGGAGTACTGCGCACCCCCCGGTCCGCAGCAAAATTGCGAAGGGCTGACCGGTCCACGCGACTAAAAAGGTTGGGGACCGCTGCCTTAGTCGATTAACTTTAGTGACGAATCACATCCCTTAATGGAAATCACAAGTGATTAAGTGGATAATTCTTAAAAGTTAAAAAGAAGTCAGGGAAACAACAACAATCACAACCACAATGGAAAAATAACAAAAATTAAATAAATCGAAATAGGAAATGTAAATAAAAGATCACGATATATAAACCAAACCACCACACAGTCTAAAAATGCTACATTTCCCCACATAAGAGACGAAGGTCATGCCCTTCAATATGAACAACGATTGCTCTCTGCAGGCATCAGTAGGATGTAGTTTATCCAAAACCTGTGACAGGTTATGACCTACAAAACATGGGATCAATTCATCTCCAGTAAATGCAAAACAAACACAAAAACAGTCATTCAATATTTTGGAAGTAAGGACACTTACTAACTTTTAAAAAATTAAATGTGCATCAGTTATTGTGAGACGCAGGCAAAATTCCAAACCGTAACCAAACATTTCCACTGAACTCTCAGCTGACTCTTCCTCCTCTTTGACTAAGTATCCCACTATTATCCTAAGGAATTTTCCAGCACACTCCACTGCATTAGGTTGTTCTTTCCATGTCCGTTTCCCCCTCCTCCCCCTCCTGACACCTCTTCTGGGCCGGGATGTCCGGCTCCACCTCCTCGATGGCCCTCTCTGCACTGCGACACTCCAGAATTTCCTTTGCCTGCTGCTTGACTGCTAATCGGGATTGGTGGGGAGGAACGAATGGCTGCGAGACATGGTTTTCCTCTTGAGCCTATAGAACTAGGCCAAGGTCACTCGTATCACTCTTTCGCTGCCACTGCCCACAGCCAGCGGCAACAAAGAGAGAGTGAGGGGCGTAGGACTTAAAGGAAAGAAAGATAAGGCTGAGCTCTGCTCTGCAGTCAAATGAGGTCTTGTGAATTGAAGAAAACACTAGTCAATAGCAAAGCTGTGGTTCATTTTATTTTTCAAATTAGCAATTAGATGGAAGGCACCGAAATATTATCATCTTATGAAATGCCTATTTACCCTTTTTGATGAAATATTCAGGCATGTCACCGTGCGTGAGAGTGAGCCCATAGGTAGCCTATTTTCTGCTCTCTCCTTGATCAACACTCATCAATAATTCACTCACGGCCCATTAGTTTTGTGAGAAATGCCAGAGAGCAACTTAAACTCGTCAGGAATTAATTTCTTACTCGCTGTGTGCCGAAACATATGGCATGGAAGCTGCTCTCATTGTGCATTTAGAGAGGCTTCACTGAGCAGAATAGTTACACCGTACACTTAAAAGGAAGACGGCTGGCAGTTGACCTTGAGGCAATATTTATATCAATTCCAGTCCAGATCTACATAAGATTGTTGGTATTGAGCGACTGGAGAGCCTCACCTCCCTCCTGTCCGATCAAACGCATTTGAAAGAAGGGTTTTCTTGGATGGCAAACAAGGGATTGTTATGATGTAAAAGCATTCAGTGGCCCATTTCCTCTCCATGCACACATTGTGTTTTATTATGAAATACGTTGATGGAGACTGGGACGAGGATCTCTGTCTCAAAAAGCACAGAGCGTTGACATCAACAAGATTGTTCTTGTTCCGGCTCATTGGTCTTGCTGTAATTTGCTCTCATGGGCATTGCCCCCTCCGTCTCCGACACAAGATGGTGCTTCAGGAATCACGGCTGGTATTCAAACCAGTGTTCACACATTTGACATTCGACATCAAGAGCCCGGAGACTTTGCTGGATCACTTGGCAAAAAGCAACTGTGATCTTAAAATGCAGCACAGTAGTAGAAGCTGACGCGTACCTGCACCAGAACGAGGCCTGTGGTCAGACACATATTTAATGATATTTGGTCGAGTGCCTGGTTGTACACATCAGCTATTTTATGAATTCTTGCCACAGGCAAATGTCTCTGCCAGCCCTTTTTATTTATTTATTTTTTCGACCTTTCATTCTAAACCCCGTCCCTCTAACATAATCTGGCTCTTTGTGCACAAAGTGCCATGTATCAACTTCCAGGTTACGTAACGCCTTTCTAAGTATTCATGCAAACAAAATAGTGTTTCATTAGGTCTTTTACAGATTACACATTTTCTTACTGTAAAAAAAAAGGTGTTGGGTATGCTGACTGGGTAGAAAGTACACAAAAGTTAACAGCTTAGTGTTGACATTGTCACGGTTAGTGTCAAGTTCTCTGAAATCTTTCATTATAACAGTGTGAAAAATTAATTTTCTCAGTTCAATTCGAAGCAAAGGTAATTCATTTTAAGCCCAATTTTTATGTCTTTTAACACAACATTTGCTGTATCTATTGGAACTTAATTTGGACATAATTGCTTTAGCTGAGAAAAGCACTGTTTTTACTGTGTACTGTTCAACAACCTGATACGATAATAAGATACTATAAGAGAAGGAAGCAGATTTAATTTACTGCATACCTGGTATCTATAGACCTAAAAAAGTTTAGAAATTCACAGATGGATGTTCTACGTGTAGCGTTCTTGTGCCTTCTATCACTCTTAAGAGAAAGAACTTTCTCATTCAAATCTTGAGGTAATTATTGTGGTCTGTTTATTATTTTGCCACATGATAATGACTGTTCTAATAAAGTATAATGCCCTGCGCGTTTTTCTTGCTACATTTGAAGCTATGCTGACTCAGTGTGGGCACAAATTGTAACCAGAGCGAGAATTAAGCACAGTGAATCCAAGTAAGCAGCTGCATTTGGTGGCAGCTTGAGTAACCGCAGAAAGAAGATGCTGACATTTCATAAAAGACACTTGCTCCATATGTTGCAACGCAGACAAATGTCAAGAGATGAGAGGGGTGTGGGCATAGGCTGGAGGCCTTGTAGTCTAGAGTGTGAAAAAAAATCAAAGCTTGGAAAATAACATCCAGTCTTCTTTATTGGAATGTTAAAGATTTACCATAACACATAAATTAAAATGGAGGGCATCAAGATATTTTTACTTTGACCTTAATTAAATAATATTCTTAGAATTGCCAAGAGAGTAAAATCCTCAGATTAATTCTAAATCAGAAAATGTCTGCTTGAATCAGCTTGTAATGATGTTGGATTCAGCTATAAACTGCTGCTTCCTTTGAGTGGTACATGATCTTTCCTGACATTTCCTACTGTGTCCTTCAGCAGTTCATGCAGACAGATTTGACAGATACGACAAGACTGAAGACAACAGAAAGGCATCAGATGGACATGACATTGTGAAGGACTTCATAGTCAGAGCGCAGCTGAGACAGGTAAGAACGACGATATCAAAAGCTGGTGGTAAGGTTTAGAAGAAGATGTAGTGTGAAACGCTTCATGAACAGCAAAAAAAATGCAAATATGGGTGTCAGTTTGCCCAAAACTCATTACAGAAGAGGATCCACCTTTTAGATCTCAGTCTAAAAGAAGGAAGAGTAGAAGAAAGACATCAAGGTGAAGAAAGTATAGAAACCCAATGTCTGGTGTCCATGATACAGCATAAAATTCCTAATCAGTCTAGCCTTTATTCTGACTTCTCTAGCCTCTCATGCCTTCTCGGCATGTCAAGCTCTGTAGAAGGCTGCCTACTTGATCACTTCGATTCAGTTGTGTTGGACCAAGGAAACATCTGAAACATGCAGAGTGGCAACTCTCTAGAATGAAGTTGTCCATATCCAATAGTCAACTCAATCCATTTATAGGGACAGATTCAATAACATACATTCCAATTTCCTAGTTAAGTCCATTTTATTATGCCAATTAGTAAAGTTTTTTTAATATTTGTCAAAACCCCGCTAATTGCTTCAAGGACTTTGCATAAAATCCCCCTGCTCCTGAATGAGTATGTGCTGGCAGTGAACCATTGATTACACAAAGTTGTTTACTTTATAGCCGTCCCTCATTCTAATCATGCATGTGGCAAGAGTGAAAAGGAAAGACCTTTTTAAGAGAGAGAAACTTTCAGCAAAACAGGACGTAGTGTAAGCAGCTCACAAAAACAAGGCAGCACTGACCCAGGAATACTTTTTAATGTTAGAATTAGAAAATATATCATTAGGAGAAGTTATGTGCATATATATTCTTAGCTTGTGCAAATTAAAAATAATCTGGCGCACCCAATTTGTTTTAATGAAAGATAATTGAAGTTCTATAATAATTTCACCTAGGAAAAAAAAAGCATAAAATAAATTAAGAGCACAAAAGTGAGTCACTGTACACTTCTGACCTGAAGTATTTCCATACCAATGAGTTATAGCTGGTTAAGTATCAGTAATTACATCATGTGTGGTACAGTAAATGAACAAAATCCCTCTTTATAATTGTTAGAAAACAAAAATAAGCTGTTTTTGAAGGGCAGTCTTGATAATGAGGTGCTAGAATAAGAACGTGATCACCCCCTCAGCAAAACATACTGCCTTTGAAGACATACACTCCCATCACTTAGAATGGTTCAGGCGTGAAGCTGGTGAACAGCTTGCAGGGCTCCTACAGGGAGGGATTTCACAGCCTCCCTTCGTGCTGTTTTGTTTTTGAAAATACAGCTGTCAAATGGGCTAGAGGAAGACTCGCCAGATCACAAAGAAGGCAGCAATCAGTTTCATTTTGCTATTGCACGCAGGTCTAATCCATTTCTGCCACTGGTGAAAAATGCCAGAGTAATCTGATCTCAAATGGAGCTGATTATTTCTAGGTTTACCCAGGACATGTTTAGTGGAGAGAATGGTATTTTGATTAGATGAGACAAAGTGGCGTGTTTCTCTAAACAATTTTTGCCGATAACGCTAATGAAGATGCAACCTGACAAAAGAAATAAATAACTTTTTTTGCTGGGGTCCAAGAAAGTAACATCTAAAAATGACTGAAAAATAATCACATTTTATCTGCAAGTCTATGCTTGAGTGATGCATTTTTTCCTGCGGGAATATTACTCATGGATCTCGACTCATGAATCTTCCTGATTTGACATGAACTTTTAAACAAGCAAGTCCTTGAGCTAGACCACAGACATGCGACTGCTTTTGAGTTAATTAGCGGCATGCATCATACGTCCTTTACTCCACCTACTTGTGGCTGCAGCGACACATTAATTGGGTCAGAGAATGACTTTGTGCTGGCAGAATGTCACAATAACTGTTTTCATAATCGTCAGAGATCAAGCTACCAAAATGAGAGTCAGAGCGGTCATGCATCTGCAGTACCAGTAAAGAGCCGCAGTTCTGGGCTGTTAAGCCACAGGTTACAAAAGTCCTCAATGACTAAGATTTTGAACTAATTGACATAAAAATAAAAATGAGCGCCACATAAGGAGACATTAAACTGAAGTAGTTTTTCACACATGCATAATTATTGGACAGATGCAATATTATTCCCTTTGACTTTTAGGCATGCAGGCATTAAAATACTACCATTAACATCATTACCACCATGAAAACAGATCAACAAGTCATGTTGAATTAGGGCTAATGTACCAGCCAACAGGGCACCCGGCTGAAACGCCAGCATGCTGTTCTCCGCTCAGTCTTGCAGGAGGTCTAATCTTGCTGCCCACTCACAACCCTGAAACACTTGCTGTTGTCACAGAAATGGATCTGCCTTTACTGATGTGCTCAGCTCTTTTGTGCATGTAGGGGTGTATTTGTGTGTGTGTGTGTGTTCTTAAATTGGATTAATTGAAGTAATGGGAGGTTGTCTCACCCTCCCTGCCACGCTTTTTATCTCGCACTAATTGCTCTCCTCTTCCCTGCCTCCATCTGTCGCTCCACCTTCACGCAGTATTTGTGTATATTGTCTCTTTCTTCTACTCTCTCCGTTAAACTTCTACATAAAGAAATGTCCAACTTTCTCATGTGTCTTCACTATTTGTTACTTATACGCTCTGAAAAGTAAACCATCATCGAAGCTAACAGTTCATAGTAAAACAGGACATAAAATGTAACAAGAAAGAGTAACCACCCATCATAAGAAGGATTTGTGAAACTTGTTTCCATGGTGAATGTGCAGATGAACAGCCAAAATATTAGAATTTTTTTACAGTAAATTATTTTTAGCCATGCAGTCAGATGTCAGTGAAAAGCAAAACTTCAGAAAATACACTGGACCAATCATTTACTTCTGCTGCCTTACTTGACTTATTGATGAATGATTGTTCCAGTAAAAATAACACACGAGGATCAGCATAATATGACTTGAAGATTTTGAGGACGTGGCACTGAGGAGACACTTGATGAACGAGGTCTGCGAAGGTTCGTGCGTTGCGACACACAATGAAGGAATCTGAAATTCACTTAGTGTTTGCTGTTTTATCACAATGTCTTGTTGTGAGAGAGGAATGCAACTGAAATTACAGAGAAATATAATCACAAGGTCTTTCAGAGAAAACTTTTCTTTTCCGAAGAAGAATTACTTGCCAGTAAGACCTTGAAAAAGATAGTGACCCGAAGCATACATTTAACAACCCAAACGAATGGAAGAGACATACATTCACCAACTACTAAATTAGGTCCACCTGTTCAATTGCTTGTTGATAACTGTAACAAATTGGTCAAACAAATGAGAGTGACTCTCTGTGCCTTTTGGCATCTAGATTTGGTGAAGATGCACCTAATATGGATGTTTGTGCCTGATGGGTTTGGCTGCGCATCTCAGAAACTGTTCATCTGCCTGGATCTTTTCACGCAACCATATTGTTGTGTTGACTGAAATTTCATGATGATGATTTTAGAGGTCAGCGTAGAACAGGCGGACTGGTTTCAAATGACAGAAAATCAAGAGAAGCTCAAATAACTTAAAGCCAATCTTAATTGGCTTTAAGTTATGACTAGGTGCCACCGCTGACTGCATAGAATATGAAACTGGGCTTCCAGTTTCAGAAGAATCATCCGTTGTGGGCCATGACAGACTGAGAAAACCTTTCCCAGACCAATGAATCTCATTCAGATGGTAGGGTAGAGATTTGGCACAAAGAGCAATAAGAGCATGCATCAATAATACCTTGTTTCAGTGATTCTGGCAGGTGGTGGTATTCATCTCAAATTGATTTTCCAATTATGGCAATGTGTTCAATGTGCAACAATTGTCCCCACAGTGACAATATCTTAGTGTAATAGCGCTCTTTTGGAATGTAGTTGAGCGGAAGATTCCTATTATGGATTTTTAGGCGACAATCTCCAACAACTGCATGACCTTGTCATAAAGAATTAAGGCCATTCTTCAGAAAAAAAGGGGCAACCCAACCTCAGTACCAGCAAGGTATTACTACTAAGTTGACCAGAGGGTGAAAAAGGATAATTATGTTGTTGACTGCAAAGAGTTGTGATGTAGCAATAAAAAACAAAAATTACAAAAGTTGCTTCAATATGCAAAAGGGGCAGTCAGAAGGTGCTGACGGAAAGGACCAAGAAGGTTACAGAGAGTTCCAGAAGACTTTTAGAAGATCAAACTCAATACTATGGCTGTAAGATACTTTAAAATAAAACACTAACATTAGAAGCAGGCATGGTTTGTGCTCATCGTGGTAGAACTGGGGCACCTGCTCTCACTGGTTCAATTTAAAATGGTCAGATAACATGTCCTGCACATACTTTTTGTGTGGGTTCCTACAGGAGTTTCTTTTTGTTTATGGATGCTCTGAAGTGAAGAATTTGTTCCAGTATTGATATTCCCTATGGCTGGTATGGTCAATAAACGTTATTTAGTAATATTTTATGTATTTCCTTACCCTTTCAACACTGTGAAAAAACAACCACATGCTGACTTTGCTTCCCCGCTTCAGTTATCCACCCCACAATCCTGTGCTATATTATGGTCACATACCTAAACAAATACCACATGGCCATCCTCCTCTTCTCCTCCTTCTGAGAAACATACACAAGTGGCAGCAAGATGGAAAAAAAGACATATGTTGTTGATATCTGCCCGGCTCTACTCATCAGACTAATATCGATAGAGAAAAAAAGGCCAACATAGGCCGATAACGATGTTAATACAGATATATTGTTCATCCATATTTTCTTTTCTTTTTAATTTACTGAATAAGCTCTGAAAATGAAAACAAACATAGGCACAGCCATTGGCAATCAAAGGTGGAGTTAAGGGTGCAAAACACAGTTTAAACATCCATCCATCCATTCATTGGATGCAAGGACTGTGGCCACTAGTCCTTGCAGAGTCTTAGGGGACAGGTGCCCATCTCCAGCAGTTATTGTGGTGAAAGCTTGGTACATCCTGAAGAGGTCAGTAGTTCATCACAGAGCAACACAGACACAGAGCAAATTAACCATCCACTCTCATACTCATACATTAATCGGTCTCTCTAAATGTACAAACACAGCAGAAGTTTTTGTACTGTGGGAGAAGCCGGATCACCCGGAGAGAAGTCCTTAAAGATGCTAGCTTAAGTTAGCTTACTTAGCCATGGAGACTCAAAAAATGGTGGAAATAGATTAACTTTCCTCTGTACAAAAACATGCAACTACTGGACATTTTAAATGTTTCGGCATCTTCATCCCATAAGAATATAAAAATGTTTAAACATTATAGTGAGCTTACAAGTTTTGGCACAAGAGGAAAGCAAACTCCTTAGTCCTGTTTGAGCTTTTATTCTTAGCTATTTAACTGGCTGCCATGTGAGCTCAAGATGTTACAAATAAAACTTGTGCATATTTTAGATTTTATTACAGGTGTGATAAAATAGGTATAAAACAGAAATGGATTAAAATAAGTCTAACTTGATCTTATAGGTGATTCTGGTAAATTCATCCACTGTAACCTTGACAAAAAAAACGTTTGCAGGGAAATTCTGTTTGATCACTTGCCTTCTATTTCAAATACAGTATGATGTGCTTTGTCGCTTTTTGTGTTTGTAACCTAACAAATGTGATAAGATTCATTAATTTTATGCTTTATTGCTATAATGCTTTTTTTTTTTTTTTTTTTTTTTACCCCTCCAGGGGGTCTTTTGTGGGCTCTAGTGTCCCTTATGTGATAGTGGGCTGACAGGAAACAGGGAAGGAGAGGGGGGAAGACATGCGGCAAATGTCGTCGGGTCCGGGAGTCGAACCCGCGACGGCCGCGTCGAGGACTCAAGGCCTCCAAATACGGGTCGCGCTACGCCCTACGCCACCACGGCACGCCCGCTATAATGCTTTTTAATTAAGCCCACAGTTCTGTATTAAAAATGTTTATTGCTCTGATATAATCAAATTTTAGATGTCATGATTTTATTAGTTGTAAGTAGAAAATCATCATAATTAACAGAAGTATAGGCTTTCAAACATCCATATGTGTGAATAATCCATTTAATGAGTTTCACTTGGTGATAAAGTTCCTAAAATACAATAAATGGGCTTTTCAATAATACTTTAATTTATTGAATGTGGCTGTATACCCTTTAATTGCAGTTTGTACATATAAAAACAACAGCTCATGTGTTTTGGGATTGGTTTCCAGTAATGCTGTAAGGTTCCTTGTCAGTCTCACACAAGCATTATGCATACTGCATGGGACCTTTATGGAGCATGGTCCATAATTAACTAGATCACTGGTAGGCAATCAGGTTAAAATAGAAGCTCTGCTCTGTGGGTAATCAATGGAAACAGATCAAAGGTCCAGGAGTGGTTAAATGTTTGCATGTGGTATATGACCTGCAGGAGGAACAAGGAACCTCATAAAAGAGAACCATCAAACTCAAATTAGTTATGTTTTCATCTCTTGTCTCTTAGTTAAAGGCTTCTGAAGGGGAAGGAGAAGAAGGTTTGTGACTTTTAAAGTCCAATTTCTTTTCCAATTCATACTCCAGACGGTGGACTGACACCCTCTGATAGGAAGAAGTGAATTATAGTTAATGACTGAGGAGACTCCTGCTGGCCAGAGGCTCCATAAATTCTACACTGGGCCATGTCACACTGCCCACACAAGTTCGCTCTAGCTTATTAATAGTAATTTGCCCACCTTGTGTTTGATGCAGTGCGGCTCTGGCTGGCCAGTTCACTGCAGGCCGCTCCCCTCTGTATTTCACTCAAGGTTCATTGTTGCCTTCTGAAAGCAGCAGAGCGGTTTGAGGGCTACACTGACACCTGCTGGTTACCAACTCAGCCTCTAGTTGATTAATCTCTTTCCCCATTAACCCGTGCAATGATCCCCACACTGAATTGATGATATAAATGTAACACAGCTCACACTGCACACCACAGTGGATGTATTCATATGATGATTTGACCATTAGCCTATGACTTTAGACAAATGGAGGCCCATTATGGAGGTGTGAAGGGGGAGAGCTAAGCCTCCAAGAGTGGTTTAAAATTTTCCCCAAGATATTAAATCATGCCCTACTTTCGGTTATATGTCTTTGAAAAACCAGCATTGCTTTTAATGAATCACAAGTTTGAGGTAGAATGATTCCCAGTACTGGTAGTAATTTATTTTTCAAACTTAAAAAAAAAAAGGAGAGAGAAAAGAAAAGTGGCCTCACTCTGAATATGGAACATTTTCCCAGACTGTTCAAACTTAAGTTTTCCTTCTCTTCTAAAACACTGTCCCTAGGCAACCTCTTCACTGTCGACTGGAGTCATTAATAGTTGAGAAAATGCAATATTAATGTGTGTACATGAGTGTGTGTGCTGTTTGATTCCTAGACTGGCAATGTAAGTATGCAGGTAGTTTCGAGCTATTTCCCCCCTGGGGCCTCTTCATTGCTACATTTGATTTTTCACTCCCCCATCATTTCTTTAAGCACTCATTTTCTCTCTCTCCTCATACATTTGTGCATGCGTGTGCATGCACACACCCACACGCGCGCACAACCCCGCACACACACAGACACACACACACATTTTCCCACCAGGTGATATTAAGTTAGCCTCCGAGGCGGAGCAGTAATATCTGCCTGTCAGAGAGACCTAATGGACACCCTTCTGTCAAATTTTAATCGGAGTTTGATGGATGAGTGATTAATGACCCATGACTAATTGATATTAATTTCCGGTCACATGATGCCCCTCCCCCCATCCGGTCACATGACACCCCTCCCCCCATCCGGTCACATGATACCCCTCCCCCCATCCGGTCACATGATGCCCCTCCCCCCATCCGGTCATATGACCCCCAGGATGTCTCATGACCTCAGCGTGCTTAGCACGTGTTACAATATATTCCCGCTAATTTCAATTCATCCAATAGAAACAGAGACAGGCTCCGAGTTTTATGAGTAATACAATTAAAGTATAAAAAACAATAAGTGATAAATAATCAAGAATAATATACGATATAATATATTTAAATAGAATGTTGTAATTAACTCCGGTTTTGCTCACCAAGCCGTACATGTTTGTGCGTGTGTCCGGGCAGAATACTGTACAGAGATGTCCCTCAGGATGTCTCAATGCCATACAATGTTTAAGGGGAACTCCTTCTGACCTCTATGAGTTTGAATTAGCCGATAGAAGCAGAGACAAGGGGTTCGGTGTTAGAAAATCATTAGTAACATACAATATATTATATTGAAATAGAATGTTGTAATTAACTCCGGCTTTGCTCACCAAGCCGTTCGTGTTTGTGCGTGTGTCCAGGCAGAATACTGTACAGAGATGTCCCTCAGGATGTCTCAACGCCATACAGTGTTTAAGGGGAACTCCGCGTGACACGTGTGGCAATGTATATTCCGATCATCTCAATAGGGTCTCTATCGGGGGTTGATTGATATGATGTTAACGCCAGCACAGGATTCATTCTCGTGACTTTAGGGAGGGTGGGGGTGGGAGGCCCCATGACAGTGCTGTTCACCAGGCCATTTGTGTGTGCGTGTGTGTGTGTGAGCGTGTGTCCGGGGAGAATACTGGGCACATATGTCCCTGAGGATGTCTCAACGCCATACAGTGTTTAAGGGGGAACACCGCGTGACACGTGTGGCTCTGTATATTTCCGATCATCTCAATAGGGTCTCTATCGGGGGTTGATTGATATGATGTTAACGCCAGCACAGGATTCATTCTCGTGACTTTAGCGAGGAGGCCCCACGACAATATTGCTCACCAGGCTATTTATGTGTGTGGGGGTGTGTGTGTGTGTGTGTGTGTGTGTGTGTATAAAGACATATAGAAACAAAAGTCCCCTCTTGATAGGGTGGGTGTGCTTGTCCAAGCAGATGAATGGACAGAAACCTCTTAGGCCTCTTTAAAAGGAGCTAGCATCTCTACGGAGAAGAACCACAGCTCTGCACGACGTCAAGTGACTTCTGGTACAACAGAATTTTTTTTTAGACTTGTAAACTTATTAATTTTCTTTAAAGAAGTATTATTTTGAATTATGTCTGACTTTTCAGGAAGATCTGCATTTTTAAGTTCCCAGGTTCTTTCAGGGTTGTTTAATCGTAAGTAAATTCAATTCTTAAATTATCTTTCTCTAATCATATACTGTACATTTATATATATATAGAAATGCATCATGCTTAATAATGATTTTCTTATTTTTAGATGCAGCCTCAGAAGATCCAAACATCGTCTTAGAATCGGAATTTATAAGCGGTAAGTATGTTTTCAGCATAGCTTTTCCTTTTTTCTTTTTAGTCAGAGTTGTAACATAATTTAAAATATTATTTGCTTACAGATCTTGCAAATACTCAGGAGACACACCAGGATCTTACAGGCTTAAACAAGACAATCGGTAATTTATTTTCCTTTTTTCTTTTTAGTCAGAGTTGTAACATAATTTAAAATATTATTTGCTTACAGATCTTGCAAATACTCAGGAGACACACCAGGATCTTACAGGATTAAACAAGACAATCGGTAATTTAGTACCTCTGTAACCAGAATTCTAAAAAGCGGGAAAATAAAAACTAATATCCATTTACTATGTATCTATCTTCTTACAGATGTCCAGGACAACCACAGAAAGTACCGCTTGTCGCTGAATAAGAAAAGAAATCACTCTGAACCTATCAGAACATCACCTCACACAGTGAATGCAGCTGTGACACAATCCGGTTCTGCTATTACAGGAATACAGAGTAAGTTTTTTTTCTTCTAAATAATAACCTATTTGAACCAATCAGGAAACTGATTTTTTTTTCATTTTACAGGCTTAACCCCTGATGAAGATGATGTAATCATTATTTCATCTGAATCAGAAGACGAACTTGTGGCAGACTTGCCTTCAGGGCAGAGATTTGATTTCAGCCCCGTCACGCCTCCTCCCACGCCACGGGAAGCTGCCGAAGCAAGGCCAGAACCTGAAGCGGAGCCAGAATCGTTACCTGAACCGGAACCAGATCAGCTACCTGAGAGGTCTACTAATTCTCTCCGCCTATGTAAGTTTAATTATTTGTTTTAGATAATAAAGATATATACCTTAAATGTTTCTCATGTCTGATTCCAATGCAAGTCCCTATTTTCAAACTCTTATTTTAAATGGAAAGAAAGATATATATCCGTAACAGAAACGCTAATAAAGTTTGTCTTTATAACACCTCAAAATGCGAAATATGGGGAGGGGTGTGAATATTTTTCTACACTGGGAACATGTTACTCAAGCCACCCCGACACACAGAGACAGAGACAGCAGAGGGGAGGGGTGTGTGTATGTGTGTCCAGGGGTGTGTAGGGCTGTGTGTGTGTGTGTGTGTGTGTGTATGTGTGTGTCCAGGGCTGTGTGTGTGTGTGTGTGTGTGTGTGTGTGTGTGTCCAGGGGTGTGTAGGGCTGTGTGTGTGTGTGTGTGTGTGTGGGTGTGTGTGTGGGTGTGTGCATGCGCTTTTTTGTCTCCAGGACATAACAGCCGATGGTCAGGGGTGAGTGACCCCCTCCCCTGCAGAAGATCCCTTGCTCTCTCTGTGCGTGTGTATGTCTAATGATTGTGCCATGATGTAATAAAAATTAGTTTGTGTGTATTTATTTCCCCACACACCATAATTTAAAAAATAAATAAATAAATACATAAATGCTTTTTCAGTAAAGTATTGTTTAGAATTAAAGCAGCCTTACCTAAATGATTGTAATCACATTAAATATATTTCACAGCTTTCAACGCTCGTGAAATACGAAAGAGGCTCACTGCAGAAAATCTACAAGCTCGAGTTGTTTTGCTGGACGGATTGATTACAGGTACATTATTTGAATTTATCTAGTAAAATCACATCTCATAACTGTTAGAAGTTTATTCCTAATTATTTATTCCTAATTATTTATTACAGAATCTTTTCTACTTCTGGACCGACCTCCAGCTCGAAAAAGACGACAAGCTCTGGCTCGCAACCGAGAAAAAGTTAAAATCCTGCTACAAGCCGTCAGAACAGTGCTGCAAAATGTTTCCTCCGATGCAAAGGTGATTGTGAAATGATTTGTCTCTTATAACTCAGTAAAGAATGGAAGACCAACAAGCTAGAGTTGAATCATCTCAATCAGATTATTCTCAACAAATAGCTGACAATATCCAAACTCTGCAAACACTTGCATTAGCATTGAATACTGGGGGAAATGACTTTTCACAGAGCCCTGCTCTTAGCCCTGCTAGATCATCAATCTCTGATATTTTAAACGCATCTGAACTCTCAGACTATTTCAGACAAATTAATGATGCCGTTCACGGTTTAAATGACTACATATCTCCGCAAAACTCACCGGCTGCCTCATCTGCGTTGGATGAAACTTTTCAAAATACAGAACCTCAATCAGATTATTCCCAACAAATTATTAATTCCATCCAGATTCTACAAACAATCGCTTCAGCTTTGAATACCGGGGGAAATGACTTTACACAGAGCCCTGCTCTTAGCCCTGCTAGATCACCAATCTCTGATATTTTAAACACATCTGAAGTCTCAGACTATTTCAGACAAATTGACGATGCAGTCCGCGGTTTAAATAACTGTATATCTCCGCAAAACTCACCCGTTGGTTCACCGGCTACTTCGTCTAGCATTTCATTAGATGAAGGTTTTCAAAATACAGAATCTGTGTTACCATCTGAAACAGTTTCTGCAGCAAATGATCAAGCACAGCAGCAACAGCAGCAGCGAGGAGGTAATCTAGATCAAAATCAGAGAATTGAACGTCAGCGTTTCAATAACATTGAAATAAGGAGATCGTTATCAATCGCGCCTCCAACCCACGGTGTACCTGACATTGCTGAATTCTACACCGCAGTTATGAATGTTTTAACTGATCTAGCTAATGCTGCAAGATCAATAGCTGTACGTAATGACGTTGTACAGTTAGAATTAGCATGGGGTAATATTTCTCATCACATAAATATCTCTGTTACTGATAACGATGCAATCCTGCCTGCATTTGAGGAATTTTTAGATGAGCTCGTTCAATCTAATGCAGAGCTGCCCTCAGAAAGTAATTTGGAGCTGATTCTCCAGATAGTCAAGAACCCAACAGGAGGTTCAAAACGCAAGGCTGAAAGAACATTGGAATGTGAATTGATTAATAAGAAGAGGCGTCACCTGTATATTGTAGAAAATACAGGAAATAAATTGTGTTTTGCTACCAGCCTGGCACATGTAGCTCACCCTGAATTTACAGATAAACAAGCTCTTGAACAGGGAAGAAAGTGGCAGCATCAGGCAGGTCTAACTGATCAGACAGCGGTTACATTCAGCGACGTCACAAAGTTTGAAAACATTCTACAAAGAAAAATTGTAGTGTTTCATCGAACCTCAAAAGATAGGGCTTTATCTAAATTTGAAACAGATTTCCAAAATCGTTCAAATCCCTGCTTTCTCCTCCTCCATAATAATCACTTCTATGGCATTAGGAATCTTGCAGGTTTTACCGGATCGAGATATATTTGCAAATTTTGTTACAGCGGTTATAAGAATTCTAACACCCATCATTGCCAAGGCTACTGTGGTGTCTGCTGTTCTTACAGTTGCACACAATTGCAGTACAATCCAGTACGCTGCGATGACTGTAACAGAATATGTCGAAACTCTACATGCTTCGATAGGCACAAAGAACCTCGCAACAGACCTCATGCTGAAATGCTTGTAAGTGATTGTGAGATGATCAAATTATGTTCTACGTGTAAAAGGCTGTATCACGTACCTATGACCAAAGAGAAAACTCTACACATATGCGAATCAAAATGTGTCGTCTGCGGTGAAAAAAATCTACCTCCTGGTACAGATGTAACTCTTAACGATCATCAATGCTACATTCAAACCAGTACTACTGATGACAAACTTCATGACAAACTTGTGTTTTATGATTTTGAAACATTTGTCGATCAGAGCGGCGTACATAAACCCTTTCTAGTCTGTTCAAAATCCATGACAGGTGTTGAATGGCACGCTTATGGCCTGGATTGTGCACAGCAATTCCTTCTTCATTTTAGAAGAACTATGTTTAAGGGATACACTTTCATCGCACATAATGCTCGTGGGTTTGACAGTTATTTAATGCTTAACTCTATGGTGCAGTTAGGTATCAAGCCTTTTCTAATCATGCAAGGAGGAAAAGTTCTTTGTTTTACAGAACCCGATTACAAATTGAAATTCATTGATAGCCTGTCATTTCTGACTATGAAACTGAGTGCCATGCCGAAAGCACTGGGCTTCCATGACCGCTCGAAAGGATATTTTCCCCATGAATTTTCCGCCGAAGAGCATCTCAAGTATGTGGGTGTGTTTCCTCCTTTAGATTCTTACGGCATCAAACTTATGAATCCAGATGAGTGGCAGAAAATTACTGATTGGTACGGTGAAGCATCCAAAGGCATTTTTGACTTTGAGAAAGAATCCCTGCATTATTGCAAAAATGATGTGGACATTCTTTTTCAAGGTTGTGTTAAATTCAGAGAGGAGTTTTTTAAGGAGACAAATGTGGATCCCTTTAAGAACATCACAATTGCTTCTGCATGCATGCAGGTTTTTGTGACCAATTTTCTTCCGGAGAAATCCTTGGCGATCCCATCCGCTGTAGATTACAGGCGTGGGTCCAAAACTTTCTCCAATGCTTCAATTCAGTGGCTAGAGTGGAAGATGGACAGTGAGAACTTACATATTGAGCACGCGCTAAACTCGGGCGAACGCAAAATCGGACCCTATTTTGTCGACGGATTCGCAGTAATCTCAGGTTTAGCCACCGTATTCTCTTTCAACGGGTGTCTTTACCACGCATGTCCCCGGTGTTTCAAGCAGACTGAAACGTGTCCTTTGAGAAAAGTACCGTTTGAACAAATTTATGCAGCTACGGTTGAAAGATCTAAGATTCTGCAAGCCGTTTATGGTGTTCGAGTCGAGACTGTGTGGGAACATGAGTGGAATGAAATGAAAAAGTCTGATCCAGGGGTAATCAGATTCCTGGAAAAATTTGATGCGCCAGAACCTTTGGTCCCTCGGAACGCTCTGTACGGAGGTCGAACTTGTGCTCTAAAGCTCAGGTTCACAGCTGGACCGGGTGAGTCCGTGCATTATGTGGACTTCACATCTCTCTACCCTTATGTAAATGCTACGTGTGAATATCCGCTAGGTCACCCCACCCTGATTTACAAAGATTTCGATGATCCCGTCAACTATTTTGGTTTTATCAGAGCTACCGTTTATCCTCCACGAGGCCTGTTTTTTCCAGTTCTGCCCTACAAGACATCTAGGGGTAAGCTAGTTTTCACTCTTTGCCGCACATGTGCAGATATTAACAATCAAACAGGGATCTGCACCCATGAGGACGAGGCTCGATCTCTGACAGGTGTTTGGGTGAGTGCGGAGTTTCAAAAAGCATTGCAATGTGGTTATCGTCTTGGAAAAATCACTGAGGTCTGGCATTTTGAGAGAAGCAGTAGCTCGATCTTTAAAGGCTACATTCACACCTTTTTGAAGGGGAAACAGGAAGCCAGCGGTTATCCCCCTGAAGCGATGGATCAGGAGAGCAGGTTGAAATATGTGAGAGATTATCAAATTAATCAAGGTATTCAACTAGATGCTGGGAAAATTGAGGTGAACCCTGCTAAAAGACAAGTAGCTAAACTGTGTCTCAATAGCTTCTGGGGAAAGTTTGCGCAAAGAAATGATCTCTCTCAGACCAGCTTTGTAAGTGATCCTGATGAATATTTCAATTTTTTTTTCTCAGGTAAATACGTGGTGAAGTACTTTCACTTTATCAACCCTGAAACCTGTCTGATCCAGTGGAATTACAGCAAACGTTGCATCGTTCGTCCTAACAAATCAAATAATATTTTCATCGCAGCATTTACCACAGCTTATGCTCGTTTAAAACTTTTCAGCTGTCTGGAGCGAGTGCAGGATAAGATTCTCTACATAGACACAGACAGCCTGATCTATGTGGTAAAAGATGGTGAGAGTCCTCTAGAACTGGGAAATTATCTCGGTGATTTAACCGACGAATTAGGAGGTGACACCATTCAGGAATTTGTAGCAGCGGGGCCTAAAAGTTATGCTTACCAGACAAAAAATCAAAAGAAAGTGGTGATCCGGGTGAAAGGCATCACTCAAACTTATGAGTGCAGCGAGACAGTCAATTTTGACAGCATCAGAGAGCTGGTGGGAGGGTACTTAGAAGGGTCCCGACACGGTGTTATCAAAACACCGCAACACACCATAAAACGCGATAAAAAAGGGTTCGTTTTAAGAAACGTGACATTTCTTAAAAGGTTTCAGGTTGTGTATGACAAACGCAGGCTTTTTCCTGATGGTTCAACTCTACCTTTTGGTTATTAGAGTTTAAGAGACAAGGAAAAAATAAAAAAATAAAAATGTCTTATTCCAACGATGTTCAAGAGGTATACTTTGACCCCAGATTCACGAAACCGTTCTCATGTATGATCGTTGGGGCAAGTGGTTGTGGAAAATCATACTTTGTAGGGAAAATGTTGCAAAATCTTGAGCATGTCATGAATGTTGTACCGGACAATATTGTTTGGATTTTTACTTCTTTTCAACCATTATATGCTGAATTGCAAAAACTGAATAAAAATATTAAATTTGTGGAAGGACTGCCTGCTTCTTTCGACGACGAAGAATTATTCCCTGTGAATCAAAGTCACTTGGTCATTTTGGATGATGTCATTTTCCAGGCTTCTAACCACCCTGAAGTAGCCAAATTGTTCACCCAATATCGACATCATAGAAATATGTCTGTTCTATATCTCACCCAGAATGTATTTCAGCAGGGAAAATACAGCCGCACCATTAGTCTCAACAGTAATTATATGGTGCTCTTTAAGAACCCTCGAGATAAATTACAGGTGGATATACTAGCGCGTCAAGTCTTCCCATCAGCTAAAGCAAGTTTCCTGGAGAGTTTTGAAGATGCAACCAAAGAAGCTCACGGATATTTAATCGTAGATCTTACTCCTAGCTGCCCAGAACGTTACAGGTTAAGGACGGGGATATTACCCGGCGAATGGCCAGTGGTGTATGTACCTAAATCAAAGTAAGTCAGAATGTCTGCACGCATAAAAAGGAATGCTCCGATGCTCAGGGCTCTTTACCAGGCCACCCCTCAGAAGCGTAAAGATATTTTAGCTCATTGCTCACCGGATTTTCTTAAAACTTTATGTGAGATTGCTCTGAACATTCTAAAAGGAAATATTAAACTAACACCTTCTCAACACCGGAAATTGAAAAAGCAGCGAAAAATTATCAGACTGTTGGCGGATAAAAGAACCGGATTAAAGCGTAAACAGCTGGCTCTTAAAAGTCAAGGAGGAGGATTTATTCTCCCCCTGCTAGCTGCTCTGACTCCGTTAATAGGAAACTTAGTGGGCGGAATCCTCAGCAGATAGAACAAAAGCAATGGCTCTTAAAACATCTCAAAAGATGTTTCTCATCTCACCTCATCAGTTTAAACATTTGAACTCCTCAAAGACTTCAATCAGAGACGCGGCGGAGGAGGATCTGGATTCTCAAATGAGAGCCATTTTGAATGAATCAGGGCTCACTGCATACGAGAAAATTAAGAAATATGATGCTTTGCTACAAAGATCTCTATCTTTAATCAAGCAAGGTCAACTAGAAGAGCCACAGTTATCTGTGACTGTGCAGCGTACCAAGGATGATCCTGAACTTAGAAACCGTGAAGATGATTCTATTCAAAAAACTACCGAATTGGATGAAACTGCTAATGAAGTTGTGAAAGCGCTTCCTGAAAGAGATCGTAAAAATGCTGAATACATTTTGAAAAAGCTGTCCAAAAGTAACAGCGGTTGGACATCTAAAGCAGAATTTGTTTATAAAGGAAATGTCACGAAAGGTTCTCATTTGGTTGATTTACTCAAAAACCTTCTGCTTCCGTTTAAAAGAAAATCCCAAAGCCTCCTGCCTGCAGGATGGACCGATTTCCTTTCCACACTGGATGAATTAAATTTCCCGGTATCGTCTGTTAATAATCCACAAGCTCGTGAACAATATTTGCGTGTCAAGACAGACGGTGTCAAAATCCCTTCCAGAAGAGAAAAAAAGAAGAGTATCCTATCCCCTAAATTTGATTTCGGGGATGAGGTGACGGATGTAAAAAGTACGCGTAAAAAGAAATTTATCTTATCCCCTAAATTTGATCTACAGAATAAGATCAGAAACAGACAAAGTATGCGTAAAAGAACAAAACCATCACGTTGGATTGCTTTCACTCCATAAACTCTCTGACAACAATTCTTTTTTTTCAATAAAATATTTTATTAAAGAATTTTTCAGGTGTACAGTCTCTTGTTTTAATACAATAATATTAGAAAATCACGTTAACAATTTGTGACAATCTTTAAACATTTGCATAGAACATGTTCCGTGGTGAAAAGAACAAAACTTTTGGTTTTTTACACAGCGTTGATATTTTCTCACAAAATCTGAAACCATGACATCGTTTTTTTTCACATCCCCGGGGTATGAATCAAGCACTTGTTGCATTGATAAACCACATGCTCTATTACATAAGTAATAAACACAATGATGACCGCAGACAACAGACAGAGTATCTTGAAGTTGATTATTATGATATATTATTTTTGAAGACCTGTCTTTCAAAAATTTTACGATGCTCGTTGGATAGAAATCAAAGTCTGGCCGAAAGCCATAGGAGTCAAAAAACGTGGCAATCCCGTTCCCTTCCAAAGTAAGAGCTAGCCAGTGTTCTCCGGGCATGTGAGCAGGATGTGTGTTCACAATAAAATATGCGGGTCCTGCGTACTCGTGTGAGAGCAAAGACAGTTCATCGCATGCCCAAACTCCGCAAAATACTTTCCCCAACAGCTGGTGTAGCAGACTCTCAAGTTGATGATTATTCATGATTAATAATAATCCACCAAAACCTCTCTTTTAGAATTGATCTCCAGAATGGAATCGTAACACGTATATACGACCAGAGTGGTCGTGTGGGGTAATGGGACTCTGAACCGGATCTCTAACCTCAAGTTTCCGTTAGAAACCGGTGATAAAGCTTCTGTGTCCTCTCCCGGGTTGAGATTAAAGACAAACAGTGAGTATCCCTGGTTAAAATCAGTTCGGTCTATGCTCAGCGGAAGGTCTTTAAGATGACGGCCTGATGCAGAGAATATGTTGTAAAATTCCCTGACCGATATTCCTTGGTTGAATTGGGGCTGGAAAGCTTTGCCCGGGATCTGTCTGCCCTCCTGACACAGAGCCAAGTACTCAACATCCATATGTTTAAAATGAAAAGGTGACAGGTCCCTTCTTCCTGTGAAGGCCTCGTGATGAACCATTCCCAGAACTATATACTTTGGTATAGCCCCCAAAAATAGGTTCTCCTGAGTACATATTCTTGAGTTTTCAGGGATAGAATATGTTTTAACATTAACTCTGGAAAGTGGGTACAACGCATTTCCCCGCATTAAAGCAGAAGCGTGTCCTAAACGGACCGCGGGAGAAACCGATACTTTTTTCACAAAAAGAGAAGCCCCCAAAATTTTCAATCGAAAAGTTGAGTCACGGGCTCCCATCAGACAAAATGCATCGCTGGCTCTTGTTAATTTAATCCTTAAATCCACAGAATTAAGCAGCACCCTCTCACAGAAAAATATATCAGCATGCAGTGCCCCCAACAGGTGCACTTCTCTGGACTCAGCGGTGAAGGAGGCCCTTTTATTTAAACCCTGGTTTGGACCATTATTTACAACTATAGAGTCTATGGCTCCCGCTGTATCTTTGTAAAAAAGACCTGCGCTAAATTGGCTTCTCAGCGTATCTTGAGAGAAATTAAGTAAAGTTTCAATCACTGCCCTGTAAGGATGGGTGGAACTCGACTGAGATATCAGCCGGTCTCCCAACGTGACGTCGCATTGGGAAAATATTGTGTTAAGAGGATAATTAATTAATCCCACAGCAGCATCATTAGCCAGGTTGCTACCATCGGCGTTGGTGATCTTGATGCGTAGATGAAGCAGGGTGTCGTTTAAGTCCAGATATTTCTCTCCTCCCGGGATCATAAATTCGATAGGACCGTTGTCCGTAAGAGCTGACAGCGGTAAAATTTCAGTGTAGACCTTGTCCTCTATAGATAGCTGGGTCATAGGGGCTGAAAATAAGTCTAATTCGGCTAAAGTGCATTCCGGTGATTTGTGATGCAAAAGAGCCATGTTTTATTGAAATATATCTTTGCTAGGAACAGAGTTCCTCGCTTTAGCCTTCCTTCTCCCGTTTGATTTCTTTCGCTTCAGTGCTCTACGTATTTGTAAGTTTCGCGCACGCTCTCCCGGTGGGCGCGTCCTTGCTCTTCTTGACAGAACCATAATTCCTGACCCTTCTTGACCCTCTTTAGAACCAGATATTTTATTCATAGCTTTGCCTAGAACATCCGTGGCAATATTGGCGGCTGCTCTTTTTAAGTGAGGTTTAGCCAGGGCGAAACCTGATTTGACTAGGGGCGACACAAATCTGAATAATCTTGAGAATACCGCCCCTATACCTCTGCCGTACATCACCGGCGCCCCATAGAAACCAGGTAACGTGCCCCCTACCTGGTTATGGTAATAATGTACAAACCGGTGAGGATCATCTCTCAGATTTATCTGACTCATGTTACCTAAGATTTATACAGTTCTTCTGTTAAGGTAAATACTCTCTTTCACGCTGCGAGGGTGAGCCCATATGAATGATGACCTTATCATCAGCCGTATTTTATACAAATGTTTCTCATCGAAGTTCATACAGTTATTATCTCAGGCTTCCTCGTGACCTCACAGGTCGAAAATGTAATTTCACGATTGCCTTTCCGTAGGTAAAATTTATCGGAACGTTCTGGTCTGATTTCAGTTCTATTTGAATAGATTCGATATGTTTCCGCGCCACAGGAAGATAATCGGGGGGGTTAAAGGTTTGAGTGATTATATCACCGAATTTACCGTCCACTTTAACCGTACGCAGCAAAGGAGCATAACTATCCCCCACTATTTGCTGTTCGACCACATCGCTGTAACAATAAATCATGTAAAATCCTGCTTGCATGTCCGTTGGTTGAGAAGCTTTTCTATCAAAAGTTAACCATTTTCCAGGTTCCATGCCGAGCATGTAAGCAATCGGAGCATGGAAACGTATTTGATATTGTCCTCCTGCTTGAAAGAATAATTTATTTACAAACGCGTAAATCGGTTCAAAGTAAATGTCGGATTTTATTTCTCTAAGGATAGGTTCGATTTCTCCAACCAGATGTGTCGTGTTTTTGTAGTGTCCGGGAGTAATACTTTGCCGAAACACCTTTTTCACTTTTCTTTCCCTCCATTCAAAGTAAGCTGATTCTTCCGGGACATTATACCAGGTGTGAGGATAAGAAATCTCTGTCAAGGCAACTTGCCAGGAACCTTCTAAATTAATATGCTGCGCTAAATTCACACGAAAACTTGAAATGGTATTATCCTTAAAAACATTTAAACCCGCATTTGAGGGTAAAGTAACGTAGAACCCTTCATCCTCTACCGAACGCTCCATGGTGTTGTGTCAGGTGTAAGATTTACTGCAGGTGTCTTTTATACATCTTGAAGGTCAGCCAGTCTGATCCAACTGTTAAATTTCTGAGGCCAATTTTTCCACCGCACAAAAACCTGTTTAACCCCCCTTACGGTGCGTCGGCTTAATATCTTTTCCACTTGGTACATTTTATCTTTACACAGTTTCACTTTCTGAAGCTCCTCCTCGTAAAAAGAACCTTGAATAGGTTCGTTATCAAGATCTTTGAGTTTATACACAGGAGGAGATCGAAGTATGGTATCAGTCACTGTAAATACTTCATCCGTAAAACTCTGCTCATATTTTTTATCAAAAACGCCGCGTAATTTAGATAATCGAACCAGATCCCCGGGTTTAAGCTTAGGTTTGGCATTCTTATGACGTGTGCTCGAGGATGTACCATACAGGTTCTGAAAGATTTGAAAGGCATTTTTTGAATTCACTTCCATAGGGGTAGTTTTAATACTTGCATGGTAGCTGTGGTTGTAGCTTTTCACCAAGTCTTGCACAACATCGACGTAACGACGGGTATTATTAGCGGTGAAATATCTCCACATTCTTGTTTTTAACGTACGATTAAACCTTTCAATCACTGAGGCTTTTGTTTCGCTTGCTGTGGCAAAATGCTCAATGCCGTGCTTTTTCATTAAAGCTTTAAATTTTTGGTTAAAAAATTCTTTACCCGCATCTGTTTGCAATTTTTTAGGAGTCTGACTATCTTTGAAAATGGATGCAAAGGCTTTTACCACTTCATCCGCAGTCTTCCTCTTTAAAATTCGTACGTATGCTCTTTTAGAAAATATGTCAATGACTGTTAATAAGTAATTATAACCATCATTTTCCTCAGTCAAAGCTTGCATGTCACAAAGGTCTGCTTGAAACTGTTTTAAAGGCCTCGTGACAAAAACTCTGTTTCTTGGGAAATTTATGCGTGCAGGTTTATGCAAAGTATAAGTGTCTTGTTCCGATAAAAAACCTTGTACCTTTTCCACCTTAACCTTCTTTCCCGTTTCATCCTCCAGACCTCTTTTCAGTCTCTCTATTCCTCCTAAACTACCGGGATGTGATGGAGTGTAATATACCGTCTTCATTAACCTTTTCTCCGCCATCCTTATGTCAACTGCTTTGGTGAGCGGATGTTAAATAATGAGAAAACAAGATCATGGTACAAAGGATTTATTCTTCCTTTAATAGTAAGAAATCACAAACAGTACAATTATTTACTAGAAATTACAATTAAATGTTTTAACGATAATACGTGTATAAAGATATATTTAATGCTAGTCAATCAGTCATAAAACACAGGTAAAGGATAATGAATAAAATACTTAAACATGCTAAATAAGATGAAAAAAAAGGATAATAGATGTACGAATTAAATACTTAAACATGCTAGATAAGATGAAGAAAAGGATAATACTTAAACTAAATCTATAGAACTAGAAAAATACAAGTCAGAACAGAAGAGAGATTACTTTTCATTCAGAGTGTAACACTCTGAAACAGAACGAAGCTGGTTGAGTTTTTCATCAGTGGACATGCTTTGATACATGTCGTTAATTGCAGTCTGGATTCCGAATGCCGATTTCAGTTCGTGTAAAACTGTTTCTGCAATCATCTTCACTTTTGCATCCTCAACCTGTATGTGGCGCTGTTTCAGCAGTTTCTGGACAGCCGGTATGAATCGTGGAGTCAGGAGTCGCTGTGTGATGCGATGAAAGTGGAGTTGGTAATATTCTTCCTCCGGTATTTCCAGGCACTGATGCTGTCGCTGGCTTGGGTGATCTGTTTTGCACCCGTAGCAGGTTTCCTTGACATATTTGGCACAAATTAAACTGAATAGATGTAGTAAGGCTGTTTTTACACCACCAATCAGCGTGCTCGGTATCCATCCATCAATTTCATCTTCTTGTTGAATTGGAGAAGGTGGAGGTTCGGAGTAGCCGGTTGCATGCTCTCCAGAATTCTCTGCTGCCGGTGCTGGGGGTTGGGGGTAGATGGAAGCAGGTTCCCCAGAGTACTCTGCTGCTGCTGCTGTCGGAGGGATACCCTCTTCAGCTAGAGTACTCGGTATCAGAAATTTTGTAGGAGAGAGTGCCGGAGATGATGCTGATGAGGAAGAGTATAAAACAGGAGAAGGCGGGTAATATGGACCCATGTTGTAGCTTCCAGGAGACGGAGGAGTGAAGAGGCTCTCTGTAGAATAACTGGGCTCACCCCAGTTTGATCCCCATAGTCCATAGCTCCTTACTTCTTCCATTCTAAAGGTCTGGTGTCAGAAGTCCCCGCAGCGCTCTCATTATATAGGGTAGAGGGGGGGCGGGTCCTCAGAAGAGGGTCGGGCCAGAAGAGGATGGCAGGACAGGAAATGTCAGAGTTTTCTTCACTGACAAAATATCGAGCCAGCAGCGAGATTTTCGGAACAGTTCTGAAATCCGATCCCCGACTTCCGTCATTTTCTCAGACCAGGCCTCAAATGGGAGAGCCAGCATGGTTCTGAATACACCACAGTCCACATTGAAAGCCTCCAACACAAACAGGTCTGGGGAATTCAGGCTCTCGCCCCTCCGTCTGCTCGCCCTTAAGGACCAGCGCCCAGATTCTGTAGTTTTCGATTCCCACACTGCGCTGAAGAGAATTTGTCCCTTTCCAATTTCAGTATCAGTCGGGAAACACTGTCTTCTGGTTTTCTTTGCAGATCGAGGGTCAGCCTCATCTTCTCTTGTATTTCGCTCTAAGACCAATTCCATATCTTCATTGGCACGAGGAATTGCAAGCCTTAGCACTGCCCAGTCATTATAGGTGAGGCTGCATGTATCCGATATCGGTGAAAGCTCCTCATCCTTGTCCAGCTGGTACAGGTAAAGCTCTCCGGTCTCATAACGGAAAACATAACCCCATGACCCCCATAGACCATGAGGTTTTAAAGACCAGTCTGCCTTGAGGGATCCAAGTACCGGGCTCTGCACGCGGCACAGATAAAATTTCGATTTCTTTGGGGCATCCGCTCTAGGCCCGGAGTTGTCATAGATGGATATCGGGGTCTCGCATAGAAGAGACGTTCCGCCTGTCACTATTTCTCTTTTATCCACAGTATTTGAGGCAGATGCATCAGGTGACGAAGGTGAGCTTACAGGTTTATCCAACACTGGGCCCAAATCCGGTTTCACTGCTATTGGGATCTCATATACAACAGCACGTTCTTCTTCAGCAAGCAAGTATTTGTTCATTAACGGTGTTGACTTCATCATCTTAGCGAATGTCTTAGGGCTAGGTAACTTCGAATCCGTATCAGCTGATGCAGAGGAGGTAGGTCCATTTTTCTCAGCAGCAGGATGAACTCGTTTAGTTCCATTCATTGTAAAGTTCTTGAACAACTCTTACAAGTAGAGTGCTTGATTTTTCCAGCATTACTTATAGCAGAAATAGTAAAGGTCAAACCCCCCTGTCTGTTTCTATTGGTTGAATTGAAATTAGCGGGAATATATTGTAACACGTGCTAAGCACGCTGAGGTCATGAGACATCCTGGGGGTCATATGACCGGATGGGGGGAGGGGCATCATGTGACCGGATGGGGGGAGGGGTATCATGTGACCGGATGGGGGGAGGGGTGTCATGTGACCGGATGGGGGGAGGGGCATCATGTGACCGGAAATTAATATCAATTAGTCATGGGTCATTAATCACTCATCCATCAAACTCCGATTAAAATTTGACAGAAGGGTGTCCATTAGGTCTCTCTCCTGTCATCCCGGGTCTGTTCAATAAAATCAGCAGGATTATATTGACACAGAGGATTAAATTATTTTACATGAGAGATTATAAATCCTCCTAGGGTATCTGGCTTTGTAAATTGCTATTAACACTTAATTCAATCTTATCTCTATTTTAATGCATGTCTCCTCCACAAGCCCACATTAGCATAATTTAATGCCTGGAGATTGTAAAAATCCACTATCTGCAATTTCAGAGGGATTCGGGATAACAAACATGACGTTTAGTGTTTGATTGGCTCGTGATGACGAACATTCAGGTGTAGTGAAATGAGATCACGCTGAGACAGAATGTAAAACTTATGTGATTTTGTTTATTTGAATTTACCTTGAAAAATATTTTTCAATGAAAAAAAACTATGTGGAAATGCTCCCTCTTGTGCTCTTGTGCATGCAGATTTGTCATATTAAACATTCAAATTAATACATCCAGATTTAAAATTACTTATAAATAAATAAATAAGGTGTCATAGTTTGGCTAAAAAAAACATCGGTCTTTTAGGACATGAGGTTCAGACAAATAATTTCCACGTTATTTCTAGTCAGCCATTATTTACGTCTGCGTTACCAGAGTTCAGGTTGATCTCTGGTAGGTTCACCACAACTCAGAAGGTTGTGGTCCACTGTGACTTTCTGCAGGGAGAGGCAGCTGCATTTATCAAATATTAACACAAGGTGGTGCTCTTGCTCTCTGGGAAAAAAAATGCTTACTATGTTTTGTGACTCCATAATGTTCTGCAACTTAAAGAGGCGACAAAACGTCTCTTAGAAGATGTGGCTTAAAATAAAAGTTGAAGTTTTCTGGAAATGTTTTATTATATCTATGACAGCATCACTTAGAACATTTTTTATTTTATTATCTATTTATTTTATTAGTTTACAGTTTAAAATGAACTTGTCACATGAGTAATAATTTAGAGTGAAAAGGAATAGTTTGAGGGGAAAAAAACAATATACTCTACACCTTCTCTCAAAAGTTAAATTACCATAAGCAACTAGGTTTAACTGATAAATATTATATGCTCAACTTGACTATAGAATATAATAGTCAAGCACAGTGGTGGAATAAGTTTGCTTTTTAGTAAAGCTACACAGCCTTGCTAAAGTATCCATACCCACACATTTAGTGTTTTTTTTTTTAAAGGTTTTAGTGGCTCTAGTGGCCTTTATTCGACAGTCAACCGACAGGAAAGTGGGCAATGAGAGAAGGGGGAAGACATGCGACAAAGGTCGCCAGGCTGGGAACCGAACCCGCGACAGCCGCGTCAAGGACCAAGGCCTCCCCACGTGGGCCGTGCCTAACCTCTGCGCCACCACAGCACATCCCACATTTAGTGGTTTTGATGCAGGTTTTTGTTATTCTTTTATTTTTTTTTTAGTTTTTATGTGACACACTAACAAAGTATTACATGTTTAGTGAAGGAAAGAAAGTAGCTATAAATTTTATTCCATATAAGCAGATGCATTTCTTATCATTGTAAACAACAAACAAAGCAGACATAAAATTCTAAGGATAAAATTAATTCAATCAAATATTTGATAAAGGATGGAAATGAGTAAAAACCTGGATAATCCATATATTCTTCAAATAGATTTAACCTAAAATAATTTTGCACCTTCATCCTTTTTATATTACTAAGAAAGTGTCATGGAAAAAATACTATTTCCAAGCACTGTTCAGGTGAAAACACTCAATCAGGTTTATTCATATATTGTGCACAATACAGAGAGCTTGTAGGACAATCAGTAATGAAGCAGATCTGGGTGAAAAGCTCTGTCATGCAGAGACAACACATGAGTTTTATACCAAGGATAAAGAATTAACAACAAGGGGTGAGACAGTCTGATTCTGATGAAACTGTAGTAAACAACTTCCAACCTTCTACATGTAACCCAAATAGTTCTTTTGGTGAGAGTTCACAATCATTCATATAACATGACTAGCAGATGTGACCTTAATGTAAATTTTCCATCACAGAAAGCAATAAATGTTTTGTGTGTTCAGTGTCAGATTGGATGGAGAACATCAGGGCACAGCAGTTTTGAAGTTTTGCAAAATGTTTGTATTCAGGCCTGAACTTTGGCTTCACCATTCTAACTCTTGAATTGACATTGATCTAAACCGATCCACTGTCTTTCTGTCTGTATATCTGGATGGAAGGTTAACCAGTCTCAAGCTTTTTTCAGCTTCTAACAGAATTTCTCCAGGATTTCCTTGTGTTTAGCTTCATCAGTATACTGTACCCAACAAGTCTAATTGGCTTTTCATTTCCTAAAATGAAACACAAGCTTCCCCCCAACATGATGTTTCTATTGCCTTCTTTTAATGTGGGAGTGGTGTATTTAGGATCTTAGTACCTTTGTACTGAGATGAAATTACACACAGGTGGACTTTGGAAGTTTGTTGCAGTGGATGTAATTTGGATGTCAGAATTTTAGTTGCTCAATTTGAATACAAGCTACATTTTTCCAAAGACTTCAAATATCTATTTCCTTCCACTTTACAGTGAAACATTGTTTTGTGTGTACCACAGTAGCTTGTATGACATACAAGCTATACATTTTCCAAGGGGAAAATTGTTGAACAACACAATTACATTGAAAATACAGGACCAATATTGTGTGAGGAGAAATATTAAGTGTTTGTTTTCACTTCCATTCGGAGGGCAGGGTACGACATCAGTAAAAAGGCACCTGATCTGTCTGCTTTGGCACAGGTCGTGTTAAATCTTCTAGAAAATTGACCAGGGTCATTTTAATGTCATTAAGACACAAATTGAGCGCAGTGCCCACCTCCTCCTTGTCTCTGGACAGTGCAAATGTCAGCCATGTCCTGCTAGCGAGAGAACAGAGCAAAGAGACAAGTGTGGTGCACAGGCCTCAACTTGCCTCCTTCAGGACAGAGGTTCAGGAACAATGTGTGTCTTTTTGTGTATCAGTTGGATGGAAGGGGGGGAGTGGTTGTTGTACAGCAAACACACAATCCCACCTTTCTTCCCTTCTCTCCTCCCTTCTGCGGCACTCTGGTCTCCTGACCATTCCCAAGTCATTTCAATCTAAATGCAAATTTCATCAACCTCCCACTAAAAAGACGGATATAAGTATCAAAGCCGGTGTGTTATTCATGCGTCGCGTGGCGTGTCGCTTACCATAGCATCTCTACTGCGTAGGCTGACCATCTCCCCCTCAGCAGCAAAAAATATGTCAGCTTTCTTTCCGTTTCCTTTGTAATAAATGCCTATATCTTCTCTTTTTTAAATTTTTTTATTCTTTATTTCCTCTCTTGTTCTCGCCAAACAGCATCTTCCATGAGAACTTGTCTGGAATCAGTCCAATTTGTTTCATTGTTTTAAAAAGCTCCTACACATTCATGCTTAGCCTCTTCCAACTTCCTTTTAGAGACTCTTGTAGTAGATGTAAATACTCCATGTGTTTTTTTCACCTTCTTTGCCCTAAACAGCTCATTGAGACTTTGCGCATGCTTGCAGACCAGCACTCATCACTTCCTGTAAGATTGTTGTACTCGAGCACACATGCACGGGAGAAACACTGTACTTAAGTGACATTAAGTCAACTTTATTATTTGCTAGGGAGAAACTATAGACTTAGAGCTGCATGTATAATTTTGATTATTATGTTGAAAAATTTCAATTAAGTGCGTGCGTATTGGCTCAAAAATAATAAAATGGGAAAAAATGATATTCATATCATTTTCTGTGATAAGAGTATGAAAAACTTCACAGAAAGGAATTACAGATTGAAGATTATTTTGGACCGCACCTCAGAACAGCATTCGCGCAGTCATTTTGTGATCTTTCATCAGCATGAAACTTTAATCCGTTTTTTAATCTGGGTAAAATTCTGAGATGCTGACAGAGCAGCTGGCAGTGTTTTATAAATATTTATATGATTTAAACAGGGCCGCTTTCTCAAACTACATGCAACTGCTAATACTAACTGAATATGAAATGCATTAAAAAATCATTTATAGCATATAGAAATATTTAGTATCAAGGAGACTGCTGAGAAATACTAATATTCAGCACCCTCTTCATCTTTGGCTCTCTAAACCCTGAACCCGTCGCAGTTTGGCCTATTTGTGTTGGTGTGCCCGTCACACGGCCAGAGGATTTAAGCTTTAAGCCATATCACCAGCTGAAAAGGACTCTGCTCAGAAAATATACTGGCATGGATGTGGCAAATCTATTTCTGTAATGCTTTTTACATTTGCAGGGGCTCAGAGATCAACAGCGAAGCCAGAGAAGTTGAAACAGAGAGCTATGCCTCTGCATGAGGTTTCCTCAAAGATCCTGGGTGGCAGTTTAGCTTATTCCCAACAGCAACATGCTCCATTCAACCCTGAACCACATTAAAGCAAAGAGCGATGCTAGTCGAAAACGTCAAAAGTGAGGCTCTTGTGAGAATAAAAAAAAAAAAAAATCAATCTACAAAGTGAAAGTCCCCTTTGATATGTACAAGGAACCCCAGGGTTGAATTACAGCATTCGTCTGGAACTGGTCTTCCTACATGAACAGCAAATCCTGTAATACATTTTAAATGGTTGCACTAAAAACAAAGATAGTCACAATCATATATAGGTGCTCAAGAAGACTTATTCTGACAGAACAACATGATTTACCTTCTTTATATTTACTTACCTTTGTGAGAATATATTGTTTGCAAATGTGGGAAGTACTACACTCAGTACTATCCCAGAATATTGTGTCAGCCTGTATATTTGCCCAGTGAAACTGGTCAGAGATGATGGGAATATGCCTAGAGCCAAAACCTTTGCACCAAATAATATTGTTATGTTGGCAGATTTCCAGTCAAAGTCCAGAATTCAAACGCAAATGAGAATTAGTTTGAAATATTTGAAAATTACAGTTGCTACATGCCATCTATCCAATCAAACTGAGCTTGACCTGTTTTGCAGAAAGGCTGGGCAACATTTCAGTCTCTGGTTGAGGAAAGCTGGTAGAGATAAACCTCAGAGCACCTGCAGCTGTAACTGCAGCAAAAAGTTGGCTTTATGAATTATTGACTGTGGGCAGCTGAATACAAATGCACTTCAGACTGTTCAGATTTCTATTTTTTTCTTTTTTTGAAAAAAAGGATCCTTTTCCTTGTATTATTTAGTTTTGCACTGCTTTATCCTAATTATATTACATAGGTTTGAGATTGTTTACTCACAAAATGTGTAAGTTCAAGATTCAACAATGTTTGTTAAAGCGTAGCATCGTTGCTTCTATCTGCATACAGTATGAATGTTATAGACATGCTTGTGTGTATTTCTAACATTCTCCAACACAAACCATTTCCAGACATGTTCCCACAACAAAGTCAACAGAAGTTTTATGTCGTGCAGCATTTTTCCACCCACCGTCTCTTTTTGGCACTCAAAACACTCAGGTCAAAACTGAAGCGGGAGAAGCTTAACATTTATCAAAAGTCACAGCATTGCAACCAAATAATTGCATGCACAACCCACAATCTGAACTCTGACCCCTGCATGACACTGTTATTGGATAACGACAATGGGGAGGTTTTCTGACAATGCAGTTGCTGTTATGCTGTGACAAGTGCAGGGGATTGTGACAAGGATGTTAAGAAGGAAAGCTCATTTAGAGCCCCAGCGCATGTTGACGGTGTGCAGGCCCAGCATTCAACAACTGAACCTGACCTACCAAGGACACACTCGGGCATGAAAGCCAGATATTGAATGGAGGGGTATGCAACAGAGAGAGAGAAAGAGAGAGCGCCGCCCCTCTGGTTAAAACGTCTGATACCCTTTAGTGCAAGCTTTTATCTGGCAGACCTTAGTGGCCCACCTGAGAGCAAAGCCAGCTGGGGAGCAGAGTGTTAAGCTGTTGGCTGTAGCTGTGTCACGTCTGTGTGTTAACAGGAAGCCGATTCTGTGCCGCCGTTGCTGCTGCTGCTGTATCCGAGGTCTTCTGTGAGATGCGTGTTGCAGTTTGATGAGTGTTTCTTGCTGCAGTGCGAGAAAGAAGGAGAGGCAGAAAAATCCCTTCACATCAGTGCTTCACGTTTGCAGCTGCTGCTGCCGGCGTGGCTAGATACACATCTGCATGTAAACAGGCACACGCACGTAGAAGACTTTCACTCCAAAACGCATGCATATGTACTGAAACGCTGCACCCGTAGAGGGGAGAAGTGCTTCAGTGACCCAGTGCTGCAAGGTAAGGCTGCTCTGCAATTCAGAAATATGCAACCTGCATGTTAACAACCCCTGGAGCGCAGCCTCCCCGGGGCACCGTGCCTCTTTCCATCAGCCTCCTCACCACCTTGCTCTCAGTGCACCTATCCTCATGCTATCCACCTATCACTCCGGTACCTCAACTCACCCCAACTGACTGCAAAATGAACGCAGATGATAAAAAAAAAAGAAAAAAGAAAGATGGATTCTTAAGTGACACTACAAGTTCACATTTTTTATACCCAGATTCTGGCCTAATTGTGTCTGTTTTTGACCACTTGGCAGAAATCGCAGCATTCATTTTAAACATAATCTTTTAAATATAGTCAGCAACTTTTTATTAGAGTTCAGGTTACAAATCTCCAAGGGCATCGAAGCTTCAATCAATCAATAGATTTATTCACTTCACCAAAACCATTCTCTTGTAACAATTCATCTACATGAGTGAAGAGGAGCAGGAAGAAGAAAAACCTTATAAAAACCTGCCCCTTTCTCAATAATTACAAAATTATTTTTTCTGTTTTCATTGCCGCATATGTAAAATTGAGAATATAAGTTACAAATAATATATAATTCTCCTCATTGTTAACTCATAAGTGTATGACATTATTTTTTTAAAATTGGTTTAAAGTAGGACATTTTTTCGAATCCTCATCCAAACTATTCCATAATTTGACTCCATGCACCAAAATGCACATTTGTTTTAAAGTAGTCCGCACAATTTTACTTTTGAAATCATACTTACTTCGGTTATTTCTGAGCTCAAGACAAAAAACTTTTGTAAAGCTTAATGTTGCTTTTGAAGCAGCAACTTACCTCTTTGTCAAAACCCTTTTACTTGATGTTAAACTTAAACTTGGTTGGTTTCCTGGCACTGACTTGACTTTTCAGCATAGTAAACAGACTTTCAATTTGGTTGAGATCCAGGTGTTAGTAACCTTCCAAAAAACTAGTTTTAATGTGTCCTTGGGATCATTGTGTAACTGAATCACACACTTGTCCCAGTTTCAACCATCTGACCCTCATTTTTATTTTTAGGTTAAATGCAAAGTTTCACAGAGATACACAGACTAAAGGTTAAGCCACAGCAAAATTAACAATGTTTGAAAGAGTCGAGGTGAGACTTTTAAATCTAAAAACACTGACAACTGAAATAGTTGCATCATTCTGTACAGTAGACCGTTTGCTGCACAAAATGGAAGAAATGAAAATAAAACAATACCTCTAAATTCTTTAAGCTTCATCTCAGTTCAAACATAGATACCATAATGTTTTTTCCAATCAGACAATGATCTTAGACATGCGCCAAAACTAGCTTTTCAGTGGTTTATGCTTGTAGAATAACCACCGCTTTAACTTTATTGAAAATGTGTGCAACATATTTAAAAGCAGATACTAGAAAATCAAACAATAGTGGTTGAATTGTAACTTGACGAGGGACATTTACCCTGTATTTATTTGAGGTTGTGTATGATTTTGCATTTAAAAAATTCTAAATGTATTCATTCTTTCATACCAAATACTTATTTTTAGCAACCAGTGCAGTTCTATATTGTGTAACCTTTCCACTCAGAAAACCCAGTTCAAATGCACCAACAAAAACCTAAACTGTGTTTACATTGATTTAAAAAAAAACCAAAACACAAGTAACTCCCCCAGGCAGATGCAAGTTTCACTTTTGGTACATTAAATTATTTACCTGTATCTATTGGTCTCGGCAGAAAACAAAAAACTTTTTAAGCTCTACTTGGTTAAATATTCCCTTCTTGATCATCTTAAATTGTGAATTAGTGGCTAGTCTTACAAACACAGACTGTATATTATTCCTTCCACTCATTTTCCTTTCTTTATCACTTACTTGGGAAAGTGTTTATAAAAGGTTGCGTGCCTTCCTTCACTACATCGGATCTTTTCCACATGACTGACTCATTTTTTCTGACTGGCCTGGATGTGAGTCAGGGCTCCTGCGGTGAAATAGGAGACCATGCAGTGGTCACCTGGGGTGACAGCAATGGGTCTTCATGCAAAACAAACTTTTAAAAAAATCAAAGAAAGTACCCTGAGTGCAATTTTAGGAGCTGCCGATGGGAACAGGGAACGACCCAGACCAGAGGGGGGCAAACTGTGAGGCTTCTGCCCCGACTGTCAGGATGACTGCTTGGCTAGTTGATTGACAGGCTGTCAGATTGACAGCTGCAGTAAAATGCCAGGAGGCATGGATGATGCTCAGAGGTCCACCAAAGGCCTCAGTGACCAAGAAGACATGTAGATCTAGCTGCCATGACTCTTTTCCCGTCCTCGCAGCAATTTTACTCGCAAGATGAGGCGTAGAGGCTGGAAATTATATTAATAAGGCAGTATGGGAGTAAAGGGCAGAAGCGTGTAGACATGGGCGTTCCAACTGGCTGCAACATGTTTGCATGTTAGAGCTTCAGGGGAGGAGCTCTCTGCAGGAAGGTGTCCAATCCACTCAAGCCACGCTGCTGATTCCTGGCTTCTGCATCCGCTCGCAGGCCTTGTCAGGTCCAGCTTCACTCTTCCTCTGCCTCCTTCTAGTTTCTTACCTCCCCCCTCCAAAACGTCCACCCGCCCACCTCCAACTCCACCATGGAGCTGACAGCTTGGCCCCAACAGCTCGCTAACCACATTACCTGCACTCACCATAGTCATTATCCTGCACTGGACCCACTGGAGCTTGAAAGTCATTCCAACTTCTCTGCCGGTAGAGGTTAATAGGTGTGTGGATGTGAGATTACATCCCGAAGGCTGCGCGGCATCGAGCAAATCCCAGAATTAAATTCTTTCCAGGGAACGGCTTGGAGGGACAGATGCCAGAGGCGTGTTTTTTTTCCCCTCCCTCCTTTCTCTGTAATTCAGTTCACACTACCTGACTTGCATGTCAGAGCTGATGATTAGAGACAGCCACAAGTGTTCTGAATCAACAGTGCATGTCCACTCCTGGAGGATATGGTTCTCTTGTGCTCAACCTTTAATTACGTTTGAAATTTTGTGCCATTAATTTATTTTAGTGACTTATTGCTGGTCATATAGAAACGGACATTTCTTATTTCAGCAAAACCTGAACTTCTTTAATACATTTCACAGAACTATGGCTTCAGGTTCTCATCAGTCTTGATTTATCTGGTAATGAACAGGAAAGTACAAAGAGAAAAGGAGAATAATATAAGGTGGACCAGTCGAAAAATGTTGGATTCATGGTTTCTACATGTATAAAATGCATTCCCCATAGGTCAGATTACAATTGAAGGAAAAAAAGCGCAATTCAGATAGTTTAACTCTGATTTGACATGTGTAAAGAAAGCAAAATGTATGCATTCCTGAAGATGTTCAGATGTAGGCCTGAGTTTGGTCTAATATCAATTTATTTACAACTGAAATGGGAGAAGCTAGTAAATGCATAAAATCTGATATTTATAAGCAGTTTATAAGAAGACACACCCTTTTTTCAGGTAGCATGCACTCACTCAGAATACTGAATCTGAAGTAAACCTTGTAGCAAAAGTAAAAACAACCAGAGAGAGAAAAAGATTGATTCATTTATTGATTTGTTGATTATGTGATTGTGAGGCAGCCTAGAGATGCAGATCATGTGTTTAGGGGTCTACACTACAGCACAAATAAAATTTGCAAAGTCAGCTTTTTTATGGCTTCTTACAAACACAGATATGTTACCACCACTGTATTTCACTCTGTGTGCCACAGTTTGGTTTCCTTAAATCAGTCACATAAAAGTTTTTTTGGGGTAGCAGGTTTCTGTGTTTGTCTCCTCTGCATTAGGAGCCAATTACACAGCTTAAAAAATGACCTCGGTTAGTGTAGTGTCCGAGGTTGTTTATGAGGACATTCTGCTTTTCAAATGCCAGTCTTTTAATTATGCAAATGGACTACAGGGAGCATGTGTAAACGTACAGCCCCCCTGTCTTGTTTGCACAATGCCATATATCCTGAGAGTTAATAAAGACAGCCAGCCCTTGTTTCAAATCGATACAATTTGAAATATGAAATAGCCCTTTCAGCTGCAGCAAGCCTCCCCCTGTCGGTATCCCTCTTCGCATCTCAGGCCTTCAGTCTCCTCCCCTGTCCTCTTTTTCTTTTTTCCCCTGTGGTCCAGCTCTGTGCATGCCGATACTATGAGACACTGGCCAGCTTTAGCGAAAGCAAGTCCACATTGCATTAATTCTGAGCGGTAAGAAATCGGGTATCAGATGTAATGGGTTTGATTCCAAAGCCCCGCGGGCCAGTGTTCAGCACTGCTGCAGTGGTGGCGGGAGTCGGCGGAGATCCTGCACTCATAAGAAAGCTGCCTAATTCTCATATGCACTCTTTTTTCCCCTCTGCTTCTCCCTCTTCCTCCATTTATACGTTTCCTCGGATGAGCGTATGTGTGCTCCAGCATGCCTTAGACCCGTACCAACCTCCATGTCATGTTGTTGCCAAATTACTGCCTCTAAAGAAAGGACTTTGTCTCCAGTAGTCCTTAATTAACTCTGTGCAGCTCATTCACAGATGGATAATTGTTTTTTCTGTCTTCCTGGCTGACATTACCTCTTCAGCTGGGGCCAGATTTAGACAGGTATTCTAGAAAAAAAAAACATCAAGGGATAACACTGAACAAGCCCGAAGGTAAGTTTGACTATCTTGGTGTTTTTCTTTGGGAGATATTTCAGTAACCACTGCAGGGCGCGTTTCCAAAGACAGGCTGTGACTGGATACAGGAATAATGACATGAGCCAAAAAAATTACCCTCTACCTTGTAAATGACAGAAACGCCTCAACTCCCTTTTACAGAACTAATATGCTGTCGGCCAGTCAGATGCACATAAAGTGCAATTTGATGTTCAGCAAGATGTCTTCTGCATGAGGCGATCAGGTATCATAAAATGTGTTTAACTTTGCAGAACTCTTTAAAATTAAAAGCTGAATGTTTTATCAGGTGTTAAACAACTTTAAACTTTTCAGTTGAGCAGCCGGAGCAGGCTCTGGATCAGTATTGAAAAGTTTTAGGGTCAAGTGGCTGCACGTTTAGTTTTTTTAATTGTTTACATCAAGATTTATTTAAACACTTTTTTTGGCCATTTCAAAAATCATCTTCAATAGCATAAACAATAACACGGTATCTGAAAATATGGCATATTGCAGACATTACCTTGCAAAAGTACATACACCTACAACGTCTTTGCATTTTTATCAGGTTCTAACTACAAACGTCACTGAATGTTATTTGAATTTTATGTAATAGACCAACATGGGGCAGCACATAACTGTGAAGCGGAAGGGGGAAAAAAATCACTTTGCTTTTCCACACCGCCCTTTCAACAAGGATGGTGTGCAATTGTATTCATGCCCAAACATTCACTCACCATCTTTCAGGGTACGTGTCAAACATTACTCATCTAAAGGCAGATGTTTTGGGGGGGTTTTTGCCCATTATTCTTTGCAATGTTCAAGTAGTAAAGCTCAAGTCCCACCACAGATTTCTGGCTGTTTGGTGTTATGATTCCCCATAGCATAATTCTGCCACCGCCATGCTTCACAGTGGGGATGGTGTTCAGGGTAAGTCCAGTTTAAATGATCTACTTCACTTTGTGCTCTGAATTTGGGCAAAACGTTTACTTTTTAATCACATCTGACTTGAGTACAATCTTCAACTATTGCTTTCCAGACATCTACACCAATGTCTTAGATGAATAGAACAAAAGTGTAACTTTTTTTAATATCTTCTCCACAACAGCTGTATTTATGCAATGGTCAATTTACACAAAGGTAGACTCTATTTATAGACTCTCTTTTCAGAACTTTATTCATAAAGCTATTGTATTACCTTTCTCAATTATGTGCTTTTTGTGTGTATCAGTCACAGAAAAATCCTTATAAAATGCACTGAGGTTTGTGGCTGTAACTTGGAAAAAAAGTGTGGAAAAATTCACGGGATATAAATAATTTTGCAAGGGGCTGCATGTGTAAAGAAAAGAAAAAACAGAAACCCACTGTTCTCATGCCAGACTGCTCACCTGCCTGAAAGTGTACCATAAGCAGATCTGACTTTGCATAATATGAACCCAACCAGCACCACTCGCCCCCCTTCCTTCATCTGGCAGTAAGGGACTTCCCTGTCTGAGCTCACCATGAACTACAGGACCGTTTACTTCAACAACTTCTTCTTTCTGCTGAGGCTCTCCTTAACACTGGCATGGATACAGTGGTGGGGTCTTATGACTGATAGTCCCTGGCTACATTATCAACCCATCTGAGATCAGTGTGCAGCTTTACTGAGGATTAAGCGATTACATCATCTTTACAAAATACTCGCGTGCACAAGCAAATTCATTCTCATGCAACATAAACATGGTCTTCAAGGTTCCACGTGGTTTTCCTGGTGTCTGGAAAACCAGAAAAACCAGGTTTTCCAGGTTTTTTTCCAGCCACTGGGCTTCCTGTCTCCTCCTACACATCTTGCTTTCTCGTCTTCTCTCAAGCTTGACACCGACTGGGGATTTTCCAGTTTTGATGGAAGCCTCTGGACCATGAAGTGGCCTTCATGTTTGTTTGTGACTGTCTGAAGAAGTATCTGCACCTGCATTGGCACTGCAGAGGTAAATATCAAAATAATTCATCCGAGAATCCTAATTCTCTGTATTAGAATGTTTTTGTTTAATGTTTGTCTTTTGCTATGGACAAGATGACAGATTTTTAATATCAAGATGAAAGATCAGCAAAGTAAATAGGTTTTTTAATACACTTAATATAGTTGTTTCAACTATTGTGGTGCGTCCCTTCAAAAAATGATTACTTAGGTCTGCACATCTAGTGGACAATCTCACACAAAAGTTTTATAATAACAGCTTAATAGTGTTGAATGAGACTAAATGTTCCCATTTTATCACGTTACAGACATACACTTCAATCTAATTTTATTGGAGCTGTATTGGGATTTAGCTCTAACAACCCAGAACAGCTTCCCTAAACCTGAAAAAAAAAGACATCCCTGCAGCATGATGCTACCACCATTGTGTTTCAAAGTGAGTTTTTCTACCTGAGCTGTGAATCCCTGCAGCTCCACCAGAGTTACCATGGGCCTCCTGGCTGCTTCTCTGATTGTTTTCTCATTTGTGTCTGAGTGGGATTTCACTTCTACCAAATGTTCCAATTTTATATGGCTTGAAACAAGCCATATAAGATGTTCAAAGCTTAAAGTATTGCTACTAATTCAGTGACTTCTGAAGGCAGTTTGTTACACTGGATTGTATTTAAAGGTATCAGAGTAGAGAGGGTTCAATAAGGATGCGTGATCCAGCTTTTAGATTTTTATTTGCTAAGAAGGTTTGCAAATAAACCCACTGTAAAATTAACTACTTTAAATTATCCAATCATACAAAATCTTTTTACATTTTTGGTCTGAATGCAAGAACATTTGGAAAACTGTAGCTACAATATGCTTTATTTACTTTATTAGCACCAATGGGAAAATCTGTTTTGTTTTTTTTCTTTTTTCATTGTAACGCAATAATATTCGTATTATTCATAAACTTCTAAACGCAACATTGTTATAGGGGGAGAAAACTAATTTGTCTAAATAAAATCAAAGTACCTCAGAGGCAAAAATCATGTTTGTTCCACCTCAGGGTCTAAGATATGATAGAGCAATTTTCTTCAAGTAAGTGCAGCTGTAATATGTGGAACATTTCCCATAAGTTAGTCATTAATTCCTTTAAGTTATCTCTGCCGGTCCCAGGCAAGTGTCAAGCAATGCATTAACACAATTTGCCCTTGTGAAAACGGATTACTGTTTGAAATTGGAACACGAGGTTGTAATTAATGTAATATTTTGGATTTTAAAAAAACTATTTAATCCTGAAAAACCCCATGTTTAAAATACGTTCTTGGCTAATCTTTGAAGATATACGCATTTTGTTTGTAACAGAAACATGTACATTTATGTAAACATAAGAATGTTAACTATTAAACCATGTGTAGCAAGAAAAAAAGAGGAGTTATTTGAAATTAAATCTTTATAAAAGCCTGGATTCTCTCTATTGTGTCTTTGGGAAGGATATATATTTTTGAAAAATGTATCTGTGTATAGAGGGTAGAAAATGTGCCATTTCTCGCTGTCATGTCACAAGACGCAAACATAACTACATTACCGAGGTGATCTTTTTTGGAGTTCTTTCGTTTCTGAGCATTATTTCTCTGTTTCTATCAGAGCCTGCATGCCTCGCTTAATGAATTATGCATACTGATTGATTCCCAGCAGATGCTGGAGGATGGACCCTTTCTCCATGAAAATAAACAAGAGACATTATACACCATGGACGAATGCAGGGAGTCTATAAATAGCACCTTGATGCTTGTTTAGCCCAGAGATGCAAACTTGCATTTTTAAAGGGTCAGACTGAAGTAACGCTTCTGCATTGAAAAAAAGAGCCGTTCATTTGTTTTAAAATGGAGAAAATGGTTGTTGAGGAGAAAGCAATTGAGTGAGGAGGTTGTGTCTGTGTCATTGGGTTTTTAAGCTAAATTTATTCATTGGGTTACAGATAAAATGTTAGGGGCCCCATAGAATAAATCTTTTTCCTTTTTCCCCCCCATATCTACAGCATGATTCTACATTCATAATTTTACAATAAGATGGTTAGTTTGTTCTGGGTAATGTGCAATGTTGGTTTTACTGCCGCACGAAATGTTTGGCATGTATGCAAAAAGTTCAGTTGTGTTCATGTGACCAGATGATCTTCCTCCACATGCTTTGCCACCTGCCTGGCTAGAAACAAACTTCAAAACTTGATTTTTATAATTTTCTTTCCACAACAGGCTGATTTCTTGCCACTCTTTTATAAAAGGGAGAATTCTATAGTATACAGTAAATATTACTGGTTGTGTAGATGGAGCACAGAACTGGGGATTTCTGAAGCTAATGTAGAATTACATTTTGATTGCTTTGTTGACAGCCATGTCTTGGTAGGTTTATAGTTCCATACACTATTCATTTTAAGTTGTACGACTGAACAGTGGGTCATGATGCTTTAAAATGTTCCATGGCTTCTTCCCTGACCTGTCCGCTGTCTTACTAGGTCGTTATGATGCTGATTATTTTTCTAATATTCTCCTGCAAGCCTCTGAGGGCTTCAAACAGCTGCCTTCACACAGAGATGCAATTGCGCACAGGTGGACAATATCTAAATATTGGATCACTTCTGAAGGAAAATGGTTGTTTACAGATATCAGAGTAAATTTCAAAACATGTTTGCTTCTTCGAAATTATGCACCACATATATTATATAAAATTCCAATAAAATACATTGAGGCTTAGCGTTGTTCTGTGACAAACTCTGGAATAATTTAAGCAAGAGTGGTCTGTATGAGAATTAATCAAAACTACAGACTACTATGATGGCAGCCGGCCAGCTGAGTGATGCGTGCGGTTTTAAACCGCCCCAGCATCCAGCCCTACTTCTCTGTTGGCGTCCTAATGATCACTCGGCTCTCTACTCATAGCGTCTGGCTGATTTTTTTTTCTTTTTCTTTTTTTTTTTTTGTGCTGTATTCCAGCCCTCTCTCCTCCTCTTCCTCCTCTCCCTCCTCATCCTCCCCTCCCCTTGACTCTTCCGAGTTCGATGAGATCGGCTCTGGGCCCTGCCGTGAGTTCTCGGTGCGGGCGACAGCGCTGCTGAACATGGCGTCAGACGGGATGATTTTAACGAACCACGACCACCAAATCCGGGTCGGAGTCCTGACAGGTAAACGGCACAGCCGCCAATCTGTTCCTTCACATCGTTCTCATCTTTCGTTGGGTTGATTTTACGCCGGCTGTCTGTCTTGATCTTTACAGATGTCTGCTGATTTTTTTTTTCTCTCCCTACTTTGTGCGGCGGCGGCGTCTCCGTTTCTCGCTGGGTTTTTCTTTTTTCTTTTTTTTTTGCATCCTCTTGGAGGCGACGCAGGCTTACAGTCTGGATTGTTCCCCTTTCCTCTCATATTTCCTGTATACATGAAATCCATGCATTTAAATCTGTAGACGTGCGTTTTGCACTGTAAATGTCTTTTCCAGCCGTGCTTCCCCCCGCCCTCCCCATCCCCTCTGCTTGGGGAAAAGGCGCACAGTTTATGTGTACTGAATAATTCATGTCTCTATCAGCTTGTCAGAGCTAGAAAAAATATTACAGCTCACGGTTTGTTGTTGGATCACTGATAAAGATGCTCGAATTTGTGTTATTGACATTCAACTGACCACAGCGATTTTTGAAGTGTTGCTCACGACAGTCGCGTTAGGTAAATGATGAGCGCATCCTTGGCCTTTTTTTTTTTTTTTTTTTTTTTTTTTTTTTTTTTAAAGAGCAGGACGTGATGTTTGGAGGAACATTTTTCTTTTTTTTTTTTTTTTTTTAAAAATTGCATACAGACATTAGATGTTGCATATGTTGTGTGAATAAGGAGAACTTTGTCTTGATGAGGCTCCGCACGCCAATAAATCCTGGCATGCTTATTTAATTCAACGAGTTTACGGCGTGTCTCCGATGTTCGAAGCCTTATGCGGATGGTGTTGGAGCTGGTCGCCGCCGGCCTTCATGTCTCTCATTCTTTACATCTGCGTGCGTGTGTGTGCGTGCGTGCATTTGTGTGTGTTGCTATGTCATGCTCCTGAGCGTCAATCAGGCGAAACCAGCGGTTGCGGTCATGATCGGCGAGTAAATCAAACAGATTTTGCGGGGAATGTAAGGAGGGAGGGGTTTGGTGGAGGTGATGGTGCTGCTTGGGTGGATACATGATAAATGCTGTCCAAAGAAATACGCTCCTCTCCCTCCCCTTCCCCTCTCCTCTCGGCTTCTTTCCTCTCTGTCCATCCTGTGTGAGGCAGGGTCGATCAATATTGCAGGAAAGCCACGCACGGACCCCCCCACCCCTCCGCTCCTCCACACATACACGGATACGGTAGGCTATTCCCTCCATATGTAAATCCGCAAAAGGAGGAGGCGGAGGTGGTAGGAATCACTGTGTAAGACCCTCTACTAAAATCTGCCAGGGAAACCCCCACTACCGTCAACACTACAGCCACTCGTCTCCTTCCTCTCACCCCCCTCCTTTCCTCTACGCCGCGTTGGAAGGAGGGAGCGCGCTGTCCGCGGTGCTGAAATCCAGCGCCGCTCACAAATCAGTGCGGCACTCAGAGCCGGCTCAAGGTTTTATGAGAACCTGGGCAGATCTTCCTCTGGGGGTCAATTTTTAACTTTTCTAATACTCATTTTAATCATCTGTTAAAGGATTTTTTTAAAAAAAATCTGACTAAATTGTGCTCTATTTTCATTTTCACTTCAAGATAATGGTGTATTTGATCTGCATTGAGTCATTTCTTATTAACTTCTACAATTAAGTTGAAGTCAAAAGGCCTCAGATCTGACAGACTAGAATTGTATGCTAATGTGTAATGTACTAACGACTCAACCAATTACATGAAACCCATACGTTGTGGAGACGACTTGTTCAAATGAAGCTGCCAAATTAGGGGAAAATGTTATAAAAGTGACGTTGAATGTGGAATGGTTATTGTTGCCAGACAGGCAGTTTCAGAAGCTGCTGACACAGTATGTTTTTTTTTTCCTCTTCACCAAACCATTTCTCTTGTTCAGAGAATTTCCAGTGAGTTGTTGTTGTTGTGCAGATGAAATTGCCTCTTTTTGTTGCCAAAGGAGACTGGGCAGACTTGTTTCAGATGAAAGACAGCAGCAGATTCAATAATCACTTGTTGCAATAAACAACACTACACCACACTAAACCTACAGAAGCTGAAGACCAAACCAGGTACCTGTCCTGTTGGCTTAGAAAAAGGAAACTGGTGCTACTGGACACACCCACCAAAATTAGAATATACCAGATTGCCCATTCCAACAAGTTTCCATTTCAGCTATGCCATTAAGATGGCCATTTCAGCTTGCTTTGTATCATTTATATAGACTTGTGGTGGTGCTGCATCAGTGTGGAAGATATTTTTGGCACACTGCTGGTGTCTTAGTACTAATTGAGGATTTCTGAAATGCCACAGCCTACATGAGTATTGTTGATGACCATGTTCATCCTTTTATGACCAAACTGTTCCCATCTTCTGACTATTTCCAGTATTTCAAAGCTCAAATCAACTCGAGCTGGATTTCTGATCATGACATTTCTATACTGTACTCCAATGGTTCCCACAGGCCACAGATCTCTGTACAAATATGCACCTTTGGAATGCAGTGAAATGGTGTATTTGTATCACAGATGTTCAGCCAACAAATCTGCAGCAATTATTTAATGCTGGTTTGTCCCTGTAGAACAGAATCTCTGAGGAACTTCTAGAACAACCTGTTGAATGCATACAGGGTAATTAAAGGCAAATTAGGGTTTTGAAGGGAAAACAGGATCAAGCCAGGCGCTAGCAAGATGTACTTAATAAAGAGGCCGGAGAGTGTGCGGTCTTTTATTTATTTTTTTTAATGTGAAGCCTAATAAGCAACAAGTTTATTAACTCAGACTAAATATGCTGTTTTGGTTTTGGGAGGCATTATTTTTCATTCTCAAACCACTGCAGTGCAGACAAAAAGGATCATACTTGCTGAATTACAAAGTTAAGCTGCCCTTAAAATATTTGCTAACACAAGCAGCTCAAACCACCAAATTACCTTTCATATGTCCATCACCTTATAACCACTCTGGTTTCTCTCTAGTATGACAGGGACCACATTATGATGGTTAGATAAATAGGTACGACCTCTAAAACTGTAGCTCTTGTAGTCAACAGTGATAAACCCAGGACAGGGTCATGGCCCCTCTTGGCATTTAGACAAGCTGGTTGCTTACATGTTGCTGGACAAATTTGCTTTACTAAAATAATATCTCAATATAGAAATTGTATGACTGGCTTTTTAAATCTAGACTGCATCCAACATCAAAGGAGTAAGGCCAAATTGCTGTAATAGTAACCCGTGTTTGTCTGACCTTCAAAAAGTCAGATTATTTACGTGTCACTGCCTTCCTTGGTGTGCTTGGGGTGGGTTAATGTAAATGAGCTAGTTTGTCACATGGAGGTGCACAGTTGTTAGTGTTGAAAACAGTAGAAAGCTGGCAACACGCAGCACCCAAGAGCAGCAAAGGACATGCAGACTCGGCTCTGGAATGCGTCAGCAGCTCCAGGTAGACCAACAACAGACGCCATTCCAGGGCAGCCCTATGTCCTGCATAGAGGTAGGTTGTCAGGGAAGCACAGGAGTAGCTGCCCCCTGCCCAAAGAGCCACAGCATGAGGCAAAAACTGCTTTGCATCAAGTAGGAGAGACCCCTCCAACAAGGCAGGCAGGCAGCAGCCCACTCCTACACCCGGCAGTTGGAAGGACCAAGGTAGTGATGGCACGTCACTATCCCACCTGGGTGGCCCACCAGAGCTCAGCTTATTCTATGTGGTCAACACAAACACGCCACCACCACCCTGATGCTGTCTAGTATATATAGTATATTAAACACGGAGGTATAATCATGCCTGAAAACCTGAAGTTATCTATTTAAATATTAGCTACTTGTTACTAATATTTAATGCCCAAATTTGCAAAGATGTGAAATGGGCGAAATGAACATCACTTGTTTGCGCAGCAGGAAATGAAAAGTATCTGACATAAAACAAGTAAAAATAAGAACATGTTGTACTTACTGCACATTTCAACATTTACAAACAAAATTAATCCAGAATTTAAGGAAAGTTGACCGGAAACTTGTTAGGACGTGCAACCTAACCCACTGACTCTACTGTATTTGATCACCAACAACAAATATGAAGCAAAATATACGGAAACATAAATTAAGCAGAGCTTATTTAATACATTTCCATATCATTGTTTACTTTCTTAAGAAAGCAGTATTCCTATTACTTGTTGAACTGAATTAATTTTATATTTAAGTCGCAGCTGAATGTTGACCATTTATTGGTGTTGCACTAAAAAATACAAAAAATGCTATTTATTCCTTAAATGGTGTAGTATTGCAAAGTACTGCCTTCAAAAACTGGTCTTCTGCAATATTTAAAATTACATACAGTAGATATTGAGTTTTAATTATTTTTTGTATTGTAATATTTTCAAATCGCTTTGTCTACACTAAAGCTCAGTTAGCACTAACAAAATCTGCATGATTAGGAATCTAGAGGTCAGAATATATTCATGTCATGTCCCGTCATTTCTATTGGGGCCCACCACCACATCAGAGGGGGTTAATGTCTCCATGTGTCATCAGTCACTTGGAATCCTCAACTGCATCCCCTCCGTTGTGACAGATTGCCAGCTTGATCTCACTGTGCAGTGTTGACAATTCCTGCATGCATATGCAGACGTTGAGATGCGTAGAGACACAACTGACAGGCTTATTTGTCTTTTTGATGTATATCTATGTGCAAGAGAAGGAGGGCTTGCATTGGCAGGGAAACGGCTTCAAAGGAGCAAGGGAATAAACTCGGGGAAAACTGTGCACAATGCGCATTTTATCTGACCTTTACCATGAAAAATTGAACGATGACAATTTTGATAAGACAATTTGGTTATTGCAGCAAAGCTCAGCCTTCTGTGGTGTCACATTACGATTAAGGGAGTTTGTGTGAGCAGAATGTTTATGAACTTCAGAGGATTGGATCAATCATTTGTCTCTCTGGGGTCAAAGGTGAGACAGCGACCTTGGCTCACCTTCCTCCATCACTTAGCTCCACATCCATTTAGACAGGAGACAGACAGCTGTGTTTAGACCTTTACACTGTGGGAAGGAGCTGCATTTAACATGTGCATGTATTTTGTGGCTTGCATGGAGAAGAAGTGGGGCTTATTAATCAGGAAAGGGAGAGGGGAAACGTGAGGTAGGATAACTGGGGGTGAACATGCTGTCACTTGTCAGAAATGTCTTATAAATCTTCGCTTATAGAGGCGATGGAGGCTTCTCACGCTGTGCTCCACATGTTAGGAAGTGTATTTAAATCCTTGTGTGTTTTTGAATGTTGTGTATATCGCTCGGTGTTCCTACGCAGTCTGAGGATTCGGCCAACAATGTCGCTGAGTTATGCATATTGATTTTTAGATACAGTTCTTGAAAAATTCTTTATGGGCTCCAGATTCTGTTACTGCAAAATATTGCAACTGATGGTGAAAACCATTTTGAACTTGCAGTGATGTAAAATTTATTTTAACGTGACAATTTTACATTTTGAATGTGTCGGCGATGGGCACAAAAGAATTCTCTTATTTTACCTTGTTTGTAAAATGCATGTTTTTTGGGGGGGGGTTTGTGTAAGACTTGATGCATGAGCATCTGTTGTGCGTTCCACAAATGCACCTCTACTATGGGCAACACAGAACACAATATGTACCGGGAATTTTTGGTATCAAACAAATATAGCATTTCTTAAGCTAAACAGATCCACAATTTTTGTGCAGAACCGAGTTCACTAGTGCTACTGTCCATTGTACAACTTCAGAAAGAAATACCAAAATGGTCCTTAGAACATCTTTTTGTGAGGAACATTAAGGTTCCTTATTCAGCTAAAGTGAGGATTGAGAAAAAAAGAAGCTCTGAACCAAGCGTTTGTCAGCTTTTTTCAACACTTAACTTAATTATTCAACAGAAACAACTTTAGCTGAATATAAACACCACTGGTATTGAAGAGAAAATTGCTAAGTTTCACATTCTGTTGCGTGTAGTATCACTCAATGGGCCTAAAATGCTGCATGGTAGCAGACATGTTGATAGCATTCCCTGAGAAGAGAGGGGATAACTCAACAACTGAACATTTAAAGAGCAGATAGGGACTACTCATATGAATAGAATAGAATAGAATAGAATAGAATAGAATAGAATAGAATAGAATAGAATAGAAGTACTTTATTCATCCCAGCAGGGAAATTACTTCGCAGTTGCAGCATAGAGACAAGACACAATAACAACTACCACTAAGTAGTAGTTGTAGATAAAATAAAAATAAAAAATAAAATATAAAATGCTATAGATTGTAAAAATATAAAATGCTGTTAATATAAAAAGCAACTTAAGAGCAGTCCTTGCAAAGATTCAAAAAATGCAGATATGTATATGTAAATATATGTACAGCAAGTGTGCCACAGTGCAGTTGTGCAAAATTGGACTGATTAGTGCAGAACAATGATTTAGCTTTTATTGTACAGTGAGATGGCATGTGGCAGGAAGGATTTCCTGTATCTGTCCCTACGACAGCGGAGCTGGAGCAGTCTATGTGAGAAGGTGCTCCGCTGTCTGTCCACTATGTGGTGGAGAGGGTGCTGTGTATTGTCCATAATAGACAGAACCTTCTTCAGTGTCCTCCTCTCCACCACAGTTTCCAGGGACTCCATCCTTAGAACCAGTACAGAGCCAGCTTTCCTGATGATTTTGTCCAGTCTATTAGAGTCTTATTCCAACATTCCCTGAAATTGATCCGTGGATTGGCTATCACTGCTTATAGTTGATTAACTAAAAATTATTATGAAAAATAAAAATCTCCACTTTCGTTTTATACTAGCTACTCTTTGATGATGATACAATCAAACTAATTCTTTGTTCACTGCTGAATAAAGAAAACAGAAATGATTAGTTTCTTTCGATCAAAGCATACAAACACAAACTGAGCCACGACTTTGAAACTGATCTACGTTCTCGACTGATTTTTGTTTACTTCACTAAGCTTATTATGCTTTTAAGAGTTTTTTTCTATGTTAATAATCAAATCCCAACATAATATAATTACATTGGATGTAATTATCATAATTTGAAAAGTTTAAAGGGTATCTAATACTTTTGCAATGCATTACAGATACATATACCTATATTCAATAGCTTATCAAAAGGCATCCAATTGATTTAAATCTGCATAAGTTCCACCTTGTGTGTGGATGATGCCACATGGCAAAATTAAACCGCAGCACACCATGCACAGCTATGGTTGCTCTTGAATGTGTGGTGTAACTCACTGACCATAGAAAGCTCCATTGATGCCGATTGCTGAGTGTGTGACTTAGCTTGAGGCTTTCCTCAAAGAGACTCAGATATCCTCTCACCGGCCAACTTCTGAAGAGGACAGGGAAACTAGATCATGCGACAAACAGTTCAGATCATTTTCTGTTCTTTCTCTCTATGTACCGGGTCCATCTTCATTTCTGTTTCTCTCTCCCTCAATTTTTTATGTGTCTCCCTTATTTGCAACAACTGAGACACAGAATGTGCTGCTGGGTTTCCAAACATATACGTTTGTCACAAGGACATACAGTTGTGGCATTGAGTGTTCCCATAATAGCTGCATTCAGTCCCTCTTTGTTTGCAATCACGCGTCCCCTAATATGTTGCCACTTTATATGGTTATTGTATAAAATGTAGAAATAGAATAGTGTTTATAACATCACTGTCTATTATGTGAAATGTAAAGGTGTCAAAGTATGTCTGTTTACAGATGGGCTTGCAAACTTGTATGTGAAACTACATGTGTGGGTGTTCTGTTGAAGGTTAATGATACATTTTTAATATAATTTAACACCTTGATTTGTGTTGAGAGATTACTAAAAATGCACATGTACTAAAGAAGCCGAGAGGAGAAGCTAGAAGTTGGATTGATGAGAAGAGAATCTTGAATCTGGACAGTCTTCCTGTCCCAGTATAACCAAAGCCAGCTAAAAGACTCCTTTGAGGTTAGGATGCCCCCCTGGATGCTTCCTTTGGGAAATGTTCTGAACATGTTGGAAGGAGACCCTATGGCAGACCTAAAACTCACTTGAGGGACCAAATTATTAATGATAGGAATAATGGGAAGTAGAAGGTAGTAGTAGAAAGGTGTGTATAACCTTTCAGTGTCAATGGGATTCATAGGTGAGATCAAACTTCTCCCCAGAAATCCCAAATTAGGCAAAACAAAATTGTATATTTCAACAATAATGTGAATGTATTTCTGTTTCTCTTTAGTCTTGATGAGTTTGGAACTTTTCAAGGTTTTCTCTATTAGTTTCTCAATGTCAGCTGTTTGATCCTTAAACCTCTTTCACTTGTGAAAGGTGCAAATAATGATGGATGCGAACAAAATTCTCCAAATGCTTGGACATTTTACACCTTTGTAGTTGTGTTTTTCAATTATATCCTTTTCAAAACTTCAGCTCTGTTTCTGTGTTTAGCTTTTGCATCGCAAAGTCTTATGTGAACATGGCGATCCTATATTTCCAATTTATGGTCAAATATAAAAGCTGTTATATCCTGTAAATGAGTACTAGAATAATGGCTAAATTAAATAAAAGGAAGGACCATCTGTTAGCAATCATCATTTCATTTGTGCGTTTTGCTGCAAATTACTTCTGCCAACTTACTGGGCTACCCTTAAAAGTATTTAAAATCTCTTTATTCTCTTACACTGGAATTAGTGGGAAAATAAATGTTTGGCTTATACGTGGTCTAAAAGGGATTTGTTCCTATTTTCCTTTTGTACCTGAAACTATGACACAAATGAGAAGTCAGATGAATTAGACGTCTTAAACTGTGGGGGGAAAAAGTAATGGTAAAAAGAAAATTTTCTATCACAGAAACTGAAAGTTACATTTTGAACGGCAAACAAACATAATTAACTACAATGCAACTAAATAGCAACTTTCATGGCCATTTTTAGAGAGATTTTCAAATTATTTGCTGGAAAGAAAAAAAATGTCATGCTGTTGCCAGACTTGCGTGGGTATTTTTTTCCCCACAGTGCGTTGGCTTTGCTTTAGATGCCCACATGCCTAAATTAGATGGCACTTTTAAGTTACCCATAATTAGGAAGCTGGTTGTTTACAACAGGGGGTTCACTTTCTTTCTCCCAGCATCATCTTGGATCAGCTTGCCCTCCCGAAACCTTCTTAGACGGTCAAAAATTTGCCAGTGCATAGATGGAAGACATATAAAGTGACCAGCAGAGGCAGAATACTTTTATTAATACTGGGATATTATTAAGACATATATTTCCCAGCCCTAGTGGGAAATATACTCCCTCCCAGGTAAGAGATGACATTTCATACAGTTTTCTGGAGGAATTCATATTTTGTGTTTGACAGTATTTTAAGTACCTCATCATAGAAAGTATTAAACATTTTTTTAAAAGTATTTTCTCCTCAATCTTAGTGCCTTTGTTATGTCACAATGCCTACTTTCCCCATGTCTCCACAGGGGACGCCAAAAATACACCACTAAACTACAAAGCAGACATTAAAATAAGTAAGTACTTACTCCCTCATGGCCACTGGTGTGTCTCTGCTTGCATTAGCAACAAAACATTATTATCCTTCCCTGTTTTCTACTCTGCTGACTCTGAGTGGGACAAATGTAACATGCTGATAAAGGTGACATCACGACTTAAAAAAAACAACAAAAAAACCCCCACAGAATATAAATGTTACCTTTCGGTTCAGTGGTGATGGCTGTTGGATGAGAATCAGTGAGCCCTGGGCATGTGACTACACACTAACATGATTTTTGCTCTTCATTTTCCTGCTTTGACCCAACTGTCTGTGTCTAAGTGTGTTGGAGTCCTTGCTGCGCTGCTACTGGGTGATGTCTTGTAATGATCTGTGGGCATCTGCTCAGCAATATGCTAGTTTGAGAGGGATATGCTTGAAACAGAGGCGCTTAAATGGAAAGAGACATGACAACTTGGGCATTTGCTTATTTCTCGTGTTTCCATATTTTAATGCGTTTTCTGCATTTTACATTTGTAGCCCATTAATTCATATCTCTTAAATCTTGTTAACATTTTGTCATATTACAACTATGTTTCAGTATACACAACATATAGCATAGCGTGTGAGAAAATAAATCATGCTTTTCCAATTTTTTTGACCAGTTTTGAACATCTCACATAGTACTCTTTAGTCTGACATTCAAACCAACCAAGAACTCACCATCAACCAAAAGTGATGGGGAGAGTCAGAGAGGCAGCCAAGTGGATCATAGCAACTTTGGAGGAGCTGCATAGATCTACAGCTCAGGTGGGAGAATCGGTAACACTTCATTTGACGGGTTGTGAATAAGACTGTCATGACACCATCATAAACATGACATAACACCTGTCATGAACATGAGTAAGTCTTCATGAATATTTATGACTGCTGTCATAAAGTGTCATTCGGTAAATCATGACACTTTTAATACAAAGCTGACATTATTCAAAATGTCTTTGTTACCAAGAAATCATGATCTGACATAAATTATTACTATTATTGTATTATAAAGTATTACTGATTAAACTTTAGCTTTAATAACAAGCAGACTATGGAAAACCATGTTGGTGGTAGCATCATGCTGAGGGGTGCTTCGGTTCAGCAGGGATTCGGTCACTGCTGAAATTTATGGGGAAGAACTGAGCTAAATACAGGACAGTAAGTAGTGGTAGAAAACATGTTGAAGGGTGCAGGACCTGAGCTTGAGACTGGAAAACACCCATTAACTAGAGTATTACAAATTAATGGTAGTTTTATTTTTTAGAGCATATGTGTATTACAATGGTCCAATCAAAGCCCAGACTGGAATTCAGTTGAGAAACTTGTCCACTATCAAAATCTTGTTTCTTCCTCTTCATAATTTTTTGACTACAATTATCTTAAACTGCTGTTTTATATCAAATTAGAATAAAATAGTGTTTGTTGTTATATGTGGGAAAGTATAAAAGATTTTCAGAAGGCATTGTATTTGAATTCATCATAGACCATCTTTCTTACAAACTTTTGTTTGCATGCAGCTACAGGGGGGATTTATTTTTCTTTTGGGTGGGGCGTGTGCCGTAATGAAAACACAAGCAGACCCTCATTTAATTTAACTTTATTCCTTCGTCCTCTCTGTATCAAGCACTCACACACACACACAGACACACACACACACAGCTGTCACAGAGGACAGCAGTAAGGCATGTGAGCCACATGACCAGAATAGACAATCTGGGATCAGAAACATGGACACAGAATGTGAATTAAGCCTTTACTGCAAAGGAATTACTTTCAGTGTTTAGCTGGGAAGTGGAGTGGGTAAATGTGTGTTTGGCTAAAAGGAGTCATTCCATTTTTTAACATGCCATCTCTGTCTCTGTGTTTCACTCATTTTCTATCTGCTTTAATAGAAATGATCATTGTGCACTCTAACTGGACTTTGGTTGTAGTTGCAAGATTGAACAAGAGGCAGAGGGTATGTGACAGACAAGTAGAGGAGTCTCCTGCAGACTCTTGTCGAATCTTCAGTGACGAGGTCTATCAGGGCTGGCTGGAGAGCTCTTCCAAGACTGTGTGGGAATGTTTGCTGGAATAATACAACAAATAAGTGGAAATACAGGTGTGTAAACTTAGAAACGTACTCAAGATGACTTTAAGATGTTAAATTACCCAGTCTTGGGTTAAAATTCCAATATGTTGATATGAATTGGCCAAAGGACAAATTAACCCAGAACCCTCTTGCCTGCTTTTTAGTTTCCAATAATTAGGATACAAAATAACTGACTTTACTATTAAATGGCAACACATAATTTCTCCCTCCTTTCTGGCGAGTCCCTTGTGATAACCTGTTAAAAGAGAAACCGTTGAGTTATGATGACAGAGATTGAGATAAAGATACTGTAGAGGTTTTAACTGATGAGTCACCCTAAAAGTCCACTAGCTCCTGGATCCTTGCTTCAGGTGTTAATTTGAGCAACATAGAAAAAAAAGATCCACAAGTAAAGAAAAGTGAGATAAAAAAACCCCGACAAATCACCACAAATTCATCAGGATGCTGTCATCCTATTCTTTTTTTTTTTTTTTTTTGGCTTTTGTCTAACAGGGCTCTGAAACGGACACCTTTCTCACATTTCACGAGGTCAGCTAAGTTAAATATAGCACTAATAATACAATTTGTGGGTTTAGTTTATTTATCATCCGCATTTAGCCACAGCAATGCTGCCACTATTCTTACAGTGGTCCACACACACGAGTTACATTTCTAAAACAGTTTACAGAAAATTAATAGAAATAAAATGGAACAAAACAAACCAACAAAACAAAGTCATTGAAGACATGGCAAAGTACATGGAATTTTAGGTTAAACTCACAGTTCACTATAGGGTAGTATTTTCAATTCACATCCAGGAACTTATATTGTCTGCACTTTACTAAAATACAGTTTTATCCATCCTTAACATTTTTACTATCATTAAATATAACATATGTCTGCAACTGGGTGTATGCTACAGAGAACTACATCTACAGAACAAGAGAACTAACACTACAAACCAGATGTAGCCAATTATTAGCACCAGACGTTTACCTTTTGACATCAGTGATCATTTTTGCCTGTTTGAGTTCATTGTGCAAGCTAATTTTCAATGCTCTGCTTGTTGCGATCTATGCACATATTGTGCAACGTAGTACTCGCATAATTAACATTACTGGAATGATTATTGACTTGAAAGTGGTTTCTGTGCACTGGATTTATATCCATCTTAGTTGTCTGATTTACAAGGTAATGCTTACACAAAAGTCACCTTGTTAGACTGAATCTCAATGCAAGTGGAAAAGTTCTGTTTTTATAAATAAGCAATCGAATGTCATAAGATTGCCACATTAGCTTTAATTATTTAAAAGCAAAAACTGGGCAAGTGTAATTTTGTGTAATCAGAGTTGCAGCTTCATTTGCACCACAGTAAGTCAGACTGATGTCCTGGGCTGCCTCTGATTACACCTAAATAAACAAGATTTTTAAGCATAGTTAGGATGTGGAAGGTGTCCTGTCGTTTCCATGATTGAGTTAAATGGTAAATAGCCTGTATTTGTGTAGTGCTTTTTCAAGTCAGAGGACCCTAAACACTTCACACCACATTTAGTCACGCATCCATTCATGCACACACATTCACACGCTGATGATGGCAAGCTACATCGTAGCCACAGCTGCCCTGGGCAGTCTGACAGAAATGAGGCTGCCATGCACTGGCGCCACCGGGCCCTCTGACCTCCACCAGCAGGCAAAATGGGTGAAATGTCCTGCATAACATAACAACTGAGACAAACAGAGCAGGGATTCGAACCAGCAAGCCACCGGTTACACCGTCCACACTGTAACAATACCTGAAGTCTTTTGTAATTAGCACCTTTTTCTGCTGTGTGTGATCTATCAATAAGATTTGGTATGTTTTCACCCTGAGAAAGAAGGTCTTAAATATAAAAATGCTTTGTTAGTGAACATGCTGTAATTTCAGTGAACATTATTTCTGGCTAATCAGATTTTTGAGTTGGGCAGATGGCTATTTTTTTTTTCAGTGGTGGATATTGGGTACATTGGGTTCAACAGGCAGAATTAATGTAGCAAAACCTACTATTGAGTTGCATTATGGGGAAAATATCTCAAGTAGCCCAGTGCTAAGGTACTACCGGAGTACAATTTAATAAATTTTTATCTTGCATTGATGAATCCATTTACACATGAAGTAATTTTTAATATTTAGTTGCAAAAATCATGGTTGACTCTTCGGTCCCCTGTTAAAAATATTTGCATCTGGCAATTTTAGTGTTTGCTGATTGAATTTGTTAAATAATTTGTAATGAAATAAAATAAATATTGTCCTTTGCCTGGAATCAGTAAAAAGACTCATCAAATTACAGCAATACTGGAGAGTGCTTCAGATGTCTTGGGAAATGCAATAACAATCAAATCAAAATTGCTTAATGAAACAGCGCTATACACCATCATGAAAATAAACTGAATATCGTTGCATAATATTGCATAAACGGTCAATTTTCAAAAATTTTAATATTTGAGTCATTATAAGTAGTCAAATATTTTCCTCACTAATCTCTCTCTCTTTCTCCATTATCACAATGGTCCCACCACTGTCTTTAAGCTTAACAGCGCTGCCCCTAAAATTTGTATGCAAGTTGTGAATATCAAGGGCAGTGAAGGACCATCCAAAAGTCAAGCGATATTCCAAACACCCAGAGTGTGAATGTGTGGTGCTTAAAATGAAAAAGGTCTAATAAATATTGCATACCAGCAAGCAGTCACACATTGATATTGCACTGACAATCTTGATTATATATATTATATTTTGCAGTTGACAAAAACAAGGTGAAGGTGTGAAACTGGAAAACTGTGGCACTCACTTATGGAAACTGCCCGTCTACATCGTCTTTGACAGACATCTAGGATGTCCATTGACTTGCCACTTGAACAAAACTCCCTTCTTCCCCCACGATTCTGCCCCTCCTGAGGCCACAAGACCAGTCATGCTGAGGCGTGATATACTGATTGATGTGTTTTGCTTCAGGGTTCCTTCGTCATCTGATTTGTTTCATGGTTTTGACATTACCAATGCAAGTGTAACACATTTAGAATAGAGTCCACTTAGCAATAGCAATAGAATAATACATAACACGGTTACAGATATTAGGATCTTTGGCCATGTCTCTCTTTGCACAAGATTGTCCAGAGTGGTTGCAGATGCTTGCTTTAGCGGACCCAACATGCTTTCAGTTGGATCTAGGTCTTTGGACAAAAAGTTGTAATTTGTGTTTCGATGTTATTCTGCTGGCATATCAATGGCCCATTTTTATTTCCAGTCCCCCAGCCTCACAGATCGTCCACTTTACGTACCAGACGTCAGGATTTTTCTTGCACTCAGGCCAAAATCCACCTGAAGTGTTTTTTGGAGTGAAGATAAATCTTGGTCTCCTCTGTTCAAATCACACAATTTTAGAAGTTGACCAGGCCACACCCGCAGCTTGACAAGTGTTATTTTTTTTAAACACTGCATTTTCATTTAGCAGTGTGGTTAATCAGATGCAAGGCAATGATATCTGACACTTGGCAAGTGTTATAAGGCTCAGAGCTTCAGAAATAAACATCACAGGCTCAGTCACTCTCCCACTCGTATCACATTTTCCTTTTAGACCATATCTCCTCTTTCCACACTCTATATTTGTCCGGGTCTCCTCACCTCTCGCTCTTGCCATTTTTTTTACATACGTTTGCTGTCTCTCTTTGGTCAGCTCACTTCATTTCACCAAGAAACAGTGAGGTGTATTATAGGCCTCTGTTCAAATGTGCACGTGAATAATAGAAGAGGCCAGCTTTTTTCTAACAAGGTGTGCTTGATGGCTAAATCTGGTAATGTGTGTATTTGGGGTTTTTTTCAGTCTTCTCTCTCATTCTGCCTCTCTATTATTTAGTATCACACCTTTTCTGTTTCTACTACAAAACCCTTTTAGATTATGGTAGCTGGGAATCAAATGTTAATCGACACCCACCCACACACCCGCACATTTCAAAGCAATCTGCACACACACTCAAGACAACCTGCTTGACTATCATGACTTGATAGATTTATTGCTTTTTGCATCATTTATAAGCTTACAACAGAGCTGACAGGTGGTTTTTCAATCCAAGCACATGGCTGTAAACATTGGTAACAGTGAGTCAAGGAGTTTCTTTAACATCAACTCTGTTCAGCTAAATACCCTTTCAATTCTTATTTTTATTTTAAAAAATTGTCAGTGAAATGAATCCGAGCACTTTTGACTCATTTGAATTCAATTTGAGATGTTTGTAATCAGACATTTCCAAATTCAAAAATATATGAATGAAATTACTTAAATACAAAAACAGATATACGTTTAGTTTATGTCACAAATGTAGACTGTTAATCGTGTAAGCAATTATATCCAAGAACAATTTTAGTCTTGACTGAATTTTTCACTGTAGCAAAGTTTTCTTCCAGCTCTGCATTTTAAAAACAAGTGAATAAAAAAGTACTAAAGTTATTCCAGAAATCAATGTTCTTTAAACTTATAGCAAGTCCTGCTATAACTTTACAGCAAGTTTTGCTATAAGTTTGTTTGTTTACTATTTAAATTAAAAACAGTACAAGTCAATATATTTCTTAGTTATCAACTGAAAAATTTCTTTTGGCATTACAGTAGTCATGCTAATGAGATTTTATATTCAGACTTTTGAATGTTCTGTGATTTGTCCTTTGAGATTGGAAAGCCTCCTTGCCATCACCCTAATCTTTAGTGTTAGTTCAAAATATCACAAACTACATAAAAAAATATTGGGAGAAATGCTTGTTGCTCACAGTTTCTGTTCTGCACTAAACTCTACAATATTCACCAAAATCATACGACTGAATTGATTAAAACATTGCTTGTGTAAATAATAGAAACAATGGAGTATGAAAAAGTCAGATTTCAGGCACAAATCTCACAAATAATCTGCGCACACAACTAAAACCAGGACAAATTATCTGATTATTCCAAACTGAAAGACCTGCAAATAGTGATATAAGATTCGTGAGCCTTAATCTCACTGATATGCAAAAAACCTGTAAATGCAATAACGGTTTGGCTGTCTTCACTGCTGATTTGAGATAATGTTTATGATTAAATTGTCCATGATAATATCAAGCAATAGAAATAGTCTTGTGTATCTTTGCGCCATCTGCCACCTAAATAAAACTAGAATTGTATTCCAACTAAAATATTTCTTTGGAAATATCACATGCTTATAGTGAATTTGTCAGAAAAAAAAAAAGTTATTAAATAATGGCAGCCGTTCTTTAAATGTAAAGGTCACAGATGGAATATATTGAAGATTTAATTGGACAGAAAAATGACATCTTCTTGAACTTAAAAATAACACGTAAATTACAGGAAAGGTGAAAAGACATACGTTTGTGTGGCTCTTTCCAAGACAAAGTAAAATGTTCCTAAAAATGGAAAAAGCTCCATGAGCTGAAGGTCACACTGAGCCTCATAGGATGTGGGCATCTAAAATGAGTAGTAACTAATATAGCAAGTAGATTAATCCACAGTGAGAATAATTTTCAACTGCAGACCTTGCAGCTTGAAAGATTAACATAAATTATTTGAAGGTAATCTAAAATATTTTTAGATTTGGTTTAGAAGTATCTTGAATTTCTGCTCCTAAAATGGATCCCTGCATGCAGAAATGTACGATACTCATTGTGTGCTCTGTATTGCACATTACAGAGGATGTACAGATGGAGTCAGAAGGGTGTTTGTTGCCATCATATTTTAACCAAGCGTGCGGGTGTGTGTGTGTGTGTGTGTGTGGGCGTGAACATGGGTGAGCTCTGATAGTGGGAAGCTGGAATGTAATTGCAGCCACCGTCCAGAGGTTTGAATGTAATGAAGGCAGCTGCTTACAGGCTTCATCATTAGTACAACTCCGCATGGGGCACTTCCTGCATATGTGTGTGTGGGCATCTCTGTTTATGTGAACCAGGTATCAGTCATGGATTAATGGAAGTGTGTCTGCATTTTTATCGGATTGCTGCTTTTAATTTACCCCTTAGTAAGTTGTTCTACCAGCTTTCCTTGGATCATGTTTTTAAAAGTCAACAAGAAAAACCATAAGAATAAATGATCAGTGGTCATTGCTTTGACTTTTTCACAAGATTTTTTTTGTCTTTGAGTACATTGGAGACTTCAACTAATGATTAGTTTATCTGTCTGGTTTCAGAGATTAAAATATTGCACTACTCAAGACTCCAGAGTAAATCAAATCAATTCACTACATTTACTTCCATCCATCCATCCATCCATCCGGGCGAGAGGTGGGGTCACCCTGGACAGGTCGCCAGTCTGTCGCAGGGCAACACAGAGACATACAGGACAAACAACCATGCACACACACACTCACACCTAGGGAGAATTTAGAGAGACCAATTAACCTGACAGTCATGTTTTTGGACTGTGAGAGGAAGCCGGAGTACCCGGAGAGAACCCACGCATGCACAGGGAGAACATGCAAACTCCATGCAGAAAGACCCCAGGCCGGAAATCGAACCCAGGACCTTCTTGCTGCAAGGCAACAGTGCTACCAACTGCTCCACTGTGCAGCCCACTTACTTTTAACATGTAAATATAATGTTCAAATATTCACTTGTTGTTTATGGAACAAGTGAGTATTTGAAAAGTTAAGTGGTTTCATGATTGGTCATTAAATGAGCTGTCATGCAGTAGTAACTAATAGTAGCTAATAACTATCAATTAGTGAATCTTGGCACTAAATTAAGTTGCACAGCCTTTTTTGAGTTGCTTCTTAGGGCTATGTAGAAAAAACAATTCAAATATGTACTTGAGTATAATCTAAGCGTCAACTGAGGCAGGGCTCTAAAAATATTTGTCTTGACTCAATGTTATCATCACAAACTTGGCTGTTTGGCCAGCACCCAATCACTTTTGTTTAGGTGTCTTTTTCTTTTGTGAATGTTTCTTTCACCTTTTTAGAACTAGTATCACAATCTTCTTTTCTTCCACTGAATGATCTTGAGCTTATTACTTTAAAATTCTGTGCTGTACACTTTTTGGGCTCCACTGTGCTTGTCCACTGATTTCCCGATGATTGTGGACACAATTTGCCAGAGTCGCAGCTGTGCTGATCAGGCTTTCGATTCGCCTTTTCAGAAGTCAGGCTGGCAATAAAATGGGATTTGTGGGCAGAGAATGGAGGCTAGTCATGGGAGGGAGGCAGACAGTGGGCCAGACGATGATGAGGCTGCCATCTTTGCCACATGGGGACCCCATGGGGATGCAGTTTAAATTAACTTTCCACTTACTGAACAATGTGTCACTTACAATATGGTCTTGTCGGGTGCCCTAGAAATCAGTTTGACAGGTAAATCTCTTGAGACGTGTTTGTCTCTATCAGGGTTTGGCTCAAGATGTGCATTTTTTCTGACCATCAAATAATGTCTCTACTCAGCATAAATGTGTGACTTTACTTTGATTTTGGATCGCTATCTGTCAGCCTAATCGTGATCTGCAACACTGACTGCAGCTGCACCATAACCCATAACTTTCTTTATAAAGACCAATCAATACCTAATCTGATTAGACCTCAGCAATGGCTTGCAACTAACTCTGAAGGGCACAAGATAAAGAGACACATTGTTAATATTAGCCAATAACTATCATTTACAATCCCTGGTCAGTTACCAACCTTCCATCCCTCTTTTTTCTTTTTTTTTTGAGTGACACACAACGAATGACTTTTGTGTTACCATGCAGATTTACACTGCTTGTTTAAATGGAACCTCTAGCTGGTGCAGCCCTGGGTTTCCCTGCATCAGCAGCTTGGAAGGATGCGGGAGTAGGAGGAGAAGGTGGGTGGAAGAGGCTTGGAAAGAAGGGAAATGGAGGCAGAGCAGAGAGAGAAAGTAAGGAAGAGTCAAAAATGTGCAGCTATTGATGCTAATGTAAGCATTTCTGCTGAAATCAATAGAGCTGCTTTCAACCAAATTTGCTTCAAATGCGAGAATGGTGTATATCTTATTAATTTCCCTCCCCCCTCCACACATTTGGGTAAACACATTTGTTTGTTTTTCAATGGGCCTAAAACAACTTTAGTCATTTTGACTTTTAAAAATGTTTCTGAGCTACACAATTCTGCAGGCCAGTGAAAATTAAGAAATTTAACAGTCGCAGTCTTATGGAGCAGTTGCAGTGATGCTTGAATGAGATTTGTGTTGCCAAGCAGGACAGCAAGTAGCAGCAGCAGTTTGCAGTAGTGTCAGTATACATAGCTGGTTCTGTTGTTGTTCACCTTGTCTGTGTCGGATCACTTGAACAACTACAAAATCCTAAACAAACTTGCTTACACTGATGTATTTGTAAATGAGGGGGCTTCCTGAAGAGTAAGTGTTTCAAGTAAGTGTTTCTTAGCATAAGGGACAAAATGTTCCAGTCAGTTGTTACAGTGTACAGTGTCCCTCTCAGAGTCAGCCTCTTCTGACCCGTCCTATAAAGAGGATCAGTGTTGTGAGTCCAGTCCAGTTTATTGTTCAGGTGAACACCCAGGTACCTAGAAGAGTCCACAATCTCAATGTCCAATCCCAGGACCAGTGCCGTGCACGGACTTTTTGTGGGGCAGGTGCTCGAGTGGGAGAAAAAAAGGGCATCTTGTGCGGCACACGGATCCACCGACTACCTTAGTAGAATGGGACTTTTTACTGGAACAGCTTGAAGATAATGTCTATATACTATTGATTTCTATGTTAAAATCAATAGCCAAATGCTATGTTGGGCTACATACAATACATTGGGAAAAAAGATGTCTGAAAGGCAATGTTTTGATCAGAAAAAAAGGCAGGTGCTCTAGCACCTCCTAGTGTCTACTTGTGCACGTCCCTGACCTGAATATTCGCCGGGTCATGGAGGTGGGTCTGCATCTACAGAAATCCACGATCAGCCTCTTGGTTTTATCAGCGTTGATCAGGAGATGGTTCTGCTTGCACCAGTCTACAAAGTCTTGTGTCTACTGTCTATACTGTGAGTCATTCTCACCTGTGATGAGGCCCACTACGACAGAGTCATAGTTTGTAGATGGCAGCGTGGGGAGTTAATGGAGAAGTCTTCAGTGTAAAGGATGAAGTAGTATGTTGCCCCCACGGTTCCCTGTGTCTTCACAGACTGTGGACGGTCAGTGAGGTTGTCCAGGATCCAGTGGGTCAAGAGGTTGTCCACTCCTTTGAAGCACTTTGAATTGTCTGTGACTGAAAGGTGCTATATAAATAAAGTTGCCTTGCCTTGCCTTCCTGACATCTCCATCTTGTCCCTAAGCAGTCCTGCCTGGAAGGTGTTGAAAGCACTGGAGAGATCAAATAAGTCAAGTCAAGCTAATTTGTATAGCACATTTCAGCAACAAGGCACTACAAAGTGGTTTACATCATACAGTCATCAATTATGAAACAAGCAATAAACATTACATTTTGTCAAATGTCATCATCAAAGTCATCAAGCAAATTCACATCAAATATATTGATCAATGTTTCACTTTCTTCTAATCAAAGACAACTCTAAACAGGTGGATTTTAAGCCTTAAAAGAAATCTGTTTCAACTGTTTTGCAGTTTTCTGGAAAATTGTTCCAGATTTGTGGTGCATAGAAGCTGAATGCTGCTTCTGCATACTTGGTTCTGGTTCTGGGGATGAAGATCAGACCAGAATCATAAGACCTGGTCTGCAAAGTTGATACAACAGCACCAGCACGTATTTTGGTGCTAAGCGGTTCAATGAATGATTGGCGAAGTGGAGTATTTTAAAGTCTATTCTCTGATCTACAGGGAGCCAGTGTAAGGACTTTAAAACTGTAGTGATTTGCTCTATTTTCCTGGTTCACGTTCTCACCTGCGGAGTGAGAATGCAAGCAGCAGCGTTCTGGATCAGCTGCAGCTATCTGACTTTTTTTAGGCAAACCTGTGAAGACACTGTTACAGTAATCAATGCAACTAAAGATAAATGTGGGTGAGTTTCTCTAGACCTTGCTGCAATCTTTGTCCTTTAATCCTGGAAATGTTATTCAAGTGGTAGAAGACTGACTTTGTAATTATCTTTATGTGACTCTAAAGGGTCAGGTCTGCATTCAGCACTGTATCATGGTTGCCTGAACATGATTTTCACAGTACTTCCAGTCTTCTCCATAGCTTGGTGCAGGAGGTAGATGATGGTATCATTCTTCCTGATGCCAGGCTGGTAAACAAACTACACCACAAGGAACTACACCACAAGGAGCTACAGAATAAAAATCTGTAGCTCGTTCTGTCTAGAGGAGTAGTCAGAGATGAGTCAAAGATGGTTGAAGACTAATCTCTCAAGTATCGTTACCAGATGCAAAGTTATAGTGCTGAGGCTCTTTGGATGTTTGATCTTTGGAACGGTCTACCACAGTCATGGTATTAACCCCAGCTTCAGGCTCAGGTTGAACATGAATCCCATGACAGCACACAGTTGACCAGCTCAGTACCTCTGGACTTTGGAGCTGACCCCATCCAGATGGTTCACACGTTGTTCATCACCTGTGGTGTGGAAAGAGACAAGATGGTGGTGGGGGAACAAGGTTGTGGGATGGAGACCTCTGAAATGAGGGTAGTGGATGATTGCAGAGAACAGAGGTGTAACGTTACAGAAAAAATAGCAGAACTCTGATGGACAAGACACAAATTAGTAACCATTGAGAGATTGCTGCAACTACCTATCTGTTAGAGAAGCAGTCTGATATGCTTTAAGTCTTGTTAACCCCTCTAGCCTGAAGACTATTTCATATTTGTGGGTTTTTTTTTAACAAATATGGCCAGCATTTGATCATCTGTAGTTCAAAATACATACTACATTGATGTAATTAAATGAAATGTACTTTATGTTCTAAAACACAAATATTAGCATTTGAATCCTTGTTTAGCATTAGAACCATCATGGACAAACATAAACCACAGTGTTTGATCTAGACAGTTTTATAGGATCACATTTGTGATTTGTGAAAAAAACTAATATTTGGAATTTTTAAGTTTCTAAAGGTACCGTTTAAATTTGGTCTCATCTTTTTCTTGTTAGCCACCAGTATTGTTTTATGTCCCATTTGGTGAGCTAAATGTTTTATTATACTCATATTAACAACATATTACCAAATTGTGTTGTACAACACTGTATGTGACCAGATTAATGTTATACATTTTACCAGATGTGTGAATTAACTGTTTATTATTTCAGCTGTGACCTCAGGTTATCTGTACTCCAGCCTTGGATTGCAAGATTGGGATATGAATAATATTTATACTAGGCTATGAAACCATACAAATGAGCATTACTCATTTTAAAACAAAGACAAAACAAATGGGCAGGAAGTATTTTAGGCTAACTCTAGATCTCCATCTTATGAATTAGAGCAACACTGCAGTTAGTGTAACTAACATTACAAAGCAGTTGTCCATATTTGTTTATAATAGAGTGTAGATCCTAACCTTTAATTTTGGTTTTCCAAAATTCACCAAGGAGAAACATTGAAATCTCAAAAGGGTAAATTAAACCAAACTTTCTGTGCTCAGTTTAGCCTTCCTGTTATCTACAAAAAGACATAAACATCGTGTTCTCTCTCCACCTGATTGAATTCCCTATCATTTGCATTTCTGAGTAATATAGAAATATCATTTTAAAAAACGTCAGTGTAACTTTAGCAACTATTTGTCTTCACTTGTTTCTGTCTTTCAATTAGTGCTGACTAAATAGTGTTTTTTTAAAGCTATTTTTTTTTTTATCTATATAGGAACTTTACAACACATCTGATAATCATCCATTTGGTATTTTATACCATTTAAATACTTAGTCATATAATTGCTGATACTACTTGCTTTAATATATTTCTGTACATTCTATTGAGTTTGTATGATGTGAGTATCAACAACTGTTTGAAATGTCACAGAGAGCTAGCATGCTGCAGGCCCTTTACCATCAAAATGTCACGCGACCTGGAGAAATGTCTGCAATACCTCATCGCCCAACAGCCACGCTGCTGCCTAGTCTTTGCACTGCACAAGCTCACGTGCCTACACTCCTGCTTGGGTACAAGATAATGCGATGTCGAGCCACGAACACATTCATCATGCCTGTTGTCATTAGAAACAGGGCTCATTATCCCCTGCGCCAGTGATTTATAATTAATATTCGCAGGAGGGTGTGGCAGATCGTCAAGCACCTCCAATCCATTGATTTCATTCAAATAGAAAAGTATAGAGGGAGAAGAAGACAGAGGTTGTTGAGGAGGTAAAATGTGTGTGGGGGGTTGTGCGTACGGCTGTGTGTGTGTCGAGATGATGTTGAAGCTGCTGGGGCATTCCTTTCATGGCAAGTGAGACAAAGAGCATAGAAGGTAGAAAGGAGCACTAAATACTCAAGGTCACTGCATGTGTTCTCTGGTGCTGTAAATAGTCCACAGAACTTTTTAACGTGGCTTCATTAGTATGTGTCCTTTCAATATTTATGGACACATTAATAAAATATCAGTACGTCAAGCCTTTGTGAGGAGCTGCAGGCTTTTCACTGCTGCAGTCTTGGGCTGTTCGCTGATGTTGAAAGGGGAAAGAAAAGTTGATATGAATGCTACGTAAACTGAGAAGTGAAAACTTGTCTACAAGCTGGCTTATAATAGATACACATGGAGGACAGGAGCTTTTAGAAGTTTTCTTCCTCCTTGGAGGTTGCATAAAGTCACAGCTTTCATCATAAATAAAGGTAATAAATAAAGCAGTTAAGTTAATCTGTGAACCTTAATTTTAAAGTCCACAGATTTTCATCTGGATTCAGATATTTACTTTGACTAGGCAAGGTAACGTATAAATATTCTAATCTGTTCCACTGTAATTGTAGTTCTATATTTGATTTGTCCTGCTGGAATTTGAACTTTTATTCCAGAATTAAAAAACTATTTGCAGGAACTGAATGGATTTAGCTCCATTCAGTACCTCATCAACTCTGAACCCTCTTCTCTGCCCTTGCTGAAGAATCTCAAACCCACAGCATGATGCTGCTCCCACTATGTTTCAGTTTCTTCATGGGAATAGTCTGTTCAGGGTGATGAGCACTGTTAGTTTTTTCTTACATTTCACATGTTCCCTTAAAAGTTCAGTTTTGGCTTTTTCAAAACAGATCTACACTTCAACCCTTCCGCACATGGAGAGGCGGTTCAAGGTGCTTTACACAATAAAAACAGAAAATTATGAAGTTATGAAGGAAACACCGTACAGTCAACAATTGGACAAACATTACATTTTGAGGAGTGCCATCGTCAAAATCATACACATCAAACATGTTGGTCAATGTTTCATTTATTATGGTTCAAAACCTTTAAATCTCAAATTCTCATGCAACCACTGAACCCTCCAATCATTCTGACTTTCTTGTCCACATTACATTAATACCTTCATGTCAGACACTCCCCTCACCAATAACTTACTCTTTTTCCTATTTTCCTTTACTAGGAAAATGAGTAAGTTATTTTTTTTCTTTACTGATCTCCCTGTTTAATATCATAGTATCATCACTACTGCTTCCCTCTCCCTGCATCCCCACCCCTTCCTTTCATTCACTGTGATTTGCTCTCTTAATCCTGTCAAGGTTAGACTGCAGTTCTCCCACTCTAAACTCCACATGCCAACTTTACAACCTCTCCTCCTTCACCACCTTTACTGTGACTGGGTTGGAGCTTTTTCTGCTCTCCCGGGACACAGAGCCGATGCCAGGGATGGGCCTTGCCTGCATGCTTTCCTGAGACACGGCTGCAAAGAACTAAATGGTCTTTCCCTCGTCCTGTTTTTTTTTTGTCTTTCTTTTTTTCCCTCCACACATCTGGTGTGTAGGGACCGGGCGATGTTGTGCTGTTTTGTCCTTGGCTCAGTGTGGATGCTGGATTTTGGCTGAGCTTCACTGAAATATCTTTGGAATTCAAATGCAAAGCCGGCCCACCGCTGTGTCCCCATAAACCTGCCGGACCCGTTTGGTGTAATAGCAGTGATCAGTGAACTCCAAAGGTGAATTATTATCAGCAGTGTTAGCAATGGTTTGGTGCAATTTCTTTTCTTTTTTGTTTTGGTTCAATTCCCTTTTTACCAGCTCCTGCCAAGTCAGTCACCCAAGAATGGCAAAGTGTTGCTCCCTTGTATTATGTAACTCCACCCCAATTTAGATCCAACTTCAAATAAATGAAAATTAAGCCACTGGTTGGCTTCTTTCCCTCTAGATATAAATAGCTTTTTCTAATCTTATCTAGAAACAGTGTTGTAAAGGGGGCTACGCTTTGAAATGCAGCCCAACGATTAGGATCCCATTGTTCCGCTTTACACCCCCTCCATTCTCCCAGCTGCTTACAGTAAGCCTCAAGATCTGTGTGTATGGGTGTGTGTGTAGTCCTACATGTGTGTGTGCTGTCACAGGCATCACAGTGTGATTGAGATTGTGGCTAAAGTTAAGAAAGCATGTGTGTGTGCCTCGTGTTGTGGATTTGAGAGTTTTGTGAGTAATTGGTGTTTGCGTCTGTGTGTGTTGCTGCTGGGTGTGTCTTTGATGATGAATACTGTGCCTCTGCTGCTTACCCCACCGCTCCCCTCAGAATTAACAAGGTTGCTAAGATACAGTGGTCTTATATTAGATTAGGTTATCTGCTGTTATTGCTGTTACTATATTTTACCTAGCACCATGAAGCCTTTATTAATTTGGAAATTTATCCTGCCATGGAATGAAGACACTGTTATTTGTGCATCATTGCTTTTCTGTTCTTCTAACTTATAAGAAGGGTGTAGAACTGAAAGCCCCCCCCCTAAGTCATGTGTCTACATCAACCCATTACAATCTGTAGGAGGATCCAACCCTCTGTTCATCATTAAACCCAGTTAATCCGAAGCCCGAGGCCCAGTGTTTTCATTTGACACAGAACAAGCTAATAATGCAACACTGGTGGCAGTAATATATTTTTTGGATGAGACCTATTGGTGGGGAAAGGTGTTATCCCTCCCACCAGCAGAGAAGTCCGTCCAATCCAGTGTGTGATCTCCAATTGAGCTCTTCTCGGCTGAAGGGTCATTTTCACTGCTGCAAGCAAATAAAGAACAATGGACAACAAATGTGCAAAGTGGGCTACTGGGACATTGAGTGGATGTTCTTCTGTTTCTTTCTCGGAAGACTCTCAAATGTACCTACCCAGATGCAGTGAGCAACCAGGTTCAGTACTTTATTTAGTTAAGCCTGTTGAATTCTTGGTAATCGAGAGGGTTAAGTCTTGTTTAAAGTTTATCACATATCATGCTGCTTTTCCACATTAAGCTGAATGCACCCACTATGTTTTTTTTTTTAACTTCTTATGGTCTCCTGCCAGAATGAACCTGCCTGAAAAATCAGATTTGTGCATGCCATTAGTTAATGTCCTCCACTTTTAAATCCTTTTCTATACAGACGAATGGCTGATTTGAAATGCATTTGAGAACTCCTTACATTTCTTACCAGCTGCTATAACCTGCTTTCTGAAAACTTGAGACAGTTTTTTCAGGCTTGCTAAACATATGTGCTTTTGTTTCTTAACAAGACCCTTACAGGAAATAGAATCTTAGATTTTGTATGAGATCCTTACACGATATCCAAAAAGTCGAGATGTCAAGATCTTTTAGATTTGTGTGAAGCGCAAAGTTTTTAATATCATGTGTGTTATACAATGTCTTTCTGAAGGGCTTTTAAAGTATTTATTCAGACTTTTTATGGGTTGTTGTTTTTTTACCAGATAATTTCAAAGGAATGTTACTTTGTTTAGGCCTTAACTTTGAGGTTTAGATAATTCAGCCATTCAGTGGCTCCTTGACCCAGTGATTTACTCAGAACAACAAGCGTAGGAAGAAATTATATTAAATTGAATCCCTAGTGTTTTTCATTCTATGTAGCCTGCCACGAAGCCAAAACTGTTCTACTTCTAACATCAGTTTCTAAGATCAGAGTTGTTAGCAATACTTTAACAACTGTTGCTCTGTCCTGCACTATGATCCACGGTTCAGGCCCTTCTATGTTTCGAGGCTGCATGTTGAGGTAACGTTAGGCACCTGCACCTGATAATATAAGGCTTTTGAGGAGTTTTATTCTTTTCACACATGTCACTGGAGATGCAGACACATTTGATGTGAGGGATGCATGCGAATGAGAGCAAATGAGGGCATCCTATAAGGGAAATCCCCATTAGTGTGGGATCCCATGGAGATAATGAGTGCTGACTGCTTTATGTCCCGGAAATGATTGAGTGGAACATATTAGCAGTTTATGAACCCTCTCTGCCAGTCGCTGACAGACTGACAGCTCACAGCCTGCTAGCTGGCCAACCTACTGAATTAGAGATGCCTCATGGCTGCATGCTAAAGTAACTGTTTCAGAAAATACACCTAAACTGCAATGCCCTTGCTAATGTGAAGTCACCTCTATGTTCCAGCAATTCTGTTCCCCAAATTTTTCTTCTGCTCAGCTAAAAAATGCATGTGGTCCTGACTTTCACTTCTTGGTATCAAATATTCCTTAAACATCCCTGGTTCATATGTATTGAATTTCTAAACATCACACCTTGGGAAAAGAGTTTAGTTCTTTGAGCTTCTTTAAAGTCTTTACTGATATAAAGTTCTCTGAAAAAGTCTTGAGTTATTAATCACATCCTTTCCAATGAACTATATTTTTATATGGTTCCTTAAAGGTTTCCCTCACAAGAGAGATTTTATCTTAAGGGAATTCCTGGTACACTAATGGTTAAATAAACAGTCTTGAGCAATTCATCTTCCAATAAAGGATAATTTAAGTAACATTCTTAATGCGTTTTATGAAGTATTAAAAGTCCACATTCTATTTGAAAACTTTTAAATTCTGCTTTAAACGTCAACCTTTAATCTATTTTCAAATGCATTAACATCAGATTTAAGAACAATACATCTGTTTGCTTTTTTTCCTCCTGTTTTCTAACTCTCACTTTTTCATTGGACTTATACACCAAAACCAGTTTCTTAAGTTTAAGCTTGAAATTTTGATCAGGAAAAGACAATCATTTGAAATAAATGTCTGCCTCGTGTTAGAATATTTAATCTTTAGCCTGTAGTCTGACTTTAAATTTTTTTTCTTCTCAGATCCGCTCCCTTTCTCTTGGCCTCTTGATACTATTCTCTTGTGTCCTGACCTTCTTTGCACAGCCACAGTTTAGCATTTAACCCTTTTCAGAAGACATATTCACCAAGCTTGGGCTTGGTAATCTGGATTACATACACAAGTGGTGTTGCCTGGCATAATGCTTCTGAAGCACTGGCCTCCTGATCTCCACCCACTCCTGTGGCCTGTGGACATCCAGGCCTCTGAACTCACACCCGCTCACAAGTGCAGACAATTTATAATAAGAGACAGTACAAGATATATGCCCTACATAATAATTTTATTTTGATAATAAAGTTTGCTTCTTGACTTGTAAGTCTTGTAATATGTTATTTTTTGCTAGCCAAGAAAAAATCTGTGATCGAATTCAAACATCAAAAACATTCCTTGCAAACAAATCAAGAAATCTCATGAAAGAAGCTGGTCCTTGCAAAAGAATTTTCTATACTTATTATGAATAACAAGTAAAGAAAATGATGCCTGTCTTGGAATTGTATTGACATGAGGAACTGAACAAAATCCAGACTGAATGCTAACTTCAGAATATAGAGACCTTTATTTGTCAATTTTGTACCAGATGTTTAGTCATTGAGAAGTATTGAATTTTAGTATTTATGAAAAAAAAAGTTCTCATTTCCAATGTATGGTCATATGCAAACTTTATAGGCCTTAGTTAGCTTGAATTTCATGACACTAAACTTACAATAAAACTTGGCTTGTTTAGAAGGGTTGTCGAGTGGGGGGAAAAAAAATATGGAAGCACAACTGAAGCTTGCAAAGCTGCATCTCAATGAATCAAAAGACTTGTGGAAAATGTCAGATGATGAGATGGGACCAAATTAGGGATGTTTCGAAATAATTTAAAGCATCCTGTTTAGAGAAAACCAACAAGTCAGTACAGACGATATAAACTGTTGAGCATAGTGGTGGAGGGGTGATGATGTGGGCTCAGTTTGCAGCCACAGGACTTTGGTTATTGACTGGAACATGAATGTATTGTAGAGTAAAATATGAGATGGCAGATAAAGATATGCCCAAACTGGGTCATCAACAGAATGTGACTCCAGTAAATCTACGACAGAATGGCTTAAGAAAGAAAAGAAATGCAATGGCCTAGTGAAAGTCAGAACCTCAACCTTACCACACATGTTGGTGGAGTCTTAAGATAGCTGAGCAGCAACGAATGTTTGTAAACCATATGAAGGACATTGGGACATAATTATGTACAACTGACAAAAAACCCACAATAACAAATATTTAATGTTCCTGCTGCTAAAGATGGTTCTACAGGCTACATAATCCAGAGTAGGGATGAAACAATTATGTATTTCTAATATTTTATTAAATAATCTTAAGAGTTAACCACATTACTCAATTAATCATCAGAATGAACGATAGAATAATTGACTTAATCTTTAGCTGCAGATCTAATCCAGAGGTGGGGTTCATGTCTCTGATGAAGACTTTAGTCTTTGTTTATTAAATATCCCCAATATAGAATATCCTATGTGGTTTGATGCGCTTCAGGTTAAACTTAAATCATTTTAGAACCTGTCAAAGACTGGATGTCTTGCATGTCAAAATTCCCTGAATTTAGGATAAGCAGTCTTTTTTTATCAGGATTCTACAAGTGGAAGCAGATCTGAGTGGGATTAAGTTTTATTGATTTGCTCCAGGTTTTTTTTTTTTTTTACAGTGTTCAAGAAGATGCAATGAACGTCTATATGAGCTGCAGCTTCACCTGGAGAAAGGTGCACAGCCGGAGCGAGCGATGTGGGAGGGTGCAGCGTCGTAAATTCTTTTGCTCTGCTTTCCCCTCCTCCATTTCTTCCGCCTTCGTCTCTTCCCCTTTCTTCAGCTCTTGCACAGGATCACATTAATATTCCTTTGAAGCCTGTTTCCACTGCAGCCAGATCTCCCTGTCCCTCTCTTCCACTCTCCTCTTTTCTTCCCTCTTTTTTTTGCTGCTTTCCTGCTCTCAATTTCAGTTTTATTTCCCAGCCATTGTTTTATGAAAGGGATTGCTTTTGCAGCAGGGGAGGGCAGTTTTATTACCTTCAGTTAGGAGTTCCCTCTTGTTGCACATGTGCGGGCGACTACGTGCGTGCACACACACACACTCAGAGGGGTGGTGGATACCGATGCCTTTGACAGACCGTGTTGATTGGTTCAGAATGGTTGCTGCCTCTTGTAGGAGAGAGAAGCAGCTATTTTTAGATCAAGGGGTAGCTGGGAGAGAAAGACTGAGGAAGGCTCTGAGTGTGCGTGTTTGTAAGGAATACTGCAGTCTTGAAAGAAGTTTCCTCCTCGCATACAAACATATGCACACGCGTGGATTTATGCAGCTATGGCTCTCCACAGCAAAGGTGTACTCCATGTTTTTGCATCCCCGTTTACTCTTTTTTTTTTTTTTTTTGCTTGCTTACCTCCACCCTTTTCCAGCAGTCTCTCTGTCTGCGTTGTTTCATCCTCTCTTCCCGAGTTGACTTGGTGTGCAAATGTCAGCACTTTCCGATTTATTTGCCAAAGCCCAGAGCTACATCCAGCTTCTTGTGTTTACCTCTCTCTACACAAAGGTGCCCCATCAGCAGTGCCTTGTTTTTATCACCCTCCTGTTTAAACGAATTTTCCTTCCTCCCATCTTTATATTCTCCCGCATCTTTCCCTAAATCTCTCAGCCTCATCTTCCCCATCCTGATTGCGTGCCTTACTGGACAGCTTACTTCCATCTTGTACACCCTTCTTGCTTCACTCCCTCCCTTGCTCTGTCCCTTCTCCCCCTTCCTCTCGTTCATGGATCATAGCACTTCATTTGAGCAACATCATGACATTTTCAGTCTTGACTACTTCTAGCACATCAAGTTTTTTGACTTAAATCCACCACACCAACGCCATCACCCTCCAAATTGTCAGGTTGACTTTATTTTAGAACACGACCATGTCCACTCATGTGTGACCCCTTCAGATAACAGGATGTATCGTCTTTCTCCATCTTTCTTAACTGTCCCCTTTTCTTGTCTTTGTCTTCCTCAGCATCTCACCTTATTTGTCACTTTGTATGACTGTGATCACCATGATGACTCACACCTGCTCTGTAGTCAAGGGGCAGCTGTGGCTTTGTAAGGAATGCTTGGAGACAATAAAGGTGCATGGTAATGACAGGATTGGTGGATTGTATATTTCCTGTGGTGACGACATTTATGTGTGGTACAGTATTAAAAGAAATACGTTTTTTAGTCAGTTGTGATTTGGGGGACTTGTTGTTACTTATGAAAGGAATTGAAACCAAGATTCTTGTCTGACTACTGTTGGTAAATTGTGGTTTGTAATTGTAATACAACTAAAATAAAAAATGTATGTCAACATATACAGTACAGACCAAAAGTTTGGACACACCTTCTAATTAAAATGGGTTTTCTTTATTTTCATGACTATTTATAAGGCAAGAAATCCCACTTATTAACCTGACAGGGCACACCTATGAAGTGAAAACCATTTCAGGTGACTACCTCTTGAAGCTCATCAAGAAAATGCAGAGTGTGTGCAAAGTAGTAATCACAGCAAAAGGTTGCTACTTTGAAGAAACTAGAATATAAGGGGTATTTTCAGTTGTTTTACATTTTTTTGTTTAGTGCATATTTCCACATGTGTTATTCATAGTTTTGATGCCTTCAGTGTGAATCTACAATGTCAGTAGTCATGAAAATAAAGGAAACTCATTGAATTAAAAGGTGTGTCCAAACATTTGGTCTGTACTGTACATTTATTTTCTTATTCAATGTGACACCAAATGCCCTATTTACAATTTTGAATTCCACAAAGATGTCTCAACATTAGATTAAAGTGCAATTTTTTTTAAAAAAAATTTATTCATCTATTATTTTACCAGCAAGTCCACATAAGGCCAAAGGCTGCACTGTATTTTCACAATAACTTGTACACAAAAATTGATAACATATTATACTGAATATTACAGCTATTGAAAATTAGTTAATTGTGCCAAGCATTATGCCTCGTATTATCATCTGTTTTAAACAAACCATTTATATTTTCAAGCCAGCATTACTGCTCAAGGGATATATTTGTTTCATCCCTTTAATTTTTATGGCTTGAGTGACTGTTTTCTATATTCAAGCAGACAAATGTGACCTTCCTTAGAATAAAGTTAAAACATGCATTAGTCTTTGTTGACTCCTATATGTTAAAGAAGACTTTGACCAGCCATCACTCAATTTGTTTTAATCCAAAACCTCAGCATTTTTTTTTGTCATCCCCAAAAAAAGAACTTTAAAACATAAACATGGTGTGATGTAGTTTTCTTTTTTACTTTTGTTACCAGGTAAAATATTTGATTACTAGTTCTCATCTACAAGAGGGTTCAATAGTTCAAGTATATAAATAGAAAAAATAAGCATGATAATCATGAATCAACGGCATAATGAGGAGTGATGTTGTGCTGAAGGAGGAGTGTTGGAAAGAGCAGGAGCTTCTTAAAGAGACAGAGCTCCAATTTTGGGACTCAAATCTCTTTTTAGTAATGTTTAATAGCAATGACACAATCTAATACCAGTAAGTAGATACATAATAGCTCATAATCTGCACAGAGATCTTTTTAGTCCTGTTTGGAATTTTTTATGTCTTACGCATGTTGGGCAATCCAGATGGTTTTGAACATACAAAAAAAAAAAAAGCTGGGGTTACTGGAAATCATTTAATTTTATAATTTTGTTTAGTGGACAACTTGTTTTCACTATTTTCTGTACTAAATATCTAAAGATATATCTAATTGTGTCCCCCTTATCCCCTCATCACATTGTGTTTTGATTAGTTCATGTGTTGAAGGTAGAAACTCTCTTTATGATGGTAACTTTTTGTTTTATACCAGCACATGCTCCATAAATCAGAGGTGATATATTTACCTAATTGCAGTTCAGTAATATGACAAATGACACAGCAAAACTGTACAAGAAGATCTTGATAAGTACTCGATTGTTTTGCGTGGGCACCAGATTTCTGATTAATAGATGAACACTCTGCTGAGCAAAAGCCTCGACTCACTCCTCGTGTCTTTTCCTTTTACCTTCAAGGAGTCAAACTTCCTGTACATTTTTAAAGTGGTCTTGAGCACAAGTAAAGTGACGTGTGCTTTCATTCCATTGGGACATGTTGTGGAAAAGTCCCTCAGGGGAAGGCCTCAGGGCAGACCAAGGATTTGCTGAACAGATTACAACTCCTGGCCGTCCGGGGAATGCCTCAGCATTCCCATGGAGGGAGTTGGGAATTGTTCGAGGTCTGTGGTTTGATGGATGGATGGATGCTTTTAAACAGTATTTGCTTACACTTTCTGAAGGTCTTTCCGATATTTTCCCCTTGACCTTGACTTATTTATTACTTATTTTCAATGCAGTCCTTGTATCTCAGCTAAACTAATTAGTTTGTGAATCTGTTTGAAATGGACCTCAGTATAAATCATCCCAGCAAAAAGCAAGCCAAACCAATTAACCATTGCTGCGTTTGCCCATCACATAAATTTTGAAAAAAGAAAATTGTTTTAAAAAAACAAATAGAAAGACCAGTGTTTTCCTCCAGGTCGGTGTATTTGATTTTCTCCTAATTCTTAAGACCCTCACTTGCATAAAGTCTGTCTGTTTATTATAGATCTTTGCAATTAAAATCATAAAGTCTCATGTTTTTTTTTCTTTGCTGTGATATGCCAAACATTTGATAAATAGCTCTTGACTCATCCTCTTTTTTTGGTGAAAAAAATATTTGAAGTCTGTCAATTTTTTTTTTCATTCTTTCTTTCTTTTAAACAATAAAAATAAAATATGTCAACGTGGCTAAGCTGTCTTGGGCTACATTAAGTCTTCATTGAAAAGTCCCTATCATTTTTACCAACAAAAACTATTTATGATTATTTAAACAGCACAATTGTATTCCAATTGAAATTGAAATATGTTGTTTTTTTCTTTAATGGGTGAATATTTGCCAAGAATATTATTTTCCCATATTTCAATTGAATCACATTGTTCTGTTCATGCTTTTGTTAGACTGGATGAGGTTTTCTCACTTCAAGAGTTGCTTGACATGAGAATGAGTCATTTCTCACCAGTTAACATTGGCTAAACTCTGAAGCCCTTCCATGTATTGCACTAAATTGAATTTATGCCAAATAAACATTCTCATTTTTCTATGTCTTTCTTTCTAGTTAGTGACAGCTGTTTTCGGAACCTAGCAGAGGACCGCAGCGGCATCAACCTCAAAGATCTCGTCCACGACCCCTCCTTGTGAGTATTGACCTCATTTTTTGGACAATTCATCCCCAAGCTGAAAAGACAAAAAAAAACTTCATGCACATAATCGTTTAATCCAGCTGAAAGGCCTCTTAAATCTGGGCTTCACTCTCACACAAAAATTCATGCTTTTGCATCTTTGTGTATTCTTTTAGTTAAATACTGCAACTAATGGATTAAAATGATCTCTTCAGCCTAAGAAAAATATCTTGCATGCAAGGAAGAAACATGAGCCTTGGTTTTTTAAAAGATTAAATATTTTCATCAACAAAAATATAATTTAACAATTCTGTAATGCTCGTTTGTTTAGTTTTTAACGTTTTTAACGATATGTTAAGTTTAAATTAAATTAAATTAACATGCTCTTGAGAAATAGACCCAAACCGTTATGCCATATCTGTTCCAGATTTGTGGTTCATAGAAGCTGAATGCTCCATGTTTTGTTCTGGTTCTGGGGATGCAAAGTAGACTAGAACCAGAAGACCTGAGTGGATTGGAAGGTTGATACATTAACAATAGATCTTTAGTGTAATTTGGTACTAAGACATTCAGTAATTTATAAACTAACTGAAGTATTTTAACGTCTATTGTCTGAGTTACATGGAGCCAGTGTAAGGAGTTTAGGATTTGAGCTGTTGTCCAGGTTTTAGTGAGAACATCACCTGGTAACATAGTAGAATAATTACAGGAAAGATCTTTGACATTACATCATTCAACCTTGTTTCAGAACTGCTTACTATATTTGTGCATATGTTCATGTACATGGTGACATTTCTCTATGGTGATAAGTTCAAAATCAGGCAGAAAGTTGCAGAGTTTGGTCACAGAACTCTGTGAACCAATTCCTGATCTCCAAAGCTCTGACCTTTGGAGACAATTTTTTTTCTACCCCAATTTCTGTTAGAGATTAACAGTTGTCAAAATATTTATTGGACCCTTTCTGTAATTGGCAGTCAGTTATTATTTGTGTTACTAGGGAAGGTGATATCACAACCTTTGCGTTAGAAAAGCAGCTTTAAAAATAAATTTACCCAAGAAATCAACTTTAACTCCATCTATAATCTTATATTAGGAAATGCCATGATACCATAATGTGGTTATTCTTAGCAACTGTAAACATGAGTCTCTTTCTTGTACCTAAACTTAGAAATTTTCATAAGTTTGCCAATGTTTCCAAATCCAAGGTTTACTGAGGGGAACAATTCAGAAGAATGACATTTTTATTTGAAAAACTGTTGCCCTCTCCCTGTATCTGCTGCTTTCTTCAGGAGGGTAGTTACAGAGCTGCTTTTTCACACCCAAAAAAAGTAGAATGGTGCAAAAAGACCAAAACTTTAAATGTACAAAATGGCAAAGTAGTGAAATGATCACATCGCTTACAGTTCCTGTTCTTTTTTTTTTAAGTTTAAGTCTTCTTTCTTCAGTTAAAATTTCTACAGCAGTCTTGTAGTTTAGTTTGTGTTTGAGGAGTGCACCAATTTGACCAAGATCAAATTTTTATGTTTCCAAAGAAGAGCATCTTTGATATTATTGTTATTTTGTAATCAGCTCATCAGCAATGATTTAATTCAGATTATTCATACAGCACCAATTCACAACAAATGTCATCCCAGAGAACTTTACAAATAAAGTAAGCTAAGGTAATGTTGATGTTCTTGCACAATGCAAGTCAATTACTGAGATCTGAACAAAATAAAAAAGTAGAAATATTATTTTGATAAAATAAAGCTACATATTTGTGTTTTGATGATCATCAGTTGGCACCAAGGGGCGATTAAAGTATAAGTATTGAAATGCTAAGAGCTGAAAAAGTCTATTCATTTTTCTACCCAAGCTGTCAATTACATTTTTGATTTTTTTTTTTTCCTTCCTGAGAGATGAACCAAATGGGAAAATCAAAAATTGTTTTCTTAAAAATGACCATTGCTTGTTGCTTTTTCTGTAATCTGACTTGCTGCTTTTGCTTACCTGCTGTGTGTTTGGTGCCACCCTTTGAATACTGCATTGTCCCTACTGGTACACACAGTCAGCACAGCCACACAGATTGTGGCTCAATGTTGTTACATGCAGAAACTTCTAGGGGACCCACGTTGGTTCATGGATACAGATGACAAAATTTACGTCAATTTAGCAAACTGTGGAGAAAATACAATGTGTATAAATCAGGCCTTGCTAGGGCACACTGGACTCTCTGGCTGTTTTTGTACTAAAAGCAGTCATTTGTGTCCTGCACTGGTTACTGTTTTTTGGAATGCCTTACTGCCTGACATTGAGCTGATGGTTTACATAAAATCTCTTGTTTGTTGCTGCTTACTCCATCATGACCAGCTTGAACACTGTTTGTTCAATGTGTCATAGCTGCCAGAAATAATAAAACAATTGGGGGGGGAGAAAAGGCAGGATAACAAAAGGAGGAAGTGAAGGAATGGAAGGTGAGATTTAGTGAGGCACCACAGTAGGACATTTAAACTATAATCACAGTATCTCTCAAGTAGGCTTTGGCACGTGGAATCAGTCAGTCTAGTTTCACTTTTGGGAGCATCTAGAGGTGTACCGGATGATGAGTGGAGACAAATGAAGTGAAGCGAAGGCTAGACCTAGCAGCAGAGGGGAGATGAATAAAAAACGCTGAGACTCAAGGACATGGAGGTGAGGAAGCGGTGGATGTGTATCCATCTGGGTGTTCCTATATGTGTGTGTGTATGTAACTGTTTTCTTCACATGTTTGCCTCTGTGTGAATATTTTTTTATGAGTCAACAGTTTGTCAGCACCCTTCACTGACTTGTGTTGCAAAGATCTTCTTCAGTGCTGCAAACTGCCAGGACTAAAAATAACCAGAAAAAAAATCAGATGTGTGACACAAGAACTAATTTCACTGTCTGATCAGGGACAAAGACAAACCTGAAGGCTTCCAGGGCACAGGGACAGACCTGTGGTGAAGACTGTTTAAATGAAGACAACATGAAAAATCCCTGCACCAGATCAGTCAGCTTCTTTGCTGAACACTTGTTGCTCTATGATTTTTAGTATATTTACTATAAATTCTACTATATATTCTTCCGGTGTGCCAATGTTGTTGAAAATTGGACCAGGGTTCAGTTGCACATTACCTGATACTAAAAGTAAAAGTAGAATGAGTCTTTTCCATTGACCATTTACATTTGATACCAAGCCAATTTTCCTGGCCTGAGCAAGGTGTATAAGAGAAGATTCATTTAACACAAAACAGCTCCTTAGCTAGTGTTTGTCTAGATTTGCTCCAAAAATATCCAAGGGAAGAATTGCAGAGCATAAATGAATCCACTATGACCTGTTCATTTTACCACAGATGTTTGCATTTAGGTGTAGCTGCTATAGTTTAAAGAAAGAAATTAAACTTGAAAGCCAGAAACTGTCAGAAATGGCGTAGCTGAAGCATGGTGACATTTATTCCATAAATAACCCTTGCAGGGTGGAGTGTTTCTGCACACTTTTTAATATTGTTTGTTTCTTTGGGGTTGTGTGCACATCGTGCGTGTGAGTGGAACGCCGTGGTGGCCACTCTCAGCTCTCAACACAGTAGGGGTTTAAAGGAGTGAGCTCATTCTTTTCCTCCACCTTTCCCACTATCAGCAAACATGTTGAAAGGTCACCCCTTGAGAGCTTTCCTACATATGGATGAACCAACAACTTACCTCTAATGGGCTCAACTCTATGTTACTACTGGGAGTGTGGAGATGACCGAGGAGGCTTTTGTCTCCCCCCTGGATGTAGGGGTGTGTGCGCGTGTGTGCGTGTATGGATGCAAGAAAAATACAGAGAGTGAGATTGAGTGCTTTCTACAAAGAGCGTGTATTATTAATGAAATCACCCTGGCAGATGGGTCTCTTCTTGGAAGTGTCCCACAACCACTGAGATTTGCAGCAGCCCTTTGTGCACGCATACACATCCACACACACGTACTTCCAAATTCTCCCTCTCTTGTAAAGTGTGTCCCTTTTTTGCACTCTTTTCACTTTGTGCCTCTCTTTGTTATTCAGGCTTCCCATCTTCATCCTTCTTTCTGTGCTCGTCTTTTATTCATTGTAAGATTTGGCCGAGATGTCCAAGCTTTCAGGCCAATACTACTGCCACTCTCTCACCCATCCACCCCCGTTTTCCTCCCTGTCTGCCCCTCTTCTTGCGTCTCTTCTTCTTTTTTTCCAGCTGCATTAGGATCTGTCCACACCGAAGGCAAAAAGCTATCTTCAGCGCTGACTACCTTTAGCCAAGCGTTTGACAAATAGATTTCTATTGTGTCATAAAGATATATAACTGCATTACAAAAATAGAATGTTACGTTTTCCTTCTAATAAAGTCAAACCCTTTACTCATGATAACATATTATTTTGTAAGCAGAACAAATTCCTTCTGCATCTAAATTTTTACACAATATGATGTTGCCATCCCTATAATTTACAGTTTAGATGAGGTTCTCAAGCCGTAAGTTTTCCCTTATTTTCTCCAAGCGCAACAATGACCATTATGGCCAAAAAATTTAAAAATCATTTTGTTTTCTTCCTTGCCGAGTGGACTTTGTTTGCTGAAATGAACAAGAATCTAATTCTTACAAAGACATGATATCATCATCTGAGCTTCCTCAAAACGTTCAGGCATATTACTACTAGCATATGTAAAAAAATATCTGACTTTGAAAAAAAACTCATATAATATTTCTCAATATTTTGACATTTGCATGTAGAAATAAAGTTTGTGATGATGCCTGAAGTAAAGATAGGAAGTTTAAGTTTTTTAATTTTAAATACTGTTTGGGGGAAGTTATATGTATTTAAATATATGGTTTCCATTGTATTCCCTTAAAAATAAACATCTGTAATCTGTGTGTTTTTGCATTTAAATATAACTACATGTTATTTTTTTCAGCTCATTATTAAAATTGTTGTCTATGTTTATCATTAGCATTGCTATTATTCACCCGAGCATCATTTAAGTTCGTAGTTCACTTTCCATTGCACTGTAATTTGGCCACCTGTGCAGTTTGGGAAAACATTAGCAATGCTTTCATATGTGAATCAAAATGTCTGACTGGTACTGTTTTGTCTCTTAATATACACATTATTGTTACACAAATCTGTAAATTGCTTACTTGTTCATCATATACGTAAAACAATGCGCCTGAAGATCTTAAATACATCATAGCAAAGAAATGTGATCCCTGTTAATTATTAAAAAAGGCACAGAGGAGCTCTCACACGCTCCCAAGCATTATACAACACAGCAACCAGAGTCTCCAGACAGGAAGAGCTGCCAAGGAAACACTGGGAAGGAACTCCAGTTATTTGTGAAGAGCGTATTTTCATTTGGGCTGAAACGGAGAGGCATGAAAAACCCCTGGAGCACACAAGAGGTGATTTGTCCTGACAGCTCCTTTACTCTGGCGAGGTCTAACGCAGACACACGCAAACACATAAACCAAGGAACTAGCGTACGTGCACAAACGCATATAAACACGCATTAATCCATACAGAGCTGCCAAAAGCCGCTCCCTTCCCATCAAAGCACACTAAGCGTTGGTAAATCACCCATGCCACCATGTCAGGTGGGACGACCTGTGTTTGTGAATAGCCTCCTCTTCATCCTAAAGGTGCATTTTTTAAAATAATTGCTCTCTTTTGTCAAAGATCCATTTTTGACTTTTGCACAGTCAACCTGTTTCGGTCAACCTGTTAGAGTTTAATATTTTGACTTTATGTATGCTTGATAACTAAATATTCTAAAAGTATTCCAAAAGACTGTAAGATAGAGGATTAACAACAATTAACTGTTACAGTGCGTTGGCTGCAGGAGGGTAACATGACATTTACGTGTCATGGAGGGGAAACATGATGCACTACAATCACAAAAATAGATCTCTAAAGAAAAAAAAAAGAAAATTGTTACATAAGGATTTTCTGCAGATTCTTCACCTTCAGTCTGGGTATTTTTTTTTAGACAGTGTAATACTGTGTCTGACCACAGGAGGGCGCCATGGTCCGACGTTCACTTCTCCGAGCTTCCTCTCTCTGGGCCATCCTGGGGAAAATCCTTTCATAAGGAGTTTTCAAGGGCATTTCCCCTCTTGTTTAGTTGCAGTGTTTCTTGTTACTTTCATATTTTACATGGTTTATGAGTCTACATAAATATATCCCATTAATGACCCCATCTCTGTTAGTAAAGTATCATGAGACCAAACAGATTGTCAATTAAATACCTAATCACCTTATCACCTTGGGTTTTAACTCATCTTCTTTGCATATAACATGCGTGTCACAATTTCTCCAGCCATGAGAACTGTGCTGGGTTTGTAATGATAAAGAAAATAACTTTCTTTCTGTGTCATGACATTGTGTTCTTCCTTGTCTCTAAGGTTGGGGGGCATGATTGTGGCCTACAAGATAGTGCCAGATGAGATAGATGAAATCAAGGTAAACATAATTGGTCTGCTCCTCTCATTGTATTGTAGTGATGTGTATATCTTCACATACGATTTCCATAAATGTGCATTTTGTGCATGTTTACCAACAGGAAACACTGGTGGATTGGTGTGATGAGAAAGAACTCAACCTCATCCTCACCACCGGGGGCACTGGCTTCGCCCCAAGAGACGTAACACCAGAGGTGAGCTTATGTGAACTTCTTGTCAATCAAAAACTGCAATGTTTTGTACTTTAGCAAACCCTGGAAAACAAAATATGAAAAAAAAAATGAATGACAAGATATATAAAAGTATAGCTAACCAAATTACAAAGTACATCATTAATAGATTTTAAAATCTAAATCAAATTAAGATATTTTTTTTCACACGTAACGATAACAAAAAATAAACACCAAGATCTTTTGATCAAATAACTTCCTAACGTTTCTGTGAAACTGAATGTATGTTGTTGGACGTTTCTTGTTATATCAATTTTTATCAAGCTTTTGTTTTCGGATCTCCTGCTTTACTTTATGTTTTTTTACTCATTCTGACATTTCAAAACAAAAACGCACAATGTGGGCTTAATCTCAAAGCTGTACATAAGGGACAGTAATTAAAATTAAAAAATATGAGCACAATTCCAAAGCAGATTATGCCATAATAATAACACAGAAACTTATTTTTGGTGATTGCGTTTTATATTGTTGTTGTTGTTTTGCTTTTTAAAAATAGATTATTCAAAGCCAAATTCAAAATTGAACATTAAATGCACAGATTTGATTACAGGAGGCCAAAATTAACTTTATAGTCCACATTCAACACACTTCATGTCAGGAAACCAATCACTGCACATCACTATAAACACACCAATTGGATAGTAAGACATGGTGGAGGCAGTATCATGCTGCTGGGATGTTTTTCTTCATCAGCTAAAGGGGAACCGGGCAGATCTGATGGGGAAAATGGATAAAAATAAATATAGATAATGCCATAATAATAACAATACATTTCCTGACAGAAAATGTTTTGGATACTGCAAATTTTTCTCTACAATATTAACACTAAGCTTACAGGAAAAGTGAACTTTATGTAGCAATAATTGCAAAGAAAGGGAGTTTCACAAATATGACTCAAAAAGCATGACCACAGAGGCACATCATACTTTTTGAAAGCCAAATAGTCTATTTCTTTCATTTGACAAAAAGCATGCTGAAATCCCAATAAAACACACACATGTCTGTGGTTCTAAAGTCACAACATAAGAGAAAGTGTAGGGAATATACACACTTTTGCAATATGTCTTGCTTATGAGACAGTTCTGCAAACTACAGGTGTGATGATCTCTAATGTAGGTCGTAGACGAGCTTTTTTAGGTTTGAATGTGTGTTGAGAGGCACATGTCTCCTGCTGCTGCATTTGCTTCATTAGCAGCTTGCTTTTGCTGATCACACGCATGTGTTGCAACACTGATTACCACTAATTAGTCCTGTGGTCAGAGGGGAAATAAAGGAGTAGAAGTGCTTCCTTTATCAAAAGCTTTTTCTGTAAGAGGAATGATAGTTTAAAGACAAAACTTAATTTCATATCTAGTTATTATTTTAATAATCCCCCAATATTTTTTGATATTTTAAAAAGTTCCCTCCGTTGTTTTATGCTAACATTTTCATGAAATAATTGACATTGTATACTCTGTGATTACTAATGTATTCCAGAAGAAATTAAATGAAGGGAATTAATACAAAGCAGCTAATCAGGTATTATTTTGCTGTGTAATATTTTTGTGTTACCTTATTATGTAAAAATGAAACTTTACTGTTGCCTAATATGAATTTTGTGGATTATAGAGACACTCCTCTTGACCACTTGTCATTAATGGTTGGCTGGTCACCACATTTCTATTTTGTCTCCATTTGTCATTTGATGGTATATTGTATTTCGTGGCTGTTTTGATTAGTATTACTGATGTTATTCTGCTTTGTATTTACATTTTATATATTATTTCTTGTTTTTATTGTGTAGATGTAAACAAAAGCACATGTAGGCATAGACATTGAAAATTATTCTTGGAGGTACATCTTAAAGAGTGCTGTGTGTGTCTAATAAGAAAGCTTTGCTGCAAAATAATGTTTCTTCCCAAACACAAGGTGGATAAAATGTTATTAAACCTCAGTGGAAGACAGGTTTAGATCAGTCATTATTTTAATTAATAAATAAATTATTTCTTTTTGTGTAACTTAACTCCATTGTTCGACATATACTGTATGTCTAAATACACTACAAAATGCTTTTTTTGTGGACAGAAAATACATAAAGTCACATTCTATTTCGGAATTGCAATATCAAATTGTTTCCAAAACTCTCCATGCGTCTGTCCAAATTGTCTGTGTCTGCTGTTAAATTTCGCATGTTATGTGTTTTATTGAATCCATTACCAAATTACCCAGTCTACGTCTCGGCTGTCTGAACGCTGAAAAGAAAGCCTTAACTATCTCTTCCACATCTACATTTATCTACATTAGCAGTCGATATTGATTTGGTCTCTTAAATCACTGGGGAAATATCTTCTCTTCCCATTAAACCCATGCAATTAAACCTTTGGATGTTAAACTCCTCTGCTTTGGAAAGTTGATCTCTTTTTTTGTGGAAGCAAGCTTGGGGACGGTTGTTTTTTTTTAAGTTCTGGAAAAGTGGATGCTGTATTACAAAGTGCTACCAAATAATATTACTCTTATCTTCAGACCAAGCTAATTAACTTTAAAAAAGGAAAATAAAACCCCATCTTGCTTTCATTTACATTAAATTGCTGATTATGAAAAATGTCATTTCTCTGTGATAAAGGATATCACTGTAGGCCTTTCTTAAAATCTAATTTTCTAATATTTTATAACCTCATAGTCTGGTTCCAACTAATCTCCATGTTGATAGATTCTCTGCACATAATGAAACATAATGAAAAAATCTAATTCATTATCTCGCTAAGCAGAGGAACAACTAAAACGTAAAAAAAAATAACTAGTTAAACTAGAATTTACTTCAAAACAAATCCATCCCAACACTTCTTCTGGTCTCCTGTTTCCTTTTTTCTCCCTTCTTTATGTTCCTTTTCACAGGATGCATATAAGGGACTCCTCCACTTTTAAATGTTTTCTCTGCATTCCTGTTGTTGAGTTTCAAGAATCACTTCACTCAAGGTCATCCAACATAGTTTTTAAAGGAGACTTCATCTTTCCTGCTGCCTATCAGTCAGTGCCAAATACAGTAACCAAATTACTTAAGGATGTACATTACTTTGGATTCTTTAAGATTCTCAGTTTAGTTCAGACCTTCTTCTTGATGCTACTATGGTCCAAAAGTAAATTTTTTTGTTATCTTGTAAGCAGTGATGTCGGACCACTTTTTTCAGTAACGAGTAATCTAACGCGTTGCTATTTCAAATCCAGTAGTCAGACTACAGTTACTTATTGAAATCACTTTGAGTTACTGTGCGTTACTGTGTGTTTTCTTTTCTAATTAAATTTTATTTCCTCTGCGCGTCTTGGGGAGTGACCACCGTTTCTATGCGAGAGTATCAGCAGCGACAGAAACATGAACAACAGATGGAAGAGGGAAATGTGCATTTTGTTGCTGGAAAAACAGGAACTATTTTTAGTTTCTGTCACCAAGTCCGATTATTATAAGCAGCTTTTGGCTTGTTTTTTTTCTAAAGTCGCTTGCAGCACATTAAACAATCTCCGCTTCAGTACAACCTTGTAAGTGGAGACACATAGTTGATGTTACCATTATAAAATAACTTGCAATTAAGTATTGGCAAAGACCAGTGTAATTTTCACAGGTGGCGGAGAGTTGTTGTTAGCAGCTGCTGAGAGTAACTAAAAAAGTTACTTTTAATGTAACTTAGTTACTTTCCAAATCAAGTAATCAGTAATCTAAGTTACTTTTTCAAGGAGTAATCAGTAATCCCATTAAAGTTACTTTTTCAAAGTAACTATGCCATCACTGCTTGTAAGTCGTCCAAGCACATTTAATTAGTAATTAGTAATTAGCTCCTTTCTTTATGCAGTTAAAGGACTGATTTTGTAAGTTGTCTAAAATTAAAGCCAGTTCAACAAAACCAAAATAGTCACTAGGTATGAGCACAATCTACCAGATTTGTTTTAGAGTGATTATTAAACATTTAAAATATTTTTTGTGTGTAAGAATACTTTACATTATTATATATTCTTGTGTTTTCATTGTTAGATCTTATATGTTGAAAATGTATTCTTTAAACTTTCTGTAATTGAAGTTCTAATATAGCAAAAACATGTATGGCTATTTGATTGATTCTTCATTGAGGTCCTATATGCTATTGATTACAACATGAGAAAATTTGCAGTATTTTATTTTGTTTGCTTGTTTTATTGGGGTCTTTTTTTACCACTTAAGATTAGATTTGAGGGGTTTTTTTATACTTTGTGAACATTTGTCATTTGAGTCTTGACATTTTTATCATGACTGTATAGCCCAGAAAACCAAACTCAAAAAGTGCATCTTATATGCACTTTTTTTTTTTTGCAATTTCATTGTTTATGAATAGATCAGACAGAAAGTGTCAAACTATTTTTGCCAAGTTATATTTTGCATTTTAAATAACTAAATCTGAACTAGAAATATCAATAAGAAACATATTTTGTATTTCTGAGTTGAATGACACCAAAAAAACATTGTAAAATAGTTTTAATTTCTTTGATTTCATTCAAACATTTGAAGAACAGGTCTGCAGGTTCATATTTTTAGACTGATAGCAGAGCTAGCATAATTTTCTAGACAACAATCACACTTGGTTCTGTGGTTCTCCGTGTGTGTGTTTCTTTCCAGGCCACTAAGGAGGTGATAGAGCGGGAGGCTCCTGGGATGTCTCTGGCAATGCTGATGGGATCCCTCAATGTCACACCATTAGGCATGCTTTCCAGGTCCAACAAACACAACAACACAAATGTAACATTTAAAGACAAATCCTAAATGGTGACATCAGTCAATACTCTTGTCCTTCTTGGTGACATTTGCAAATGATATTGCAATATTAGGATGTCGAAATTGATTACAATAATACAATATTGATGTGCAATTTTTTTTTCACATTGACTGAACATGCAGTTCATGTTGTTTCATAATGGCTCTGTGTTCACAGACCTGTTTGCGGTATCCGAGGCAAGACGCTCATCATCAACTTACCAGGAAGTAAGAAAGGCTCCCAGGTAGGGAATGATAAAGTTGTCTGTTGTTCACATGACGCATACGATTGTCCACCAGTTTCAACATGTATAGCAGAACACAAAATCCACATATGTGTCATGAAGCGGTGTGGTGTTGGTGGTGAGGTAGACGCAGCGGACCCAGGAATGATGAATATGATGATTTAATGATGAAATAAGTCCAGTAACAACGAACAGCAGGCACAAGGAAACACTGATGACACAGAAGCTAACATTGACGAGGACCCAACGAGGAACAAGGAACACAGGTGGAGTTAAATACACAGGAGGGTAATCACAGAGACGAGACACACCTGGGAACAATCAAGGGGAGGACAGGACAACGAAGAGACTTAAGGACACAGAAAACTCTAACTAAACACAGAAAAACACAGATCCTGACAGTACCCCCCCCCCTCAAGGGCGGCTACCAGACGCCCACAAAACAAAAACACAACAAGGGTGGGTGGAGGGGCGCTGGACGGCGGGCCAGAGTCCAAAATAACACAAAACAACCCACCGTTGTGGGCGGAAACACCGGGAGGGCCAAGAGTCCAAAAAGAAACAAAAAACTACCCACAGGGTGGGCGGAGGCAAAGGAGGCGGGAACCACGGAGGTGGTCCGGCGGTCGACAGCGGCGCTGGAGGCGGGAACCACGGAGGCGGTCCGGCGGCCGTCCGCGGCGCTGGAGGCGGGAACCACGGAGGCGGTCCGGCGGCCGTCCGCGGCGCTGGAGGCGGGAACCACGGAGGCGGTCCGGCGGCCGTCCGCGGCGCTGGAGGCGGGAACCACGGAGGCGGTCCGGCGGCCGTCCGCGGCGCTGGAGGCGGGAACCACGGAGGCGGTCCGGCGGCCGTCCGCGGCGCTGGAGGTGGCAATGGGGAGTCCCGGGGGCCGCCCACAGACGGCGATGACGAGCCCCTCGAGGCAGGGTCTCTGGTGGAGAACAGGGGGTCGGGGTCTCGGGTGGAACACTGGGGGTCTGAGTCTCGGGTGGAACACTGGGGGTCTGAGTCTCGGTCTCGGGTGGAACGCAGGGAGTCTCGGTCTCGGGTGGAACGCAGGGAGTCTCGGTCTCGGGTGGAACGCAGGGAGTCTCGGTCTCAGGAGGAACGCTGGAGGTCAGGGTCTCAGGAGGAACGCTGGAGGTCAGGGTCTCAGGAGGAACGCTGGAGGTCAGGGTCTCAGGAGGAACGCTGGAGGTCAGGGTCTCAGGAGGAACGCTGGAGGTCAGGGTCTCAGGAGGAACGCAGGAGGTCAGGGTCTCAGGAGGAACGCAGGAGGTCAGGGTCTCAGGAGGAACGCAGAAGGTCAGGGTCTCAGGAGGAACGCAGAAGGTCAGGGTCTCAGGAGGAACACTGGGAGTCTCGGAAGGAACACTGGGAGTCTCGGAAGGTGCGCCGGCTGGAACGCCGGCTGATTCGGCCTCGGGTGCGCCGGCTGGAACGCCGGCTGATTCGGCCTGGGGTGCGCCGGCTGGAACGCCGGCTGATTCGGCCTCGGGTGCGCCGGCTGGAACGCCGGCTGATTCGGCCTCGGGTGCGCCAGCTGGAGGTGAGCCGGAGCAGACCCTCGGGGCCGGCTGCGGGGGCGAGCCGGAGCGGAGCCTGGGAACCGGCTGCGGGGGCGAGCCGGAGCGGAGCCTGGGAACCGGCTGCGGGGGCGAGCCGGAGCGGAGCCTGGGAACCGGCTGCGGGGGCGAGCCGCAGCGAAGCCTTGGAAACGGCTGCGGGGGCGAGCCGGAGCGGAACCTGGGAACCGGCTGCGGGGGTGACAGCTCCGGAAGGCGACGAGGGGCCGGATCCACTGGCGGCTCACGTCGCTGTCTCCGGGCAGACAGCGGAGGTGGCGGCTCCGGAGAGCGACGAGGGGCCGGGTCTGCCGGCGGCTCACGTCGCCGTCTCCGGGCTGAACGTGGAGGTGGCGGCTCCGGAAAGTGACGAGGGGCCGGGTCTGCCGGCGGCTCACGTCGCTGTCTCCGAGCTGGCAGCGGAGGTAGCGGCTCCGGAAAGCGACGAGGGGCCGGGTCTGCCGGCGGCTCACGTCGCTGTCTCCGGGCAGACAGCGGGGGAGGTGTCTCCGGAAAGCGACGAGGGGCCGGCTCCACCGGCGGCTCAGGTCGCTGGCTTCCCGGACGGAGGTATCGACGGGGGCCGTATCCGGGGGGTGCCAACACCAGTCTTGTCCCCCGGAAAAGCTCCCGCTGCAAGTCCGCGAGGGCTTCCGCTAGCTCCCTCTCCTCCCTGCCGGATCTCCGCCTCCTTCCGCTCTGCTTTTTAGGAGTGAACCTCACTCCAGCTGGGTCCATGATAGCAGCCTCACCGATCGGTATGGTCGGGTCCTTCTGTCATGAAGCGGTGTGGTGTTGGTGGTGAGGTAGACGCAGCGGACCCAGGAATGATGAATATGATGATTTAATGATGAAATAAGTCCAGTAACAACGAACAGCAGGCACAAGGAAACACTGATGACACAGAAGCTAACATTGACGAGGACCCGACGAGGAACAAGGAACACAGGTGGAGTTAAATACACAGGAGGGTAATCACAGAGACGAGACACACCTGGGAACAATCAAGGGGAGGACAGGACAACGAAGAGACTTAAGGACACAGAAAACTCTAACTAAACACAGAAAAACACAGATCCTGACAATATGAAGGAAAAGAGTGAATCTGCAGAACCATTATTTCAAGACTAGAGAACATTACTTAAAATCAAAGATTTCTGAAAGGCTGTCAATATTTTCAACTCTGACATATTTCATTACCGAAAACCTGAATGAATTTTTAAAAATCCCTTTTACTCAGCCTTCCCTTTATCAGCTGAAAAACACAAATTCACCAGAAAATCTTACTTTGAGTCTTCTCCATTCAATAACACCATCCACACTTAAGAGTGTTTTATCTCCAGGACCTGGTACTTGAACTTTGTGGCATTCTGGAAGAAGATCCAATTGATGAGTTTTCAACTTTCTGGAGGTTGGAATATGGCTTATTTTGGTTCTGTGCGATGATTGATCAATTGGAAACGTGAACTTTTTTGCTGCATCTCTAGTTTTTATTTGGGATTTTTGATGCAGTGACAAGAAATCATTAAACATCAGTTGCCCCAGAGGCTGTACATGGATGTATAAAAGGGCATACTTCTAGTTTATTGACTGTATTTTTAGTTTGTCTGTGAATTGTGGAACAAATCTACAGACCATTGCCAAGATTTTCTGGCCACCCTTATTTTTTTTGTTGTTTTGCTTCTAAGGAGCCAAACTTGCACATAACGTAGTAAAGTGCCTCTTGATTGACTTTGGTTGCTTTTTAAATTTATTTTCCATTAATTCTCCTCACACCTAAAATAAAAACAAATAACAAGTGTCTTAAAGTCTGTCCACAAAACTCATAACAAATGTATTATAAGAATGAAAGTTCATTTGTTAAGCTTTGGCCTGTTTGTATGGAGATCGTTGTCTTTGCATTCTCCTTGCTCCAAGACACGAGACCCATTCGTGCTACATATATTAATTTATATGTCGATATGCATAAACTGTATATTTGTAAATTTAATTACTTCTGACTTAATGTGAAGTTCCGTTTGCATTTGCCAGAATTTTTTTAATCAATAGATACATTAACTATATTTTCCTTGGGGTTTTATTGCTTTGCCTTCCGTCTATATGAATATCCAAACCATGTAGGTCCACAAGTGTCTCCTCTCTCGCTCTTTTGTTCTCCCTCCTTGCGATGGTGTCCAACACATCCGTCTCTGTCTTGTTACACGGTGGCTTTACTTGATCAGTTTTATTTTCCGTTCCATCAATTACACCTCATTCCTCCCCCATCTGCTGCCATATTAGTGTCTCCCTCGTCAAACCCCAGGTAAACTTAAAGGTCCTGGCAGCTCATTGGAGGCTCTTATTACACTGATCTCTTCTCATAAGGATAAGAAGGAAGTCCACTTTAGCTAGGCAGATGAAGCCTATTAATGTCAAAGTGTTCATTGTGAATTTTTAGCTGCAGAAGTCAAAAACGACATAGACAGATTGTGTGAATATTTTAATAGCTGGGATTTGTGGGACATATCTTATTAAATGTGTATAAACTAGACTAATTTTAACATTGGTTTGGAATCTGTGGTTTGGAAAATAATGTGCCAGTAATATAGTTTTTCCATAAAGGTAATAATTTTAAAAAGAAAACATTCACATGGATTAATACAGTTTCTCCTCTGGTCAATTCAATTAAAAGACAAAGATCAAATGAGTAAAGGATGAAAATTATCTGACTATTATGCAGGAATAAAATCTAACGATTAGACCTTGTCTTACAAATGTCTGGAAAATAAATATCTCTGTTCAAACAAAAAGAACAGAGATACACTGCAATACCACTTCCAAGTAACCAGGTGGCAATAACATCAAAATCAGACAGACATTAATGTATTAAAAAAGAAATATCCACTTACTTTGATTCCTCACAATTGTTGATTGTGTTCATTTTAGAATAGAATAGAATTCAACTTTATTGTCATTGCACTGTCACAAGTACAAGCAACGAGATGTAGTTTGCATCTAACCAGAAGTGCTCTACGAGATATAAATATTTATTTACAGATGTACAAGACTATGTATGGACAATAAGGGGTTATAGCAAAGAGATATAGATATTGTGTATAAATATAAATATAAATATGGGAGCTGTATGCACAGATTATACAGAATATACAGATTATACAAGAATTCAGCACATAATAGAAACAGTCTGATTTGTGCTAAAAGAAAATGGTAAAAAGATGCCATTGCTGTTGTTTCTAGTGTGGAAACTGTCTGTTTCTAGATGCAAATATGATCAGCGGTACCACAGATGCAAAAGATTTCCTCTTTTTTTTTTTTGCATAAGTTCACATGATCCCTCTTAGCTACAAACACAGCAGGTGCAGAAGTGATCGACTAGATTGGAAAAGAATAACAAAATGGAAGAAAAACCACTCAGAACTGTAATAAAATCTGTATTAGGATTGCTCCAGAAATTATGATTTTTATTTTTTTTTCTTTAAATTGCGGTTATGCAGATTTTAAAAGTTGACAGATTTTTAACGCAAACTCCTCTGGTCTTTGTGAATGTGATGCAATTTGCTCTGGCTGTACTTTATATAAATATGCTTTATAATTACTAAATATCGTTCGCCTAAATTCATGAATGGTGCCACAATATGTAACAACTGCACCGGAGCAAAGATATGTTTTTTGATTGGTGGAGTGAATGCAGAAGCAGTTCTGCCTTTGGGTCTAGTTTATGAATCAGAAAAAAGTACAAACACCGGTTCGGAAACATGTAGCGTTATGAATGTGCACATTACTCTAACACTGCCCTGCATAAGACAAAAGCTTGGCTATAGAAAGGATCTGACCTATTTTGGTCATACTTGAATTCACAGAGGATGTAGATGATTGGATAATAAGTCTAACATTTTATAAAAGTCTCACCAGTTCTTGAGCAGATGACTTTGTAACCTCCCCAAATGTTTCTCCTTTAACCTTATAGATTTTGAAACTCAATTCACAGTCACAAATTATTACCCGATTAGGTATGCAACTTATTGCTTGTTTCAATTTTATATATATATATCGTCAGTGTTACAATCCTGTGGTTTTGGTTTCTGTTAAACTCTCACTTAAACCATCTCTCCCTTGGTCTTCAGATCTTCCTACCCTCCCCCATGACCCACTCTGACAACAACACTACTCCTTTTCCTCTTGCACTTTTGTCCATTGGCAGTATAGCCTGTGACTATGCTCTTTATTGTTCCTGACATTTACTCTCCTTTAGGACAAAACGGTGAATAAAAATAAAAATAAACACTCTTGATGTACCTTCAAAATGTTCCTAGGACTCAGTGAAAACTCAAATTCGGAGAGAAGAAATATCTCCAGGCTCTTAACATCATCTTTGCTCCATCTCAACTCACCACCTAGATCTCCAGATTCAGATTAGGCTTAAAACATATTATGATTAGCCGTTAGCAGCCTTCAAGGAAGTTGTTGGGCTTCTTTGTGTTTGAACATTTTTGTACGTCTATTTGGGTTTCTACAGCTTCTGGAAACAGTTTAAATGCTTTAAAAAGACACCCAGCCATTTTTGGCAATAAGTTAATATTCTTTGGTGTCTGGAAAAATTAACCGTTTTAAAAACCTTAAAATTGTAACGTCACAAATTAGGAGGCATTGCCTAAACCCTAGACCCATCACCTAGCAACCTAGGCTGAGCTCCAGCATGTTTGGGTCAGATGGTTTTATGCTGTATTGGTGGTACAACGGCTGTTGGAAAAGAGCATTTCGTTGTTGACTTGCCATCCAGAAACCACTTGCTGCATTCTTGTTGGTTGTGCAGGAGGCTCAAATTCTGCTTTTCAAAGTTGTACGGCTGTATATTTGCACATTTGTTTGCAGCCAGTTAACTCACGCCCCCCCCCAACAAATAAGTGAGTTGTGGCCAGCGGCATCTTATTTGGATTTAAAGTGACAGGAGGCCCTAAAACAGCTCATTCTGAAAGGAGCTCGAAATAGGCAGAACTGAACAGACTAAAATCTCATAAACTAAGATTTTCACAAAATATGTAATGAAAATGTTTGGTGTAGCTTATAGGCCCATCCTAACCCATTCAAGGAAGCATAATAGATCAACTTTAATACAAAGAAATGTGTGCAAAGGTTTCCTAGCAGACATTACACTCTATTTCTGAGATAAACCACTTTTTTTGTTACACTTGGTTGTCCAATAGTCTGCCTTAAACATGCAGACAGGAGGAAAATGCTGTTCCACTCATGCATCAATGTCAGTGTGGGTATATGGAATTTCCTCAAATCAAGGTTAATCCTGCCAGATTCAGTCCATCTTAGATAGCAACAGATTGTGGAGTGGAAAGCTTGCAATGAAAGCCCGTTGGCAGCCAGTGTAAAGTGTGTGGTGGATAAATAATGTATCCACTCAATGCTTAAAATACACAGAGCAATAAATAATTTCACAGATTAGCTCTTGTCTTGAGAGTGAAGAGAATAGAGCATTTAGCACTGCTGAGAAGCCCACAGGCACACTGATACAGAGAGGAAAACGGAGCTGGAAAGACATGGAAAAGAGAAGCACTTTAGAGATTTGGCCTCTAGTCGGCACTGTGACGAGCTGGGGCTTCACAGAAAAGCAAACAAGACTCTCCTTGTAAATTCCCAGACTCCCTGTCATCTCTCTCCTCAGATTTGCATTGATACAAGTATGATTTTTCACAGCCTGAAATGTAATTCTTTATCTATCTTGGATTTGCATTTTAGTTTTATACAGAGGAAGTGTTCTGACAACTCAACAATATGATGCATAACACCATTTCTGTTCAAAGCTAGTTTTCAGGGAGTCTTTTTTGTCATTAGAAAGAAAGATATTACATATTTAAATAGTTGTTGGGTTTAAAATTTATGCAAAAAAATTCTTAGCTTTGATTATGTTTCTACTGTTGATGTTATTTTCAAAAAGAGCTACAAACAAGTGTGTTTAATATCAATCTGCCCCAGGAATGCTTTCAGTTCATCCTCCCAGCGCTGCCGCACGCCATCGACCTCCTTCGGGACGCGGTGGTGAAAGTAAAAGAGGTGGTAGACGAACTGGAGGACTTGCCTTCGCCACCGCCACCCCTTTCGCCGCCTCCCAACAGTTCGCCACGCCGCCAGACAGAAGACAAAGGTGTGCAGTGCGAGGAGGAGGATGAGGAGAAGAAGGACAGCGGGGTGGCATCCACCGAGGACAGCTCCTCCTCCCACATCACCTCTGCATCCATCACTGCCAAGGTACCAGGACAGATGAGAGGGGAGGATTGTTCACTTTATTTTGTTGTCGTCAAGCTTGATTGCATCCAGTTTAAGCAATTGTTTTTGACATCTTCGCACATCATTCATGCAAAGCATTGTGTTAAAAGTCCCTGGTGTGTCACTAAACATCACTCATTGCCAATTAATGTTAAACCATGTAAAAGACTACTGTACTTCTACATGAATTTGTGTGCGTACAGCTTTTTTTATCTGTATCATCAAGTGCATTATGTCATCATGTCATTTCCTAATCCTGAGTTGAATAGCTTCATGTTGGACAGTGAACTCTATGCCAGAATGGATTAGCATCCCGGTGCTTTGGTTTAACCTTACATAAGATACACCTGACGGCTGAAGTCTGCAAATTTTGCACACAACTACGTTCTGAGAGAGCATGTTTCCATTCCCATCATCCTGTCCTGTCCTGTCTGCAGCACGGATCCTTCTTAATGGCTGTGTTGTCAGGGTAACATCCCACCTCATTGTCCAGTCACAGATGCATTTTGGTAAGACTCCACCATGCAAAAATCTCACCCATCGTTAACAACACTTTTCATCAACATGTCCTAAGTGTGAGAAGATTGTGTTTTCATCTTCATCAGCACAGACTGACGGTTTCCTCTTACAAATGCTAAAAAATTGATTTGCTGTCGCTCGTTTACGTGTCTATGTCCAAATTTGTGGATTATATGTGCAGCCATGGGATAAAATTACAGTTTTTTTCTCAAGAAATGTTCACATATTGATTCCAAATTTTATTATTGTATCTTTTTTAACTTGAACAACAAAATGTGCTTTGCTTTACTAAGTAAGCAAGTCAACATAAATTTGTTTTCCTGAGGATAAAGTTGGGACACCCTACCCCCTCACCTTAGGCTAAAATCACTTTCAACTTCAACATTTATATGTCATGTGCACAGAAACATGTTTCCTTGTACAATAAAAAGACACACTTTGTTGTCTGAAAGAATGTCACTTAAAAAAGTGCAAGAAGTATAAAATAGCCCTACAACAATAGCAAAAATATCTACAAGTACAAATCACAAGATGAAAGTAATAAACATGTGCATTTTAGACAATTTGAATACAAAAATCACATTATTTGAGGCTTTCTTCCTGGCAACATGATAGTAAAACTATTCCTAAAAGTAAATTTTTTACAGAAAGTTACCGAAATAAATGTAACTGAGTAGATGTAACTACTACCTACCTCTGGTGAAAAATCTCTAAATCTCACTGTTGATGAATTGCATTTTGGGGAGACTTACTTACAGTACTTAAAATAACTTCTGTAAGCATTTTGTGACTGATAAATGCTAAGGGAGCTTTAATTGGAGTCATGTCCTATAGTCATATAAAATCAACACAAAAGTTTTGGCAACAAAGTTAGGCTGTGTGAGAGATTACATAGTCTGTGTGTTGTGTTTAGATGACTGCGTGTTTGCGTATATGTTTGATCTCAGATCCCAGACTCCATCATCTCGCGGGGTGTGCAGGTGTTACCCAGGGATGCAGCCTCTCTCAGTACCACGCCCTCCGAGTCGCCTCGCGCCCAGGCAACCTCCCGCCTCTCCACTGCTTCCTGTCCCACACCCAAAGTGAGTGGACACTCTGACACAAACAAGTACACTAACCTCAAATATACACACGTCACTATCAGGTGTGTGTTCATCGGAACACCAAAAATGTATTTCTTCTGTTAAGTTCTGACATCTTATATTTTTTAAATTTGCTTTCTTTTATTTACCTTCTTTCTCTATTTTTATTATGACCTTTCCTTTCAACATTGCTTTATTTCAACAGGCCGTTGTTTGATTCAGAAGATTTTTGCAATATTTATTTCATTGGGTAATAGTCAAATAATTTTTGTTTTTAATTAATTGTACAACCTCTTACATGTTTTACTTGCTTTGAGTTGTGCTGGGAAGCAGTTAGAATGCAAGCTAACTAGCTGTCACAATTTCTTCACATTGCAAAGCTAGGAAACAAGAACAGAAGAACTGTAATTGTAGATGACAAACTTGTAAATCTGTAGTGTTTTGGCTTCCTATTCTGAGATCTTACCTTATACATGGTGAACCAGAACAATAAATGCATCACACTTTAAAATAATCTATTTCAATAGCACTTTACATTAATTTCAATGAAAATTTTCTTGCTTCACCACTCAAATATTCAAAACAATTCCTGAAATCTTCAGCTTTCTATCTCTTCCCATCTTCACGTTAGATTTAGTAGTAGTAAAGTGAAGTAAAATAAAGTTTGATAACTTTGCCACCTACAATAAAATTTAGTAAATGCTTGACAATTCCTAAAAAATGTTGCTGTTTTTTTTTCTAATTCTGCTTTTCTTTTCTTTTTTTTAAGATGATTGGGGTTTCTAAGAAAATTTAATTTGAAATCCATGACCTCCTGTCTCCAAAATTTAGCCATTGTTTAATATGGGAAAGACAGGAGAACATAATTTTCAAGTAAGGCAGATGTTGCATTGCACTTCAGGGGTCAGGAAATAAAAGTTAATTTATTCACAAATCTTTACCAAATGTGTTAAATCTGGATACTACTGTATATGAATGAGGTCAGCGGTTTCAAATACAATCAGAAATGTGCTGCAGGCCTCTTGGCTAAATTTAGTATAATTTTTAGATGCTCAATAAAAAGGTGGTGAAAGGTTGCTTTCAAAGTGCAGTTGTGATCCTTCCCAACGCCCAACCAAAGTGTTTTGAACCTTTACCTCATTAAGTTTTTGGAAAATCTCAACCTGCCAGTCACATAAAAAAGAGTTGTTCACCATCACATCTTCTTTTCTTCTTAACTTGTCAGTCCTTTACACCATCACGTCTTCTACTTTTCTATTTAACTCATCAGTCCTTTACAAAGTACCGATCAGCCCTTGTGACACAAATTTCATTGGCTGCCACATCACTCCACTGGTTTTGGCAAAACATCAGTCTTTGATATGCCGAGATGGCAGTATTTTCCAAAAATAAATGGTCAAACTTTTCTTTTAACTCAAGCCAGAAATGAAGAGTCTCGGTCATAGCAGCCTCTGAGCTTGCATATCAACACAAACTTTTTCCAGCTTAAAATAACCTTTACTGGTTTAAGTCTAAGCCAAAATAAAACTCTGTTTTCTAAAATTCAGTTAGTTCGTAACTTAGTTTGAAGCCAAGCATTTGCATTGATATCTACCTTAAGTAAGAAGCCATTTCTCTGCTCTTTGGGGAATAATTGTGGACTCAAATGGAATAACAGTGATTGTGAAAAAATCCCTTCTTTTCTCTTACTGCTCAGTTTTGTTTATCATGTTCTTTATTACCGGTTTATTTCTTAATGCTGGCTTTTGTTATGCTTTTAACTTTTTCGCTGGATCAGATTATATTCTTTTCGCATGATTGTTGTCTTTTATTTTATCTTACTTGTGTTTACATGTTTTCCTTTTGCTGTATAAATGGCAGCAGACTGCAAAGTTACACCTCATAACAGCTTGACACGATACACATGTACACTGCAAAGTTTCAGTGTCTCCTCCTGAAATGTGTTCATGTTGTTTTTATGTGAAAACCTGATGTTGATTCTGTTGGTCCTTATTTTTGTTTATTCATAGAGACAGCAGGCAGTGAATTTTATGCCCAAAAAACATCTTTTGTAAAATATCACAGTATCTTCTGTCTGTTGTCTCTTGGAAAGGATACTAAAACATTGTTATACATGTATGTTCCTGACATCCTGTAGTTGTCATGATGTTAATTAACAGCACATTGGTTCTCTTGAACAGAACTGGAAGAGACTGCTGTGTAAAATGTCCAAGTATCCCTTCTTGCTTTATCTGATCTCTCCTACAGGTTTTTAAAAATATCAAATGGCATCAGTTCTCTTCTTTCCTCTCTGACTCTTCTTCCTGCTCTCTTTTACTTCATCTCTGTGTCAACTCTCCACGTGCCTCTCGGACAGCAGGCAGGTGTCATGGAAATGGAGGATGGGGTTGCCATGGGAACTAAGAGAGGGATGGGATTTTAGAGACAGAGGAAATGAGAAGGGGGGCAGGGAGGGTGAGGGAGTGCATAGTTAGGTCATGCAGCATGGGGAGCCTCCTGAAAGTACGTTGTCTTGTTTAGGTGCCTATAGGGTTGTGAAAGGTCAAAGACAATAAACCACCACAATGTGTTATTCAAGAAGTCTGATTGAAAAGTTGCCTGTTGGTGTGAACAGAGGTGAAAGTAGGATAAATACTGATTAAATCTCGTTGTCTTCTTAATGTTATTTATCATCAGAATATAATGAAAATCTTCCAATTTTAGGTTTGGGTTATATTATATATTTACTGCTCATGCATTTTGTTTGTCTTCATTGTAATTGCACTAGATTTGTTTATACAGGTCCAGGCGTTTGTTTTTGGTTGGCAACTTGGTCTGTTGTACTTTACAAAAAGTGCAAGTAAAACTTCAGGTTCCAGGACTGCTTTTGTTTGGTGTTTTCTCAAATTGTCAGTTTCTGGCTTCTATTTTTATTCCTCTACTTGCTAGTTGTGATCAGAGCCTGTTCCAATGATCCAGCAAAAGAGCTTCAAACTCAGCTGTGTTGTTTTGATCAGTTGAGTGTGTAACTGTGAATAATTGGAAAAAGGGGAGCTTTAATACTTATGCTAGCTTCAGTGGTGCATTGAGGCTCTCGCCCCCCCTTTCTGACTGCCGACATGTCTGTTTGGTGAAGCCTTTTTCTGTCAGCAAGCTAGGCCAGAGTTTGTAATTTACATGAGTATCTGGGCAAATGTGTCTTTGTTCATAGTGAGAGATAACCTGGGATTGATGTCTCATAAAGGTATGCATATTTGCTTTCCTGATACAAACTGTTTCCCGGCGACAAGCTGCCATATGTACTGTAGTTTAAAATTCCCACTTTGCAGTCAGATGCAGATGGTGTGTGCACATTGTCCCTGGAGCGAGAGGCAAAATGGCTCTGTTCACTGATGTATTTTAATGTCACTGAGATTTTGCTGTTTGATAGCAGGGTATAAGCAATGCTTTGTGGCCTTAAGAGGGAAAGAGTGGTAGAAGATTTCAATCCTACACTTAGCTGCTGCTGCTGCTGCTATCATTACACAAGGCTTCATACTGCACAAAGAAGAGTGTTTATGTATGTTTCATGGGTTAAACAAACTCAGCAGTTTATTCTGTTCATGATTAAATCCTGTGTTTGTTCATATGGAAGAAAGAAGAGCACAGAATTGACAACTGATGTCCAACCCTGCCTGTCTGTTTGCACAGCAATAACTGGGAATGCATGCACACACACACACGCACACACACCCCATGCACACCCCTACACCCACACACAACAAATCTGCACTCAGAATCCTCCTTAAGGGAGAAAACGTGTCTCCATCTGACATGCAGTACAGAGAAACCCAACAAATGCAGACTACAAACTGAGCAACTCTGCAGCCATTCATTCTACCTAATTTTCTCTATCTGTCACACATGTTTCCTGATTCATGCACACTCAGACAGATGCAAGCAGGAGCGCACGCATAGGCAGGATTTAGGGAGTCGCTGCACCCTTACACTGCTGTGAGCATTTAGTACGGTTATGTAATATAGAGTTTGGATTAATGAAGCATATGGGAGATGGGGCTCTGACTCAGAAGATAGCTGACAGTGTATGTATATGTGGGGTTCAGGTTGTACCTCCTGTTCATGTTTTAATAACAGCAAACTGTGAGGCATTATTTTTTTGAGTCAAAAACTCATGCACGAATGCTGTTTAAGTTTAACTTGTGGTTGAAAAATGTTCCTTTTTTTTTCATCCTTCTGTGAATCATGTGTGAATGTGCTGGGTGGTAAGTTGGATTTTGGAAGAACTTAAGGTTTTAAGGTAAAGAAAGATACTCACCAGAAACTATTCTGGTCTGTTATTGAGACTGGAAAACAAACAAAATCTGAAAGTTTTCACGTCATTTTTGTAAACAGTGATGTGTTGGTTATCAGTTTCAAGATATACCCTGAGTTTAAAAAAGGTTAAATTTCTAATTGCCCTCCAAATTTTCCATCATGATCAATCATCTTTATTGCTTTGAAGCACTTACTCATGAAAAAAGATAATCTCTCAAAACATTTTAGTGTTTTCTCCTTGCAAGCAGAGTTTGGCCAGAAGTCTTTACTCTGCTTCTCACAATCTCTGAAGCTTTAGGAGAATGGTTGGTGTTCATTAAATTTTTTCTTCTCATCCTTTGAAACAGCTCTGCTTAAACATGTATGAATAAAATAATTAGGTAATTATGACTCTGTAATTATCTAATTATTTAGAGGAAGTTCAACCATTTGATTCAGGTTTGCTGAATCAGAAACACATCTAAACAATCCAGGAAACCAGTCCTTGATAGCTACAGTTTGACAGCATTCAGAACAACTAAGGTTGCATGTTGGTCTACGTCACGTTTGACTGGGACAAGGATGAAAAATAACTCCTCATGCTGTTTGGCTCAGGCCCAGTCTGCACACAGATCACAGAATCATCGCCTCCAAATAAATGGTGACAGAGGATCATTGACACAGTGAGGTGATGTGACAGATGGAGATGAATGATTTATACCCTGACTGTTAGCGAAAGCACTCCTACAACGTCAGCGCAGCCGGCTGTGGTGTGACAGAGCTGTAATCTTAAAGCCAGCATGGGAGGTTTCTGTCTTTCTGCTTGAGGAAATGGATGATAGCAGTGGCCTTTAAGTTCTCTTCAAGTTGAGGTCCATCCTGTCCCTCAGACGGAATTAATTTTACATCTTTGTAGACAATTGGAAAAACATAAGTTGATGTTTCTCAGCCAAAAGAAACAAAAGTCTTAAATCTAGTCACAGGGCAGGCAGATGTGATCCAAATCTGCCTTTTTTGGGCCCTTAAGCTACATATGTCCATTTTTTCATGGCAGTCTGAACAAACCGATTCCGATATTTTCACCTCCCGAATATTGGATCTATGCCACTTCTATATGTGGTTCTAATTTGGATACGTATCTGATTGTTTTCAAAGCGTCTGCAATCTGAACGATCATGTCGCATTTTATCTGGCTTTTATGTCATTTAGGCATCATGGTTCTGCACCAGAAGAAGCCAAACGCAGTAAACTAGGACAAAAAACAATCACTAAAAATTATTATTATAAAATTATGAAAGATATCTATGTCAGTGCCCATTTCATCTAATCAGACTGCTCTACAGAAATTGCAATCTATGCTCCACAAAAGACCATCGCTATTAGTTGTGCTTCTTTTTATTCCCTTTCTTCATGTTAGGATCTTGTGATGATCATGCCGGCTCCCATTTTTGAATCAACTTAAAAATTGATCCATAAACGGCTCCATCTATTATTACTTTTGTAAACAGAGCGCTGCTGTGTGTCCTCGAAGTTCTTCTGCACCTGAGGGTCACTTTGTGGCGTAAACCGTCTACACAGAAGCCTCATTGTAATTAATAATAATATTAATGGCCACATAACAAAAAAATCTGATTTCACCATAAAAATTGGAATTAAGCATCAACACCTGCTGAGTGAATGTAGCCATAAGCTCTGAAACGCAGTTCCTGGTAGACATATTTTACATGGTTATTGTGAACATGAAAATAATATTGATGTTGGTCTATTAATGTCACATCACAGCATGCAGTTTATTGATTAATGAGTTAATCTATTCTTGACTGATCTTAACAATCAGCTAATATGTATGGATAAGTGGCCATTTTCTCCTGTAAGAGGGCTGACCATCTTTTCATAACATGAAGGGCTTCATATGTTATCAGTCTAATACCAGAAATAAATAATTTATGAATAAATCAATAAAAATCTCACACTCAGGTTGCTGCTAAATGATAAAGCGCTCTTCTCTTTCCCATTTGGGTAGAAGTCTTCTTGTATGGGTGCCCCAGCACACAGTGTGCTGATTTACCTCAGGTTTTATGTTCACACTGATGTATATGTAAACCACAGGCTTGGAGCAGACAGGTCTCCAAAGAACACACTGTGACACTGGCTCTGTATGCTGCAGTGCACAAGTAACGCACAGTGTCGCTGCATTTTTTTTTTTTGCACTGGGAGCTTTACTGCTCAGCAGAAACAACAGATAAGACTTGTTATATGACTTTGTCGTCTCCCGAAATTATTCAAGTTTGGTTTGAACCTGACAGTATCGACTGCAGATTGATTGCCGAGGTGTGTCTGTGTCTCCTACACTCAGGCAGCTTCCAGATACCTGTTATTGTCCTCCTCCAGTGCAGTAAAAATGCTCATAAAAATGACTTCTCCTCTCTGCGCCTGCTGGAGGTGTGGAGAATTTATGATGGAGAGAGTAAGGAAAAACAAGGGCCTGAAGGAAGAGAAGTGTGGGAGAGAGTGAAGAGAGCGCGAAAGGGACAAGGGAGCTAATGAGTTTGAGAAGACAAGGGACAGGGAGGGAGTGGGAGGTGGGGAAAGGGTGATGAAACTGCAAAGAGGGACTGTGTGACCAGCCAAGCCTGTGCTGCATGATTTGTCTCTCTGTTTGCTTTTTGTCCATCAGTACTTGTATGTCCAACTTTCAGGAGTTGTGCCTCAGTCTTGGTCTCAGACCAAGTCATATAGAACTATAAAAGTAGCATAAATGAGGATGGAAGATGTGAGGGGAAAAAAATTACATTTTCCCTGACAGAAATGCTCATGGGAAATGCACAGAGCCTCACACAGAGAGCCACAAACACAGACTTCAGTCAGTCATGCGTGGATGATTTCGTGTACAGCGCCGCATGTGCAGCCACTGCCATCCCCTACTCTTCCTCTCCCCTTCCTCATTTCGACTGTTTTGTTCCCTCGCTGCTCTCCTGGTCTCTTGTGCATCCTTTCCAGTCCAGCCTTTCCTTGTTCTCCCTCGCTCTCTGCTCAGTCTTCCTCACCCTCGCGACACTCTCACAGTTACCGAGTGTGTAAAATTGCGCGTAAGTGTGTTGGCGTGTGCATGTGACGAGGAGCTTCATTCTGTTTCGACTCCAGGCAGAAGATGGTAAGTAATGTCGTTCCTTCTGCATATCAGAGAGAATGTTTACAGGCTTCTGTTTGTGTGTTTAATGAGTGAATGTTTTAGTGTTCTTAGCTGAGTGGGTATGGGCCTGGATGCATGGAGTGTATATTTAGTGAAATCTAATTTGTACATGCTCCTGATGAGCCCGAAGAAGGTACACTGTCAGGCCACAGAAGGGGTTAGGAGGTAAGAGGCTCAGTTTTGGAGCAACGAGGTTGTCGACAAGCTTAAAAGTATCAGTGGACTGCAGAGTCATGAAGAGAAGGAAGTTGCTGTTGTGCTCCTGCAATGTTGGAAAGTGGCAGACATGGTTACATAAAACAGCAGGATGAGGAGTGGGGATATGGAAGGCAACATCTTACAGAGCTCAACTCTAGTCAGTGTTAAAGCTGAGCAATCTACTGAACCTTACAAAAGGTAACAAAAAACAACTCTTGTTCTTGATTTTTGTCCCTTAAGGTACCTTATGGTGTGTTTGAAGCACTGACACTGCTCAGCTGCAGCACTACTGTACATGGATGAGGATGAAAAATGGATAGATGGCTGCTCGAGAAACAGTGGAATTTGATTCTGATGAGCTACAGTGATCAGTCTTTATTCTTTTCTGTGCCAGTTTTTAGACAAGTTCTGTGATTGAAGATGCAGAGTGTAAAGTGCATGTTCCGATTTCACATCACTTTAGAGATTAGAGTTTGTTGAGGGCACAATCTTAACATAATTTCCATTCTGCTCATGTACAGTCAATGTTATGCAGTAGTAAATATCTAAAAACAATCAAAATTCAGCCAAATGCCATGGAAATTATTTTAAATATTTTTTCAAAAAGGCCAAACCAAACCGCTGTGACAAAGCATTACCCTCCTTACAGATGGCTTCTGTTTTAACTTTTACATCACATTTGAATGTTACAAATTTTATATTTGACAAAAGTAATCTGAGTAAATACAAAAGGCTTTGAATCATTGTTATCCTGCTTAACACAAGTGCACTTAGGCTTTAGGTCACAAATTAATGGGTGGCAATTCTAATCCAGGATTTTCCAGTCGAGGGCAGAATTAATGGTCTCATCAATTCAATTAAGACGTGTAGGTCCTTCTGCAGCAAAGCAGCCCCAGACCATCAAACTACTATCCACCATGTTTGACTGAAGTTTGGTGTTCTTCAGAAATGCTTAGTTAATTTAAGATCAAACACATAATCCAAAAAGTTGCAGTTTTGTCTCTCTAATAAAGTGGTCGTTTTATCTTGAGGAACATCAAGGCCTGTACTCTCAAAGAAGACTAAAACACGAGTAGTGTTGTTTACTGATGTTTTTTTATTATTATTCTTAGTTCTCAAATTCAAAGATTTTTTTAGATTTTACCTCATAAAGCTAAAGTTTGAAGTCACAAAGCATCTTAAGCCTTAAGATAACTGCTAAAGTGAAAATAGTCATAGTAGTGAGGAACCTTTTAGTGAACCAAAGAAGGGAAGATGGCAGGAATACCGAAAGAGATATTTTCTGAAAACAGATAGTTGTAAAAGTAGCAACATTGCGAGAAGCCGGAACAAATCACACTAATGATGAGGATGTAAGTAAGGCGCGATCAAACATTTTGATGCCGTCATGACACTTTTCTTAACCAGTCTAGATTCAGAGATCAATTATTTTTCTCTCAATTTATTACTGGAGCCGTATTTTATTATTTTATTTCCTGTATCAACCAATCACAGCGTCACAACTACCAACAGGGCCAACCACACCTTCTCACCAATATAGGAATATTTTTCACCTCTACGCTCAGAGTTGCTCTCAGCAGCTGCTTGAATCACTCTTAAGCTAAGACTCCTTCACATGAATTTTTAGACTAAAATTTAAGCTTTCAGAGAAGACTTTGAGAATACAGACCCAGGATGTTTTTTGGCAAACGTGAAATTCGCCTTTAGTTTCTCTTTTATCACTGAAACCTGTCATGCTGTAGATTTTGCTCCATGTGCTTTTGTAACCTCACTGAAAATAGCATTTTTGTTGACCAGCCTTTCTTGCGAAGGTTGGAAAATATTCATCTGGCAACTACATGTTGGCTTTTTTCTTTGTCTGATATATTTCTTACCATTTTATCCAAAACATTTTAATTTACAAAAACAGAAGAAAACTTTAGAGCCAAATAATTCTACAAGGGCCTTGAAGGTTGATAGGTATTTTTCCTTTCGAACCTATATAAAATAAAGAACCACAGACAACGTATTATGAATTTTATAGCCAAGCTTTTGCAAAAGGAGAAAACACAGAGAACTGCTCCTCTGACCAGTTCACCATGTGTTCTGAAACTCTGCAGTAGAGCTTGTCTTTTTATTAACACAAAACAAAAGCAAAGGGGGCTGGTGCTGATAAGATTAGGAGCCCCCGAAACGAACACAATCAAACACAGTTTTACGACTAAGGAATTTCTACCTAGGGGACAGTCAGGAAAAACAACAAAGGTCGTAAAACTTCTGATACAATCAACTAGCAACCCAGTTCCTAGGTGTGATAACTAATCAAAGGTCTGAGAAACACATTGTTAACTGTTTCACATGAAGATAAACAGACAGTAGTGACTTCCAGGTCAGTTCATACACACATAAGGAAGAGAATCACTTTAAAAGAAAATCACAATGTTCTTTAGACTGAATGTAATCTGAAGGAATAATAAATGATAATACCAAAAAATCTCTAACAAAGGTTATCCTGCAATAGTCAGCCCCGCCCACTCCTCACTACTTCCCAGGGCTGCCTACTGACCAGTTCTCTGTCTAACAGGTCCGGAAAATCTCTGAGACCTGGGTATTACCCTAAAAGTACTCTATAAGAGATAATCTATTTAAACTGGTGGCGAAAGTGATTCGTCTAGCTCTAACTACCTCCAATCCGGAAGTTATGACCCTTTACAGTTAAGAAACAATCAGCTGAGTAGCCCTCGCAGCTGCATAATTCCAATAACCACTTCTGTTAACGGTAGCTCACTTTCTAAATCATAACTTGCACTTGGAACCGGCTAGATTATGTTTAGTGACTTAGATGTAAGTCCCAGGGTCATTATTTAATCTCACCAAAGGAAATTATGAAGCCTCCTATTTACTGGAATCATGTATATTAGTTTTACCTTAATTAAAAGAACTGGACAAAGATTAAATGACTCTATTAATTCCAATGTCCACCAACCTCATTAGAATTTTGTAGTATAAATTTATTAAGCAAGCTTAAGCAGGGATATGCGACATACAAATCAATAATCAATCGTATATAGTTCAAAAACAGTGTAATAAAATTTACATGTACAATCATACTACCCTGTCTCCTTTCCCTAAGTTAAGTCGCACGTTCTGAAATGGAATTTCAAGGAGCAGATTCAACTCATACCCAGACGATGATGGATCTTTTGGCAACAGGAATTTCTAGCATCCTTGGTTGAGGTCTTTGTCTCGTGTGGAAAAATCCTCCTTAGAAAAGAAACAAAGCAGAACGGGTCCGAATCCTTTTGCAAAACCCAGTTTCTCATCCCTGAGGGACCTTTGTCCTTCCTCCAAGTCTTGTTGCAGAGTTTGAAATTGTTGGGTTGAGACGAGACCAACGGTCGTATAAAGAACCAGAGATGGGGCGATGGGACCCAGTCCTTTCTTAGCGGTGTGAAGTCCGAGCTCCCCCGTGGTTCTGAAGTGCGGTCCGTAGCTCAATCTGCTCCTGCAGGTTGTCTCTTCTTCTGCGCCGCCGGACTGGGAACAACTGGTTCCTCTTTTCAGCCCGTTTTTATACATTTCTCCACCATATGTGTGTATGGGGGGGTTTGGTCTACGTGACTTTCTTCACATCTGCTGTCTCTCATGAAAAAGTCCCCACATTTCCCAACCTGTTTTTGCTGACCGTAGTGGAAGTTCCCGTACTTCCCCATTCCCCGTTGCCTTCAGCCAAACTCACCGCACCCCCCATCCTGTGCGCCCTGGCCATCTGTTCAGAACTGCTTGCGACATTTCCTGTTATCAGGGCTGTACTGCATTCCTCTCTTTTCTATAGCTCACTATCATTTATTATAACTCATTAAACACATTCAACCTGTTGTTAAACCTGTTTGAATTGATTTCAAATGATCACAACTTCACATTCATTGACAATAAATCACATCTCTTTCTTATTGTTAATCATTAACATAATCATTACATAGTTAAATCATTACAGATCATTAATCAGAGATTCTTTGCAGAAAGTTATTGAGTGATTACTTATACTCATATTATTCAGACTTATTCAACTTAATTATCTTTTAATCAAACCACAGGATTACTTTATTTCTTCCAAGCCATTATGCATCTTTTTCTGCGTGTGCCTGGAAAGATCTCATACCCTTATGCCAGTTTTCTTGACAGCCTGTACATGATGAAATCTGTGCAGCCAAAAAACAAGCAAGCCGATCTACTTTTCATATATATATATATACGTATATATACGTATATATATATACATATATATATATATATACGTATATATATATATATACATAAAAAAAAAAATATTCCCTTCTCACCCACCGCGGGTGGTTCTTATCCTCTGAGCTCGGGTCCTCTACCAGAGGCCTGGGAGCTTGAGGGTTCTGCGCAGTATCTTGGCTGTGCCAAGGATTGCACATTTCTGGACTGAGATGTCTGATGTTGTTCCTGGGATCTGTTGTAGCCATTGGTCCAGTTTGGGGGTGACTGCCCCGAGGGCCCCGATGACCACAGGCACCACTGTGGTCTTCACCTTCCAGGCCCTCTCCAGTTCCTCCCTGAGGCCCTGGTATTTCTCTAGTTTCTCGTGCTCCTTTTTCCTGATGTTGTAGTCGCTTGGTATTCCTACATCTATCACAACGGCTTTCCTCTGTTGTTTATCCACTACGACAATGTCTGGTTGGTTCGCCATTACCATTTTGTCTGTCTGGATCTGGAAGTCCCACAGGATCTTAGCTCTGGCGTTCTCCGCCACCTTTGGGGGTGTTTCCCACTTTGATCTCGGGGTTTCCAGTCCATATTCTGCACAGATGTTTCTGTACACTATGCCTGTAACTTGGTTATGTCGTTCCATGTACGCTTTCCCTGCCAGTATCTTGCACCCTGCTGTTATGTGCTGGACTGTCTCAGGGGCCTCCTTGCACAACCTACACCTTGGGTCTTGTCTGGTGTGGTATATCTGGGCCTCTATTTCTCTGGTGTTTAGGGCCTGTTCCTGGGCGGCCAGGATGAGGGCCTCTGTGCTGTCCTTGAGTCCAGCTTTTTCCAGCCATTGGTAGGATTTACTGATATCAGCCACTTGGGTTATTTGCTGGTGGTACATCCCATGTAGGGGCTTGTCCTGCCATGATGGTATCTCTGGCACCTCAACCTCCGTTCCCTGTTGTCTGAGATATTCACTGAGCACATTGTCTGTTGGGGCTTTGTCCCTGATGTATTTATGGATCTTAGTTGTTTCGTCCTGGACTATGGTTCTCACACTCACTAGTCCTCTGCCTCCTTCCTTGCGGCTCGTGTACAGTCTCAGGGTGCTGGATTTGGGATGGAATCCTCCATGCATTGTTAGTAGTTTTCTAGTCTTAATATCAGTGGCTTTTATCTCCTCCTTTGGCCAGCTAATTATTCCAGCAGGGTATCTGATTACTGGCAGGGCATAGCTGTTTATTGCGCGGATTTTGTTCTTGCCATTGAGCTGGCTTCTCAGGACTTGCCTTATTCGTTGGAGGTATTTAGCTGTGGCTCCTTTCCTTGTGACCTCATCGAGGTTGCCATTTGCTTGTGGTATACCTAGGTACTTGTAACTGTCCTCTATGTCTGCTATTGTTCCTATAATAGCAGACATATATATATATGTCTGCTATGTATACATATATATATACATATATATATATATGTATATATATATATATATTCTTGCTTTTCCGTCACAGTTTGTTTAGTTTTTCTCACTACAACTCTACCCGAAAGCAAACAAACCTTTGCAACAGAGAGTTGAAGACAGTGGAAAAGTAACATTTTCAGTCCAAAGGGTCTCCTGGGTGGTTTTAGGGGCAAAGAACTTAAAAATAAATGCCAATTGCATCATCAGCAAAAGGGTCAGGAACACAGTTTTAAGAATGACACTTCTCTGTTGCTTTTTTCACAAATCTGCCTAGTTCAACCTTTACATAGCCCAAAGGCAGCTGTTAGGTATCCTGTTAACCAAAAGGAACCGACAAGTTATAAGAAATAGAAGGTTAAGGGATACTTAATTGTATATTTTAATGCAAAATCCAATTTATTGGTATTAATATTTTGGGTTTTTTTATATAAGACTGAATGAATTACCCAGTAAGATGTGAGATGTATGCTTGAAGAAACTAGATGAAAGTAACTAAGGCCAGAAGTTGTTTCTTCCTTATTTTGCCTTGCAGTGTATTTTGACCATATGGGTCAAACTGCTGTGGGCTTCAAGTCAAACTAATTTCAGTCCTTTGAGTTTGTTCATGTGTGCAGGAAACATTCTGGTTTTGTTCTAAAGACTTGTCCCATCAGGTGTTTAAACATAAACCTTCTTCAGCTCACATTCAGTATTTACATGTCAGGATTAGGAATCATCTTTTTAACATGCAGGGGTGTGTGCGCGCTCGTGTGTGTGTGCGTGTGTGTGTGTACGTGAAAGTTTGCGTGCACCGTATGTGATATTATATTTGTCTCGACTTACTCACACCCACTGACTCTGAGAGTTTGCCTGGAGGGCAGTGGAGGATGGAACCAGAGCGAGAGAGCTTTGAATAGCAAGACAGACAGAGAGAGAAAGAGAGAGCAACAGTCAGACACAGAAGAGGGGGAAGACAAACGAAAAGCCTTGGGGGGAAAAAAGGGGATTAGACTGTCCAAGCAGCTCTACCGAGCATGCTCACTCACCACGTGGGCAGCAAGGAAGCGGGGGAGACTGGTGAGCAGCAGAACATGTGCCTGTCAAATCAGCTGTGTCAGCTCTCAGTCTCTGCTACATGGGAAATTTTCTCATTATTTCAGCTCATTATTTTTCTATACATGTAGACATGGAGGGAGCCGTGAGGGGGCCGCGATGAATGAGGCTAGATTAGACGGCTTGTGGTTGTGGTTAACATCGTCCGTGCTTTTTCAATATAAATTCTCAATTCATTGACTTATGTAATTATCTCAAAGTGGTTTGAAACGCATTGTTCCATTTGATTACTTTTGATCACAAAAGTGTGATTTTTTTTTTTCGACAACTTCCTGCGTAATGTGCTTTGTAAAAATATACAATTATAAAGGAAAAATGTTTTCCAAATTCCAAAAACAAAAAAAATTAATGTTATAACAATTCATTTGCATTTTGCAATAGGTTTAAGATTGTGCTCAGATTTTTTACTGCAGAAAAATGTTGAAAATCAAACATTATTTTTGCTTCCATTTTAAATTAGATCCTAGTTTGTATTGATTTCTCACTCAAAATCCCAGTAAATCTGAAAATATGTAGGTGCTTTTGCAGGGCCCTGTAATCTATTCTGTTTATTGTTTGTCATTATTTTACTGAGAGACACCTTCAACTGTATTTCTCAGTGAATACCGTTCCACTTTCCATTCTGGAAGGTTTTCAGACCAACAGCAGTGTCTCTGCCAGCACAGTGTCCCTGTGCTGTTTTTGTTTTGATGTTTATTTTGTTTTGTTTTTTCACAAACTAGCACATGGAGAAAAAGCAGAACAGCAGCTGCCTTTGATTCAGTGATGAATTTTCAGAGGAACAGATTAAAAACAAAATAACTGTAACTGATAAACGCAAACGATCTGATCTGCTCTACAATTTAACTGTTCAGTGCAACCTAAAATTATTTAACCGGAACTTCTGTGTAATTGAGACCACCTTATTATTTAATATGTGAAGCATAAGTGCATAAGTATAAGTTCATGCCAGGAAACAAAATGAAATGATGTTTGAACTGTGTGATTATCCTGTGTGAAACCTCTGCTCCAGTTGATCTGGTGAAGACTGAATCCCATTGAGACTCCTACCTGCTGTCCTGACCTTTCTTGTGCTTTCCTGTCCCGTCTTGTCCTGCCATGTCCACCCCGTCCTTGGCTGCCTAGGCCCATCTACGACAGTCACACAGAGACCCGTGACCTAGACGTCCTGAATGACAGAGGGCTCCCCCTGTCAGTCTCTGTGTGCCTCTGTCCCCTGCTCAACCCGGCTTTTGGCTCTGTTAAACCTCTTCTCTTCTCCCCTCCTTTCTCTCTCGCGGCACCAGGCGCGGCTCCCCTCCTGTTCATCCACCCTAAGCATTGCTGAGGTACTCCTGCATGTGTTGTGATGCATCGTAACCATGGCATCAGTCGATGCTTCATCCTTCTTGTGCAGCACCTTTGAATCCCTGTTGTTTCCGTCATGTGTTTCTGTGCGTCTGTTTCGTCCTGCCTGCTGTTCCTCTGCATTTTTCTTTTTCTTTTCGGTTATCCCTCTGTGTTTCTGCATTTGATGTCACCTCGATGTTGTCGTTTCATTGTGGATTTTGTCTTGGAATAAAATGGGACCTCCTTCTGGTGAACATTCTGTTTCTACCTCTTAACTTGTCTCCATCCTTTTAGACCCAGCCAAATAACTAAACTTTCATCACTTTACATTTGCTTAACTGATCTTTCAACCTCAGCACAGTTGAAAGATGCTTGTTTTGTGTATCTGAATGTAAGTGATATTGCTTGCACAATGTGCATTTCTCTTCCTCTTTTGCACATACAGGGCTTCACATAAACATCAGCACATAAAAAGCTGATTAACAGCTTTCACAGCTCTGATGTTTGCTTGTTACCTTGGTAATAGTCCAGTGATTGTGGTCTGTAGATGTAATAATAGAGATATGAGCTCAGTTGGAAGGAGTAAAATGGGAAGAATGTTATAAATTCATTAAGTAATTGTATCTGGGAAAGCTTCAAATAAAAAACCACACATCCCTAAAGATACCTTGTTTTTATCAAGTTTTTCCGAAATACCAAAACTATCTTAAAAATCGCTACACACACCAAAAATGTAGCTGTTTTTTTTTTCATACTAAAACCAAACATGCATTCAGAGTTATCAAAAGCTTAAAGGCATGAATTTAGAAATTCATTTATTCAAGTACATCTTCTTCAAGGGTAGAAAGATCACATAGCTTACAACTTATATAAATAATTTGGTGCTCAAGTTGGAATTTATTATTAATTGTCCTTAATCCACACAGGGTTGAAACTATACACATGATTTTAAATATACACACATGTAACTCAAGTAATGTTTGGTTAAGCAAGTTTATAAGTTGCAGAGAACCTACATACTTTTTGTATCAAACCAGGAAGCTTCTGGCAGAAATCCTGGAACTGATTTCAAATTGTTGGTCTCCTGCCACAGACTTTTAAGCATAGTTCATGAATCTCCAATATGCAATTCCAGAAGCCTAATGTTAGCCATACATTAATTATATATCTGCTCGCTTGTCTCCAGGGTGATGGCACAGACAAACCTTTCTTAATGTCAACAGGACGATATTAATAAATACAATCATTCAGTTCAATTCAGTAAAAAGCAGTTTATTTGTATTGGACCAAAAGAAATTGGTCCAATTCAGACCCAGTTATAGCAAATAAAGTTCAGTCCAATTTGTGTTTAGTCCAATAATTTCCAACACAAACTTATCATACAGTCAGATTAAATTAAATACAACCCAGATCAGTTCAAATGAGCATATAATCCAATTTTGTTGAACTTATAATGTTAACCTATCTGAGAAAGTCCAGCTGAGTGAATTGAGTCATTTACTTGAACAGTCAGCCCACATAGATAAAAACTGGTTGATTTTAAGTACCTCTGTTTATTTTATGTGACAGTACTTAAATGATTATGTTAAAATCATTAAGCCTCATTAAAACTGTGATCTTTCCTGCCTGCCATTTTTAATCTCGAGCATAATTTGACTAATATTTTAATAAAACCATAATTTTGTCATTACTTTATTTCTCCATAGAGAGGTCTTTGATAGTGTCTATTTTAATAATAGATTAGTGTCTATTTTATTGCATACACTGAGATATGTGATCACGCTCTCTGCTAGAACTGCTTTAAATCTACTGAGCCGGTGCGGTTCTGTTGTGTTTTTGGAGGTTACAGTGAGATATTTGACTTTTTGGATTTTTATTTGGTCTGACTGAAGAGTCAATGGAGCACTAGTGGCTATTTTGTACATTGTTTGACTCTCTAATCAAAATGGCTGGAATTGTCTGGATAATCTAAAGGCACCACTAACTGATCATTTATGTCCGAGTGGGTGTGCATGCCTTTTCTAGCTTAGTACTGTATGGGTGTGGGTGTGTGTGGTTTGAAGATGAGTGACTATCCTGTGGCTTCCCCCAGGCCTCACGGAGAGAATTCAGGGCTCACCTGGATGAGGTCATCACGCTCAAGTCAAGGTACTCTACCTTGGACCAGGTAAACCCGCTAACCTTCTAGCAACTTATTTACTGGCATGCAGGCTTCCCACAGAACACCTGACCACCTAATACAAGTGACATGCACTGCCACTCACACACACAGGCAGAGAGGCAGTAAGAGAAAGGGGCTTTTTAATCCCACTGGGCTTCAGTTTGGTCTACCATGTTTCACTGGAGCATTTTATTAATTTCACAGTCTCCAGTGATAAACAAAATCATTAAGTACACTCAAATGAGGCCTAGGTCACATTGTAAAAGCATTAACTGTGAGATTATATGTGATAGACCTCCACAAAGTATAATTTTGCTTGTCTGTAAAATCTCACTGAAATCAAATAGAGAGCATCAGAAACAGCAATTGCTAAGGCTTGCCAAAGATTTTCATTTGGATTTATTTTATCTAAACAATTCCATTGCAGCTCTGTCTATATGTTTAGCATCAGAGTTGTACCATAAAGTACATCTCTACCACAGCATTAAGTGTTTCACAGTATCTTAACATATTTGCTTGCATTAGGGCCCTGTATTTATTTCCATCCATTTTCGCCAGGATAGTACTGCTCCAGCGTCAACGGGTCAATGAGTGCTTCTCTGATTAAAGATGTTCTTATCCTGCCTGTCAGTTTAAGTGGACAGCCATGTTGGTAGTTTTGCAGCTTCATCTTTCTGTTTTTGTTCACTAATTTCCTCTAGCTGACCTCTGAGGCCTTTGTAAAAGAGTTGCATTTATACTATTATTAAATTACATGCAGGTAGACTCTATTTTCTATTTCAATAACTTCCAAAGGCAATTGGGGGCAAAGGGTTTTATTTAGGGCCAGCACAGTCCAGGGGGTTAAATACACATTCACACCACACTTTTCAAGTTTAAAGAAAGGAAACAAAAAAACAAAACATATTTTTTTCCACTTCACAATTCTTGTGTTGGTCTATCACATAAAATATTAATACAATACTTTAAATTCTATTGTTTTAAATTTCCTCATTATGTAATTGCATATAACTGTAATTTGACTGTACTGTTTTCAACTCCTTAGAATTAACTATGAATTTGCCAATCTGGTCAAATTTAGGATAACTAAATTGTTTTACAAAGTAGTAATATGGCCTAAGTACAAAGGCTGGTGATAAATAGCTAGATAAATGTGTTGTCAAAGATTACATATTGATTTGATTAAAGTTTTGGAGCAAAAACATCTAAAACTTGCTACCCCAATAATTTTATTCAGCTGTAAATGGAATATGTACTGTGGTGAGACACATAGCAACATCTAATTTAGTTATTACTGAGTTGTAAAGTCCACATTTGTGCTACCACCTATTCTGATCAACAACAGTTCTCTGAATCATTGCCTCTTTCTCCAGATCTGCACAAGCACTCATTCTTTTTCATTCATTGTCCGTCTGATCTTTTGTAAGGCTTGATTATTGCCTGATGCTGTTTTGTTTGAGTAGGGGGTATTTTTGTGCCAAAGACATGAGATATTTCGTGCTATTATTTTCCACCTTACAGATTTCTTCTGTGTTGATGTATTGTCACATTTGAATGTTTCAGCTCATTGAATGAAATTTGATGTCGGACAAATAAGACCACATTGAAATCCAAACACACCCAGGTCAGATTACTGTAATACCAATGTTTTAAATAAATCACTCAGATAGAACCTGTCTGGCAACACATAGCAGGCAAAGTAATTCTTAAAAAGCACAGATCTAGAATAAATTCAAGAACAGATGAGAAGCAAAGTAGTCAATGACACCCAAAAGGTGCCATCAAAATGGTTACAAAACCATTTCTAAGGCTTTAGGGCTGCAGTGAACCACATTAAGAGCTGCTAGTCACAAATACAGACAACAGAGAGTATTAGTGAATAGTTGACTTACCAAAATTACTGCATTGACACATCCATGAGTTCTTAAAATAATTAAAGTTCATTTCATGCATTGACACACAAAACCTTCACTTTTAAGCTTTTAACGTAAAACAAACAAATTATATTTTACATGCAGTTTAAATTATAAAAAAATAAAATAACAGAGGATATGAAGGTTTATTCAGGAGCTATAGAGGAGACCTCTGTCTTTGATGTGGACACTTCAGAGCCGTCATCCACCTCTTTCCCAAAGAGCTGCATGATGCATGTGCGGAACTGTCGGTTCATGAAGACATAGATGACCGGGTTATAGACGGTGGCACTCTTGGCAAAGTATGCAGGCATAGCAGCTGCTAAAGGGTGGAAGGCATACCCGGGGTTGGCTGCAGCAAAGCAAGCAAAAAAGGTGTAAGGTCCCCAGCATATACAATAAGCCAAGATCATGACAACAACCATCCTAGATACTTCCTTCTGGGCATTCTGGGTTGACTCGCATTCCTTCTGCTGCATAGCAATGTCACGAATGGCCAACCACACTGCCAGGTAGCACAAGATGATGACAGCCAGAGGAATGATGCAGCATGTAATCATGAGGACAATCATGTAGGACTTGACACCAGCGTCCTCACTTCCACTGAACACATCGGGTCCACAGGAAGTTTTCAATCCATGAGGCCAGTACCTGCTCCATCCAAAGACAGGAGGAGCACACCACACTGCCGACCAGACCCAGGAGAACATGATCCCAGCTGTGGCCCATTTGGCATCAAACTTGGTATTTCCAAAAGGTTTGCATACAACAATCCATCTCTCCCAAGAGATGACAGTCAGGGACCAAAGAGCAGCAATACCACAAGTTGAGACAATGTAGCCTTCAAAGACGCACATTGGATGTCCCAAAATAAAGTATCCAAAAAACTGGTTGCACACGCTTATTGTGCTGGCAAAAACCGTCTCTCCAAGATCTGCAATGGCAAGGTTGACTAAGATCCAGTTGAGGGGATGACGGAGTTTCTTGAACTTTGCTGTGGCTGCCAAGACCAGGCCATTTGTGAAGACTGAGAAGACGACCACAAAACACATCCAAACTGTTGTTATATTGTAAACCCATCGAGGAGCGATGTGGTAGTTCGGTCCTTCAAAAGGATCTGGAAGCACAAGTTCACATTTTAGTCTTCAACAATCATACTATTTACTGGCATGTAGGCACGGAAAATATTGTGTAAATGCAGATTAATTAGTTTGTCTTCAAATCGAAGTGAACTAATAAATCAAATTTCAAACACTTCACTAAAGTTTACTTTGTGCCAGCAAGCATTTGTCTAAATATCACTGCACAAACTACAGTATATGTCATTCTGCTTATACTGTATTTATAGTGTAAGCATATAGTGTAAGCACTGTAGATATTTAACATATTAATTTAATCTCTGATAACACTAACTTTAACCCAAATTGGTTCAAAATTAAAAGCATACCTTTTGTATGATTGCTGTTTGTGTATGTGAAAGCAGAGCCCCTTGTAGTTTCTTCATTGTTCTTCCAGGGAGCAAGCACCTGTTTTCCCCAATCTTCTGCCATCCTGATCTTGGAAAGACGATCTGAGCTGCTTGATCTTCCTCTGGCTTGTAACCTTGTGGGTTTGTGCGGTGCTTATCCTCATACTTTAGCTTATACACCCGCAGTTCACTGAACTCTGATGGGATTACTTTAAGACCAACTAAAGAAGCCCATCCCCCCATCCGGAGCGGAACCCTGGCATACGGCCATAGCAGCTTCTATCGTAGGTTTGAAAAGTCATGCATCCCTCATACTCCTCCACATTTCACCCTGACAAAAAAACTCAACCTGGACCACCTACCTTACTCTCCTCAGAACCCCCTGCCTGGACGAAAGATCTCTGAGACAGATGTAAATATAAGCTCTTCTAGCACCAGATAATCAGGAAAGCTCAAGGATCTGTTTGTGTGTCACCATCTTGTCTGAGAGCTTGCACTAACTGGTTCCCATCTTCAAGTCTCTGGATTTGTGAGTTATTCCTACTTCAGATAGTTACTTTGAATAACTGATTCAAAACCATGTGAAGAACATCAAACCCGTCCTACTGGACCCGCTGCACACCACCAACTCCACTAAAAATGTAAATAAAACTAGTTAGTCTGTAATTAAATCCAGTTTGAACAGTGTGCTAAGACCTTAAAGAGACTATTAGATTTCTGGGGTAATTACTTTTTCACTGATGGCCAGACTGGTTCAGATAGCTTTGAAAATTGTTTTTCTTTAATCATTATTAACATTCGATTGATTATCTGAAACATTTAAGTGTGAGGGGAAAACAAAGTGAAAAGAGAAGAAATCTGTAATTGGGCAAAGACTGTTTCACTGCACTGTAAGAACTGGAATTAACAGAGGAGTGATGTGGGAGGTAAAAAGCATCACTACTACACCTATACTCATTCCTCCTCTCTCCAGCCTGGAGCTTTTTTTGCATTATCTTTGGGTCATTTTGCCAGGCCCTCTCCCAATCTGACTCCATGCCCCCTTTTTAGCATTTAGTCCTCTGCTTGATCCCAGGGCGCAGAGGCAACCAAAGCTAACTAAAACACCTTTCCTCTTTTTTCCCACAGTGAATATTAAAAAAAAACCTCTCCTTCTTTTGCATAATTTCTCTGACAGCTTCTCTGTTTTGTGCTGATGCCAGCACCACAGCAGTTGCATCCCATCATTTCACTAAAATCCGTCTTTGCCAGCTGATCATCAAGCTTATCGACCCCCCTCCCTCAGCTGCAGCTCACCCGCTCTGAGCCACATGTCTTGCGAGCTTGGGTGCACTCGCTGCTCGGTGTCTGTAGTCATTGCTGCCACTTGCTCCCTGCCACATTGATCTTCCTGACACATCTCCATTATTAGCATAACGCTGTTAGTTAAAGAGTCAAGATTCTGCAACTCAGATCTTTAGATATACACATAAATATGCACATGCCTCTCAGCGGCAAAAATTGTATTCACTTTTTTGGGGGGGCGGGGGCTTAATAAACATATATATCCAGGCTGTTGTTTTTGTGTTTGTGTATTTGAGTACTTGTAATCATTTTTTGCATCCTTCATACTCATATAAACCTTTTTTTCCATCTTCACATGGTGGTCTCTCATTAGTAAAGGGGGGGTGTTGCAGCTATGGACAGACCAGACGTCATTGTGGAAATGTTTGACAGTCCTCTAACTATAAAAAAAAAAATACAAATCTGCTTTTGCACTCACATTTCTCATATTCTCCTCACTTCCCCACACATCTACCTGTCCCTCCTCCAGCTCACTCATATCTATTTGCAAACTGTCTTTGCCTAAGGCTTACTGATGGTTCTATCTTCTGCACCAAAATGTTTTGTTCTTCTTTTTCTTGTTTTTTTGGGTTTTTTTGTACCCCCATAATAAGCTTTTATTTTTTAGATTAATGTGAAGATTTTAGTTGTATTCTGTAAATCAGATGAAGGTCTATTACTATAAGGCTTATGCAAAATTGGAAGGTAGAAGGTAGCTTTATTTTTATTGTTGTGATGTGATTGTTGTGACCAGCAAGGTAGGGAGATTCTTATGCGATTCTTCATCTACGATCACATATTTTCTTACAATTCTGCATTTTCACTGCTTTTAGGCCTAGTTTTTGATTGTTACATTGTTTGTGCTTTTACCTGTGTTCAGGCTCGATCTGTGTCTTGCTGTAGCTGCTTTTAGCTGCCATAGATCTTTTTTTTTCTTGCATTTAATTTTCCCTATTGCTCTTTTTTAGTATATTATATGGCCAGTTCTAGCACAGATTCTATTGTCTTGCAAATTTCCAAGGGTTTCTAATATGAGTCCCCTGAAAAGGACTTGAAATCAAGCAAAAAAGAGCTTAATATTAACAAAGCAATTATAATTGAAGAACTGAAGAATTAATTATAATTCTTCAGTGTAAAATTAATATGCATCTATCACATTGTCTGCTTTAAAATACACATATTTTTTAATTGCAGTAGGAATCTCACTTTATTTTTTGTTGTAGCAGATTTTGATATAGTGCACAAATAAAAGGTTAAAATTTAGTTAATTTTCTATTGCTTTTTGCATGTTTGTCCAATAGGAAATGGGCTTCTCCCAGTTCGGTGCACAGTGTAGGAATGAGGGATGGATATGATGCTGATGTTGTATCTGATTTATGGGACGAGGAGCTAAAACAGGAGTTCGCCCAGCGTGTAATTAATGCAGAAACAAATTTTTGCTGAGTTGATAAGGAAATGCCATCAAGAACATAGATGCATCACTAAACTAACCTAAAGGAAGAATTATAAAGTTTAGAACTGGAATTGAGACACTAGATGAGGACCAGAAACCCCACAAAAAATGAGGGCATAATGTATGACGTTAAAATTTCTCCAAAGATGCTTTTTGTGTAACTGTTTGAGATTATAGTCTTGTAATAAAAATATGCATGTATTTATAGCACATGTTTTGCTAGGGATGTCAATAATCTACAAAGTCTCTGTGCAAATCTGCATATGTGGAAGATTCCAGTTTGTTTGTGGTCACACAACAAGATGTTAGAAAGATCATGGCCCTGGAATCTGAAACCCTGAAATTTGATGGACATTATCAAGAGTCACTTCATACAAAAATCCTAGTGTTTTGCATGTCATAAAAATAAAAAAAAATAAAAAAAACAGGGAGACCAGGAATAGCAAAATGACCCAAATGCAAGTTTATTAATTACAAAATAGAGTGTCAGAGGAAGAATGCTGACACTGTATGCTTCCAGGACAAAAAGGACCGAATTTAAGTCAAAGAAAAGCAAATGGTAGTGAAAGTGAGAAGATAGTGTGACTTTAGATCATTCTTACAGAAGGTAGAAAATATGAGTCATTATATCTTTAATGATGTCCAAAAATTGCATTACTGACGACTGGCTTCCAGGTTATTCAGCAGCAGAATATAAAACAAATGAAATGCATCAAACCTATATCCATATAGTTAAATGTTCAATATTGGATACCTATGTTTTTCTGATTTCATGAGTCTTTTAATTAAATTTTTTATCACAACTGAAAGCTATACTTATTTAAAAAGGATAAAGTTATTTAAAGGTGACGTACATTGAAAACTGAGATGATTAAGGACAAACCTTTATCGGTTTTAAAAAGTAGTAATTTGAGTTTAAACCTTTTCATTTTTGATACATAACCACATAAATAATGCAATATTAAAATCCCTCTCAAGAGCAAGGCCAAAATAAAACCCACAATTATCACGGTCTAAACTGATATATTTACAATTAACTGATCGCTGAGTACAGAGTTAGTCAGCTTGATAGCAATCTTTTCATTTGGATTAATGGACCTTCAAGGAATAAAGTCACTACAGAGCAATAATTTACTAAGATGAAATTTGTTCTAACGCAAAAAAAAGAAAAACACACACACACACTTGGAGACCAGAGAGTAATTTGCACTTAACAGCTTCTCAGACTTGAATGAACCAAATGGGAATAAACAAAAACAGCACAAACATAACTTGAAGGATGCAGGGTTAATGAAGTCCAAATTCTGCAAGCTTTTACTGGTTGCCATTGGAGAGTCTTCAATGAGGCCATATAAAAAAAAACAATTTTTTGTTTCTTTTTTTACCCCGTCTCTCTCTTTCTAAGCCCTCTCATTGCTGCACCTGCCAGGGTTGCTTGTCGTGGTGGATACCTGTCTGTGTGTTTGTTCCTCCCGTCCGTCTGTTTGCCATGTCTGACTGTGCTGTTGTGGTTGCTGGGACAGATGCACTGATGCCTGTGATTCAATGCTTTATCTCCACTATAGCTCCATTGTAGGTTGGAGGTGCTTAAAGATGATCGCAGGAGGACCTTCAGCTCTCGAGTAACTATCCCGCCCCCTCCCCCTTCCCCCTCTCCTCCCTTGCCCTTCCCTCAACCCTCCTCACAGGAGCGTGCAAATCAAATGCCCCGCTCTTTGTCCCCCTCCCCGCCCTCTTTCCCTCCCTCTTTCCCCTCGCTTGCCTAGCTGTTTCTCTGGCTATCACTCACCGTTCTCACTTTCTAAATCGTCTGTTTCTTGTTCTCGGCCTGTCCCTCGTTTACTCCCGTCACTCTTTGTCTCGTTATTCCTTCACTCACTCTGTCAGGATTCTTATCCTCTCCGTCTTTTGTCGTTTCTCTCCATCTCTCCCTCTCTTCCCTCATCTGCCTGGCTATCTCTGTTTCTGTCTCTCCGGTTAACGTGGTCTGCTTTCAGTAGTTTTTGTCTGGTGTGCTGGATGTCTGTTAAGTAGTTGCCATTGAGACCACTTTATTGGTCTTTACTGTTTTTGTTTAGTTTTGTTTTTTGGTTGTTTTTTTCTTCTCTCTGCTATGTCGCAGCTCTGTAATTTAATGAAGTCTGTCCCATTTTTAAAATTTTTTGTTTGTTTGTTTGTTTCCGGGCTGCGGGATCACATCATGCTGATCGCCATCGTTCCTCGCCTCCCTTGGCTATCAACTCACCTTTCCTGTCTTTTTCACTCTCCATCACTCCCCACCACCTATGCTCCACCCTTTCACCTTGGCTGTTTGGTGTTGCAGTATCAGCTTAGGGAGGGAAGGAGACAGCGAGGGGCGGGTAGGTGATTAGAGAGAGACCTTCACCTTCACCATGGGTGTCTCAGTTCTCCATACATCACACGCCACCCGCACCCAGCTTGGTTTTTTAATGATTAAAGGTCACAGAAGCCATTGAGATGGAAGGGATGACTTAGAGAGATCCCAGAGTGAGTGAAGGGCATGTTAGGACAAAACAGATAATGACTGCAAACAAGGCAGTTTCAGCTGACGCGACTGAATATTAAAGTCTGACACAAAGGGAGACTGACGCTCCCTTAGTTTGGTCTTTAATTTGACCTGTATTCATTAAGGTAAATAAAAGATAATCTCAAAAAATATGAAAGCTGTAGCTCAATTAAGAGCATTCAGTCATTGCTCTTCTTGTATTCCTTTACCCCCATGACTGAGATCCCAAAAGCATAAGAAAACATCCTACATGCATAATTAAGCAGCAATATGCTAATCATGCACCACATTGTATATATTTCATAAACTTAAGATTTTAAGTTGTGCATCAGAGTCCTATGAGTTCATAATATTTTTTAAATGGTGCTGCAGGAACATATCACTTCAACACATTTAGTATGATATTCTTATTGCAGACAATTACAAAATATAATTTTAAAAAATGTGTTGCATTAACAAAACATTGTCCTTTATTCCTTTTTTTTCCAAATTGTGCTCCAGGGTTTTAATAAATCCCACCAATGCACAACATTTTTTGAACTTGTTAACCGCTACAGATCATTTTAAAACTTTGTTGCATTGATGAGATCCTAAAATATTTTTAAAAAAATAAAAATTCTGAATCTTAGTGCATCAAATTTAAAAAATGTATTACAGGATCTTAACGATGCACTACTTTTATTACATCCTTCTGAAGGTGGAGTTGGAGAATAAGATTTGAAATATTGATGGCATTTGCAACTGTGATCTTTCTCTTTGCATTACACATAAAGGAAAAAGCCTTGTAATCCTGAGAACACTATTCCAGCTGTTCAGGGACTGATGCACATCACAAACTAGTTTGCTTTAGTTACAAATTGTCTAAAGACAGTAAAGTCAATGTTTTGTAGTGACAATCACAAAGACTTGATAGAAAATTGGTGGTCAGAGTCAAACAAATGCATGTGAGCAAGTCAGCCGGCAGAACATGTTTGATACAAGTCATATCATTCAAAGGCAGTTCTACCAAATACAAAGGAGGCGTGATGACTTTGAAGAAAACCGAAGATAAAAATTCTCACAAATCATTTTACTAATGCTAAATATTAGAGAGTGGAGAAAAAAACTATTTTTATGCTGTGTATTTAAACATGTATCTTTAATGAATCTCCTTATGTCTAGTGGCAGCATAGGAATTTTAAAAATGGACTCTAACGTGTTTTAGAGTAAAACTAAATCCTTCCTCAGTTTTGGCATATAATTTATGTAGAATCTTGTGTAAGCAGGTACTTATTTAGCTGCTATCTGTGACCTTTCCTCTAGTTGTCACTAAATCCTCCACACTAACAGTACTTCTATAGGAAAAAACCTTCAATTTAATCATACTTGAGAGCAATCTACTCCCAAAAAAGGGGTTATATCTTTAAACATGTTGCTATTCTATTCTATTCTAAAAAAAAATTAAAAATCTGCTTTGCATGTAGTTTCTACAGCCAAAGAGAATGTCATTCATTTTGGGTCACATCAACAAAACTACAAAGTTGCCATTTTCCAGAACAAATCCATAAGACTAGGGTTGTAATTACATTGGCATCATGATATTTGTTACAAAAAACAGTTTTGTGTGTTTTGCTGGAAACTCACCTAATTTTATCCATCTCTGCTCTCCTCCCCACTTCACCATAGAGTTACGAGAAGCTCCCACTCAGCATCCAAGATTCCCAGAGGAATCTTTCCATCCCGCGCCACATCTGAACAGCCGATCAATACTCAGCACAGCATTTTCACTGCATTCAATGTCAAAGTCAATTTATGATATGATTTTTGTGATGTGATTATCGTCACTTTGTATGTTGTTGCATTTGTCCGTACAGTCCTTTGCTCTCTTTAACGACAGCGTGACATGTGAGCGCATTTATCTGTGATTATCACTTGTGCTGTTAGTTTAAATGTTTAAAATGTAAAGCGGGAGATGCAGCCATCTCGCCTAAGCTGAACAAAGAGCACAGTGTTGTGTGAAGCAGCTTTTGCTAGTGCTTCTGAATGTTGTACGACCAGCTTGTCACCTCGACCGTTTTAAAAGATCAACTTGGTTTATTTCATATGACTTCATTTCAAAAATTACCACCTTTGTTGTTTCTCTTTCTCTCCATTCCCCCGTTGTCTCTATCCATCTCCAGGTGCAGTCACGATGCAGCAGCAAAGAAAATATCCTAAGATCAAGTGAGTTCCAACTACTTTCTTCTCCCGTCTGCTCTCCCAAGCTCATAAATAGATTCAAATGTGTGTTTTTTCTGTGTGTGGCTGCTGTATTATGCTTATGCATCCATGTGTGTGCCAGCAGTTGTTAAGCTTTATGTTAAGCTTTAAGAATATGCTGCAGAAGCGTAAGTGTATGTTTAAGGGAACGAAAATTAGGTCAAGGGAAATCAAAGCGTGGCGGCTATTCTTCACTGGGAGGCAGAGAAGCAGAGGGGGTGAGAGAGGTAGGAAGAGATAAAGACAGGGGGAAAGAAAGCAGATTACGCATTAGTTACACATAGCTTTGTTCCTTTTTACGTTTGGAATTATTAGAGAGGTATTATTAGATCATCGCAGCTGCTATCGAGCACCTGAATCATCCAGCTGTGCTCCACAGCATGTGAAAACAAACATGTCAGTGTGTCTTGCCAACCTCTGCTCATGCAAATTGTGTTCTTGCACATATACACCTGCATGCAGAGGAGAAAATAAATCTTGTTAATCCAATCCTCCTATGTTAGTGTGACTGTTGTTTTTATTTATATAATTGTATATTTCAGACTTTTTCTTTTTCCTCAAAATGCACAAATCATTTGCAATCTGTCATTTACTGCTTCAGCTGCAAGCTTAAGTTATGCAAACTAATAAAAGTCTGTTTTAAAAATAAAGAAATGAAGACTTTTAAAGGTAACGTGTTTGCCTCTGGAGATCTGGAGTGGTCCTGTTTCTGGCATTGTTTATTCTTATGTGACAGAATCCCAACGGAGCGCTGTCAACTTCCAAAGACCTTTCAAAGTTTCTAAATAAAGATCTTAAATGCTAAAAAGGTTAAGCTTTATGTCTTTGGAGGAACATCTTGTCATGTATGTTTGAGAAGTGATGGTAGAGTGACACCCAGAGAAGAATATTTAGGTTTTTTGGCCAACTTCTATATGTTGGTGTGTCCAACTTTTATCTTACCCACAGGTCACAGTGCAGTGGACATCACAAAAGTTGCCCGGAGACACCGCATGTCCCCTTTCCCCCTTACCTCCATGGACAAGGCCTTCATTACTGTGCTAGAGATGACCGCCGTCCTGGGCACTGAAATCATCAACTACAGAGGTAAGGAGGCAGACGCTCCTGAAGCAGGTCAAATCTTGTGCTTGTATCATCTTATTCCTCCCTTTTTGTTTTACATTAGTTAACATCAGTTCCTTAAGGCTGCTGGGATGTTAAGCTCTAACACATTTCACTGTGAGGACACCTCACTGAATCAGCTGTCTCTGTATGCATGAAAAATGTCAATCTCCATGACACAAATTTTCTTGGCTGCAAGGGCATGTGCATAACAAACAAACCTTACCTAAAAATAGCTGCAAGCAAATGTCAGGGCCATGAACTTCAATAGGACACAGTCAGCATGACAACTTGATCTGCCAATGCATAAAAGATCTTTTTTGACAATTGTAATGGACTAACAAATAAATAAATAAATAAATGTTAACATTACTGATTGAATACTGTCTGATAACCCACATATAATTAGGTAAAAATGACCTATTTTGATCTCTCTTATTAAGACCAAATTCTAGTATTAACAATCGCAAATAAAGTTCAAAATACATTTTTTTTAATCTTTGCAAATTTTGGTTTAGTCAGGTGACCTTAGTAGACTTTCAGAGAGTTTTCTTAATGATACTCACTGTGCATAGGTATGAATATGACACAAGCCATACATCTGAAAAGGCTGACCAAATGTACATGTATGTTAACCTTTGAATTTGAGGAAAGTCACAAAAAACTTTTTTTTTTTAATTTTGCTAAGTTTTCAGGCATTTAGCAAATAGAAATTATTTTGCTAATTCTAACTAAGCTAAAACAAGAGAAGTTTGGTCTGATTTAACTTCACAGCGAGGAAAGAAAATACATGTTTGTCCTTTTATTTTGTGTATTTATCTGGTTTTCAACTGAGCATGCCCACTTGTCTTTCCCATCTTTAACAGAGGCTGTGTAAATAAAGCAGACGAATATTATTCATAAAGTAAAGCGTGTTTTTAACATCAATAGCAGTTTTGTATTCTGTGCGTTTGACTTATCTTACACAAATATCCACATTTAGCTACACAAGGTTGTGTAATCCTTCCGGCAGAACAGGCCAAGCACTGGTGAAGGGTGACATGGAGCCAAGCTGAGGGCCAGAGAGCAGAACATAGACTCAACCTTTAAAAAAACAATATAGAGACGAGCACCTCTGGCAGTAATGACCTCAACACACTTAAATGATGACAAAAACAACCCCAAAGTTTAAAAATATGTTTTATTTCATGATGAGGTGCGGCTCAGTTACAAGATTTGCATGTTCAGAGCAAAGAACAGGACAGCAGGGAGGTAGCATCAGGAAAATGAAATATTTATAGAGACAGCATCTGGAGAAGCTCCTCTACTGAATATGGAGCAGCCTGAGTGTATGTGTGAGATATATTCTTTAACAGTTCATTGATGTCATTTATGTTTACAATTTAAAATTAAGAAAATGCACTCTAGCTTTCCAGCTTGTCGCTTTATGCTTTGCTGTCACCTGACCAAAGAGCAAGATGGACGCACAATCAAAGATGGTTTGGGGAAAAGAGCATCTTATCAAACTGCTGCAGCACAACATCACCTCTGTTCTATTTTTAACCTCAGCTCAGCCTCAGCATATGTTTCCAACAGGCTGTTTAAGTGGCAGCTTGGAAGGAAATGTGAAAAAAACAACAGAATTTCTCTGATGAAGTGCTGTTAAAGACTTGGACAGAACCTTGCAGGTCCTCATCTGCAGCTGGGATGAATCACTTACAACACCGTGTTCTAACTGGTGTTTAGTATCTGCATGACTGTGGGCGTCTTTGCATGTACATGCATAATGTTTTGGGTTTTTTTCCTGGGTTGATATCAAAGCTTAGATCTTTCATATTAAACACCCACATCATCACAGCAATAAAGCTCAAAGAAGAGCTATATTTATCCACGGAGCATCTCAAGGTATTTTTGTTGGAATTATTATTTTTTTTACTTCGCCCACTCATACTGTGATTTCTTTTCCTGCATTTCTTTCTTTCATTGAGCTGTTTTGTTCTGAGAGTCTCTGATCCTCTTTCATTAAAGTTTGGAAGTTCCAACCAGAAGCAATGTAATAAAACCGAAGCACAAAAACCTCACACACGTCGCTCTGTGTGTTCGCCTAAATCAGATGCACCATCTCACCCTTTACGCATCTGCTTCTCTCCAGCTGTCACAATCTTCCTCTCCTCCTCACTTCTCATCTATGTTCTGCTTTTCTCTTCTCCGCAGATGGGATGGGTCGAGTCCTGGCTCAGGACGTTTATGCCAAAGACAACCTTCCACCCTTTCCTGCTTCAGTAAAGGATGGATATGCTGTGAGAGGTGGGAACAATAAATTATGGCTGATGGGCTGTTCTTCTCTCAACACAAAATCTTCTATCTTTTTCAAACTTGGCTCATTTTATGTGTTATGTAAAAATCACCCAAAATGCATCAAATGAGAGATAGATATTTACCAAAAGATCCATCCATTCAAACCGGGAATATATTCTTTTTAGCATGCTAATGTGATATTGGATTTGTCGGTTTTTGCTTTCTTGACCTAAAAGTTCGTTTCAGTGACTAAACCAATCAAACACTTTCATCTCCTCTCATGTCTAATTTATTTAAACCTTGTTTTTGTCAGCGGCTGACGGCCCAGGTGATCGCTTCATCATCGGAGAATCCCAAGCTGGAGAGCAGGTTTGTCACGCTTTCACAACAACATACTCACATTCTATCTTTGGACATAAAATATTTGACCAACAGATTTATTGCCTTTGCTGTCATTTCACATCAGTATTTTCTGCATAGTAAGAATTTTCCCCTCTAAATGCAGGATAAACTCTAAACACACCTAAACACACAGTGTGTGCTCCCAGACATGTGCTAGATTTTGTCTTTTATCAGAAAAGCTTTATTTTGTTTCATACTTGATATGTTTTGTTCAGATAGTAAGAACACTTGAACCCTTTTTCCACAACAAATGAGACAGTAATAGCTTCATAAGAGTATGAAAGCAGTCACACCTTTTAGTTGACTCCTCATGGCTTCAATCACACATTTTTATGAAAGTAACAAAATCTGTATTCTACATTCTAATATTTATTTTTAAGGTTAGACACCATTTTAGACTTCTGTGATCAGTGATCGGTAGACAAAAGCAGCTTAAAACAATCTATTTTCTCCATGTTTAAACTAATCAAATCACCAGGAGTGTTTTTTAGACTAAGACACAGCATAACTTCTTTTTAAAAATGTGTCTATTTTGCCCCCCATGTTAACTGTCACATTAAATGCCACCACTTTAAACTTTCCTGCTCCCTCCAAAATCCTAGACTTCACATTAATTGTTTCCTCTGTAAAATTAAATTTTAAGCATACAAACATGGGAAATTATTGGGTAAATGGTTCCCTGAATGAGCCCTTGCTGATAGATTACTAATTAAACATTTTTTAGGTGGTTTTATTTACTTTAAAAAAGTAATGTTTGAAAAAAAAAGGTTCTGTTTTCTTGGGGGTAAAAGTTTAGTTTTTTTTCCTCAGAGTAAAATAACTCAATTTGCAAGTTTTAGGGTGTAATCAAAAGAAAAGTTCATATTGGAGCTTTCTTTACTATGTGTAAAAAAGGTTTTAGTAACTGTTGACAATGGTGCTGTATATGATATAAAGATTTGCCACCATTACTGGTTTTGTCAGTTTTTCCTTGTTGTCAGAATCTATTTGGCCACTTTTGGAATACATAAGTTCTTTTCTGGCTTGTCCATGTTGTAATTTCATTTGCCTTCTCTTTGCATGTGAAGCCCACCCACACAGTGATGCCTGGGCAGGTGATGAGGGTGACGACGGGGGCCCCTATCCCCTGCGGTGCCGATGCTGTCGTCCAGGTGGAAGACACCGAGCTCCTCCGCGAGTCTGAGGATGTAAGCGTGGCATTTCACCCACCATGAAAGCAAAGGCCGACAACAGTGAAATGTAGAACTAGATGTTACCAAGCCTAGAGATGATTTTGGCTGTACGGGCAGTGAGTTACAGTTCTTGGGCAGAGAACCGTGGTGCCCATTACTGCTTCAGTAGCTTAACAGTATTTTTTTCTGATATGTTATTTGTTATTTAGGGGACAGAGGAGTTGGAAGTTCGAATTCTAGTACAAGCCCGTCCAGGACAGGACATCAGGTTGGTTAAAATCTGAAAAAATTAGAAGTTCAATTAAACAGCATTTTCTGTTTATTTGACACTTTAATTTGCCTAAAACAGAAAAGCCTACATGACAAAAAAACAAATTCCTATTATCCTTGAGGTGCACTCTAATAAACAAGATTTACATGGAATTATTATATAATATGGACTTTATCATAATCAAATAGGGAATGAAATCAAATTTTACTATGTGATTATTATAAAAATAAGTTTAACTAAAACCAAGGGGGTGAAATGTGGCAAATTTTATTTCAGCCTAATGTCTTATGTCATTGTTCATCTGATGGTTATGTCATATTATGTTTTTGTTTAACGTTTATAAACTTTCCTTGAGGAAACTTGTGTCAGCTAAAACACTTAAAATTTTTCCCTGGAGAAATAACTTCTGGTGAAGCAAAGGTCCAGACAGTCGTACACTTTCTTCAGTGCTTATGATTTCTCTGCTTTGCTCAAAAGTGTCTAATTTTGTAAATTGTCCTATTCTGCGCAGAATATTAATAAACATTTCTGGGTGATTTTCACCTCAACAGTGCTTGGTAACATAGAAAACTCTTTCTGAATTTGTCCCACTCAGATTTCTGTTCATTTTGCTACCTTGTTACTTTACATCCATTAATTCTAATTATGGCCAGAGGCCAAAGGAATGCTTAAAATGCATAGCATGTCTCTAACAGAATGTAAGAACAGCCTTACAACATCATTCAGGGATTTTGCAGCTTTTTTAATTCAGTGTTTGCATCTTCACAGGCCTATCGGTCATGACATCAAGCGTGGGGAGTGTGTGCTGGCGAAGGGCACCCATATGGGCCCCTCTGAAATTGGCCTGTTGGCCACTGTTGGGGTCACAGAGGTGGAAGTGCAGAAATTTCCTGTTGTGGCGGTCATGTCCACAGGAAATGAGGTAAAGCTAAAACTACATAATCAGTGTTTCAGTTATGACCAAAGTTTGTGTGTTCTACAACGTTCACAGAAAATCACATTTTGGCTATAAATCAGCAGGTATTAAACAACTATGTTGACATTTTTATGCAAATGGATTTCATATTTCCTTCATCAGCTTTCCCATCAGATTATCTGTTAGAAAAGAGGATTAAGTTGAGCTCAGATTTAATGTTATTCAGCAGCACTCACTCACAAAATGTTTCTAATTTTACAACCAATAATTTGAGTACATTCTTGAATATTAATGCAGTAAAATTAATTCTGACATGTGAAGCTAATATTTATAGACACACTGCTTAAAGAGGTACGTAGCTTTTTTTTTTTCTCACCATTTATCATTAAATCCGATTAAACTTTTCCTGTTTCAGGTCAGTTAGGAATCCTAAAATGATTTCTATTTGCTTAATGTCAGATTAATGAGAGAAAGATTATAAGAGAGGCAACTTGAAACGCCATCCTATTTTGAAAGTAGGATGGCCTAACCCTAACCATAACCCTATCCCCTAACCCTAGTTTCTGCGGGAGGGGCTGGTGCACTTCTCACAAATAGAAAGAGCATTAAGTGGAAACACTGAAGCAACATTTCAAGACATTTGGCCCAAATAGATCTTCCAAATAGACAATCGGCCTAATCATACTGCCAAAATAGTTACAATGTGTCTTAAGGTTTTGGAGTGGAGATCACAAAACTCTGACCTCAGTTCCATAGGAAATCTGATGGTAAAGCCAGCATACAGAACTTATCCAGTTACCCCAGGTTTGAGGAGGAATGGGCCAAATTTACAGTAAGCTATTGTGAGAAGCTTGAGGAAGAATGCCCAAAATGTTTGACCCTGTAATACAGTTTAAAAGATAATCCTGCAAAATACTATCTAATTTTTTTTATTATTATTTGAAGAGAGTAATATGTACACTTTTTCATTTAATACAGTTTGGTCATCCTGACTTTGCTAAAACAGGAAAACTTTAACTGATTAAATATCATACAGGGATCCTGCTATCAACTGATCTAAACAGACACTTTGTTCTACATAAAAAAGTTAAATGTTTTTTTTCTGTGTCTAACTTTCCACGTTTCATCAAATTAGACCCAAATTATATTATCTGCAGCTACTGTATGTGTGTGTCCCAACAAGGCTTGCAACTTTGAGTGTAGAGTAATTCTCGTTATCCCGTGACATATGACCATTGTAAACATAGTATTACAGTTTTATGTGAGACATTTTTCATCACTTGTGGCATTTTATTCAGTCAGAACCTAATTATTTTGCACACACTCCAAATACTAAAACATGCCTTTATGTTTGTAACCAAAAAGGATACGCGACAAGGGTCATTAAATACTCTCCCTGTTAATTACTTGCTTCTTTATCCACTTTGTTAATATTCATTCCATTCTGTATTGCTTCTTGATAGCTGTTGAACCCAGAGGATGACCTCCATCCTGGGAAAATTAGGGACAGCAATCGTTCCACCCTGCTTGCCACAATCCAGGAACATGGCTACCCCACTATCAATCTGGGAATCGTTGGGGACAAGTAAGGTTCACATTAAGTCTGTGCCAGGCCTTCTTTCATAAAATGGCCTGCAAATGTATTCATACCCCTTACACTTTTCCAGATTTTGTCAATTTATGTAAGCAAATATTTAATTTCAATCCTGTGTGATAGACCAGCAAAAAGTTGCATATAATTGTAAAGTTAAAAGAAGACAAAATTTGATAAGACATCATAAGTAACAATGTGTCTAGTTACCCAAACCTCCTATCTTCTACTACATAGTTTATATCATAGCATATAATCATAGCATCCTGAAAAAATATGTTGCACTAATGCTGTAACATGATGAAATATAAAAACATTATGCATTGCAGATTTTTTTCATGTAACTTTCTTTCTCTCTGAAATAAATTGGTAGTTAATGCTTTTGTGTATTTTTGTTTCTCTGTTTTATGCCTTGCAGCCCAGATGACCTTTTGAACGCTCTGAATGAAGGCATCAGCCGTGCTGATGTCATCATCACCTCAGGAGGAGTGTCCATGGGAGAGAAGGTACAGTTACAAGGGGTAATAATGCTGTTTTACTGACACCTTGTGGTAGATAGCGAGATAGCAGAAAGAAATTTAACAAATTTCATTAGTATTTGGAATTTTTTTTTACTTTTAAAGCACAGAGAACGACATTGGATTTCAATGTCATTTTTAAGTTTGTTAAGAAATGTGCATTTTAAAATTTTGCCTTTTAAATTTATTTTTCAGGATTACCTCAAGCAGGTGTTGGATATTGATCTTCATGCTCAGATCCATTTTGGTCGTGTTTTCATGAAACCAGGGTAAAGCAAACAGAATGTGATTAATTATTGAGACTGTTTAAATCATTTGTGTTCTTCATAATTATTTTTCTGCAATGACATTTGTTGTTTTATTGTACTATTTGTTTTTTTCAGGCTCCCAACAACATTTGCCACCTTGGACATAGACGGTGCTCGCAAACTAATCTTTGCCCTCCCAGGTAGTGTGTGAAGTTGAGAGAAAGAGCGATTCTACCAGCCATGCGCACAGACTCATTACTCAGATATTTTTCTTTGTGCTTTCTCCTCTCGTCCTCCTCCCTCTGTCCGCCCGTCTGTCCTAGGAAATCCCGTGTCCGCTGTTGTCACCTGTAATCTTTTTGTCATCCCTGCTTTGAGGAAGATGCAGGGTATTTTGGACCCCAGGCCCACCATCATCAAAGCGAGGGTAGGACTCACAAAGCATATAAGGGAAGCCAAAAAAAATTTCTTGGGTTCATTGCTGTGCTTTCAGTGTACAGGCATCAAACTGCAAAATAAATAAATAAATAAAAGTCAATGTTTGCACAAAACTACTCAAGTCTTGCTGCATCTTAAATCATCAAGTAATTGTGTTTTCATCATCCTCCGGATGCATATTTATGACCACAACATTTTGCTGTGACTTGGCAAAGACATCAGCAACCCCATGGCCTGATCCTCTGTCTTGAATATTCATAACCATAGAGTGGGTAAAAGAAATCACTAGAATATCATGCACCCAGAGCAGGCTAAGCTTATGTCCCCCATCAAGCATTAATAAGTAAAGGATTTGGTTTCCTGCCATTATGCTTGCCATCCAGCATGCACCTCTACATCAATTGCAATTATAACGCAGTTAGAAATCAAGTTGAATATATTAGTGCCGCTTTTGCTGTAAAGAAATTAATGGTCTTAGGGCATAGTTGCATTAGGGCAATTTTCCCAAGTAGATAGCATCAGATTTAGATGAAATCTTCACTCTTGCAAACCAGACTCAACGAGGCAACTATATTTGATTGACCTCTGGTCTTTTTATCCATGTGGCATATTTTAGTGCTGTCTTCAGCTGTTCTTGTCTTGGCCAAGACCCCTTGTAGATGACATTTTAGGTTTAACTTTAAAAAATGAGTCAGGATGAGATTCCTCTGGCCATAGTAAGACACAAATAACAAAAAATACATTTAATAATAATAAAAATATATCAATATTGTTTTTACACAAAAAAAATTAAAACAAGAATCTATAACATAATTGTTGGTTTGGGATCCAAAATCAGACAAGTCCAGCCATTATAGAGCTCTAAACTTTTTTTTATATCCGTTCTTTGCACATTACATGACAAACTGACAAACATTCCAAACAAGAGGGAGCCACCCCTCTGATTCAAACCACCTGGCTTTTAAAACATGGCCAGGACTAATTAAGGGGCGGAGACAACAATTACATTTCCAAGTAAACAAAAGAACAAACATTTGTGCTAAACAATATTCCTAAACAAATATTCACAGAATTACAACTAACAATTTAACAAAAACAAAAATAAACTGGGACCAAACAAAAAATAAAAACATCTCTCCTCCTCAAACAATGGACCTTCCCAGTAGGTAAATTGGAAACACCAGGTCCTAGGCATCACTGCTCATGGGCGCGCCTCCATGGCAGCACATGACCTCAAAGGAAAGAGAGGATGATCAAAACAAAATATTAAATAAAGCAACAATACAGGAAGCACAAAGAAAACAACACCTGTTGAGGGGGGGTAAATCCCTCACACTTCTCTCCCCTTCAGGAGACTCGCTGTGGTTCACAGCGAGACAAAAAGTCTGCAACTGTGTTCTCTTTTCCTGGAATATACCCTATCTTAAATCGATAAGGTTGAAGAGACAGGAACCATCGTGTTATGCGACTGTTTGTGTCTTTCATGGCTTCCAACCATTTCAGTGCCCGATGGTCAGTCTCAAGAGTGAACTCTCGCCCCAAAAGATAATATCTGAGAGAGTCAATTGTCCATTTGATAGCGAGACACTCCAGCTCCACTGCCGAATATCTGGTCTCTCGCGGAAACAATTTCCTACTAATGTAGGCAACTGGTTTCTTCTCTGCTTCTCCCTGCAAAAGAACCCCACCAATTCCCCTGGCAGATGCGTCGGTCTGAACTGTGAAGGGTAAAGTGAAGTTTGGGCTCTGTAGTACAGGTTCTTGACACAGTGCCTGCTTCAAATCCTGGAAGGCCCTCTCCTGTTCTTCTCCCCACACAATTTTTACTTTTGATGTCCCAGTGAGGTCAGAAAGAGGAGCTGCTCTAGCAGAAAAGTTTTTAATAAATCGACGGTACCAACCTACCAGGCCCAAAAAGGACCTGACTTGTCTTCTGGTTGTTGGTCTTTCTGCTGCTTTGATTGCCTCAACCTTGTCTTTCATTGGCTTTATGACTCCTCCACCCAGGATATGGCCTAAATATTGGAGCTCCTTCTTTGCCAATGAGCATTTCTTGGGATGAATAGTCAGGCCGGCTCGCTTAATGGACTGCAGCACCCGTCTCAGATGAATCAGGTGTTCTTGCCATGAGTTGCTGTAAATGACAATATCGTCAAGGTAAGCTGCAGTAAATGACTCCATACCTGACAATACCTTATTCATCAGTCTTTGAAATGTGGCAGGTGCACCATGAAGTCCAAAAGGCATCTTTGTAAACTGCCATAATCCCTGCGGGGTCCTGAAGGCAGTGAGAGGCTTGGCAGCATCTGTCAGAGGAACCTGCCAGTATCCCTTGCAGAGATCTAAAGTACTTATATATTTAGCCTGGCCAACACATTCAATGAGATCATCCAACCTTGGTAATGGGTAGGCATCAAAATCTGATTGAGCATTTACCTTTCCAAAGTCAATGCAAAAACGGATGCTCCCATCCTTCTTGATTACCAAAACCACCGGGTTGCTCCATTCACTGGTGGATGGTTCAATCACGCCAAGCTTCAACATGACCTCAATTTCCTTCTTTAACACCGGAGCCATCTTCTCCGGGATACGATACATTCGTTGCCGGATGGGGCCACTGGCCTTCAGACGAATATCATGTTCCACCAAGTCTGTTGAACCTGGTTGTTCCTTGAAGAGATCTGAAGGAATAATGGTCTCCAACTCCTGTTGCTGGGTGAGGGTGAGATGAGAGAGGTCAAGTGAAATAGAGTCTTTAACAGTTGGCAACTCACCCTCATCATCATCTTCCTCTTCCACAGCACGCACAAAGCACTGCTGACTAAGGGGCGGAGCCCGGGATTTCCACTCCTTAAGCAGATTGATATGAAAGGTTTGCTTTGTGTTCCTTCTCTCAGGCATCTCAATCTCATAGGTGGTAGCACTTAGCTTCTTTACAACAGTGTATGGTCCCTGCCATTTTGCTAAAAGTTTATTGTCAGATGTTGGAAGTAGTAAGAGAACCTTCTGACCTGGTTTGAAGGATCTGCATCTGGCCGTTTTATCATACCAGATCTGTTGCTGCTGCTGAACCTTCTCCAGGTGCCTTCTGACGAGGTTGGTTGTCTCCTCCATCTTCTGTCTCATATTTAAAACGTAGCTAATGACGTTCGTTGACTGATCCTTCTTGCCAACCCAGGACTCTTGAAGAACATCCAGAGGACCCCTCAGCTGCCTGCCATAAAGAAGTTCAAATGGCGAAAAGCCAGTGGACGCCTGTGGAACTTCACGATAAGCAAACAGAAGATAGGGTAACCACTTATCCCAGTCTTTGCCATTGACAGAGATAAACTTCTTCAGCATACTCTTTAATGTCCTGTTGTACCTCTCCACCAGCCCATCAGTCTGTGGGTGGTAGGGGGTGGTCCGAATACCCTTTATGCCCAACAATCTGTAGACCTGCTTAAGATTGTTTGACAAAAAGTTAGTACCTTGGTCAGTAAGTACCTCTGATGGAATCCCCACCCTAGAGAACAACTGGAGTAAAGCATATGCTATCTGTTTAGCTGTTATATCTCTAAGGGGAAAAGCCTCTGGATAGCGAGTGCTATAGTCGCATACAACCAGGATAAACCGATTTCCTGCCTGGGTCCGTTCAAGTGGTCCCACGATATCCATACCTATTCTGCTGAAAGGAACATCAATAATAGGTAATGACTGCAGTGGATATTTTGGGACATTCTTTCCTCCTGACAGTTGACACACTGAACATGATTGGCAGTACTCTTTTATTTGATTATAGAGACCTGGCCAATAAAACCTGGCATAAATCCTGTCATAGGTCTTTTTAAAACCCAAATGTCCTGCCCAGGGAGCACCATGACCCAACTTTAGCACTTGTTCCCTTAGACTTTGTGGAACCACCAGTTTCTCAGATCCTGTTTTCCCCCCATGAAGGTAAAGCAACCCATCTCTAAGGATATAATTCCCCCCATCAGGATGTTTACCAATTTCTCCATCAGTGATAGGAATTGCTTGATCAAAAAGACCCTTCAGTGATTCATCAGACTGTTGTAATCTCTTAAAGTCAATTTGTGAACCCACAATGTCCCCATCAAGATCTGGCAATCCCAATGATGTTTGCCTAACTGTGCCTGCCATTTTATGAAGCCTTCTTTGATGTTTGCTTTTCCTCACCTTAACCACACACTCGGACGGAATGTTAAAATTAAAGAAGGGCAGTTCTTGCAGAGGATTCGGCTCATCAGTAGGCTCAGAGTTTATTTGTTGGCCTGTCTCCACAGCCTCAGGTATAGGCTCAGAATCCTCATCACCAGCTAACTGTTTAGCTTGTGTTTGTGATCTGGTTACAACATACACTGGCTTACAGGCCTGTATCAGTTCTGGTAAAACTGGAATATCCTGACCCAAAATGACTTTATAGGTAAGACCTTCCACTACACCAACACTTAATAGATAAGTTTGGTTTGCCACCTCTAAATAGACTGCAGCAGTGGGGTAAGTTTTATGATCACCATGCACACAGGAAATATCAAGGCCTGGGCCCCCTAGATAGCATTGATTTTTCAAAATAGCAGGGTGGACTAAGGTCTGTACGCTTCCTGTATCTAAAAGAGCAATGGCTGGCTTTCCATTTACTTTAACCTCCATGACTTGTTTCTTACCCTGAAATTGGTCTTCTACAAACACTGGCCTTGGTACAGTGCAAAAATATGCTGATTTAGCTTTTCTCAATGGGCACTCTGGTTTTATATGACCCTCTTGACCACAGAAATAGCAGACAATAGGTTTTGTTTCTGACTTAGGCTTAGATGAGAATATTTTCCCCCTTTGCTTCTCTACACCTGCCATTTGACCTGGACCACCACCCAAACCAAACCCCACAGACTTACCCTGCATTAAGCCGGACTTCTGTTGCAGGTTGTATCGGAAGGTTTTTGGTCCCCGCCTTGCAGCCAGGAAGTTCTCAACAAGTTCTGCCGCTTCTTGTGCCGATGCTGGGTTCCTCTCTTTGACCCAAACTCTCAGCTCCGGTGACAAAGAACTGTAGAACTGTTCCAAGATGAGAATCTCCCCAATGTCCTCCTTTCTTCTCCTCCGAGGTTGCATCCACTTCAGGTAAAGGTCTTTCAGACGGTTGTAGAACTCTCGAGGGGTTTCATTCACACGAATCTCTGGTTCTCTAAATCGTTGTCGGTAAACTTCTTCATTAATCTCATACTTTGTCAAGATTGCTGCTTTTACTTCAACATATTCACAGGAATCCTCTGCAGCCATGGCCACATATGCTGCTCGGGCCCTGCCGGTAAGATGAGGTACCAGCCTTACTGCCCAGTCCCTCTCGGGCCACTGGTATGCCGTTGCTAACCTTTCAAAGGTTGTCAGGTATTGTTCAATGTCATCTCCCTCCTCAAACTTTGGAATATCAGATTGAGTCCATGCTCTTTGTACTGGCTCACCTCTAGATTGATGCCCAGAAGCTGGCTCGCCATCTGCTTCTGATGAGGGGCCTGATTGAGCTTCAGCTTTCTGCTGCTTCTCCAGATCATCTCTTAGATTGATAATTTCAACCTGCATCTGGTGCCATCTCCTTTCTTGCTTACACTCTTCTTTGTCCCATCTGTCAACAAAGTCACTCTGGAACTGAAGACATCTTTCCAACATGGCAGAAATACTGTTCATGTCCACAGACGCAGTTTCAACACTGCACTGCAAAGTCGGCTGGCCTATAGCTCCATCCTGCTCTGCATCCTCCACTGGAGCTGCTTCTGCCACTTTGAGGCCTTTTGTCTGCTGCTTTGGACCCATAATTAGCTCTTATCTGGACATCAGCGTCGCATCCCACTCCTGACACCACAATGTTGGTTTGGGATCCAAAATCAGACAAGTCCAGCCATTATAGAGCTCTAAACTTTTTTTTATATCCGTTCTTTGCACATTACATGACAAACTGACAAACATTCCAAACAAGAGGGAGCCACCCCTCTGATTCAAACCACCTGGCTTTTAAAACATGGCCAGGACTAATTAAGGGGCGGAGACAACAATTACATTTCCAAGTAAACAAAAGAACAAACATTTGTGCTAAACAATATTCCTAAACAAATATTCACAGAATTACAACTAACAATTTAACAAAAACAAAAATAAACTGGGACCAAACAAAAAATAAAAACATCTCTCCTCCTCAAACAATGGACCTTCCCAGTAGGTAAATTGGAAACACCAGGTCCTAGGCATCACTGCTCATGGGCGCGCCTCCATGGCAGCACATGACCTCAAAGGAAAGAGAGGATGATCAAAACAAAATATTAAATAAAGCAACAATACAGGAAGCACAAAGAAAACAACACCTGTTGAGGGGGGGTAAATCCCTCACAATAATGTAATTGGTCTTTCTTAAATTGAAGCTGCTCCAAAATTATTAGATCACATTGACTCTTATTGGTGCAATTATATTACTTATGCTTTATTTTAATTTTGATATGGACTTTAGAATAAATTGTCAGTGTCAAGTTTTTATTGTGCAGAATATTACGCCATTATTGTCACAGTGCTCTTTATTCACCAACGCAAGTATAACAATCTCATATTAGCTGGTTAATTAATCTGTGACAGTTAAAAATTTAGACAATTCACACTGGTGGATTTGCACTAAATCCCGACATTTTATTTTTTGTCTGTGTCATGAGGCTTGAAAAAGCATTGAATTCTAGCAAACTACCTAAAAAGTGTAAAATAGAAAGCACTTTAAGAAAAATAGAGGAATGCCCTACATTTATGTTTGTAGGGGTTTAATAAAGCTTTAACTTGTATGTTTGTTTATAATTTAGTTGTCATGTGATGTGAAGCTGGACCCTCGTCCTGAATATCACCGCTGCATTTTGACGTGGCATCACCAGGAGCCTCTGCCATGGGCACAGAGCACAGGTACAACAACGTAAAGCAGCAAAAATTTATTTTTAAGAGCAACAGAAACTTTTTTGAAATAGAGAAAGTAGTGACAAACTACCTTGTCAGTGTTTAAAGTACTGACAAGTAAAGTAAACATAGAGTAAAGTAAAAAGCTATAAGCTAAGGCGAACTCAAACTGTGCATCTTTTTGCTTTCTTTCAACGATGGCTTTCTTCTCACCCAGTGTAAATAACTAAATGTAAATAAGTACAAGCTCTCTGTTTGTGGTCTCCTCGCAGGGAACCAGGTGAGCAGCAGACTGATGAGCATGCGCAGTGCCAACGGGCTCCTGATGCTACCTCCAAAAACAGAGCAATACGTGGAGCTGCACAAGGGCGAGGTGGTTGACGTCATGGTCATTGGACGGCTATGATGTCATCAGAGGGGGACGCCGGACGACGTCACATATAGCGAGCGTTGGAATGGGTGGTTCACGGTGCATGTCCACATATCATTGACTATTCTGTAATATGCAACGGCACAGCTAGTTTTTATTGATTTGGATAACGTTGAGGTATAGTCAACATCTTGATCACAACCTAGATACATATTTAAAAAAAATAATTTAAAAAGATTATAGTATTTCAAACAAAGAAAATATAACTTTTAATGAAAAAAATCTAATTATAAAAAGAGATTTATTCTGTAATATATTATTATGATTATTATTCTTATTATTATTATCATTATTCTTCTTATCATTATTATATTAAGGTAACTTTGTTCCTTTCATTGCAATTGCTTTGTGTGTTCAATGCTAGACCTTATCTATAGCAGTAGCATTTTAATAGACCGCTGTAGGTGCCTGCCAGGACAAAAAAAGTAAATAAAATTATTATTTTCTCATCTTTAGTGGAAAAAAAAATCAGTTTTTTGAAAGTGAAGAAAACATGGAAAGCTCCAGATTTCCTACGGTGCTCAGTTTAGAGGAAAGAGGCTGCATATCAAGGCCACCTCCTCCTCTGAGGGCCCATCAAGGTGACACTTCTGTTTTTTCCCTCATTAGTATGCATCATAATGGCTTCACAAAGAGCTTTGCTTGTTGTTTATCTTGTGAGTCTTGTTTATGTGCGCAGTGCCAAATGCCTGGACAGGAAGGAGGCGATATCGGGAGGGTGAGGTGTGTGAGTGTGTGTGGGGTGGGTAGGAGGGTGGAGGGTGGTTTGGGGGTATTAGGGCACACCCACACCAGCCAGGCCCAGACCCTGAAGCTTCCTTATATTCACTTAAACTCCAAACCCCACCAAGGTGACAAGCTGAGCCGGGGAGAAATTATCATTTTTGTTTTGTTTTTCTTTTTCTTTTTGATCAACTATTTAAGAAAAAGATTAAAGAAAAGAAACAGCTTCTTTAAGTGCTGACAGCCTTTTTAACCAACTTCACAAGAAATGTACAGAAAAAAATAACCATATTGTACAGATATATGTGACCAGCACTCCTAAGGAAATTATTAAGCAATGAGGAGACATTGATCAACGCTGTACAATAACATTTTCTGTAATGATATGAAACTGATGAAAGAGACTAAGATAATAAATCCTTGATCATTATGTAAAAAAGGGTTCTTGTTGGCTTTCGTTTTTTAATAAAATATATCTATGGAAAAAGTGGGAGGTTTTGTCATTGGTGCTGAAGGTTTAACAGCTGATAAATCAGACTATGTGAAGAGTCTTTGTTAGACTCTTCAACAGGAAGAGTCCAACAAAGACACAATTGATCTGTAATGAAACTGGTAAAAAGGTATATATCTGAGAAAGCGTATCTGACTGCAATAAGTGGTTGATTTTGAAGCAATTCTTCATGCTAACTATGTTGCTCTATCAAAGAAAGAATGACAGTGCAAGGAGTACTTTCGATGGGAAATTAAAACCAAAGATAACACATAGTTAATGACATGAACAGCTTGGTCAATGATTCCAAGAAAGAGATGCAGAATCACTGGCTAATAGTACTTTCTACAGGAAAGAAAAGCAAACAGAACACAGAGATAATGGCATCAATAACTTGATCATATAGGAAAGATACAGTTGAGCACCAAAGCATTGAGTCTTGGCTACTTTATATGAAAAAGAAATACCGAGAGACATAGTACGAATAACTACGTCCATAACTACAACCAGGAAAGCTGCTACTGGACCAAGAGTACTGTCTTTGCTTTTTTTGAAAGAAAATCAAAACAGAGAACATGGCCAGTGACTTCATCCCAGAAAGAAACACAGCTAAACACAGAAGCACCTAGCTTAGAGAACATCCAGGAAAGAGTAACGTTAAACATAGTGACACTGGATACAGAGTAATTTCTCTGTGGAAGCTTGAGCAATGATTCCTTTCAAGAAAATGACACCGTTTAGAAACCCTAAGCCAAAATTACTTTCTATGGTGGGATAAGAGAAAAGAGCATAGATTTAATGGGAGACATCGTTCATTCATTGGCTAAACCCCCTATTCCTGCAGGGACCTTTTTGGTTCTATGTTGCAGAATTCAGCATGAAACCAAACAGGTCCCCAAGGGACAGAAGCAAAGGGCAGGGACACAAATGCATCAGAAAGCACTTCAAATCTGTGGAGACCCTAACTGGAGGCATCCTGAATTTCAAGAAAACACTCAATTCAGTCCAGACGGAGAAATGAAAACGCAGAAGAACACTGAGTGGCTGCAGTATCTGAGAAATTAAAAAAGATACCTTCTAAGCATAATGTCCCAGTGCATTTTAACTAGTTTGAAGACAGCGATGTGCACATTTTGGACTGGGCTGCAGGATGGTTTGAAACAGGAGTGTTAATATCTGTTTTTGAACTGTTAGAGGACGTCAAAGCGCCAGGGAAACATCCTTGTAGGGAGAACATACAACCTCTTAGCTTAAAGTGTCAGCCAATATTTAAACCAGATGTAAACCTTTTTACTTTAAGATAAGAATCCTCTTTGGTTAAACTCTTAAGCTGAGATAATACTAGAGTGTTGATCCTGGTGTGAGCAAGTTGTGGCTGCGTGAAGGAATGTGTGTGAAAGAGACATTTTCCATCACTTCTCCCCAAGTCAGGAAGGTATTTTATGTGTTTGCCATTAATGTGGTTGTTGTTTTGAAGGCTGCCTTATCAGAATTAATTATGTAATATACATATTAATAAGGAAGGCATACAAAAATGAGGGCTAGGAATAGTTTCAAGGCTTTTTAAAGTCAGCAAAAAGTGAAAGGACACACACAGTTTTCAGTCTGATGACTCCACCCATAACATGAGGTCAGCACTAGATTGTAGGCAGTAAGAACGTAGTAATCAGATGGCCCACAAACAGTCATTTGGAGCTTCACTGTCCCAATTATATGTTCTTAGAACTGAATGGCTTACTTTTTAAGACAAGTTAATGGTACTGGCAGGATCAGACAGGTAGCCACCTGTACGTGGAAAGGGTCTGTCAAAGGTAATGAACATGCAGCTAGCCCATGTGTCTCGTCAGCTTCTTGAGAAACATTGTACTGCCGACTTTTCAGAAAAGGATTTCACTGGAAGCCAGTAAGGGCAAACCTATATTGACCATAAGGAATGGAGCTGTGGAAATTAATACTAGGGACCATCTTAGACCTTCCAACAGCACCCACAAAAGTAGTTCATAATTGTTTAGTTAAAAGAAAGTTATGCATCGTTTTAAGTCAATAGTTGGTGGACTGTCCCTTTTAATTCTATAAAATTCTATTTTTAATGCCATTTTGTAAAATATTGTCTATTAAAGGAAGCCTAGCCAATTGCATTGAGCTTTCTATGTGATAACATTCTCACTGTAGATAAGATTGTCAGTTCAGTGTTGTTTATGGTTGGTGTCCTGCTGGAAGGTGAACCTCTCCTCCAATTTAAAGTCTTCAACAGCTGTTCTCTCAGAACTGTACTGTATTTTCTGGATACATTCTCCCATCTACTCAGACCAAGCTCTTTGTTCCTAGTAGGGTCTCCACATTTGCTATTGTTTTGATTACCGCAGTGCAGTCTTAGCTTTCATCTACAGGTAATGTTAGCCAGAAAGTTTTATTTTTTTCTCAGATAATGAGAGCACCTTTCCAATGTGTTTTGCTGTGTTTTCCACATGCCTGATACCAAACGTAAGAGGTTCTGTGAATATTTTTGCAAGTCATTTTCTTAAACATTGACTAAATTACATTTTTGTCATCTTTTTTTGCGCTGTATAGCAGCATAATTGAGCTGCACTGAAATCAGTAGCTACAAACCACATGAACCTTTTCAGGAAAGAAAGTATTTAAGAATCAAAAACTGGCAAGAATGAGTCTCACAAGGAAAAGAGGTTGAAAGCAGAGCTGTCAGAAAAGATTACTCTAACAACAAAATGCAACTGGGGAAAAAGGCAGCTCTGGTCTTCTTCCATTTTCTTTTTTTTTTTCCCCCAAGAAGTGGCCTAAGATTAGATTATTTCACCTCACCTCTTCCTTGCAAGATGAAATGACAGCACATCCTATTAGGTGGAGATTGTTAATGTCATGACAAAAAAGCAGACATTTGATTATGATGATGAATAAAAATGGGGTAAATGTAAGAGGATCAATAAGATGATGACAGTCAGAAATGAAGAGTAATTCTTTTACACTACCAAATGAACCAAGTCTTTATGTATTATAGGAAACCATGTGTGTCTAATATTCTTGAATATACTGAGCAATTGAGATAAAAAAGATAAATGAAGTGATGTGACTAGTTAAAGCAGGCCTGTGAATATATGCATGCATATATTCACTTTTAATAAAAACTATGTGCCATTCCATGTATATATTCAGCAGTGTTTGCTTTATCTAACCATTTGCAATATAACTACCATATTATTTATTTTTGTTTATGTTTAATTTTCTTCTCATATTTTTCAAAAGCGAAATTTTATGTTCTGACGTATTTGTCATTTAAATTGTAATCTCAATTTTTTTTAACAAAGCGGGGTTATTACGTGGTTGACCTGTAGGAGGCGCTGTGGTGCTATGGTGTTGCCAAGGAAACGACTCACAACAACCGGCGCAGCTCCACCAACGGCAGCAGCAGCCACAAATGTCCTGTTTGTGCTCGTAGCTGTTGGATGCGTCCCGTTCAGACTGAGTTAGGAAGTTGAGGAAGTTTTTCAGTTTGTTTCTGCATGAACAAAGCTGGACAATTAAACAACGACTTTGTCTTACTACAAGCTCAAGAAGCTCGCTGGTATTCAGGAGGTGAGTAACCCAATCTTAACCATCTTTACGGGACAATTGCCGTCCTGTCGAGCAGAGTTAGCGGGACAATGCTAGGTCTCCTCCGCTATGCTAGGTCCCACGTTGGCGCAGAGAAGTAAAAAATAAATCTAAACATACGTTTAGAATAACAGCTTGTTCTCAGCGACTTTCAGTGAGTGTTTTTATATGCTTCCCAAAATACAAGTTTACCTCAGGTCGTATTTTATAACAATTACTCCAACAAGCAACTAGTTGTTAAAGCAGATGAAGCAATATTACAAGAACAGAAAGTTTGTCACAAGAACTCGAAGGGTATACAAGAGTATAAAAAACAGAAAATTATTGTGATGTAAAAGTTTAGTTTCTTCTCTCATAGTAATGATTGTTTACACAGCCTACATTTTAATATAATTAATAACAATATTATAGATGATGTCAGTTATCTTTTTATTACTATTATTTTTTTTCCATCGATTTTAATTTCTAACGTCTCTCTGCTGGTATGTCATTACGTTTCTTATTTACTTTATTATTTATTTACTTTACTTACTCTATTTATTTGTTAATCTCTTTTTCACTAAGAGATTAACATTATTTAATAAATCAATCAAAACGTGTAACAGTTTTTTACAGAGATTGAAAGCAGACGGAAAGAAAAACTGGAGATGATCAAACTAAGATAAATAGAACAGTAACATAAAACAGATGAGTACACAATTCTGTGTTTTAGGAGGGAAACATTGGAAATTAGTATTCTAAAAAAACTTTATAAAAAGAGTAAGGGTAACAATTCCAAAATAATCTAAAGTAATCACAAATATGATCAAATTAAGTATTTGTAAATAGCTAAATAGTTTGTTTTGGCCTTTTTTTTGCTGTTCTTGTGCATGTAAATAAGGTGAATAAAAACAGTGGTTTATATTAGGAATTTAAATGTTTGTCATTTGATTCTGGTCTCATATAATGAGAGCACCTTTTTCCATGTGTTTTGCCGTGTTTCCCACATGCCTGATGCCAAAGGCATGTGGGAAACGTGCCTTGATATGATATTTTAGTCTCATACAAGACTAAAATGTGTAGTCTTGTATGAGCTCATGCAAACAGATTTTATTTACATTTTTATTAGTTTTTGTTATTTCATTCCATACACTTTGTGATACTAGTTGGCCACTTAACATATGGCATGACAATTTCTTATTGTATTTCACAAACATTTATTATAATTTCTGAAATTCTGCACAGGACTCATTGTTTCTGGCCCAAATTTTTCTTCGCAGTGTGTGTTTTTTGTCTGTGTCACATGTGCTACTTTTCTACCTTGGCGGATTTCTCTCTCTCTCCCTTCGCAGCATCCCTCCCAGTCCTTCTGTGGCCACCGAAATCCCAAGCTTAATTAAGCCCACGAGAACAGATGGCCTCCTGGCAGTCTCTGCTGTTTGTCAGCAGTACCTGGCCACACTAACTACTGCTAAATGCCTCTGTAGGGGAGAGATTTAGTAGATGCGGTGACAGACATACCCAACGTTATTAGCTCTAAAGACTTGGTGTAAAATGAGGCCATTTAATTTTGGGGAATGTCAGCAATTTTGGCAAATGAGCTAACCAGTCACAAGATAATTCTGTTTTCTTCTTCTTTGCACAAATTGACCTAACAGACGCCTCACATCAACGTGCCTTAGTCAGACTCTCAAATCCAGATTTGTGTGTAGTATCCCTCAAAATAGGCCCTAATCTATAAAAGTCACAACAGTGGTCAGTCAAGTAGTGATAACTACAATGTGGTGGAAAGTTGGGAACAAGCATGGCAAAACAAATGGCTGGATAAGGTTACATAGGAGAGAATTAAATGTGATGGAGGCCAGAAAGCGCTGTCTGTTCTTACCTTGATTAGTGGACAAATAAGAGTAAATAGGAGTAAGACTTGATCTTACTTAGTTGTGGGACTTTATTCAAATTTTTAATCAAGGTAATAAGAGGGTCTGTAATGTAACCCCTACAGGGCCAAAAGGAGCACCATTTTTGTTTATTGCTGTTGTGGATGTTGCTTGTGTGCCACAGGCATACTATAAACACATAAATGCAAAGATTTGGCTCGAGACTTTTGCAGGTATATAAAAATGTGACTAATTGCATTTAAAAACAATTTACTCGTTAAAATTGAATCAAAATTAACAACTGCCCTTTTTAGGACATCAACAGCACTCTAGCCCACATTATATTTTATATATATATTTCCTTTATTTAACCAGGTAAACCCCGTTGAGATCTTGAGCTCATTTTCAAGAAAATTTGCAATACATAGCAACCTGGTTACAAGGTAAAAACAATTAATACATACATTAAATCCTCTTCAAATACAGCCGATATCTGCCCAACCTTTTCTGTTTTTAAAAGTCTTCAATCTGATCGATCCTTGCATTAGGCCCGCCTCACTTTTTAAATAGAATAGAATAGAATAGAAGTACTTTATTCATCCCAGCAGGGAAATTACTTCGCAGTTACAGCATAGAGACAAGACACAATAACAACTACCACTGAGTAGTAGTTGTAGATAAAATAAATATAAAATGCTATAAATTGTAAAAATATGAAATGCTGTTAATATAAAAAGCAACTTAAGAGCAGTCCTTGCAAAGATTCAAAAAAAAAAAAATGCAGATATGTATATGTAAATATATGTACAGCAAGTGTGCCACAGTGCAGTTGTGCAAAATCGGACTGATTAGTGCAGAACAATGATTTAGCTTTTATTGTACAGTGAGATGGCATGTGGCAGGAAGGATTTCCTGTATCTGTCCCTACGACAGCGGAGCTTCCATCAAACCTTTTCTTAAAAAGCTTGGACTCCTTTTTAAGAAAAGCTCCTCTCAGCCAAATAAAGAAAATATAGAAAAATTTGTGGCTTACCGTCTGAGTTTCAACATAAAACATTTAATGAATACCAATCTGATTTTCTCTTGCCCTCATGCTTAAGTTGGAGAGAGAAAGTTGTAGCAGCCTTTTATAAATAAACCTTAGTTACTTACTTAGTAATGTATTCCTGAAGTTTCAGTCTGAATATGTTGTGTAAACTGTGTTAAAGCAAAAATCTTTTTCTGTGTTTGTATACCAGGATATCACAGGAACAGAACAAAAGGACAATATTCCACAATGGGGGTCTTGTGACTCTTAAGTTCAGCAGTAGTTCCTCATAAAGCTCCAGCAGACCTCAGGAAAGGCTGGGGTGGTTTGAACTGTACCCTGGTGCAACAGGGATGATTGCATCCCGTACAAATGGTTATGTGCAAGAAGCCTCCGCTCTGGCCGTGAGCCACAGGGAGCGGGCTGTGGACTGTCCGGGGCAGGAAGGTAGCCTCAACAAATCTCCACACTGCAGCTCCCACATGGAGAGGATCCAGCATTACCAGGAGGAGCTGAGGAAGCGGAAGGAGGAGGATGGCAAGGGGAGGCATGACATCGATCCCAACGCTTCGCTGAGGCTCAAGAAGCTCTCACAGAACCCAAAGATCGGCATTGACAATCCCACCTTTGAGGGGAAGGAAAAGGCTACCAATAAAGTGACTTGCCTAGATCCTGTGTTGGGTGAGTACCGTAAGTTAGAGCAGCAGGGATTGTTGAGATGTTTTCAAGAGGGTTGTAGAAGTTAAATGGAGGAAGGAAGGGACCTGACATGCAGGTCAGGGAAGAATAGAGGCTTTTCAAAAAATCTGGGAATACAAAAGGAGTCAAAACAATAACCAGTGAAAAGGCAGAGCAGAGGCGGGGGAGGGGGTCTGTGTTTTATTGGCTATCTGAGATTCCCACTCTTTTTTTAAACCACATTGTTCTAGGACAATAAAGGATGGAGGAGTCATATATTTAGGAATAACCTTTTAGGCTGAGCCACTCCAATGGTTTTTTTTCATGAATCTCTTTGTATGGTTTAATATGACGATAATTTGATGAGAAGCAGCTTAGATTCTCACTGAATAATCAAGTCATTTAACAGCTACACTTGGTTTTGTCAATCTAACAAATAAAAAAAAAGTTTAGAAAGAGTCTGGTGTAAATTCTTAAATTTATTTTAAAAACTTATTGGAAGAATATTCAACATATATTCAACTGTGTAAAGCAGTGGTGCCCAAAGTCAGTCCTCGAGGGCCGGCTTCCTGCATGATGTCACACATGTTTTAGTTCTCTCCCTGGTGGTAATAACAACCTTTTCAGCATGTCAATGTGTTTCTTAGGGCTTCTAATGAGCTATCATTTGATCCAGGTGTGTTAAACCAGGGAGAGAACTAAAGCATGCAGGATGCCGGACCTCGAGGACAGACAGTGTAAAGTCTTTTAAGCTTCTGAACTGGAAATACTGATATAACCATCTAACTTTCTAGAAAACTCCTTTCTTTGGAGATACACAGATCAGGGTTTTTTTTAACTGATTTACAGGCTTTTCCTAACATGCTGCTCAAAATTGTGAAAAATCTCAGGTTTTGTAAATAACAGTTTTATAATCAAAGTCAACTAGCCCCCCTGATAAAATTAAACTGGTTGTCACTCTATTATTTTACTTGTAGAAAATATTTTTATAGATACCTTGTTATTTCTGATTTTTGTTATCATTCTGTTTCTCCAAACATCATCTGGTTCCTTTCTCTGTACCTGTTTGTCAGAACTGGATGAACTACTACAGGTTCTGAAGTGGGTCCAGCACAGCTTGAGTGACTCTCAGAGCCAGCAGGATGTGGAAGTGATAATGCAACTCCTTGCTAAGGAGGAATTCAGGAATGCCTACACAATCTACAACGTTCTGTCCCAGCAGACAAGCAGGATCAGTCCCACCTCACCTCTGACAGTACAAGCACAGGATCTCTGCCAGGAGGTATTCAACTATCCATGTTGCAGATTTATTTAGGCTTTGCAATTCAATGTAACTGGGTCCAAAATATTGAATCCAGAACTTTTTGTAGATTATAAAAAGTTCTGGGTCTCAGCTGATGAAACAATTTTGCATCTGGTCTGGTACCTGTTAGTTTGACTTTGATGCTTTTTTGTTAGTGTGTCTACTGGCGAAAAAGTGACGCAAAAGAAGAAAAATAGGCAGAAAATTGGAGCCACATGGCAAAAATGAAGATATGTTTCACTGTGATTGCTGTCAGTTGCTGTTTCCTTTTCGGATTCCATCATTAGCACAGAAAATGACAGTGAAGTGAGCCATGCTGTATGGGAGATGTTCAAAAATAACCACAGCACAGTTATTGTTGAAAAACAGAAATTATGATGTGAATTATTAGGAGTAACACAGCAGATCCATTATATGCTCCAGCTACGTATGGCTATGTTAACACACCAGGCAAATGCCAAACAAATCAGATTTTTTTGTTTTGCCCATATGCTTAATCTGACTTTTTATGACAATTTGAACTTCCCAATTAATATGTTTTTCACCTCGAAAAAATCCGATGTGATACTAAAACGGATACGTGTCTGATTGTTTTCAAAGAGTCGGCAGTCTGAACGGTCATATCAAGTTTTATTTGACTTTTACGTCACTGACATGAGACATGTCAGTATCATAATTTTGTACCAGGAGACACCAGATCGGACATAAATAATTCCATAATTATGGAATTATGAATGACGTCTATTCCACTGAAGCACGTCATATTACATATTGTACCACTCCCGATTCTAACATCACATCCAAACAAACTTCTCTACAGAACGTTGCTGTCAACGCTTTACAAAATGGCACCGCTTTCTTTGTATCTATTAATTTTGTTCGTCTTGTTATGATTGTGTGACAATCCCGTTGGCTGCCATTGCTGAATGAAATTTAAAAGTGATCCATAGACGGCAGTATCCATTATTACTTTTGTAAACAGTATGCTGCCATGTGATGTCAGCATTCTTCTTCTGCACATGTGGTATGTTTGGGGACGTTCACACAGAAGTATGATTACGATTACATCATTCAGTAGTATGAGGGACCACGCAAAAAAAAAAAAAAGAATCGATTTCAGCAAAAAGATCAGATTTTTTTACTTTCAATTTCTGTTTTTTACAGGTTCTTTTTTTAATGTAAGACTTCTGTAGAAAAATCTGAATTAAAATAAAACTGGACTTATGTTTACATTTTAAAAATAGGCTAAAAATCTGTAAGTCTGGAGGAAAAGTCTGGCATTTCGACATGAAAAATATGAATGACCAGTGGTAATACAGAGTCTTCAACGCAGCCAGCTTGTTGCAGTTTATTTCCAGTTTCCAGCTAGACTTGAAGTAATTTTGACTCATTTTGACTTTCAGCCAGAGCAGTCAGCAGTGGTACATGACTGTTAGCTCAGTCAGCACAGGACTGATTTCAAGATAAACAGCCTGCACACACATGCAGAGACTAAGCATGAACTCACACATCAGACACAGAGTGTTTCAGCTGCAGTGAAACTAAACTAACTGCCTGCGTTCTGTGATACTCACACTGACCATTATGTAAACTAATCTCCCAGCAGCCCTCTGTGTTGGCTGAGCAGTGGAGCACAACGCAGGATGAGGGCCAGGATCTGCGCAGCCAGAAAAAGAAACTCCAGCAGCTTACAGCAGGCTGGGCTGAGGTGCAGCTCTGCTGCTGGGGGAGGGGGAAGTGCGTCACCTTGTTAGTGAGAGCTTTGATTAGTGTAATGGATGAACTAAGCTCTGAACAGGAGATGAAGAGGCCAAAGGGCAGAGTAAGAAAAGACCAATTTGCCTGACAACACAAGAACCGTATGATCTAAAATAGAAACACACAGCATAGTGGACAAATAAAAAAACATCCCGGATCCACTGGACAGACTTTTAAAGCTAAAAATGGTAAATAATATAATTCAGAAGGGATTGTAACATTAATATTTGCAGCATTGTTCATGAACACACATGAACAACAAGAATTGATACATTTTTTTGTTTGTTTTGTTTATTCAAGAGAAAGATCCAGCTTTGGTGCAGCTGGAATTTGGAAATCCTACTGTGAACTATTAGAGTGTAGCCAAGTGAATAATCTGTGACTGCACATGTTCTTACAAAGCAGTGAGACAGACCTGTTTCCCACAAACGTTACCGGCACATGGCTAAAATGGCCAGGAATGGATGTTTTTAGTTTTTATTTTTAATTTTCAATATTTATCAGTAGAATACAGAATGTTAGGCAGGACCAATCAAATTAAACAAATGATGTGAGTTCAATAGTTGATGAAAAAAAATCATATTTAGGCGGTGTGTATGGAAGACTTCTCCTGCCAAAATTTGCAATAAGTAACAGTTGATAAAATAATTAATGTGTCAGATATTGTATCCAAATAAAATAATTTCCCCAACTTATTTGATTGTACATTGAGGCATTAATTAGCATTTGTTTATCATCCTCAACAGTATTAATTTTACATTACTACATTTATTATCCATTTTATTGCTAAATAAAAGAACAAAGGAGAAAACAGAAGGGGAGAAAATGCAAAGAGGAAATATTAAAGAGAATAAATCAATTTCTGCTAAAAAAAAAATAAAAAGCCATACACAGTGCTGTATACAGTGTATGAAAAACTGAGGAAAGAATAAATGATAAAATAAAAATGAAACTAATAAATATAATGAAACATTGGACATAAAATGGAAGACTAAATAGTAGGGATAATGTAAAAATAAATATAAAATTAAGTCACACTGAATAATCAAACATGCTGGAAAAGTTATTCTTTTCTGGATTAAATGTTTGTCACGTTAACTACTTTAACAAGGCATATTTTTATTTTTATTTTATATTTATTATGATCATTATTGTGGGAAACTATGTTTTCCCACTTCTGCTTTCAGATCTTCTTACATTTCAAAAATGTAATGATTTCAATCTCATTAAATACAGAGATTTTAGATCTGTATGTAATTATATTTTTACATTTAAACTATCTTAGACTTAAATCTGAACGAAACAAAAGAAAAATGTTTAGAACTTCCTTTTTTCATTTTTTGGTAAGACCTAAGTAATACATGGAAGCAGTTTAAAATAGTAGTTTATTATTTTCTGTGATCTGCATGTTTACACGTCTCAGTGGCTGATTTATTTGACTGTACTGTGTCTTTGCTCAGGTCCAAAAGATCCTCCAGACAAGTCAACAAAAGGAAGGTTTGGAGCTCAGCGCGCTGCTCACCAACCCCCATCTCCAGGTCAGAGATCAGCGACCCTTTCTTGACATATAATATGATTAAAAGGCAACATAAGTGTGTCTGCAGAGCCTATTAGGCCAGCTCATTTATTTAGTTAATATTCTAATAATTAAACTGCTGGAAATATAATTAATGTTATACATGGCTGTCTCCAAAAGGGTAATTGTTTCTCCTGCACCTTCCACTGGGAAGGCAGAGGTCAGGGTTTAGCAAATTAACATCTTGATGCCTGAAAGGCAGCTGTGAAGTTTTAAATGTTCTCCTCTCCCTTCTTGTTCTTGACAAGGAGAGTGATGAGGTAATATTACTTATCATCGTTTGGATGAAATTCATTCATGTGCTCCAGAACATTTAAACATACGGAATAATTATTTTGTATATTTGTATTACTTGATTTGTATTGGTGCAGTTGGTAGCACTGTTGCCTTGCAGCAAGTAGGTCCTGGGTTCGATTCCCGGCCCGGGGTCTTTCTGCACAGAGTGTGTATGTTCTCCCTGTGCATGCGTGGGTTCTCTCCGGGTACTCCAACTTCCTCCCACAGTCCAAAATTCTCCCTAGGTGTGAGTGTATGTGTGTGTGTGTGCGTGGTTGGTTGTCCTGTGTCTGTTTCTGTGTTGCCCTGCGACAGACTGGCAACCTGTTCAGGGTGTACCTGGACATTCCAGACAGCTAACATTCTCGTCTGGAATGTTAGCTGGAGATAGGCACCAGCACCCCTCCGGACCCCACAAGGGACAAGGGTGTTAGAAAATGGATGATTTGATTGTAGTTGGTTTTAGAAAAGGCAAGTTCTGCATAAGATGTTTTGTTAAACATCTGTTACTACTTTTACTACTACTAAACGATGAGCTCTGGTGAGGTGTGAAACCCTCTCATTGTGTTGAAATTAGAGCACATTATGTCAATTTCTTCAGGAAGCAGAAAATTTTATGAACAACATCACATCTAAAATAGTTTAGGCATCTAGTGAAGGATGGAGGTTCTGGCTAGACCACTTCTCTTCTTTTCTTTGGTTTCTAAATCTGAAGCACCTTGTTTTTAAGCATATGAAATCACCAGTGTTCATTGATGTGTGATGTTGCCTTTTGACTCCTAAATGCTGAGGGTAATTAAGACGAATTGTGCGTACGCCTAAACTGCATCTGCTCTCTCTGTGTCCCTCTGCTGCAAGACAAAGAAACTGCGTAATTTTCTGTGATGTATATTAATTGTGGTGCATAAAAAAGTGTGTCACATTAAATAACCTAAAAGCGCAATCTCTGTCCTGATCTTGGCTTGGAACGCTCTGCATAAAAAGGATGGCAAGGGTTGAGGTAGAATTGAATCACTCCTTTAAACTTCCTGCAGCTTGTGTGATGACTGCTTTTAAAGCTAGCTTATGACTTTTCTTGTATTTTAAAGGGAACCTTTCATTGTCTCTCTGTGTGTTCATATGGCAGGCACTGATGCAAGCTCATGACAGCGTAGCGGTGCAGGAAATTGCAGAGGAAAGCGTGACCCAGTACCTCGGAGAGACAGTTAAATTAGTGCGGCTGCAGAAGGCCAGAGACACTCCACTGGTGAGATATGATGTGTTTGAGTTCCTGTTACTGTCTGGCTTTTGATCTTTTATTTCCTTATTGCCCTGTACTGTATCTGTCAAACGTTTACTGTGCGTCCGTTCTGTTTAGAATGGAGTAATCATTTAGTGTCCTCTAACAGCACTTTTGTGATTGGATGTGTTGCTATCAGGGTGCAACAGTGCGTAATGACATGGACAATGTGGTGGTGAGTCGTGTAGTGAAAGGCGGCGCAGCAGAACGGAGCGGACTCCTCAGTGAGGGAGACGAGATCCTGGAGATCAACGGTATTCCTATTCGTGGAAAACACATCAACGAAGTGCACGACTTACTGGTAACCATTACTGTCAGAATGATGTCAAGTAACAAGCACTTTTCACTGGTATCATTAAAAGCACTCACAAGTTAAGACAAGTTTATTCATTTATCACATTTCAGCAACAAGATGACTAAAGATAAACGAATGGATGAGTTTTTCTAGATCTTTCTAAGACATTAGTCCTTTAATTCTGGAAATGTTCTTCACGTGATAGAGGACCGACTTTGTAATTGTCTTTATGTGTCTTTGAATGTTCAAGTCTTGAGTCCATCATTATACCCAGATCATTCACACATTACAATTCCATTTCTTAACCCACCTAAAAATATACAACCACTAACCTCTCTATCGCATCAACATGACAAATGTGAAAGGTTTTTGGGGTGTGAGTACTATAAAGTTGTGCTTTACTCAGTCATTTTTATGCTTTCAACAGCAAGAAATGCAGGGAACTCTGACCTTCCTCCTCATCCCGAGCTCTCACAATAAACCTGCTCCCCACAGACAAACTGTGGTAAGTCTATTAAGATGAGAGAGTGTGCGTGAGAACTGTCGCTAGCATGCAAACAAACACTAAACTTGTTGTTGTAAACCATCTCCTCAGATGCATGTGCGCGCTTACTTTGACTACGATCCCTCTGATGACCCCTTCATGCCATGTCGGGAGCTGGGTCTGTCCTTCCAGAAAGGAGATATACTCCATGTCATTAGCCAGGATGACCCCAACTGGTGGCAGGCCTACAGGGATGGAGACGAGGACAACCAGCCTCTGGCTGGCCTCATTCCTGGTAATCTCTCTGTGGCATTCTTTATAAAAATAAAAATAAAAAACATGCTTTTTTTCCAGTTAACAAGGTCGTATTCATTGTTTAGTATTTCAGTAACAACTAATTTAAATTCTCATGATAAAAAGACACACATAATTAGTTTACAAGTAACTTTTCAGCAAGATATAGGAGTTTGTTTTTATTGAATAATTCCATAATTTTGGTGAAAAAGTATTAGTTCCACTGGCACTTTATTTCACTTATAGCAAGATATTTTTCCCAAGTTATAAGTGCTATAATCTGCCAGTGGAACTAGAACTTTATGAATACTGAGAAATTATTTACTTAAAACAACCAAAGTTACTTATAAGTTTTGTCTTCCTTCAAGTGTGCTAAGATATTTGCACTAGAAACTAGACCAAAAATACTTGGTATAAAAAAAAGGGTTTAAATTTTTTTTTTTGCAATGGAGAGTGCTTGAAAATCATGACAACCATCTGGCAGTGTGAGTGCTGCTTTGACATTGATCCTCCAACCAGATGATGAAACGGTTGTATGGAATTATGACAAGTTAGCTTGACGCTAGTGCCAAAGTAAAAAGAGGAATAACATCACATCTAACTCTCGCGCAGTAAACTAGGGTACCGAAAAAAGCTCTTTTGGATGCTAATAAGCTATACATTTCTGCATGTTTTCATATTTATCCTCCAGCTCGTGTAAATATGCTAATAAAGCACAGAGGGAAAAACAGAGATCATTCAAGAAAGTGTATTTAGCAGAGAGAAATACATGAAACATGATTAGCTTTTATTAGATCAGTGTCGCACAGGTGGCTTGCTGTGAACCTAATAGGATAGTGGAGATCTCTCTGTCTGTAGGCGTGTAAAGACAAGATGTTAACTTAGGGCACCTTTAGCAGCACAGGATAATGTGTTCAGTGAAGAACTGGTCTTTGCCTTCTTGTCAGGGAACCATGTTGGTTAGAATGTCGCTGTTTGTAAAGTACTAGTACAAATTACTGGAGTAAACTTGCCTTTTAAAAGTTGTGTTTAAGTGGGCGGTTTCTAAAGTACCCCAACTTACTTGAAATAAAATAAACATGATATCTGCAAATACATTCTAATAGCTCAATACCTGAGCTGCAAATGACAGCTCAGGTATTGGAGTAATCATTTGTATTGATTATTCACTCCTTCACAAATGAGTTTGAAGAGACAAATGGTTAACCTGGCTCTGCTTTCCTGGAAAGATTTGTCTACCATCTGTTGCATCCAGCAGATTAAAACAAACACCTAGGAATTCATTGTAATTACACTCTGACCTAGAGACTGTTGGGGGTCTAAGTAAACAAAGCTTAGTGCTAAAAATGGAAAGTTAGCCATCTTTTGTTTTCGTTTCTTTACTTGGACGTTTAGAAAGTACAAATCCGAGCCTTCCAAACAACTTCTAATGTTAGCTTGTTCACTTTCAGTGCAATGTTTTCCAAAGTTATTTATACCTCTTCACTTTTTCACATTTTTTCACATTACAGCCACAAACTTTCATTGGGATTTTATGTAGTAGATTAGAATACATTTTGTGCGTAATTGTGAAGGGAAAGAGGAATATTCATTGTTCAAAATATAAAACATGCCACTGCTGGTTGCTGCACCTAACAATTATTTTAGTATTCAATTATTATATTGATTAATCCGTTTTTTTTTTAATTGGTTGCAAATTTCTGAAGATTTTTCATTTAACCATGTAAGCCTTTTTATGTAGTATTAGAAATGTGTTAAAACAAATAATTCAATTGCTTTTTAAAATAAGCAAATGAAAATTTTAATTCCTAAAATGCAATAATATAACATTCCTTTAGTGAATTTGAACCAGGTGAAGCTAAAACTATGCCACTTGAGGAGCATTGGGTAGAACATTCAAAAACACTATGACTATAGTAAACATAGTGGTGTCAGCATCATGATGTAAGGTTGTTTATCTTCAGCAGAAACGTGGAAGCTGGCCCCAGTTGATGGGAAGATGGGCAATCCTATTACAAACTCTGTTAGAGGGTGCAATAAGCTTGGGACTGGGCAACAGTTCACCATCAACAACCCTAAATGGGTTAGAATGGACCAGTCAAGGTTTACAGATTTACAGACCTGAATCTTAACTGGGAATCTTTTTTAGGACTTGATTAATGCTCAATGTATGTCCAGTTTGAGGTTCTTTTTTTTTTTAGCAAAAGCTTCACTTTCCAGACAGTTAAAGCTGGAAGAGATATGTTTTTGATTATTGGTAACAAACATAATAATAATAATGTATATATATGAATACTTTTCCAAATTCAATGGATATTTAATTTCTGTGGATTTCTTTCTTGTCTTACTTCAGGTAAAAGTTTCCAGCAACAGAGAGAGAGTTTAAAGAAAACGACACCAGACAAAAGTCGAGAGCAGCAAGGTAACAACTGCAAACTTAAACATTTCCAGCAATCTAACAATGTGAAATGAAAATGTGTATTTTAATCCGAATTAGGGAAGATTTGGTGTTCAAAGAAAAGCAAGAAACTGAGAAGAAGGAACACATCAACCTTGAACAGAAACACTGGTAAGACTTCCTTTATTTCTTTTAGCGGTTTGAGGTGTGAACTTGTTTTGGACTGAGCGCTGTCTGCACACTTAGCTCCCTATCAGTCCTCATTAAGCACGTATAAAAGAGGGTTTCAGCGCTGGCCAGCAGCCAAACATCCACCGCTGTTAGCATTACGCCCACACATAAGCTGAAGTTGACACACCTCGTCTTTCTTACAGCAGCTTGTCCAGACTTGTCGTGTCACAAGTCAGATTAGACTTGCCTTCACAGACCGGATCAGCGGGAGCTTAAATGGCTTTGAGGGACGTGCAGTTTTAGGGTTCACACATACAGCAGAGACACCTTTAAAACAAGGAAACACACACCTGAAGTTGCTCATCTTTAAATAGAACACTTTCATTGAACAACAATATTGTAAACAATGTGATCTTTTTTACCTTTACTCTCTGTTTTTCTCGCCATCGGCAAGATTTCAAGGTTGAAAGTAGTTGCAGAGCAGGGGGTTAAAAGCACAAGGTGCATGTTGGGTCAGTGTTGCTTCTGACCCAACATGCCTTCCTGAACTGTCTCCTCAGACTACGATGATGTCCTGACCTATGAGGAAATGTCCCTGTACCACCAGCCCGCTAATCGGAAACGCCCCGTAGCTCTGGTCGGCCCGGCCAACAGCGGCCACGACGAGCTGCGGCGGAGACTTTTATCCGTCGAGCCGGATAAGTTTGCCGTTGCTGTTCCACGTAAGTCCACACTCATACAGACAGTTTTTTCTGATTTCAGAGGATAAACACAACACACAAGCAAGAAAAAAAACAAAAACAAGATTTACTATCGAAGCTTATTGTGTTCCTATAAAGTTTGGAAACATCTGGAATATATGGGATTAGATTTCAGTATTTTCCAGGTCTGGATAAGTATGAAAAAAGAAAATATGTCTTTATTACCTATTCCCTTTCTGGTTTTTGTTTCCTCTCATCCTCCTTGCTTCTTTCCTTCTTTCACTCTTTCTTTCTTTATTCCCTTCTTAGTTCTTTTCTTCCTTCTAACTTTATATCTCTCCTTAGATCTGTTCTTATGTCCTCATTTCCTTATTTCATCTCCTTCTTTGTGTCCTTCCTTTCTCTTTTTTTCCTCCTGTATCCTTTCTTCCTTCCAGTTCTTTGTTTTTTCATGTTTCATACTGAAAGCCTACCAATAGTATCAACTATAAATTGCCTTTAAGACTTTCGGACAGAGATCTGAAAAGCTGAACCTGGAAAAGTCTGGAACCAGTTTTAATTTTAACAGATCTCTCACTTTTTAACTCTTAAGACACAACCAGAAGCCCAAGGATACATGAGCGAAATGGACGCGAGTACCACTTTGTCAGTCGCTCGTCCTTCGAGGCTGACTTGGCTGCAGGGAAGTTCATTGAGTCAGGGGAGTATGAGAAGAACCTGTACGGCACCAGCACTGACTCTGTCCGACACGTCGTCAACTCCGGACGCATCTGTTTGCTCTGCCTTCACACAAGGGTGAAAATTTGTTTCTAATGTAGCAATCACTGTTGAGTGTTACAATAGCTTCATATATTTCAAATTTGTGTATTTTAGTAAGATCTAATTTAATATTCTCTGCCCTTCATTTTTCCCTCCCAGTCTTTGCAAGTACTGAGGTCGTCCAACCTCAAGCCATATGTCGTCTTCATTGCTCCTCCTTCTCAAGAACGACTACGCACCCTGCTGGCCACAGAGGGGAAAACACTAAAAGTAAGCTGACCTTCACACACTTCTGCCTGGTTGCCTCTGGAGTCCATTATCAGAGCAGAAAAAGTGAAAATCTCATGCACACTTTCAACATTCACACCAGTTGTTTTAAGTGTCACTTCTGACATCTTTTCCCAGCCGGAGGAGCTAAAGGAGGTCACTGAAAAAGCCCGCGAGATGGAGCTGAATTACAGCCACTTCTTCGACGCGACCGTCGTTAACTTTGATCCAGACCAGGCGTTCCAGGAGTTTCGGAGATTAGTAGATAAACTGGACACTGAGCCGCAGTGGGTGCCGTCGTCTTGGCTCTGCTAGAGGTGGCCGTGTCCAGACACGAAGAATCTCAGTGAACGAGAAGGTAAAGAGGAGACGGACAGTATTACAGTGACACTGAATTTTCACTTGCACATTTTTTTTTTTCCTTTTTTGAAGCTTAATTGCTACAGGATGCTGCAGAGACAGACACTGTTGTATTTGATTGTCTTTTGTAGATTGTTTTCTTCTATTTTTGTGATGGCTGTTCAAGGTCTTAGTTTTATGCAAAATCTTTTGTTTTCCAGATAGACTCATTTCTATGCTATTTCTTTGACTTATTTATAATTGTAAATATATATTCTTTAGACAGAGAGGTGAAATATTTTATTGTTACGCCAGAAATTGCGCATTTGACACATTTTTAAAGGCATTCTGGTGAAACATCGAGCCAAAACATCATCAGGCAAAGAACTGAGTAGAAATAGATTCATTGGATTTAGTGTGAAGTCTCCCATCTGCTGTTGATGTCTCAGTGTCAGTATTGTCTCATATGCCTTACAAAGGTACTTATACTTATCGAACTTTTTACCATTTTGTCACATTTCACGTCAAATGTCAAATAACTTCCTTGGATTTCTTGAGACAGATAAACACAAATTAGAAAATAACCATAAAGTAGATGAAAAGGGTTATTTATCATTTGCCAAAAAAAAATCTAATCAATAGGAGATTCTCTGTGAATATGAATTTTAAAGTCTTGCCACAGATTCTAAAATGTATGTAGGTCTGCATATGTTAAATTAAAGTAAGGCTGCAACAAACAATTGTTTTAGTAATTGATTATTCTATCAATTATGCTGACGATTAATCTAATAAAAAAAATTGACATATTCTGCAGATTTTTCATGTAACCACTTAAACCTTTTTATACAATATTAGAAATTTTATTGCAAAAAAAAAAAAAGAAACTAAGAATTTTAAAATAAGAAAATAAACATTTTATTGCCTAAAATACAGCATTCCTTCATGAGAATGTGAACCGGGCGAAACTAAGCCTATGCCATTCAAAGAGTTCTGGGTAAAACATATTTATAGACAAAGATGTTTTTATCTTAATTGCAAAATCTATATTTCTTTTATATAATTTTGGCTTAACTACTGCTCTGAATAAGTTTTCTTTTTTCCTAGCTAATAGCATTTAAGTCTGTACATTCCAGTTAACAATTAATCAATTACTGAATTAGTTGACAATTATTTCAATAAAGGATTTATCACAATTATTCCCATTAATGGATTCACTCCCACATCATAATGCTGCCACAATCATGCTTACCATAACAGTGTTTTCTACCAGACACAGCATTTCCTCTGTAGCGCAGAAACTTCTGTTTTGGTCTGATCTGACCAGAGAAAAGTCTTCTGGCAAATTTAAAACAAGAGTTCCTTTTATGATACATAAAATCCAAATGAAACACATTGATGTGTGTGGTAACGTGACAAAATATAAAGTTTAATTAGTATAAATGCATTTGCACGGCACCATGTACTTTAGTAGTGCCCAACTACATTATCTGTGTAATGCTGCGTAATATTGTTGAGATGGTCATCAGTATTGTACAATTGTGACTTATTATTGAATCTTTAAAAATTTGGGTAATTCTTAAGCACAACTTTTCAAAAGTGTTAATAAATTAAGATTTGAAAAGATATTTTGTTGTACTTTTATTCTGCTAAGCGATTTGTTTTTTTCCCTTTTTGTTCATGTTGACGCAGAACTCAGATGGACTGTTTAGAACATCTTTAATTATATGAAGTGCCTGGCTTTGTTGACTCACGCACATTTTACAGTGTTACATTACAGAGAATCTGTGTGATGATAAACACCCTGATGTGAGGTCAGGAGCTCAACAGACTCTGAAATCTTCAACCACCTGGAGACTTACGGCATGCAGCGGTTCAAAACATATCTACAGCTGATCCAGTCAGAAGGATTGCTTCTTGCCTCATGTAAACATACTTAATATTTTCTTCGGCTGTTAGACTCTCTGTTGGATAAGGATTTTTTATTTTTTTTGGAGAGGGGGGAAGGGGGCAACACTTGGGCTCCTGTACAGAGACACACTTGGAAACTTCTCATATTTTCCAACACAAAAACAGCAGAACATATAATCACAGACGTGAACACACAAAAAAAAAAAACTTTCATCACTTGTCTGAGAAGACATAAACACGGCCAGAGAGGCACAGAATAAATAGCATGATGATGAGTGTCGGACTGCAGAGGGGGGGCTTCACTCGAACAGCAGGTCCTCGTCCGTCTCCTCCGTCAGCATGTTGGAGGGCTCGGCGATGGGTCCGAGGGCGGCCAGCCGGGCGGCGATCTCCAGCTCCGTCCTTTCCCTCAGCTGCTTCTTCTTCTCTTGGATTTTCTTCAGCCTGTCGGGTAAGAAGAGTCAGGTGCAGGTTGGTAGTAAGCTGGGGCATAAATCTGATAGAAAAGGGAAATACCTGGCAACACAACCTTTAATGTACTTATGAGATAGACTAACAAAGGCGTGCATAACTGAACTGAAAGAAAGGGATACATGGCTTTCAAAATAAAATGAAATATTTGGTGAGAATAAGGGGCAAAAAAATTTAGTAAACTTGCCCCATAAAACTGGCAGCTATGAAATGTAGAAAGGTGGTTTTAAAAAGTATGAATCCAACTCCACGCCATACTTCTCAGATTTTTATTTTTAATGCTTTTGGAAACCATGTATCGTTTTTCTTCCCCTTAACAATTATCCACTACTTTGTGTTATTTTATTATATAAAATCCCAATAAAACATGTTCATGTTTGTGGTTCTAACATAATATTTCAAGAGACATGTACAGTTTGCGTGTCTCAGGTCTGACCAAACTGATTTTCCCCTTTTGCAATGCTTTAATTAATATTTAAAAACATGTTAGACTATGACATGGTTTCACCTGTAGAACTCCTCTCTTTCTCGCTCATCCAGCTCTGTGATGATGTAAGTGAGAGTGCGGTCAATCCTCGGAATAATCACTGCAGAGTGGAAATAAAATCACACAAGCAATAAATAATCTGATATTCTTCTGAAGTCCCTGATGCGACCATTGGGTTTGAGCTTACCATGCTCGATAGCATTCACACGGCGGTTGGTGATCTTTATGGCTTCATCCAGAGTGACAAAAGATGTCTGCAAACACAAATATGAACATGTGTCTTTGTTTTCTTAAAATGCAGCTGGAATTTAACGATATTGCAGAAATGGAAGAAACCCAGGCAATATGATTCTATATTTGCAACAGCGCCCTCTACCTGTAAGGATGCTAACTCCACCAGCAGCTCCACCGCTCTGGCGTAGTTCCTCTTCAGCCTGGACAGCTGCTCTCCACCCCTGGCCAGACCGGTGAGTTCATAACCTGACAGAGACACGCAGGAAGGAACAGTGTCCAAAAGCTGATCGTGACAAACCCGAACTGACAAACTGGACTCCACTTACTGTCTCCGCCTTCTTGGTAGTGTTCAAAAACAGGAAGGGTGACACCTGGGAGGATAAAATCAGAACGGATGAGTGTGTCCCAGCTCACAGCGATGATTTAAATGAAACACTTCTGAAGCCAACCTGCCACGTTGTCCTTTTTGGCTCGGACCTTCACCTGGGCTTTGTTGACATTCTGGATGACGGTTGTGCTGCGAACAGGTGACACTTTCTCAACACATCTGCTCCGAACTGAGCACAACCGTGAAACCTCGTAGCACTCCTTACCTGAAGTCTCCAGCTGTAAATTTGGCCTCAGCCAAGGAGAAAGCCGCCTCTCTCATCACTTCTCCCATCTTGGTTTTGGTCTAAAGGAAGCGACAAAAAGAATTTTAGGAACTGGAGGCTCTTTACCCGAAAGAAGCAAAGATACTGGAATCTGAGACACGACTGACTTCAATAATTTTACGGAGGATCTGACGGAAGCGCATGGAGAGGGCGTCGGATTTCTTCTTGAGCAGGCTGCGGCCGGTCTGCGCTCCTTTCAGCCGGGCCTTCATGATGGTCTGAGCCCTGCACACACAACGACAACACACACCTATAATGATGGACTGGCTGATAAATTGCTGATTTTAGCCACTGCAGCTGCTGAAGACGAATGGTTTCTTTGTCAAATTTATACCAGACTGATGCCATGTTGAACGTAGCTCAATCATTTCCTATTTTTAGTAATTTCATAATTTTTCCCACAGATTTTGAACAAAAATTTGATGGAAAACTAGGATGAGAACAGAAAGTTTAGTTTGGATTTTAATTAGCTTTTCCGGTCTCAGCCTTATGGATGTTCTGTACTTGTGTGCTGTCTAAATAAAGTGTATTTTAGTGTGAATCCATACAACTTGGAACATAGTTTCCAGAAAGTCTTCTGAGATGTTAATATTGTCGAAGCTTTGTATACCCCTTCAGCCTGTCGCAATATTTATGCTACGATAAATGAAAATGAGCTTGATCATTTCTAAAGATTAATATTTTTTTAAGGGCAATTTTGTTTAGAGACACCACCGTAATCAATTTCATTTATGGTTGTGGCTATGAGTTTTTTTCCACTGCTTTATTTATGTGTTTTATTTTGGATATTTAAAATGTCTTCCAGTTCCAGTAAGTGTTCTTCGCAAAATCGAAGTTTATTGGTCTTTGAGAGGAAAAATGTGCATAATTCTGCCTTTATCAATATATTACTTGAAAATTGTCTCAAAAATAACAATACTATTGTTTATTGCAATGATTAATTCATCATCCAGCAAAATTTGCTAACATGACAGTCCTTGTAGCTCTTCTTGAAACACACCTAAACATTTAAATTATTACATATTTACCTTCCTTTTTGAGGGAGGGTAAGATAAAAAAACAGAGATTAGTGGTCCATACAGACAACATTAAACATGGACTTCTACATGTCTTAGAAGCAAGTCTGACGATTATCCATCCAAGAATTGAGATACATCTATCAATAGTTTTAAGATTTGCTCTTTTTTTCTTAAAATCTTATGAAGCTATTTGGAGAGAACACTAACACTCCCATGCCAAATTTAATATTTCCATTTACCCCCAAGTATTACAATATCTTCCTAAAGTATTTGTGTCTTAAACCTTTTGACATTTTGTCGTATCACAGTAACAACCTTCAGTGTATTTTACGCATAGTGGTGGAGTGAAAGGAAAAGGTGGGTCTCACTTTTTTTTCTCTTTTTTACACATAGAAATCCTAAGTCTCATACTCATATTTATTTATCTATTTATTTAAGATAACTGTGGAGTAGGTGCAGAACTCCACAGCTCAGGACCAGAGTCAGGGTGAAATGAAAATATGGAAGAAAAAGACAGTTTTGTGCTGATCTGTGTTGATCTTTCACATAAAATACATTGACGTTTGAAGCTGCAGGGTGACATTGTAGTCCAGATGGAAATCTCAGATGGACACTTCACACTTAGACGCTTTGTTAGAAACATCACATGACCACAGAAGGGCTCTTCCTCTTTCAAACAGCTATCTGAATCGTATATAAACTATGACTGCATTTGAGTCACAGTGCAAAACAAAATGTCCTCCCGTTTTAGGAGAAACGTGCAGATAATCACCAATCTCGGTTGAGCAGAAGCAAAACAAAAACAAAGAATGAAATTATTTCGTTTACGTTATAATGACTAGCTACGAAACGGGTAGCTTACATTCTGGAGGGGAATATGTCGATCCTGTCCTTTCCAGACATCTTCTCGTCTTTTAGTCGACTACGGCTGTCTTCTGTTTACTTCCTCGGTTTGAACTCGATCCTGCCGAAGTACTTTTAGTATCTATTTACAATTCTACTAGTAAATTATGATAAAAACGCGTTCATGTAGGATTAAGTGCACAGATGAAAGCTAATGGTCGTGATCTTGTCCGTCCGTGATGATCAGCTGGCCCCTGGTCATGTGACTACACCACAACTCGCTCTGCACATGCGCGCGTCGTGAAGCTCCACGAATCCTTTCCGGGTCGCAAGAAGCTAAGCACATCCATGAACGTGAGCTAGCGGGCCCGATTTGTCATCTTAAAAACACAAGAAAGCGTCTTCAGCGACACATTTGAACGCGTCCAGCGCAGAAATTCCCAGTTTATCGTCGTGTAACCACATGACACCGGTGAGTTTCTATTGATGGCTAAGATGTTCGGAGCCGTTCGGAGACGTGTGCTGCTAACAGCTAGCCCGGGCAGGAGGCGCATGTGATTTGGGAACCGGGTTGTTAGCATCGCAGCTAACAGATGTTAAAGTGGCCTTTTCCCCCCCACTTTAGTAAGCCATCAGTGTTCTTTTCGCTTTGGCGCTACAGATTTAATCACAAAATCTGCTTGAGTGAACTCTCCCCGGAATTGATACAATCATTTTGAAATGCTATTTTTTTTTTCGTCCCAGTAAATGTTCATGTCAGTTACTTTAAACGATTTGCCAGCGTTGCATCATCCCATTCAAACACAAAACTGCGTATAAAATAAAATATTTGAGCCTGAGCGTCAAAGTAGGCAATTATTCCGATAACCGTCTTTACATGTGAATGCATCACATGTAAAGACGGTTGAAAGACGGGGATCATTTTTGTCTATGTTAGATTGCAGAGATCACTGTCTTCTGGTTCCATACTTCCTCCATACGCCCCCCATGGATTTTGGTGGATATTTTATAGTATTTCTAATTGTAGGGACAAATACACACTTCTTTTTGCTGCTTAATGCAAATCTACTAATATGTGGCTTTTTGCTGCATCACACTAGCTGTAAATGTCTCATATTTACAGCTCAAAAACCTCTTTCTGTAAGGTAGTGGTTGCTGGTCCTCGCCACCTATTTTTGTAGCACAATTGAAGCAGTAATTAAGTCAGTAACTTAACTTACTTATGTCCTAATTAAAAGTAAATGGTAAATTGTAGTACTTAACTAGAATTTTAAGCCAATGAATAAAAGTGTGTTCTGTTCCAAAGATGTCTCCACTAACAGTCTGGTGGCGCAACCAAGAAACCTATAAACGGTTTAAACTGGATGCTGAAATCAGCAAGATGCCTGCACAAGTGTAATTATATCTTTAAGCTAATTTAATCCCCATACATGCTTGTAGATCTCAGATGTTACTGTGAGGCCTTAAGGGGATCATAACAGTTTCCTGAGGTAGATTTAAAGGAAACAAGTGTTTTGACACAAAGTTAAGTATTGCATATCAAGAAGATGGAGCCTAAGTTGTCTTTTCCTGGTTTTTAAGCAACTGTTCAGCTCAGATAAGAATTACTGCCGCCTTTAACTCCTTTGTGCATCCATTCAGATATGCTTTCTGCTGGTTCTTTTTTTTTGCTGTAGCAACCTAATTGTGAACATTTCTTCCGTTTCTTTCCTCGCAGCGATGCCGGGTCTAAGCTGTAGGTTTTACCAGCACCGGTTCCCAGAGGTGGAGGACGTCGTCATGGTGAACGTGCGGTCAATCGCCGAGATGGGGGCCTACGTCAGCCTCCTGGAGTACAACAACATCGAGGGCATGATCCTCCTGAGCGAGTTGTCGCGGCGACGTATCCGCTCCATCAACAAGCTCATCCGCATCGGCCGCAACGAGTGCGTCGTCGTCATCCGAGTCGACAAAGAGAAAGGTGAGCGCGGACGGGCGGAGAGAAATGAAAATTAAGAGCATTTTAAATGCACAAATAATCACATGGACGCTAATCGTACTGACCTTTGACGTCATCAACTGACCATTTAATTAATCCTATTAATCTCTTGTTCCACCTCTGAATCTTCTTCAGAGCATTTTGGTTACTGTACTCCAAAGAAGTTTTGTCCAAATGTATTTATTTGTCAACATATTTTATTTTAATAATTCGATGTTGCTATTTTAAAAAAACATCACAAAAGCCTTTCAGCCAATCTTTGATCAGTTAAATAGTTTTGTCAGTGTGTTTAGCTCTGAAATGCAAGCAAGTCTGAGAGATAAGTTTACTTCGATGGTGATTTTCCAACCTTGGTAGTTTTAAATAACGTAGCAGAAAAAATTTATAAAATCCTTTTTATATTTGTTGTATAACATGACATTGCCTCTTATTTTTATGGTTGGCTGATTAGCATCGCAGCAGCATAACCGCCCTGCCAAATATTTGCTATTATGACTCAAAATAATATTTAAGTTGATCCTATAATTAACTCATATTATTTTGCGCATTGTTCAAATACTCAAAATAAACTACATAGTTGTTTATGTATTGTATAATCAGTGCTAGACTTTTGTTTTAAGCTGCGTTTGTCAGCAGGTAATTGCCTCCAATGTGAATAAAACATATCTAATCCTGGACTTTCAGTTGTTTTTTTAAACGATGATAAATGTTAATTTTGTTAACCATCCACACTCTGCTTTCGTTTCCTGTCTAATGGAATCGTTCCCAGATTTTTGGGAGGTTTTTATTTCTATTTTAGCATTCATCTTTGTTTTGTTTTTTTTGGTTGTTTGCCTATAAGCCTGCAGGTTGAACTGTATGTTGGCTTAGATCAGTCATCCATTCACATCTTGCTGTTGGTCTGTTAACAGGAACTAGAGAACAGGAAATGTAAAACTCCAGTTCTGGTTTCACTAAACTGAATGTTGTTTATGTATTTACTTTTTAAATGTTGCTACTGGTTTCTACAGTTTATGCACACTAATAAATCACTTTAAAATTTAGCAGATTTGCTCTATGAAAATGAAGGACAAAAGTTTCTCTGTAAGAGTGACCCTGCGCTTTTGTCAACGTTTCCTGTCCAGGATACATCGACTTATCAAAAAGAAGAGTTTCACCAGAGGAGGCCATCAAGTGTGAAGATAAATTTACCAAATCTAAAACTGTGAGTTGTATAATTTATCCTCGTTTTCCTGCTTTAAATTATTTCTTTACTTTTCAAGGAGGATTAGGGAGTCAGCTGACGTTTGCACTGCGCCGATTCCTGCAGGTTTACAGCATCCTGCGGCACGTGGCGGAGGTTCTGGAGTACACCAAGGACGAGCAGCTAGAAAGCTTGTACCAGCGCACCGCCTGGGTCTTCGACGAGAAATACAAGCGTCCAGGATACGGCGCTTACGACGTCTTCAAACAGGCCGTGTCGTGAGTCCCACGCAAGATTCCACCCAGAGTCTGAATTCAATCAGCTTCCTGTTGGTTTTTACAGCAAATGCTCCACTTTAACAGAGATCCCACCATCCTGGACGGTTTGGATTTAACGGAGGAGGAGCGCAGCGTGCTGATCGATAACATCAACAGGCGGCTAACGCCACAGGCTGTCAAAATCAGAGCAGGTTTGTTAATTCTCGGATGAATTGCGCAGGACGCAGATGAACGGATGAGTAGTTTATTTTCCTCTGCAGATATTGAAGTTGCATGCTATGGCTATGAGGGCATTGATGCAGTGAAAGAAGCTCTGAGGGCCGGACTCGCCTGCTCCACAGAGGTCATGCCCATCAAGGTGATGCTGCCGCCGTCTTTTCTATTATTAATGTTTGATTACCGCCACCGTAGCTAACTGTGGTTTCTGTTTGTTTTAGATCAACCTGATCGCCCCCCCTCGATACGTGATGACCACGACCACCCTGGAGCGGACAGAAGGCCTGTCTGTCCTCAACCAGGCCATGGCTGCTATCAAGGAGAAGATAGAAGAGAAGAGAGGCGTCTTTAACATCCAGATGGAGGTGAGGAATTCCCACTGCCTTTAGGAACCAAATATTTTATCAAAGTTTCCACAATGTTTTCTTTAAGTTACTGCAGTTTGCAGGGAAAATGCTACCTTTGATTTTTCTCTAAAGCAGATAATCCACCCCTGTAAAGAAACGTCATCAAAACAGCCGATTGTAGGAAATCAAAGATGAGTTTACATACATTTGGTTGAGACATCCACCAAGTCTTTTAGTGGATCTCTGTACCCAATGTAAACACCGTGAGACAAAATTATACATTTTTGTTGCGAATGAAGCTCAACCTGAGTTAGATTTGATGGAGAGCATCTATAGAACATCAATTTCTAGTCTGGCAACAGTTTCTTGGACTTTGACTAGGCCATTCTAGCACATGAATAGCTTGGATCTAAACCGTTTCATTGTTTCTAGCGTTGTGACGTTTGTTCTGCTGGAAGATAATTCTCTGTTAAAGTAGTTTTTGGAGCCTCAAAATGGGTTTCTCTTTGGATTGTCCTGTAAATAGCTCCATTATGTTTCCCATAAAGCTTGACAATCTTTGGTTTTGCTACTGAAAAAACATTTTTTCTTAACAAAGGTTTGCATATAGGGCAGAAAGTTCAGTTGACCAGATCATCTTGTTCCACATGCTTGCTGTGTCCCCCTACCCGGCTTATAGGAAACTAGAAAAATTGATTTTTTGTGGCCTTTTTTTTTAAGTTCTCGCCTTACTTCCATAAAGTAAGGCGAGAACATAACTCTTCTCCTTAACAACCAATCCTGACCAGTTACCATGGGCCTCTTGGCCGCTTCTGTGATTAATGATCTACTAACCAACTGTGATTTTCTCCACTTTGTTCATCTCCTGTGCTCTTCATGTTCTCTAATAAACCTCTGATTCCTCCTGAGGCATCAGCAGAACGGGGGATGAATATACTGCCTTTCTTTTCATATGTAATGTTGTTACGTTACATGTTCAAAGGTTTACATGTTGTGCACTTGAATAAGACGTTATTTTTGTTCCTGACAGCCCAAGGTGGTGACGGACACGGATGAGACTGAGCTCGCCCGGCAGCTGGAGAGGTTAGAAAGGGAGAATGCTGAGGTGGACGGAGACGACGACGCTGAAGAGATGGAGGCCAAAACTGAGGACTAAAGAGACAAAGAATCAAAGGAAAAGTCGTGGAGAGGCCTGCTAGTCAGTTTCAACTTTCAGGTTGCAAACATTTAAGTCATATTATTACTCGATTGGCAAAAGAAAAGGATCTTCTCAACCCCACATGAACACAAGGATGGCTAAGCAAGTTTAACAGCAGGATAGTTTCAGTCTGAATAAACAGAAGCTGCTCAGTGGTCTTCACTTACCTTTTGCTTCAGAGCTCTGCCTCTTCAGTATCTATGGCTCCAAATCTCCGTGTGGTCAGTGAACGCGACTGACCGAAGGGACAGAAGAAGCTCATGTATCGACCGCATTCAGTTGTGATATTATCTTCCAGTTCCAAGGTGTTTTACCAGCAAGATCTGCTCTGTGTGTAGCTCACATGACATCAATAAATTTCTGGAAATTTTCTTCTCAGTGTGTCTTGTTCAGTGAAAAGCCCAAACAGGGTGTTCGAGCTTCCGCTAACTCATCTTTACTAGCTGGCTAGCTTTTTGCATCTGGTGGATAATAGCAAATATATTGCCTATTGGCTAATGTGTCTTTAAAAATCTTAGGTCTTAATTAGACCTGCCTAAATGCTTTAATCAAGGAGACCAATCCCAAAGAAACATTTGAATTAAATCATTTAAAACTAAACATAGCCTGTAATTACCGTAAACATTAATGGCAACAATTTGGGTAAAAATGAAAACTGCACATGCATAAAAAAAAAAGTTTTAATCAAATGTTCACCATTACAAAAAATAAATTTTCACAACTCCAAAAAGACATTTTTCCTGTTCTTAGCTCCATTTCTTATAGTGGTTGTGATGTGTGCTTTCTCCTCGAGATTGTTGCCACCCATAATTCTGTTCTGCTGAGGTGGTTTGTTGACAAAGACGGATCTAATTATCAGGAATGTGGTAAAACAGAAAAAGGCTCAAGTTGTCAATCCCCTAATAAATACGCCCCTGTAAAAAAGAAAAAAAGGAAAAGTGCACTCTTTGAGGAACGCATACATCAAAGTCCAGGTATGCAAACAAGCCATTTTCTTCAACTTAAAACCATGTTTGGAAAATTGTAGCTTAACTGCATGTGTGGAAGTAAAAGCACAGGACCAATGGAGACCGGTAGGACTCGACTCTATGGAGCCTTTCATTACAGCCAAATGATTCTATATATACAGAAGCAACATGGACGTCAGCACCTGCACGGAGCCCGAGTGTGTTTTACAGGAAAAAACAAACACATTTAATGTCAATGTTGCAGTTTGTTCTGGATGACACAATTTCACAACACTTCTATTAACAGTTTGGGGTTGGGGGCGGGGGGTATCTTCATTCAGTGGTTTCTTATTTCACCAGTCCAATTTTCTTTGCTTCAGTTTCATAAATGAGCAACCGCCACATTTTCACAATGAAGACTTCAGCCTCTTCATCAAGTACCTGAGCAGGAGAGGAAAAACATTGGTTTTAATGGTAAACTTTGATTAAAGGTATCAATGTGAACAGAATATTGCTCACCATGGCAACATCATCCAAGATACTTTGGGGCATACTGTGAGCCATCACCTGAGAGCAGACACAAATATCAGCACAAACATTTCCAGCACCAGACTCCGTCGTTAAAATAATACAAATAAACTAAAGAAAACTATTATAAATAACTTATGATATTCATTACTGTCAATATCTTATAATAGTATCCTACAGCAGCGACAAGGTAAACAAAAAATATATATATATATATATTGAAAGGTTTTTCTTACATCCTATACAGCTGACTGATCTAAGAAAGTTATAAAAAAATATTGAAAAAATTTTCCCCCCAGGTTTTCTAGGATTTGGCAAATAGAAATAATTTTGGTGATTCTAATTTACCTAAAACAAGAGATGTTTGGTCTGAATTAACTTTAGATTGTGATGGAAAAATGTCTTTTTATTGTGTTTAAATATCTGATTTCAACTATAACTCTTTTCAAATGTTGCATTGCACTTTCTAAACATTGAAAAGCACTCATACAAACCCTTTTGTATCACTTCACTTTTTCTCAAAAATCAGAGACATTTTCTTTTTTTTTTTACCTTTGAGCACACAAAGTCCACTAATGTCGGCTCTTCCTCGCCGATGTACTCGATGATTTTTTTATTGATCCAGGGTCGAACACGTCGCTCCATTAACGTCTGCGAAACGAGATCACAACACAGAAACTGGATTAAGACGTGAACACACCATGTCATTTACCAAAGTAAAATAAAAGGTGATCTTGGTCATTAGAAGAAAAGAAAATGTGAAGAAAAACTTTACCGTGTCGACCATGGACCAGTCCAGAGAGTAGGAGAACAATTCTGGTTTGGCTGTCGGTATCTTCTCTATCAGACTCTTGATGTGCTTGCGTTTCTCCTCTGTGTTGGCTCCTTTTATGCTGGACAGTCCGGCGCCATCGACGCCCAGGCTCTTGTCGTCGTCGTAATCCAAGGGCACCAGCTTCCTCTTGCGTGGCTGTTCATCTGCCTCCTCATCGTCGAACTTGTTGAAAACGCTGTCCACTGGAAGCTTCTTCCTCTTGACGGCATTATGCTGGCTGGGGCTCCCAGTAGCACCTGCTGTGGACAGAGGTTAATCACTTAGTCCCCCCAGCTGAAAACATCTGGTTCTGGTTACTGCAGGACAATCTGGAAATCTGTCACCATCTCATTTTTTTGTTTTTTCTGTTTAGAGGTTTATCTGAGCAAATCATCTATATGAACTTGGAATATAAATTATTGATTGAGTTAATCTAAAGTTGATTGATCTTAGTGCTTGATAGTTGATTGATTAGTTTCCATTAGTTTTGCTTTAGAGGCTTATTTACTCTAAAGCAAAAGAAACATCTTTTCCACTCACCCAGTTTTAGGCTCAGGCCGATCTTGGGCCGGTTCTCATCCTGTGGCAGAGCGTCTGGCGGTGAGTTTTCGTGCGGGATGATGATGCCACACGGCGACTCCTCTCCGGGGGTGTTGGGAGACACATTGCCACTCGCTGACGATACCGAAGGAGCGGCTGTGATGGGCCGCATCATGGGCTTCAGCTGTGGTTTTGCTTCAACGTTGTCTTCATCATTGTCATAATCTTCCTCCTCGCCTTCTTCTACCTCCTGGTCGGACTGATGAGGATGAGGATGAGGACGAGGCCGTGCGCTGGGTTTGGCCTTTTCCGGCTCTTGTCTATGTTCCCTGTGATCTCTGGGCCCTCTGTGGCGTTCACGCTGCTCCTCGGGTTCGGGCTCTTGGATGATGGGCGGCTGTCTCAGACGCTCCTCCTCCTCTTCTTCCATCTAGACCAATCAGAAGCAGGTAAGAGGAAAGCAGCATCCAATGGCAGAATAAACAAGGAAAGCTGAATATGAAAGCTAATGTGCAGAGAGAGACTCTGAGGAGAAAGTGACCTTCAACAACAGACAGCATGCCTCCTCACCACCGCTCCACAGAAACACAGTGAACCTGAGTTAAAGAGACAACGATACCCTGCGCAGTTCTGCGTCCGGGTCTGGATGTCCCTCGTCCAACAGTCTCTGTCTGATCTCCTCCAGCTCCTCCTTCTCCCTCTTCCTGTCACGCTCGTCTGCCTCCATCTCCTTCTCTCTGTCTCTAAGACGCTTCTGCAGCGCACTCCCCCTAGTGGTCGCAGTGAAAAACAGCAGCTCTCAGAACAATGACCACAGCTGCAGTATTGCATGATCGGTTGAGGTAGATCTGGGTCACGCATGCTCAGACTTTCTACACATTTTTCATGTTATAAGAACTGTTTTCAATCATGTTCTCCCATTTTAATAGAAATGAAAAGAGAGATAGAGATATTTCTGGTAAATGGGCCTTAAATTTGACACCTAATTTCACAGAGAGAAGAGAAGGAATGACAAAAGGAAGAATATCCAAGGATGAAAGTGAGGAAGGAATGGCAAGGAAGGTCAGAACAGAAAGATGACAGGAAGGAAAACAAAAAACAAAGTGAATAAGGACAAGAAAGACACAAAAATGACAAGGAATTGAAGAAGCAAGGACAGAAGGACACTAAGAACAAATGTCGGACAAGGAAGAAACTGATGAAAGAAAGAAAAAGAACAAAGAAAGAGGTAAGAAGGAACAAAGGTAGATAAAAGGAAAGAAGAGACAAGTAATGAATGAAAGAAACAGGAAATGACAATGAAGAAAGAAGGACAATGAAGGACAGATGGTGGAAAAATAAGAAAAACAAGGAATGCTGAAGGGAGAAAAAGACTTAAACTGAGGAAAGTACAAATGAGGACAAACAGAAACAGAGGATGGTGAAAATAGACATATTTCATGTTTTCTCCCCCCGTACTTATCTAGACCAGGGTTGGAAAATAGGAACTGTGCAGAATAATTAGGTGACAAGCTAAAGGTTCATCTATATTTGTTATGAGTTGGAAATTTTCAGGTCATTAGCATTAATATTTGTGGAATCATTTCTGTATAATCTATCTTAAGTTCAGACATCTGCAGCTTTGCTCTGGTGTTCTTGCTCACCTGTAGTATTTGGGGTCATCTCTGTCATCATCGTAGTCTTCAAGAAACTCCTTCAGTCGTTTGCCTTCTTTAACCTAATTTTAAAAAATGTAGAAGCTATGATCCACGTACGCATAGTACCGACAGTTCCTCTAACAAAAAAAGCTTTTTAAAGTTCATAAATACTTTGTTGGACAATCAAGTGCTAATTGACTTTGCACGTGAAAAAAGTGTGAATTTTAATCCTGAAAAATTCATTCAAAGCCGGAGAGTTCTGCACATGTTCACCCTGCTCTCACCATTTCTCGTCTGCGCTCATCTTCTCTTTCCGACTCCTTGGCATAATCCCGAGCCTTTTTCCGCTCCCTCAGCTCCCAGTTTTTCAGACGCTATAACAAACAATTAGGGTTAAATACAGACACAAGAAATTTGATATTTTAGAGAAAAATTATAGGTAAAGACATTTCAATTTTACTGGGAAAAAAACCCTTTTCTGTAGTGGTCCTTTTGCGGGTCACTAGATCTTGATGTAATTACAATCAGAAAACTAAATTCTAACAGATTGAGCACCTTTTGATATACAATCTTTAATCATGCATTCTTTATTTTTTACTAAATTGTTTTACCTCCTGATATGCCGCCTCCTTATCTCTGAGTTTTCGTTCCAGCTTCCTGCGTTCATAAGCGTCCTCTTCATCTTCTTGGTCACGCTTCTTGTCCCTCTCCCGTTCTCTTTCTCCTCTCTCCCTCTCTCTGTCTCGGCTCAATTCCCTATAAAAAAAAAGGTTTTGATACATTAGATTTTAATATCCCCTTAGATGAACATGGGTAATAAACAAGTTAAAAAAAAGTTTAAATCTTCAGAAAATGAATTGTCTGCACTGACTTAATGGTTTACTTGATAGTATGTTTGCTCATCATCTCTGAAAAGACTGTATAAAAGTCATTAAATAATGTGATAGGCACATGTGATAAGCAACAACACAGTTGTACTTTAAAATGGAACAAAACATATTTACACAGGTAATTAGACTATTAGATGCAGACTACAATCTGAGGACACAGTTTTACTGTTTTTGTTAGTTTGATGACTCCACTCTGAGTAAACAAGCAGAAAATGTAAAACTACTAACACAATCTGGACTTCAGACTGTGGGAACTTAAAATCGCTTAGCAGTGAATTCCTGAAATTGGCCCATTTTCTGAGTTATATCAGACTGTTTAAAATAAGAATCTCAACATATTCAAGGTTCATACTGAACGTTTTACTTCACAAATGTGTTCTTGGCTGCAACAGGTGCACATCTATTACGTCACCTTGATCGGCTGCGCTCGGCGCTCCGGTCACGGCTACGGTTTCTCTCCCAGTCTCGCTCTCGTTCTATCTCCCTGTTCTTGCGGTCACGCTCTTTATCGCGGTCTCTCTCCCTCTCCTGTTCCCGTTCCCTCTTCCTTTCTCTCTCGCGCTCCTTCTCCCTTTCGCGATCCCGCCGTTCTCTTTCCCGCTCTCGTTCTTTTTCTCGCTCCCTCCTTTCGCGCTCGAACTCCTGCCGCTCCTTCTCCCGCTTGTCTTTCTCCTCTTCGAGTTTCTGCAGAGCAAAACACACACAGGCTCAGGATTTGCCACTTGACATCCAAGAGGAATCTGCAGTAAGCTTTCATATGTACACAGATCAAGTGGTTTCCAGAGTTTGAGAGGTTTCCAAGGAACATGCCCTAATAACTATGAAGCCACAATCCTATCTGATGGCACAGAAGACTCCCAGTCACAGAGAGACTTCATGTATCTAAAGCAACATGGTGTGCTTTGTTGCTTCAAAAGGTGAAGGCTAAAACTAGATTTTAGCAAGAATGTAACTGGAAACCACTCAAATAGCGGGATCTGTGGAACACATTTGACTTTTGGCATTCATAACAACAAAATGCAGCAAATGAAAAATACTTTTTCTTCCTTAAGATCCCTTCTTTCAGGAAAAAAAGGAAAACAAAAAAACAAGAAACAGGCATCAGTCTTTGGTTGAACTAGTTGTTTGTGACTTACAGGTGTTGAACTATGGACTCAGGCCTTCGCTGCCCCTACAAGCCTTTTAAGTTAGGCCTGGGAGGAAAGCAGGTCACACGGTATATAAAGGAAAAACATTATGGGATTTTTGTCTTGCTTAAGCATCAACATAATCATCAACAATAGCCTTTCATTTAGTGGCTAACACCGCATTTGGAGTAACTCTACATCAACAAATGAACATTAGTTACATTTCTGCACAGATATATGAAATTGTAGAAGCAGTCTTACCCCTGCAGAAGTCTTCAGCTGCTCTTCTTGACTAGTCACACACACACACACACAACCCAACCATACAATTTAGCTGAATTACACACAAGGCTTTGAATGCACTTCAGGAAAAACATTTATTTTACTTTGTGCTGTTATAGAAAGAAAACTGACAAACTGCAACAAACAGACTAACAGAAAGCCTTGGGTGTAATACAAGTTGAAAAAGAAAATGTGACAAAACTGTGACCTTAACATCTAGAGGTGTTGTTTTTAAAGTGCATTACTTTACTATCCTGAAATTAATTTGCATCTTTCACTGACTTGTCCTGTGCTCTACTGTCCATCTAGACATGAAACTGGCCTATTCTCTATATACAATTTGTTACCAAAGAACCACGACTTTCTGGATGTCTCTGTCCAGTTTTGATGCTTCCCAAACACCCATACCTACAGCAATACACAATCATGTCTCCAAAATCCTTTAAAAAATGCATAAAGTCCTAAATGATTCTTGCATTCCTGCCAGATAACAGAAAAATAAAAGTTATGACTAAAGATGCACAGAGAAATTGGCTGGTTACTCTAAACCTACTCATAAGATGATAGACTACATAAAATTTAAACTCATGTCATTTTTAATTTAGAAACATTAGTTAAAACTTGTTGAACTGCAGAGCTGTGTAACGTTGACTGCTCACCATCTATGTCTCAGATGCACAGTATTTTGCCTTTGGTCTTCATAGAAATGATTAAAAACTTAAAGTTTGGTCATAAATAGTTAATTGAGCAAAAACATTAGCCATCTGGCCTGTTTTCACCAAACTAGAACAACTACTAATGATTCCAAATGCAACATCGCTTATCTAACTAAATACTGAACAAAAAGAAGTAGTAAAATAATATTTAAAAGAATATTTTCAGGAAAAAATGAAAAACTTATTGCAGTGTTGAGTTTTTTTGTATTTATTTTTTTAACTAATGACACTAAATGTTATTGCTCTTTAGGACACAAAGGCTCAACAATGCCATGTTCCATAATAAAAGCCTATTTTTATTACTTACCTCTGTAAGAAGTACACTGATGTCCAGGTCTTTTGTTTTTATTTTATTACATAAACATTTTAGTTGAAAAAAGTATTCTAACTTCTATCGATAAAATCATCCTGTAATTAAAGAGCTTGGCTTTTATTTATTTATTTATATGAAGAACCATGTGCTTCTTTTAATCCTTTACTCATAAATCTGACATTTATTTGGTGTAAGGAAAGAGAACAGATTATATGATGAGTAGGTGAGAGAAAGGAGAGATTTCATGACACACACACTCATTCTCACACACATAGAGCACGTACCTCATCAGTCTTCAGATCATCATACTGCTGTGGAGAGGGCGCCCCCACCTCACACGAGCATAATAAAGGTTACAGCAAAAGTCACTGCAGTGGTTACTGAGTCCTTGTGCTTCAACATGAACACCATTAAGACAGACCATCATATATGGAGAACTTGCACAGGTTCACTGACTCTGGACATTTCCAGGAACCCGCCAATGCATTCATGATTACGTAGCCAATATGTCATTTTATTACCGTATATGATAGACTGAATTAAACAATTTTAGCCCTGGTCACAAAGGAAGTGTGCAGTTGCCCCGATGCAAGTCCTCAAGAGGGGGGCGCCCAGTATATGTATAAAGGAAAAGAAGGCTGATACTTACATCCTATCCTGGCAACTTTTTCCAAAGCTCTGAGATTCATCTTGCTTTAGTCACCATATGATCACTATCATAATGGTGGGGTTTAATGAATAGATTAGCTTTAATGTAACTTTACATTGTCTCCATGCATTTTTGTGTGATGAATGAAGAAATGGATCTAGAAAAGGTCACACCTAATAATTTCACTAAGGATTTTTTTTTCTAAGCTAAATGTGCAGTAATGCATATGGTGTAAATGTTTGGTGGAGCCAATTTGTGGATGTGTGTTACAGACATCAGTTCTAATTAAAATATGCCAACTCTAGAAGTGAACTACGTGAGAAACTGTTGTCCAAAACCTGTAATGTCAATTGCAAAATAAATGAAGCCACTTTACCTTGTGAGTGTCGCGAAATTTACTAATCTCTCTGGAAATCAGGTCCCGCTTGTCCTCCTCGATGTCAATGGTGTTAATGTCGTCCTATTGGAAGGGGGAAAAAAACAAAATCTCAATTCCTAAACTGATTCATTAATTAATTTCAAAATTCATGCCAAACAGAGTAGAGTTTGGGTTTACCTCTTCTTTCTTTTCCTTTTTTCTCTTTCGTCTCTGAGCGTCATCATCCTGCGAAGGCGCGTTGAGTTCTGCGGCGTATTCTCGCATCAATCCATCGATGGCGTCTTTCACTACCTGATCTCTTTTCTTCGTCTCCTCATCAAGAACCTCCACATCGTCACCTCCTCCATCTTCTTCATTCTTATTTTGCTAAAACACAAAATCATTCAAGCTTTATTATCCAGTCCGCCTCCAATTAAGACACTACAATAACAGACTATTTTATTTTTAGTGTGTATGCATACATTTAAAAGTTAAATATGAAGCCATGTGCATGATACATTCTTGGAGTAAAGAATGGCTTTTATTATTATTAATATGTCAAAACTAATTCACACCCCATTTGCTGTCTTCTTCTTGGCCTTCCACTCATCCAGCTGAGCTTTAGTCTTTGCATCCACCTTCACCAGCAGGTTTTTGTCTCCAATCTGCAGGTCATGAAGCAGCCGGAGAGCTCGCAAGGTGGACTCCGGCTCTTTGTATTCACAAAAACCAAACGCTGCAATAGATAAGTTAATGAAACGAGACGTGAAAGCCTGATCAGACACAAGAGGTTTAGGAGTTGAATGCAAAATCATAACGGAGAAACAAGCAACACCAAAGGCAGGTTAGTTGTACTGTGGGGAAAATTTGTTCAGGAAACAAAGACATTCTTTAAAGAAAGCCTTTAACTACAGATTTTAATGTTAATTGTACTGAACCTAGACTGGTTGCAGCAAATTTTTACATTTTACCGTTTCTGGTGTAAAACTCCTTTGGGAAAACTTTCCTTGGGGAAAGTTTTGGGACAACCAGGTGTCCAGGAATATATGTTGTAAACTACAACAAGCAACAGCTTAACCCACGGTTCCTACAAATCTTTGCCAGATTTCATATTTATCTAGAATCAAATTTCTAGAATATCTTTTGGACATTTGAGTACTAAATATTCACGCCTTGTGTTGCCAAAAGGAGAATTGGAATTTGGACTTGGAAAACATGTGTATCTTACACTTTCAGAAGGAGTTTTATATACAGTGCAATAAAATAAGGCTGAACTACTCAACGAAAAAAAAAAAAAATTAGTTTTCCAAGACATAATGATGCTTGAACTACCTTGAAGTTTTCCAGAAGCTCCTTGAACTCGTTTCCAGCTCAAAACAATACCACATTTCTGTAAAAGTCGGACAAAAGGAAAAATCCGTTCACAAAATAAGAAATATTGTATGTATATAAATACTACCATTTATTGGAAAGATTAAATAAAATACTGAGCTCATCTTAAATGCTTCATTTCTTTTCTTCGTCTTACCGCCAGCAATTGTCTGATCAGCATGTCTGAAGCTTTCTCCGATATGTTCCCTACAAACACTGTGGTTGTGGGCCCGCTGCTCTCCTCGTCCTTGGCTCGCATCGCAGAAAGGTCTTTCTTTGGAACAGGAGGCTTACTGACCACCGGAACAGAAGGAACCATAACTGCAGGGGCCGGCGCCATGATGCCCATGTGAACTGGGATCATTGGAGTTCCTAAAACAGAGGAAATGCATAAATAAAGCAGAAACAAGGCTGCAAGAACAAAATATATGTTAAGATAAGCCATGAGAACATGCAAATCCTACAACACCCACCAGTATGCAAGTTTTTTTGCTATCAGGAAGGGCAGTAAAACAATTCATTCTGTGATAAAACTCTCAGTCTCATGACTACACTCAAAATGCTGTTTTTTAATTGCCTTTTAAAACTGTCCTATTTCTTAAATTATTGTGTGTGTATGTGTCTGCATCATTTAAAGTAATGAAAACTGGAAAAACATTTATTGACCTCCTAGGATTCCTTTAAAGGCAGGTAAAATTTTAAATTAGCCTGAGTGGAGAGTCTCATAGTTATCATAGCATGTAAAAATGATATTTTTATTGTATATTTGTTAACCTTCCCAATAAATTGAGAAAATAAATTGGCTGCTGATCATTTTGTTCCTTCACAACAACCTTGTAGTTTCTGTGATTTGAAGTAATTTGCTCTAGTCTACTGTAAAGAAATGAAACTGATATGTGAAATTAATAATACATGAAATTGGTGAAAACAAGGAAGAACTGTTTTAAGTCAATTTAACTCCAGTGTTCCTACAGAAAAATGAATTTAGACACTTAAGTTTAAGTACATTGCTATAAACTGGAAGTAGAAAGAGACATGATTGAGTTATAAGTTGGTGAAGGAGCAATATTTCATCAGGGGTGACCATTGTGATTCAACTAAGCAAAAATGCAAATAATTGGCATAATCATTTTTTTGTTTGTTATTTGTACCATGCAAGAGGAGAGGAGGTCGACTATTATTTTTTGCGTTTTCCAGTAGCACCAGTCTGTTGTATATAACTAATTTTAAAAGAATTACACAAAAAACAATGTTACATACATAAAGGTAGCTGATTACCTGAGGGGAAGCCAGCATACTGATGAGGTATCCCAGGAGGGGGCAACAACGGCCGGTTTAAATGAGGGGGGAAGGACATTCTGAATGTGGTTATGACCTAATAAGCACAAACAAACACCTTTAATCATGTTATCAATTGTGATTATTTAGACTTTGTATATAAATATATCAATATTGTACAATAATTGTGTCTAAATTAGTTTTAACGTCTAGGGCACACAAAAAGAAACACTTCCTGCTATATTATCTCAATGTTTAACCAGAAATCGGCAATGATTTTTACTCGACTCAATTGGAAAGTTACTTAAAAATAGGTAAGTTTATCTGGAGGGCATCAACTAATTTAATGCTGTGAAGTCCAAAGCTTCATAAACTGCTAAGTAAATTTGAGCGTGATAACTAAAAACAAGCAGCTAAGTTGGCTAAAGCTAGCACTGAGCACGTTCCTACACCCGGCACAACCAAATAATGCTAACCTGACATTAGCCCCAGTCGCTCTTACCTAATATACAAAACTGGCTTTTAATCGGCTAAAAATACGTTTTTAAAAAACCCAAATGTAAATGTATACATACCACAAACCCAAGTGGCGCACAGTAAGATAAAATCCACTATACAGAGTTTAATTATGGTGATAATTCCGCTAACGTTTAGGACGTTAGATTAGCACTGCAACTAGCCGCGGCCTTCAAATAACACTTTCGCGCAAGCGCTCTACGCACCGGGGTAAGGGCGTTTGTTTTGTGTATCAGGACGTGGCTGTTCAGGCGGAGGGTAACCCACGTCCCACCATGGTGGACAACATTATATTTCCAGTTTGGTAAAGTCATCAAAAGGTCATCCACACACGTAATTTTTATTTTTTTTTTAACAAACAGTTTTACAAAGAGAGCTTACCAAATTGCGGATGACACTTACAAGCAGCGGCCCCAACCCTTCTTGGCCCTCAGCGCGCAACGCGTAAAAATAAATTAAAAATCCCAAAATTACGGGCCACCGTATAAAATAATAGAATCCCAGGTTAATTTAAAGTCGGTAAAGCTAATTCCAATACAATTCAAACAATCATACTCAGATTCAATACATTCCATGTAATTTCATATAATAACACAATGCTGTTAAAGTAAGGGCTGGTTAAGTAATTTATCAGAGGCAACTAACTTGGTAACAAAGCATTTGTTTACGTTGCAAATAAAAAAAAAAAACTTTGTAGCACATGTTATATCTTGAGATATCAAACAGAATGTGTGTGAACTGTCGCTTGTGATAATCATATATTCAACTAAGATCAAGGTGGGAAAATGTCACATTTTCTATTTCCATTCTTTCTGCTCAAGCGTTGACCTTGACTTAGCGAATAAAAAGTATTTTTATCTTCAAACTTCAGCTTTTGAAATCTAAATTAATTAGTAAACGATCTGGTTTTCACTGATCTGCCTTGTTTTATTTTTACATACAAACGTTCAGAGTTAGAAGTTTTGAATATACTAGTTTCTCGCCCCTTATTACTACTACTACTACTACTACTACTACTAATAATAATAATAATAATAATAATAATAATAATAATAATAATAATAATAATAACGGCTTTCTAATACTCATTTCCGTTTCCCCTTTGCAACTTCGTGACGTCACGCACGGGCGGGTTTTTGATGGAAAGCGCTAGAACAAACGAAGCACACCCTCCATGTTTCGAAATATCCATCCATCACATTAAAAAGATCTGTGTTCTTTGTCAAATTACACGGTAAGCAATGGCGTTCTCTGAATGTCGACTTTGTGACCTCTTTTGTCATATGCAGATTGCCTTGCACCTCTATTTCAAGACATGATCTTTAATGTCCAGAAATGTCGTCTCTTTTAATAAATGTTTAGCTGTTCCTCAAACTGCCACATGATGGAGACAATTGCACACCGAGATCAGAAGGTTTAATTTACTGAATTATTAAAGCACACTTTGTTTATTAGAATGTTTGGAGGTTTGGTTGTTAATGAGTGTGTTTTTGTTGTTCGTACTTCAGCAGTATAATTTCATTACAGCTAACTGAATTTAGTTAACTCATTGTACATTATATACTAAATAAAATATTAATAATGTAAATTTCATCATTTTAAAATTCTAATTTATCTCACTTTAAGTATAAACTTCGTTTAATTCCATGTCCAGCTGTATTTACATTTGCCCTTACTTGAAAGTCCGGCTGCAGTAAACGAGGTGCCGCGGATGGATACACTAGAACCCACGTGTATAAAGACTCCCTGTGCTGTAACATAAAGTTCCTTTCCTTTTTCTCCCATCAGTGAGCGCAGGGGGCTACGCTTTTGTTGCATTTTATTCAAGAAAAGTCAACTAAATTAACAAGGTACGCACACCAGTTTTTCCGACTTTTAACGCAGATAATGTATATGTAAATATTTTTTAAACTAGCTATCTAGTTATGTAGTATTACATCGCTGATTAAGAGTTCATGAGTCATGTCAACCGTTAAACGCAGTTTTTCGTTGGAAGCCGCTATAGGCCTTCGTATGAGCTAACTGTATACGCATGGAGTTAATGATCGATGTTTAATTCGCTTAAACTCGTGTTTGTCCTGTAAACATACAGTCTGTTGAGCGGTGATGCTGGGCAACGTGAATGCGGCACTGCTGCACCGTGATGCCAGGCAGGTGGGGTGGAGGTTACGTCTCTGAGTCAATGGACTTCAGTGGGCTTGCAGTTAAACTATTAACGGTCACAATGTCTGGATGTGGTCACAAAAATGGGAGGGGGGAGATTCTACGTTAAATGTATTATTAAGAAAATTTCAGTTGTTACGAAGCGAGCATAAATTTCAGTTACGTAATCGAAGAATGCGTTTTGAACACCGACCGTGATTCAAGCTTAAACTACACTGCAATTTTCTTACATTTTAAATTATTCTAATAGCTAGTGGACAAATGACGTGATTGAAGACTCTACGTAGATTTTGAGCTGGAAACTAATCAAACGTCGAGTGTGCCAACGGTTTTTGAAACGGCCGTTTGTCCAACTGTCGATTGTTACGCCAACCGCTGGGATTTGGGAGCTTTTGCTGTCCGAGTTGATGGGTCCTGGTTTTAGTCATTATGTTTATGGAGTTGCGTTGGCTTGTTTCAGGCAGTCCCGACTCCGTTTTTACAGTAAAGTGGAATAACTTTGCCGTTTTGCCGCTCCTAAGCACGTGTTTTCGGTTTCATTGTCTAGGCACAGACGCCATGTTTGTTAATGGACACTTCCGCTAATGTGTAGTAAGATGCTGGAAACGGTCCCAACTTAATAAAGTGGGGACAGTTATAAAAAACACATTATAATCCGCGATTGACTTTACTTATCTGTTCCTTCAGAGAACTGAAGTGCCATATTATTAAAGATGATGGACCATGTGTTTTTATAAATTTAGTTTTAGCTTTGAAGTTTTAAATTAAATAAATTCAATATGGTATGATTTGGGAGGAATCATGTTTGATGGATGGTTATCCATCCTTACTGTTAAACGTTCTTAAACCACTAGGTATTCCAAATGTTTACCCCTTTAAAATATAAATTTTTTTATATAAATTTGGTCTTGTGGAATACATTGTTTTTTTTGTTTTGTTTATTTCTTCCGAGTTCATTTTTGATCTGATTTTGAAACAATTGTAGACTATAAGCACATAATGGGTGCATAATTAAGCTGTACTACATCATAGAATTTTAAAGGTGGAAATTTAATGACTTTCTTAGGAATGTTGTCTTCTGAACCACCTGAAAGTAGTCAAGCTTGTTTTTATACTACAAAAAAAATTGAGTTTAGTAGAATTACTCTTTGCCTCATCAAAACTGTGTGGCGGTATTGAAGAGCAGCAAAGGGCTTAAAGTTTGTTGATGTTTGTTTGTTTATCATAACTTACTATTGACAGTTTGCTCCATCCTCACTGTACTCAGGTCCTGTTCTAGATGTATGTTGCAGTCATTAATGAAGTAAACTTGACTGCTTTCTTTTTTCCAAGTCACTTATGACTTGGAATCATCAATCATGATTGATACAAATCATCAATCATGATTTTTATCACCCAACTCAGATACTTGTGGAACATCACTAGTAACCTTCACTAAATCAGTCTATTTGCAATTATTTGAATTACTCACATCTGAATCTTCTGTGCAGATGCCTGAAGAAATGCACCAAGAGGAGGAGGTTGAGACCTTTGCCTTCCAGGCAGAGATTGCTCAGCTGATGTCCCTGATCATCAACACCTTCTATTCCAACAAAGAGATCTTCCTCAGGGAGTTGATCTCTAACTCATCTGATGTAAGTGAGCAAGGTCTTCTGTTCTCACTGTACAACCTTGAGTGAGAGTATCAGCTTTTTAGGTCGGTGAATACGCAGTATACACGCTTTGCATGACAAATCTGACTTTCTGCATCCTCAGGCTCTGGACAAGATCCGCTATGAAAGCTTGACCGACCCGACAAAGCTGGACAGCGGCAAGGATCTGAAAATCGAAATCATCCCAAACAAAGCAGACCGAACCCTGACCCTGATCGACACTGGAATTGGTATGACCAAGGCCGACCTCATTAACAACCTGGGAACGATCGCAAAGTCAGGAACAAAGGCCTTCATGGAGGCCCTGCAGGTACTCAAACAAAGTTTAGCTATTAAATTTTATTAAAAACCTGATGGGTGTAATTGATATAACTAATTCTGAATTTATTTATTTTCCTAGGCTGGTGCTGACATCTCCATGATCGGGCAGTTTGGTGTGGGTTTCTACTCTGCCTATCTTGTTGCTGAGAAAGTGGTCGTCATTACAAAGCACAATGATGATGAGCAGTATGCCTGGGAGTCGTCTGCTGGTGGTTCTTTCACAGTCAAGGTTGACAGTGGTGTGTGTCCTGAATAAGGTTTTGTAGTTTTAAAATCTGCAGATGCTTTTTGTCTCCCTCTCAATAAATCTGTGCTTCCAGGTGAGCCCATTGGCCGTGGAACAAAGATCATCCTGTACCTAAAGGAGGACCAGACCGAGTACATTGAAGAAAAGAGGGTCAAGGAGATCGTCAAGAAGCACTCTCAGTTCATCGGCTATCCCATCACTCTGTTTGTAAGTGCTGAAAATGCTCTCCTCTGATTGGTGGAAACTGTTAATTGGCAAGCATTTAAACTGACTTTGCGTTTTGCAGGTGGAGAAAGAACGTGACAAGGAGATCAGCGACGACGAGGCAGAGGAGGAAAAAGCTGAAAAGGAGGAGAAGGAAGAAGGCGAGGACAAACCCAAGATCGAGGACGTAGGGTCAGATGATGAAGAGGATTCTAAAGACAAGGACAAGAAGAAGAAAAAGAAGATCAAGGAGAAGTACATAGATCAGGAGGAGCTGAACAAGACCAAGCCCATCTGGACCAGAAACCCTGATGACATCACAAATGAGGAATACGGCGAGTTCTACAAGAGTCTGACCAACGACTGGGAGGATCACCTGGCCGTCAAGGTATGTAGAACCTCTTGAAGATGGCAGACTCTGAATCAGACTAAACTTGAATGAAAATGAACTTTGACTCTGTTTCAGCACTTCTCAGTGGAAGGCCAGCTGGAGTTCCGGGCCCTGCTTTTCATTCCCCGCCGTGCACCTTTTGACCTCTTTGAGAACAAGAAAAAGAAGAATAACATCAAGCTGTATGTGAGGAGAGTCTTCATCATGGACAATTGCGAGGAGCTCATCCCAGAGTACCTGAGTAAGTTCTAGGTCTCCTTTTAATAGTCCTGGCTGTAAACCAAAGCAGTGACGACATTAAAGGACAAAATGATAGAGCTATTACTTTTGTCCCATCAGACTTTGTCCGTGGTGTGGTGGACTCTGAGGACCTGCCCCTAAACATCTCCAGAGAAATGCTGCAGCAGAGCAAAATCCTGAAGGTTATCCGCAAGAACATTGTGAAGAAATGTCTGGAGCTGTTTGCTGAACTGGCAGAGGACAAAGACAACTACAAGAAGTTCTACGAGGGCTTCTCCAAGAACATCAAGGTACCAAATGCTGCATCAAAAATGACTTCTAGACTCTGCAAACAATACTTGGTATTTCATGTTTAGATAGTTGAGGGAGGTAATTAATTTTATTTTTTTTTCACATCTTTGTTTAGCTGGGAATCCACGAAGACTCCCAGAATCGCAAGAAGCTTTCAGAGCTTCTGCGCTACCACAGCTCCCAGTCTGGAGATGAGATGACCTCCTTGACAGAGTACCTCACCCGCATGAAGGAGAACCAAAAGTCAATCTACTACATCACAGGTAAACTTCAGTCATGAACAAAGTCTTTGATGTTTAGACTTTATTTTTAAAATGTCTCAGCTGATTATATCTTCATTCTGTCTTCAGGCGAGAGCAAAGATCAGGTGGCAAACTCTGCTTTCGTTGAGCGTGTCCGCAAGCGTGGCTTCGAGGTGCTGTACATGACCGAGCCCATCGACGAGTACTGCGTGCAGCAGCTGAAGGAGTTTGACGGAAAGACCCTGGTCTCCGTTACCAAAGAGGGTCTGGAACTGCCGGAGGATGAGGAAGAGAAGAAAAAGATGGAGGAGGACAAGGCCAAATACGAGAACTTGTGCAAGCTCATGAAGGAGATCCTGGACAAGAAAGTGGAGAAGGTTGGTGACTTGAAGGCTTGACTAGACTGAGTGTGTTGGGATTGTTTAACTTCATCCTTTAACGCTCCATCCTGCCTTCTTTAGGTCACCGTGTCCAACAGGTTGGTGTCGTCCCCCTGCTGCATCGTTACAAGCACCTACGGCTGGACGGCAAACATGGAGCGGATCATGAAGGCCCAGGCGCTCAGGGACAACTCCACCATGGGCTACATGATGGCCAAGAAGCACTTGGAGATCAACCCAGACCACCCAATCATGGAGACCCTGAGGCAGAAGGCTGAGGCTGACAAGAACGACAAAGCTGTTAAAGACCTCGTGGTTCTGCTGTTTGAAACAGCCCTGCTGTCCTCTGGATTCTCTCTGGATGATCCACAGACCCACTCAAACAGAATCTACAGAATGATCAAACTTGGCCTGGGTATGGGCACACTTAAATTAATTTATCTAGCTTTATTTATCTCTCGTATTTCAAAGATGATTCAACAACTGCTCGTCTTCTAGGTATCGACGATGAGGATATTCCCACAGAGGAGGCCACTTCCACATCTGTCCCAGAAGAGATGCCTCCTCTAGAAGGAGACGACGATGCTTCACGCATGGAAGAAGTTGATTAAGCTGACCCTTCACTCGGATTCCAAACACTTTAGCCCCACTTTTGCCGTTGTTCATCCTTTTAAAGTGCAGTACCTGCAAATTATTAAACATTCCTGTAGTGTAGGTCCAGTGTTGCTGGAGCCATACACTGCAAGACCTTTAAAGAGAAGCAGTTTTCATTTTTGCTGTGAAAGTTTAAGGTGACCTTTGTTTTTTTTAAGTAATGTTCCAACTTAAATGTTAATGGTAAATGTTCTAATATGGGACTGTTTCATTCCATGATCAAAGTCCAGAGTCTCTTGGGGAGGGGTAATGTTATGTGCAATGCTGCATGGAGAGAAGACTGTATGATTCCTTTGCCTGACTGCAGGTTCAACTGTATTCCAAGTCTTGTTTTTTGCAAAAAAAAATAAAGATGTAATACCTTACTTTGCATCTCTTCCTTCATTAGCAAGGTGCATATCTGCATACAATTATTTTGAAACTATAAATTCATATTCAGTTACATTGACTGTTAACCCCACATCTCTCCACTAGGGGGAGATGCAGCTCTAGGATGTACATCTCTTAGGTGGTCCCACCCCTTCAGCTGTTTACAAAAGCTGTTTCCATAACAACTTGCACATCTCAGAACAAACTGCTCAGCTATTGACTGAAGATTTAATACAGAAATTGAAGTGACTTGTGTTTTTTTTTTTTTTTTTGTCCTTCAGTGTTTCTACCTCAACCCCCACAAATGTTTGACAAATCAACTTGCTGAAAAGTGCTCCATCTGCACCTCAAGCCTGTCTTTCCTCAGTTCTCTTCAGTGGTCCTTTTAACTGAATTGGGGAAAGGTGATTGAGAAGAGCATACCCACATGGTTTCTTAAAACCATTGGGACCTGGATGACATGTAATTGGAACCATGATTTATACTTGCACATAAAATCTAAGATAAAAAGACCAGTTTGATCTCAATCACAGTTGTTATGCAGCAGGACAACCCCAAACTGTATTTTTCTCTTTTTTTGTAGAAGAAAACACATGATCTGCTTTGTAACTGTTTGAAAAGAAGTTAAAGGACATGAATGCTTTCTGGTAGCAAATACTGGTAAATGTGTAAATAAATGCACTGGTTAGCTTATTTTCACACCTTTGTACTTGTATAACATGGCAACATTTCTCTTCACCTTATAATGGGGAAAAAAATCAGTTATGATTTTAGAGAAATCTGAAAAAGCAAAGCATAAAAAGGTACACTAAGCACAGATATCTTGAAAGTATGAGACATACGCTGCGTTTTTGAGGGAAATGTATCACCTACAGGTTTCCTGGAAGTCATGTGCTTAAAAAGTGTGAGGGGGTGGCATCGGCAGCTTTTCTGCTACTGTCAGTAAAACTGACATGTGGGTGTCTCTCCCTCCTCAACACTGCAGCTCACATGTGCCACAGTCAGAGTAGCTGCGGGGAACTTCAGCTGTGTCATTTAAGGAAAAAAGGACTATTTTTACACTTCCTCAAGCTAAGATTTTAGCTGCATGTGACTGGTATTAAATTTCACAGCTATTGTTTTAAAAGACTATTGGGGAAAATATATTGGAGCCTATAAAAAAGTTAATGTACAGCTGCACTGAAGCAAAAAAAATCTCTAATCCTCTTGAGTTTAATTTGACCTCAAGAAAATTAGATCTCCTCTGTGAAGCCTTCAGAGGTTCGTTAGAGAACAAGCAGCGTCACAAAGACTGAGAAACAAAGAAGATATCTCATGGATAAAGTTAAGAAAAAGTTAAAAACAAAGTTAAAATATAAAATAATATTCAAAGTTTGCACTTTATAGTGTTTAGATGAAATAAATCAGAATGGCCCAGTCAAAGTCCAGATCTCAATCCTACTGAGAACTAGCAGCAATACTTATAAATTTCCTCAACCTGTTTCAGTCTGAGCTGGTTTGTGAATAATTGAAAAATATTTCAGGGTCTAGATGTGCAAAGCTCTGAAAAGATGGGCAGCAGTAACTGCAGCAAAATGTTACAAAGTATTGATTCACAGCGACTGAATACACATGTAGGCAACACTTTAGAAGTTACCAAAAACAAATATTTATTTAAAAAAGTTCATAATAATCCATGATTTTCTTCCATTTTACAGTTATGCATTGCTTTTCTATCAATTAAATTCCCATTTAAAATGTTCATGGGTATAGTATTAATACCAGAGGTGGTTAGTAACTAGCTATATTTACTCTGTTAAATTTACCTGAGCAAGTACTTTTAGGAGTAGTTTTACTGCACCTTCCTTTTTACTATTACTTTAGTAAAGTTATTATGAAGTATCATTAAGCCTATTTGAGTATAATTTCTGGATACTCTCCCCACTGTGAGTAACTTCACTGAATGAAGAACAAACATACTTGGACCAAAAATGCTTTCACTTTAGTTTTCAGAATAACCAGAATTTGAGCATCATTTTATATTTTTTAGTTTGTCTGATGACATTATGAAATATGAAATCTGATTGTACTTTTTCTTTTATTTCGGTAAAAGTAAAAAGCTCCTGCAAGGGTCCACCCTGGGGAGAGACCCAGTTTAATAAAATGCCTCTCAATTGTACATTCTCTAAAGATTTTTCACAATGTCCTTCAGGTAACTATTGAGGAATGTCCCCACAATTTATCTGAATCAGTTCTACTTACAAATATCTATTTAAAGAAATTCCCGAAAGCTTCCAGGTCAGCTGGAAGTCCTAGGGTTTTACAAATTAGGCATTTGGGAACCTTTACAGTACTTTCTGTGAAGCTTTCCCAACATTGCATGTAACAAACAACTTTACAGAAAGTTCTTTGAAGGCTGCTAAATCTAAGATCTCAGGGGAAACATGTATGTATCATTACCTGAATGTTTTCTTTTACAGGAAATGAGCTTTAAAGTAACCTACTTTTTTTTTAAAAACAGGCGGCTTACTGGATGACATATAAGCAACACTCATTTAAACCTGTGCTTTGAACTTTAACAGGTTTAAAATCAATACAAGCCGATGACACACAGTGAGGGTTTTGTTGGTATCTGTCCGTATATGTGGTCTCAACATTTCCGGAAAAGAAAAAGAAAAACAGATCAGTGGATCTGGTTTTTTTCATTGTATCTCACATTATCAGTTTTTGTTTGGTGACAAATATGAAGAAGTCTTTCTGTTCTTGGCAGTTGGTCAAGATTGAAAACGATGAATCACGCAACATGAAAGGGACATTTTATCAAATCTCTCTGCTGAAGTCGAGTGCTACTGGAAACAATCTCAGTGAAAGTCATCACGAGTCAGCATGTACTTCCATTTTCATTCAGTTCAAAAGTGAAATGCTCAGACCTGATTTTCCCTCCATCACTCCCCCTTTCAAAACGGAAGACTTCCTGTGGAAATATTCGGGTCTCTTGTGTAAATCTGTTCTCAACCACAAATGCAAATTGAAATATTTCAGAGTGGGGGGTCCTGGTGTGTCAGTGGGCTTTGAGGTATAAATACATCTTGTGACCTTTGCAGTTCTACGTGTCTGGTAATGCAGCTAAGTCACCTTTAAATGTGGCAACCATCAAACTAAATGCCTCTCGTTGGCGAGTCTTTCAGTCCCTATGATTAATTTCTGACATATTTTGCTTAGCGTCTCTGTGTGCCTTTGGCGTGTGTCATGGTGCCATCGATTACTAGTTACCTCTATTTCACAATCAACGATAACACAACCGCAGAGAGTTACAGTCATGAACAGAGTTACAAATACAGTCTCAAGAAGATAAGGTGAAATTTGACATCATATCCGGCATGCCAGCGTGCTATCAGGTTTCAATGACATTTAAAAGGCTCAATGTGAGCGTAAACACAGAACTACTACTCATGATCTGAAACATTTCTGCTACGTCAGGAGGTAGTGGGTTTGACTGAACCTCGTAAACACTCGACAGGAACAAGATTGACGCCCACATCAAGAAGACATGAGCTAGATGAGATGATAAAAAATGGCCTGCAGAAGAGAATTGAGCCCTGCATCATGAGGTATAAAATGCAAACACCCACAGTAACCTTTATGATTAGCTGAAAGCGGGTGAACAATAACATGTGGTCTGTCACTCAGTGTTTATTCTCCACTTTTACTCTACAGCGTTGTGTGACGGTGTTGGAAATGCTGTGGTTCAACTGCTGCTAAAAGAACCAGTGTGTAGGAATCTTTCAGCATTCACGACCAATAACACTTCCACTTTCCGTGTGGGGAGAAAAGTTACACATGTGGAAGTGAGAAAATCAGTGTGCAAAATCAAAAATGGAAAGTAGCACCATTATGGTTGGGGTAACACACCTGCTAGCACTGGTGTGAAATATTCAAAAATGGCTGGTTCAAAGACTTTACCTGACAACAACAAAACTACAGTGGATATGAAAACTCTACACACCCTTATTGAAATGCCAGGTATTTGCAAAGTAGAAAACATGAAACCAGAAAAAAGTATCTGAAAATGTTTCCCACATATAGTGTGGCATACATGTACAATTTAACAGAAAAATAAAGAAATCTGACAAAACGTAAAAACTAATCATTTGAGTCATTTGTTTATTTAATTCCATGTTATTTTCTCAATTGTTGATTTAAGTTTTGCAGTTGGTTTACAAATGATGGAAATAATCCTGATGTGAAAAAGTGAGATTTGCATCTTATAAACATTTTCATGAATGATAGAAGTTCAGTAGCAGAGAGTCCTGATAACTGTAGCTAAGAGAGACAATGGCAAAGATGAACATTGTCCAGTTAGTTGGTGAAAAAAACTAAAAGCTCTTACCAATTATGGAAGTAAAAAGCTAGCTAGCTAGCTAGCAAGGGTATGTTAGCAGTTAGCTAGCAGTAGCTGCAGCCGCCTCGATTCGCAGAGTGCAGATGTCAGCTTGTGACTCAAACTTTCATGTAATAATAAAGTCCAGCGAGAAAAAAGAAGACTACATAAAATATACAAGATTAAATAAATGTGCCAGAAAAAAAATAAGACGTACAATTAACGTAACAAAAGCTAACTTATTTTTTAAATTAATTGAAGACAATTTAAGACCTGAAGTTTAGATACATTAATTTAAGGCTTTTTAAGGATGTGCGGACACTCTTGGAGCAAATCATGTCTAATTTAAGAAGCTAAGTCATAATTGTAAATATGTACAATTCACAGTAATTTATCTTAGTTGTCGTCTTGAAGCATATTAAATATATTATAAATTAAAAACACAGTATATCATAGAAAAATGTAAAATGTACAAATCTATTGTGGCGCAGTATTTTGTTTAAGACTGAAGTTTTAATATTTGAGTGTGACATTCTGTACATATTTGGCCATTGTGCACAGTTCCTATCTTGTTTGTTGATCATTTTTAAAACTGTACCTTGATAGCTCAGCCATTAAGAAACAAGACCAACTTGATTTCTTTCCACACATTCAGTGAGCAAGTATATCGACAAAACTGGAAACTGGTCCAACTGGTTTAAAAAGCCCTAGACGCACATAACTCAAACTCTATGCGAATGTAATTTTTTTTGTTTAGCACTCAAATTGGGTTTCTTTTCATGTAGCAGATGACTAAAATAAATTCCTGATTAATTTAGGTTGCTCTTTGTGACTGTGGTCTTACAAAAGCCTTGGAGGACAGATTTCTTAAAATAGTGAAATACAGTCAAACCACAACAGTCTTTTTATTGCTCTTAAAGCAGTTAAAATATTTTAAAATGCACAGAAATAGCCTTTAAAGCCACACCCGTCTGAAGCAAAACGTTCACTACCATATACAGCAGTGAAAAATTACAGATTTGATCTGTTTTGACTTTTGTTTGTATAACTGACATGTTTTAGAGAATTAAACACATTTTAAAATCAGAAGACAAGCAAGAATGTTCTGAGTACATTAAAAAAAAGTTGTGAAGCTATGATTTTGTCATCTAAGAGGAAGAAAATGTATCCAAACCAACTTCTCCATATGTGAAAACTATTAACCAGTCTTGTTAAATCATGAACTAACTTGTAATTAACCACAATTTTGGGCTGGATTCATTTCACATCCCACACCCTGGCCCAATTTCGGAGCAGAGAAACAAAGTCGCTGGCATCTATCGGTCTGGAAAGGGTTGGAAACTGATTTCTAAGGCTGAGGAACTTCAGTGAACCACAGTGAGAGCCATTATCTAGAAATGGAGAAAACAGAACTAAGCATAACAAAAGAACCACGGATAACATCTAAAGCACTGCATGACTCATTTGCCTTGATTATAATCCAGCAATACAACAAAAAAACTGGACAGAAATGAAGCGCAGTTGCAAGATGAAAACCACAGCTGACCAATAAGAAAACAAAAGCTTGTCTCATAATTACCAAAAACATTACGATGATTCCCACAGCCTAGTCAAAGTCTGGATTTTAAATACAATTGAGATGCACTGGCATGATCTTAAATAGGTCGCTCCTCTTTGAAACCCTCTAATGTGGCGAAATTAAACAAAATGTCTTCACGGTGCAAAGACTTGTGGGAAATTAGCACAAACGCTTGGTGGAAGTCTTGTTTGTATTACACTTGGTGGAATGAAAAGGGTTTCTTACATTTCATTTTTCTCCTGTCCACCAGGCTAAAGTGGAAGGAGTTAGATCTCCTACTTGTAAACGTTCCACTTCTACCTTTATTAGCTACTTCAGTGCTTGGGATTTTTTTCCAGTGTCTGAGCCAAATGAACAACAGTTTGTGCATCACTACAATTACTTTGTTCTAAACAGGATTAGGATATTTTAGGAGAAAAAGGTACAGTGGAAGAAAAGAGATTTACAGATTGGCTGGTTTGACTGGACTGCCAGTCAGAATATTCTGACAGGGTCCTCAGAATAACGTTTTGACAGCTACATTACTGTAGAGCAGCTAAGTCAAAAGAAATACAGAAAATCTAGAAAAGAAGCTCCCCATATAAATAGGTCATTCTCCTTTTACTCTGTTCTTTCCTGGCTAAAATATCATGTTTTTCATTTGTTTACATCATAAAAACTAACTTGGGGGAGACAAGTTATTCCATAGAGCCCTTAAAATATCCAATTTTCACCTTCTTCCAGTCACTGCTGCTTATTTTTTACACAACCACAGCAAGGCGAAAGGTACTAGATAGTTAAATCAAATGAGCAAAGCTGCTCAGACCAGACAGAAAAGTATGACCATCAGCTTCATTGTGCTTGAATTTTATTATTTTTCCAGTCATTTGGCTGCGTAGTAAATTAAAGGCTAACTGGGCTCAGCAGGGAGGGCTTTTAAATCCCTAGGTAGGGTTCCATTCCATCTGGTCTCCAAGCTACTGCTTTCTAACAACCTCTCTCTCTTTACCGTCTCTTCTCCTCACTGAACACATCTCTATATATTTGCCTCATGCTCACATTCAAGCTGGAGACATTAATAATGTCTTCTTTCTTGGACGACCACTCTACATAATATCACTCTCCAGTGACATTTTTTTTTTTACATCATTTTCAACATTCAGAAATGGAAATGAATGTAACTATCTTCAGATGCAAGCCTTGAGACAACTGAAAGGGAAAAGTGGTAAAGATGATGATGCATGACCTCTAACCTCTCCTCCAGAGAAGGCACTGTTGAAGATGAAAAGATTATTTCGGGAATCTCCGGATTAATTTAAGACAGCTGTATAATTCATGGTGGCCAATAAAGAGTCAGAGTTCTTGGTTTGGTTGTCCCTGCAGTCAAAGCGAGAGTTCAAAGTGACTGGTCCACCAGGGGCTGAAATCAGAGGGCAATGTGTCTGTGGTTTCTCTTCCATCTGACCTTTCTTGTCTTTTGGTAACTCATTTGAATTATTGAAAAGAGCACTGGAAATGCTGTGACGATGATGCAGCGTTACATTAAACCTTCTGAAACAAGAGGAGCTGGGGGATTTCCCCGCTAGCATCTTCAGATTAATGAACAAGGGGGAAACGCTTTCTCACACTTCACAGTCAAACCCGGTCTTCAGTTTGATTTTCGGTGAATCATAAGAATGGATTGGTTAATGCATCCGTGCAACATGCAAAGAGCACTTCAGACGTATTTCGAAAACAACTCTGGTTGGCGTCGCTTCGAATAAGAAAGAGTGGAATGAGTACAAAAAATATTGCCATGTGGAAAAATAATTGAATTACTAATTTAAAGTGTCCTGAAGTCAAAATACAAATGAAGTGAAGCGTTTAATGAAAGTGTTGGGTCACCAATAGAACAATTGTACCTTTGATTATGGGTGTAAGCTAGAGGTTCTTCATCTGGTTGAGACTACAGTGATGCTTGTTGGGAGAGAACGTCACCAACAAATCATGAAGTTCAAACTAACCAATCTGAGGGGCTTTGCATTGATTTGGTGTGACCATCCAACCCCTGCAAACTAAACTCCCACCACATCATGACAGCACATACAGAGACAGAGACAGTGCCAAACATCGCCCTTTTCTTGCCACACAAGTCATCTGTATGAAGGGGAAATCATCTCAAAATGTTAATTTACACGTGCTCAATGAGATCTCGCTCAACCAGGTCTTCTTCCAGGCTTTTCCTGCTGCGCTTGAAGAAAAGTATGACCCTGCCACCACCACGTTTTACTGTAAATCTGGTGTGTTCAGACAAAAAGCTGAAATTTTGTCTCATCTGACTAGAGAACCTTACTTTATATTTGTTGTGCCCTCTACATCAAATGTGTCTAACCTTTTTGTCTTTGGGGAATAAAAGTCAAAAGTGCTTGCCGGCCAAAAAATAATAATTTTTTTTAAACTAAAATGTATTTAAGAAAAAGATATTGTATATTTGTGATCCTCTTGATCGAAAAAACAAAGACTGGAAGAGGAGAAAACTTGGAAAATCTCAAAATTTCCATGGGTTATCTATCAAATTTTCAACTTCTTAAGTTCAGAAATGTTCTAGTTTTTTTCTTAGAAAATTTCTGATAGTAATCTCAAAATTTCTGAGTTTTTTTTCTAGAATATGTACTTCTTTTTTCTATCAACATTGGCCCAACTACACCATCACAGACTTCTGACAGTAACTGTTGGTTTCATTAGTACGGGGAGGACAGTAAAAATGTACCCCAAATGTTTTCTGATTTGTAAAATACTTAACAGTTACAATCTGTAACATAAAAATTCTTATGAAACACATTCAAATGTTTGGTTGCAAAGTGACAAAAGGGATCTGAATACTTTTGTGAGGCGCTGTATCTGTAAGCGGTGTGGTTCTTAAGTCTGCGTTCCCTTTAAAAAAAAAACCCTTCACCAGATAATGTCACGTTAATTTAACAGGTTTTATTATTAATCCATTTACCAAAGAAAAGTAGTAGAATGATAAAAACCAAGTACAAGTAACATTGCATTTCCCTTGTGTGCATTCTGACCCGAAAACTACAGTAACATCACATCTTTGTGACAGTGTTCATCCAAATATTCACATAAAAACAAACCAATCAGTCATTTAGAAAAGAAAAAAAAATAGACAAGCTCATTGGAAAGAAAATAAGACATATTTACATGTTTTTGTTTTTTTGACCAGATGTTTTAAACTTAAAACCAAACTAAAAATAAAAATGCAATCGGTGCTATGATGTCTAATTAAAATTATGTACTTTTTACAGTCCATTTGTTATTTCCCCCAAATATGATAATGGAAGCTGCTGAAATATTGGACAAGTTAACAGAACTGCATCTAATGTGTTTACAAAACTGTGGATCCAGTTTTAAAATATAAAATTTTACATAAAGACACAGACGTTTATTCTCAGCATGAAACTGTTTATATGGTATTTCTGTAACCCGGAGATAAATAAAGCATCTTTAAGAAAACGTTGACCCATTTAATGTTTTTTGGATAGCGTTGATTAATGCTGAGGCATACAGTTACCTTAAATTGGCTGCAAAAGCCACATATGGTGGTTAAAAGTAAAAAAACAAACACGTAATTCAAGAGGGATAGAGCTTCAGAGGCTGTTTGAAATGTAAGACAATCATATAGGCACTCGAAGCCTCTGACCATTTATGCTTTGTTGGCCCCTTAGGGGCATCTGTGACAGTCAAAACTCCCTTTTTTGTACCGATATCAACAAAACCAAAACAAACCATCCAAAGTAAAAGCATAAAAGAACTAGGAAACAAAATGCAAACAAACAAAAAGACAAATAGCACCACAGAAAACGTGGTCGTACTTCCTAGTTTGGTGCGCCTCAGGAGCGCTACACCTTCTGCGGCAGTGACGACTGCCGGCTCGACTTCATGCGGCTGCGCGCGTAAACCCGCAGGAAAAGCGCGATGAAAACCACGGCGACGCCGAAGCCCCCGACGATGGTGACGGAGTGGCCGTAGAGGAAACAGGAGAGAAGAATGGCAAAGGCCTGGCGCAGCGTCATGATGATGGTGAAGACGGCTGCGCCAAATTGGCTGATGGTGTAGAAGATGAAGAGCTGTCCGCACGCCGAGCACACGGACAGCAGCACGGCGTGGAACGCAAACTCTGAGTGGCGCGTCATGAAGGCCAGCGACTCGAAGAAGGCACCCTGCTCCAGCAGCGAGCCGACGGTGAAGAGGCAGGAGAACAGGTTGACCCCAAACATCATCTGCACAGATGACATCTTGTATTTGAACAGATTGTCCTGCCAGTTGGACGTGAAGCTGTCGAAGACGATGTAGCCGACGAGGATGACGACGCCACTGAAGGTGGTGACGGTGGACGGGTGCTTGCTCGTCGTGCTGGACAGCAGGAACATGCTGACGCCGACGGAGATCAGCACGGCGGTGAAGTACTCCCAGTACTCGTAGCTTTTACGAGAAATGAGCTTCCCCATGAGCATGACGGGAATGACCTTGGAGGCCTTGGCCAGGACTTGCGTGGGGAAGCTGATGAACTTCAGGGCCTCGTACTGACACCAGCTGCTCAGGATGTTGGAGAGCGAAGCAAAAGAGTATTTGTACATGGGCGCGCCGTGCCGAGGCTGCTTGAACAACACACAACAGAGTCCAGACACGGTCAGCGCCAGGATGCGGTTCATGAAGACTAAAAACTGGGAATCCTTGAACTTCTCGCCGTCGTGGTCTGGAGCTACGGCTCCATAGGAGCGAGTCATCACTCTCTCCTGGAGGACTCCCCACGTCAGATAAGAAGCCTAAGAAGAAGATGGCAAACTTTAGCTCATCAGATCTAGACCAAAATGTTAATTAGAAAAGAATGGATAAGTGTGGCGAAATTGATGCTTAGTCTAACGAAACTTGTATGAAACTTGAATGTATATTTATTCTGAAAAGAGCTCTGATTGTTTGGACAATTTAGTTTTAGTGATTAAGAATTATTTTTCATAAAGTGCAGCTTAGAAAGTCTGTGCATCCATTTCTTGCCCGTACACTGTGTGAGAAGAAATATGACGCAGTTTCATTGTTAGCTCCATGTTTACAGTGACTGTTGGTTCTGGGAGAATCCCCTACCTGAAGTCCGGCTGCGCAAAACATTAACTTTATAGCCTGTTTGACTGATGAGCCTGAATCAGGCTCGTTCCTGCTTGAGACAGACACATCGTCCAACAGGCCGCTCTTGTCCTCGCCGCCAAACACGCAGGTCTTTATGAGCGGATAACAAAGTCCACTACCTGAACGTTAAGGGAGAGAAAACAAAGACATATTTCAAGAAAGGAATTAGGTGAAAAACAGTCTGTTCAGAGAAACCAAACGTCTCAAACCTCTGTCCAGGTAATTGGAGCGTTTGAAGTAACTAATGAGGAAATATCCTGGGACGATGATGGTGGCGTATCCCAGCATGTTGACGAGGAAACGGAAGAACCAGACATCGTGCCAGCTGTTCAGCAACGAGGGATCTTCTGCAATTACTGCGCAGGGGAAAAACAGGTGTACAAGTGCAGGCCAAACCCTAAAGGGGTGAAGGAAAGTGTTGTGGTTTAACAGAAGAATATATTATCCCAAACATCAACCGTGTAACTGACCATTTGTAAAATATATATCAGATTTTAAAATGAACATGTAAGCATTCCGTTTGTTTCATTCCCTGGGAGAACAAGTTGCAGTTTACCAGCTCATCATACCAACTGTTGAGCATAGTGGTGGCAGTATTATGCTGCAGGGCTATTTCAACACTACCGGATTGTACAAATCAACAGCTACATAGGTGTCCTAATCGACAGTGATCACAAAAGGATATCCGATGGATAGCAAGTTAAAGTGCTGAAAATATTTAGTCTATGAATAAAAACCAGGATCATGTAAGGAAAGGAAGTAATTTAAAACAATTTAAAAATTCTGCCAAGAAATTTAAATTAAATTAAATTCATCCCTTTGTTGCATGTATTTAAACTTTTCTCACTGATAACTGCAAGTTACAAAGAGCCAATAATCATAGAAATAACAACCTCAACATTTAATAAGGCAATGAGAAAAGCATTCACATTTTTGGTGGAAAAGCAGAATTAATTTTAGATACACTGGTAACAGGAAACAGTACTGAGCTTTAGGAAATGCTACGTCTTCACCTCAACTTCAGCCTCTGGATTCGTTGTTGACGCAACGTCTACGTCAAAAACCTCCTTCTGTGTACACTGTAATTCACAGGTGCGGTGGAATGAAGTAAAACCACACTTAGCATGTACGTAAGCCGACTACACTATAGTCTGTTTAATCAGAATATCACAAGCTGTCAAGCTAGTCACAAGAGAAAACAGCTCCGTCCTACATAAAGGTGATACTCTTGCTGCTGAGTGTAGAGTATCCTCTTCAGAAAGAGGCGGGCCCTCGCCTCCCAGGGGCCTGACCTGAACACAAGATCTCTTTGTGCGCTGTGCTCTGGTCAACCAACAGCCCACTGCACCACGACCCGGCCTCTGAACAAGAAGTCCATTACATGGAGGAATGCAGCTCACAAGCTGCTGCACTCCAGAGAAAACACAGCCGAATTTCACCTGAGAGGGGAAGGAGTGTTAGATGTGTCCTGTGAGGGATGCACAACAGGAGACGCGCAATGAAATACGAGATGCGAGACGTAACTCTAATTTCTTGGCTCCCGAGGGAGACAAATTAAAGAGATTTTCTGTGAAATCAAAAGAGCTTCACTTATTTAGAGCAATATCTAAAAGGTTTTTTTTATTTCAATGTAAATCATTATTTCATGAGTATAAAACTTTCGGAAAATACATTTCCATACAGCTCTGGAGAAATCACACACTGCACTAGGCAAATGATTGAAGCTCTTGACTACATCCATTTGTATTTGTTTTCATCTATTTGCCTGTTTTCAAATGAAATTACCCCATCTTAGGCATTTACTTGAGATCTGCATGGCTGCAGAAAAACATCTGAGCTGAATGTGGGAACACCAGATGGATCACAGAAAAATTTGGCACCAATAAAACACATAGAAGCTGTTTGAGAAGAGAAGCCGGGCAGACTGCAATGACCTGATTCTCTTATTGAAGATCTCCAGCAATTTATTTAGGTCAAGTTGTGCTAAAACTCATATAGTCTGACTGATGAATTTAATAAGGAAGATGTTGACGTTCGATGTTGAGCTGAAAGAGGAAAAGATTAATTGGAATCAGTATTTGATAGGATATTATAGTAGGATTTACTAACTTCTCTTGTTGTTTATACTTAATATTTCAGTGAGCTGTGATAATACAACTCACAATGACTGGTTGGCAAATTGTGTAGCAGTAAAACAAACAACATGTCACAAAATTCAAGTTACTCATTGCAATTTTCAGCAAGATTTGCACAATTACATAATGTGGAGCCTATATGATGCATTGAAATCTTGGATTTGATCTTAACGTTATAGTTCCCATAAAAATATATCATGGACAAATACCTAATAGGACCCCTTGCAACTCAAATACTTCATAATCTTTGTCACAATTTATTAAAATTGCTAAATTATGCATAACTTTAGCTAAAGTCAATTGAGCAGCTCAATTATTGGGCCTCTTGTGATGTCACCGACCCAAATAGACGAATAAAAGATTTTCCATGTTTCTGCTTAGAAAAAGTTTACATTTTGCAAAACCCTGCAGTGGAAAGCCATACCTTAATTGCTTAGCCGTGAATTTATTGTCAGTGTACACTTGTTAGTGAGAAAAACACAAAAGCTGAATAATATCTTTAATACGTTTTTTCACGTTTTTCATTTGCAAGTGCAAGCTTTTCGACGTGTGTAAATGTTTTCCCACATATTTGGAGGCTCCAACATTCACCTAAACAAAATCTATTATCTCGAACATCATAAATACAGTAATTAATGATACAATATTTAACCAAAAATATGCACAACATCGTTAAACAGTGTACATGTTACAACGCCTCCTTATTTATTCATATTTGTTGTTGAAAAACACATCCTTAACTTGAGACAGCTCAACTTATCCACACCTAAAACACAGCTCAGCAGGTCTTGCACGTCTGAAATAAAAAAAGAGGTTACCTCCACGAGAAAGAAGGCATTTTTTCCCCACTCTCAGTGGCCCCACACCCGGCTCTCAAACGTCTTCGCGGTGACGCAGCATGAAGCCACTCCGGTGGGATAGGACGAGATGTTTTAAAATGTTAGGACCTGTGTCTCTGCTCCCTGAATATCCGCCTTTAAGCCAGTTTTTTCCACTTATCATCTGAAGATGATGTGTACACTTCAACAGGAAAGCCTCCCTTCTTTTTTTTTAATGTACACCAGTAGGATGCCGGAGGTTGAAAACGTCCCCATCCCGCCGACACTGCATCCTGTTGGCCGGGAGAAGGTACTGCAAGCCAAACTCATGTATTCAACAATAGTAATGTCAGAAAAACTGTAAATGTAAGGAGTACAAGAAGGTTAATAAATATATATATTATTATATATATTATTTTTTTAATTAATATTTTTATGTGTACTTTTGTAATTTTAGGTTTTTGGTCCATTTTCTAGGAAAAACGTTTACTGTATTAGTGTAGCTATTAAGTACTCCTGGAGCTAACTGTTAAAATTAGAAATTTTAGTGTCGGTTACTGGGACTTCATATGGTAGATAAGTACCAAGTACCAAATGGGTACAGCCATTTTGAATGTTTGCTTACAATAACCAATCTGAAAAGTTCAGAGTATGTAGGTAGTCCTCTCACTTAATACATTTTTAGAAATGTGTTTTGCTGAAATTGTAGTTGCAAGTAATTGAGGGGATAACTGTAAGCTTTTCATGTCTAGTAATTCAAAATGCTGTTCCTTATTCTCTGTGAAATAGCCCGAGCTCAATAAGATTGGGTGAATAGTAAGGGATAGATAGACAACAATTTTGAAGTCTCGCCACACTTTTACTGAAGAATTTTAAAATGTCAAGATGCTTTGATTTAAACTGTTCCATCGTAGCCGTGGTTGTGTGCCTGATGTTGTCATACAGGAAGATGAACTTATGCCCCAGTTTCAAGTCTCTGCAGCCTCTAACAGGTTTTACAGTATCGCGTTGCTCCATTCATCTTATTTTTAGATTTTGTTTACCTTTGTTTTCTTTAACACACTGGTTTGACTTTTTTTTTTAATTTCTTTATCCACAATTTACAGAATTGGGAAAACACTGTAATATCATTAAATCCAACCTTTCAGACTAATTTAACATGATACATCACCTTTGTTTATATTACATATTCTGTCTATTCATGAGTGAAGAGATCTATAAGATCTTCATATCTTATTTATCTTCTTGTAACTCACGCACTGTCTTCCTGTCTGACTTTTCTGTTATGCTCAGCGGGGGTTTTACACCTCCTAAGGTTAGAGCTTAATGTAAGACTGCATACACCTCAGTAGAGCTCACAGCGGAACATTTTCCATGGAGCAAATTAAAAGAGAATATTGAGGGTGGTGCGCAGAAGGTAGAGAGGTCAAACAGTAGGAGGAGATAAAGAAGGGTAGGTATGATTACTCAACCATGACCTAGTGAAGTGCCAGATTTTTCCACTGCAAATCAGAAAGCCTCACTGAGCTAACCTAGAATATCAAATACAAAGAGCCAGACTCATGCGCTACTAAACTGTGTAAACAATTTCATTCTTATGTCAAAGTGAAAGATGTGGAAACCTTTTGTATCACAGTTTGCAGAAAACTCATACTATGGCATTTCTGCCAGTCAAAAGTAATTTTGCACAGTAAAACTGATCCCTTGGTTCTTTTCTGACAAATGGTGACATCAGCAGTAATGTACAAGATACCAAAGAGCAATTTCAAGTTTAAGGTCCCTTCCAAAAAGTATTCACAACCCTTTATATCTTTCACATTTTTGCACAATCAACAACTTGAATGGGAAATTGTAAGTCCTTCTCTCCTTCATCTTTCTTTTTATACTTCAAAATTGTGCTCTATTTTGTGTTGGCATATCACAAAAAAATACATTAAAATTTAAGACTGAAATCTAATAAAATGTGAAAAAGATCAAAATTGTGAATAATTTAGCAAGAAATTGTTAAATAGTTGAATTCTCTGCATATTTTAATATGGCTTTATTTTATCTATAACATCTTTTGAGCTTTGAAAGTTCTGCACAATATAACTTTTAGCTCCAGCAGCATGCAATGCAGCATTAAATTATGTGTGGCTTGTTCGTAGAAACAAATTACACACTAAATTAATTATTTGTGGAGATTTTTAGTGTAAATATTTGAGAATTGGTCAAACATCCTCTCACGTCAGTAGCTGTATGAACTGAAGTGTTTAGTGCAGTAAGCAAAATATTTTCTAACAAAATTCCTGAACTTCTGAGTAAAGCTAGTTTTTTTAAAAAGTTTTTTTTGCTATGCTTTCTATAGAAAACCACACAATGCTTAGAGCCTCTTTCCTGCAGGTCTTTACCAGAATGACCAACAGAGACACAAAACACAAATAGCTTTAGTTTCCCAGGTCACAGTTGAATAGGGAAGTAGGTACAGTTGCATAACAGTGTGTTCCAGCTGTTTACACAAGTATAATCATTTTGTACTGGTCTGAATTTACCAGAATTTCTGCACACGAGCCTGCTTGCAACGCAGATTACCTGGGTATCATCACATGCAAGAGAGTCTTTGTGTCAAAAAGCCCTCCATGTGAACCAGTTTTGCTGCCGGCGTGTTTACAAATGAGATCCAGTGGGGTGGAATTTCCAACCGCCCTGTGTTCATTGTATTGTAAATGCAATAAGGAAGAAGACACTTACAGTAAAACAAAAGTTACACCTTGCAGGGGCAGGTGACAGGAAACGAAAAAAGAACTTTGTCATGAGGGTAAACCGTGCAAACTGAATACAATCATAAAAGTTGACCTAAAGTGCATGTTTTATATAATTAAAAATTAGCTCTGGTCTTTAAATCATCTCCACTCAAATTATTTCTATTTTTCAAACAGGCTCTTGCGTGCATGCCTGAATTGGTTTTAAGGATACTTGAGTAAACCTGGACTTTCCACCGTAGAGCAGCTAATTCGGGTTAGGGTGTGCACCAACAAAAGCGGTGCCAAAACACATTAATGAGAATCAAAACTTCCTTTTCCCAGAAAAAGAACACACACATGCAAATGTTGTTTTAACTTTTATTACAAAATAAATGAACTGCTCGTTGCAGCAAGAGAGGCCAGTGTAATTACATGCAAAAGAACATCTGCGGCTTTCTGCAGACAAAGAGTACAAGAAGAGATAAATAGATACTTTGTCCTACATCACAAAGCAGCAAACCTTAAAAAAAAAAGAAGAAACATTAAGCTGCGTTTTATTTTTTAATATATTACATTTTTTATACTGGCTATCAGTTTGCTGTCATAAGCAGGGGTGCAATTAGTTTGCAGAAAGGTAAATTTTGCAATTTAAAGGAAACCAAAATATCATCTGCTTACGAATGCATTCTCTAAAAACCAAACATGAAACATGAACACAGACTGCCTTTAAAATGAATGCAGCTAAAACAATTTCCATTTGTAGAAGAGGTAGCATTTTTGGGGTCACCTACGTTGATAGTTTGGCACTTGCATCGGGGCACATTTTGAAGTTGAGAACAACACATCCTGATCCTGTTTTTGTAAATCAGTGTTCAGTTTAAGCGAAATTGCTCCATTTCCCATCAGAAGAGCAGACTAACATGGTGCACATTTCTCACTAGATATTAGAGTCAACTACGTATAAAGCCACTATTTTATAAACAACTTAGTTAAAAAACTTTAATTATTTAAATCAAAAAGTTCCAGCTGCATTCAGGCTCCAGGTGTGCTATACTCCATCATCTGGCAGTGTTCAAAACGTCACCACCGACCTTCCGGAGATCTGGATGTCATCAAATGGAAACAGCGCCAGAATCTAGAAGAAAAACAGAAATAAGTGTCAAAATAACCTCAACTGAGATTAAATGCATTTTTTTTCTTTCAAAAGACATGTAGTTTGACAAAAAGTAAAAACACAGAAGTACTAAGTCTTCAGTACATAAAGTTGCTAAAATGTTTTAGACTGTATACATTTCAGCTGCCTGTTTAATCGGCCTTTTCTCGTAATAGTAGATGCACGCGATGCTGGGATCAGATGTCTGTGGGAGTCGGTTAGCGGACTCTTTATTTTTCTTGACACTGTGTGTAGTTTTTAGGACTCTGACTTTGTTTTCAGGTTTGCTTGAAAGCTTGTCTGCAAACCATCTCACTCATCACCCTGTGCAAACACTGAGACATTTCTTCTGTCTTCTGTCAATTTAAAGGCTTTGAAAAGTTGTGCAACATCCAAAAAACCCGAGATGAAGTAACTTAACATGATCTATAAAAACTGCTTTGCTAGAGTGACTGAGGCTTTCAGATTTAAAGACAAAGAGAATTAAACTGTTGAATGAAAACAAATATGTGAACAAATAAAGAATTAAAAAGTAAACTGGGAATTTTACAAATTACAAGTACAATGATCCTGGGACTTAAGAGGAATATTTTTCGTTCAATAATAAATCATCTTAGGGCTTCGGAGTTACCATGGAAAAACTGCACCAGATTCAGAGATGTACAGTACCCTCCACAATTATTTAGAAAAATCTGCAAATAGCTGATTTAAATATATGTAGACATTTCCAACCAATTAAGGAAGTCATGAAATACAAATGAAAAGTTTTTTGACGATTTAAAGAAAGAAAAGTTAAATTGAAAAAAAGCAATCAGGCTACATTTATTTTATAAGAATTGAAAGGACTATCAATAAAATGATTTCCCTCCATCAAATTAAAAGGTTTAATTTAAAAACAACTTGTTTTTGGGTATTTTAACCACTAGATTAAATATCCCAAAAAAGTGTTCCTGTCACCTAGTGAGTGTTTTTAGACAAATCTCTGACATATGTCGCATAAACAAAACCTAGATTTTAAATTCTGGTACCTATTATTTCTAACATTACCAAAAACAATCACCAGCTGCTTACATCATTGTTTCCGTCGGCCAGATCCAGCGCCGTCTCGTCTTCCATGTTTCGCAGCATTTTGTCGGCGCCGTACTGGCAGAGGAGGTCGGCGATTCGTGCGTCTTGTCTGCCTACGGCGAGGTGCAGCGGCGTGCAGCCGTTAAACATGGGAGCATCCACGTTGGCCCCCTCATTAAGCAGCAGCTTCACCGATGTCATGTCGTGCAGCTCGACGGCGAGGTGGAGAGCTGTTTTGCCGGCAGTTCCCTCCTGCGTGGGGTGAAATTAGCAAACTAAATCAAAACAGTGATTTAAAGTGTAAAAAGCTTTAAACGTGTTCGCTTGAAATTAAGAAGGACGAGTCTAGAAATTACAGCGTATGTAACAGTTTTAGTTAGTTTCTGAATGTGAGACAGAGCAGCATATTGGGACGGTGATTTAAACTGAGAGGAATGTCTGTGGTGGTTCTAAGATCAACAGCCATGTTCCCTTCCATCAATAGAAAGTTAAGAGCGGCAGGCGGCCAGCCTAATCATATCTCAAATCTAATTATGTCTCCCTGAATCCTGCAGGAAGCCCTGAGCTCAGCTCGTATCACTATCAACATAGGACAGGTGCAGCAGATTTATAAACGGGAACACAAAGTACGCTAACATGCAGTAAACAAGGCGGGAGAAACCGACAAATGGGACAAATATTATCAGGAGAATTCATGGTTTTTAAACGGCTGCAAAAGCCATTCTTTCACCTAGTTTACTATTCATGTACAATATTTGCAAACATCAGGGAGGATTTGGTGTCAGTTTCCTGCAGGTGGACAATTAATTAATTAATAATTTGTTAGTTTCAAACCAACTTTAAACACTGAATTGCAGAAAAACACCACAAGTTGCATCACAAATTCGCAGACTAACCTGGATGTTAAGATCTGCTTTTTTTTTCATCAGGAGCTTCATGATATGATGCTGCTTGTTCAGTGCTGCCAGGTGAAGACAAGTAAGACCTGCAAGGAGGAAACCCACTTATTTAAAGCTTTCAGTATGAGGCATAAAAACAACAATAAGTGACGACAAACAAGAAAATTAATTGATTTTATTTTGGATTGATTACACGTTTAAAATATTGCGCTAAAATTTCTTGAAGCTACTTCCAAATATGATCCCCATTAAAAAACAAAACATGCAGTTTTCAGAGGAGGAGACATGATAACAGCTTTTGTCTAGGCGTGGGTATTTATCTTATGGCTTATCATTTATCGTGAATAATTTTTTATTTTTGATCTAATCTTGTCATGATAACGTTCAATTATTGATGGTAAATAAAAAAATTTTAAAAACTCAGTGTGATCGCTCTGTTTCTCAGTTCCACGAGAGCATCAATAAATTAAAAAAAAATCATAAAATGGAGTTACTGTGTGATATAAATCCCAATTTAAGAAAAAAATTCAATGTTTCTCAAGAACAATATTTGTGTTTGTGGTGCTATGAATGCTGTGCGATGCAGGGACAGCCATAGAGTTACCTAAAAAATAAGTAACAAATCGTTATCTTTATCATTATCATTAACAAAATAGTACCACAAAATATCACAATAAAATTCTGAGTCCATATTGCCCACCCCTACTTTTGTCTCCATTTCACACACACACAAAAAATTACACATTAACAGCACAATAATCGGTCTTACCTCTCCAGTTCTGGGTCTGCAGAACAGGCGTCAGTGAGCTCGGAGGAAGGTCTCTGGTCATTTCTGTTGCACACTCTTGTTGCCCGTGCTGGCACGCCACGTGGAGCGGCGTGTTCCCGTCCTGGTCCTGCAGCTCCAGGCTGGCCCCCTTCTTCATCAGGGTCGTCACGACTTGCGTCAGGTCCAGGTAGGTGGCCAGGTGCAGCGGGCTCTGAGCGTCACCAGCAAATAAGGACGGAGTTAAAAACACATTTGTCTCTTAATACCTTACATTTATTAGTGATGCTATAAGGTATCAACTCTGATCAGTGAATGCACCATAGCCAGAGGTGGGCAGAGTAGCCAAAAAATTTTACTCAAGTAAGAGTAGCTCTACTGCAACATATTTTTACTTAAGTAAAAGTAAAAAGTAGCTGTCTAAGAAATTACTCAAGTAAGAGAATAAAAGTATTTGGTAAAAACGCTACTCAAGTATTGAGTAACTGATCAAAACATCAATTATTTGATATTTAAAAATTAAATCTTCAGACAGACAAAAATATAAAGTTGTGTGGAATTTTTGGCTTTTAAAAATCAAAATGAAAATAGTTCATATAAAAAATAATTACAAAATAAAATCAGGCAAAAGAAACTGTTTTACAATTTAATTTCTTTCAATATAAAACTATAGGTGATTTTATTTAGTTCAAACAAGCTTGTTCTTTATTCAGGGAAGCTACTCACAGTGGGTAGAGCATCCAGAAAGTTTACTCAAATAAGAGTAGCAATACTTCAAGATAAAACACTCAAGTTAAAGCAAAATGTGCAATGTAGTAAAACTACTTAGAAAAGTAATTATTTTTTAAAAAACTACAAGAAAATGCAACTAGTTACTACCCAACTCTTTTCATAGCCAACAGTAAAGACACATTTGTGACTGCTTGAGAGAGGGAGAGAGCAAGACTTTCCACAAATAACAGGAAGGCTAAGAGCAGTGCAGGGAATTCTGTTTAATTCTTTGGAGCTTTTATCACATTTTAAAGCATGCTGGGTTTGGTACTGTTAGCAGTCTTTTGGGAATCTTAAAGTTTTCAGCAGTACACATATTGAGATGGCAGTAACACTCTGTTCTTTGTTTTAAAGTAATAAAACCCTGTGCAGCAATTACTCTCCCATGCACACAACATGTTATCTGTTCCTAATAAAAAATAACTAAAGCATGAAATGCTAGAAAATACTTTTTCCAATGCTGTCCTTATATTTTTTTTTATAAAATAGTGCTTTGAAAAAGTTAGGAAATCAGCATTTGTTTGGTACGTCTCTATTTTTTTTCATCCACAAAGAACAAAAACAGAATATTTCCTGGTTGCATCTTCTCAAATATCAGGTCTGTTGATTTCTAACATTTAAATTTAAACAACTCGAGTGTGTCTGCTACCAAGATTTCAAAAGAATGCCTTTAACCAACTACAGAGAGCAGGCCTGTACCTGTTTACACACCTCATCAAAGACAACCACAAAAAAAGCAGTTCCAGCTGAGAAAGTGAGAGTGTAGCTTTCGTTCCAAATCAAACAAGAATTCCTGCTGTGCAGCTTTCTGGCCCACGGAGGTTAAAGCAAATGCAGTAAATGATTAGCCTGCCTCCATTGAATTTACACAGAATTTGCAGAAAACCTTAGGTTCGAATAAACTTCAAAAACAAGACCTTTTGTACGTGGATCTCTGCATGTCAACTCAAGCGTAATTTTTATCTGTCTTATAATGACTGTTGAGAGGAAATTATGCAACTGAGGAGTGCAGCGCAAACTGAGTCAACATATGAAGTGCTGACTCGTTATTTTCAAATGTTTCCAACTGACAGCTCTTGTCAGCCTGCTCCGCGTTTGAGGCTCTAGATCCGACTTCCTGAAGGCCTGGAACAATTCCTCCACCCACATCCACACAAGGATACACTCCAACCAGCTCCCTGTGGTTCTATTTCTACACAAGGTAGAGGAGGGGAGTTTCCATTCAAAGTCCCTTATGAGCTAACGCTGGAGCCACCCACAGTGACGTTCCCAAGAGGGGACGGGCTGTGCATAAGGAGGAAGAAAACTTCTCTGGAAGTACACGAGATATAAATATTACCTCTGCTTCTGCATTCAAGGTACTGGAAATGAGGAAGCAACATTGGGGAGAAAATTCCTAGAGGAAGCTGCCATTTGCTGATCGACCAACCTGATATAAATTGTTCTGGATGTCCAGGGCTTCTTTTGGGAACAGCTGTATCAACTCTTGAGAGATGAATATATCCTCATGGATGATCGCTAGGTGAAGGATTCTAAAGGAGAGACACAAAGACGAACATATTTACATTTATGTTACAAAGAAAATGTCACATTGAGCAATATTTCGCTATAAGTGGGTAGACAAAAAGTCAGCACTTCAACAAAATGTTGCATCACAATTTTCCTCAGTACTCATCTCAAGACAGTAACACTTTGTGGGCCGTATGGCAAAACTGAGTGATCGGGATGTTGTGCAACACAGAGAAAATTCTCAAGACCATCTTGCATCAAGTTGATACTGCAAAAGGAGGATAGTGATTTCAACCTGTAAGACTATGGTATGATTTTGGGAAATGTTTCCGTCAATGTGAACGGCAAAACAAAGCAAAAGCACTCTAACCTCAAGGCCTGCGTGGGAAGTTGTAGCAAACAAATGCAAGCACAAAGCAGGAAATGGAACAGAGCTTTGGTGCTTAATTTAGATCGACTGAGAACAACACAACGAGGGCCTCGCCGGAGAAACATCTCAGCATATTCAGAAGAAGGCCTGACTTCCACGTTTTACGTGTGCAAATGTGCAAATTCAAGAAAACGTACACTAATTCAGAGCCACCAAAACATTGCGCTCTGAGATGAAGTGTTACCACAGTGTGATGTCAAAGTCTGACAGTTCTCGCTTCAGACTAAATGTCAAGCAACCAACCAGAAGTCGGACACCGATTCAGAGGCAGACAGAGTGGGATCAAAAGTTCCCACAATATGTCGCTGCACAGACTTCTCATTCAGCTTTCTGCGCTGAAAGAGGCATGCAAAAATGTCAACTTTGTCAAGTTACCCATCAGACAACGTGGTGAGACATAAAGAAGACACTAAACTAAAGCACTAATCCTATTCCACAAATTACAAAAAATAATCAGAGAAAAAATTTTCAGAAAATTAACAACTGTATGTTTATTTTACATTTAATATATGCTACTAGTGTATTATTCCAAGTTTAATGAAAAAGTATTTTATGAGATAGTACAAAAACATAGCTTAGTTTGTTTTACGATTCAAAATATTTCTTAAAATGTTGCAAAGTGTTCAAACCTTTAATAAAGTTAATTACTCTATATAGTGTGTGTTCTAATGCACTTTGATATTCAATATTTTTCCAATAAGACCCCTTTAACACACCCAGTCTTGTATAATTGGTTACAAAGCATCTTTTGAAACAAGCAAAAGTAATTTTTTTACTCAGATTTTTCTGTTTTTAACCAGAGATGCTAAATTTGAGCTAGTTCAGGCTGAGGTTTATTAACTTTTGTCTTGAACTGAATTGCAATAATCTAATAAATACTATTAAAAAATATATTTTCTGAGATAATTATGGAAAGTTGCTGGATAATTTGGGGAAAACACGCGAATGTGAAAGCAAAACTCTGAAAACAAACTAAAAGTTACCTTGGAAAATTAAATGTTTCCCAACCTGTTTTTGCACATTTGCAATAAAACATTAATGCCGACAGATAAATGTGGGATTATCTGAAGGTACCTTTGAATGAACTGACTCATTCAAATGTTTGCAGACTAGTCAATGTGCCTCAAATAGAGCTCTATTAGCAATTTGGCATGAAAGGGACTTCCTGGTTTGGGTAAATCTTGAATGAATAAGACCTTAAAGAATCACACAGGGAAAAGCTAGAGTTTGCATGCTTCACTATCAGTGTAAATAGCCCAGTGTGGTGCGTTTCAGGTGTTTTTCCCTGTTCCCAGCAGGTATCTAAAGTTAGAGTGCGAGAATGAAACCATATGGCTCTGGCAATCAGCAAACGGAAATCAAAAGAGGTCAGAGACACAACAACAGTTTCCGCAATTCTGCGACTGCATCACTCACTGGGCTGCACTGGTTGCAGGACTCGTTTGACACAGTCCGTCATTTGTAGTCGAAACACACCTGAGTGGCAAAGGCAACACCGGTCTACTGAGGCTATATATGGAGGTTGAGGTGTCTAGATTTGGTGCAAAACAGATGAGGTTTCACCAAGTCAAACTGAGAACTTAAAAACGCTGCTCTGTCAAAACTGAGTTTTCTTTCTTTAAAGAAACATGCTCTGGTTAAAAATACACAAAAAGGTGTGATTTATGAGGAAAAATAATATCACATGCACATAGATACTGTCCTGTCAAACAAGTTTTCTCTGATCTAAACCAAGACTTTCAGCGACCTCTGCAACATGTGCTCTGCCTGTGATGCAGGGGAAGTCCAGGGCTATGTGTTTCACTTCTGTTTTCTGACTGACGGCTCCTAGCAGACTGTCCACATTCATGACATGGACAAAGTTCAATAAAAGCCTCCATGTTCACACTTTGAAATCCCCTTCAATACCAGTTATCATGGGAAAACCAAACTTTTAGATTCACAGGAATGAAAGAAATGCCACTTGCCCTTAGATGGGTGTTTCAGGTTCTCAGATGAAATAAAAGCATCTACTCTGATATTCTACTTCTATAGGGACTTTTTGCTCCAGCAAAAAAAAAAAAAGGCAAATTAGAATAAATTAGTTCTAAGTGAAAAAATGTAAGAAGGGAGTAACTGTTTTTTTAACATAAGAAAATATTTCCAATGCATACTCAAAACTGCATTTCTCAAGATATAAAGAGTTTGATTTTACTATTAGTAAAATAATTATTTTAGATAAATATAATCTAATTTGACCATTTTAAGAGTACTTCTACAGAAAGTGGAGATATTGATTGTAAAAGGAAATAAAACCTACGTGTCTCCATCTTCTGTAATAGTTGTGAGTAAATTCTCTTGTTCAGAAAGTTCAGGCATCTTTGCTTGCATATCCTCGGCGTTGGAGATAGTGCAACCCTCTACGATGTCCGACAGGCTCTCCACCGTGAGGGACGAGGACGTGTAGGCTGAGTCCAGGCGCTCCTCCCCGGTGGAAAACTTGTCCCTCGGCCCGCTGAAATCGCTGCTCGGTTCCCGGGGCTCCTCCGAAGTTAGTATGGAGCCGTAAGACTCAATGCCCGAGTCCATGCGGATGTCCTCTTGCAGGTCCTCTTTGCCACAACCGTCGCTCGCCATGGTGAACTCTGGTGGCCTCCCTGGGTTTCCCCCGCTACAGCCGCCTTCCGTCCCGGATGATTTACAGTTTTCTAGCGGGTGTTGTAGCCGCTGGCTGCTCGGTGGTGAAACCCGTACAGGCTGCCTCCGCTCCTTTATAAGAACAGAGAAACGAGCCGCTAAGTCTCATTCCACTAACCGATATAAAGTACTTCCCCTTGGAGTAACAAACCCTCAAAACTAAGAGATTGTTTGCTTTTGTAACATAAAAATAAGAAGTATTAAACCATGACACGTTACTCTAAACGCGACGAAAACGGTTTTTAAAAAAAACAACAAAAAAAAACAAGCGAATAGTGGTGAAACGGCTCTGCTGCCGACTAGATATCCGGTAACAGCGTGAGCTCGAGGCGGAGAGCATATGAGCAATGAAAGGCGAGAATTGGAAGAGCTGTTTTTGTCAACCGGGGGAATCCCCAGTGCGCGTGCGGCAATAAACACTCTGTCTTGCGCGCATGCGCGCGCGCATACATACGCACACACGGAACAGAAAGCAGCGGCCCTCGTTCTCAAGGCGGAAATGCGAACGAATTTCAAAATTAAAGCTGGGAGAGTTGAAGCTTTCAACTATGAACGGTATCAAGTAACGGGTGTTTTCAGTAGCAGCTCAGTCTAATTCCTGTCTGCCGCTCTAGAGATCATATAGAATAAAACAATAACCAGACACAGCTACTAAACAAGCAACGGGGAAATGTGACTTTTGTTTTCAATCAATTCAAGAGACAGTGGGACCATGTTTTATTGTTCTGAGAGAAGGGGACTGGTACAAATTGCAACAAATTACAACAAATTTCAGCTGGACATACAAGAGGTTTTAGATCAGATCTCTAACATGGAATTTTATTCTTTTTTGTTGTTTTAAATTACACTAATATAGTTTGTTTTTGTGTTATAGTTTATAAATACAGCTGACCCCCATCTATTTGCACATTTTCTTGTGAAGCCTAACCAGTGGCCCCTCAGAAATTTTTTTTGTGATGGGACCCTACTGACTCATGTATTTTTGCTAATTCTTTTGTGCAAACTAAACTATTTGAAACAAAATGCAACTTGTAAAGGTAGGAGCAATGCTACTTGACGCACTATCGGCTGGCATTTGCAAAGGCAACCAATTCAGGAGTGCTACTTATTTTGATTACCTGTAGCTGATGGACAAGAGTGGCACGAAGGAAGACTGTACATAATAGTTTCATTGGTGCACTGTGCACAATAATGTATATTGAAGTATACTTGATGTTTGTACTATTAAAATAAGCAATTATACACATTTGGATATTTTCCTTTTTACATCTCAAGCAGGCCTATTTGCAGATTTTAACATATGTAGCAATTTAGTATCGCGATTCAGATGGGCAAAGGTAAAGGTTTCGCTCAAACTCCTTAGCTAAAAGAAGCGAAAGTGTCACAGGATAACTCAAGCCTCTCCCCGTGTGGGAAGTGTGGTTGACAGCAAACACATCGTGATCGTTCTATTCTGAGCAGCAAACAGGAGGCACTGATGTGGACATGGGTGCATCTACTCTCCATTGACAACATGTGTATAAAAGCATTAGAAAAATGTGTTTCAGTAAATAAAATGAGAGTTTTAACATCCTGTTTCCAATGCCGCCCTGGGCGCTGCCTATAATTCATATCATGAACTGACCTGCATGATGTGAAAGGACGCCATGGTCGCTAAAGGGTAGTCTTTGGTTGTTTATTTACTGTAGAGCTATAATTTGTAAGCGGGAATAAGTGACTATTTGCTGGTACTGACACTGGAAGAACACATTTTCTCAGAAGAAAACCAGTTTGCTTTTGCTGGTTAGTTCTGGTGGCCAAGTCAGGCTCCACCACCTCTGGTGTTCAAATGTTTCAACAAAAGTTATTAAGCAGAGTAAAACACCTCCCAGTGGAGGAACATCTTAAATCATATTCTTAAATGTGGCAAAGAGTGTAAGAAATATCCTCAATAAGCCTGCAGCAAAACAAATAATGTGAAAACACACTCGCCCTTATTCCATGGAAATTGCTGACAAAACTCCTTCTAGTGAGGTTCCTGTTTTTGTTCCTGACCTTCAGGAATTTAATTCCTGATGCAGTGTAATTATAACACCTCTTTATGAAAATGTGTTTTATTTTTAAAAGCAAAAAACAGGAAGTAGCCCTTTGGCTGTCACTGGTTGCTGCAAAGCCACAGATACACTATCCATTAAAGGCAAAGTTGTTTTCTACAAACAAGCAAAAACTGAGCATTTCAATGTAAATATCACCATGTTGTATTGGAAAAAGATGCAAGTCAACAATGTGGTAATTTTACCTACCACGATCTTGTTGTTATTTAAAATAAAAACAGGATCGTGAAGTAAAATGTACATCATGTTTCTGTGCAAATCTGCATGGAGAAACTAATAATTTTTTCATGTCAGAGCACTCATATCTGACACCACAAACATTAAGCGAATTGTAGAATTGTAGCCTATCTCATCTTGCTTCTTTTCTTTTTTGTTGCTGTGGCTCGACCTTTAAAGGGCCCACATCCACAGCTGCTGCTCTGCTCTCAGAGGACCAGATTAACCATAAATGCAGTCCATGAAACAATCTGACTGCCGGAAATTTTGTATTACTCAGGAGCTGCCAACTGCTTTCATGTCATCCACTGTCATGTTTACTTGCTCCACCTTGTATCAGCCGTCCGGTCCAATGTCCAAACTGTGGGTGTTGCGAAAGAAACAGGGCTGTGTGCCGTGCATGACTGTGGTGAAAGGATTTTTATATAAACAGAAGGAAGAAAATATTTTTTCATATGTACTTAATCTCCCTATTGTCGTTTTTCTCCTTCTCACATGGCAAAAGCAGATTATGGTGTCTCTATTGTCACGGTGTTACATAAAATCAAAAGAAATATGAATTTTTTTCAGCTCAAGCTGCAGTGGTTTTATATGGATAATTCAGTTTTTTGAGTAAGCTGTAAAGAATGGGGAGATAATATTAGTTGGCAATGTTTTTAATCAAAACACATAAACATTTTTTAGAATAAGAGTCAAAGTAGTTCTGAGAAACTGAATTTTTCTTCTGGCATATTTTATGTGAAGTGTACAAACACTAAAATAAATGTGGCTAAGCCAGTTGTCATTTCAGGAGTACAAAATACTACGTTTATGAAAAATAAAGAAAAAAGTGTTTGCTTTTTCCCCATAAAACTACTGTTATAATAAATGCAACCACTCTTTAATTTTGGTGTAAGCAACATTCTCACAGTAAAACTACTAGATTATCAGCAAATCTAAAGTGGAAAACCTGTTTATACCATGCTACTGTATATGTTTAGCAAAAATTAAAATCGACTGCATTTTAATTTGCAGTATAACATCAGAACACACTAGCGAATAATGAAATAGGTTGCCGCTTCCAATTTATTTTTGGGATTTTCACTCCGTTTGTGTTATTTGTGCTTGTTTTCTATGAGATGTTTCAGCCTCCTCCTAGTTGAAACAGAGAGACTCATACAGCAAAGCTTGTGTTTGTGCCCAGTGGAACATCAACATGTGGCAGGAGGTAAGTATAATCAAACCCACAGCTTTTGGATCACAAAACAACTACTCTTCCCACTGAGCCGCAGTCAACCACATGTAACGTTAAGTTTCATTCTCAGTTTTTCAGCATTTTTCAGCAATAAGAGCACCAGGGAGCATCAATTATTGTTTTTGGCAGCTTACTCTGCATTTTTAACACCATCCTGGAGATTTAAGATTGTTCAACTGTTGTTGTAGATACATTTTAGCTTTAACCTTTATTTTATTTACAAAAAGCTAATGAATTGTTGTTGCCAGCCGGCCACCTTTGTGACAGATGATTTAGATTATAGATGGTGGATAAGAAGGTTTTTAGGGTTTTGAATGTATTGCAAAACGTTACATGTCAGGTACTGTTTAACCTCTTGCAACTCATTTGCAAATGGATTAATTCAAAATCTTTGTAGAAATCTGTCAAGAGTTGCTATATTTCTCTTCCTCTTGTGACGTCATGCAAAAAAAAGTGCATTATTTCTCTTTCAATGCACGTTTTGAACACAATGTAACTAGTGATCCTGCAGGAGAAGTCAACATGTCATAACCCAGCTTTGTGTGTTTTTGTCAGCGCACTTTTTTTTAGTGCGAAAAAAAGACAACAAAAAAAAACTACACTACTGGGTTTAATCTTTAAGCCTATAAGGTTGTTATCTCTACCTCGCAGCCAGAGCGCGTCTTCAGTGGTGTGCAGAGGGTAGTTCCCTGTGCAGCAGCGCCTCTCCGCGCTCCTACGTGTATTATTTACATTGTACTGTCGGGCTGGCTGCTCACACGTGTCCCACCGTCTCGCCTCTTTGTCCTGCATCACACTTTCACTGGCTCCACCGTCAGCGACGGAGAGAAGCTGACTGCATGCCGCGTTTGCCCTTTCCTTGCACTGCTTATCCTGCAGCGGACTGCTCAGCTTTTTGATTGGATTCCTTTTCAATAAAGCGGAACGCTTCCCACCTGAAAGAAGGAAAGAAAGAAGGAGAAACAGAGGCAGGGATGCTGCATCTCTCCAGCCCTTGTCCTCTGGTTCCGGACGGACTGGGACGGGTTAGATGACGTGCGGAGGGGGTTCTCCGGGTATTTATGTTTCGCCCTGCGTTGAAAAAGACCCATCCCACCGGGAGATCCATGCTCCGGCTTTTGTGTCGCTGTCATCATGTCCCCAGCATCGGCTCCAGAGGCCAGTGAGAGCAGCACAACCACGGTCCAAGAGGAGGCAGCGGCCAGTCCCAGGGAGGAGGTAAGAAGCTGTTCGCAGTGTTTAGATCACTCCAGATCAATGGGAGGAATAAATGAATGCAGCCTTTAATCGGTTTGACTGATTTAATTAATAGGCTACCAGGATAGGTCTCTGCAGGCTAATGAAAACAACCTGATTAGGGTTTAATTGGAGTCAGTGACTGTACAAAGGCCATTGCTGTGCATCTTTCAAAATGAGGCTCAGTGAGCCCAATGAGGCTCAGTGAGCCTCATTGGGGATCCTGAAGTGGATCCCAACAGGCAATCAAAGGTGTGAAAAGAAGAAAAACGAAGAAAGGGCCACACAAGAGCAAAATATACTCTGGCAGCGAAATATTTGATTTCCTCACTATAAAAACACGCAATTACTCACATGATTGCATGTAATTAAACTTGTTATTGATGAGTTGGCTGAATTTTTAAAAGGTATAATATCACATCTTTCTTGGAGACTGCTGGATAAGTTACACATCCATTACACAAGAGGCTTTTTATGTAACCTAGCTGTTCTTATTATGTCAAGAAAAAGTATCCTTGAATGTGTGAGACATTTATTTAAAGGCACAATGAAGGGTTTTTTTTTCACTCAGGAAGACTGCTGTCCTGATTTGAACTGAGCGCATAAAGTATCATCTCAAACTGTGGAGGCTTTTGTAAAATATACTGTAAGCTGGTGAGATACAAGAAAATTAAAAATGTAAGTTTTCCGTCTATGTCTGTTTTCTTTATATTTGGTTGTAAAATGAATGGAAGGGCTAATCAATGACTAAAAAAGGCAAATTGAAATAATGTCATGAAATATATTTTCCTTAAAAATTGGAGATTTGTGAATTATTACAAATATTATTATAATGTCTAGAGAAGCTGGTTACTCACAGGGTGTTGTATTCAAGCACATTCATATAAAGTTTAGTGGAAGAAAAAAGTGTGGTTGCAAAAAAAAAGTTTCAACAGCTAACACACACTGAAGTATCCAGGACATGGAATGCCAGTGTTGGATTTATTGTGTTAATCTACTTCTGAACCAGATACAACATATAAAAGTAAATTTTAGCATTTTAGTTGGAAAACAAGATGTCTCCAGACATCTCAGAGTGTGGAGACAGAGTGGAGAGAAACATAACCCAAGGTGCTTGAAATCAAGTGTGACGTTTCCAGTCAGTGAGGGTTTAAGAATCCATGTCATCTGCTGTTGTTGGTCCCTCTGCGTTTTATCAAATCCAGAGTCAGTGCAGAAGCCTACCTGGACATTTTAGAACAGTTCACATGTCCCTCCTCTGAAAAGTTTTAAAGAGACGGTGGTTTGTTTTTCCAGCAGGACTTGGCACCTCCCCACACTAAATAATGATTCTAACACTGTGACTGATTAACTAGCTAACCAACCTGAGACAAACCTCATAGTGAATCTATTTTTGAACTGAATTTCGGGAAATAAGCACATTGTTGATGATATTCTGAGATTCAGTCCTCCAGACTCTTGAATGCAAAGCATCGACAGAATACCAGTAAATACCAGTAAATGTTGATGATGAGGGCAAATGTTTCTGAAATCTGTAGTGAGTTTAACCTGTTTAACACTTCGAGGCATTCTTGTGTAGCAGTTTGGTGTTATTTACTAAGTGCAGGGGTTTTTCTTTGTTATTGTAACAGAAATGTCTGCCCTACAGTGTTTATAATGCTGAGTCATTTCCTTTCCTTCGCCTCTATCGGCTCTAATGACCAGCTCTTTCATGTTTTCAGGCTGTGGATATTTAATTGGCATCTCATTTGTTGCAACTAAAATTTCTGTGTAATGTTCCTTTCACATCAGACCTGATCAGTTTCATCTAGAAAACAATCTTTTACTGCACACAGGTGCATTTATTTCCAAATTTCTTACACTCCCGAATAAAGTACGCATAAACATCATTGCCGTTGGTGTTTGAACAGAGCTTGTAAAATGTAACATGAGCCTAAAAGTATGTCATGTTGTATTGATTATTACCAGTGGAGTAAGAGCAGGGTTCTGTTGAGTAAATAGTCTTCCTGCAACTGGTTTATCTCAGTAGGGAGTTTCACTGTTTATCCCCTTTCCCCTGCAGGATGTTGCCTTATAGGTTGGCAAGACACTTGGGGATCATGTGACCAGGGTGGGGAGGATAACTGTGGAGGGAAAAAACATCTATTATTTATGTTTGCCTGTCACTCAGAGAGCACAGAACCAATATGTCGGATTCATTATGAAACTAATGCATTAAACATGTAGAGTGCAAAAGTATTAGTCACGACCTGATTTAACAAGTCTAATGTAAATTATTTTGCTAGTGTCTCGCCTTCCTGAGGCTTTTGAATCTCAGTAGCTCTTCAGATTGGCTGTTAATGCTGCCGTTGTGACCCGCTTTTCTCTGGGGTGATGAATGATGCCATCGGCTTCATGCTACAGAAGTCAAATAAATGTTTGGCTTTATAGCTGAACCCTGCCACTGGCACCGCTGGTTACTAACTATTTTACTGAATTGTAAGTACACGTATTACTTATTCTACTGCAGTAATTTAATCTCAAAGTAAAGAATAAATAAAAACCCAGTCTTTCTTTTTGAAACAGTTATTTTACAAAATAACATGAACAATTCATGTAAAATACATGTAGCTGAAGCCTTTTTAACATTTATAATATTTATATAAAACAGCTTTTTCTGAAGTACTGTATAGATCTGAGGTGAAATAACAGATGAAGATATCCTACTGTTAGATACAGTGGATAACCTGTAATGCTACTTTTCTTGCAATCTTGTAAAATCCACATTATAATGGACTATTTAAAACATAAAGACATTTTAAATGAAAATCTGAGCATCTGAAAGAAAATTTTAAACCGATTTCCGTAGGCGTTTTAGCTGGATAATAATCTAAAACTTATATGGGTAAATCAACCCAGAATTGGATGAAAAGAAACACATTCAGCTTTCTTTCTTAGTTATTTCAGTCCTCATACCTAAATCCCAGGACTACGATAGAGCTATTCAGCAGCAAACACTCAAGGTGGATTTGGGATACAACATATAATAAATATTTATATTTTTTTCACTTTAAAAAAAGAGACTGCCATAACAAAAATATTAATCTAGATATTGAGTGTTTTTGGACACTGTTCATATCATCTAAGATGGCAAGATTTCAACCAGTCAACCCATTGCAGATCAAAGCAGGCTTATATGAGACACGGTTCATGCTAAAATAACAAAAATAAAACAATAATGTACGGGTTTTGCTGTTTTTATGGTAAGACCTACAAGAAAATCCGCACAACTGCAGTAGTTGTTTTGATTGCTGTGAAATCTTGCTTTTGTGAAGTTATGGACTGGTAAGAGATAATTACTCTATTATAACCTTTAATAAAAGTGGTTTCACTGTATGATAGTGTTTACAAAGATATTTAAATTAAACATGATCTAATTTCTTTTATTAAAAAAAAGAAAAACAAGCTGATATTTCTGCTGCAACTCACAAAATAGCATTAATTAATACAGTTATTATATCTTTTCTTTATAATTTATGTTTTGCTATTTTGATATTATGCAAAAACATAGAAAACGCATTTTACTTCACACATGTCTGCTAATAGCTTCCAAATTAAAGCTTTACTAATAATAACTGTGGTGCATGGCATCCCTGCAACATTGCCATGTTTTTTTAGCAACCACACAGCAATTATCTGTGTTCTTTCACAAATGAGACATTTATAGACAAATGTTTCCTTTTTGTGAGCAAGAAAAACAGTGTAGTAGCCTTCTTTTAGTCAGCTGACTGGCATTGCAGATCAGCAGAGAAAAAATTATGGGTTTTGGAACGGCAGTCTTCAAAACGATCTACCGGAAACCACCCCTTGCATACTTTTATGAAAAAACTGAGCCAAGAAACACATCACCTAAAAATGTGAGACAGTATCTCAGTTGATTGGACCAGAACAAATAAATAAAAATGCTGAGCAGGACAAACTTGGACACCAGGGTCCCCTACTCTTTTACCAAATGTATGTAAACCGATAGAAATGACAGCTGCTGATAATAAGCTTTTAGACTTGTCAGAAATGTTTCCATTGCCAGTGTGTGAATCAGGTAATTGTTTATTGACTTGCACAGTTCAAAACATCAGGTAGGTTGATAGAACTCATGCATAAACTATACAAAAGCACTTATGAAGCAGAGGATTTTTATAAATATTTTAGTTGCATGAGCCACTACCTTTAACTTTTGTACTTACATGTTAGTTCATGTCAAGTTTTGTTATATTTGCTGTATTTAAAAGAAAATTCAAGTTTTGTACGATCTTGATGTTTCTACTGCTTTTATAAACTGACCAAGTGCTTAAAAAAGCCACACAGCTTATTGCTATTTTTTTTAAACAATAAGTTAATGTCTTTTGGTGTCTGGGAAATGAGCCATTTCAAAAACTTCCAGAATCTAACTTTGCAAATCAGCAGGCACTGCCCATCACCTAGCAACCCCAGCAAAGCCCAGCCGGTCACCTGGCAACCCAAGTGGAGGTCCAGGACGTTTGGCCAGCTGATTTTGCAGCTGTATGCGCTGTACAACAGCTGCTTTTAAAGAAAAACAAGTAGTTTGTTGTTCACTTACCACCTAGAAGCCACTTGCTGCTGCTCTACTTCTGCTTTTCAAACAGATGTGTATTATTGCAAAACTGTTTGCAGCCATTTTCAAATTGAGCTGGGGGGCGTGGCCAGCAGCAGCTAATTTGGATTTAAAGTGACAAGAGGCTCTAAAACAGCTCATTCTGAAAGGGGCTCAAAATAGAGAGCAAAAAATGTAATGAACATGTTAGACCACAGACCTACCCTAACCTCTTTAAGGAAGCATAACACATCACCTTTACTATTACTGCTGACTTCTGTTTGCCCTTCTTTTCTTGCAGCAGCATCCTCAGAAACAATCTCTGACCAAGTCTTTGTGCCAGGAGTCTCACTGGAAATGCCTACTGCTGTCCCTGTTGATGTATGGCTGCGTAGGAGTGATAGCCTGGTGCCAGGTGACCAAGGTCACGCGTCTCTCCTTCGACAGCGCCTACAAGGGAAAGTCCATGATGTTTCACGACAGTCCCTGCTCCAACGGCTACATTTACATCCCCCTGGCTTTCCTGGTCATGCTCTATGTGGTCTACCTTGTAGAGTGCTGGCATTGCTACGCCAGGAACGACCTGCTGTACAAGGTGGACGTGGACAGTGTGGCCGAGCGCATACAGCGAATGCAGCAGGCCACGCCCTGCATCTGGTGGAAGGCCATCAGCTACCACTATGTCAGGAGGACGCGGCAGGTGACGCGTTACCGCAACGGAGACGCATACACCACCACTCAGGTTTACCACGAGAGAGTGAACACGCATGTGGCTGAGACAGAGTTTGACTATGGGAACTGTGGTGTTAAGGACATCTCGAAGCAGCTGCTAGGTTTGGAGGGATTCCCCATTAGCAGGCTCAGGTTCACGAAGTGTTTTAGCTTTGCCAATGTGGAGTCAGAAAACACCTACCTGACGCAGCGGGCTCGCTTCTTTACAGAAAACGAGGGCCTGGATGATTACATGGAGGCCCGCGAGGGGATGCACTTAAAGAATGTGGACTTTAAGGAGCACATGATTGCCTTTTCTGACCTGAACCATCCTCCCTGGTATGCTTCCAACTCTGCTTTCTGGGTGGCAGCTGCGTTCACTTTCTCTTGGCCACTGCGGGTGCTGACTGAGTACCGTACAGCCTGCGTGCACTACCACGTGGAGAAGCTATTCGGCTTTGACTATGTGCCAGCAACGCCATCCGAGGAGCGTCCGTATTGCCGACACATCCCACGGGTCAACACCATCGACAGCACGGAGCTAGAGTGGCACATCCGCTCCAACCAGCAGCTGGTGCCCAGCTACTCGGAGGCAGTCCTGATGGATCTAGCCCAGCTTTCTGGGAGCTGCAACAGCTACTCCACAAGTGGACGGTACGGCAGCTTCAGGCAGAATTGTGAACGCTGCCACCGCGCCATCAGCAGCTCCTCCATCTTCTCCCGCAGCGCCCTGAGCATTTGCAACACAGCAAGCCCTCGTATCCCCTTCAGCGCCAGTCGCTTCTCCCTAGGCCGGCTGTATGGGTCCAGGCGGAGCTGCCTGTGGAGGAGCAGCGGGAGCCTGAATGAGCAGTCCTGTCCCACCGAGAGCACTCGCTGTCTGTCAGGTCAGCAGACTAATGAGGAGAACCCTCCGGCCTATCAGGACGCTCTGTGCTTTCCTGTGCTCATTGTGCATCGCAACGAAGGATGTCTCAATCACGACCACCGCTCTTTGCACAGGAATGGCTCCTGTGTGGAGACGTCCCTTTGACTCACAGCTAGCCCAATGTGATGACACAAACTGAGGCTGAGAAACATCTTTAACCCTGGCTTGCGAGGGTGTGTACATTTACAATGCTTTGTGAGTATGCTAAGTGAGTACTTACACTTACATTTTGGTGAAATGTAATTGCATTTGACCAAAATGTAAGTGAGTACTTACATTTTGGTCAAAATGTGACCAAAATGTGGTCATATTTTGGCCACATTACAATCCAAAACTTCAGCACAACACAAGTTAGTCCATGACAGTGAAGTGGAAGGAAAATCCTCCATCCACCATTTTTTACAGGCAGAGTAGAGCGAGGACAATCCAGTCCGTCTCAGGGCATCATGACAGATTCATACATACAAAGACTCACAGCCATTCTAAGAGCACTTTGATCATTTAACCTAATTTGCATGTTTTCATACAGAGGGAGGAAGCAGGAGTACCTGAAGAGAACCCAAGAACATGCCAATTATATGCAAAAAGGCTCCAGACTGGATTTGAACACTTGCACATAGACAGGTCAGAAAAAAACATTGTGGAGAATTTTAATGTAGGATTAGGTCCCAAGCTTTGAACATCACTTTAAGCACTCATCAATTCATCATAAGAGTAGTAAATATACAGCCAAAGCTACATGGAAATTGATTAAATCATAGCATATTTATGGCCTAAGTCCCATTGAGAAACTATGGCAAGACTAGAAGATTTATGTTTGCCAACACTAACCATTCAGTCTGACTGTGAATGAGCAAAAATGTCAGTCTCTAAGTTTGCAAAGCTGGTAGAGAGATATTCCCAAATGACTTAGCTGTAATCACAGCATTCACTTAGGAGGACTGGATCCTTGCATACCACACTTTTCATACTTTACTTGTAGAGAAAAATTATCATTTTCCTTCCACTTCAAAAGTATGCACTAATTTGTCTTGGTCTATAGCAAAAAATCCCAATAAAAACACTGAAGTTTTCAAGTTTGTAATGTAAAAAAATGTGAAGCATTCAAGTGATATGAATACCTCCTTAGCAGTCTGTATGTCTTCACCATAAGATTAACCTGCAGGTTATAACAAGATTTGTTCAGACCTTTACTGGTACAGATAAAAAAGAAAAAGATTCTGATAAGTTTGGCACTGATGCTTTAATCAACCAAGCTGTTCTCAGCAGTCTATCGAGTGTCTACTTTGAAATGTCACATTGGTGAATGAGTGTCTTGGTAATCTTTCTTCAATTCGGACAAATTAGGAGTTTGATAAGAAGTGAAAAATTTGCAATACGTTACTGATGCACAAGTGAAACAACAAACACACTGAGATATTAATAGAGACATACACATTGCATGAGTCATGTGACTCACGAGGAAAAATACAGACATGAGCGAAACTCAGCAGTTTCCTTATAAAATGCACCTCTGATGAGCTCATCAGTCAAGCCTACATAGAAAATCAAAATAAAACTCAAATTGTGGACATATTCATTCAAGGTCAGCACAGATAAAAAAACATTTAAGTGTCTGGTAGAGATAAAGCATCTAGTGAACGGAAATCAGCATGTTTGCAATGACATTATACTCCCTTCCATGCCAAATACAGAACAGGAGGAGGATGAATAATTTAGTAGATGAAGGACATGAGAACTCTAAACAGAATCATCAATTCAAACTGTGTCTTTTTTTATTTCACATTTGACAGTCCTACTCAGGCTACCTCTTCGTTTAAGTGCCTAACATCAACCATTTCCAAGAAACATCCGCTTTCGCAATCTGAACCATCTCATTTCAGCTTCTACCCAATAAAACTACAGAACAACAGCCTGTGGTATGTCACAGAGACGTTGGTCTTCTGATGTCATCGTTGTTGAAAATGGCATCTTCCTATAAGTCGGGTCAAACGCTCTTTCTCGTGTTTTTCAAAAGACGATGAATAAATCAAAACTGACTTTCAAGATAATGTAACACAGATATTGTTTTGTGAGCTCTGCGCTGCTGCTGATGCATATCAGAGAGGCAGCCAGAAAGCTTGTCATGTAACTCTAAAAACAGGCCTGGACTTGACACTGTTAGTGACACATTCAATAAGATGACAGGATTACCTGAAAACAAGACTTAGATGTACTTCCTTTTATCCCTAAGGACAACCAAAACATATATGATATAGCATAGACCTAAAATAAGAGCACTGGCCTGTAATGTGAAGATTTCCTTTCTAAATGTCAAATATAAAGAATAACATTGCAATTGCTAAAGGTTTTCAGCGACATTGAGTGTAAAGGGTGTTGTAGTTTGCCTTTTTTATCCTTCAGTAGATGTGAGTTGTAACACACAAAAGTAGTAAAATATCAAAAGGATATTTATAGTTTGTCAATAACTTTGAATACAAAGGGGTTTCTTATTCATTTAAATCAGTTTGCTGTCAGTGACACTGTCCTTCTCATCACGTACTAATCCAGGAACGGTATTTGTCTGCTCAATCTGTCACTGACTGTATTCCACACGAGGTGTTATGTTTGGAACTAGCTTAATAGCAATACCTAAAATACATAAAAAATAAGAACTGAGGCTGGATTAAAGATTCTTTCAAACCTCAATTGTATTAATAGCACCTATGCAAGTCCCGCCAACCTCAGGATAGTGTGAGACAATGAGTTTGCTTGCAACAACATTCCTGCTGACATTTCTTTCTCTTTTCATTGTGATGCGAGTGAAGTTGTGCAGAAGTTGTGTTTTTCTAGTTCCAAGATGGAAGAATCAAATCAAACATCCCCTGAAGTCTAAATTGAAACTCCATAAGTCAAAAGCAGTGTCCAATTTCAATACCCGATATGGCTGCCATACAGATAACAACATTGTGGCTAACAGAGAGACTGTACAAACGCTATTTGTGAACTTTCTTATTTAGCTTTAGGACATTTAAAAGGGAAAGAAATACAGTTTTATTGGCTTAAATAACAGCTAGTTGTTAGCACTTTTAATGTATTTAGGGTATTTTTTTTTATAGGAGCAATCATTGGGAATGTAAAACCCAAATGTCCCACAATTAAAGGGTCACAGCATGCCATCTATGTAATTGTTGCAAGTTACCATCTTCAGCTAATGCAAAATAAAAATATTTGATGTAGATTAGTATTATTTTAATTTTCAACAAAAATGTCTGAGTGGTGAAGGGTTGGGTCATGTCTCAGCATGAATTAGGCTAAAACCAATTAAATTTGATGACCACTACATAAATTATCCAATCCCATTTTCTAATTTATTATCAGTCTGCCAAGTCAACCATAATGATCACGATGTCTGATTATGGTTATTTGTAAAAAAAAAAAAAATAATTATTTGAGGAGATTTGTTTACGGGTGCAATGTTTACATTAAATGTGACAAACAAAATCTGCTTGGTGCATAAGCCAGCCTGAAAGGCCAATAGCTTTCCTCTGTTAGAATAAAAGATTTTGTCATGCAAAGCACTAAACCCTTTATTGTGTCTGGCAAGCATATTAGTTTGTAGCAATAGATTGTACTGTTTCTGTCCAGAATGCTTTGGGGCTCATCTTTTTATATCTGTATAAATTGCTGTATGTAGGGCAGAGAGGCTTTGTACTGTAAATAAGATAGAGTTGAGAATAATGACTGTTCTTGTGGATCTTTAGCTGAATGTTTCGCTCACACACAGAAACATTGAGGCCATAGCAGCAGGAGAAACTTTGACATCCAGGTGTTTAATCTTGACAAGCTATTCTATCCTTAGTGCAACACAGCTGATACCAACTTCATGTGAACTTTAATTAATCTTCTGAGTAGTTTTTGTTCCTTTAACCACACTTGTGAATCACTTGAATGCACTCCTTCAGCTAGGTAAGCTGCCATGTTTGAAATGGCGGCAAAAGATGGTGCATTCACACTTGAACACATACAGAACAGTCTTTTTGTCTAAGAGTCATTGAGGTTATATTTCTTTTACCTTTGATTTTTTTTTTTTTTGGAAGGTTAAAATAATTTATGTTTATTTACTGTCATGAATCGCACTACTTGATTTACTACCTGTTGAAAATGTTGAGTGAAAACATTTTTGTGTATTTCAGTATCACCACAAAGCTGCCTTGATGTTACATGAGGACTAAATACCAAATATCTGTTCAAAACTGGATAAAAATTTCAATAAATGAAAATGCTCACTAAATCTGTTCTGTTTTTATCTGTATTGTAACGACGAGAGGGTGACTCGATGTTATTTCATAATGCTTTTGTTATTATCCTTCCCATCAAGTCTGACAGACGCCACATCATGATTCTGCCACCACCATGTTTCACTGCAGGGATTCTCTGCAGAGTTAGTTTTCAGGACTTTCTGTTTTTTGTAGATAGCCATATTTTTGCAGCTTTGCAGTTTTGAACAGTTCATTTTAGTATGAATTGTTAAAATATTCTGCTAGAAACATGCCAAGCAGGACTCATACCTGACTTTCTGGTGTGTTTGTCACAAAAGTGCTGCATCCATACTGAGATTAAATTACATTTATAGAGGGGCGTCAGAAATGACAATGCATGCCACATTTTTCAGGCTTTTTATTTGTAAAATATATTGAAAATTCTGTATCACTTTTCTTCCATTTAAAAATCATGAGCTTTTTGTTGTCCCAGTTGCAATACATTGAAATTTGTGTGTCAAAATGTAATGGTGAGTTTTTTCTAAGGTACTATAACCTTTTCTTGTTTATTAGGCCTCATAACAAAGTGTCAAACATTTTCAGATTTTGTTACGTGTTTCTGCACAGCACGATGCATGTTCATGGTGCTGTGGTGATATAGCCTCTTTTTCAAAGCTGTGGCTCACTTTTTCAAGTTACTTTGCCTTAAATTGTCACCATTTTCAATGTTAATGTGAACACATACTTACAGCATTAGAAATCCTGCAGAATGGTTTGTTTGGTTCATAAATTTATATGCTAAAAATATTTTTTAACCACAAATATGCTACATTTTAAAAAACATCTAACAAACAAACCTAAAATTCAGAAAGGTAGGTAAATCCTTAAAATTAAAGTTAAAAGTGTATGAAGTAGTGTTTGAAAGAAGGTTTAAGATACAGATATGGAGTAAGACTCTGTATCTGATAAATGCAGGTTTGTATTAAAGATAGATGGGACTTTTTCTCCTCTGCTGAACTTCCTTATCCCAGTCTGCACACTGATTGTCCCAAATTGCCTTGTTAATGGAGGCAGCATTAGTCTCATCAATGTCTGTCTGGCGGATATCACATTCTGTTAGAGTGCTGTTGTGAACCATCGCCTCTGCCAAAGCTTTACCTCCGATCTGCACAAACACAAGACACAGACGTACATGTACTGTTGGTGATGTAACAAAGAAACACAATGTTTGTGATACATCCCAGAATGTAACAGCTTTAAAGACACATTTGACAACCTTGTATAATCACCACTCCCTGCTCACACTTTCAGAACTGCATATTGCTGCTGCCACCAGTGACAAATAGTTGTTTTCTTACACAGAAGCAGCCATTTCTATTTTTTACAAAGATTGAACCAAGGTCACAGATACTGATGGTATTATATTTCTGCTGTGTGGGTGACTTTTGATCCTCTGCAATGTTTTCCAGACAGAGATACAGTATGCCATGAAATCTTTGAGAGGAGAGAGCGTGAGAGAGATAAAAAGTCAGAAATGTGTCTCATGGGAAAATACTTAACTCTGCTCTCCATTACTACATGTTTTCCACACGTGTCTATGAATAATTGAAAACCCCTGTACTTCACAGCCATTCTGGTTACTTCCAGCAGACATGCCTGTGCAGGCTGCACCAGTCATCAAGTGAAAACAAAGGAAGCTACTTTTCTACACTTTAGCTGCATAAACCACGTTTTTAATGATAAAGGTGTTTTCCAGCTTCTTACAGTGCATCTGGAACATATTCACAGCACTTCACTTTTTCCACATTTTGTTATGTTACGGCCTTAATCCAAATTGTATTTCTACAATCTCTTTCCTCAAAAATCTATGCACAAATACCTCATTATGACAATTTGGGAAAAAATCATCAGAATTGCCATTTCTTGGTTTTCTATTTTTAATAAATTTGCCAAACACTCAATAACTTTTCCTCAATTTGTTACTGATATGCGTGGAAAAAGAAAAGTATGGAAAAATATTTGAAATTGCATCCATCCATGTTTCTATAGTTAGAGCCTGAACACCATAAAAAATAGCTGGTAAACCTCAGTATTAAGGATTTTAAAATGCGTAAAGAAAGCTTTGAGTACTTAAAAATTCGGTGAGAACATTTCTGGCTAAATTTTCACATGAAACATGTAGAATCACAGTTCTATAAAATACATCAATTAAATTGAAGTAGTACATCAGAGAAGGATTAATATGCGTGACATTTCTGCTATTGGTGATCCAGGAAGTACTTCAGTATATTTCACACACCTTTCTGCTAAATTTGTCCTGATGTAGTAGTAAAACCTTTAGCAAAGCCTCGAGACATGAATATTATGGTTAAATAGAACAGGTTTAAAAATTATTTTAACCCTTTTAAGAGGTACAAGTTTGCTTCAATTCACAAAAGAGCAAAAATAAAGTAGCTTTAAAGAGATAAATAATAATGATTTGTTAACTTACCTCTCCAAGGTTGTTGCAGGACAGATTAAGGGTCTTCAGTGTTTCATTCTTTTGCAGCACTTTTGACAGCACAACAGCAGTTATGGAGGTCACATCATTACCTCCCAGGTGCAGGTATGTCAGAGTCGTGTTGTTCTGCAAGGCCTCGGCAATGGCCTCCCCACCTTCATCCTTCACCTGGTTCAGACGCATGTTTAGGTACTGTAGAGTGGAATTGTTTGACAGAGCCTGAGCTAAGGCTTTGGCTCCATGGATGTCGATTTCATTGTTGCAAATGTTGAGTTTCTCCAGTTGGCCCTTGGAGAGCAACTCAGCAACAGACCTGGCACCAGCATCTCTGATGATGTTGTGGGATAAGTCGAGCTCTATCAGGGAAGGATGGTCCATAAGGCATCTCAGCAGCGGGCGACACTTTTTATCGTCAATTTGACTTTGACGAATCCTCAGAACCTGCAGACACATAATACCATACTATGAGGCTTTAAATAGTCAGCATAACTGCTGATTGAATGGTAATATTAAAGAAGGAATAAAAAAGCGAACTTATACTGAGCAACAGCTGTGTAAACCTTACACAAAGAAGTGACTAGAAATCTGGGAAACAGCTGGAAATGTCACGGAATTTGTAAATCTTAATTTTATGCTTTCCGACTGAGCCTAAAGTAAATGTTCTGTTCCAGAAACTTTTAAAATTTTAACCACAAAAGCTGTGTAAATACCAAAATAAAAGGGGCTTGTAGACATGCCATTCACAGATATCTTCACTTTCTATACTTTTCTCACTTAAATGCTTCAGATCAACAAACTAATTTTACAATTAGACAAACAAATTACAGTTTTCATTAAGGGAAAAAAAGTAATTTAAGCAAACCTGACTTATGTGAAAAAGCAATTACCCTTAAACATGAAATATGGTGTTACCACCCTTGAAGTCTTAATCATCTTTGCTAAAGTGAGCTTAAATGACCTGCTTAGAGAGCAGAAAGTTCGAACTGTTACAAGACCTCTCCAGAGGCAACAATTTTTATTTATTTTTTTGTGTGTGTGTGTGCCATGCAAGGATACCACAAAAAATGTGTAAATGAAAAGATACTTTTTTTTTTCTTTCTTTTTTTTTTTTACAGAACTGCAAATAAAATAAATTGCAGTCTATTGTGTATAAACTGATGAGAGAAATGTGTTTACCTTTAGAGTTTTGCAGGCCTTAAAAGCTATGGTGAGGGCTCTACAGTCCCTGTCGGTTATTTGGAACATTGACCATTCAAAGTTCATCCCACATTGTTTGATTTTATACGCCAAATGGAGCTCTTCCAGGTGTATCAGCTCAGTCAACACAGTCCCAAAGTCAAAATGACTAGCTGCCATATCATCTTCCTCCTCATTAGTAAGCATTGCTATTTCATGCTGATCATCATCTCTCCCCTTCACAAACTTCCTTGAAGGCAGCAGCAGCTGTGTGATGTTCAACCTCTTGATATAATTTTTACAGAGAGGGAGCACATCAAGAATGACCTTAAACTCTGTTTCCTCTGGGACGAAAAGTTCGATCAAGTTCTCCAAGTGCCTTTCGAAGAACATTCGTTTCCAGCTGTGGCCATACTGAGAAATGTCACAGATGTTCCACCGCTGCTGGCAGCACCGCTTCCAGAACACACCATCAGGGACCAGGTTGGCAGTCACATGCAGAGGCAGGGAAAGAGACAACCTCTGCTGAATTGAATCTTTCAGCTGGGGTGTGAGTTTTTCAAATAAATGCTGATGATCTGTAACAGGCACAAATTTAAATTTAAGGTTAGTTCATAAAAAGAGGCACAAAAAGAGCAACACAATTCTAATATAGTGCAGGCTACGTAGTTCAGGTTGCTGTTCTGCTGAAAAATGAACCTCTGACAAGGCTTTAATAGGGGACAACAAAAATACCTTCAATTGTGTCTGCAATGCATCGTTGACATAGGCTGGACAAACTGGGAACCAAATCCAGGGACCAGTTTGGATCTTCGGCAATTATAATTCTCATTTTTATTTTGTTTTCCAATGGTTTGGATGGTTTCTGGAAAATTACAATGATATGGAACAAATTGAGGGTGTTTTAAACATATATTCAATGTAAATTTTAACAAGCTGATATATGTGAAAAATATATATAAATAATACAAATAAATCGAATTTTGTCATATTGAGAAGAGAGGTTTTGCAATTACAAAACACTTTTGTCGATATCTTAAGAAATAAAACTAAAATACTGTTGTTAATTATTTCTTAATAAAGACCAAAGTGTCCACATTTTGGATATATCTCTATTCGCAGAAGAAGAAGAAAAAACACTTGCTAATGACATAAAAGCGCTCATCTAAATGAATTGCTAGACGTTTTACACGTAGATTAAAAGCTGCTAACTTGAGGATGTCTCTTTAAGTTTTCCATTAAAGCAGCTAACGTTAGCCAAACTGCGGCCAGCGGAAAATAAACTCATTATAAACATTTTTGACTTTTCAGACTTTAACACTATCATGCTTTCCGTTTAAACCTGAGACAACAATTCACTCTGCATAAAGATACATGGTACTGATAAATTTATATGAGGCCTTCGTAGCAAACCTGGTGTGTGCTGGTTTCGGGACTAGCCTGTTTCTATGGAAACGAAACGCTTTCAGTTTAGTTTACGGTTTCAGGAAATTGTAGCTACTATTGTTTATCTCGAGCGTTTGACATAGTTACACTAACTATATGTCAAACGTTCGAGGTAGCTAAGTTAGAGAAATTCATACTCGATTTGGGGTTTTGTTCACTGTTCAAACTATTTTAGAAAAACACGTACACTCCCAATTTTAAAGCACCAGGTCTTATTTATGAGTTCTCAAAAAATGACATTCCCGAACTTTATGTAAAAAAAAAAAAAACTAAATCAGGAGGAAATGAAAGTCAAAATCACCGTCATATCTAGGTAAGTGTTCAAATGCTTCCACTTGAATAATCTATGTAAATCGACTGTAAATGTATTTTCCGATTAGTTACTGTTGTACTTCATATAAAGAAAGTCAACAACATAGGGATAATCCGACAACTAAAATAATACAAAGCAGCAGTATTTTGGATTATATTCCAGATAGATTAAAAACTAAGAACCTTCATGACAGTAAAGTCTCTTTGTGTTTAGTTTATTTATTTTATCAGGCAGTGTGGAAGAGCAAGGTCATGCTGAGAACCACATTCACATTCTACAATACAGCCAGATGGTCCTTGGATACGGATCGCGGGTCTTTTGGATGAGAAAACACTGGATGGAGTGAATCCATCTGTCCAATAAACAACAACATGAGGTGCCCAGACACTGTGTAAGAGGGGGAGGTGGGAGAAAGGGAAGGATCTCCTTACAAGAATTACCACTCGCATTCGCATTGTTTGTTTTCTGAGACACCAATGAAAAATGTAAACCATCACCTGGATATTCCCTGAGTGTTTCTTGTAAAGTACTTCACAACACCAATATAAATATAAGATTTTTTTTTAAAGTGCCATGTACACCTATTTTTCACATTCTATCACACACGTTTTGTAATTTACTTTTTTATTAAGATTCTAAGTCATAGACTTAACTTACAGTAGCACAAAACTGTGATAATACATTTCTTCAATTTCTTTTCTAAATTGAAATCTGAAAAAGGTAGAATGCCTTTGTAGTTTTATTTATCTTTGACATCCCTAGATAAAATCCATCTCTTCAGATATTTTAATTTGTGACTTATATAAACAGTCAGTACATTTTTTCTATTTTCTTGACTGACAAAGTCAGAAAATTGGGAAGGAATTGATTTTATAAACCCGTTATAACCATGTTTCCCATATGTGCCACGCAGATTGTGTCAGGGAGAGAATAATGGCTATTACAGGCATCAGGAGCTTCCTCCGTGCATCTGATGTTCAGTTGGACTGGAAGATGAAAGGCTCCAACTGAACTCCCCAGGCAGTCCATCAGTCCTGTGTTTGTGTAATTCAGCCTGACGGACACACGCTGCCCTTGTAGTTCGGCTTTAATGGAGTGGCATGACATCAGCCAACGCAGGAGGCGAATTTACTCCATGTACTGCTGTCCATGTGTACTCTAGGTGACTCTGCTTGTGAATGACAAGGCACCACACAGATATCAGTCTGCGTGTCTATTGCGTTGGGATGAAACAACATAATTCAGCTGCAAATATCTATAGTTTCAGATCTGTATAAATCAAATGGCATATTCTTGGAAATCTTCAGATTACACACACAAGGTGGTCATAAGTCCAGAAAGTTATATTATTTATTTATTTATTTTTATCTGCTTCAGACAAAGATTACCTCTGTTTATGCAAAAAGCAGTTTTTAACTGATTTTATGGAAAAATAAAAACTTTCCAAATCAGCAAGTTCCAAGTAAAAAAGTATATGTCGCGTAAACCAAGAAACTGATCACAACACATCATACCGTATTCACTTTAGTTATCTTTAGCTGATAAATTTTTAGATTACAATTTGTTCAAGGAATGGAAATATTTGACAAAAACAGAAGAAATCAGCTGCTTAGCACCACTGAACTGCCCTTAAATGTCTGGAGAACTACTTTAACACATGGAGAAACACCTTTGTCCTTCCACAGCACCATGTGACAACAGTGTGCTTTAAAAATATTGCACCACTTGTGCCATCACACATCCATTTGCTCTCATAACACCAAGAGGTGTTGCATTAGTTCCTAAGCAACGTAGCGTTTAATTTTGGAAAAACAGGAGACAGAAGGGCTTAACCGACCAACATTTCTTTAGAAATAGAAATCTTTTTGTAGAATTGACACCCACACCCAAAGCTACTGATAAACTTATGTGTGATACTGTTAAATGGGAAAGCCACATGTTTGCTATAGAGTAAAAAAAGAAAAAGTGCTATTAATAGATACAGTGGTGTGAAAAAGTGTTTTCTCCCCGTCTTGGGTTTCTGTTTTTTTCTTGGATGTTTTTCACACTTCAGTGTTTCAGAACATCAAACCAATTTAAATATTGTAGGTTTGGGTTTTTCTCTCTCTTAATAATAAATGCCTTCGTTTAATAACTTCATTTGTGTTTGACTAATATAATCAGGAAACACTTCACTTTACTATCTGAGGGTTTCAGCAGAAACAAATGAAGATTTTTTTTCTTGAGTTTAAGTCCAAGTAAGCGCTTTCTTTCACACAAGAACCTGTATTAAATGTCTGAATTAACTATGTAATATATAAAAGCGTTTTTTATACTGGTTGAAAATTGGGTTTGGGCTGAGCGAAAGCAGAGAAAGCTGAGGTAAAATCTAAGATGCAGCCAGAGGGAGTGATTGGTGCTCTCTCATTTTCTGCTAACACGTATTTTCAGCTCAGCTGGTTTGCAAGGCAAGCGATTCCCAGAAAGCAGAGCAACTCTGCACCAAAACAACAAATGTTTGTCTTTTTATCATTCATCATATGCAAATGCAGAATAATTTGTACCAATCAACAAGAATGTTCTGATTTATTTTAGCTCTTATTTGGATTTTAAATTACATATTTATATATATTTTTTAATATTTCATGGTAACGCCTTGCAAAAATATTCAAATCAGTTAAAAGTTCTCAAATTTTGTCACTTTACAACCACAAACCTTAACTTTTAGTGATAGACCAACATACTTACGTACATACTTATGGAGGAATAATAAAGAATGGTTTTATATTTGAAGTGTAACATATTTTTCAGAAAGTCTTTTCCAGCCTGAAACATGTTTCTTTCAGTATTGCTTTGTATTTTTGCATCATCTATTTCTCCCATCAAATCTAACCCGCTACTATGTTTTTGCTTAAGCATCCTACATAATGCTTTTTAAAAATAATTTATTCAAAAAAAGGGAACTAAATCACATGAAAGTGGTTGTAATGTGAGAAATTTTAGATAATTTAAAATGGCTCAGGGGATTGCATTGCTTTTATTGTAAATTATTGTACACAGGTGATGCTGAAAAGTGATCATGATTCATCAACCCACACAAAGAACATCATGCTTCATAATTTGTTTCAGATTTATAGGAAAGTTGGTGTTTTTGACATCTAATAATTAATAATCTTAGGCAATATCTTTAAAACATTATTTTTTGAGCTGATGTATGGTGCTTGTATTTATTCTAAACATTGATAAATCTTTTCAGGTGGATAAATGATGATGACACAAAATAGACAATCTGTGGGCTGAACATGAATTAGACCACATAATATAATCTTGCATAAAATTATAAAAAATTACTTTTTATCTAATAAAGAATCACTTTGTTTATCATCTGTTGTAAAAGACGTTTTAAATATGAAAGATGTCAGTGTATAAAAAGCTAAAACACAAAAAAGAACATGTGCAGGAATGATAGTGAAAATGCATAGGAAGAAACTTTATTCCCGTCGCTGAAAATCCACAGAAACACTCAAAATGGCCTCATTACAAAAACAGGAACATTTTGTGGATTCGTGGTGAGACCAAAACGTTTTGTACAATATCCTAAACCTCCCCAGAACATTCCAGGGAATTCTAAAACTCTAGAGTCCTGTTCACATTTAAGAAAAAAACAAAAACAAAAAGGGCTAATCCTCCAATTCATCAAAACTGTCCCCAGAGTCCAAATGGATGCTGCTGTCCGTCTCCACAGAGACCACAGAGCTGAGGCTGCTGTTTATGGACACCATGCTACGGTCACTGGTCCTGCTACTGTCGTCATCGTGGATCACCATCACCTCGGCGATGGCGGCTGCTGGAGAGCACGGAGATAAGCACAGTGTGAGTCTGGTCCATTTTTGTCTCTTACAAATGAATATCTAGTTTCATGGGTTATCTTTAGCTTTTTGACTGTGTTCTCAGAAATACCCAGCACAAAAAGTTAAATCACCATGCTCTATAGTACTGCCATCTTGTGTCTAAAATATTTATTTCCTTCCACCAGCCCCTCTGCTGTTGATGTACAGTGCCTCTTTTACTGCCTTAAAAATGTGCAACCAGATTTGTAACCTACAATTATAATTTTGTCTTTTACTTAAATATTATTTCCATTATTCCAGGTATGATTTCAGATGCCCAACGTTTTGGCCAAGAAACGCGTTTTCAGGAGTCAGGATGAGGGTTTTAATCTTAAAAATGCAACCAAGTGTCAAGCATGGTGGTGGCAGCATCATGATAACAGTGTGTTGCTGATGGTGATTCTAGCGCATTTCAAAGTGGGTGGAATAACGAAGATTTAGGACTACCCTCAAAGTTCTTCGACATATTGTCAAATCAACAATTAGATGGTTGCAATTTGGACACAACTGGATGTTTAAAAAGAAAAAAACGCCCCAAACACGTCCATCTGGGATCGATAATATTAACTTTATACTAGGGGTTGCACCGACTGTTGTGTTCCGGTCAATCACCAATCTTTAAAAAGGTTGACCTGCTGTTCTTGATTTTGGGTAATACATTTGTTTTTATAACTGACACTGATGTTAATGTCTCCAATAATACAGAACCAAATTTTCTATCTTAGTCGCTAGATGCTATTTTGAAATAAAAAATTAAAAAAAAAGAGAGAGAGAGCTTTCTGAAAATTTACAAATTATAGTAAGTTGACAACAGTGGGGAGATGATTGCTAATAACCCACTTGGGCAATTTTCAGACCTTAGCAGAGGTAGATAAGATCAGTTTCACAAGCAATTATCGGCTGATAACCAAACGTTAAGGAAATCGCTGCACTCTTACTTCCTACAAGTTCCCTGATTTCAAGACAACTAAAAATGTATGGGCTCTGCTTCAAAGCCGTCTATACCATGAAACATTAACGGTGTTTGTTGCAAGGTTTCAACAAAATACTCTTTAAGAAAAGAATGAACTAAATAAGTTTACTACAAATGACACACTGATGGCATTCATGCCCATCATGAGTGAATCCAACTTTCTGGCTGGAACTGAAATTCATGGCAACAAATATTTTATTGCAAAATGAAAATGTATGAAAATGTGCAGGTGTATGAGTGCCTATGACTACAGACGGCCATCAGAACGCACCTCATACCTTTCCTCTCAGTGATGAGGGTCTGCCGCCGGGCCTTCATGTCCAGGCTCAAGTTCTCCACCATGCGGTCGATGCAGTTATCCAAAGCCAGACAGCGGGTTTGGGACTGGATGGCCTGGCGGCAGATGGGACACTCGTCTTTTTTATTGCGCCACTGCTTGATGCAGTAACAGCAGAAACTGTGGGCACAGTTCAGGATGACAGCCTGGAACAGGAGTGAGTGGAGATGTTAAAAATCAAAATAACTATTCAATACAGGACTTTTTTTTTAAGCCAGTTTCGTGTTTGTTTTGAGTTGTACTATTTAGACAGCTAATTATTAGATCTGATTTGAGGCGCCCCCTAGTGGTTTCATAAAACATTAGAAAGAGTAGTGATGACCCGGTTATAAACCAACCTCAATGAAGAGCTCTGAGCAGATGATGCATTGAAGCTCGTTCTCTAGGACTTCAGTAACTTGAGTGACTACCTCTTCTTTCTGTGCTCTCGCCTTTTCTTTCTCCTCCTGCACAAACAGAAAGATTTAAAGTTGATAGTCATGAAGAAAAGAAATAAAACATTGTAAATTAAAGCATACCTTCGTTACTTCTAGCTCTTTGTTTTTAGCCAATATAATTTCCTCAAAGCCTTTACGAGAGAGGGCGAGTTCATCTATCACTTTTTTTTGCTGTTGAAAATAAATATCAAATTGAAGTTACACAGACACACAACATAGGCAAACAGAGCAGAAAAAAACTGCTTGCTTTAGTTTGTCGATGATGATCTTGTTATACACAAAATCACTATAAATGGGTTCACATAACAGTTATTAAGAAGCTTTTTTTGAGTTTCTTACCTCTTGTAAGGCCTCTTCAAGCTGTTTTTTCATTAACTCCTCTTGCTGTTGGGTTTTCTGCTCCTGATTAAGTAGGAATGCAATTTGATCAATAACGTATTTGAGTTTAACAATGAATACAGTTTTGTTGAGAATAAATATGAAACATAGAAGCACTGTGAAGTATGAATACTTTTTCAAAGTTCTGTAAGTGATAGTTATACAGGAGTTTTGTCTTTTAAATGCATAAAAGCTTAATATTTTGAATTTATACCATGTTGTAAGAACAAAAAAAAAAAAAAAAGTGCACCTCTAACTGCCTCTTTGTTTCACTGAAGGATTTCTCTAATGTCTCCATGCGGTGCATTTTGGCTCTGAGCGCCTCCAGCTGACCCTGCAGCTCCCGGACCTGCTCTCCCCGCAGAGGGTCCGCCTGCCTGGGCTCGCCTTCCAGAGACTCGACCTGCCTCTGCGTGTCGCTAACCTGCTCCCTCAGGAGCAGGATATTCTGACTGTACCTGCAGAGACAAAAAGATAACATGTCTTTTCCTCTTCTACCTTTTAATTTTAACAGGAAAACCTGTTTGTAAAGCAATTACACACAAACAGAAAGCAAATATTTAACACGGTGTGCTCCTTAACACTTAAAATCCCCCCAAAAAATAAGAAATAAGGAGAAACTCCAAACTGTGTAGCTGGCGAAACAACTGTCTATACAGTAAGGTTGTTATAGTTCACTAAAACTAACAAAATAACAAAACCTGAAATTGAGAAAACATTTTTGTTAACTGAAATGAATAAAAATGGTAATTAATGGCTAAAAACTATAACTTACTGGAATTACATTGTGCGTTATAAAACTAAAACATACTGAAATGATAATTTTAATATTCATATTTTGTGTTCATGAATCAACTTAGCCTTTCAAACAAATGTGAATCCCCCCCCCCCCCCCCCCACACACAATCTGTTTACATCGTCTGCAAATTACGGCACTCTGTAATCTTCTGGTGACACTTTACCTAATCCGCAAAATGGCCACAGCAAAGGTTGGGAGAAAACGTCAGAGTAGGTTAGCTAATCAACAATAATTAATTAAATTTTTTGAAAATTGTATCTTCTGTTAAATATTCTTTACCCAATCTGTGTATAAATAATCACAATACTTTCATTTTTAGGTGAATTCTGCACCTAAAAATTAACCAAAGTATGAAAAAACTACAATAACTAATAAAAAAACATACTAAAAGTAAGCTATATTTAGCCAATGATAACTGATTAAAACTAGCAAATGCACCCTGAACTCTAAATAAAACTGATATACTCCAACAAATGAGTTGGATAGACAACCCATGTCAATCCAGATAGACATGGGTGTTAAGTAAATAAAGCTGAAGCAGAAATAGTTAATCAATAAATAAAATTATCAAGTCAAATATCCGCCATTAATAACAGGAAACTAACTGACCAAACGTAACCAAGACGACCAATTGGAGAAGCTTTCTGCCTTACATTTGCAGGTTGTCGAGGTCCCAGGCAGAACTGGATCCATCGGAAGGAGGCAGCTCTCCTTCATGCTCCTGTCTGCCGGTTACTGTCTCCTCTGGCTGTGTGTGACTGAGCTGCCGCCTTGCCTTCACAGGAGACAGAGGACAGGGCTTTGCGAACGATTTATCTGCAGAAGAGCAGCGGTAGAGCTTGTGCTTGGAGGTAGAAGGCTCGACCTCTTCTACGCCCAACTTCCTCTTGAACTTTCTGGGTGTGTGGGCTGCTTTGGTATCCTCTCTATGTTCCTTTACCAGGTAGGGCTTAATGTCTTTGAGGGGCCGCTGGATGAGGATGTAGTCAAATTCCACTTTGGTCCCTAATAAAGGAACTCCAAGCTGGATGGAGTCTCCGAGTTGGAGTAGATGAGGTTGCTCGGCAGGTATCCGCTCTCCATTTACCCACACACCGTTGAGACTCTGGGAAGGAAAGTAACACAGGATATAAAAGCTGCTGTAGTACATGAAGCGCAAAATAATAGAAAACAGAAGAGTTAAAGAACATAGTTTACGTTGTTACAAGCAGTAGCATTACCTGTTTCTGTTAGTCTCTCTCTGTATCACCTGATTTGCATTTTATAGTCGTCTCTAACAAGCTATTAAGTTAGGGATGGAAATTTGAGATCTAAGAAAGGTGAAAACTGTACACAACTTTTGTCTTCTCGGGATGACACCTGCCATTAATTATATTGACTTTTATTTACCAAAAAGAAAGTTTGGCTCTTCCATTAGGATTTTCGCCTCATTACTCATTTGCATCCTTTAGCTAAAGCCATAGTTTTGTATAGATGTTATAAAGGATAGAATAGAATTTGACTGTAATAGAAGAAGAGAACAGGACAGTGACAACAGTCAACAGGAATCGAAGGAAATCTATGCATTTAGAACAATGTAATTACATGAGAACCAGTTACTAATTCAGGTTAAACAGTGGACTGAGATATAAGGGTCAAAAGGCCCACACGAGTCAATGGCTTTAGTATACAAGTGCAAGAAATTTTCAAAACAGACTATATATAATTTATAATACAAAACAGTGAGAAAAAATGAATGGACTTGAGACTGAACCTTGCGGAACTCCAAAGATTATATAGGGGCAATGAGAGAACTGGCTAGCACTAACAGGAATAGCATTTTAATACATTTTAATATAAAACATAAATGTCAAACGTATCGAGTCAAAAAGAAATTAGTTTCATTAAGCATCATTTAGACTTTAACTACATATGTTTGAGGAGAAAAGAGACAACTACGTAAAGACGTATTGAGTATTTAGCTCAAAAGAAACCTGGTCACCTTCTTGTCCGTCACTGTCCACTGGCCGTCTTCCTTTTGCCTGAAGGAACAGTGCAGCCTGGAGATCATAAGAGGGCAGGTTGAAGATAACAGCTGGTGGGTTACCTCTACACCCCGTCCAACAGTGACCTGCACAGTCAAAAATAAACATGAAACCTAGTCTTCCTCTGCAGTGCTTTACTTTGATATAAAAAAATGTGAATTACGTCACACTGAATGCCAAACACACAAATAACACACAATAGATAAATAGATATATTTACGTATTTAAAGAGGCATCTAGGACACTTATGTATAAACTTTAACTTCACAGTCATTAAGTTTTGCTTGTTAGCTAACATTAGCCAACTGCACCTCTGCGTTTTCGAACAAACGGAGCCAGTCCGAGGTTTTTCCGACTCTCATGAGACATAAAACCTCCGAGTCTGAGCAGTCATCTTCCTCAGCCGAGCAGCAATCCGTTGTTACGCCCTCCATGTTATCTCATTTCGGTAGGGGGCCACTTCGACCTAAAACACCCTACCAACGTTATACTTCTCTGCCATATCGCTGCTGCAACTGCCTACTGTGCTAGCGTTGAAGCTCTGCAACGCTACCAGAGAAGCCGGAAACGGTTAGTTTATTTTCAAAATAAAAGCGCTACAGATAAATTATTTTTCATTTCATTTTCTTTTTATTATTATTATTATTATTATTATTATTATTATTATTATTATTATTATTATTATTATTATTATTGCCAATTGTATTGTCATTATTTATTGATTGATTATTCAAGCAAAAGCATTTTATTGTAAATAAATAAAAGTAATTCATTATTTGCAGACAATCAAACAATGTATAATTCATCCTCATATTTTAAACACATTTTTTCTTTACGTATACATTAAATATCACTGAGTGATCTATTAATTTATGTATTTTCCATTTGAATAATAATAATAATAATAAAATAAAATAATAAAATAATGAAGTCTCTTTTGTTGTTGTTGTTGAAACAGTGATCTTATCAAAAACAAATAAAGTCCACCTCTTTTTTTCTCCTTTTTTCCCCAGAGATGAAGTTAGGGGGAAAAACTAGGGGGAAAACCCCCCCAAAAACAAAAGCTTGTCAAATTTTACAGACTGTTTGCAGTCTGAAAAAGAAAGCCAGAAAAAAAAGCGGTCTGAACACCAGGTACTGCAGGCCTCACTTGCCCGAGTTAAGGTCAATGTAGCAGAACATAGAGTTCGTTATTCAAAAATTAGAAAGAATATACCGTTAACATATATTCTTCAAATGTTTGTTAATTTAATAAACGTTTTTATGTGTCCAGGTAGCAATTTACTACAGCAGTAGCTAAATATGACTGGAACTTCAACCATATTGTGTGTCATTATGTAACTGATGTCCACTCGGGCGACCCCGCATCCCGAAACAGGCGCACCCCGAGCTCCAGGCGGGACTTCCTCTCTCCTGCGGATGCGACATCAGGGCTGAAGCAGGCAGAAAGGGCTTGGTCGGGGTGTCACCGGGTCCCGATCCGTGCGTCTCTCTCCGGACGGCAGATATCCCAGCCGAACTGGACGCCGCTGTCGCCGCAGCTGGAAGCCCCCCGTAGAGGAGCCTCCTCCTCGGCTATGCTGCCCTGAGAACGCCGCGACCACCCGCCCCGCCAAAATGTCTGATGTCAACAAGACTGTTCAGAAATGGCACGCCAGTTTTAAGAAAGGCACAGACTTTGACTCGTGGGGGCAATTAGTGGAGGCGATAGATGAGTACCAAATGTAAGTTCAGCATGTGTGTCCTGTCTGTCCCCGGTGGTTTATCCAGAAAGCAGCGCTGCTTCCTTTTATTTTGTTTAAAAAATGTTTACAGCTGCATGTCCAGAAACCTGCAGGGCAGATAACGGGTTCATAAGAAGTTAGGCTGGGAGCTGTCAATGCGCTCTCACAGCAGTAAACAAACCCTTCCCATCCATGACGTGATGTGGCATTTGTTGCAGAGGGAGTGGGTTGCGTGTGCGTGTGTGTGTGTGTGTGTGTGTGTGTGTTGCATCCCTGCTTCATCCAGAGCAGCAGCTGTTTGATGGAGAGTTCGGGTCATGGAAAACCATACAGAGCTGCGTGTTGTGCAGGGCAGAAAGAGAGGGAGAAAAGAGCCAATATTCCTCAGAGTATTGAGAAATAGTCAGCCACACCCTCTCATTGTTATGGGTGGGTTTCATATGAGAGGAAAAGCTTTGTCCTTCTCGGAGAAAATCCCGCTCACTGCAAGTTATTTCGGGCTGTGACTCTTGTCAAAATATTCATTTGCAACAAATGTTTTCGATAATAAAGATAAACATCAAGACCACCTGATAATTCACTTTCTTTATCACCAGGGGGCGCCAGAGTCCCTGCTCGGTCTCGAAAAGTATCATTTTCCATGTCTGGAAAAACATGAAAAAAAAAAGAAATAATAATAATAATGCAGATTTTATTCAATTTTTATAAAAATTTTAAAATGCGTATTTTTAAAAACAATCAGATCAATTGGATCGGTATCTTTTTTGAGCTAAATTCATACTCAATAACATTTTCATCACAAAATCGCATACATTTTCAGACCTCAGACTTCTTCCTTTAGGAAGAAGTCATATAACCAGTTAAAGTCTGGTTAGTTGAGTGCATAAGTTATTAGCTTTCAACCTTCTTAAAATCCTAGTCAAGTCATATTACCAATAGGTTCAATAAACTAAAATGACACAGTTCTGAATTTAAGTATGGCATTGGACCACCTCTTGTGCGTTAGCTTGACTAACTTGGATCATCTTAATTTCCAAATCTGTGACTCCTGAATTTAGGAAATTAGAAGAGAGTATCCTGGATTAAATGCAGATTATTTGTGGATTTTGGCACCTTTTCATGTTTGTAAAAATTACAGATTTAGGGGTTTAATTGGTATTTTAGATGTAGTTTAGGCCTGAATTGAAAGTTGCTTGGAGACCAAAAAGTTAAAGCCCTTTTTTTTGATTATTGGATTAGTAGGAATTCAGTAAGTTAGCAAAATTCATAATAATGTTATACTCAGATCACCATAACTGTTTGGAAAAAAAAGTCTAGGGTCTTTAAAATGATGAGAGTTGATGTCTGATCATTTAAAGTGTTTGATTACATCATCTGTTTGTGTCACTTCATCCAGTCTAGCCAGACAACTACAAAAGGAGGTCCAGTCTACAAATTCTTCAGACTTCACAGAGGAGCAGAAGGTAATTCTTTCATTTTTATCTCCTGCTGCTTCTCTAAATCAGACTCACCTGCTGCAGTCAGGCTAACAACTGTTTGTGTTTCTTTTTTTAATTTCATTTATAGAAAAACTTAGGAAAGATTGCAACATGCCTAGAGATGAGAAGTGCCAGTTTGCAGGTCTGTATTCCTACTGCTGCTAAAATAATGTGTCGCTAATTTGACACAAAATATTGAACGAAAAGTACGTATTTTTTTTGTAGTTTTCAAGTGCTTCATCTGTTCAACATTATATATTGATACTGTACTAAAGAGTATCACAGGCATAACCAATTCATCACATCGGTTTGTATCGAGACTGGATTTTTATTATAAACCTTTGTTGGGATAAATTTTGAAATTGTTCAGTTCAGAAAAATATATATTGCCATATATTGCAGAACTGCACACTTTTGATAAAAGTGGTGGGTGCCGCAACCAGCTGAACATCATTGGGATAACAATTTGAATTAAAAGACAGAATATTATGTGCTAGCAGATGTTTATAAAATGAAAATATTAACAGGCCTAGAGGGCTTGGTGCTTGGTCACTAAGAAGACGTTCAGAGGAGTATTCACTACTGTTAAGTATAATGCTATGGTTAAAATTATTTAATGCTGCACAAGCACAAAATAATTCTTAGGAGTGCATTTATTATACTCCTAAGTTGCAACTTAATAGCACCTTAAATTGTATCCTGATATATGAAATAAAATCAGATTTTAATCCGAGCAAATCCACATGTTGGTGTCTTGTGGGCTGAATCCCTGAGCATGCTCAGTTACACAGTGAAAGTGTTTTTTTCCTCTCTTATCTCTGCAGCAACAGTAAGTTTCCTCCCATTTTTTTTATCTTTCACTCAGAAGTGACACGTATGTGTGCAAATGAGGATGTAGACTTATTAAAAATGTTTAACAGGACTTATGTAGAGGTCACATTGTGGATATTTATGGAGCATGGGGTTGAATTTTGCAGTTACCTGACATGCAAAGAGACCGGTACCTCTACATGCCCCAAATGATGGAGTAACAATATTCTTTTTTGTATGGAAGTATTTTTTCATTCCTGATTTCTTCTAAGGAAGCAAAAAAATTTATCTTTACATACTTTATTGCACACACCTTGGACCTTCTCACATTTTTATGTTAAAATAACAATTATCTGCAAAACTGCTCAAGCTTAGTGAGTCTGGATGAAGCACATCTGTGAATGTCAATTTTCAAGTCTTGTCAGAAACTCTGAATTTGATTTTCTATCATTACTTTGACTAAGGCATTCAGCTAAGTTCATCTTTTGATCAACTCTAAATAACTTGTCACTACTGAATGACAAAATCCTCACAGCACAATGCTGCCACCACCCTGCATCGTCACGTAGCTCGGGTTAGCAAGTTTCTGCACTGGCAGACGTTAGCCATATTCTTCAGAATATTATATAATATTTTGTCTGTTTTTCTCCAGTGCACCCAGTCAAAGGAGGAGTTCAAGTTAGAGGACTTGAAGAAATTGGAGCTCAGTGAGTGACTGAATGTGAATGTCCTCTAATTTATAAGAGCGGCTGTTAAAATGTGGCCATCGTTTCCCTTTTCTCAACAGTAATCAAGAACATACTCACCTATAACAAAGAATTTCCCTTCGATGTCCAGCCAGTGCCATTAAGGTGAGTTTCCATCACTGAATGCTTTATCTATTTGCTGAAATATTTTGGATTTCTTTGTTTTTCCTAAAGATATTTTGTGAAAAGTGTTCAAATGAAATAAAAGCATGTATTGCTGATGACCGCTAACAGCATAGTCAGCTGGAAAGCAAATATTTATATACCACTAGAAGCATAATTCAGGTTCAGAAAAACTACTGTACTTATTTTTTATATCTGTTGTTATTGTCATGATAAGGGAATCCTTGGTGGTTTTTGTGTATGTAACAAACTTAAGAAAGTTTTTAAAAGAAAATTTTATGCTTATCTTGGGTTACGTTAATATTTAAAAATGATCAGCTTGCACATTTAGCATTGAAGGAATAACAACAGAACCTTTACAGTATTTCTGATGCATACATTTTAAGCATTTCTACCCATCCAGGTTAAGTTTAGTAAGTGGAGAAACTGTATTATAGCAGGTTTCTGTGAGGTTTTTTTTTTTCTTACTCTCTGTTAGGAAAATTCTGGCTCCGGGTGAGGAGGAGAACTTAGAGCTGGAGGCAGAGGACGATGCTGCTGCAGGAGCAGGATCGACAGAAACATTCCCACCAAGAGCTCCCGGTGCGATTTCTCACAGAGAAATTGAACAAACAAAGGAGAAAATAGTAAAGCTAACAATCCTGACAATGCGGACAGTTTTGGGGGGCTTTAAACATCCTTAATTGGAATTATTCATGACAACGATAAATCAAAATTCTCACCGTAATAAGAAATTTATCATGATAAATGATCAACGATATAGTAAATGCCCACCCCTAAGTTGTTTTTAAATTAACTTTTCTCAAACAGAATACTCTTTTCAGTTCAAAAATACTTTACTACTCCCAAAGGACAATAACATTTTGTTGTAACTCATATTATTTTTAGTATTATTGTGCCAAAAATCTCTATGGAAATGTCCTATTAGAATTATTTTAAAATGAAAACTTAAACACAACCTTCAAGTCTCCATAATCACAGCTTGTCGCTCTTTTGTATTGGAAAACCCTGTGTCACATCTTATGTTACAGGTACTCTGTTGCCGCGGTTACCGTCAGAACCCGGGATGACGCTACTCACACTAAGAATAGAGAAAATTGGGTTGAAGGACGCCGGCCAGTGCATCGACCCGTACATGAGCATCAGCGTCAAAGGTAAGGATTCGGCCGCCATCTTCTTTAACTCAAGGAAACCTCTCCATGGCTTTGAAAGTGAACTGTCTTCCTGTCCTGAAAACATCTGTTTGTCTCCGTGTGGGGGTGTGTGTGTGTGTGTTCTGCCTGCAGATGTGAATGGAGTTGATCTGAACCCAATGCAGGACACTCCTGTGGCCACCAGGAAGGAAGACACGTACATTCACTTCAGCGTGGACATAGAAATTCAGAGGCATGTGGAGAAATTACCAAAAGGTAACGACTGTCATCGTCCATTTGCTATTTACAGCTGATTCAGTGGCGGTTCTGTTCTTTTTTTGGGTTCGTCGCCTGGCAGCAATGTTGACATAGAAATTCAGAGCCATGATGGTAGAAATGGGTGATATGGAAAATGTTGTGTTAGTGGTGTGATAATGATTCAAATTATGATTTAAAAAAAAAACTATTTATCACTTCTTCTTTATGTAACCTTATGGCTGTGACTGCGTTCATAGCACCACAAACACAAATGTCGCTCTTGAAATACAAGAAAAAACTAGAAATAGTCTTCTTTCAAACACCACTTACTGAAAGAAGTGTGAATTATATCATCGATTTGCACACGGTAGCTTCAGATGTAATCATATTGTCAAATTTATTGATGTTTATTGATGCTCTTGTGAAACAAACAATGGGGAAAACACTAAAAGTAACATTTCAAATAATACTGCCAATTTTTAAAATTTTTATTTAGCATTAATAATCGGAATTTATCAAGACAACGATCAATCAAAATTCTTATTACGACAAGACATTTTTCACAATAAATCACAAACGATGCAATAAATGAACAATTTACATGCATTAAAATCTTTAGTGTATCAACCTTCCAGTCCAATCAATTTACTTTAGAAGTCAATTAAAAGAGAAAGCTTCTTGTGTTTAATTGGATGAATGTTTTAACTCACTTCATTTAAACCTCTTATATTGATTTCATTGATATAAAATTCTAACTTCCCGCAGGAGCAGCTATCTTCTTTGAATTCAAGCACTACAAGCCCAAAAAGAGGTTCACCAGCACAAAATGCTTCGCCTTCATGGAAATGGACGAGATCAAACCCGGACCGATTGTCATTGAACTGTGAGTTTGGTTTTCTTTTTCACTCGTCTTTTTTTTTTTTTTTTCTTCTCTAACTTTCCAGAGAGCGATTACGATTTCAACATTTTCCAGGTACAAGAAGCCAACGGACTTTAAGAGGAAGAAACTGCAGCTGCTCACAAAGAAGCCACTTTATCTCCACCTCCATCAGACGCTGCACAAGGACAGCTAAGCCCCGTCTCGCCGTTTAATCTCACTGCATATCCAGGGAAACGTGGTGTTCCTCCTCATCGCCACATTCAGCAATACCAAATGAAGGCCGAGGTGTGAAGAAAGTAAAAGGATCCGATGTCCTCACACGGATTTTATGAATTTAAGTGCTTTTTTTTTGCTTCTGTTACAGAGAGTCCTATTAATATACTTTAAACCAGCAGAAACATTTTAAAGCAGTTTAAGACGCCTCATGTTCAGTCTTCCACATGTAGCTCTCTGATTTTTCTTTTCAGATGGAGTCACTGCAGGTACTTCTGGTTTGTTTTGTTACGTCACAAAACTCTGGACTTTAAAACACAAAAAAACCCCCAGCAAAACATTAACTCCTTAATCCAACCACTGTTTTGGGAAAACTTTAATCCTCTTCCTGGAATATTAATTTGTTCTATTTAGTGTTTGTTCTTTGACTGCTGCTGAATGTGTCTGGAGAAGGGGTTCAAACGGAGGCTTTTAATCGGGATTGATGCCACTGAAAACACAGTACTGGGTTTACAAGAAGTCAGTAACAACAGATGATTGTGAAGCTGTCAAAGTTTAAGCAGATATGGCACATTTCCCTTACATAATTAGAAAACAAAAGCTGCTGAAAGTGGGCAAAACTGTACTTAACTGACAGGATTTGCTGTAGCATCCTAGAATTGTATAAAACTCCACAATATGTTGGTATTTTTAACTTCTCAAATGGAGATAGACACCTAAAATTATAAAACTTCTCACTATACTAACAGTATGATGTTGTGAAAAAGTATTTCTCCCCTTATAGATTTTCTCAAACTAATTTTCAAGCAAAGATGAAAAAAAACAAAAAGCATTTTTTTTTGAAAAAGAGGCTTATTTTATGAAAGGAACAACACATTTCCAAATCAACTAACCATTGGTAGCATCAACTACCAATGGTTAGAAATATTTGGTGATGAGCAAATTAGCCCCACTATGGCTGGAGTCCCAGTCTCTGAATTCTAAGAAATTTTAAACGAATAAAGAACAAAAAAATAAAGTTTTTGTTTTGGACAACAAACCCAAACTATTTGTTCAGATTGTACTGGTTTAAAATATTTCCTATTTTAAACATACAATGCAATATTTTTTTAGCTAATTTGCAAAGGGAAACATAAAAACAGAAGGTATTTAAATGAGAGATTTGCTTAATTCAGTATTAAAACTTCAAGATGGATTCAGTTCAGTTTTACATCTGAGAAGGAAATCAAATGCTTAAAAAAATTGTGAAGCAGAAAAAGTGTTTTTTCCATGATTTTTTAAAAAATCCAGTGGTTTTGTTTGTGCAATTTAAACATGAAGGCTAAATGAAGCTGTGATTAGATGCATCTCTACACTTGGATGGAAAACAAATTGTTCAAATATAATCCATTACTTTGTAATGCTATTTAACTTCACTTTCTGTCACATGTACGTACTTAAAATCTGCTTGTAGACTTTATTTTTGTAACATCTCTAAAACAAGGACAAACAAACTGTAAGATAGACTAACTGATGGATTAACTGTAAATGCGCATCGGGAACTGTTTGCAATTTTTTTGTTCGAACGTTTGCAATTATTTTTGATTTATAATAAACTATAACCGAGGCAGTTTGTAATTGGTTGCAATTCTTTGAAAATGTATTTTGCGATCAAAGTCCTCTTGAACCCAGAAAAGTTTATCTGCTTCACTGATTGACAACACGGACAGAGTTTCCATTCTTTATTATTAAATGTTCTAGCCAACATAGTAAAATAAGTTATACATCTGGCCATCGATTTACACATTTCCTTAATACGGTTTGTAATGAACCAACATGTTTGGGGAAGAAAAAGGGATTCCTGAAATGTTAAAACTAAAACCTCTCATCTTCTGCTGTTTTTTTTTTTATAATTTCCACAGGAAACATTAAAAAATATGTCCCTCTAAATCACTTATTTAAAAAAAAAAAAAATCAACACAACTTGTATTGCACAATAACCTGCAAAGAAAAATTCTTAACTCATAAATTTCAGACATAATTTATGATGACTTTTTTAAAGACCTTATATTTTAATAAACATCATTGCAATTTTATATGACAGAAAACTGAAAGCCATCATGACCTAATGTTTGGACTTGATTTGTTATGGTGTTACTACAGTGAAGCTCCGTTCCTTAGCGTTTTAAGGCTAGACCATTCCGGGTCTGACTGAATCCTGAGGAGCCTCCTGCTTCAGGTGCGTGTCCGGAGCAGGGCCGCTCTGGGGGCCCGCTAAGTTCTGGGGGTTACTGGGCAGCCCCTGACCAGGATGTGCAGGAAGGGGCAGGCCTCCGGGTGGCGGCACGCCTGGCGGCAGGTCCATGAGTGGGCTGATGTGGTCTCTCGGTCCTGGGAAGCGCATGTCATGAGGGATAAGTGGACGGGGCCCCAAAGGTCTGCGGACACCTGCATGGACAGAACGAGGGATGAAAAAGAATGAGAAACAGCAGAGAAATGAGATATGAATTTTTTTTAAAACATTTTCTTATGGAGGAATCTGCTTCAACCAGCTAGACTTTTTTCCCCTCGTTTACAAAAGTTTACATCAGGGGTGTCAAACTCCAGTCCTCAAGGGCCAGTGTCCTACAACTTTTAGATGCGCCTCTGCTGCACACACCTGAATAGAATAATTAGGTCATTACCAAGGCTCTGGAGTACTGATCTACACAAGGAGGAGGCAATTAAGCCATTTCATTCCAGTGTTTGGTACCTGTGGCACATCTAAAAACTGCAGGACACTGGACCTTGAGGACTGGAGTTTGACACCTGTGGTTTAGATGCTCAGTCAGACTGGAAGGAGAGCGTCTATCAGATCTTCCCACAGTTTCTCGTTTGCATTCAGTTCTAGGCTTTGACTGGACCAGTGTACAGGATTTCTGCAGGTTTCACCAACTCAAAATTAAGACCTTTTTTTTTTACAACAAAATATCTGTACAAAAGAAAATGGCATATTTTATATAGTAGTGCCATGATTTTTTTTCTCTTCATAAAAATGTGTGTAGCATTGTATGGGTGGATTTTTCATTTGCCGAATTAAAAAAAACGAATACACAATTATATTTTAGTAAATTCTTGTCAGCTCAGGGTTTCCCCCAGTGTATGATAAGCCTGGCAGGCCACCAGACTTTTTTTAAGACCTTATAGTTGGTGATCAGGTATTAATCTTTCAATCTTTCAATAACACATTATTGTCAAGTGATATTTTTAAATTTCCTATAAACTTAAACATTTGTTTTTAACTCAAAAACGTGACGGGCTGCTGGAGGAATGACTGCCCTAGCGCCCAACCACTGGCCTTAGCAGGTCTTCTGGGGGAAACCTTGGAGCTGTATTAAATACTGACCAAAAATTGTGGTTCTCACATTATTAAACAAAACAGGAACCTGTCAGGTTGCTACATAGAAAAATAAAAGATAAAAAAACACAAAAGATGTGAAACACTTAAAGAGAACTGTGGACTCTGTGTCAAAGAAGTGGACAAAATCTGATCTAGCTTTCCAGATGGGACGATTGCCAGATACGCAGTTACACAACTGTACATTTTTGAAAAGCATGAGTAGAGCCTTCTGCACAAGCAACAAGAATGCAACAAGTGGCTTCTGTCTTTTCCAGCAGCCATTGTACAACGCATACAGCGGTAAAACAAACTGACAAAATGTCCTGGATCTCCGCTTGGGCTGCTTGGTGACAGGCTATGCTCAGCTGGGGTTACTAAGTAACGGCACAGTGCATGTGGATTGTGACTTAATCAGTGAAACGGCTCATTTTTCAGACACCAAAAACTGACTGGGTGATTTTTTTTCAGCGCTTGGGTTGTTTTTGAAATATAAAAACCTGCAAAATGTTAATTTTGATTGAAATCAATTTTAATCTAATGGTACCATTAATCAATAAATTGTTAGCATTCCTAGTATGTACTGTCTGTTGTTGCCAGAAAATGATGGCATCCCCTTTAGAAAAAAAGCAAAGTGCTAAAAGCTGAAGTAATATGTAAACCTACCGAGCGGTGGAGGCATCGGTCCAAAATTAGGCGGTAGAGAGGGACGGAAGTGTGGTGGTGGTGGGCCTCTTGAATCAGGGCCCAGTCTGGGTTGGAATAAATGTCCATTGGCAGGTCGAGGGCCAAACTCCCCGCCCATGGGTCCAGGCAGGGGCATACCTGGGTGTCCATTGGCCGGCAGAGGAGGGCCATGGAGTGGGGGGACATTTGGAGGAAGAGGCCCTGGTGGGAGTGGGTACGGGCCTGGTCTTGGATGGCCGTAAGGTCCGGGTGGAGGGAGACGGACGTTGGGTCCAGGAGGGAGAAAAGGGTCATGTGGTCCCGGGCCTGGAGGAGGCCTTTGGACCATCGAACCGGGCGAGTCTCTGATTGGAGAGGCCATGAAGGATCCAGGTCCCTGTAAACGACGGGAGGAAAAACGAGATCTAATGTGTGCAGTGAGAAACTTCCAGTGAGATCAGACAGAGTAAAATGTTAGTCGTGCAGAAAAGAGATCCACAGTTATATCCACAAACAAGAGGTGCAGTCAGCTGTTAACCATATACCACCATCTGGATCAATCAGAACCCCTGTGAAACATCAAGTGCAATTTGGTGCATCATCTGTGAGTGAAACCACAAACTTAGAAAAAATAAATCTTTAAATGACCCAAAAAGAAAACCAATTCCTTTATTCTCCTCCCGTTCCCAAACCCAGTTTTAGAAAGGAGAAGGAGGAGTTGGCGTGCTTGCATTCACCTTCACACCAAGCACCTGGACTGAACCTTTATACTCACTGGCTCTGGACTCTCTGTGGAAGCCACAGCCTGACTTTCTGTTTTTATCTGTGGATCTATCACTGCAGTCTGTTTTAGAACAAGGACATTCACAGCTGAAACTTCTTTAAGAGCCTTTTATGTACAAACGGAGAAGAAATGTAGTTGTTATATCTGAATAATAAATAACTTACAGATCCGTCCGGGTTGGCGGGAGAGGAGCTTCTTGGGCCCATCATGTCTGAAAGATGAACAACCGAGTCTCAAGCAGATTTAAAAGCAAACATTATCGATGTGACGTTAAAGCTTTCAGAACACACACCCATCCCCGGGACGTGTTTGTTTTCAGGGTACATGCCGTGTGGATCGGATGGAGGTCGAGGGGCTGAATGGAGATAAATAAAAAAAGAGAATGAATAAAGAAGGTGAAGCATCTGCCATGTAACCAGCAAGTGTCACAACATGGAAAAAGGAAAGAAGGTTAGGATCAATGTCTTTCATTTCACATCAAAATCTTCTGCAACACATTTGTGCCAAAATGTAACATTGTTCCAGACTTGAATTTCCAGATGAATGAACAAACTGATGATTGGATGGAGAACAATATCAATGGTGGGATGGACTTATTTACAAATTGATGGTTGGATATGTTTTTCCCTCCAGGAAGTTGGAACTATTAAAACAAAATCACTCATCGGTCACAAACCTGACCAATCATCTTAACATTTTCTGTATTTCTGACCAATCACTGTAACTCAGTGATATTTTGACCAATGCCAGTACATCCTGTTAAGTTTAACTAATCCTCTTTAATTTCTGAACAGAAGTTGTGCTCACTGTTGCTTTCCAAAATTTTAAAAGGAATCTTTGACACAATTGAAAGTGGAAAAAGTCATTTTGTAAAAAGTGTTGCAAAATCAGTCAATTTAGGATGCAACATCATAAGAAAAAATCTTGCAACATCCTCGAGGGACTGAAATACAAATAGATAAATAAATGGATGGACAGACTGCAAAGAGGAAGGAGAAATAAAGAGATGGATAAAAACATTTAAGACAGAAACAAGATAGAAAACAGTTTGGAAAAACAAAAATTTTTCAAATCTTTGTCACCATACTTATCTATACCTTGAAAATCCTTCAATTTCAGGTTTTATCACACCAGATAGGAACCCTGTTACCTTCATTTTAAAGAAAAAAAGTCTAAAAATTTAACACACAGAGATAATCTTCTTTTGTCCCCTGCTGATAATGAGAAATGTATTGTTTGAGAGCTATAAAGATGCAATAAAATAAACTGCAACACACCCATAAAAAAAACAGTTACAGGGAAATTTTCTGATGGTTTAGCCAAAATGAACAAAAATAAAAGGCAGGAACCAGGAAGGAAATAAGTGCAGGATGCAACGCAAACAAGAAGGAAAGTAAAGTAACAAGGTGAAAGCTGAAAAGAAAAAAGTAAAGTGTGAAAAAGGAGAGAGTTTGTTGTGAAGAGATGTAGTCCAGCTTTGGTGCAAATTAAAGTAGGTGAAGAGATCCACTTGGACTCACCATACGGGTCAATTCTTCGCCCTACGGGGGCAGAAGGAGGGCGCCTCGGACCCTCGATCATTATAGGAGGGGACGGAGCACCCCCACTCACAGGAGAGGGTCCATATGAATCACCTGTTATGACCAAACCATCAGCTTACTGAAAGAAGAGAAACTGCTGACAATACACCTCAATAAGTGTTGATATTCCAGGAACTCCCAGACAACATGAAGGCCACTTATTTAGACAAAAAACACAACCAGAAAATGGCATCCTCTCGGTTTGTTTCTGTGGAATAAAAGTGTTGTGGAGAATAGACAACAGGAAGGTTGGATGTACCTTGACGAGGACCTGGAGGCTGACCGGAGTTCGGCCTGAACAGGGGCGCACGGCGCTCATTAAGCTGCGACGTAAGTATGGCCAATCTGTCAAATTAGATAAGAAATTATCAACTGCCGGTTGGATTAAAATAATTGTTTCAAACTAATTTATCTTATGGAAGAAGAAAAAAAAAATACAAGTGTGGTAAACCAAATTAGCTTGATAATCTTAACTCCTCATTCATTGATTTTTCTAGCTTTCCGTCTACAAACCAGATCAAATTCAGATTATTCCCAATAACTGAATTCAATTCATTCAATACTCACTTTTCACGCAGCTTTGAGGATTCTACCTTTTCTTGACTTAGAGCTCGCTCAGCATTGCGAGCATTCACCTGCAGACAACACTGAGAATTACTGTGGAGCCAAATTACAGTGAATCGCTTTTTACAAACACTAACAATCTAGAATACATGGCAAAAGTTTTAACACATTTTTACATATTTTCTGGTATAACAGTCTTTTAATGTGACGCTTGGACTTGCACAGCTGATTGTTTAAAACATGGTCAATAAATACAATCCTTCACAAAATCACAGAATTAAAACAGGGAACAATAAACCAATGAGATGTTTAATAACGATGTGGCTCTCTAAAATTTTTTGTTGTAAGCTGACAAAATGTGAAAGTTTAAGTGGTATGAAAACATTTCTAGTTTTCTCTAATTTCACTATGAATCAGTAGGTGAATTCTCTGCAACTTACCCAGTTGGAATGAGTTTTGTTTTCCTGCTCTTTTATCTGAAAATGACATAACAAAATAAAACATGGTTTATTAATAACCATGTTATGGCTTCTTTTTTCACGCATTACTTTCATTACACATTAACAACTACCTGCTCTTTATAGACCTCCTCTGTCTTCTTCATCTGCTCCTCCATCTCATTAATGCGCTGCCTTAAAAGCTTCACCTGCTCCTCGGCTTCCACAGCTTTCCCTCCCACCTCAGACAGCAGATTTTCTTTGCTGCGCCGCTCCAGCTCCTCCTTTGTCAACCTCCTGTGCAGCAACAGATTCGCGGTTCCATCAGCAAACTATAACTGCTTCACATCTCAAACCATAGTTTCCAAAGAAGAAACTGACATATTCACATATTTTGGGCAGCTTGGTTTAATAACCGGACAAAAGACTGCAGCAGGTTTTACTTACTGCTGCAAAGCATTTTCCTTCTGCTGATACATTTCAACCATGATTTCATTTTTCTGCTGCAGGATCTTGTACTGGTTTTCAATCTGACTCTTCTCACTTTTGAGGGCTCCGATTGAATGTTCCAGCTCCTGGTGTTTTTCTGTTTGCAAAACAAAGCTGCGTTATTCAATGTAAAGCATTTATGCTGTTATGCCAACAATAATAACACAACATGACACTTTAGAGAACTTATTTTAGGACTGACCCTCAAGTTCCTTTCTAGATTTTTCTTCATTGAGGAGTTTTGCCATGAAGCGGTCGCGCTCTTCTTCGATAACTGTGAGAGTTGTCTGGACCTTTTAGGGAATGAAGAAATTAAAAGTGTTCAATCCTTAAAGCAAAACGTCTGCTAAAGCTACATGTGAAAGAGTTGGCTCTTAAATCTTACCCTGGTAACATCCATCATTTGCTTGATTCTGTTTTTTATGGCCGTTTTCTTATCAGCTGATGGCATTAAAAAAACAAAACAACACACAATTAGTATGTAATGCAAGTAAAAACTGAAACATATCTGAAGAATTTGACTTAAAAACTTATAAAACTATTTTTTTTTTAAAGTGACAGGCTCACCAGGTGCCACTTCACCATTTGCCAATACACTGGTTTCACCTTTCTGCAAATCGCAAGCATCTAGGTCTGCCAGAAGTTCAGACAGAACCTAACGGAAAAATATTTTTGCCTGGGGTTAGTTGTTTTTTTTAAAAATTATTATTATTTGTAAATGTACAGAAAGATTTTGGGTCAGCTGATAAACCTCCACATTGTGATCTTTGAGCACCACAGAATCCTCCAGTTCTTTATGGGACTTTTGATAAACTTTTATCTTCTCATTCAGCTCCTTATGTTTTTCCTCCCAGGCTTTAATACTTGTTTTAAGCTGCAGGAATGAGAAACGTCAGGGGAGAGCTTAGAAAAATCTGCTCTACAAACTGATTTGAAGTGTGTTCATCGTGTCTCACAGTTTTATTCTCTTCCTTTAAAGCTGCAAACTCTTTCTGGAAACATTTGTGTTGAGCATTTCGTGCATCTTCTCGAATCTTGGCTTCATCCAAAAGAATAGTGGACTATGACAAAAAAAAATATATGGATTTAAAACATGTCTGAAGTAAGAAGCTGTTCAGATATAAAAAGCATGATGTAAGGATCATACCTTAGCTAGAGCTTCCTGTATCTTTTTCCGGCTGACCTGCAACTTTTCATTTGCCCTCTCTAATTTTTCTAGCTGTTGTATAAAAAACAGATTGCATTGTTTTCAATTTGTGTATGGCACAAATTCATTGTTTTAATTAATTATGGTAATACGATGAAAAAGAAGGATAAGCTACCCTGCTGTCATTCTGGAGAGAGATGGCTCGCTCTTCCTCTAGTAGCTTCAAGAATTTGTTCTTCTCTTCTGCCATCTGTTCATTCATCTTGTCAGCTTTGACAACTTTACTCTGTAAAAGGCAACAAGAGAACGTTGAATGGCCTAAAAAATTTTTATTTTAACAGCTGTAACAGCACAACAATCTGTGGAAAAGGTTACTTTGTTTCATCAAATAAGCCAGTTACTAAAAAGTAAAGAAAAAAATCTGACTCCTAAAATATTAAACTAATCTCACCCAAATTTTAAAGGCAAAAAATAGACCCAATTTCCCTTACCTCCAATGCTTGCATCCTTTTCATGGTGCAGCTCACAGTTTCCTTTGACTGTTTCTGATTTTCTTTCAGCTGTTCAGTCTTTAAAGATGAGAAACTATAATTAATACAATTTTTCCAAGTAGTTTTATGATACCAGATGACAAATATGATGTAGCTCACCTGCTTTTGGAGTTCAGATATCTTAGCAAGAGCATCACTCTTATCTTTTATGAGTGTCTGGATTTTATCCTTGAACTTTTTCTCGTCCACTTGTTTTCCACATAAAGTATAAAATCAATAACGTTTAAACAAATGAATTGTGGTATAAAAATTGATAACATTCCAGACTTACCAAGGTATTTACTCTTCTTCACCTAAAAGAAATGTGAAGATATACATGAAAAGTCTTAATTATTATGTGAGCACTATAGCGTAAATCACCATAAACTGGGTAAGAAGATCCTGTTTTTGTATTATTTATGAATATTTTACCATGCATATGTAAGTCATATTTTTGCTGTTATCAAATTAAGCAGACATAGGAGAAAAACATATTCAATCACTTACTGCCAATACTGTTCTCCAGAAGAAGATGGTGAAGGTAAGAACTCCAATCAAAGCTGTGACAATGACAGCTTGCCAAGGACAGCCAAACAACGTTTCCCCTGGCTTCCACTCCTCTGGCAGCAAAGAAATCATCTGAAGCACAAAAACAAGACAGAAAGGCGAAAATTAAGCTTGGAAAAGGATGATTTAGGAAAGAAAAACAAAAGCTGTGTAAGGAGGAAAACAGTTCTATAATGAGTTACATTTGAATCATAATAGGAAAACCAGTGTCTCACTTTTTCTGCCCTACCTGATGTGTGGTGCTTCAGACTCACTTTGACAACTGAATATTTAAAGTACTTTTTCTCAGCCTACTGTAAGGAATTTAGTTTTATGAGATGCCAATAAAAATCTGCCAGCACAAGATCAATTTAGAGTTATACTGATTTTAAGACTCAAATTTCCACAGCAAAAATCCAAGCCTAAAACTAACAGAAAAGGGGCATTGTACAAAGCTCTTGGAGAATAAAATCAAATGAAATAAAATTATATGTGGGATTTGAGAAGGTTTAATGATCTTAATTTCTAAAAATACTTAATTACAAAGAAAATGAAACTGATGTAAAATAGTTAAAGTACATGAGTATGTACAAAATGGGATGCAATGTAATGAGAAGGAATGGAGGCACCATTTGGTGAACAGGAGAACTGACCCAGAGCCTAGAAAAACAACACACAGAACATCTTCATGAAAAAACTTTAAATCCACTTCTTAATGTTTACAGCTAATCTTAGATTAAGATTGTATTTATAAAGTTTAATCAACAAAATAGAGTTCAATAGAGGTAGGCCTCTATTATATTCGCAGTAGAGGCCTACTGATAATGATAATTAATAGCATTATCACACTATTAAGAGTCAATATTTGGCTAATTGGATAAAGCTTCACTGCCTTAAATTTCCAAATCTATTACAGATTTTAATGAATGAGCCACTGAAAGCTTGATGATAATACAGGTTAAACTAAAAGTTTCAATTGCATGTTTAATATTTTGTGCAGCCTTAATAACAAAAGTAAAATTATTATTAAAGTATTTCTCAAAGCATTTTTGTGCAGAGATTAAATTAAGCCAAAAACAATCAGACTTAGTTACTTTAATGTAATGCAACTCGTTTCCTAATACGTCAAACATCCTGTATTCAGCCCGCTTTATCTAAAAGCAATCGTTTAATGTTGAAATTGTTCTAATGGGGAGCTGAATTACCCTCAAGAGGAAACTGATCCAAATGAAACATGATAAGAGCCAAGACAAACAACGTCTAAAATTGAGGTCAAACTCGGTGAGTAAATTCATCTGCAGAAAAACACCCACCTCTTCAATTAGCAGTGAGCTAGAACAGCATTTTAATTACCTCATATCTTTGGTCAATTCAACACAGTCACTTACATGTTGCAGCTCCTTAAGTAGAAACACGTATATGTGATCTTGTTCCGTTACAGGTGGTCTCGGTATTGTATCACCCTCCATGGCCATGTCGAAACAAAACGGGAACTAGCCAAACACTGTTTGACAGACACCGGCTAGCTTGTTAGCAGGTTAGCTACAGCTAAAGTAATCTGTTTAACCAAGATAGCCCTTAGCTTTCAAGCTCAGTTCGCCCGAGAAAAAAAAAATATGATAAAGCCTAAAAAAATATTGACGACCCTAAAAAGGTAAAGACAGGTGAGGAACAAGCCCGCAACAACAGCCTGCTAACGGTGTGAATCAGCTGTCATTCAGCTATTTAAAAACAATACAATGGTTAGCTTAGCTGGGAGCAAGAACACGGCTAAGAGTTTAACTAAAAACGGATTAAATGAGCTAAAATAATCCGACAGAAGAGAGTCTACAACACAGCGGTATTTAATAAGAACTGTATTCCAAAACAAGGCCCGTCGGTGCTGCTCTGAGAGCCAGCTCAGCATCGGCTGTGTTGAACTTCAGCCTACACCGCGACACAAGAAGGGGAGGGCCGTGCGGCGTTCAGGGGAAATCGGAGTTCCAGATTTTGATAAGTTTTCTGCATGAACTGAAGCTTACAACAACACGGTTCTATAAAAAAAAAAAGAAATCTGTAGCAAAAGTTTGGAATGTAATGCTTTGAGGGAACATATACAAACGACAGTTTCCATAACTATTAAATGCAAGTAGAATCTTTTGGAAATATGACAACTTCTGAACTAAACACCACAATGACCAGACAACAGCTTTAGATTATTTTCATTTAAAGTATTTAACTGATTTTGTTTGGATAAAATTCAAAGATAAATGGCAATTATTTTTTAACATTTCTAGTAGGTTAATTCTTTGTCAAGCTGTGTAAGAACAGTTTTTAATTATAAACGCAATAAAGAATATGGTTTTAATAATAGTTCTTGTGTTTGTCTGCTAGATCTGCTTAGGACATCTACAACAGAATAGCACCAATGGTAGAAAGTTTCTTTTAGCTTTAAACTGAGTACTTTATATTTTTTAAAGCTATCTACTTATATTTACTGTTAATGGAAAGGGCTCGTTCAGCTGCCCTAATTCTACAAAACTGTATTTCCCTTCTTATAAAAGTTATAGAAATGCATTTTAGTTTAAGTTTCAGAGTTTGAGTTAGAACTCCAAATAGATTGTTTTTAGCCTTCCAGATCAGCTCCAAACGCATTCAGGAAACCCAAGAAACCTTACAGATGTAGCTTAAATATAACATGTAACACTAGCAACATATATGAACTTACCACAGTGGTCCACTCCACAGTTTTATTCTTGATTACTGAGAAGATGCAGCACATGTAAACAGTTCCAGTTGTAAACAATCCCAATTCTTCCTCAGGCTTTTCTGTCACTGTCTCCATAGAGTCCACGGATCCTGACGGAAATTAGCATTAAGTTGCATCAGGTTATCCGTTTCATGAACTGATTAGGTGCACCTGTTAGATCACTTAGAAGTTTGGTCAAATTTGAGTTTATGGCTGTAGTAGAATGAAGAATTATCAAGCCTTAATAGCACATACTGAGTTTATTATTTCATGAGACTACTAACCGGAGGGATAATGTTCAACTCCAGCCTCAACATCCACATCCAACAGATATTCAGGGGTGGGTTGAGGGACCTTTTCCTCCTCGTCTGACACAGTGAGGCTCGACTGGTCTTTGTTTTTATCAGAGTCTTCAGCATCCTTCTCCGGGATCATGTTTTCCTTAGTCCAAACCACCTGCTCCTCTTTAATCTTAGTCGACTCTTCTTCCGGATCTACTCTATCAGTTTCTGGCACATTGTCAAACTTTTCTGCAACAATGGGGGGAGTCTCTTCTGCAACATTGGAGGGAGGTTGGTCTGTAGAGCAGAAATGGACAAACATTCGTTCAGATTTGTCTTCACGACTGATAACTGATGCTCCAGCAATCATTTAGGCATTTATTTATGTAAATTTGAGTACATTATTGACTTAAATCTAACAGTTTTTCAGTTTGGTTTGGTAATAAAAGGAAAAACATCACTGCAGGTGCTCTTTTTTTCTTTGGGCCTCAGTGGTTCAAAGTCTTATAACGGTTCTGATTCCAGCACATTCAAAATAAATACTCTCTTTTCCATTCCTGAGGTGAACTGTGCACCCAATAAAAAAAGAAACACCATGTTGGCAGGAAAGTGGCATTCTAGTTGGATGAGTTTTTGAAATATCTGGCTGCCTGCTGTAGACCATAATTGCTTTTAGCTGTGTAAAAATTAACTCAAGATGGAACAGGATATTGGTCTCAATGGTTTTAGAAAGATGACTCTATAATCTCCCATCTGACTTTATTGATCACAGAGAAGATTATGTTGCAACAACAGATTAAAAAAAGCTAAAAATCAAACCTACCATGTGTGCTCTCCAATGGTGTTACTGGTGTTGCTAAGGGTGCACTGTCACTGGACGTCGAGTACTTTTGGCGTAGACTAAAAGCAAGTTCCTGAAAGTCATCAAGCATTTCAGTTTCCTCATCCAAACTACTCGTGTCCGCATGGTGCTCCTCGTCTTGTTTTTTTTCCCGGCTGTCGAGCATCTTCTCAATCTCGTCGAGGATAGTGTTCTCCGAAGCCTCCAGGATGTTCTCGAGAGTACTTTCGACATTTTGCGTGGCATCTGTGTGTGACAAGCGAGTAGCCTTTAACTCTGTGTCCAGATCAGCGAACATGGCTTCCACTTTGAAGAGATTTTTGAGACCCAAAAGCTTTTGGATGTGGTCCATTTTCTCCTCTGTGAAGTGCTCTCTAAGCAGAGACAGCCTCAGTATATTTTCGCTGTATTCTGGCTCTTCAGCCGACTCGGCTAACTGAGTTGTTTCCTCCGTGGGTTTTTCAGCGATAACATCATCTGATTGAGCAGATAAAAGTGCATTTTCATCCTCAAGTAACTCCTCTTTTTCTTCATTAATCTCTTCTTCAGTCTCTGCAACTTTTTCATCTTCATCCTCCTCTGCATGTGGTTGCTCATGAATCTCTTCTTCCACAGATACTAATGTCTGACTTGTATTACTTTCAACATCTGTCACTATGTTGTCATTTATCTGATCTGGTTTCTCATCGGTTATTAAATGCTGGTCAACAGTGACATCTGAATCACTAGATTGCTTTAGCTCAAAAGATTGGTCTGGGACTTTTTCACTTTCAGTAATACCCAATTCCTGCTCGGACGTAGTTCTGCTTTCATCCGGCACACTGTCTAAAAGTTGTTCTTCCACAACAGTCTTCTCCTGTATGTTATCATCTGTTTTGCTAATTTCTGGATCCTCTAACTCATCTTCATCTTCAGGTGTTTCATCATCTGATTTATCATCATCAGGAGTGCTTACAAGATCATCCTCTAATACCGGCTCTTCTGACAGACTACTCTCCTTTGTTTCATGGGGTTCTGGCTCACTGGGGGAGTTCAATGCTTCATCCCCCTGTACCATTTCATCTTTGTGTTCACTCACTTCTTGATCACCCACATTTCCATCAATGGAAAGCTTCTCAGGATTGTTTTTCGTTTCATTAATTTCTTGCTCCACAGAGTTGGATTGATGGGGATCTAGAGGAGGTGGCTCCATGTCCTCTGGATGTTTTTGATTGTCTGGTAAAAGGGGTTCCGTCTCAGTTTTCTCAAAACTCTTCTCAGGTTCTGCAGCAGGTTCCTCTGTCTCATCCTCATCCTCCTCGTCTGAACTAACATCCTCTCCTGTGGTTTCTCCTCCCGTGACAACTGAAAATACTGCATCTCCAAGCGATGTCCACAAGTTTTTCTCCTCTGTGGCGTTTGGTTCTTTTTTTTGTGCTGGTGGAAGTTTCTCTTGCTCTTTTGAAGAATCCATTTCCAGAGTGTCTGTGGGTTCCTCCAAGAAGGAAAGCAGTGGAACCTCCTCTTTACGTTCTTCTGAATGGTCTTGTAGATCTTCGCTGTCCTCCTCTTCATACGGAGTAACTTTAGTGGTGATTTTTTCTTCTGTGACGACAGCATCAAAGGTCGTTCCAAGGGTGGGTTTCAACTGTGGGATCTGAACTCCTTCAGAAACCGTCACTGGAGCAGTCTCCACATCAGATTCATCTGTGGTTTCACTACTTTCTGGCATAATTTGCACAGGAGACTCTGTTAAATTCTGTTGCCGAACTTCCTCGCTCTCTGTTACAGGCACAGTGGCTGTATTAGACCCTTCGTCTTTCAACGAAGATGAATCTGTTGAAGTGTTTATTTCAAGTTTAGGCAAAGAGGCACTTTGGTCTTCATGAAGCTCCTCTAACTTATCAACATGTTCAGTTTGTGTTTCAATCTCAGTCACTTCCTCTACTGATGGCTTAGTTTCTTCCTCAATGCTCTCTGTGTCTTCTCCTGTTGTTCCATTATTCTCACCATCATTCTCCTCGACAGACAGGCCTAAGAGTAGGTCTATGTCGTAAGAGTCAAACTTGTCATATCCAGTGTCAAAACAGACAAAATCTGTATCCTAAGAACAAGCATGAATGAAAATTACAATACATACTATGCTTTACATTATTAGATATTCATTCAGTAATTTAACATGCACAATATCTTCACATACCTCTGCTTTAATTTCAAGTTCTTTTTCTGTATAAAGGTGGTTTACAGCTAGAAGGTCCTTTGGGAAATATCCAAAGTTGCTTCCGACCTTTCAGGAAGAAATGGTTTTCTTTATTAGAACAATTTAAGCAAGAAAGTGATTATACATTAAACACAGTATACTCACACTTCCTGCCCATAGGTCAGCCCTTTTTCCGGACAGCTTATAGTATACATATATAGTTTCAGATTTCTTAAATGAAAGGAACCGACAATCAGGTCCTGAGAAATCTTTTACAGCTTTTCCCCGGCAAAGAAGCACTGGAAAAAAAAAACATATTTTAAGGATGCATATATTACTCAACTGACATAAACAATAAGCAATAACAGTTCATCTACTTACAGACGTGTCATTTAGGAAACTGCAATTCTTAATAAATAAAAAAATAAATCTGCAAAGCCAGATCGTAATGAACTGGCAAGACATTTAATCAACTCCCCCATCCCATTTAAAATTTAAAGTAGAAATGAGCCAGAAAAATGAGATTTGATGTTTTGTGAGACGAACTAGTATTCTGTTGTGATAAGCCACCAATCAAAAGATTACCAATACATTGATTGCCACCAATCAAAAGATTACTAATCCTTTGATTGGTGCCTTAACAAAACTAGTGTCTAATTTTCCTCTAAACAAAATCACATATAAACTGCAAGGGAATTTGTTGGCCAGTCAAATACAGCAATTTCTTGGTAGAGAATTGTACTTTTGGTAGAGTGGGCACATGTAAAGTCCTGCAGGAAAAACAAATCAGGATCTCCGTAAAGCTCATCAGCAAAAGATAATGAAGTGCATTAAAATTCCCAGATAAACTGTTGTGCCGACTTTGGATAAAACATAGCAGGAATAACAGCAGCAGCAGACGGCACGGCTTCTAACATCATCACTGAACTTGGAGACTTCACACAACACTTCAAAACAACTTGGACTCTGTGCCTTTCCAGTCATTCTCCAGGATCTTTCTTTCCAAATGAAATGCAAAATTTGTTTCATCTAACAAAAGGACTTTTGACCCAGTAAAACACTTCTTATCTAATGACTGCAATCAATTTCCACGGTGCACCTGTGTGGTGACTCTTGAGGCACTAACTCCAGGTGTTCTGAATCTTCCCAACTAGATTTTGGTTCACAATCCTCTCAAGGATGCAGCTATTTTTCCTCTCAAAGCTTTCCATTAAAAAACTTGGACATGGCATTATATGAAGAGCTAACATTTTATTGACAAACTTTAATAGTGTTGCTAGTATTGTACAATCTACGAATAAGATTGCATTGAAAATCCTTTTTTAAGCAGTTGTTACATAATATTCTAACTTTTGTATATTTATAAGCCAGAATTTTTTCAAATGAACATCAATAAACACTGATATTCATACGTTTAACTCCTTATATTTAATTATTTAAAATAAATCTAAATTTAATTTATACTCTAATGTTTCGAGACGCAACTGCATAAAATTAACAGTGAAGTCAAACGCCTGTTAGGACAGAGTATGGCACTAACGTGAGCTTCTCAAGCCGGCCGGTGGCTAATTTTTGAGCTAACGTTAGCGAGGCAGGCCGAAGCCACCAGGAAGATAGCCAATACAACCCGAGTCCGCCCAAACTGTCCGTATTAAGCTACTTTTAATGTCTATCATATCCGCTTTTCCCGGTATATGTCACAGTTAAACTGAATAACCGCAAGAGGCCATCAAGGTCGCAAAAATCGATGGGCAACAAGTGAAGAGATAAGGCTCAGTTTATGGCTAACTGTAGTATCGGGATGAAGGGGAGGCGACAGGACTCATCCGTGAATTTCTCCAAGACAGCAAACTTACTGCTGCACTCCTCGTCGGCGCATCTTTTAAAGTCGGAGAACCTCTTCTCCAAAGCTGCGGTTGAAATAAAGTTAAATAAAAGTAGCAAAAAGCCCTGTCGGTAAAAGTGTTTTGCTGCCATGTTGGCAGTTTTGTTTGCCTGGCTTCTTGATTCCTCCGCTCGCCGGAGCATGAGCACTGGCTGGGCAGCAGGAGCCGACACGTCAGCAGATCAGATCCGGCTGGGTGTAGGCAAGGGTGGGCTTTCACAGGATCTGAGGATGGATGTGTGGCTGCCCCAGGTGACTCCAGGAAAAACAGTGCAGGTGGAGATCAGAGTCAGCACATGAGAAGTGCAGGCTGCACTACAAGTTTTAAAAACGGGAACTTCTTGTTTTTTCTCCTCTCATTCAGATGTAATGCATTTCTTGGATCCTCCTCATTAAATTTGTTTAATTGCCTTTGAAAAGATCTTGGATCATTCCAGTAACTTAATCTTTGTAGGGGAGGTATTTGTATCCTGGTGCTACACAAATAAAATCGTAAAAAAAGAAAACAGCCTTCATGAATTATACCTTCTAACACTTGGATTATATCTGTAGAGAGTGGAAATTATTCATCATTTATTACAAAAGCATTGAATCTTTCCATTTTTTTGGATGCATCTAAAACTGTAATGTATTTTATTGGGTTGTATGCAAGTTTATTTTTTATGCAAGTCAAAAACCCAAAAAGTGTGACATGCGTTTGTTAAAACATCCAGGGGCCGCCACTTTACAACTACCATTTGAGGTACGTTGCTTCCCAAAAGTGTCCACACCGCTGTTAAAATGACAGATTTGGGAGACTTAAACATTCACATTCAAGGCATGATGAATACTGCAAATGTTTCTACCTTTAATGGGACACCTTGCACAATTCAACACACAAAAAACCCCTGTAAAAATAGAGAGTTCAAAAAGTGCAATAACCTGGTTGCATGATTCATCGTTCAGACATTAGCTAAGCCTTTCCAAAATTCTACCTTTTTTTGGTGAAATCATTCTTTGGTTATTGTAGATGTACTTGAACTCACTGGGACACTGTATGAAGTTATTTAGGTGATATTATGTGTTGTTTTTGTGACTAAAAGTACAGTATGACTTTCCGAGCTACAACCTCTATTTTGGTATCATGAGACCATAACAGTTTTCCAAAAAGCTTTTGGGAGATTTTAGTCAGGTCTGGATGTTTTCTTTGGGAATAATGCTTTTGTCTTGCAGTTGCAAAAAAAAAACTTCTACAAACAAGGCTAAAGTCAGAGTGAAATCAATATCCAAAGGCAGGAGCAAGCTGTAACCTGAGATCCAGGAAGCTAAACCAAAAAAAAAATCTGGCTAAGTTACAACTAAAACAAACAATATTGAATAAAAGCTGGATAATCTTATCTTACCACAGAAAAAGTAAAACAAAATTAGAAAATATGGGGGGGGAAAAAATAAGAGCTAGACGATTATTGTAAAATCAAACGCTACTCTTAACACCACCTCTTTCGGGTTATTGAGGAGCCAATAGAAGTACAGATTTTTATTTTACTTCCTTGGCTACCCTGGAAGTGAAGTTGTTTAAGTTACAACTAAAACAACCAATATTGAATGAAAGCTGAATAATCTTATCTTACCACAGAAAAAGCAAAAATAAAACAAAGTTAGAAAATATTTGGGGAAAAAATAAGAGCTAGACGATTCATAAGGGAGTATGTTATTGTAAAATCAAACGCTACCCTTAACCTCTTCCGGGTTATTGAGGAGCCAATAGAAGTATAGATTTTTATTTTACTTCCTTGGCCACCCTGGAAGCATGGCAGCTACAAAACAACAGTTAATTTAAGGTTTTTAAAAATTCATTTTAGTAAAGTAAGACCGATTAGCCTCTTAGAATTAGGCGATAGATTAACGATGTAAAATGCTAATAGCATAAGCTAACGAATTAGCTATTCTCAGGAATATTCAAACTAGAATTAATTCTAAAAGGTAAGTGTGATTAAACTTTGTGTTTCATGAACTTGGCTGTCTATTTTTCTGTTAAATTATATTACTGATGTAGGAAGGTTACTCCTAATTCGTCAAGAATATGTGAAAGATTTACTAAAACAGCTAAATGGGACTCTTGAGTTAGCATCTCTCTGCACTTCAGTTCGTTTATTTTTTAAAACCAACTATTGAATACCTGTAGAAACAAAACAAATGCACAATTTTTGAGAGATGTTCGAAACAAAAACAAAAAACCTACACAGGTCTAATGATTTAAAAGATTATAGTATGTTTTAGATCAGACTACATCAGTCATAAACAAAAATAAATCTACCTGAAATTTTCTCAAAAATTTGATAAATTAGAGAATAAATACAAGCCAATTTCTACAACGTCTTTAAGTAAAAGGGTGCTTTGCAGCCTTTAAAGGACGGATCCACCTAAAAGAATCGTGATTGGATCAGTGTGATTGGTCTATAAAAATGCATGTTGGCTGAAATGGTGGAAGAGGTTAGAAAAACATCATTGTGACAGGAATTACATTTAGGTTTTGGCAAGTACATAGTCCACTTAAATAAGTAAAAAAGGTTTTTATATTTTATACAGTGCTCACTAAAATATTGAACAACTATACATGAAACGGAACGTGTAAAAGTACGCATAAGAAAGCAGCAAGACCAAAGCCTTAAAAGAATAAAAGAGTTATCCTTCCGTTTACCAATCAGTATAGCCAATCAGATGATCAGGATCTTTTTTTTGTCCCTTTATGTTAGTGTAAAAATATTTTTACAATATTTTGAGCACATTATTTAAACAGTATTCACACATTTTCTTGGTGGTAAAATAGCTTTTGTTCGATATTAATAGAAGTTTCTTAAGTCGTCTTGTTCACTTGGAAATTTGTGGTGATAGAAAAAAAACACTTCTAGTAAAAGTTATCTTGGTTCACATATATACCCATCTTACGTTTCAGAGTGTCCCTGGTGAGCTGATTATGGAAACCTTAGACGAATATTTGGGCCCTCCTGTGGTCCTGGAGGATGAAAGCGACTCCTCAGACTGCAGCTCCAGAAAAAGACACAAATCAAAACTCCCACTGGCCAAACCTTTGTGTGTAGGTAAGAAATTTAGCATCCAGTTTAGCGTGCTACATAATTTCCAGTGTGCACAATTTTTCATGTCTAAGAGTCAAAATTAGCAACAGATGCATAACAATGAAATACAATATCAAAAAGTCAGATTGTTTTGGTAATTTAGGTAGAACACTGATAGACTCATATAGATGAGTGATGTTTATTTCTGTACATTTTAATGATTAGGACTTACTTACAAATATACTTACATGTAGAATTGTAAAATTCTAGGCTAGGGTTGCACAATATATTGCAAATTTATCTATCACTGTACACAGTATGCATATTGTAAAAAGAACTGCTTGCACAGATATAGGTATTGGTTAACTATTTAGGTAAAATGCTTCCAGCCTCTATGTTTCTGAAATAAATTTTGGTGACACTTCCTTTTGTTAAGAGACTTGATAAGGAGGTAAAATCATTAGGAAATAACTAACTTATTTCATCATCATCAGATCTTGGCAAGAAAGCATTTTTTTCAATAAAACATTTAATAAATTTTTTTTTCCCATGGCTGGTTAGACTGCTAATTATCTGAAACAAAAGTTATTGCTGAAGAGTGTTCAGAGAAAAACGAATACATAAATTATAATGATGTCTGAAATGAATTTATATAATTCTTTGTAAAAATAATATTTTTAGCTGCTAATATCAGAAAAAAAGTTCTGGCAGTAGTGCATACCTTGATTTGTTTCCTTCCTGAAATTCTCAGAGACACGCGTTGAAAGTGGCTTTCGCAAGACGTGCAGGATTTGTCTTGAGCACGTCCGAGAAGCAATGCTGCACCACAGATGGCAGGAGGCTGCAGAGTACATGGCCAGTTACACCCAGATATTAGAGGACAGAAATAAAATCAAGGCACAGCCAAATAAAGAGGTAGGTTGGTTGGTTTTTAATTATTCCAACAAGATCTTCTTCATGTAAGTTTTACTTCTGTTTGGGATTTGTATTGATTCCTTTCACACTCTGTTGCAGCTTGTTTGGAGAATCAGCACCGAGATCCTTCATCATCTCCCCAACGCAACAGTGAAAGACTACAACATCATATATGAACGAATGAAACACTCAGGAGTTAAACATTATCTGATGGTGTGTGTGCTAGCAAACCTCAGTGCAGACTTTTCATTTTGTGCTGCGGTTTTATGACTTATTTATGTCTTTGTTGTATTAGATTTGCCTGGAACATTCTTTCCACCTGATGCTCCACGGCGACATCCAAACTGCAAAGCATCAGCTCTCCATCGCTGAGAGCTGGAGGCACGGGAAAGAGTCGGTTTCTCAGCTTCCTCGCATTAAACTGATCCAGGCCTACAGGAGTTTGCTGGATTACATAATGTGGTGTGACAAAAAGTCAACACTCTCCAAAAACAGTAAGGCCACACTTGACCTCACACCATTAAAGCATCCACTATTAATCAAATTCCTCTCAGAGACTTTTCCAAGTCTTTATGTAGTGTTACACTGCCCCTTAAGGGGCAAACAGAAATACTGCATGTCTATGTCTCCCATAGACATGCAGAAATACTGCATGTCTATGGGAGACCTAACTTTGGAAAAACTATTCATGTGGCAACTTCATTCATTTCCTAATGTTTGTGCTGTTCTTTTAGACTCTTTTGAATCAGACAACCAAGGAATGCACACCTTCTTCAGACTTGCCTCTACAAATCTTCAAGACATTTTGAAAAATCCAGGAGTTTGGGATCCCTTCATTCTTTGTTATGTTGAGGTCAGCACTGATTCAAACACTCTGAAAGGAAGGAGAAGGCTTGTGTTTGGAAATATGGACATTTTCTGCAGGCATATCATATATTGTTAAACCAATAATCCTTTTTTTTAGTTTCATGTAAAATCTTCCATTTTTATGTAGTTTATTCATGGTATGCTATGCCTATATGCAGTGAAATAATGTAATGCACAAAATATCTAATTAGTTAGGACTCAAACCCATTTATCTTTTAAATGGAGGTATATATATCTTGTTTCTTTAGGTGTGTACACAACTTTTTAAACATATTTTAGAATATGCTCAGTGTTAATCAGTATAAAGAAACGTAGCAGCCTCCTGTCTTTTACTTTCCCAGATGCTGGAGTATTATGGAGACAACGAAGAGGCTCAGAAAGTCCTGAACGACTACGCGTACGACAACAACTTTCCCCCAAATCCCAACGCGCATGTCTACCTGTACCAGTTCTTAAAGCGACACGATGCTCCTGACAAAAAGCTGATGAAAGTGTTGAAGGTATAATGCGTCGTTAAATAATAATAATGTTCTCCATATAATTTTTTTTCCTCTGTTTAATAAGAACAAAAACAATTGAATATTTTTGTATTTTTCTGTAGCACCTGCATCTGTTAGTGCCAAGCCATGAACTGATGTTGGCCTACAGCTGCCTCTTGCTTCAGTCAGGTAAAAACAGACTGTTTTTCCAATAAATGTGGAATGAATAACAAAACGGATGAAATCACTGAAATATCTGTCATCTTTCAATGACTTCTTTCAAAATTTGTCTGCTTAAGTATACAGTCATGTCCTTGTTTTTGTGTTTTCTATTTTTTAAAGAGAAACAAAGTCATACCCAGAAGGCTTTAGGAGTCCTCCTTGAGATGCTCGACTTCCAATGCTGGAGGAGCAACCTGGACGTTTGGAAGTGTTTACATGCCGTCATTCACCAACTGCTGCAACAGTACGCACACATCCTTGGACGGAAATTAGATTTCTAATCAGAAATTTCCTACACTGCACCTGATTTACTTGTGCTAAATAACACCAGGGAAGAATGGGTGACTTCAGTCCAGGGGCAGATGGCTTTAAGGAACGACTGGTGGCCCGCTCTGCATTTCACGAGCTTCCATGCAAAGAAAGACTTGGAGGAGAACAGCGAGCTTTTCAAGGTGAAGGCATCACTGGCAGAAATCCTCTGTCCAGGTTAGTGGGTCACTGTTTCGAGTGGACTTTACTTGTTCTGACACTTTTTTTATAGTTGTTAAAACACCTGGAACATTCATTTATTATAAACCTTATGTAAGATCTAGTCTACTTAATATATAACTTATTTGTTGGTTCTTTAGAACATGTTTTTAATTACACATTTCTGGTAATTAGTGAGTTGGTAAGTAATATATTTCAATAAATTGAGATTAGATAAGTGTTCACTTCTTCCTACACCTTTTCAAACAGAGAAATAGTGGGAAGGTAATTATTTTGTTCTTGGTTATGTATGCACATGTTTTCTCTTGTCCTACTAGTTTTCTTTGTTTTTAAAATCTGTTTGAAATAAACAAATAAATAAACACTTAAATTTACTTGAAAAGAAAACCTTAAAGTCTGAAATTTACTTTTATTCATTTTCTAATTCTGATAAAGTATAGAAAAAAAGAAGACTTATCTACTTTAGCGTTTATCTATTTGTCAATGTAGCTTTTTTTTTTTTAACACCGATTTATGTTAAATGTACATGCTTTGTCTTTTAATTTGCCACCACTTGTTTTACCCATCATTATTGATTGAATTCAGAGTTTGGAAAATGAGGGAAGTATATAATAAAAATATTTCAGAATGCAGTGAATGTATTACATGTAATCTAAATCTGCTTTTCATTGGTTTGTTGTTTCTCTCTCCGTAGGTCGACCTTTGCGGTACACTGCTGAGACACAGATGCTGACCAGTTAAATGATTTTGTGTGGCAGTAATTATGTCTTGTGCCCTGAATTTTTTAAAATCTTGCAATAAATTGGGATATCCACTATGTGGAGCTGTTGTTCTGTTTTTCTGTATTAGAATTTTAAAATTTTGTTTCAACAGAGAGAAGCTCTAAAAGTGAGCGTTTACATGATCTTTTTTCCAGCTTTTATGTTAATGTGTGTCTGACTTAGAGTGAGGCTTTAATGTCAATAATTAATAATTAATTAATAATTAGACATGGGATCATGTCACAGATCCCATGTCTGTGTGACATGGGATCAATTAGATCCCATGTCACACAGAAACAGCAGTTTTTACACTGTAATATTTTTTTTTTTTAAGCAACATGATATACATGTAGCTGCACATGTGGCAGGTGGTTGAAGTTTTCTAATAAACTAATTAATTGTCATGACAAATTGTCAACATGCCTACTTTACAATTCTCAGCATTTTCTGTGCTAAACTCGAGAAATAAATACATTACAATTTCATCAATCTGATGTCTGAAACAATATATTTTTTGAGTGCACATGATCCTCGCTTTCAGATTTCATTCTTTCCTCACTTGCATCCATGAAAAGAAGGTTTTATTCAGCAGTATGCCTGTGTTTATATTAATAATAAGAGCAAGTGTTTTTAATGATTCTGTGTTGGTTCGCTGCAACTTTAGTGAAGCAGCAGCTCAGTCAGGCGTGTTCAATGTGTTGCAGTTGTTACATAAACCGAAGCCCAAAGCGTTTGCCCGACAACAGGAGCAGCTGGAAGAGGCATCTGGGAATACACGACACATGTTTAATCATTCACAACTCTGGGACCAACGAGGATGGTTTAATCAAGAGCAGAGTTCTGGATTCTGTTCCAGATTTTCCACTTTTAGAGTTAATTTTGTTCACAGCAGCCTAGAGTAATGAAGTGTTTCTCCTGTAGGGTTCTCCTCACATGCTATCTTATTTAAAGCATCTTGGGGTTTTGATTTCTTCAAGATCGCAACAGTTTGATTATCTGTCTGCCTTTAGAGGTTGATGCAACCCTCATGCAGCTTGGGACCACTGAGAGTTGAAAACAATAGTACATGTACTCGATGGCCCTTGTTGCTTCCAGAAGCAGCTGCTTGTGTCTGTGGTGGGTTGTTTCGGATCCTAAAACAGCGCTAATAATGTGTGTTGATTAGCGATTTTAAGCACTAATGCGTTGCTACTATTTAGTGAATAATATTGTGGCAGAAAACAAAGATTAAGGCTGACGTTTAAGGCAGATATGCAAAGGACATTTTGCTTAAGCAAGTTAGCGAATTCAATGCAAAATGTCTCCTAAACATGCAGCATAGTCAGTTCTGCTGACATGTTGCATCACAGGAATGCAGCCGGCGAAGTACTTGCTTTCTGACTAGTAATATAATCTAGAGTACGTCATTTGTACTCTAGAATAAATGTATCGATATAGGTATTGTAGAAGTCATGGTACATTATCTCATGGTGAGACGTGGTGGTTGTAGCAGTATTATTGTGTGGGGATACTTTTTGAAACATGACAAGGAAGCTGGTCAAGGTTTATGGGAGCATCTAGTCATCCATCCATTTTTAATAATTAGATTTAATTCCTGTTATATTCAAATTGAAATTAGTTTTTGCTTTGTTTTGAAAAGAGGCTGTGCACTCTAATTGATCAGGTTTAGTGTCCTGATCAGGCGTTTGCTTACTTTTTTCAGAATGAAACCTCAACATAGTTTTTGAGAAGTTTCTCTGGACACAATAAAAATGTTCTGACCTCGTACACGGCATTGCAGCACAAATAAAATGTATTGTAATTGTTGTGGGGAGCCAGACGACCTTTTGGGAAAGTTTTGTCATCAGACATCAGACTGTAAACATCTCTTTCCTCACATCTGTGACCCGATAAACAATCACAGGAAATTATTTTGACTGTTGCTTCGGTTGTTTAACTGCACCCTGTGGGGCAGAGAAGGATTACTGAAGGATCTTTTTGGCATTGTGACCTCAAGCCTGTTATTCTCATTAGCCCCTCGTTGTAATGTGAAGATAAACATCACTGGAAATATACAGAGTCCCGTGAAAAGTATTTGCTCCTTTGAATATTTCTTTTAGACGAAGATAATCAATCTAAGTCTAATTCCTCCAAATTAAATTAAGACTTGATCTCAGCTGTTATTGCCAAGAGCAGCACAAACAGTAATTAGGTTTAAAGGGAAAGTTACTTCTTCACATTGGGTCATGTTGGTTTTTAAAGTAAGAAAATTATCATTTGAGCTTAAAAACATCTGTAAGGAGGCGTAACATCAACACAAAACATTCAGAATAAAACACACATTTATTTTGAACTATTAAATCAAGTCAAAAACAAGAAAAAAAAAAATCATCATTTGTAGCCCTTTAAACTTTATTTCCATGGAAATATTTTTTAAATGCTTCAAAACTTTCCTTGAGTAACCATAGCAACTATATTTCTATCCAATGAAAATAGGCCATTTCTGATTTCTGGTTTTACAAGTTTTACACTGCAGAGGAGGGAGGGACTTCAGTGCTGCTTCCAGTGAACAAACAGTTAACTGGTTTCACTGGTTTAAGTTTCCAGTTTGTGTGGGATGAAGGAGGAGTTCATGTTAATGTTGATTAGCAATGCGTACTCTTTGTAAAATCCATCAAGAAATGTGTCTTAATGTGGCCTCGTTAAGACAACTTTAATCAGGCCTTAAAAAGTCTTTACTGTCTTCATTCTGACATCACTGTTAAGATGCAGGTTATGTGTATATACATAATATACAAAGATAAAGAAATAAATAGTACAAAAAAAATGTGGAATAAGATGTACTGCCCAAATGAGACCAAATTCAGGAAAAACCTTGAAAAGAAAATTTAGTAAAGACCACAAAAGACTTGAAACTAGGGTTGCAATTAGATCACAGCAAATTCATATGTTAGGATGGCCTAGTCAAAGCACACACATCATATATCAACCTGAAAATGTACAGTACAGACCAAAAGTTTAGACACACAGTTGTGTCCAAACTTTTGGTCTGTACTGTATGTCGTAGAAAAATAAGTTGACAGACATTTCACACTAACTAGGCTTGAGCTAAATATGCAAAGAAAAATGGAAAATGGTGTCAGATGTCTGGTAGAGAACTACCTCCAAATTCTTGACGTATGAAATAATAAATACAACTGCAAATTTAGATTTTCATTTTATGGGCAATTTTGAAAACCAATTATCCTACTTTTTCTATTTATGCACTACTTTGTGTTGACTTATGACATAAACTCCTATAAAATACCTTAAATTTGTGGTTTTAAATACAGACAGCGCTGTGTGTTTGTGTTATTAGTCATCGTCTCAGTTTGCAGACGGGCCGCCTTTTTCTGCAAAGAAAAACAAACAGTGTTGCCAGGATTGTTTCGGTTCTGTGCTTGATGTCTTGGGCGATTCTTTCCTTTCTGCATTGGACAGAAATTGAGTTTTTCTCCTCTTTCAAACCTTCACGCTTGCTCATTTTGTAGAAGGATAGATACGCTGAGCAGCTGGTCCCATGCAGAGTCTCGCTTGGTTGGTCTGCTGGGCGCCAAGGATTTTTAACCTAAAATCCAGACTTTCCACAGCGAGCGACATTGTGCAACATCTCAGTAACTCTGCACGACATTTCTGTGAGTGTGATGGGGACTTCAGAGGGTGAAAAAAAAGAGAGAGAGAAACTGTGATAACTCAGCCATGCAATTTGGACTTAACATACTGATGTGTTCACCAGTGCAGCATCCTACAAGCTGGACGAAGATAAGACAGGAGGCTGCAGTTAGAATACGACAACAGATCAAACAAATAAATAAACAGGATTTAAAAAATGCATGAATGCAAATCCCACAAAAGTCAGCTTTAAGTCTCATTTTTTTCTAAGATGATTTGGGTGCATTCAGACAAACCTATGATGGCCTATTTGTACACCAGGTTTTCATTTTCTTTCTCTGTTTTTTTTTTATAAATACTTGCAGCTGTTGAGACAAAAATGCTTGAGGGATGTTCTGTTTTGTTGAACATCATGGAGGCAAAGAAGAAAAATATATGCATATCCTCTGAAAAATTTCCTCTCCGTTCTGTCTGTGAAGTTGAAAGTGACAACTGCAGTACCTTTGTTCTCAGAGTGCAGCCGCAAAAATAGCTTTCAATAATATATCAGGAAGAATAATAAAAAAGTGTGTTAGCTGCTTTCTGCTCAGCTGTGTATGTTCCAGGTCCTCTAGCCTTTTTATTTTTCTGTTTTTTGTACTGTGCGCCAGCTATGAGGAAAAAAAAAAAAATCAAACTAGTGAACACCAACTGATCCTCTTGACTTGCGCTCCACTTATCGAGCATAAAGTAAATTCTTAGCCCTGGAATAAATGGCTTGTTTCTCCGCATGCATCATCATCCAACCTAACCGGACAATTACTTACACAGGACACATTCCTTGTATTTTTCTACATGCAAACAGCAATGTAATGACTCAAACATGCAAAGCGCCTTGACCAACAGAGCGTTCACCTGAGGCGACGGGGGTGGAGATTTAATTTCTTGAGTGCCCCCGTGTGATAAATTGCAATCCAAATGTGACTTTCCTTCAGGCTCTGTGGAGGCCAGCCAAGTGGAGCACAAGTGGAAAATAAAAGCGGGAGTATTCAGAACCATGGGGGGGGGGGATTTAAGGGAAAGAAGAGATGAGTCTTGGGCGGGCATCAATTATTAAGATGTGGATGACAGTCGTGACAGTACATCTGTATCACATCAGGGAGGAAATGTTTTAACAAAGCCAAGCGCCACGCTGCTGCGAGTATGAGACGAGTGTTTTGAGTTCTTGCTTCCGTTGTTGTGTTCGGATTGTAATAAAACCACGTGTTGGGTTTCAGGAGAATATTTTCTCATCATGAAAGCTATGAGGAATGGGTTAAAACAAGTTGACGTGGAATGCAACTCAATCACGCGAGTTCAAAAACAGGGTTTTTCCAAGTTGATGAAGACCAAAGCTTTGAGGGCGGTTCCAGGAAGTGGGAAGCAGATGTTAGCAGAAAGCAATCAAAGTAACAAATGAATGAACATGTAGGGAATGATTAAATGGGAATGTCTTCATATGTCTCCGCTCTGAGAACTGGGAAAACATTTGGGACTTAGACTTTAAAGTTTCATAATGCCTATGTCTGGAAAGGTTTTCATATCCGTTGAACTTTTTGGGATTTTCACACATTACAAGCACAAACTTTAATGTTTCATCTTGAGTTTTTATGTATTAGAATAATACAACATCCTACATAGCTGTAAAACAGAAGGAAAATGACAAATAGCTATGTATTTTAGCCCCCTTTGCACTGATCCCCCTAAATAAAATCCAGTTAAACCAGTTGCCAGTTAAAACGTCCTATTGTAAATACAGTTGTTCTGCACCTGAGACCGTAGACGTTTGTTAGAGAATAGTACTTTGACATAAATGGAACAAGTTTTGATTATAAAACAATGTCCTATCTTAAACAAAAGGGTTAGGTTACATTGAGGAAAAAGTAGAAACACACTTATTTATTCATAGGTCAACCAGTATAATCACTACATGTGGGATCAGTAAACTGGAATTTAAAATAAAATCCCAGCGTTTTAACAGCAAAGAGCAGAATTACAAGACGACATCCAAAGTTGTGTCAAAGTTTTCTGAACAGTCTCCACTAAAATCAACTATAGGCGTGGGGAACTCAAAATTAAGTCTCTTGTTTTATTAAACTGGGCTTTACGCAGACTTCCAAACCAACAAAAACGTTCTCCCTGAGCCACAGAAAACACAACTTGTTCCTCTAAATACTCTAAGCCTAAATCCCTGTGTAAAAGTCGAACTTGACGTCTTAATAGTGGAGAGCTGTTCTAAATATGTTTGCTATTGTCCATTCCCACAGAAGGCACTACAGCAAATATATTGCAAAACTATAAATTAAAGTAGTAAAGTACATCTCCATTGTTGCTTGAAGCTCTTAGATGTTGACATTTGATTTTATCTGTTTTTATAAGAAAAGTCCCTACATGCGGGACATTCTGAAGCCATTTCTCTTTTGAATGTTTACATGATGTCATCCTTTTATTCTGGCCCTTTCCTGTCACTGTACACAGAGGCACAACGGCAGCAGTTGTCAGGAAATGTAATCTTTTATTTTCAATCGGTAATTTCATTTGTAATGGATATATTTATGCTGTTTGGTTTGTGATGTCATTCATCAGCACACACAAAAAGAACGTCGTGTTTATTCTATGCTTGTTCTGAAACTCTGCTTACGTGGTCCCAGGTAGGTGTCAGAGCTGAGCGATTCTCCAGAAAGCTGCAGGTTAGATCTCAGTGACTCATATGAGTGTGTACTGTATGAGCCCACTGACTCATTTGTATTTCTTTGTAATGAACCCAAACCGCTAAACAGCAACGTCTGGCTGACCTAACGAAGCCCTGTTTTTGTCAGCAAACTCGGCCCGAATGGGGGGAGACTGAGTGGTTGGAAAATAATGCGACGCCTGATGCGTTTTGGACTGACGTGGAAGCTGGAGTGGGGTATCAGTCTACCTGTCTGTCTGTCTGTCTGTCTGTCTGTCTATGTAGTTCTGCCTTTACTCATCCGTCTCTCTGTGACTTCCTCTCACCCACCAGTGCGTCTGCCTGTTGCCAGGTGATGGAGATGGATTGGCTGTCATCAGTTAAAATCTGTCACGCAGATATTTAATGCGTAAAGGCTGATGGGTCACTTAATTGATCGGTGAAAAAGCTTTTAGCGCTCTGTGAACAAACCGTGAACTCTGGTAGATTAAAGCTCACCAGAACTTTGCCACGCAACTGCTTGAAAAAGACATTACATGACCCATTGTTTTCCCAAATTTATTAGGGCAAATGATTTGGAATCAATCAATATCATGCGAAAGTGTGAGACACAAAATGACAGTTCATGTTCTTGTTTCATGTTTCATAATATCTTCATTTACTCTACTTTTCTCATATTGATAATTATAATGCAGTACTGACAATACAAGGAGATTTATTTTAGTAGAAGATGCTCTATGATCGTTTCATATCGGTTGATATTGATAATAATTACTTTTTTGTTATGAATATATAAAATGCTGCCAAACTGATGACGTGATCGTTCCTGTTTCATCCACAGTTTTCACTCCACAACGTTTCTCTTTTTAAGCAGTTATGAGGCAACCTTTAACTGCTACTGCGTCAGTTACTCAACAGGTCGTTGCTAGGTAACCACAAGTTACTCAAAAGGTTGTTGCTAGATAACCACAGAGTGAGTTAGTTTGTTGATTCCACTCACTTTGTTCAGCTGGTTCATTGGATGAGACCATCTTTTTGGATTAGGAGGCAAAAATTCTGGCTTTTTGAAACATATTTTAAAAAAAATCTAATGACATTCTTTTAATTACCTGCTCACATTTTCACTAAAGCAAGCAGAGAGAAAGATTATAGAATCACTTCTTCGTGTTGTAGAGCTACAAACCCAGAACTTCCTTCACACTGTAGCGTCAGTCAGACTTCCATTACTCACCAAGGAATCTGCACTGGCAATCTGTGTGTGTTAAGAATTGATTTTAAGGTGTTTTCATTGATTTTGAAATGGAGTAATGGTCAATATCTGATTGACTTTTACTCTACAAGCCTACACTTCCACAAATTTGTTAAAAGTGTATCCTGAGTTTTAGTTGAACATCATTTGTTTTATTTTATTCATCCGTGTTTACATATTTCAAGCTTTTTTTTTGGTTCTATTGAATTTTTAACGCTTCACACTTCAAATATAAACATAAAATTTTATGTTTCTATTTATCTGTTGTTTGTTTTATGAGTACTTTTTGGTGTTTTGGATTTTTAAAAATTTATTTATATCTGGTGTTTTCATATTGACAGTATCAATCGCATTTTCCTAGTTCTACATTTATGACATTAATTGAACAAAATTTCAGATTATTATAAATTTTTTGATTTGCATAGTTTCAAACGTTTTGGTGTGATAGTCATTTGCAGTGCTTATTCTTAAGGTTTGATTGTACTGAAAGTGCTCTATGGATGTTATATAATGGATTTTTAAAATTGATTTTCTGAAAATGGGCAAATATAAAGACAGTTTTATAACGAGGGAGCCAACTTAAGCTTTGCCACCTCAGCCGAGTCTGTCGGCTTGTAAACCTTTATTTCTGCTTCTTCTTTTGCATTCAAAAGGCTGCGATGGTGAGCTGCGAGCTGACATTTCGCTGCTGGCCTTTCTCTACGCTGGCCTTTAAATTAGCTGTTTTGTGTGTCTTTGTGCTGTGTTTAACTGTGTGTTAGGTCAGATTAACAAATGCTAAGGCCCTCAGCAGGCTGAATAACAGCATTAACCAGCAAACAATGGGACTGTGGGACTAAGCCCTTTTCCAACCTGTCTGACAGCTTGTAGCGTTGATGTCATCCTCTGACTCAGGCTGTTACCGCCACCGCTGCCACCCTGGACAGCGGTGGAGGCATGACATCACCAAATGACACATATCATTCTCCACTACTGCCTCTGTGCTTTCAGTTCAACGCTTTGTTCTTTCTCTCTAACTCCAGTCATTTGCATACTCATCAACTCTGCTGCATTGTGGGCTTCCACCTTATCAGACTGTGATCACAGAGGAGGAAAGGTATTGTACTTTGCTCATAGAAATGGAGAAATCTGGATTTTTGTTGTTTTTGAGTTGGTGTGTGTAATTGGGAGTAAGTAAATACAACACACACGTTTTTGTATTTAAGTATTTTACTTTGTAAGCTTTTCACATTCAAAATTGTAAGTAAATAATCATTTCTTAAATAAACCCTTGAGAATTAGAGATCACTGAGATTTTTATCTCATCAGGAGGCATCCAGTTCAATAGTCAAGTGTCAGCTGCTGCAGCAAGGGGGTTTGGGATGCAGGAATAATTTTATCTTATTTTTATTTATTTGTTTCCAACATGATAGACGTATAAAATCACACACATGAACAAGGAATTGAAAAGACACATATTTTAGTACTACAATAATCTTAACATGCTCAATAAGAAGTAGGAAGAAGTAAGGAACTTATGAACTCCTACCCCATAAACTCATACCATATTTTCAGATGGACCCTCATTATTAAATAAAAAAAAGAAATAAACATAGGTTAATTAATTTTCCATTTTATCTGGGTTTACATATGTCTAAATATATTCATCCATACATCAATACCCAGACACACTGATAAGGTTGTTGTCACTAAATGATTGTTTTCAAAAACTCTTTAAGATTCCAGACTACAAAACTCTTGTTGCCAACCTCTAAGTTGCTGGTTGATACCCGCAAACACTGCCAATGAGATACTGAAGAAAGAGTATAGTGGGAACACAAGCAACTCTAGCAGGTATTCTTGTGAATGACTCAGTATTTATCCCTGAAAACCTATAAAATCGTTTTATAAAAGTTTCCGTAGATCTTCTCAATTACTGGGTCCCCTAAGATAGTGGAATCATGGTTTTGATTTTCAGAATTACGCTAAAATATTGAAAAAGCATAAATGTTTGTAGAAATTGTCAAATCACATTTAGCTACACAATTTTAGGTTTAAAATGTAATTTTACATGATGTTCACAGCTGAGAAATAACCCCACTTCAAATTTTTTTATACCTATCCCTCTAAGACGATTTTACACATTACAAATTTCCATTCATGAAAATTAACATTCAGTGTATTTTAGTATCATTCTGTTCCCATTCGATAGGGCAGGACCAAAATGTTATATATTCATGTTTTATTGATACACATTTACACACAGTTTCATCGTCCTGCTACCACTGAAATAATGTTTTAAAAAATTGCTTTACTAAACATTAACAATGTTAGTAATGAGTCAATACAGACAATCAAAGGAGATATTCAGACCAAATGTAAATGATCCCCCTCCAGTATGAAAATGTAGAAGAAGACTGTTTTGAATATTAATTTGTATCTGATATGTTGTTTTAGTTTATTGATCTTCATGGAAACTTTTAAACTTTGAAACTCTTTCAAGAGGACTTAAAAGTGTTGGAAATAAATATTTCAGCATTGATTTGCACAATGAAGTTCATCAAATTTGAAGGAATTATTTATTTTTGAAGGCAGACTTTAATGTCTTACATTTCTTCGGTTCCACCAAAGAACATCTGTTAAACGTTGCTCTGGAAAGGCAGCAAAGGAACTATCCTGCTGTATGAGGAAACTTTTCTCCTGCAAAAATCATCCATCTTTCACTTGGGAAGTGGAGCGTTTTACGTTTCTGACAGCTTGTTTAGAGTAATACGGGGATGTTACCTTACAACTGAGGTCATGAATGCAATCTCAATTAAAACTTGCAGAGAAAAACACAAGCTGATAGACCAGATCTTTCTGTGATTTACTGACAGTTCGGATATGACCGTATTAAACCAGAGCAGTTCTGTTTGTATGCAGGATGACAGCTGCAAACGAAGGATAAAGCTCAGCCTCCTGTGGGAGAAACCATTCAGACCTAAAATGTCCTGGCTTCTGCACAGCCATGCAGCAGATGACCCTCCCACTGTCCTAGAAACTGTTGCTATTTAGATATGATTACCATTGGGTGCAGAGAGAGTCATTGTTATTTATATTTTCTTATCTGTCAGTTGGGTTTATAGGTTTAGAGGGAGCAGAAACAGCCGACAACCTGATGGTTGAAGCAGAGAAATTTGGGTTATGACCTCAGAAACGGCCCCTCAAATAAAGCATATGAGCATAAATATGCAGGGCATCATCAAAAATCCCTAAGGGGATGATGTAGTTCCCCTTTGGGTTAAGGTCAGAGTTAAATCGAGATCCAACAGCGGGATGACTGAAATTATCTCCTCTTTTAGGGATCATTTTCATACATTTAGTTAAAAGATTGATGGAAATCCCAAACATGTGCAACAGATATCCACTTCCTCACTTAGCTTATTCACCTTTAACGTGACCAAATGTTTAAATTATACGACTATATGAACTGGATAATATTTAGTCGCTCCTTGGTGACCATGAGGATGAGTCACTGCTCCTCTGGCAAAGCGAACATGCCAGCAGGAGCCTCTAACACAAAGCAGACTGCAGAAACTCAGGGAACGCATGAGCTGTTATGAGTTCAGAGATGGAGCTGTTATTGTTAAATGTAAACCGTCCCTGTCCTGTTAATCTGTCAAAGCGGCAGGCTTCCCCGCACACAGCCAACGCTCCCAGGAGAAACTTTGGTGTATATTTAGAACATGATTTTTCTTCTGACTTTGACTGCATACAACCGGTTTATTCTGCTAAATTTAGTTGTCCTTTACCCCCACCTGGAAACCCCCCGTCACAGTTTCAGAGGCGGTGTAAACCACAAGATGACGTCTGAAATGTGTTAAAAATGTTGTCCCCTTTGCACACAGTTCATAGATCTAAATACTTTGTCTGTTTTGACTCCCTGGTGCATTTCAGTAAGTTTGATTATAATTGAAATAGCAATTTATCTCAGTGATTCAATTCAAAAAGAGAAGCTCCTATGGAAAAAAGCTCATATTATCTACACTCACACACATATCTATGTATCACATAAATTACTTTATTATTTATTTATTTATTTATTGTTTGTGTAGTAAATTTCTTAATCTGGGACCTGAATCTGAATTTCGTACCACAAACAAGCAAGATGGTATGACAATAAAAAAAATTCTTGAATCCTTGAAAAATACACATCACTGAGTGATATTTTTAAAGTGATAATTGTAAGAATGACAACTAAGGTTGTTGCTGTTGCTTTTGCACACTTTGTCCTTCCACTCTACTTTCCCTTGATATGCTTTTTGTGGAGGGTGTCAAGTCAGCAGTCTTCCCCATGGTTGTGTAAACCACAATATTACGATTCTGTACTTAAAATTGTTTTACATTGTTGTGGTGTAATATTCCAATTTCCTGATGAACAGAATTTTTGGTTCGCACTAGCTGTGAACCATAATAATTAAAATGACCAAAAATAAATATTGGAAATAAATCACTTGGTTTGATGAATCTAAATGAGTCTCGCTCTGATAAATAAATACATTTCCGAGAACCTTGTTAAAATCTGTTTGATGATCTGAAACATTTAAGTGAAAGATAAAACTTCACAAGAGAAACTAAAGATGATTATTGCCGTGGCAGACCGAAACTGAAAATAAAGCAAAAATGACTACGTTGGAAAACTTTCTGCTTTGCCGAAACTAATAATGAAGCTTAAGTTTAAAAAAAAAACTTAGTTGGTCATCTTGAATGCAGAGTACTTATAGATCCATTTTTTATAGAACAATAATTTTAGTTATTGTATAGTTTACAGACACTATTATTAAACAGCAGCAGCTTAGTAAGTAAAAGAACAACTAAAGAAAACCAGCTGACATAAAGGAATTAAACTCTTAATGAAATTAAATAATAAAAAAGAATATTTGAAGAAATATTGAACTTATATTGGCCTACATCCTCCACCAGAATCTAATAGGAGTTGGCAGAGAGGATATTTCATGACTGCAACCATCACTGCTGAATTCATGAATGTATGTTTTTTTTTTTACAAATGTGTTACTTGCTAGGTGGTTATAAACAGCCTTAAAGGGAAAGGATTTATTCCCAAGAAGAATTGTTACAATTTAGAAAGAAATCTACACATCCACACAAAAATGTCGTTGCTTTTTATGTTAAGTAAACATGCAAGTGTGATACACCATGAAGTGGGAGATTTTAATCATCACTTGTTTGTATAGTCAAGAAAATCTGTTTAAGTGTATAAGCCACCACATAAATTATTAGTATTGCAATGCATCATATATGTGTTTTTTACAGTGGTCCCCAACCACCGGGCCTCGGACCAGTACCGGTCCGCGGACCAATTGGTACCGGGCCGCGCAAGAAATAATGAACTACTTCTGGATCTTTTATTTTGAAAATCCTAAACCGGCTTGTCAAAATTGAGCCAACTTGCAGCAGAATGAGTAACAAAACAACACCGGAGTACTGCGGCGCACGGCCTAACTTTCCCCTACTCTGTAATCGATTCTACTGTAGTTATTCAGAGCTTAAAGTAGATTTTGGTTATCTAAATATGTCCATATTAAATTATAAAACTAATAATATGATTAAGTCTTTCAGAATTATTACAATTCAAAGAAATTAGTAGCCTTAAAATTACGCTGCACTTGAGAAATTGGTTTTCTTTTTATGTAAATCTGTGAGATTTAAATTTATTGTTGAATTGTTTTGATTTGGCCCTTTGATGCTGTCACAGCTGGTGGGAGCTGATGCTGTTTACTGAAGTGGATGGTGTGTGGTTGTTTTAGAACAACGGAAGGACACTTGGACATGATTGCACAAAGGAATGTTCATTGTATAAATTCATGATTTTGAGAATTTGTAATAAAGAGACAGAGCTTGGGGAAGAAGACGGCGGTCGTTGCTTCATTCACTGAAGCTGTTCATGTTTACAGGCTTTCCATTCAGAAGAAAGGAGAAGCAGAGACAACGATAAACATCATTTGTTACAATTGTTTCAACCCAGCTGAGACGTGTAACACACGCACTAATTTTTTAAATGATTTTTATTCATAAAACATTTCCTAAACATGGTAGTTTTTCTTCCATTTTCAATTGTGTGCTACTTTGTGTTGGACCATGACACGATTCCAGTAAAATACATTGAAATATAAATGTGCAATTTGACAAAATGGGAAAAAGTTGAAAGGATAGAAATATTTTCGCAAAACACTTTAATGTTGAATCAACTCTTTGTGACCTCACTGTACTGAAAAGGAAGTGAGGGGCTTTCTCGGCACACTGGTTTCGAACATGAAATACACGTCCAGTGGTGACACCCCGTGTTTTTAAATGCTTTCAATGTAGAGTAAACATTTAGACAGGAAATCAAATTTCCATCCAGTAAAACAGACAAAAACAAAACACAATAGTGTGACAGCACTTCTGAGGGACACATCAGATTGTATTGACAAACTGGGCTGACAGTTTTGTATTTTTTGTTCAAGACAAACAGTCAGACATCTTTATTGAGCTTGCACATTCAAGAAAAGTGTCTTCTGACTCAAAATAAGATTTAAGAAAAAAGATTAATAGTTCATTGAGAGGTTAGAGGTACTTTAAACTGTCTTGTTCTATGTTGTATGCTAAAAGTAGAAGCTGATAAATATGCAGAAGGTGAAGACGCAAAGGTCGACAGGCTGTTGAGTGTTTTGGCAGTGTCCCTCCTCGCCATTGCTGGACATGTTGCTTTTCAAGCTGTTGAGACTGCAGTGTGTCCATCTGTGCTGTTCCCTCTCAGAAGCAATCAGCAGTAACGCTTTTCCATTTATTAAATCTTGAGCTTATGAAATGAGGTGAGAGATGGCGGTCCGGTGAATATTCAAGACTAAAACAGTAATTAGTAAATGGGGAGAGGGAGTTGATTTGTAATTCAAACAGTCACATGTGCCCTGCTAAATGAATATATGTATGACGACTTGTTTCCAAGGTTACTTAAGGCTGAGAGTTTCCTGTGCCTCTGTGAATGTGACTCTGCATCTGCACCTTTGCTGAAGACAGGAAGTGGTTTGGATCTTTCATCTGGGCCAGCGAATGTCGCACCGCGATCAGTCACATTTTCCATGCCGAGCAACAACAAAAAAGCACGACGACATGACTGTGTTTCACATCGAGCTTTCACATTATCTAATGTGAGATACGCAAAACCGCACCCTGTCATGTTTTCCACTGTATGACATTTTATAAAAGGAAGATGGCTTTCTCGGTCCACATCAAGATCTTGCAAAAGAGATTCTAAAATGAGTTTTCTCTGAAATGATGAAAAGCTTTCATCAGCAGAAATCATTTTCACATCCACCTGTTCCCTGTGTCTCAAGGCAACAGACTGCAGAGATTAGGGATAAAACTATGTTTTAGCATATTTTTGTGCTTTAAGCGCAGATCATAACAGTGGAGGTAAAAAAACAAAACATAAGCAGCAAATACTGGATGCCTTGCTTCATACCAAAAATAAATGTACCATGGATTAGTTTTCCACACACAAACAAAATCAGTCCAGGATCAAACTCTATTAAAACCAGATAACATCCATCTACCCATAGTCAATACTTGCTTGTTCATGCATCTCTGGTAAAAATGTACACAAAGGGCTGAAAATAAATCATTGTTCTGGAGAGTTTGTGACCCCATTCTTTGCTGCAGCTGTCCCTCAGTTAGTTTTTCCAGATTTTCCTATTGCTCTCTGTTTGTTTGGCTCAGTTTAGATTGTTTTAAATGTTTTAATTATTGCTCTGACTGTTGATTTGGAAAAATTCAGATGATGAATAATTTTACTTAAGACAATCTTTTGACTTTAACAAATGTCCACCAAACTTTAATGACAATTTCCCTGTCGTTACCTTTTTGAAGATATGGGCCTCTGTCTCATATTATATGAAATAAAATTCAACTCAATTCAATTCAACTTTTACTGAAGCAAATATTTATAAATCAAACAAACAGGAAGTCATAGGATACTTCCATTCCTAAGCACTCCTGTCAGGTTGTTGACATCTTTTTTTAATTACATTGTTCAGATGGATCAGTTTCAGAAAAGTTTTCATCCACATCAATCCTCACAAATCCGCCCCTAAGTGTTGTTTTAAACATGCCAAGACCTCAAGGGGCAGTGTGGTGCAAACCTAAAACCTATGTCAGTCAATCAGATTGTTGCAAAACAACCACAACTTTCTGTTGGGAATTAAACGTGGCGCCAGTAGGTTCATTTGTGTGAACAAACATACATAGGTTGAGTTACTTTTAAATAGCCTATATAAAAAAATATACAATTACCAAAACACAAGACAATGTCAAAGCAAGTTATGTGGATATATTGGTGTATTATTTTTCTCAGACTTTGATGTCTGAGACCCTTAATCTCTGTCTTTAGACATGCAAACACAAATACTGAGTTTTCTCAAATCACCACTTTTTTCTTTTATAAATAATTGTTTTTAGTTGTATTAAACAGATGAAAAGCCAAAGTATGGACCACAAAATACACGGGCAACAGGCTGCCTAATCCAGGATGATAAAGCACAATAGTGTCGAAATAAACAACTCCCTTACTATGCATGCTAGCACTCTCATTATGGGTGGGAGGAGTCCAAAGACATTACTGTTATATTAATTGGTCCCCCTAAATTGTATTGACATAAACATGGTCTCTGTGGTACCACAGTCCAAATGTATCATCTCCAAAACCTTGTTCCCAACCTCTTTCATTGTTCCCTTGATTTGAGCGCAGTTAAATAATGACATGTTTACACGGCTGGTAAGTATACAACATTTATGATAAAGCCGTCATAATTGAGTTAAGCATCCTGTCATCATTACTAATTAAAACACTGCAATACAGACAACATTTACACTCCCAATTCATATCTGGGTAAATTAATCTCACAGCCGACAGATTGTTTTTCCCGCGACAGAGTTAACAGGAGGCAGTTTTGCATAGAAAAACATCATGTGTGCCTGAACAAACAAAGAGCACTTCTGGGAACCAGCTTGTATTTTCACAAAACCTGTTTGAATCCGAAGTCTGTTTCATTATCAGAGACACAAGATCATCAAAAGCTCCTGTTATTGGCTGTCAACCTCTAACCTAAAATGGTTTTCTTGGAAATTGCTGATTAGCTGGCAAAGCCTCATTTTCATGCTGTTTAGAGCCAAATTCATAGTTTTTATTTAAATTTATGACTGTTATGAGATTAGACCAACGGTTGGGCAGAGGAAACCTGAAATACAGGGTGAGCTAGTTGAAGTGCTCAGTTCATAGAGCATCAATCAACCTGTTTAAAATTTGAATTTTATGTTAATGATAACAAAACCTGCACTTAAGTGCTTTTTCATGACTTATTTAGAGAGATGAAAGAATCAAAAAATTTATAAAATATCATGAGACCCTTTCGCTAAACACTTTAAGGTGGGATTAAAAACCTTTTTCCCTCATCACCATGTATTTTATTAAAGTAACAATATGATGAGGGGTGTTGAAGTCTCCCTGCATCTCTTACGCTGCATGCCGTTTTACTGGCTTCCCACATTCACAGCTAAGCAGCAGCTGACTTGTTTAGAGACAAGTCAGCTTTGCAGCTCGAGGTAATAATGTGGTGATGATGTGTGGTTTGTGTGCCCAGACAGCAAGCTGCAGGATTCAAAAGCACAAAAAGATTGCTTATTTTGCAGACAAGAAAAGTAAGGAGGCAGGATGTCGTTGTTAAATTTGAACCATTTGTTCAGCCAAACACGGGATTAATACACTCAGTTTGTCTGCGGTCATTGCTTCAAAAAAAAAAAAGAGAATAGTATCCAAAGAGTTCTGACGCAGATTTTATGGAGAGTACCGATGTCAATGTTGTTACCGCACTTCCTGCTGTTTCTGGATATCACCATATCTACTTGTGGTTGGCCTGAGTGACCTCAGATGTAAGTCATCAATCTGGCTTTATTAAATGTTTTACAAAAGAAACAACAATCTCAAACCGATTCTCCCTGAACTGTGCAGAACACTTTCCCTCCATTATTTGTAAATTTATATGGATGTGTTTTTAAAACATGCTATTTTTCCTCCTTGGCAGCTGTTTTGAGACCAGAGATACTTTGATTCGATATTCATATCTGTATAGGTCCTGATGTACAGTATATATTTTTATAAAACATTCTAGGGATCGGTGATAATGTACCCGATCCATAAGGGCAGATCTATCCTGTCTAATTCTATGATTTATGCTCTGAGCAAAGTCATGCTTTATTATTTATTATTTCACATATTTAGAATTTCTGAACTATTTGAAAGGTTTTGTTGTTGTTTTTACGTTTGAACAAGGTAGCGAACCTATTGTTTTTGTCAGTTTCTGTTTTTTTTTTGAGCGAAATTGAGCAGAATTGCATGAGAAGGCAATGGCACACCTAGCAAGTCATAAATTGAAAATACTGGCTGACTGCAACATAATAATATCATAAACTAAGTTAGGTCTCTTATGTTTGTTCTCTTTCTCCTTAACACATGGTGTAACAGGAGTCTTTGGAAATCCAATCATTGCCGATCAGCTGTGTCCATTTATAAATAACTACACAGTAAACTAATAATAGAAGCAATAACACATACCCTGCATGGTTTCAGGTTGCCAGAGGGGATAAATGGACTACTGGGGATTATTTTTGGGGACTGAATCCAGCAGGACCCTTTCGCTGTAACACTGGTCCCATCATATGCGGCTGTGCAGTCAGCCAACTTGGCACTTACTCGACAGGGCTGTTGCCAAAAGACACCTACTTATTACAACTAATAATATTTCCTGCCTGTCCTGCATACAGGCCAGTTGTGTTGTCTTTCACTAGGGAGGCATTGTGTTTTGCTTCTTCGTGTTTTGACCTGTAGCATCACAGCAAATAATAAAGCGACATGTATTTGTCACTTCAGAAAAAAGTCAATTGGTATTTTCAGACTTTTCAAATGAGTAAGTGAGGTGAAGAAGTAGGTTTCTGCTGTCTGCGATATAACTGTGACTCAGACTGAAAAATAAGACATTGTGATATGAGGATATGAGGTAAGAATATGACATACATAGCTAAACCACATTGACCCAGCTACCTAAAAGTATAATTACCCTTACTTTTTGTACTTTTCAACAGGAAGAACATTTTACTTGTTGCATTATGCAAGAGAAAAATTACTTCAATTAAATGTTTTTCCTTTTCTTCAAACAGTTAAGAAAATAAACGCTGACTCTTTGCCCCTTCATCCTTCAGACTTTCACATCTTTGGTCTTTTCATGCTGCCAGCTTTCAGCTTCACACAGAAGCTGTCTGCCAACCGACCACAGGTCCCTTTGTATACTTCTTGACTGAAAGCATGTTCTCTATAGGCTAATGTAAGGACATATAGATTTGTAACGCCATTAAAAGTCTAGTCACAATAACTATGGTTTGATTTGGAGCCATAATCTGTAATTTTATAGACATATACAGACCAAAGGACATAATAAAGACTACAATATAATATTGAGAATAACAATTAAATTTTATGCCATGCTGCATTGATGGAGTTTTTACTGGTTTTACTGGTATACCTTTCAGATAAACTTCATTTTTGTTGTGTTAGCTATAAATCATATTCATAAAAATGAACACAAATAAAAACTTGTAATATATTACTTGGTGTTAGTTTGTTAGTTTCATTTTTTTTTGTTGAAGAACTGAAATAAATCAACTTTTCATTGTACATATTCTAAATCATTGAGGTGCACTAATGTGGGCTGAAAAAGTTTAGCTTTAATTTTTTAAAATGTAATTTCAATGTCCATGGAAGCCCAGAAATGTGATTCTTGACTCATATTTAGCAATCCTTATCTTTAATTTTTGAAAGTTAGTTTCTGCTACTTCGCTTACAAACAATAAAAGGTTTGTGAACTCTGACCTAAAAAGAGCATTGCTTTGAAAAGCTGGATCTAAATCAAACTAATTCGATTATAAATGTGGGTTAGAAAGACATTCAAACATGTTTCATGATTTGAATAAAATTGGAATATGTTAAACAGAAGTCAAAGCATGATCAGTGGGAACAAATCTTTCTGTAGAAACTCAGACTACTCACACTAGAAACGCATATCCCATCGAGATCACAACATGAAATGCTCAGCAGGGTTTAAAAAATGCCTGCGGCAAAACTTAAGGAATCAGCGGAGCAGGTTCAAATTTCTGTTCATGACTCAACTAAATGCAAATTATTGAACAGACAACGTGTCCATGACCGAAGAGCATAGAGGACATTCAGTTCGCTGTGCTATATAACTCTGCTGCACCATTAAACAAAGGTTTAGAGGGGTGATGACATAACATTATACAGGATAATATCATTGTAAAGGTGAATGTTGGCTTCAGTAGAGCTATTCGAATGGGAAAATGAAATAAATCTTCTGAGGCACAGTTGGAAACCAAGACATCCCAGTTTGAAGTTGCCTGGTTCACCACCATAAGAGAGAGTTTATAATTATTTTAGGTTTCTTCTGTCCCGTTGAGACCAGGGTTGATTTGGTTGAGTAAGAAAAATGGTCCACATGATACCCCTAAAATGGATCCCTGCATTTGGTGTCTACATTTCCTCTTAAACTACAGAAAAACTTGGATTTTTTTTTCTTTTGAGAAGTTCAGCACGGAAATACCCAGTATGAAAAAAGCATAGTTGGGTGTGGCAGAGGTTTTTGAAGCTATTCTACCATCTGATTAGCACTTCTGGGGAAGAGTGAGCCATCACGCTGCATAGACAAGAGTCTGTAAATAAAAATGTTAAATGTAGACGCCAGTGAGTGCGTACAATATTTATAGCTCAGTGGTTTCCATTTTGCAAGCTAATTTCTGATCCAGTTGCACTGACTAGGTATATTTAAGCTAATTAGCGGTTTACGTATGAACAGCCAAAAGGCAGTTTATAAATCACTTCCAACTTTTTTTTTCACGGCCTGGAAAGAAAGGAGGTACAATGGCTGGATACTGAGAAACAGGAACAATTTCTTTTCTGTATTACATTACCTTAAAAGCCTGGAGAATAAACATCACACTCATAGTGCTTGGCAAAAGTATACATAACCTGAACTTCTACATATTTTGCTTTTTTCCAGCCACAAAACCCCACTGTTTTTCATTAGAATTTTATATTATAGACCAGCATAAGGTAGGTCATAATTTATAAATAAAATAAAATGTGGCCCCTTTACAGTAAAATCTACAAATAAAACCCACTCACCCAGTTGTTAAAGAGTCCACCTACAGTATATGTGTAACTGCTGCTCTGTAAATGTTTTAGAGGTGTTACAGAACACTAGTGAAAAAAGAGCATCATGAAGATCAAGAAATGCAACCTAAAGGTCAGGAATAACGCATTAAAGAGGTTTAAAGCAAAGTTTTGTTAAAAAAAACTATATTAATTAACTCAGGTGAGAAAAATCAGGGTGAGAGCTCCACGAATCTTGAGTTTATGTCAGATTGTTGAAGAGGAAGCTGCTATTAAGTCATGTTAGGCATGGTTGGCCATTATGTGGTCAACTGGAAAATGATGGTAAAAGAAAATTAGCTTAAGTCATTTTTTTCCTCTTAAATAGAATATTTTAACTTATATATATATATATATATATATATATATATATATATATATATATATATATATATATATATATATATATATATATATATACAGTTACGTGCAGTGAGGTTCATAGCTGGTGAGGTACTGACTTAATCATAATCAGATTTACCAATAATGACCCCCTGTATGTTATTGTTTAAGGAACCTTAAACCTTAAAGGAAATTTCGCGCATGCGTATAACGCTGGAGGGCAAAAAGACTATTCTTCTACATGTGATGCTAAGCCGCGCTGCCGCCGTAGTATAATTCCGTTAACTCAATCAAACTTGGACATGTAGATATTATTAATTTCGTGCTGTGTTCCACAGCAAAGGGAGAAACCGTTAAAGTACAACTCAAAACCACTTCTTTCTCGCTCTCTGTATCAGCGCAGCAACTGTATTTCTAGCTCGCTGTTACTGTCTCTTACTCTGCAGTTGTGGAGTCACAATGTCTGGGATCATGAGCGCCCCCTGCCATGAGGCAAGAGAACTGCCTTCCTCACCTCGAATCTGTTCTCTGCCGTTTATGATCGCTCCTCAGCACACGAAACATGTTACACACACAGTTGGTGACAAAAAAACACTGTACATTATATACATAAGCTAAATTATGGAAAATCAGTTCATACATTAAATGTTTTTTTAGCCATTTTATTGGCGACGTACAGACAGGAGGAGCATGCTCTCATAGAATGGCAGCCAGTGCAGTTAGTGAGAGGTTGATCAGTCGAAGGTGAAGCTCAGCTCGCTGCTGCCTCACCAGCTGAGCTTTTGAGCATTTGAATGGGAAAATGCGAAAATCCAGCGATTTTTAAGAAAAATAATCAGAATTGGTTAAGCTAAATGAAAAATATGTACTTTATAGTACAAACCACAGGGTGAAAATAGCAATATAAATGATCTTATTATTATATATTATTTTGCCCTGATGACAGGTGAGGCTCTGCCTCACCTGCCTCCTCTGACCGCACGTCACCATATATATATATATATATATATATATATATATATATATATATATATATATATATATATATATATATATATATATATATATATTTAAATATATATATTCTTTTTGACTATTTAATTTTTTTCTTTAAAAAAAAGCTAACAGTCACAAAATGCATTTGGAACTATGATTTAATAAAAAAATAAGTATTACTTATGGAAAAGTATCTGAGTTGCTTTCACTTTCTTTTCAGATTCAAACACAGCGGAAACAAGAAATTGTTACTGACAGTAACAATCCATTGAGGTTTGGGATTTACGAGCCGCACTTTAACGCGCCGCTTTTTTTTTCTCAAGCTTCTAGGCGAGTCCTTTGATTGGCTGCCAGTGACATCATGCTACCTCGTGTCTGGGACTGGAGGCAGTTCAAGCCACACCGCCCCACGCCCCGTCCCTCCTCCTCCTCCCCACGGAGGGACGCAGCTCCGCAGGCCCCTCCCACCGCAAGGCCGGACCTCACTGTACGCATAGAAAGCGCATTTCATATTAATGAAGACGCGCATTGGCTCACAGTCTCGTCAATATCTCTGGCAGACTTCCTTCAATATTATATGTAGGAGAGCAGGGTAAAAGTACCAATAAAAAAAAATGTTGCCGATCCACAGCAAGGCTGGGAAGGACTGAATGGAGGCAGCGCTGTCAGCTGGGGGAGATAATAAATCAGTCTACAGTCAGAGCCCGACACTCACCGGTAAGCGCAAAATACAAGTTCTCAGTGTCGCAAGTTGTTGTTTAATCGAGCAGACGTAGAGCGATTATAAATAATGAAATTGAATATCAAAGGAGTGTTTTATTATGCCTTTTTTTTTTTTTTTTTTTTACAATTTCAGAAGCGTGTTTTATTGAGCTTTTATTTCTTTATTGTACCAAAGTTACAATACAAAATGAAGAATTCAGCCTCGGCATCAGAATATATTTTATGTTTCCTACACATGCTGCTGTAAAATTGGATTTCCTTCAGTCTGCAGCTCTCCTCATCTCTGCCTTATCACATTCTCGGCACGTTCTCCTGCCGGTTTCTTCAATGAATTTGGTCATGAATGATCACTGCTTCTTTTCTGCTGAACCTGCACAGGCAATGCTCGGGACAGGCACAGCTCTAGGCGGGCGTCTTTATATAACATGCCAGGAGGACATGCTTATTTAAACCCCCTTTGATCAGAAATGAATTACCATCCCTTTTTTCCCTCTGATAGCCTACCCTGACTTTCTATTTGGGTGAGAGACAAAGCTGCAGCATGGCGTTGATGCAGTGTTTTCTTCTCTTGTTCTTCTCTTTGGGTCAGACGGAGCAGAGTTGGCATGAAAAATTCAACATCACACACATATGTGATGTACAGTATCTGAGGGATGATTCATATTAATTGCTCCCACAGTGATTTAGTTACAGGACACCCTCTGATGATCTCACTGTTTATTATTAGTGGTCAGTCACTCCTAAATTTTCCTTCTAATTTGGGTGTAGCACCTGCAGGTGTTGACAGTGCTAATATTTGGCTCCACTGTTCACATTGCAGTTTGCATGTTGATCTGTCAGTAAAGTGGTTGAGTTGTCAGAGTCTTTCATGTGGCTTGTCCCTGCCTTCGCAGAGCGGCTTGTTGAGTTCTCCGTAGACGTCCAGCCCTCGGCCTCCCCATGCCTCCATCTCCCCTCGACGACAGAATTGTGGTGGCGCTGCCAAGGCCTATCCGACCTCAGGAACTCCAACTGCGCCTGGACACCAGCTACCTGGACTCAGTCACCAGCAGCAGCAGCAGCGACACAGTCATCAGCACCACCGTGGTGAAGATCCGGGCGACGGCCAATCTTGTGACGTATATGCCCTCATCCAAGGGCTCCACGCGCTCGTTGTCGTGTGGATGCAGCAGTGCCAGCTGCTGTTCTGTGACTACCTATGAGAAGGACAGCCAGAGCCTTGGCCACAGCCAGGTGAGCGCCAGCAGCCCCAACCTCAGCTATGCCGGGCCGCCCACGCCGATGGTCGGCAAACATGAAGCGCTCAGCACCCCCAGCCTCACCCAGGGCCAGCTGAAGCCCCTAGCCTCCCTGAGGGTCATCCATCCCAATGAGCTGGCCAAGCGGATGACCTGCTGCCCGCTGGGGCACCCCATCGGGCCTGTCCCCGTCATCATTGACTGCCGGCCCTTCTTGGAGTACAACAAGAGCCACATCCGCGGGGCTGTGCATATCAACTGCTCTGACAAGATCAGTCGGCGCCGGCTGCAACAGGGCAAGATCACTGTGCTGGACCTCATCTCCTGCCGCGAGGGGAAGGACTCCTTTAAGGGCATTTTTTCCAAAGAGATTGTGGTTTACGACGAGAGTACCACAGACCCCAACAGGCTAACATCTGCGCAGCCTCTGCATGTGGTCCTGGAATCACTGAGGAGGGAGGGCAAGGACCCCATCGTCCTCAAAGGTAACAAGAAGTCAGACATAATAAAAAAAGAAAGACACAACAAAGGGAACACACTTTCCTGGGAGTTGGTTTGTTTCCAAAAGGGGTAAACTGCTTTGGAAGAAATATGTGGATATGAAAGCTTTGGGGTAAAGAGTAGAGGTGCAAATGGTGACTATAAGTCTGGTAACCTCTGACATTTATCTTTCTGCTTTCCCAGTACTTCCTCTCAATACTCATAGCAAATTATAATACCACATTCAGTAGGCATTCAACCAATAATCAAAGCTAAGCACGTAGGCTCTGGATAGTATGCGATTCCAGTGGCATAACCTTGAATTCCTCAGAAACACACATAGAAACAATAACATCTATCATGATCTAACAACTTGCCCACTACCTTTTAAAACGCATTGAAGTTTTGTGGCACCTTAGGCGTCTAAAATGTTGCTGTTCTCTGAAAGCACAGAAGTAGTCTTCTGTTAACCAGCTGAACGGCAGTGTGTAGCAACAGGTGAAGGAAGAGAAAACCAAATCCCTCTGCCACTTTCTCTGGCATTCAGTTAAAAAATGCTTTGTCAACCAAAAACAGAAATCATACATAGAATGGTTAATTTTTTAAGAAATTGTGAATATGACTTCAAACTGATTGCTAAAATGATACAATGTAATAATAATGCAATTTGAAATGTTTATTATTTATGGTTATTCTTATGCTTTCTAATACATAGATTAAAGCAAAACCTACAAATGTATTTAGTATTAGCTTTTTAGTTCTTTCTTAAAATATTTGACCTTTTCTTGTTCTAACTCCAGTAACTAGCCTGCAGTTGGCTGCTTTACAGACTACTACTCATCTCTTATGAACTCACAGTACAGCATTAATAAAAGTGATGGGTAGCACCCTCAGATATTACCGTACTTCAGCCCTCACCAGCCACTTTCTATATGACAAATATTAGGCCTTTTAGCTATTAGTAAAATAGGCAATTTAGTGAGATGGTCGTCTTTGGCTTGCTGCCACTTTTTCCAACTTTGGTGTGTGTTTAAAGTATAACATAAGTGCAACAAGCAGAGATTAGATGGTTAATTTGGGTAATTAGCATGCAGTTTGCTGCTTTAACTGGAGCACCTTTAATATCTAAACAATGACGTTTTGTTTTTTACTGGAAATGTCTCAAATTTGTTTTTCTTGCAAGTGGGAAAGGGGGGAGTGCAGCGCTACTTTTCACTTCATACAGTTACAGAAAACCGTACTGAGTGCTACGTTTTCATTTCATTAAAAGGACTTTAAACCACAAGAATGGTGTGATGGGGAAAAAATGCAGTTGTGAAACTGCTACATTTTACCCTGCATAATCATAATGCTCAGTGTTTACTTCCTCTTCATACATCAACACATGCCTACCCACTTTAGTCTCTTCTTTATGGCAAACATTAAATTTTGCATGAGGTGAGAAGCAGCTGTTAGTAAATAAGGCAATCTGTTGAGATGACAGTCTCTGGGTTGTTGCCATGTTTTCTATCTTTGGTGTGCTGCGTGTTTGAAGCTGTGTGCCATGTTGGAGGCTTGGCTGGGAGTGTTTTTTATAATGCCCCGCAGTCACCATGTTGCTGTTAGATCGGAGCACCTTGATCCTTTCTCTTCATGCCTGTTCCCCTGTTCCTCCCCCCTCCGGTCCGTCTGTGGACTTTGATGAAACGAGGCTCCTCTCCAGTTTCTCATCTTGCGCTGGTGTCTGTCTGAAGCTCGGCTCAGTGGGAGGAACAGGCGGACCGTCTTACTTTTTCTTCATCTGGTTTAAATTCATCTAGTCATCTTAAAGCCTCTTTTTTTATGACATTTCTTTTCATTTACAGTTTTATTACATTCTAGGCTAACACAGTGCAAGGAAATGACTTATATTTCACCAAAAGATTGTGACAATAAGTAGTTTTTCTGTTTGAAAACACACGGCCTGCTGATTTATTTACACACACCGCATTATTTGCTGTGTTACTACCAAATTATAGTCAGGATTTACAGGTAAACATGGCTGCTTCCTTTCCTCCTGCAGCTAAAAGCAGATATAGATTATGTTGAATCCTTCTTTAATAGCCATAAACAGCTCATTGCTTGTTTTGGGAGGATGTCGCTGAGCTTCAGAAACAGCAGGTGATCAGTGAGAGGCAGAAACGGTTAGACAGGAACCAAGACGCTGCTGGCTCAGCCAAGAGGCAGAAACACGTCTCGAGTTTTCAGTACTCAGTGAGATGGTGATGCTCGAGAGGTTTCATTCCTTGTCAGCGGATATTTCTGAATAATCTGGTCTCAGCTGGATTTTCTGTTACTTTTGATAAAAACAAAACATGCAGCTGTCATGCTCCAAATATAACATAGATGATACATGGGTGTTGCTGTTACACGTGGTTAACATGTTTAGAGGAAACGAAAATAAACTTGGGCTTTAAATAAGTTTGAGGTTAAAGATCATGGATTGCTCTTCAACTTTCTAGCCATAATAAGGCTGGCGGCCATCAACAAAAATTAAAGTCAGAATTTTCTACATCAACAGTGTTTCCATCGATGTTTACAGTTTGAAATATGCATATACTGTTGATATTTACTGACACACTAAAGATGTGTAAAAAACCCATTATAATTACTCCTTTTTTTCCTCTGGCGTAATGCCACATATATTTAAAAATTAAATTAAAATCATTGGTGCCAGTGGTGGTTCATGTGTGCATGGCACGCTGGGCAAGAACATTAATCTGCCACTCTACGTTCAATAAAGTGCTCTCTTTCTGCCCCAAATAAATCTCTATCTGTTAAAAGGTAACATAACATGAACTTACAACGCAATCGTCTCAATCTAAGGTCACCACACATTGGAAACTGTTTTCTTTATGTTGACATTAATGTCAAACTTTATTACAAATTTTCCTTCAAAAAGGGAAATAGTTCCTTATTTAAGCATATTTGAATCTTCAAGTCAGATACCGACTTCAGTGTTATTAGCCGCCTGTGGTTTACGGCCATATTTTCTCTCAGTTATGATAAAAGTTAATCATAACTGACATAGCTATTTTTCTCCTCAGATTTTCCCTAACACATTTTTTTAACATAAACATAAGTAAAAATGTGTGTGATTTATATTTATTCAAGTTAATCATAATGTTTAGGAACTCAATAATGCAATTGCATTAGAGAGGTTTTTTTTTTATTTGTTTTGGTTTTTTTCTGCACATTTTTACCAGAATTACTAAAAATAGTGTTTTTGTAGATCGCCTGTGCCAAGCTGTTTTATTTTACCAAAAGTTTTTGCTGTCGTCTTCTAAGAGTTCTCTTTGGGAGCATTTGCGGACAATGAGAAATAAGTAAAGTTATGATGAATGTTATATTGTATAAATAAGTAAAAACGAGAATTACCTCTTGCTGAAACACAATAAGCTGTTAGGAAAGTACCTGAAACCTATATTGTTTTACTTTCTCTTATGATTAGAGACCTCAGACAAAACAAGGAAACAGTTAAGACAACTTAAAACTTAAAAACATATTGCGATGATTGAATTACTACTACTACTTATTTAATTTTGATCTCATTATTTACATATAGTGCTAAAACCATATGCAAACTAATAAATAACATGCAAGTGACTTTTTAAAATATTTGTACATATACAAACTAATTAAGTTGCTAATTGGATTATTTAAAATCTGAAGTGGAAGATGACCAAATAGGACATAATGTAAGAAAATACCAATACCAAAGCTGCTTATTTAACTATACAGGATTAAGAGTAATACTATATTAATTTTAGTGTGACTCCTAAATGTGTTTTTTTCTGAAAAAAACCTATTGTCACTCAATTAGATAATTTTTTGTCGCCTGCTGTATTATTATTTTACTTTAATTCTAAAAATGTAATTTTTCATAAGGATGTTCTTTGTTGTTTTGATAAAGACAAACAATAAGCAGGTTGCATTAATTTCATAAGGATAATTGAAACTTGTGGCTTTGTGGCTGCTCAGACTCTAAAAATGAAACAAATGAGGAAATACTTTCAGTCTAAGTAAAAATTCCCTGTTCTCTAAAGTCACTTTAGTTTGGTCACATCTCCTGTGATCACTTCCCTCTCTTCACCAAAATGTAATTATTCCCATATGATTGTGTGGCTGTGTGTTTAGGCTAATGTCTTTGTTAATGGTTAACAACCTGTTTCATGAAAACAACAACTTTCAGTGGAGACTCCCACCTGCTTCCCACCCTTGGGGAAGTGGTTTTAGATGTTTTAGATGACCTCACATGGCATGATGTCAGCCCTCACATTGTGAACAATACTCAAACTGATACTTGGACCCCCTCCCCACAGTGCCAAAGGGAAACTTTGGCCTGTGGCATCGCTGTTGCAAACAGGTGCAAGCCAGTTCTTTGGAGAAGTGCACTTGCCCAGAAGTGTGTTTAACCCTGAGTGTGCCTGTTTCCCTGTTAAGTTAAGGTAAGCTAACTGTAAAAATAATTCAGAATTTACGTTAAAATCCGAATTGAGACATTCAAATTAGAACCAAATAAAAATGTGCGTAGTTTTACAGCTTCAAAGTTGGATTTTATCAGATACAGTATGCTTGCAAAGTTTAGTAATGTTAATCGTAACCTGAGCCATGTGTTGGTCAGACTAAGTATTTTTAGCTTTAGACTCTTCTTGGGGGAATTAAACCTTCAACCCATGCTGTGTTGGCTCAATACATTGCTCAAACTATGAGACTTAGCTTAGATAAAGGCTGAAAAAAAATCAGTATGATGGTCATAATACATTTAAATGAAAAGGTTATCTGACATGACATTTGGTTTATGAAAGCAAAATAAAATCCAAGTTTTACATTTTGGGGAAGCTAATATTGTTCTTTTTTTGGTTTTTAGAAATAAAGTAAAGCTTCTACGGAAATATGTGGGGAAAATCTGTTGTGTTTTTTAATATCAGACAAAATCTTGCTGAATTAAATCTAAAATAAATGAATGTTTATTTTAGATAAACATTCTATTATTTTTTCCATTGCTTTTATATTGGAAAAATGTAGTGATTTCATAGTTTTTTTTCAATACTCTTATTTAAGTTCTTCGCAATATAACAAACTAAAACATCATGCTCTTACATGTCTTAAAAACAAGCAAAAATTATAAGCAAAAAAACCAAGCAAAACAATTATATTAAATCAAAACCCCACGCTAACCTCCCCTCCTACTTTTTACAAATTAATTTACATCCTAAGTTGGCAATTCACTTTTGAACTTTAATTTCCATTAATTAATTCAATATTCTCTAATATTAAACATTAAGCCAGGAGGCTTCCTGACCAGATGCCCAAGCCACCTCAACTGGCTCCTCTCAATGTGAAGGAGCAGTGGCTCTACTCTGAGTCCCTCCCGGATGACTGAACTTCTCTCTCTAAGGGAGAGCCCAGACACCCTATGGAGAAAACCCATTTCAGCCGCTTGTATTCTCAATCTCGTTCTTTCGGTCATGACCCAAAGCTCATGACCACAGATGAGGGTGGGAACGTAGATCGACTGGTAAATCGAGAGCTTCGCTTTTCTAGTGTGTAATGAACAGAATCGGTGACAAAGGGCAGCCCTGGCGGAGTCCAACTCTCACTGGAAACGAGCCCGACTTACTGCCGGCAATGCGGACCAGACTCTGACACCGGTCACAGGGACCTGACAGCCCGTATCAAAGGGCCCGGTACCCCATACTCCTGGAGAACCCCCCACAGGGCTCCCCGAGGGACACGGTCAAATGCCTTCTCCAAGTCCACAAAACACATGTAGACCGGTTGGGCGAACTCCCACGCACCCTCCAGAACCCTGCTGAGGGTGTAGAGCATCCTCCCCCAATGTCTGCCCCTTTTATGTAAAAAAATAAAAGCTTCCAAATTTGATAGAAATTATGTTGAAGGGAAAGTCGAAGATAACATTGAGAACCATCTGCTCACCTTTGGTCTTCTATTATTTTTACATTTCTGTTTTTGCCAGCAGTATGCCTAAGTCAATAAATACATGTTGATTTTTTAACACTATTTTTATTTGAACATAAGCCTAACTTCAATAATTTTGGGGTTAGAAGTATCTGATTTTTATAATCTGCTGCACTGCTATGCTTATATGTGTTTGCATCAACCAGTTGTAGTAATTTCAAGCAAGTGTTAAAAAGTTGCATTGCTTTCTGTGTTTTCAGGAGGCCTTAGCTGCTTCAGGCAGAGCCATGAAAACCTGTGCGAGCACTCGCTGCACCTCCACGAGGGTTTGGAAACGGGCGCGTCTGCCGGCCTGACGGGGCCTCTACCTCACTCCCTGCCCTCTACGCCGGACATCGAGAACGCAGAGCTGACCCCAATCCTGCCCTTCCTCTACCTGGGGAACGAGCACGACGCTCAGGACCTCCACCTGCTGCAGCGCATGAACATCGGCTACATCCTCAACGTGACCACCCACCTGCCTCTCTACCACTACGACACTGGCCTGTTCAACTACAAGCGCCTGCCCGCCACCGACAGCAACAAGCAGAACCTGCGGCAGTACTTCGAGGAGGCGTTTGAGTTCATCGGTAGGAAGTTCTTAAAGCTGAAAAACTAAACCGCTTACATTCACAGATTAAGTAGAAGCACACCCGGGAGGGTGCAAAAACAAAAAATTACTTTTTTGTTGCTCCTACATTTTTAAAAAATGGAAAGAACTAAAGGTTAAAAAGAAGGCTGTGAGGTGAAAAAGTTGTGAATCATCACTGGATTGTGCTTTTAGCCACACACTCCTACACACTGCTGTATATAGCTGCTGTGACTTTAATCTAGCATTTAATTGTTACTTTTTATGAAAACAACACAGCACATCCTTGCCTGAGACACATTTTGTAGACATATTTAGGTCTTGTTGGTCTTTTCTAAGTATTTATTAAGATACTGGATTGTGTGCACACATTTTAAAGTAAATAGCATGACAGCTATGCGGTGGTGGAACTGATAATAGCTCTTACATATCTGAAAGGTCACCCCCGATTGAACAATGCTGTTGTAGGACGTGTCAATCCGAAAAGGTCAGAAGCCCGACATTTTGTCATCTTATCATTCACTTTATCTCAGATGTAAATAGCTAAAAATTGCAAACTTTTGTTTAAACTACCCGAATCTCTCTAAAACACCCCTGTTAGTCTGTTTTCCTCAAAAATAAAATCCTGTTTTCACGTTAGTTACCAAGCATCTTTATATCACCGAGGTGCTAAATAATAAACCACTCCAAATGCATAATTTACATCAGAGCCACCGAGATGATTCATTAGTTGCAGCAGTACTGATTTTTTTGTGTTTACAGAGGATCAATAGCGCAGTTTGTGTTGACACAAAGAATTATCTGGTAAATGCTCCCTGTTGCGTCAGAAAGTGTTTCTTTCATTCATGCTCCACAGTTTATGTAGGTCTAAATGTTTTCACAGTATCATTACCTGTTGTGAAAAAATCACAATACATTTGAAACAAAGTTGTTTTAGATATAACTCTATTTATTTTCAAATTGCATTTACTTAATTAACACAGAATGTTACTTTCATAAGATTTAAAATGTCCATACCTGTTCTCTTTGTGAATTAAAATATATTCGAAGAGTTTAAATTGTCTCTCCTGTAAATAAGGAGTAGGAGGCTTCTTTCAGCCAGCTGACCATCAGTGTGCAATTACAGGAGCAGCAGAGAAAACTCTGGCTACTCTCTCTCTCTGGGGTCACATTACATAAGTAGGTCTTGGATGAAGCCAGTGCATATGAGTGCATCTCTAACAGATTTTTATTTTACTTCTCTAAAATAAAACGTGTTTCCTTTTTAATTAACTAGTTCCCTAATGAATATTACAATCAATTGTAATAAAATTAGTATGAGGGCATGAACAGAATAGAAGAAAAAATAGTCACAGAAAGCAGGCCAATTTCTTTGGCATTTGAAATGTAGTCAGTAAGGAATTTAAAGCTTTCTGTTTTATTTGTGATCACGAGAAACGCCTCCAGTTGTTTTGATATGAGGTGATTTCCAACAGTTCAATGCTGTAACATTTGAAATGTCACTGAAAATCAGGTACTTCTCCATTAACAGACTAGAATAAATAAGCGCAGCAGCAGTTGTGTCAACAGAAGTCTTTGTTTACTATGCTACTTCCTGTGTGAAAATAAAAAATAAACCTGAATACGCTATGTCCGTTAGCTTGAAGAAAAAGAAGCCGTAGATGAAAGCTGATCATGTGGTGATCAGCTTTCGTAGTTTGGAGAATTTGAGAATAACATGGAGACTAACTGAATCCAGAGCACATCTTTACATTAAAATTTGTGTTGTTTTATAGTTCTAATTACTCAAATCGTATTATTGCTTTTAGAATTGGTGAACTATAGAGTATCAAGCATGAGTCGGTATACCAAAGTTTTAAATACCAAAGTTTTAAAATAGTTTTTTTTGTGTGTGTGTGTGTGTTCTTTAGGTATATGGGATATCAAGTTACACAGCTCTGCCCCTCCCCCACCTGTTGCTGTCTGGAAGAAGTCTAAACTATGTTTTTAAATCCAGTTTATACCAATTTGGCTGTTAATAAACAGGAAGATGTAGAATCTAAAAAAAAAACTTATATCAAGTTAACAGTTTTATAACTACAGTTGGCACAGTACAAGCTGCTTGACAGCTTCTTTAAGAAAAAAAAATATTGTATCGTGGTATAAAATATAGTTTGAAATATTTTTAATGTATGAAAAAAAACCCCTCTTCACACAATCAGTTTTGGATCAAAAGCATAAGTATGCAGTTAACAAGAAGACATCCATGTAAAAATACATCTCTTCTTTCTTCTGCTTTATATTTGTAGTTTTTTTTATCGTTTTGCATTTTTATTTTCTATAAGACAAATTGTTTTCAGTGAGAGATTTGTATCCACTTTGCATACATTTGTACTCACCAAATGAATATTTCCTGCTTACCCGATTTGATGGGGATCATAAATATACCTCATAAGACTTAACTGGCCCAAATGGGGATTAGAACCAAAATAAACAGAAATAGGGTGTAAATACATTAAGTGACACATGTAGTTTGAGCATTTTGATGATTATTTATCTTTATTGCAGATGAAAAAGCAAACTGATGGTTTATGTACAAGACAAATGTTTTGTTCCCTAAATATGTAAGTTTTTAATTTTGTTTTTTTGTTATTCAGTGTTAAGCATACAATTATTTCTTTAAAGGTCAAAACAGAGGAAGTTTTTTTATTTTTCTAGTGGTCACTCTCAATGCAGAACTTCAAAATGTGACTAAAGAACAGTAAAGAAAAGCAGTTCTCTAGATTCATATTCTTATCAATAGGGAAAGAGTTGACATTTGATAAAAGGCCCTTTACGCGTAGCTATAAAGGAAGTTGTAACGTGTTATCATCAGAATGACTGAACTTCCTCTTCGAGAATAAACCGCCTGTGTTTCCATATTTAGATTTTCTTCTCCTTCCTTTCTGCAGAGGAAGCACACCAAGCAGGAATGGGCCTTCTGATCCACTGCCAGGCGGGCGTGTCGCGATCTGCCACCATCGTGATCGCCTACCTGATGAAGCACAGCTGGATGACCATGACCGACGCCTACAAGTTTGTGAAAAGCAAAAGGCCCATCATCTCGCCGAACCTCAACTTCATGGGCCAGCTGCTTGAGTTTGAGGAGGACCTCAACAACGGAATAACGCCACGGATCCTCACGCCGAAGCTGATTGGTGTGGAAACCGTCGTCTAGACGAGCCGCTCGACCCAACGCTCTTTTACTGTCACTCTTGCTGCTGTGCGAACCGGTTGAGGTGACAAAGAGAGCCGGTGTGTGTTTTTTAAAAAAACCTCCTCGACTTCGTCTTGGAGTCTCTTGAGATCGCGACCTCTTTGCTGATGATGAGAGACGGCGAAGTCAGGAGGAGGCGGCGAATCAGGTGGAGAAGGAGGGAGAAAGAAAATCAATTGTGTTTTGGCGCAGTTACTTATAAAAAGGGACTGAGGCACACAGTTTGCAGACTCAGGCAGGGTTTGCCACAGTAGTGCCTGTCTAAATATAGAAAATAATAAAAGATAAAAGATAAGGACTTGTTTGGCGTGTTAATCTTGTTGTTCTATTTTTATACTGCGATTTTAAGGGGATGACCATGACAAGCCAACAAAGGCTTACTGTGCAATAATTTCTGCTGAATGCAACCTTGATCTTATATGTGTATATATTGGTAATGATCAAGAAAAACATTTCCAGCTCTTTGCTGAAGAACCATTTTGATTTTAATGTAACAACTGTTCAGCTCTATATGTGTTTATGGTGCATACAGTAATGCTGTAAGATTTGGCGCTGATCTGTGCGAGAACCAGAGAAGAAGAAGAAGAAGAAAAAAAAAAAGGTTTTACTTTAAGTGCAGCTTATGGGATTTTGTTTGCTGAAGCATAACTTCATATTTTGTGTGCTCGCTTCAGCGTGTTGGTTTTGCCATTCGTGCGTCCGCGTATATTTTTAGCAATACGCATACTACCAGACAGCCATAAGAGCTCTTTTTATGCATGGCTGCTGGTGGAGAAGAAGAAGAGAGAGAGAGCGCTGAAATAATCGGGGAATATTGTAAAACAGGGCTACTGCTGATGTTTAATGTAACACAAGGGAGGATTTTCACTGCCTGCTTCTGTCTCCTCTGTTTGTTTTTGCTCCACTTCATCCATTAGCCGGCTCTGTTGCACTGCACCTCACCGTACACTGTCTCTGTCCACTCGCATCCAATATTCTTGGCAATGCCCCGCGTTCCCAGCTACTCAGCCAAGTTCTACGGTAGCAACGTTGAGGTGCGTGCTTCAAATAAACACAAATGTCCTGTTGTGGAGTTCAGTTTATCGTGACAGCAGTGGTGCAGCAGAGCGGCGTAACCTTTGGGAGGATTTGTTTTGAGCCGCCTGCTGCCTGCTGCTGCTGCGTGCTGCTTCAGTGCCTCTATTGATGCCTTAATTCATCTGCGTTGAAAAAGATGGCATGTAAAAACAAAAAGCACTAATAACTGAGCGAAATTCACATAAGGGAATATAATTTTAGAAAATATAATTTTCAAATTTTCTTTTTGGTTTTTTGGTTTGCATTTTGCATCTTGAGGTCATATTAGAAAAAAACCATCTTATTCTTATTTATTATGCTAATTTAGTTTGGTAATTTGTAGAGCCAATGTTTCTGTTCAAGGAAGATAAATTAAAAGCGACATCAAAAAATTTAGAAGATTTTATTGTAACTTTGAGCTACTAGCGGTGGCACTTTTTTTTTTTTTTGAGAAATAGCATCAATTTAATATTAAACAGAACTTGGGGTAAACATAAAACATTTTATATTTTTCTCCCACTCACATTTGATCCATATTAAACATGCACAGAACCTTCCACGTTTTGTTCTCCTTGTAATCATTTATAAATAGACCTTGTGACAAACTCCTTTTATGTGGTGGTGGCAAAATACCACTACATAAATGATTTAAAAGAACACAGCTTTTAATTTTAGTGCTTTTATTGTGCAGGGAAAAATTCAAAATTGGTGTAATCACAAACTCAGTTGCAACAGCAAATGGTAGCCATAAATATTCCAGTTGAATAAAGGTCAGTAATGCCCTTTCGATGCAGCTTTTTCTCATTTTGTAAGTTGATCAGAATTTCTAGGAACTTTAAGTTTTAAGTCCACAACTTTCTGCTTCAGAGGTGTATAGATACAACATGGATTTATGTTTGCCACTCGAAAGGGGAAACAGAGTAGATGCTACTGAAGAAAGGCATATATGTGTTTTTTGTGTCAGGAACAAGGCAATTGCTCCCGGCCAAAGAGAACAACAATAAAAAATGTAAAACGACTGAAGTTGTAAGGAATAAAGCAGGACCAGGTTTGTCTTGCAGCTACACTCAGCGAGGTAACGGAGGTATAAAAATAATAAAAATCTCCAAAGCTAGAAAAGATTGCCATCTTAGGGCCACCAAATCATTATAACAATTTATTGTGAGAAAAGAAAAATATACTGAATTACTGGTTATCCACTTTGCAGAAAACTGCTTTACTCCACATTGCTTAGATATTTTTGCTAATTTACTATATTTCCTTCAAATAGTGCAGACATGCAGAAGATGTTTGAATCCACCATATTAGAGCTGGTCTGTTGAAAACTATAGGAAATTTTGTCAAATGAAATCAACATCTATGGTGGGAGATTAAATGCCAGTGTATAGTCTAACCAAAGTTTCTTTCGTGCTCTATTTCTTTTGTTTTTTTTTAGTTATTGATTCAAGATTACATGACAGGCTTGTGACACAAATGAGAGTACTTTAAATGGTCAACTTTATGCCATTTTAAACAACTGTATAAAGCAGAGCACAAACTTTATACATCTTTTTAAGGAATCTGTGTGTATTGTTTTAAAAAACAAGCATTTAAACAGTTATGATCAGAGTTGTCTGAAGCCTTTCTGTTCAGGCCCAAGCTTTCCAAAACATCAGGAGTAGTTTTTCCTCTTAAGTGAGAGAGAGAGAAAAAAAATTAATTTTAGAGTGAATCCAAAGCTGAACTGAAGCAGCCTCTTCGTACACTGTCCCGACTCTGTTTATGTCTGTCTGTCGTCCATAGCAAGGCATAAAATGAAGCACAGGGCTAACAATAACTTTGACAAGGTGCCAAAACCATCATCTGTTTTGCAATCCACCCACAGCATCATCCATTATATCCAATTGAATCCAATAGTTTAGAAAAGATCATCTGTTGTTTGTGAGCAGGAAGAAAGATTGTACAAGTATGTACGCAATGTCTGTTCAAGATGGCTTTAAGACAGAGATCTGCAACAAAACAATAATTCCTCATATGTGAAAAATCATGCTATGCAAAATGAAATCGTCACAGGATGTTTCCAGCTAACAGTTGTGAGATTTGGATTTTCTTTGTAAAAGGGAAAAAATAAGTACATCTGTCTTGTTTTTGTTGGTGTCATCACTTGTCTACTGGTGCTCCACGATGAATCGGAGTTTATAAACACCATATATGCTAGTAACCATTTAGAAGACATGCATCTTATGCATCTGTTCTTAAAAAAAAAAAAAAGATGGCAAACAAAATGTCTGAGCTGATACAAGACGAGATATAAGGATGTTTTCATTGAACCTGCTGGCTCCTGCAACTTTCAGTAGCAAACGGCTCTTTTTTTTTTTTTTTTTCTTTAGTTGATCTCTCTGACTGAAAAATCTGACTTTCCTCCCTTATTGGAGACGAAGCATGCTGTGTGCTTCTGCTCTCTGAGGGTCGTAATGGTGCTTTTCGTCTTTCTTTCTGTGGAGGTCAGATCCTGACTGACGGCTCCAAAAAGGCATCTGCTCCCATTCATTTGGAAACAAGGTTCTGAATTAGGACGATATCAAGCCGTCACGTTCAACGCGGCCTCTTTACGACTCGGACTTGTTCAAGAGTTTCTGCTTTGGGCTTGGACGCTCTGGTAGATTTGGGCTTTGCTCTTAAGAGTCACTGTATATTTCTCTGTGTCTGTAGTCTACAGTCAAGTATTTACAGTATATGAATACATATATATATATATATAAATATATCTATTTTCTTTGTATGCATATATTCATTACTATTTTTGCACTGACTTACTGAGAAATGGGTTTATTTTTTTTCCACAAAGGGTGCTACTATACTGGAGGCCTTCTCCCACACCTTTTTGCATGACTTGCTCAAAATTCCTCAACTGGTCTGTCATCTCTCCTCCTTGAACTGTTGCAACTCAAGCACTGTAATTTTGTATTCCCTACTTGTGAGCTTTGAAATAAAGACGGAAGCTTCAAATTTGGTTTGGTGTCCTGGAGGCCTGTTTTCAGGGCAGTTCCCGCTTCTTTCCTTACAGCTTGCTTTGCCAAGACTGAAATTTTTTTTACAAATTTTTTATTTTTATTTTTTTTTACCTCAGTAAGCAAAAACGACATCCAATAAAAACAATAATAAAAATGTTACGCAGGACAAGTAGGTGTGCTACAGAAGAACATTAGTGTTTCTAAGATCAAAATTAATGGGACACTAACAAAAAAGATTTTAAAAAATTTAAAACTTCAATCATAGGCTGTTTTTTAATTGATCCCAATTAATACTTCTTGTTTTCAACTTGAAAAAAATGTAATGATGATACATTGACATTTAAAAACAACAACAATAAAAAGTAAGTGTTTTTGTGTTTTTGGCTCAAATGCAGTAACCAGAATCAGACTCTCCCAGAAATATCAGACTTCACAACAATAAAGACATTGCAGCGTTTATTTTAAGATCGAGCCTGTGAGCATTTTGACATTTGAGCATGTAGCGTAGGCAGCCAAAGTTGTTAATTATCAACACTTGCCTCCATTCAGCCATGTGTCACATAGCTGCTCCAGTTATGAGACTATATTTACTCCACCTTTGCAGGCGTCCGTTACCTCATGGCTAGCGAGGTATTGAGGGTGTTTGAGGGGGGTAGCTTAGGGGTCAGGGTCTCTCCTTAGGAACAAGCTCAAAAATAGTTTTAGTGTTGTTTCTAATTACAAGCGATGAGTGCCCCGCCTCATTAATCCTTTCCTATCAGCACTGGGCAGGCTGGCGGGACCAGAATAGCCCTGATCTTTGTGCCTCTGCACACAGCTCTCCAGCCAGCACTGCATGGACGTATTAGGCAAAAACGCCCTGAGAGGAGGACTTACCTTTTTCTGCACACACATATCAAAGTGTGTACATACTTCCCAGTCAGGGGAGGCGGTGAAATAAAGCAGAGGGGACCTCTCTGCCCCTCAGGGCCACTGCGCTGGTTACCATCAAAGCTACTCTCTGTCACTGGAAGACACACAAAGTCTCACCAAGACTTCATTAAAATTTAAATCAACATAAGACGAGGTTTCTCATGTTTAATATGTTCTCGCATAGGGGTGAAAGTAGTTTTAAATTCTTGCCAGAACTATGACTGAGAAAATCAGCAGTGGCTCGTTGTGCAAACCAAAACAAATAAAATCAAAATATTTTACTGTAGGCTACCTGCATGGATAACGCAGAAAGTAGAAGCACTTCCCAAACACTGAATCGGTGGAAATTTGATGCTTTTTGGGTACTATGTTGGTAAATACATATATTAAATAAATATATATATTCACTAAATGCCAGTGAATTTCTTAAACTAAATGGTCAGAGATGCATTTCCTTTTCAATCGCTGTAAAACTATTATTTTTTTTAATGCAACCGGATACCAAAATTATGACATAACATAATGAAATTAAGGCAAGAAACAAAAACATCTGACATCTCTGCATAGTGAACTTCCACTTCACCTGATGACATAGGAGGTTGAAAGATGGCCAAAACAATTGTAAACAAAGAGGTCTTACACAAACATCTGAGTTTCAGGGGGATTTGAGAGTTTTAGTAATGACTGAGAGCTTAAATTAGTTTTATCCAGTCAGATGGACCTTGTTCTTGAGAAAAACATTGCAGACAGAGGAAGAATTCATCCTGCAAGGACTTAACCATGGATGTTTGGGCCAGAATATAACTCAGATGGTCCATGAGGCATGATGAACAGTAACTTGAGTGCAACTGCTGAAACAAATGGTGACAAGAATAACAATCATCTCAGAAACTTAAACCAATCTGAATATGTTTATTTATTTTCTCTACTTTTGTCACCAATATTCCCTGTTGTTGTCTCAAATGACTGCCCAGTCTTCTCCAACATAACTAAGGCATTTCTCTCCTCATATCTGCTGCTCTCTAGATTTTACTCTATTTTGGACCATTCTCTGTAAACATGAGAGATGAATGTACATTAACCAAATCCCAGCAATTTTTGAAATACTCAATTAGCCAGCCACCAGTTCAAAATGACTTAATCTATTTATTTTTTTTCATGTTTGGTCTTCTGCAAGTCTTCTTGCCTACGTCTGGATGGCTTCATGAATTTAATTGCTATCATGTAATAGAATAAGACACTGATTGTGTTAAGAAGCAACTGAAAAAGGTGGCTTGTTAATTTAAACGCTTATGTGCCTAATGTGAACTAATTCAGATAAATCGTTCTACTCATTGAGATGCACTTGTGCTGTAAATATGTTCTGGCCTGAGATGTTCTGCAGTTTATGCAGAGGAGCGTCAAACCTGGAGCAAAGACAAAAAGACAGACTAAGTTTCCTGGTAAGGCGTCGAGTTGGAAGTGCACAGACAAGAGAAGGCCCATTTCACAGAGAACACCATGAAGGATGGGGATTAAAGTTTCCCTGGACTGACACAAGAAACACGAATATACTTCTGCAAATAGGAAGACGCAAGCAAGGAACAGATAAATAAGGACGCAGCTGTAGGAGACAACCTCTGTGAGGAAAGATGTTCAAAATGATATCAAACACTGTCACCGGCTCTGCACACAGAGGAGATAAAAACGCTGTCATCCGCAGCTGCTGAGTCTACAAGATTTTTCTGGGCGATGTGTAATTGGTTGCGGCACACGTTGGACTTTCCCGTTTGCCTGTCGTGTGTTGTTACATATTATAACGCACACCGACGACGGTACAAGAAACAGGTCAGCACTCAGTGTGGCGACACAAAGCCAGAGGAGAAGCTGCAGCAACGGATGGAGTTTATCTGATGTTTCAAGGTTACACACCCACTTCTACAATTCATGGGCAAAATGAAGATAATTCACAGTAATAGTTTCATTTAGTATGCTAATTTCAATCATGACTCATTGGATGATGAATAACACACATAACAATATGGTCCAAAATATCTCAAAGATACATTCAGTTGGCTTTGATTAAGGTAATTTATCCAGTGCGTCCCTGAATAACACACGACTTGTGCATAGGTTGTGTGATAAAACCTGCTAAGAATAACTCTGAATTCATGACTAATTATGTTTTTGTTACTTGAGTTAATTACACACAAGATTACTAAAAGATTCGCTTTTAAAACAGGTTCAAACCTTAATGGGGGGTGTAAGTTGGGCTTTCAAAATAAACAAGGGATCTTAAAAATATGAATCTTTATGTGACATTGTTGCATAAAAATAGACTCCAGATTATTGATGGACCCTACAGTGGTATTAAAAGTAATTATATTGTCCTTTCAAAATGAAGCTGGCAATTTCTGTCAGCTGAATTAACTTATTTTATTTTTTATACTCAGTATACAGGATCAAGCTAATCTGACAACACCTGAAAACAATAAAATGAACACGATATAACCAGACATATAAACATAAATAACCCCAAACAAGAAAACTATATCCACACAAAGAAAAACCAAAGCCCAAACCCAGGGATGAGACACACTGTGAAATGTGTGTGTGTTTTATTTTGTTACATAATTATTAAATCTCATAAGCTTTATTTTTGAAATGGCTGAAAGGTTGTCCAAACACCTCTGAGTGAACTCTGCTGCCACCAAACACATTATGTTGCTGAAACTGCGTTCCATTTTCATCTGCAGGGTCAAGAGCAATGCGTCACCATTTGGCCGAGAGGGATGAGAAGCCCTGAAGCTTTTGACATCACCAGATGACGAATGCAAAACACTTGAAGCAGCAGGAAAGCAGGTAGGAAGGTAGACCTTGAGCGGGTATTGTCTACTTACCAAAATGTGATGTCTTGCTTTGAGTCGTACAACGGTTTTTCAGAAAGCGATTGTGTGCTTGTGCCCTTGCAGAGCATTTGAATCAGAGCATCACAAAGAAATGCTGGGAACAGTTTGGGGTTGGCCATGAACGATTCAAATGTTTGATTAATCATTTCAGTCACTTAGAAACCTTAAAACCGAGACAGTTGATGTTATTACACAAACTATAACATTTAGACTTCGCTGTTGCAGGAGTAGCTTCTTAATTATCTGATGTCACAGCTAATGTGGATAGCACAAATGTTTTGTTTTACCTGTAACTACTTTGCAAATAGTCTGTAATTACAGGTCACCTGGTTGTACTCTAAAAACTAAAAAAAAAGGAAAAACACATATTTAAACCTACTATGGAGCTTGGATTATGTAATGCAGGTGAAAATACCACACTTACCACACATAATACTACACTTTTACTAATAAAAGCAGAAAGCGTGAGAAAAGTCAGACCTAAACCACACAAGTAGTGATAAAATCTGTTTTTAGCAGAGGTGTCACTTATGGCTCTTATTTTCTTTACATCACAACTCTCCAATTTTGCTTAATGTCAGCAAATTAAACAGCTTTTGCATTGTCTTAAGAGCACAGAAATGATTGTTAAACACTGTCTATAAGTTTTATAGACGTTGTCTGGATGGTGCAAAACTTTGCACCATCCAGACAACTGCTAAACTCTCCTCTAAAGTGTGACTTGTGAAGCTAACCCAGTTTGGTCGTCTGTGTACTGTAGTGATCACGAGAGCTGTCTGGTTCTGCTCAGTTGCCCTCCTCTGTTCTTACTGCCAGGAAGAGAAAGAAATTAGCCCCCCTTCTTCCTCCTTCCTCCTCATCTTTCCATCAGCTTTTTTCTCTCTGGGAAACCCCCCACCACGGTCGTCATGACACATTCAGCCCACCTATTATGTTGCACCATGGGGGGGCTTTGCAAGCCAAAACAGTAATTTAGACCCCTTTTTTACAGGAGCGCTTATCTGCCAAGTGCTCACCCAAGTAGTTAAAACCATTAATTGTTGAAATGCTGACCCGTTTTGATGGATGATCAGGTCTCACATTTGAATTTAGTTCTAGCATAATTTCACTTATGTGCAATTTATTTTATAGCACTTACAACATTTGGCTCATCAAGCAAATGAACAGTAAGAAGAAAAATCGGAGTAATAAGAGATTGCGACCTTTCATTTGGAATGTCTCTCACACACAGACAGCCAATCAATAAGTCAAGTTGACCTGCAGTAACATGCCAGGTTCTGTTTGCTCGCTGTGAGCTTATGGTGAAGCTTTAAACTTGAATTTGTAGCCTTGACTTTTCTCAGCCTTGGAGGTTTCATATGCAGCAAGTGTAACTCAATAGCTCCATCAATTACCTCTGTTTCCTTGGTGCCTTTCACAAACAACAGCTGCAGATTTTATTAAACTGGCCACGCAATTCAGTCACACAGTCTAAAATATCACGGAGTCTTAAACCCATCAGGACGATAAAAATCCTTTTCTCCTGTTGTTGTAGCTTCTGTGCACCTTTTCGGCTTCAACCCTCTTGAAACCTCTTGCTGCTGCAAATCCATCAGGTTTTGACGGAGACAAATTCAGTTTTTAGGAGAAGACATGCCGACATGTCGCTCGGCGCTAAGGCACGCACGTTGTAGGATTGGGTTGCTACAGGGATTCATTTTTGGTTGGTGGGACAGAGGTACATTTTTTCCATGGTAACTGGAGACACATTGAACCAAAGTCCTTGAATAGATCCGAGAGCTCCTCTCATCTTTTATTCTGGATGTGAGTCAGAGGTTTACACACATGTGAACACTCAAGGCTAAGTCTTAGCTAAGTGCACAAATAGAAGATAATAATAATAATAATAATAATAATAATAATAATAATAATAATAATAATAATAGTAAGTATATATTCAGTTAAGATTTCTTTAGATTTTTATACATTTTCGTTTTTTCTTCATTGATAAACAAAGATTAAACCAGAGTTTATAAATCTGTGGAAACCCAAAATGGCGGTAAAATATGTGAAACCGTAGGACTCAAACAAGCTTATGACTGCATGAGCTCTGATCAGTTTTTGATTGTGGTAAAAATTTCTGTAGATGTATCTCCCTGGAAATACAAAATGCAAAAGAAATCACAAGAAGTGTAAATATTCGCTCTGATTTTATTTAACACAATAGAATGTGTGATAAGTTAGCAGCTTTGATAGTACATCACTTTACTATAGACATAGTTTTATCCAAACTCTAAATCAAATGTAAATTATTCCGATTTTTGCCAGCTCTGATTGCAGATCATCTGAACACGCACACATCAGGATGTGATGTATACTTCCTCAAAAAAAGCTTCACTTTATTGAGGAAAAAAAGTGAAGCTTTTTACATTAGTGCTTCTAATGTGCTTACACATTAGAAGCACATGTGGATCTAAACCCCACAAAAAAAGACTGATCTCAGCAAAAAAAAAAAAAAAATCTATTTTGAAGACTTAACTTTTGTAGCTGTTATGTCAACAACATCTATGAAAAGCTAGGCAAGCTGGTATAGATCACATATTTATTTTACCTTAAAGGACTGCTTCTCAGACCACTTCACTAAATATAAGTCTCTCCACATTTCCAGTGGTGCTGCAGTTTGAGAAACATTGTTTCAGTATTATCACCTTTTCAAATGGAGTAAAATAGCATTTCTTTTAAGCATTACAACATGCATACAGTCAGAAGTAGTTGGACCATGGAGCTAAACTACATCAGACTTTAAATAGTTTGAGTTTGAGATTATTTTTAATCAGGTCTTTCATGAGGGAACCAGAAATTTAAATGGTTGTACTGTTTTTTGCATGCAATTCCTCATCAGCGTTCAGGATTTACACCGGACTGTACATAATAACAATGTCAATAATGGAAAACAAAACAAGCTGATAAGAAAAAATGAAGGTGCCAACTTCTCACACTAGCTTGAAAAGAAACATTTGTTTGAGAATACTTTCATCCCTTTAAACTTATAAGTGAGATATGTAGAAAAAAATGGATACATAGACGACCAACATATTAGCAAATCCTTGAAAAGGCGATATGCATTACTGGAGAAAATCTTTTTAAAGATGAAATAAACTTGACAACACATTTATCCTCCTATCACCTGAAACAAACTTGTTTGATAAAACAGGATAATATATCCTGTAATATCCTTGCGTATTGCCACGATGTCTACAGGCTGCAGCGTTCTTGTCTGCCTCATCGAGGAGAGCAGATGTTCTCACCACGTGACGGCCACTGACACATTTCAGCTTCTTTCAGTCCTGTTGATTCTCGTCAGTTTTCACCATCTCTTTTAGTGTGTCATGTAAATACACAAGTTATTAAAACATGTGAGTTACAATTGTTGGATTCAAATTTGCATACATAGTTTCATTTGAAAGGTGTGTGTGCAAATGTTAAGATAATTTAAGTTAAAAATAACAAAGCTCAAGCTATTGCACCGATAGACCTTTGTACCTCATTAATAGTTTTATTTCCTCTTATGTTTTCTTGTTTTTACTCCACAAAGTTGTTGAAGTTTGCTGATAAGTCTTATTTACCAACAAATGTGGTCAAATTGGTTATTTTGAAGCCCAACATAATTTACATTTATATCATAAAGGACCTCAAGATGTGACCTAATATTTCCCTTCTATTTCATGCACTGTCACTTGATTATTCTTTTTTTCAAATGTAAAATATGAAATTATTACTTTTTGACAAGTTTTAATTGAGCAGTAAAATAATGCTAATGCTTCATTTAATGATACAGTTTTAAAACAAATTATTTTTATGCCATTATATTTCTTTTTTATATGACTGTTTTAATTTTCAGAGGAATTTCTCCATTATTCTGTGCGAGACGTGTGTCCTACTTGGATGAGGTTTTATTTACTCGTTTGACCACTTCTTTTTAATGCACTACTTTTGCATAAAATCCTATTAAAATACACAAAAATGTAAGGTTGTACAGGGTCGATTTGTATGAATACTTTTTCATTTCACCCTATGGAGTATTGACATGTGAACCCATTTATTATTATTATTATTTTTTTATTTAACCAAGTAGTGTGGCATTATGTATAACAGATGAGTAGAATAACCTGTGTGGACTCATTTAAAAATAAACAGAAGCAGCAACAAATCTGGAGCTTAAATATCTTAATGTAGAAAAACAAAGCAACAGAGTTCTTGCTGTACAAAAAAGGAGGAACTGTAAGAGTAAATTTTCTCATGAGGAGACATAATGCTGCTTGCTAATACTTAGAAGACTGAGAAATGGCCAAAAGAAGAAGAAAAACTGGAGACTTTGTGCTTCAGACTTTATAAAGTCTGTACAGACACAGTGAAAAACATGACAAAGACCATTGAACACTACTATCGGCTCCACATATACACGAAGAACATTTGATTACTGCCTCTAAATGACCATTTGTGTGGCAGTGAGGAACCTGAGAGCTGAGGGGGGGGGAGGAGGTCTAATCTCTGAATGACTTCAAACAGCCTTAGCTCCTTTAGGATCTCTTTAGTTCAGAGTGAACACATCAGTAGAGCTGAGTCAGGACTTTATAAATAGCTCTGACTCTGATAAAATAACTCAGCTTCTCGGAAGGACTGCTGAAATTCTCCCTGCAGCCACAATTAAGCTATAAATATATAAAACAGGAGAGTGCTGCCCTCTGGTGGATGGAAGAAGAACATTGATATTACTCTTGTCATTGTTAAAAAGAGAGAGAGGAGAACATATTTTCCAGTGATCCCACTTCAAATGCAGTTAAATCACAACCCTCAATTCTGCTAACACAAATGAAATTGCATGTAAAAACCCACAGGAGGGGTAAAAGATTGGATGTCTAATTAATTTGATAGCCTGATAGCCTGAGATCGGTCCCAATGTTCAACTTAATTTGATGAGATCACAACTGGTGGGAGCTACAATCTTGCACCTCCAGCTATTTTCATACACTCATATCCGACTTTGCTGTGCTGACTATGAGATCTTTAGGAATATTTGTAATACTTGAAAAGAAACACAATTAAGAATTTTTTTTTTTACATTGCAACGCATGCTTCAGTGTTAAAACCTACAATTTCTTTATGATTTAAAGTCACCAAAGTGTAAAAAACTGTTAAAAAGTAGATGGTTTAATTTAAAAATATGATGAGTAGGGGTTTATCATCCTATGTGCATAGCTATTTTATAATTTCAAATTATTTTACACTTTTCAGGGCAGGAAAACTGCAGAATTACTTGACTCTATTTAGCAAAGCACAACATCACTGAAAAGGTCTTATAAAAATAAAAAATAGTATTAAAATCTGTCAGTTTGCCTTTGTTTGGTCATTCCAGACCAATACAATTTCCAACTTGTCACATAACACATCTAAAGTAGAACATCATATGCATGTTTTTAATAAGTTAAAAAACTTTAATTTGTACCATATTAAACACAGAGTGATTCACTGAATCACTTGACAGAATAGATTAGTAAACGTCAATATGGAACAAAGTCCATATTGACATGATGGCGTCACTCAGTTGCTGCAGAGTTGATGAACTGGAGAGCTCATGCAGTGACAGACTGCTGCGTCTTAAGTGCACCAAGCAGTTATTGCAGATCCTTTGTATTTCCTAAGTTAACATGTAAGAAAATCACTGTTAAAAACTGTTTTTGAATACTCAGTCAGTTTCATTGAGTTTATAACGTCATTAACTAGCGCCAAAACAAACAAAAAAACCAATATTGAAGTACACATATTATCATGTATGAAAATGGACAGTTTTAACAAATATGTAAGGACATATTTTTGTAAAAGTTACAAGCAGAGTAAATATTTTCTTAGGAATTGCCTTTAAAACTGTACAGTATGGCCTTATGCTGCAATACAGCCAATTGGGATGGTGTTCTTGGGCTTGTCCAGTTTTTATTGAAATATGAAAATGATTTTAATGTCCAAAACCTTTAGTTTCCACAGATAATAGTACTTGTCTTGAAAAAGTAAGGCCTTTGTGTTTCATGTTTGTATTTGATGTTGTTTTAAAGTTATGGCTTCATTCAGAACTCGTTTTACTGTGGATAATGACACTCACCGGCTCAGGCCAGTATCTCCAGAATTCCAGATCATAAAACTGGATCATAAACTGTAATCTTGTGATGAGACAGCATGATTAAAAACAGTTTCATTGACTTTGAAGTTAAGGTGTTTTTGCTGTGATCCTAAAGGGGACGTATGATACCAAATTAACATTTTACACGTTTTTGTACTTCCATTTGATTTACTGCTTCTAAACAAAAAACACCCAGTCAGTTCATCACAATAACTTTATGTTTTTAGGTGGCTGGAAAATGACCAGATTCAAAAACCTCCGGAATGTAACGTCACAAATCAGCAAGTACTGCCCCTCACCTAACAAACCCCGTGAAGCCCAACCTGTTACCTAGCAACCCCCATGAAGCCCAACCAGTTACCTAGCAACCCCCATGAAGCCCAACCTGTTACCTAGCAACCCAAGCTGAGCTCCAGGACATTTCGTCAGCTGGAAAAGACAAAAAACACTGACTGGCAAAAAACATTGCCAGCTTCTGACTGCAATGACTGCTGGAAAAGATAAGTGTTTTGTTGTTGACTTCCCATCCAGAAACCACTTGCTGGTTGTGCAGGAGGCTCTACTTCTGCTTCTCGAATACGTATGGTTGTATAATTGCAACCATACATTTTCATATGCGAGTGTAAAATGTTGAGTTCGGGGCCAACAGCAGATTATTTGTATTTAAAGTGACACGAGGCCCTAAAACAGCTCATTGTGAAAAGAGGCAGAACAACAATTTTATTATATAAGAATAATTTTGTGCAAAAAATATTGTGAACAAGTTTTGCATAGCACATATACATATCCTTACCTGGTTACTAGGTCACCTGTAGCTGGAAGAAAAAGTGCAAATCCCCCATACAACGATCCCTTCCTTTCTCTATCCTGATGTGTTCTCAGCAATGGTTATAAAAGTCCTTTGCTGTGATTAATGCATGTTTATCAGATACCGCATTAGGACTGTTATTGTACAGATAGCCCCTCCTGTGGGTTATCTGTGTATATTTTCCTCTCTCTGTCTCACAGACTTTTTTTTGTGGAAGAAGAAGTTCTTCGCTGATGTGACAAGAGAATGCAAAGCAGGCCAGGGCACGACAGGACGGAGGGATGCCGCATCAGGCAATAAAAGTGTCATCTCCCCCGCCTCCATATAAACAGGTCGTAATGCTGACATGAACCAATGCCTATTATGGGTTCTGCCAAGGCTGTGACGTCGATAAACATCTAAAAAGTCTACTGTGAACGCTTGTTCTGAACCAATGAGGAGTGTGTTTTAACAAGCCGATGAGTGTCTGGACAAGCTCGGCCCATGGTAACGCAGGTAGACAACACACTTGTTATGCTTGAACTTGGGAACGCTCTCAGGTTCAACACTTATCAAGCTGTCTTGTAAGGCCTAAACTTTGGATCATGAATATTGCAGAGGTTATGGGGTTATGGGACAGCTTTATTACTCACAGAAAGACCATTTCTCAGGGGGGCTGAGCTGGAAAGACAGAACAGCCATATGCCTCCTGTTTTGCATTGTAAAAAAGACTGCTGAACTCTTTAACTCTGCGGCATGACTTCTGATTCACCTCAAGCTTGCACTTCTTGACCTAAGCTGCTGCTGCTGCTGCAAACGAGCATCTATCTTTAGATGCTGTGACTCAGCATCTTATGTCAGAAGGAGGCTAAAAGTCTGCAGGAATTTGGGGAAACTGTGTTTGATGTTGACGCAGACGACTGCGTAAGGGTAGAGAGAAACACGTCTAGGCTGCTCCACACAAATAGCCTATAAGGCTGCAGCAGTCACAACAGTTTGCCTGCTCCCTTGGTGGAGATGCAGATTTTTGTCATAATGCAGGTGGCTGGCATCAAGGGAATGAAAGGAGGGAGTGAGGAGGAGAGAGTCTCCATATGTTCACCACGCCTCATACATGCATTCATGTCCACTTATACTTCCTTCAGATGCTCAGCAGCAAAGCATGGTAAATTCATAAACCTGTCACTACTCTCCTGCACAGAAAAGCAACGACAGGTCAGTTTGCTAGACTGGCAGACGGAATGTCGCCCCCAGGTGTAACAAAGGAGAACTGCACATTACAGAAAGACGTTCAGCAGCATAAAATTAAATCAGTAATTCAAATCTTAGCCTGTAATAATTTCTGAAAGCACTAAATCGAATGTGTGTGAGTGTGTCTCTCTCTTTGTGTCTCAGTTTGTTTGTTTTTTCGAGAATAATGAAGTTTTAACTTTTTAAACTTTTTATTTATTTATTTGTTTTTGGAATGTTTGAAATGTAAATAAATAAAAAAGATAAATAAATTGAAAAATTATTGCATAAATAATATAAACAAGTGTAATTAGACAAATGAATAAATGATCTTTTATAATTAAATAAAAGATAAAGTGGGACAAGTTAAGTTAAATATCTAGATATTCATGTACATTTAAATAAATATGCACGAATGAATAAACACTAAATATAAATATAATAAATCAAATAAATAAAATGTAATCATTTATCATGTAGTCATATAACTCTAATTTACCTTAATTAATTTTACTTAAATGTTTTATTGTAATTCAGTTTGTAGAAATAAAATCTTTATAAGATTTTACTTTTTTGTGCAGCAAAGACTCGCCAAATTGAAATATTGTTTTTAATAGACCAATATGTTTTCTTCCTAAAATTATCTTTTAAGAAACATTACTTTATTTTTTGTGCATTTTCTGCATTACAAAAATATTCAAGGGGTTTAAATGTTAGCATCTGGAAATGTAACATGACTACTTTAAGAAAAAAACATAACTATATTTATTCCTCTGATATAAATAAGAGACATTCAAACCAAAGGATAAGATGCACACACTCCAAAACTAAAATAAAAAAGGACATAATGTTTACTTAAATAAATTAAGGGTGTACATATGAGAAACTGCAGACACATACTGGTTTATGTATGGCAATAAGTTATACAATCAATGTGACTTAAATTAATAAATGACTTCTGAAAGCTGCAGACCACATGTGCATGTAATTAATTGTACACAGTTCTAACTTTTCACCAGGCCTCACACGCTCATTTTTCCAGATTTTTAAAATATCATTTTACAAACGTCATTTTATTCCAACTGTCTGTTTTGGTCATTATTTTCAGAGAAAAAAAAAAAAACTAAAAAAAAAACCTTTATAATGTGAAGAAGTAAAAGTGATTCACATTAAATTTAGCTTAGTAATGTAAGAGTAGAAGCCCTACACATATTGGGGTAAATCTGATCTTTCTGTTTGGCTCTTGTTGGGTGATGAAGAAGTAATTTCTCCTCTTCAGTGTGTGATGACAGAGATGTACAGCACCGCTGAGGAAGAACTGGACAGGATGAAAAATCAAGCTGTGAAAGCTCCCTGGGTGATTTTAGAAGGAAGTGGATCCTTCTGGCTTTTAGCTGCCACAGAAGACAAACATAAATTAAACTTCACTTGTGGATCATGACCTAAACATTCAACAAATCTGAACTCCTACGAGACCGACTCATCTCACCATGCACAAGATTTTACCATAAATAGGTCAGATACTGAAATAAATTAGGGAAATTATGTGATCTGTCCTATAATATGGAAGACGGGGGGGGGGGGGGGGGGGGGGGGGAACAGGGCAGGCTTTAAACCTCCTACAGTAAAAATGTTGCAAAGAAGAAAATATTGTAATATGAAGCTCTGCGCTTAGGTAAAATAAAGCATTTATTTCATTTTCTTGCATGTTAATTCTGACTTTTTCCTATTCTATGATGCAGTGAGTTTGATATCAATCACTTCAAAGTTATTTACATTTTTTATTTTATTTTTTGCTTTTAAGAGTACTACTTTTCACTTTTGCACATATTGTCACATTACAACCACAATTATAATCTACTGTATCTACTTAAGAGCTGCTGAATTAGGAATTAGTCTTAGGAAGACTAAAAATCAAGAAACATTTTTTTCAAATAATGTACAAATTAAAATGTGAAAAGTTGTCTACATTGCTGTGTTTTTGTTTAGTTTGTTCTCTGTTATTTTTCTGGAAATGTATCTTTTGGTTTTGTCATTTATGATGCATCTTCTACGATTAGCAACGATCATGATAACTCTGGAGAGGTTTGCCATGAAATAAGCATGGAGTGAATGATGTTCAAATGAAACTAAAACTGAACTTTTACGCCAACATGCAGAAAACTATGTGAAAATTAACACAGCACATGAACCTGAATACACTTCATCATTGTGAAACATGGTGGTGGCAGCATAATGCTATGGAGATGCATTCCTTCAAAAGGAAAGCTTCTCAGAGTAGATGGGCAGATGATAAAAGTTAAATAGAGGGAAATCCTGGTAGAAAATGATTCATTTTCCAGCGGCTCACTGGCCCTGAGTATACAGCCAGACATGCAATTAATGTTTGTAATTAATTTATGGAATATTTTATCAATTGGGTCTAAAATCATCAAGTTAAAAATAATCAAGGGCAAGAGAAAATTGTTTTCTAATAGTAGAGGCACTAGATTTCTACAGTCCTACTTACTATAAAATCAAAATAAAAGTAAAATATGACAAATAAAAGACAGATTCTTTGTGCTAAGTCTAACATTTTCCATATTAGCGCAACTCCTTTAGTGAAAATGTCACCTTAAAACGTTTTAAAAGCATCCATCTGTATCAACCACCTGTGTTCTGGGACAAAACTAGTGCCATTTTTGGATTACGTTAAAAATTATTCTAAGCTCTGCAAATGGCCATCAAGCTGCACTGTTGACCCCTGGATTAGCTCCAAACATATTCATGTGTTAGAACGTCTCAGTCAAAATATAAACCTAAATGTACAAAACTGGATGAGACGTACCCTAGAAAAAATTAAAGCTCCAGCTGCAGTAAAAGGTGTTTCCACAAAATATTTACTTGACAATTTTAAGAAAATACTTATATATACAAAATACATATGTAAAAGATAATATATGTATGTATGTTTTTATATAAAAACTTTTAGGTATCTAAAAAAAATAATTTAAACCATATTTTCATTCCATATCACAATTATCACTTCCTTATATTGATCTGTCACATAAAACACCAATCAAACACTTTGAAAATTATGGTTAGAATTTGACAGAATGTTTTACAGCTCAAATAGAATAAAAACATTTGCAAAGCACTTTATATGTGTCTGAAAGCTCCTTCATGTACATCACAGGGTTAAGTATTTGTTCATCTCATGATTGTCCATCTTAGTTCGCACACACACACACACAAAAAAAAAAGGCATCAATCAAGATAATTTCATTGTTGTTCAAAAACAGGTTCAAGGGTAGGAGTTCTTCCTTTGGACCAGAAGAATAAATCCTGATCTAGAGTCTTTTTAAACAGACTGAATGATTTCTCCAAGTTTCACAGTCATTAAACAATTTGTTCCACGTGTCTCGCTGATTTTGTTCTTTCATTTTGTGACTCGGTGTTTCCCACCCTCGGCTCCTCTGCGTCCCAGAGGTTCCCGTTGGGCTTGTAAAGAAGCTTTCATAGGGAGGAGTATAAATCTTCAAGTGACAAACTCTAGTCTCAGTGGAGGGTGTGTGTGTGGGGCGGGGGGTTTGCTGTGCACGATCTGGGCTGCTGTGCTGTAAAACCTGGACCTCCAAGACGTCTGTGCCCCTCTCTCTGCTATTACGCTGACATCTCACTGGACCCCACAACCTCACAGTTTGGACGCAGAGCAAACAAGATTGGAAGCTGCGGATTGTTAGGGAGAATAGACTGAAGGTGAGTGCTAGACATTAGGGCTATGTAAGGCGCTGTTTATTCCTAAAATGTTAATAAAAATTGCTGGTGTGATGGCAAAAAATTAGGCGTAGCAGGATGACTATATGTTTGTCTTTACAAAAAACGTCAGTCATGAGAAAATAATAATTATGATGAAGTTGAAAACCTGCATAAGCTGAATTTATGTTTCTCTATTTACATTAAAATGGAAAAGCTGCATGACAGAGAGCAAAAATAATACACGGCTTTAATTACAAACGTAATTTTACTGATATCTGACATTATTTTATCGTTTCTCCTTTATAATAACTTTACAGCATTAAAAATGTCTAACTTCCTTCAAAACAGAACATTTTAGAGAGCATTACTTCACAATTTGTTTGCAATTTTGGATACATTTCTTATTCCAAATTTTTTCCATTTTGTCTCAAATGTGCAGCTGCTGTAGACACTATTTTAAAAATTGAGCAAACTGTATAAATCAATTTATTTAATTGTTAATTGTGAGTAAAAGTGTGATTTTTAAATATAAAGTTCCTATGTGTAGCAGGTTTCTTCATTTAACATTTATTGTTTTGACACCACTATTTATCTGGATTTACTGCTTTATCCTTCCTATTAGAAAACCATCATACCTCAACAGGCAAATAGACATAAAAACATTTAAAATAAATTAAATATATAATAATCTAAATAGATTTTTGAAAAGCATTTGAGGTTTTCTTGCTCCAACAAAACTGCCAGGTGTTTAATCAACTGTCAAAGTTTTTAAAATTTGAGATTTTTCTTTCTCTTGAAAATTTCTCAAAACAAAATTGCATTGAATATAATGTGCGTCACAAACATGCACACACGTAACAAAGCTGATTTATATAAGAACTCCCTCATGTTTGTGATTACTATGCACAATTTTAATTAAAATAAATCTATAATATTAATAAAAAACATACATTTATAGGAAACATTAAATTACTTTCAATCTAATTGCTAAGACACTGAAACAACATATTTTAGTAATAAGAATCATAACTACATTAAAAAAATAACTACTGCTGACGTCGTAGGGATACAACAAAATAGTATAGTAACCTGTTACTCACGTTTCCATTGTAATTGTCCAGCAGGTGGCGCTGCGAACACCTCTTAAAGTCTGAAGGAAAGATAAACTGACTTTTAACTTTTAAAACAACAGATCGGCCTCCACGGCTGCTGAGCTGGAGGATGTAAATGTTCCTCCTCAGATTCCCGTTAGAACAAAAGATGGATAGATTTTCCAGACCCTTTTCGCAAATTAATAATATTGTCCCGCAGAGCGCATCGAATCCTACAACAGCTTTTTGACTCCACCTTTTTTTTTTTCTCTTAGCTCCTTGAATTTGGCTCCAAATTTTCCATTCCCTTGCAGCAGCTGTGTTTTGAGTCATTTACAGCTCAGCTGACATATCCGAGCTAAATAATGGATAGGATGACAGTGAAATCATTTTTTTTAGAGACACGGCTGGATTCCATGGATGCAACAGCTGACAAAATGCATATTTGACTCCACACTGTGTTGAAATTGTAGAAAGAGACTGAGTGGAATACATGATTGCATCAACTTGAGACTATCACAGGAGAAGATAGCTCTTAAAATCCTCCACTCTGCCAACAGTGGGGTCGTAAAACTTTAAAGATGACTTAATTTGGCAGCAAATTGAAAATATAGTTTTCCATAATCTGCTTTTTCTTTCTTTTTATATATCCATGTCATAATACCAAGTCTGTGGTTGCAGTCTTCACAGAAGAGTAGGATTATGTAAAGTGTATGATGATAAAATTATTATTTACAGTTCATAAAGGCAGTTAAATACTGCAGTTTAAGTCTACTTTGGCAGCGGTTTCAGTGTAAAACTTCCAGGAAATATTCACCCACTGTGAAATCCCCGAGTCTCTGTACTTCATCACGCTGGGTGGCATGGCTGGCACCGCACTGGAAAGCATTACTTCTGCATAGTGTTAATGGACTTACTTAACTCCTGGGTCCTGACTGGTGTTTTCCGATGAATTAAAGTGTCAGGAACCACAAATCAGCGTCTGGAATCGGTCATGTGGACACCAGAGTGGGAGTGTGGGCTTGTTGGGCGCTGCGCTCTTTCTTAATGGTTTGTTCCCTGGTTGCATGAAACTGGAGCCTACCTTGTACTCCCACCTACCCCATTGGATGCCACATTCAGACTGGAACCCCACCACTTCGTGGCAAGATTCAACTTCTTCCCAACACACGTTTTGGCAAACCAGGAACATTTTGTCAACTGAAACGAGTTAAGTAATCGCACAATCCCGCAGCCTGTGCATTACAGAGGAATTTCCATATTACAGCATGTGATACTCCCTGTTCACAGCTCTCATTCGCCACTAATGCGAACCCCTGGCCAGCCAGGTCGTAATTGGATAGCCGATGGGATCCTGCTGCCACAGAGGCAGAGTGTGTGGAAGCAAGAGATGGGGTAGTGGAAGTGGTGTCGGCTATGCAGACTATATGGATCCCACTTTTTTTTTATTTTTATTTTTTTATTAGAGCTCATTAGGACAGCAAATAAATCACTACTCCGTTTTCATTTAGGCAACAAGCCTCTGGAGGGTTTGGCTTTCCGTGATTTAGAATAGCTGAGAGAGGCGTTGTTTGGCTGAACGCAGCTCAGAGTAAAGCTGAGCTTAAGTTACAGCAGCTTTGCCTTTTAACAGCGTCATTAAAAAGCAGAACCGGTAAGTGCTCTCCATCAATCCAATGTGTGAACTCGTCTGCTCGCGACTGATACGAATATCAAAAATCATGCGCAATAAAACTACAATTTTCACTCTCTGGTTCCAGATGTATCGCTTTCTGCTCAGAACCTGGTGCCTACAATACCCACAATGCAATTAGAAGCATTGAGAGTGTTTCTCCAGGCCAGGTGGTGGATTTATGTCCAGCTTTTGTGTCTTTTTATTATAATTATGATTATGAACACAAACTTATTTTCACAGTCGTTTAAACCACCATCGTTTCTGTTAGTTAGACATTTCTTTATATAAATTAAGTTTGATATGTCACTGCTGTTTTTTATCTTCTGTGTGGCACTTTGTGTTGCCTTCACTGTGTGTATAAATAAAAATTAATTTTCTAATTGACAAGAACTCCAAGTAAATCACATAACTTGTGAAAATCAGGTAAGCTTTTAATTGAGGGGCACAATGTTTTTTCTTATATTCGTGGCTAAAACCAACATAATTCAGATTTAAGATTACATTAATTCTTTATTTTACAAATATATTTCTTCTGACTGGAAGTTAGTCCAGTCTTTGATCTTATAGAGTCTGCGAAGAGCAGTAAACATTAAGGTGATGGCAAGGAGGCCTTCCAAGCTCAACGGCACATTACCGAAGGTAAATACTAACAAGAACTGTGAAAAAGACTGGTAAACTATTGTAAGATGGGTTAAATTGCTTGATTGATCGAATATGATTAATTTTATCCATCATGACTGGTGAACATGTCACTAATTTTAGATTGTTTAATTGTCTTTTAACATTTACCCGTCTCGTTTTCTATTTGAAACAAACTTCTCGGTTGAATTAAAATAACTTTATTCAGATGTATGAATAATTTGAAGCTTCATTGTATAGCTGCATTATAAGAATTGTTGATTATAATTTAAGGACAACAACGGAAATTTCTTCCAACTTTAAAGCTCATACTTAGAATGTAACTTTTATTTACAATTGTAACAAAGAAAGCGCCTGTCTCCAGTGACAGGCACTTAATCTAATCTTTATTTAGGACATAAATAAAACGTCTTAGATTAACAAATAATATGCACAGCCTATAATACAATTTTCCAGATTACAAAAAATGTTTAGATTTTTAAGATTTGCTGTGCAAAATGTGACCAGATGGCTAGCTGGTAGTGCAGCTAATAATTAGTATGCTAAAAACAAGAAGACAAGAAACAGTTCAACGTCTTCATAGACAGTAAAAGACAGTTCTCTGTTTTTTACATTATGCAGTGGGCTAATCAATTATGGCCTCTTGTCTTTCTCTCCTTAACCTGCCTCTAATAAATAAACTCAACAAGCATAGGAGGCCACCGATTCTTTCTTCTCCAAAAAAACAGGGAATTTGGCTTAGCTGGGATTAGACTACTGGTAGCTTATTATTAAATAGTGGAAAGGTTGAATCAGCCCTATAAGTGAAGTTAAACTGCAGAAATGCTGATGAAGACAAAAACTCTCCAACTTCAGAAAATGTGCTTTTTGCATTCAGAAATGTAGATTAACAAAGATTCCAAAATGCCTTAAAAGATATTATTTCCAGCGATTGCATGAACAGTGAGTTCTATTTTACTATGAGAACAAGTTTAAAAGGCGCCAGGCAGCACAGCTGCCAGGTGTCGTTGAGGTGCTGTTAATAAATAAAGCAAAATGTAACAGAGTCAGTCTCTACTTCTCCCTCACCCTTTAAATCCCTCGCTGCTCCTCTAGGAGTCACGTTTCAGGAGTTCTCTGCGATTGTAATCGAAGACGGTTTTATGTCTTTGGCTTTTTCTGATAACAGAATTAAATCAAGGAATTTAGTGCATACTGTGTCTGCAACAGAAATGGTTAGGTGTTGCATCAGGTTGTCAAATGTACATGCAGTAAAATGACTATTTTGTGCAGTTATTTGAGCAGACTATTTGAATAGACAGAATTAAGATACCAAAACTTGCACAGATAAACATTTTGGTGTGATTAGAATAACATGATCATCTGTAGCGCTGTGGGGGAGTAAAGTATAAACATGGCTTGAACGAAGTTCTAGACATGCAAAAGTGACTGCAATAAATGCAGTTGCTATTTGTTTCCACAAGGAGTCAGATTTTCAAATTAAAAGTATTAATAAACATTACAGAGGCAGCGATAAAATAGGTTCACCCCTGATGTCCTGGTAACTTTCCACTGTATCATTGTTTGTCCTGATGATTATTATAAACAGGAGACACCACATGATGAAGCCTGAAATAGTTACACTCGAAGAGAAAAGCTACGTTCTTAATTACATTGATATTTTCTAATCATTCAGGAATTTTTAGTCGATTAAATGAACTTTGCTCTGATTATGATTCTCCTGATGATGCTGCATTCGAGTAGGTTCACTCCCAAATATCTTTAGATCGGGGCTGTTCGAGTGGAAGCACAACAAACAAGGTAATATTCGTGAGGAACAAATAACAGGCAGGTTTCCTGTTTGAGGACAAACAATCAAGAGACGCAGCACGACTGATTACAAGGAAACAAAAAACACAATTGGAGCAAAGCTGCTGAAAGAATGTATATTCTAGGAATGATACTGACTTAGGCTCCAGTTACTCACGTTTGGGTACGTTGAATTTTATGTACTTACATAAAATTGTGTCATTATGATTTTCAAAAAAACAGAAAATAAAGCAAACGGGGTCAACAGTATAACATGATCAGTGGTGGAAAGGAATTGATTCTATACGAACATGTTTTTTTTCCAAAGAAAAAACAAATTAACCAATGTTAATAATTGTACAGCATAGCAAATATAATTTAAAATTGGTGTGACTTTTGACAAAGACTTAATTGAAAATTTTACTGAACAAGATTCCGGATTAGTTTTTACCACCAGTGTACATTTTAACTTTCTGTCTGTTTTTAGAAAAATAAATAATTTCTGTGTGGAGTGCCCACCTAATCAGCATTTTACTCCTATTTCCCTCATCATGTGTGTCACCAGAACATTTTATATCCCTTGGTTTGGTCAAACTCAGCTCTAGTGAATGGAAGCCACTAAAAGTCTAATTTTCCTAAAATTATTCAGTTTGTCTTTTACCATTGTTTGATTGCTCAAGAAACAAAACTTTATTCTAAATACATTGTCTGTCACACACTGCAATCCCATTTTGGGTTATAATTTTATGACATGACATTTGGCCAAAAATAATGGTAAGAGATGAGCGGTTATCACACATTTTCCATATTTTGATCAAATGTTTCTACAAACTCTCATTGTGCCTGAAGATTGTTTTAAAAAACATTACTTAATTGTGAATAACTAATATTTCTACTGAGAAGTTTAATAAGCTGTGTGACTCTTAGATATGTTGAAATACGTTGTCTAAAAAACTATTTCAGAAATATCATAGAGTCAAACAAATGATGTTAATAACATTTACTGAATGTTTATCTACTAACAGCCTAAAAGTTTTTAAACTGAAGATTATGTTACCAATAATGCTCCATGTAAAAGATGTGAAAGGTGGCAAACATGAACTGCTTGGTTTTGCCAAACCAAGGTGGATGCAGGGAAAATACTTTACTGTAATATCTTCTCCAAAAACCTCCACTTCCTCAGCAAACAAAACATTAACACAGAAATGAGTCAATTACTGTGATTTTTAAATTAAATTCATGTTCCATACACAATAGTGGATATTTTAGAAAATTACATTTAAAAAACCTCAAAACATTTTGTTATTCCTTTTTACAATATTCTGAGGTATAATTTAGGTTAGCAACAAAACATAGAAACAAAAAAGAACCAATGCATTATTATTCAGCAAAATTGACTTATAACAAGAGAGCTATTTTAATCCACTGAAGTGACAGGAAGCAAATAATCGTGCATTAGCAGACAAGCTGCACGCACACAAAAAGTCTTTGCACAGACAAAGGTACTTGGATTGTTTTGGCAAGCGGCGAGTTTATTATTTTGTTTTATGGGGCTTGGAGGCGGGGGGTGAAGTTGTTTTGCAGCACTGCCTGTGATACTGGGGGCTCTGTTTGTGAGCTTGTGAGAAAGGAAGCACCAGTAAGATCAATACATCCTCTACGCAGATTTCCAGCAGAGAGTGACGTGCGTGTGGGGAAATGAGCTGGGCCGAGGATACTTTGCTCGTTATGGGTTTGACATGAACTTGGCCCTGGGCCTCCCAGAATGTGATGAATGTATTATTTAATCTTCCTGTCTTTGTTAACCTCCGGGTGGCAGATTTCATCGTGATTATCTGTTTGTGACAGGATGAAGCGGCCTCACCAATTTGGGCTTTGGATGAAATCTAATAACGGTCACAACATTAGTGCCTCTCCTGTGGGAACCCACTGAGAGGACAGGTGCTGCAGTTTAAAGTCCTGCAGCAAAAACAAAGTTTGAAATTAGCATGTCAGACAACATTAATGAGGATGACATTTTAACATTTGCAGCAGCAGGGTCTCAACAGATTATCGGCCTCATTACTCTAGGCTGAAAAGTTTCATGGAACAATGCAGAGGAAATAGATTAGACAGAAAAAATACATACATTTTCAGTTTATTTTAAAAAGATTTTGTTGGGTTGAAATGACAAACCGTAACAGAGTTTATATGCATTTTATTTCATGTCATTTTAAATCTATATAACACCTGCAGTTTTGTATATGCAATGTAGAAATTGTTTTTGTTATTTAAAAAAAAATTCAATAACATCAAATGTCTTCCTAAAATAATGAATTAAGTCAAAACACAAAAATAAAAATCACTTTGGGAAAAAAAAAAAAGTCAAAGGCCATTATTTTAGGAAGGTGACGATCTATAATAAAAAGTGTATACACACTTGTTGCCATTAGATGATAAATACTTTCAAAGGTTTTTCCACTTTCAATGTGATATATATATATATTCCCTTCAGATCAACAAAACCTACATATAATAAATCCACACCTGCCATCAGTTAAATAAACTTAAGCTGTTCCACTAGAATTTCAGACATAATTTGTTTAGATATTTCACAAAAAATAGACAGATCTAATTGAACAAAGGTGTTAGCTAGAAAAATAGTAGGAAAAAACCACAACATTTTACCAATGGAGCACAGAAATCGCTCATCAATTACAAGAATTGAAGAGTTAAGATGGAGAACAGTCCGTGGAGCTACCAAGAAGCTAGCAGCAATCCTACAGGAAGTGCAGAAATTTTTTGTTGTGTTCTACATTTGACAAAATCCTGTTTTTGTTATTTCATATGCTTTTTTATCATGAACTTAAAATTAAGGAGCAGGGTTTGGAGGATTTTTCTGGAAAAAGACATCAAGGCCTGTCTAAAACTGCCCTAAACTTTACGTTAGAATTCAAACACTTGCCCAACTTAATAATTTAATGCACAATGTATGATTTGTAATGTCCTGCCTGAGTAATCTACCTTCTAAATTCTGCTGTATAGGTAAACAAGTACAAGTGAACAACATGGCGTAAAATCACATGTGAGGTCAAGTTTGGGCCCTAAACTACTCACATTGCTTCTGTTGAAAATTTTAAACAACTTCTGCAGTAGTCAACTTAAACTAATTCTCACATAATTTTATAAAAGTAAAAGTCATGTTGTTTGGACATAGAAAAAAAGATAAGCAACAAAGGAGAGTATAAATAAAGAATAATAAAGAATAAAGAAAAAAAATCAGAAAAGCATAAACACTATTACAAATGAAAAGTCTCTTTTAATTTGTTTCTGTTACATTTGCACAAACCTTTGTCTGAATTTAACATATTACTTTGCCATGTTTGAATAAAGAACTTAAAGAAGACATACAAAGAATGAAAATAATAAAAGCTTTCCACTTTGCTATTCAAATTCAAAGATAACAATAAGACAACTGTTAAACAATTGCCCTTTCATCCAAGAGTTCTCATGAAAAGAGGCCTCTAGATACATCAGTCCAGTAATGTGTGTGTGTGTGTGTGTGTGTGTGCTGGTAATAAATATCTTGCCTTTCAGACAATGACAGCAATATTTGGAAGCTGTGGACGTCAGAGGCTTTGGACGGGATTCAGACTCTTAAGACAAAGAGACAAATTTAGATCTTTGGTTTTCTGACCAAGAGGGAAACATATTCATCACCTGCAGAGTCAGAGACATTTCAGGAAACCTCGTTAAAAAAAACCTGAAACCAGTATGTCAAGAAAGAGACAGGTTTATCTATACAATACAAAGACGGAAGGCAGCATTGTGAAATTAACACCACTGTGTTCGTGTTTAAACACAAATACAAAAACCTAATCTTTATACTAGGCTTTTATTGTTTACATATAAATGTGCTTTCACAGTTAGTTTCTTAACTTTACAGTTTAAAATCTCTTCAAAAAGACATTAATGAAAGAGTTTCTTTCTCTGTGTCCATATTTGAGGAAACTCTGGAAGCAAAAATCTATCTTCTTAACGTATCCGAATGCAAATTCTGTAAAACACAGATGTATTCAGCTTGGGTGGCTTTGTATTTGCAAACAGCAATACTGAAATCCTGCAGCAAAATAAATATGACAGGCAGAGGAGATGACTGAAAACCACAAGAGTTACTTAAAAAATAGAACACTTTTAAGATAAATTAGTGCCAAGACTGAAGCTGGGATTTCTTGTCCAACATCAGTGTCAGACCTAATAAATGTACTTCTTCAATAAGAGAGAGAGAAAAAGTTCCATAAGCCTTTTAAGAAGAGTTGAGGCTCTCTTAGCTAGAAAGGGTAAACCATTACATTTCTATCTTGTTCTCTACATCTTGCAGGTAAAGGGCACTATGTGATAACTGAGCTCAGTGGTTCATAAACTCAAGCGTTAAACAGGACGCCTAATTTGCAGAGTAATGGAGCTGCACGGCGTCTCAGTTACAGCTGCAACGACCTGAAGACTGTGAAGCAACTTTGAAAATGGGCCGAATCCTTTCAGAGATGAGGACACGTGAGTGAGAATCAACGATGTGAAAAAATATATTCTGTGACTATTTACACTGCGCATGACTCTAAAAATACTGCAGGCTGTTAATGAGGGGCTCCGTTGCGTCTCTACTCATCTCTAAAGAGGCTTTCAGCTGTTAGGCAGTCAAATAAATACAGTATATAGAGTCTTCCTGGTTAGACAGTCTTTAATTTGTGCGCACCGTGATTCTACCAAAAACACTAAATCTAATCTAGCATGAAAGGAACCTTGAAGCACATAATCCTGGGCAACTTTGCCACAAAAGTGTAGTAAACATGTTTGCCAAGGCAAAAGAAAAAATAAAGGACATCTTTGAAAATTTGCAATCATAAAACTTGTCATGCGTTTTTGAAGCTAGGGTTCGCCTTTAAGCCTCTGAAGACAGTGAAATACGGGGTTAAGGATAGGTTAAGCTTTAAAAACAACTTGCAGGGCGAAAATTACACTAAACTCCAAGGCTGCAGCCTGACCAGAAAGGATCAAGCTCTTAAATTCAGAGACACGCCTCTATAGATCAGCTGGACTTAACTGACCACAGACTAGGGCACAAGAAGGGCACCCGCGGACATTCGCAAGAGAACGCTTGCTGTGGTCACAATGAGCAAATCAGATATGTGGTCCGAAAACTACACTGTTGCATACTTCTCTGCTTGGCAGGCTGTCCAATTTACAAAAAAGGCAATGGTTGGGGAGAATGAGGATTGTTTACTAGCCTCAATTGGTTCCACACATTTAAGGAAAAGGCAGTAAAATTCAATGCATGCATCATTTTTCCTGCTTCCTGTTGACCCAAATGATCCATTATATGACAGTGAAGCAGGAGCCTGGAGATGAGTGGTCTCAGAAGCCTCTTCACATGCCTCAGCGGCAGCGCACCTCGTCCACCCTCCCTGCACAGGATGCAGGAGGTTTGGATGTGCAGCGCAATGGTCAACCCCTGGTATGAAAGATGACTCAATCAAGAGAGCCTCCGACCGTAACAAGCATGTTGGAGGATAGAAATGAAGGACAAATATGAGAGTTGTCTTTCAAATACCTTACACCAGTGGTGCCCAAAGTCAGTCCTCGAGGGCCAGCACTCTGCATGTTTTAGTTCTCTCCCTGGTTTAACGCACCTGGAGCAAATAATGGTTTATTAGAAGGTCTAAGAAGAACATTGACATGCTGAAAAGATTGTTACCATCAGCAGGGAGAGAACTAAAGCATGCAGGATGCCGGGCCTTGAGGACCGACTTTGGGCATCCCTGCCATACACCTTTAAAATACAAGACTGTTCATTAAAATATACAAATATGTACAATCTTATGTAAAGTTTTCAGACCAAAAACAACTTTATTCTGTTTGGTGTTTCCACCAACATCCTCTCATCAACCTGCAAGATTTTCACAGAGCAGCTGTATTTATGCAGAGATTAAATTACACACAGGTGGACTCTATTGACTAATTAGGAATATCTAAAAATAATTTGCTTTAGGAGTATCAGAGCAAGGAACAGAAAAATCCTGTTTTAGATTTTTATTTGTTAAATAATTAGAACTTTTATAAATCAATGAAAAAAATTAATCAGATTAATCATCCACTTGGGATGGTCACTTTTAGATCTTTAGCTTGCCTATACTGTAGACCTAAAACTGACTCAGTTTTTTAGATTTTCACTCGCGTTTGCAACTCTGCATTGTTGATCGTAGTACAAGACCGTGCAACGCGCTGAAGAATAGGCAATGTGATTAATCTGCATTATGTAATATTAACACGTTATGCTTTTTAGATGTTAACACCTAAACATTGCCAGCCCTAATATTTCTCCTTCTACTTCACAGTAATTTGCTTTATAGTTTTTTTGAAATACATTGAGGTTTGTTGTTGCAATTTAACGGAAAGGTTTGAACCTTTCAGTTAGGGCTATTTTTCTCTGAGGAGTGACAACTTTCTTTTCTATCAGACTCTAAAACCCACTTGAGTTAAACACACCGATGTGTTTTGCTTTACCCTCTGGAAGGCTGGCTCTCACTGCGGGTCTCCCAGAGGACAACCAGATTAGCTAAAATGTGATGAGATGGTGACAAATATCCAACACTCCCCGGCATCAACAGTCAGTGGTGAAACCGCAATGTAGAAAACTTCGACTCTGATTGGGCCGGAAAACAAAACAAAACAGAAAGACTGAGACGCGGCCAGGAAGCAAAGTATCCATTTCATGACCCCCCCCTCCCTTTTGTTTGCCCGCCACCTGTTAGACATGATCATTACCATGAAGCAAGGGTGTAGAGGGCTAAGCTGGCCACATTTATATCAACAAGCTGGGATAAAACTGTCTAATTATCCCCCATGGTCCCCTGGCCCGGCCCCTCGACTCTCCTTGCAGGGTTGATCCCATTTGCCAGCCTGGCCAGTAGCCAAACTCCGCAGGCCGGCATGTGAAAGCACATCCTAATGACAGCTCTCTTTCAATCCCAAATCTTTGTAATTGCTCTAGTTAGCTTATACACATCACATGGCACTGGTCCAAGTCAACAGTTAGAAGGTCAGGATGAGGCTTAATAGTACAAGTCTGTGAATTTATTGGTGTACATGGTCTAAATATATAATCATCTGAAAGTGCTGAGGTTCATGATGACATGCGTTCTCCATTTTGGAAGAAAATTAGGGTTTTCTGTTTGAGAATGAGGAGCTTGTCTGGTCAAAAGTGTCTCAATTCGTTAAATTGGATTCCATCTAATTAGATTTAAATCAGATGTTAAAATGACTTTGTCGGTGAGTGATAACATGAAATTATTTTCTAACCAAAGCAAATGTGTCACATGCAAGTTGAGTTTAGATCACCCCTGACTGAGGGCAAATGTAGACTAAACGTAAGCAATTTGCACCTGTGCAAAGCCGACTATTATCATAACAGTTTTGATGGCTACAAAGGGAATGTGGTGGGTGGATGCAGGGCGCCCGGATCCCCCAGCCCCTGGAGAGGTAGCATTAACGTCTTAATTAGGACGCAGGGGGGCAGATTCAAAGTGCTCCAAGATGACGAGGGACGCAGCAATGGGAAACCGGAGCTGATCGTCTTTCCGAGTTCAAGGCTAATTGCTGAAAGGGATCTGACATGGATGGGCAGGGAAACGCGGATGGCATGCAGAAAGATGACGTGAGACCATTTCTAAAAGCTGTTGAACTAACGTGCTACGTATTTGTAATAAGACATCACTTACATGAAAAGATATTTCGTCGTAATGACAATTTATCCAAATATAGAATGTTATTTGTTTGAGTTAGCAACTTATTTTAAGGCTACATTGCTAATGTTTTTTATTTGTCCTGCAGAGGCATCTGAAGACTCTGTGGTCTCTAAATGTTCTTTAAACCACGAGCGAGCTAATTGTCACTCAGCAGAAGCTGCTGCAGAGGCCTGTTTACTTTCAGGAATGTATTTGTCCTCAAGATCTCTGATAAAGCAGCAGCTGTGGCAGATATGATTACTACAACTGGGCAGAAACTGGAAGATTGCCTGGAGCGCTCAGCCAAGTTATGTCAATACATTTAGAGTCTACTTTACAGAAACCCTAAGAGCTGGAGTTCTTATATAAGAACATTATATAAGAAAGCAAAAGAAGATGTTGTTTTAATAAGCTTATTACTGGCCGATGATAATTATTACTCCTTTAAGGAAGCAGCATGTGCCTTAAGACAATAAATAAACAGATATTTGTCTTAAGGGTTAATTTTGTATTTTTGGGGGATTCTGCAGAATAATTCCAAGTACTAAGTATCTTCTCAGCAATACAAAGTTAGCCGTCTTTGTTTAGAGCCTAGTTGATCTGAGGCTGTTTCAGAGTGAAATTAATAGCTTACAAGTTTCACGTTGTTTAACAATCTGGAGTGAGCGGAGGTGTTTCGTAAAATTTACTTTTTGGAGCCTTATATCATGTTAAAATGTTATTCCCTCATAAAAAACGTACCTGAAGTGTTGTTCTGATTCTTTCATGCATGTTTGAAAAATCCTCAAATCTCCCATTGCAACCATTTGGAGGTGCACATTTGCTTTCACAAAGTGTCACCTATTTCCACTAAGCTTCTCCTTGGAGCCTCTGTACCCAGCTGAGTTTCCATCACTCGGCTCCTCCAGACTAGCGGCTGCAACAACTAGCAAACACCTGGTAGAAATGCACCACTGCTGAGCTCATCATGCAAACTACTTCTCAGTACAACTCTCCTAAAAACATTTGTAAATGCCATAACAGAATAGCATTTTTGTGATGACTTCCTGAAGGTCGAGTTCTTAAAGAGACAGAGGCCAATTTCAAAGCGTCACATTGCGAAGTCAAATTTCTTAACTCATGATTGATATATACAACATTTTTATAACAACTGACTGTGCTATAAAATGGCACAATGTGCCTGGAAAATACATAATACCACCACTTTAAAAGATAGAAGTTCATGTAAACACTATTTATAAATTTTACACCACTGATCTGAATATAATGTTATGAGGGTTATGGTTGTTTAACACAAGTTGCAAAATAGAATAAGTCAAATCCACTCCGTGAGAGTAACAAGACCAGTAAAACTAGTCTTGTTTTACTGGTCAACTAAGTAACTAAGATACTAAGAAATAGTATTTTTCTCCCTGGGGTTTTCTGTTAGAAAGTGTTAAATTTAGAGCAGCTAAAGAGGTGATTGAATATGACTAATAAACACAGAAATGAAGGCAGAGCAGTAGTGACAACCAGTAGTGACAATAATAAGCCACCTAAATAAAATCAGAAAACAAAAGCAAGTGTGAACCAAACATCGCAAAGACCTACTCATCATATGTTTGGTGACTTGCAATAAAAAAATAAGATTCTTTTTTAAGAATTCTTATTCTGTCAGTGAAAATATTGTCTAGGTTTTTCCATGCTATGAAAGCAACAGAATGAAAAAAAGTAAGTTTTATTACATTTTGACTCAACTAAATGTTTATACTTACTATTTTCTGGTGCTAGCTACACCACCAGGTGGCGCTTTATCAGGCTTGAATTAATAAACATGGAGTCATATCTTATCATCAAACACAAAATGATGCTATTGGAATTTCTTTATATTTCTATCCTTACTACTGTCTCCTACTTCAGGTAAGATGTGAGAATAAACTGTCTCAGTGAATAACAGGCTTGTTAAGTAATACGTTATCTGTGTCTGTATTTCTTACAACACAAGCAGAAATGTGAGTACTGGAAAAAAACCCAAAGAATATAGCAATTCTATTATTGCAAATATTGAAATGAAAGACAAATCTTCCATCAACTGAAATGACAGTTGATGGAAATGACAGATGAAAGTAAATTCTAAGTATTTCTGTATTTGCAGGGTATTAAAAAATACATTTATGTTTTCTCCTCAAACTGCATGAAGAGCTCTGTTCTGTTCATTCATTGCTTCTATTATTGACATAAATAGTTTTTAAAAATAATACTTTTACATTTGCTCTGCGTCCTATTTCATAAGATAAAACCACAGTTTTCAAACAACAAAAATCACCAACTTAAGTTAAAAATATTATACGTTACTGGTAATTTGATATGTGAAATATACAAATTTTTATGTAAATATGAATAAACTAAATTATTAAATTGCCTAAAACAATTTTTTTATTTATATACTTCATATATTTAAATCATACTGGTCTTTAAAAGTCCCTACATATACTTATTTTCTGAAAACATGCAATATGCCCATTAACTAGATAGGTATAGACATTATAGTATATTTTTGGTTATTTCAACCCTTTTCAAGTATGCTGTATGCTGATAAAAATGTTATTGCATATTTATTTTTATGAAGAACCATAAATAAAGCTTTTTTATGTATAGAAAAATCGGTGTCTGTTAAGATAAACAATTGAGTGCTGACATTTGTTACAGTTCAATAATGTCATACTAAACCAGGCTTTCTATTTAATAACGTGCAGTCACACAGATTTGCTACAAAATAAAAATAATTGCCTTCTCAATTCAATTCTTTTCACTGACATCATTCTCAAACATTTCTTCCGGACATGAGCTGAGTCTGATTGAGGCACGGCGCACTTCTGTTCAAAAGATCATCAGAAATTATCCCCTTGGTGGTGTCCAAATTTTATGGAGTAGTATAAGGCAAGCCCTCTCCAATAAAAATACAGGTGCTTTTCTTCTTCTTCCAAAGACTTTTGCAGACTTCTTACAGCTAAAACAGTGATATATCATTTATTTATTTTTTGACTGTTCCTAAAGTGACTGTTGGACAGGGCCAAGTTAGGACATTCCTGCTGTTTGTTTGACTCTTCTCCAAACATTAAGAAATGCTAGCTTGCACATTTTCCTTTTGGAATAAAAGGGGTGCTAAGCTTTGAAGCAGATGAATTGGTAAAGGACAAAAAAAATCATATACAATTTCCATATGAAATAGGAAGACAGGAGTCCACAGGGAGACGCTAAATTGAAACTAAGGCTGTGCCTGATAGACCACAGGATATGCCTGCAAAATTTGGACATATCAAAATGGCGAAAAAGTCTGTTAGTGCCCATTCATATAAACTGAATGGCTTGTTATGTTCGCCGTCCCTCAGAGGATACTTGTGAGCTTGGGGGAAGACTACAGGAAGAGGAAAATGGTTTTGACATAACTTTATTTTAGTGCTCTACGGGTTTTCTCTCCTCCCTGTGGTTTAATGTTGTATTCCACAGGGTCCCGGAAGGAAGCAGCCCAGTAAATCCGCACCGCCGGACTTAAAAAGGAAATGGTGTCTGAAGACAGGTGAAGAAGTGGAAGAAAAATACAGCCAGGCCTCTCGCTCGGAGTGCTTCTCTCCTGAGGGTCGTCTCCCAGCCACACAATTGTGACTGCAAAAGGTGTTTGGTTTAAATTTAGCAAGAATGGAAGCTGTAATAATGAAATAAAATTTCTCTTAAAATAAAACGTTCAATACTTCTGTTTTTTAGATAAGCCTATCGTAAAGTGCCACATATAAGCACATCTAGATTTTCAGGTCAGTTTCCAGCATTATATTGGAAGAAAGTCTGTGGGAACATTTAAAGCTATCGCAGGAGGTTCTCCGGGGGGTTGTGAGGTGGTACGTGAACTAGGAAGTCTTCACTTAGCTGATCATAATGAACTGAGCTGATGTTCACTCCTTTAAGGTTTAACTTCTTTTATTTGCAGGAAGTGTTGGGGGGGGGGGATGAAAAGAAAACAATGAGAAACTGCAGTCACCTCAGCTTCTCCCAGGGCACTTCAAAGGGTTCGCACATGTTTTTCAGTTTGAAACAGACTCCGTTATTCTAATTTAAAGACGATCAAGTGAACATGTTTTTTCCTCCTCATTTGATGCCTCACTTCAATATGCTGCAACAGATAGACAAGCACTTGCAAAAAGACTCCACTTTAAGGCATAGTTGGCATCTTTGGATGTGAGGTTCTGTTTCTATTTAACTGAAGTAACTAAAAGTGTTTATATGTTCAAGGGGAAGCTGAAGGAAAGCATGCAAATTACATGCTGATGCACAATAAAATTAGAAAAAATTGTGAATTTTTGAAGAACTTGGGTAAACTCTACCCTTACTTTGTCCAACAGTCTCACCTGCATACATTAAAAACATAACTTTTGAGGGATATTTTTAAACCTGCTGGGTAAGGGACAAATCTATCCAAAGGAGCTAAACTTCCTCAATGATTTCGTGGCACCAGCAGTGACTTCGTACCACTTCCCTTCGAACTTCAGCAAACAGGATGTTAGCTGAGACTCCAGCATCTCTCATGCTAAAAACAAAGGCATCAAGAGGAGAGTAGGAGAAAAAGATGAGAGGAGGAATTCTGGCTTTCTCTTTCCCTGGGATATTTCTCTCACAGCCCAATTTTGGATAACTGGAAAACAATGAACAGATCAATAGATTGAAAATTAACAACACAAAACAACACGAAAACTATATCCTATTATACATCTCACACTGTTTCAAAAAAAAACAAAACAACTATAGCCTGATAGTATACCTTTATACTGGTCAAATCCTGCCTTCTCAATTTACATCTGCCAGTCACCTCGGCCTTCCAGAGTGGGGAAAAAGCCAACAAAGTCAACTTTCACATACACAATGTATACACTAACAATTATTTATCAATAAGAAATGTCAAGCAAACATTTTATGTATGCAAATTGTAACGGGTACCAGGGTTCCAGACCCGTCAGCAGCAGATAAAGCTGAAAAACAGCATGGAAATGAGCACACGGGAGACGCAGTCTGTGTTACTCCAATTCCTCTCAGCTTATTTATTGAACAAACCAGCTCATTTAACTGTCAATACAGCCCAATTTATGGTTCAGTAATTTACTGTACATTTTAGACATATTCCATCATTGACATAAACATCAACATTAGCTTTCCTTAAACCAGAAATAATCAAATAACATCATATTTTGTCACAATTCCCTCAGGTAACATGTACCTTCAATTTACTGCACTTTATATGCATATTTAATCACACACAGTGACATATTTCATGGGCATGTATCTTAAAGTTATTGTAAACTGGCATTACTATCTTAGAATTCAAACTACTTTAATTAAGTGAATGCATTACATCACAATTTAACCTTTCACCAGTGTTTAGAACACAAATAAACCCTGGAGCCTGATAGCAGCATTTTACTCTCATACCATGGAATATATATATCCCAACTTCCTTTATAAGCGGTTATTGTTAGTGGTTGCACCTGTATATTCCGCTATTATCTGCCGCTACAGTGTGCTAACCAACTAGCATCACGGCATGTTAGCTACTTCCTCTCGCCGCTGCTGGCTCCGAAACACAACAAAACTCTTTCAATATCTTTCACACATTGACGCATTTCCTTAAACATTTCTCGAACAGTACCAAATAATCAAAAAGAACTTCATTAAAACGAACTTGAAGGTTATTCTCACCTGAAAAACAGCATGTAAATGAGCACACGGGAGACGCAGCCTGTGTTACTTCTTCTTCTTCTTTTTGTTTTTAATGGCGGTTGGCAAGCAAACGGCAGAGCAACAGGCAGCTCATGCGCCATCTACTGGTGAAACACCATTACTACACCCATCGTCATTAACCCCATAAACATTTAAAGAAATGCATGCTCCTTTTTTCTCTATTGTGAGCACACACCCGTGGGCATCACAAAATGCTCAATTTACAAATCATTTTATTCTTTTAATGTCTTTAAGCATCAACCAATCAAAATCCACCTCTTATCACTGCTCTTCCTATAGAAGAGCTGGGTTTGAGGCGGGACTTCCACTTTAGCAGAGTTTCAAGATGGCTGCCACAAAAGGCACACCCATAAGGTAACAAACATTTCAACCACACACACACAAAAGGTTTATTTACACACTCTACAACTAAAAGAATGTTACGATCTTCAACACAGTTTACTCTTTGTCTTTCAGCCATTAATGTCCTTGAATTTTGTTACAGTTACATAAATTTTAAGCTAAATGAGAACAGAGTGAAACAAATAGATGTGTGTTGGGGTGGAGGTGGTAAACTCAAGAAAAGGTCAATTATTATTGTAATTTCTTGCTGAAACAGTAAAATATCACCATATGGGCCTCAACCAATTGTCTCTAAAATGATCAACACACATTTTTAAACATCTTGAGTTTGAAAAATCTGTTTAAAAATCTTAGTTTTTCGTCACTGTAAACTTGGTTGACTTATGAGTGGAATGTGCAAGTCTCAATGATCCCCCCACCCCCCCAAAAAAATATTTTACTGGCCTTAGTACAAACTGAGTCACACTAATATAGTTTTATTATAGTATTATAGACTTCTATTGGTCAAGAAAACAGAGAAAAGTCTAACATGCACTATTACGAAAGTGCAGATGGGTAACATTAGCCAATACAGCATTGTATCCCATTTATCTGCTGTTTTTTCAGATTAAGATGTTTTAAATTTCCAAAATTAGCTAAAAAGGAGGCAACTATCTGACTAGCTTTCACATCACTTTGATGATTTATTAATAAAAAATACAACAAACCAATCTCAAAGATACACATGCTACATTTTTCTCCAAAGATCTTGCAGATTTTCCATTAAGAAATCATTCAATATGGTCACAAGCTACCATAATGCTAAAAGAATAATGCTGTCAACGTGACCAGGGTGTGTCTTTTAAGATTATTTACTGGCTCTAAAAGTTGCATCCAAGAATGAATAAAAATGCTATCACTGTGCTCCCAAAACATAATTTATGTTTTTTTTTCTTCTTAGAATCCAGCTGACAGTAAATGAAGCCAGAAAGTGATCCGTCTCAGGCAAGCTGCATTTTACAATCATTTCTAACAATGTACAGATTTCCATTAAGACACAATCTCTGAAATATATTCAGCATCAAATCAACTTGGTGAAAACTGCGCTCAGATACTGTGAGAGAATAGCTGCATTGTCATCTTAACTTTAAGCTGAGTTCATTATTCTTTACTTAAAGGTAATCAGTGGGGCTCCCAGCACCATGAATTCCACAGGACAATATTTACATATCTGCTTTAATCACTGCGCTTCATTTATTTTTACCCTATTAAAATAAACATGATGGAGTATTACCAGCTGGCTACAGGAATGTGGAGCACAACAGAGACTTCAGAAAAGTAAAATTGCTTTGGTATGAGAGCTTTACAACTGAATACACTTGTAAGCAAGCATAGTACATGAGGGGGCAGAGTGAGTCAGAGGATTCTCCGTTTCAGAGATTTTTCCTGGGTCAGCGATTCATAAAAGAGGCACAGACCTACATTAGGGCTTAAACGTTTAACATGCTGAAAGATAACAGGGGTCCTGGCATGATGTCTGAACAAGATGTAAAGCAAATGTGCAGAAAAGCATAAAAAGTACCATGAAACCCAAGTGTTTCAATCTCCAAACATGCCATGACCGTGCGCCATCTGTTTTTTCCTCGTTTCATTTTGAAGCCAATGGAGAGGTCTGTAGTGATGCGTAACCCCCATAAATTCTGCAGATCCTCAGAGACGTCCCCCAATTTGTCCACTGGTGATTCATCTGGGAACTAATAGTGGAAGACAATAAGCAGTGAGCAAGACCATGTGAAAGACATCAGTAAACATGTGCATAAATCACACTGACCCAAAGCGATGGTAGGGAAAGTCTCTTTCCACAAAATCATCCGGTGGTTGGACGAGTACTGGGCTGCTGGCAAGTTGACGTTAAGGCTATTCCCAGATTCTTGATGTTTTGGCCTGCATGAATGATGAGAGCTTCTCCCCTTAGTGACCTTGAGAGCAATTTTCCTTTTGCAACGTGACAGTGCTGTTGATTTCTGCCAATCGAAGATAAAACAGCTGCATATCTTCATTCAGTTTCTTCTGTTACACACCAGGATGTAAGAAAGTGATGAATCGGTTGTTGTGGATAATAGGCTTGTTCACGCTGCCACATAAATTATACATCTCATTTTCCGCCTTTGCAACTTCCACTGTATGAATGAATAATCACCAGAATCCTTGGAAATATAAATATTTTTAAATCATATATGAATTTAAATAAGGTATAATAACAGGTCCCAGTGTGAGATGCAATAGCTCCCATTTGAAATCAATAATGTCAACTGTCATAACTTTTCCACCCACTGTGGCTTGGCTTGCCAATTGTTAGCAGCAGGGTAAGGAAATAAATTTAACAGTAGGGAAGGTGGCCAACGAATTTTTTTTTTTGACAGGAAAAATATCCTTTTGGAATGAAAATGTATCTTTTGGAAAATGAATGTATAAAGATGTGAAGGTGATGGTAACTTAAGCTATAGAAAGAAGAATATCGTACTTTGGGATTTTCCATGTTTATTACTTCTAGGTGAAAGTTGATCCAGAAAGTTTGGCGGACTTCTTTTAGTTGTCTTGTTAACTTTTTGATACTTTATTTAGATTTTTTCAGACAATAATTAATAAAACATAAGTTAAAGCAGGAGTCAGAATTTCTTGGAATCTGTGATTGTCCTCATCCAAATACATGGTTTGGAAGAACGGCTGTACTTTGGCTGTACTTTGGCTGCACTTTCTGTGAATTAGGTCAGGAAAAGGGCAGCTAAAGTCCCTGCAGACCCCACACATTCTGGACACAAACTCTGAACTTTTAACTTCAGGTTTTCAAAAACCAGCCGCCACAGAGAAAGTTTCTTTTCACATAGGTCAAATGTCTTACACTTTTGTAAAAACAGTGTACAACTAAAACTTGTAGTTTTTTATTTCCTTTTCACATTTTTGCATTTCAAATGTTGTTATTGGATTATATTTAATTATGTATAAGGATTTGCTGTTTTTACATTGATGTCTTAAGATTTTGAAACATGAGAAAGAATGAATATTTCACTATCTTTTAGCTGGAATAACCATACAAAAATGCAGAAGAGTGCAGAAAGGACAAGTGGGGTACCTAACAATTACATAATCAGTTTAATGTGGCAAGAAAACATTTATGGTAAGAAGAGCTTAATAGAAATAACTCAGTGTCACTCTGTGCCTAAAGCTGGTGACTAGCTGTGTAAGTGAAATCACATTGCTTCAATTGCTAAAGAATTGCTATAATGTCACACTTCAGCTGAAGAGTGAGAGGACGTTCATATCAGGACTAAACTTAGTTTCTCAGCTTTTTATTTCAGAAGACATGCATGTGAACCTAATTTTCAAAGTAAAACAAGTTATTTTCTCACTAAAGACATTATTACATGCATTTCTTTAGCCATCACCACCTAATTTATGGTCATGTCACAGCATTTCAGTTTGATTTAAATCTGGACTTTGACTAAGCCATTTCCAAAGCTTAATGTTTTCTTTTGAGCCATTCAGAGACGAACTTGTTGGTGTGTTTCATATTATTTTATGACTGCATAATCCATGGTGCTCAATGATTTTAGTTTATGAACTGACTTTGTCCTCCTTTAGAGCAGAATTTATTGCTACATAAATAAAGACAAGCTACTCTGATCCTGATGCAGCAAAGCATCCCCAGACTGTCACTTTATTACCACCATGTTTAAATGTTGGTATTACGTTTGTCATGTTTCTGAACTGTTCCAAAATCTTCAAAAATCTTCTCAGTTGATTGATGATTTGATCTTTTAGTTTAAAGGTGACCTGCTTTGCTTCATTGAACATGTTGGTATAGGTCTATGGGCTATACAAAACATTTTCATAACATTTTTTACACAAAATTATTCTGATAAAATTAGATTTTAGACTGCTCAGTTCTGCCCATTTTCAGATGGAGCTGTTTTAGGGCCTCATGTCACTTAAAATACAAATAATCTGCTCCTGGCCCTGAAATCAACATTTACACTGGCACATGAAAATGGCTACAAACAGATGTTCAATTACACAACCAAACATCTTTGAAAAGCATGAGTAGAGCCTCCCGCACAATCAACAAGAATGCAGCAAATGGTTTATCAGCTCACAAACATGCTAAAACTCAGCTTAGGTTGGTAGGTAACAGGCTGGTCTTCTCTGAGGTTGCTAGGTAACAGGCTGGGCCTCAATGGGCTTGGCAGGTGAGCGGCAGTGCCTACTGATTTGTGACATTTTCCAGACACCAAAAAACATTTGCTAACTGTTGCCAAAGCATAAGTTGTTTTCAATTTATTGCTAAAAACTGACTGTTTTATTTATTTATTTATTTTTTAATGCTTGGATTATCGTTTGTAGAAGTAGTAGAAACCCAAATGGAAGTATAAAAATGTGCCAAACGTGAATTTTGCAACATAGGTTCCCTTTAGCAAAAAAGTAATCATTTGAAAACTGTATACTGTATTTAATTTGTTGTTAATAGTGTGACAGAAAGCAAAAACTGTATGTTAGGGAGAATATGCTTTTTCCAAAATATTGTAAGGTCACTGCTGTTTTATTTATCTTGGATAATGAATGACTGTTAGGAGCTACTTTTGAATAATTTCAGCCTACAGTTGCTCTTTCAGCAGCAGACAAATTAACACACAGCTGTTGTTTTTACAGAGAAAAAAACTCCATCATACTCATATATCAATATCCATCTAATCCATATGCAGTGACAATTTTATTGTGCTCATAAAATGCTCTGAACTGCCCTTAAGAACACTGTATTTTCAGAAGGTATTTTAAAAAGGCTTAAATTACACTCAAACTGCATCAAGATGAATGGATTGGCAGCACTAGTATGAGAGCACTCTTTTTTCTTTCAAGACAGGGAATTTTCCCCCCGCTTGACCGTGCCAAGAGCAGGAGGAGAAAATCAACTCCATTCAACTATTTGTCAACTCCCTTTAGAAACATTTAATAGTAATAAAATTTATGGCTCCAGTTTCCAAAGGATACTGCCAGTGAAGTTCATCTCTTCAAAAGTAGCTGTAAATGCTACCATTGTTTCACTATTTGATTTATGACTCAATTTTTCACTAAAGGTTTCAGCGTCAGAACCTTACGAGCAGTAGGTAGTGGTATGACTACGGGATATGCATGAATTCTGCCAAAATATTTACCAATCTGTCCGTTCTGCCAGTTCAGGGCTATCCACAGAGGAAGACGGGCTTTCTGTACTTTCTGCAGGATGAGCAATGACACTACCAGGCGGCTTTCAGGAATCTACTGGAACGGCGCTCGAATCGAGTTGCCATATGGCAGTGATGCTTAAAAGCTGTGTCAAGAAAGGCTGCGGCATGAACTCATATGTCATGTCTGTCGGCTACATTGTGCTTTTATTACATTTTGTGATTAAAATTACCATTTGCCGGACGTGTTTTAGAGGATTACAGAACAACTGAGGCATCATTTGGGGATTTTGCGTCATTTCATCGCTCAGACTTTGTGCAATTTCCTCATCTCCATTTCAAAAGAAAAAAAACACAGCCTTTTTTACAGTTATTCCATTGCTATATAATTTGGGAGATATCGTAAAAATATGTTAGTCATACTATGGATCAGTTCAAAGTGTTAACCTTTATTGTACAATGTAGAGTTGACTATAATAAGGCCATTAAAAGATGGCGTGATGGAGGTAGGTATGAAGGGGGAAAGAGGGAATCATGGTCAGAGTGAGTTATGGACCATCAAGGAGTAGTAAAAGCCAGTGATGAATTAGTATGTATTTCTATTTTTTCCCCCTCTTCTCTTTTTCATCCTGACAAGAGGAAGGAAATGCTCTTTGTTTTCTTAAGGATGTGCAGTTTTTACCTCTCTCTCAAATCCTCCGGCTGAATCCTCAAGCCATCAAACTGAGGATTTAAAGGCCTGCGGTAGTAGTTATGGTTCCCTGCAGAAGCTCCGAGAGGCATCCCCAGAAGCCCAGAGGGAGGAAGGCTGTTTCAAAAGAAGCTTTCATCATGAGTTTCGTTCTCTGTGTTGTAATTACTGCGAAACATTTCCTCCTCTTTGTGCACTTTTTTCAGCTCCTATTACATCGAGGAGGAGACTTTTTTTCTCTTTCTGTTAATGCGAGAAAAGGCGAAAATCCTTTAAGAGGCTATAAAGTTTTGATAAAATGTTGTAAAATCAAAACAAATGTAGGAACTTTAAATTAAAAATCTGATTTAGTTTGAGTCACAAAGCTCAGCAGCAACATCAGCCACACCCTCACAACTCACATGTGCACATGTGTAGATTACATTATGCTCCGAATCCTACCACAGAGAGTGTGTGTGATTTATAGGGAAATAAATCTATCCCCTTCCTGACAGTTAAACCCCAACTCTAAAGGCTGGCACACAAGGAAAGCTCCCATTTCAAAAAGTAGAAGAAGAAGCAGAGCGAGCTTTAGAGGCGCCTTAAATCACTCGCCGCCACGAACTTTTGACATTTTCTCCCGGAGCCCTTAATGCTTGTATTGAACACCGAATGGACCCAAGTCTGTTTGGGATAAATATGTGTAAGCATCAACATGGAAGCATGCATCTGTCATATCCCCAGTGAATGAGTGGCTTATTTGTGAGCCAAGTTGAGATGCTGATGGTGCTCAGCTGACAGGTGGCTTAAGTGGTGACGGAGTTGTAGAAGCCACATGTAAATCTGGCCATTGTGACAGGGAACAGCTTGTTGCTCTCAAATTGAATCTGTAAATGTAAATTGTTTCAAATGAACGGTGAGGAAGGGGTTAAAATATCTTAACAAACACGGTTGGCATAAAAACACACATAAAAATACACAGATTCAGAAAATCTGTCATTTTTAATACCCGTGGGAATTGCTTTTAATTTTGGTTGACCCTGATGAAGGCAAATTTTATTCGAAAGTCTGTTACATCAGAAAAAAAACATTTAAGAAATGAGACGAAATAAAGAAAATGTATTTATGTATTTATATGTTTGTTTATTTTTTAAACTATTTATATTTTCTATTTATCAATTTTATTTAACTATTTATATGATCTATTTATCAATTTATTTATCTATATTATTTATTTATTCTTTTATTCTTAATATCCCAGTTGTTCTGTGTTGCTTTCTTTTTAAAAATTTTGTTGTGCTTTATTCCTGATTCTGATTCTGAAATCAGCGTTCGCTTGTAGCACCATGAAGTTACATCAAGTCAAGTTTATTTGTATAGCACATTTTCAGCAACAAAGTAGTTTAAAGTTATTTCACATGCTAAATACACCACTTATGTAACATGCAGTAAACATTACGTTTTGTCAAATGCCATTATGAAAATCATCAAGCAAATACACATTGGATATTGATCAATGTTCCACTTACTATAAATCAAATGTGATTCTAAATCGGTGGGTTTAAAGCCTTCATTTAAAGGTATTCAGCTGTTCTTCCATCTGCTGAAAGTTTCATTTTAAATGCAAAAATCAATGTACTAAGCATTAATTTGTGCATTAATTTGACTAATGCACAAATTCTGAATGTAAATACACAATAACTTGAGTTGATTTAGTGCTATGATGTTTCATATTTCAGTGTCAATAATGTATATTTGGAGTATGAACTTTTAAATAACCAGCAACGATTAGCATTATAATAATTAGAAATATGTTTGGGTGGTCCACTTCAACCAGTTATTGCAGATTTAGACCAGCCTGAAAGGAGAAGTAAAGTTCAATGTTTTGCAAGCAAACAGGTATGATGCATGAAATGTGACATAATCTCAGACAGGAGTGGCAAATTTGGCATAAAAATTTGACCCTTTTATTTAACATTTTGAATTATTCCGTTTCCTTTCTCATATATACAATGTGTAGATTGTTTATAAACTTATACTGTGTGAATTCAAGAGTTCCTGGTATCTCTGGGCAAGCAGAGGATCTTAAGCATTTGCTTAGTTCATGTGAAACAAACATGGCAGCTTACATGTTTGGCTTAATATTCATTTGTTTTTCATTTCTCTAAAAGAGTAAAATAAAAGGAAAAATCTGGTGAGCATAATTAATGTCAACATACAAGTCTTTCTTTTTGAAAGTGAACAAAAACATCCTTCAAAGACTTTATAATACTTATTCTGTCAAAACAAATGATTTGTTTACTCGAATAAAACTTAATTATGACAGATTTTGAGCAGCCAGACGAGTTTTGCTCCTTGCACGCAAAAGGTCATTTGCTCAACTGTGATTGAATCTCTAATCCAATATAAACGTTAAGTTCTCGCAAAGTGTCAATGCCTGATTTCTCTGCCAAAAGCCCAGAGCTGCTTCTTGAGCTGGAGACAAGGTCAAGAAAATAATGTTTAATCTGTTAGGGCTTTCTAATAATTATTTGGACCCTGGAGGAGAACCTTTTCTTTGGCTTGACTGTTGGGATCTAATATTTCACTTGATTGATGTGAAACCCATATCACGACTTGTTCTGCTAAAGTATGTAGTGGGAAATTCCCAGATCTACTTAAAAATGTGTTTCACAGCCATTGTAACTAACGCCCCTCACAGCTAGTTATTCATACTAATAATAACTTTAGTTTAAACTGAATATGAGTTCACTTTAAGACCGTTTCACAATGGTCTCATGGTAAGACTTAAATGTACCCCAAACTGATTTATGTTGATCATATTTTCAGGATTCAGTTCAGTGTAAGAAAAAAAAAAGTCCTTTATAAAAACTTTCGAATTTCTTAATTCCTACAGATACGAAGGCCAAGCTATGACTTTTACAGGAGTGTAGGAGGTGCTGTTAAAGCAATATAAATATTCATTAAAACAGAGGTAACAGTGAAGCCAGTGTTAGTTCATCCAATAAATCTCCAGCAGCATGAGGGACTGGAGGAAGAAGTGGCTGGTTTGTGATGCTGTGAATCTCAGAGTTTTCTCGTAATTAATAGCAAAAACGATTCAGCTGCCACACAAAGTTAACATATGTGTATTTTTTAAATAAGAGGATGCAGAGAAGGATAAATATATCACATTCACAACTGATGTACACATAGGTATGACTGAATAGGCCCCACAGAACAAATACAGTGAATGGTAATGGAGACTAGCAAAAGAAATACAGAAATATTTAAAGTTCAATTACATAAACAAATTGTATGATTGAGATTCATCTAGAAAAGAGCATCCTCACATGATGAGCATCACGCAGCCAAAATGTCGTCTGAACATAATAAAAAAGAACATGTTGGTAAGTTGCTTTGAATACTCCATAAAGCATATTGTTATGATATGATTATTATTTATGATATAGATACTAGCATAGACAATGTAAACAATCAGCTTTGAAAATAAATTCCAGGATATTTGCTCAGACAATGTTGAGACTGTTAGATATTGTTTTCTAAGTTAGGCCCCAACGTTCAATAAAACAAAGAAAATATAAAGACACAATGGCAATAATTTATAAGTTCATTATATGTTTACATTCTCAACCTGCAACAGACATTTACCACTTATCAGTAGTCAAATATACAATTAATCTGGTTTCAATGATTTGCAACTAGATAAAAATGCCACATCAAAGTCAAATTTGTCTCATATTTTCCTTTTGTTCTTTGTTCATGCCACTGTGATTGTTTAATTAATGCTAATAAATGGGCAATAATTAATGGCTAGTCAAACTGAATTACATTATATTGGAATTTAGTTGAACATAATTATGTTTAACAGAAGTAACAAACAGCAAGCATGTGGCGACTGTGGGCATACAGACTCATAGTTATTTAACTTTCTAACATAAATCCATTTGTCTATTACATTTTGAAGTACATAAGTCCACAATACAGAAACTTAAAGCCTCTCAGTTTAGAGAAACATACTGGTGCGTCTAACAGAGAATATTGTGACTGTGCAGCATGCGATCACTCAACACAAACGGCTCTCTGCTTTCCGCCTTTTACGCTCTGCTCCTTTTCTCTTTCGCGGCTGCAGCTCCTCGAATGCCGCGCATTCCTCTTTGTTTGCTCATAGGGAGGCCTCCCTGCGGATCCCGAGCACGACTTTCCCAAAGCCGATATTAATATCACAGGCCATTGTAATAGAGTTATTTTCATGGAAGCCCTGGAGGAAGTCACGTGGCTATGATTAGTCCCCGGAGGGCCCGGAGTCTCCATTAAGCTCGTTGTTTTAGCTCACATAACCATCAATGAAGTGGAAAAGCTGAGGAAGTAGCTATCACTCAGGGCTGGCTCGAGTGTTTTCTGAGCACCTATTTTGTAAATGGGGCCAGAATATTTTTCCTCTCTCTGTTTTTTTGCAGGGGGAATTATTCTTAAACCGCAGCTTGGAGAAGGAGCCTACACATGTGTGCGTTTATATTGACCCACCTCCATTTAGATTGATAGCAGTGGGATCTGGTGGTTAACACGCTGTTTAAACCTGGAGGAAAAAAAGGGGGGGAAAAACAACATGTGAAAAAGCCCAAGGACTCACACACACTCAGCAACTACACGCAAGGGTGAGCTCCAATGCATCTGCCATAAGGAAGACAACTTGAGTTAAGATGGAAAAAAGGCACCCTGGAATACATTTACTCTGTCAGGTTACTACTTAAACACACATGACTGAGAAAAACAGACACTGCCACATGCGTGCTTCCTCTCATAACTCTGCTCACCTCTCTTCTTGACCTAAAAGCCACTGGGCCACTTCCAAGGAAACAGGAAGAACTGGACCAGCAGGGCAGTTGACAGCTTTCAGATGGAATATAAGCGATATCGACCGTGTTCAGAGGCTTACGGAGAGGAAGGGAGAGCTGTTCTCTACTTAATCACCAAGACGCTAGTCCCATAATTGTCAAATAAAACATTTTTTGTGTGTTCTTTCAGAAGCTAAGAAAGCATGACAAGATTAAAGTTGATCTCCAAGAATTTAACACTTTGTCCTCCAAGGTGGCTGTTTTCCTTCAGCTCTCCGACTATAAAATAAAACACATTCATACAATCACAATTTCAACAATTTCAAACACTTTGAATGCCATAAGTAATTTATTTCCTGAAATGCTAGTTTTCTTTGGAAAAGTCAGGGGGATAAAAAATAATTCAAAATAATCTGCTTAACTAAATCAAATCAGATAATTGCCTTTAGAACATGTGGCAAACTCGAGGTCCACGGGCCAAGTCCGGCACACCAGAAGTTTTAATTTGGCCCACTAGACTCTAGAAATAGAGAATAAGAGTATATAATAGAGAATATTATATCTTTAGAAAACTGGAAATAAATATGTAGAGGACAAAGCACAAAATCTAAGAGACATATCATCCTTTATTGGTTATTTGCTGCATTTTGAGCTGAGAGCTTTGAAAATTACCTTAATTGTGTGTCACTCTTATTTTTCATATAAAGAATAAATAGCTGTGTGCTGTGTCTCACTGCTTCATCTCTTCTGTGTATAGTTTTTCTTCCATATCTCATAAATCAGAGTTTAATAGCTAAACAAAAAGCCTATTGAGCTCCAGAAAGCTTGAACTACAACCATTTGGCAGAACTTTAAAAGATTACAGGGAAAGTCTGGCACCTGGAAGAAAATTAAAAGTAGTTTTTTTACGACTTTATGCTACTGACTTTACAATTAGGAGCACATTAAACAAGTCTCAAGCATATTTTATTACGTTGAAAAACATTAACATTATAAAATGGACTAGTTAAATATTAAAGATGAGCTTCACAGCTACACAAAATGGTGTCCTGACTTACATCACTTTCAAAATCAAATTTCAATGCTAACAGGCAGCTTTTTCATTACAAACTCATTTTCCAACAAATAAATCCAGTGATTTTATTGTCAGTTTTCGCTGTATTGGAAGATGTAAATGCCAAACTGTGCAGGTCATTATAAAAAGACCCTCCATTCAGCCACATCTGCATGTCGTCCAAAATGATGTAACCAACTTCCCACCCCGTCCCCTTATTAATGTCAGCTTCACGTTGGGCGCTGAGCTACATAAACACCCACACACGTGTTAATAATGCACACGCAGCAAGACTATGTGAGACCCAAATGACCCGTGTGTGTTAAACTGACGCTCATATAATCCTGCATGCATCTCTTTGTTCCTCACGCTGCTGGGTCCCGACTGGGCTTGCTGGGGGGAAATGGAAGATCCACATGGAGCCTGTGACACAGCGGCCCTTTTCCCCAGCCGGCGGGACCAGAGGAGGCCGCCGGGTCCACCGCACATTAACTGGAACAGGTGCAGCGAGCGGGGACTTGTTTTTCTTCATCGGCTCCTCAGGAAATCATAAAGCAAATATATTGCTGGAGGACGGTTTTCGGGGTGCCCTGTGAGCAAACTGAGAGGGGAAATGGATCAACGAGCGGCCACCAGGGACAGTAAATCAACAGGCTAAAAGGAGAGCTGAATGTACTGTTGGGGCCCCAAGAGCCCGGCCCAAGGCCAGGGCCTCTGTCAGTCAGAGTCTGGTGTTAATGTCAAACCCAGCTGCGCTTGGCAGAACATGCCTATAAGGAAATGATTGAGCTGTCTGTGTCAATCGCCGGTGCTCCACTAGAGGCCATCATGTCACAGGCCAGCCTTTTGGAGAACTTCAAGGTTTAACGTTTGGACAGACTTTCTCTTTCACATCAAAAACAGATCTCATGGCCTGCTAGAACGCATCTCTTTTATTGTGGAAGCAATATAAAAGTAACTCATCTTTTACTAAGATATGCTTAAAAGATTCCCTGTGTTTGGAGTTAGAGTTCATCGCAAATTGATTTGTCTTGCCTATTTAAGCTTCAGAAATATCTCTGTGCCTCTCTATCAAACGCTTCAGTGCACACAAATTTCTCAGTGACTGGAGAGTGTTTCTCTCCCTGCTACTGCACTTAACTCAATCATCGTCAATCAGGACCATATGGTGTTTCTTGCCCGGCTGCCCCTCCCCTGCCCGCCGCCTTCACCACTGCATGCTGCGCCACACACACACTCGCCTTTTCTCTCGGTTAGTTTACAAATTAGAGCAGCTGAGGTTCGCTGCTACTTCATTCAGGATCGCTTGGCCACAGAGGACGGTTTCCTGTGAATGGGGCCTTATTATGAGTTGGAGACACAAGGCCATTTTTTTCTTATTGAGTGTTTCAACACATCATATAAGGAAACAGCTGGACTACAAATTAAGATGTTTTCTGTGGCAATGATAAATGTGCTGTTTGGAGTAAGAGGGAGACACAAAAATTTCTAAACAATTTTTTTCCCCCTTATTTTTTTGGCACAGATGCTTTTACCACAAAAACAAATAAAAAGGAAGCTCAAACATCTTAAACCTATACAGTTAAACCAAGATCATTATTGGTCTTCCGTGTGAGCATTTTGCTTAATCGTCCACTATTTTCAAAACTGCTGGCACAGAAAAAAAATTGAAGGGGATTGTGCAACTTGACGTGTGTTCTTGAACAACACTTAAACTGAACTTCACGTGTTTTACTTGAAAACTTGCTCATAAATTAATATGACCGTTTGTGAGAGTTAACTAAGTGAAAAGGTGGTATTTTAACTAAAATATTGTCATAAACCACAATGTATGTTCCAGATAACATTCTTGTCCCTTGAATGTTACAACATGTTGCTTTGCTACAAATTTAAGTTTCAAACAAGCTTCACTGTGACACCTGTAAATAAATAGTACAACTACCTGCGTTGAGTCATCACCTAATTAGTAAATAATTTATTTATAGGTAATTTAGCCATGAATACAGCTGTTCTGTGAGGGCATTTGGAGAGTATTAGAGAACATTTGTGAACAAGCACCATTACACAGAAGATGTGTAGTTTTGCAGACATATTTTTTAATCAAGGTTAATTTATGAATCAATATCCAATGATTTGAACAATTCAGGACTCTTCCAAACGCATATTCTAACTCTGGAGGAGCTGCAAAGTTGCAAATCTATTATTTTTTCCTTTGTGAAGATGTGGCAATAGGAAGCCATTCTTGAAAGTAATGTAAGGCGTACAACAAAGATGCAACTGGTGCTCTGGTAAAAAATTAAACCTTCTGGCCTCCATGGAAAGAACTGTATGGACGAAAGCTCAAACTGCACATGTGCCTGAACACATCTTCAACACGATAAAACATAGTGGAGGCAGCATAATTCTGCAGGAATGCTTTACTTTAGGAGAAACAGAAACTGGTCACAGTTGTTGGAAAGATGATCGGAGCTAAATAGAAGGCAATGCAGAAAGAAAAGCTGTTACAGGCTGCGCTAAACCTGAGACAAGTTTAGTGCCCTCCTGAAAGGTTCAACTCTCAGGAGGGCAACAACCCTAAACATACAGCCAGATCAGCAATAGGAATAGTTTAGATCAGTGGATATTCATCTGCTTGATTATGTCAGTATGTCCAGATCTAAATCCTTCTGAAAATCTGTGGCAAGATTTGAAAGTTTTCCATCTGAACTGATAGAGAAAGAGCCTTGAAGGATAACTAGCTAGAAGGCATGAAATTAGCTGGTCTTCGTTCAATGAGTGAAACAAGCTAGTTAAAACTAGTAAATGTAAACTTATTTTTGAACAGCTGCATGACTGTTTAAACACTAATAACACCTGAAACAATGAGGCTGCAAAACAGGAAGCTCAGTTTGAGTAATAGCACCAAACCTGTCAATGCACTGCAGAACTGTTTTTAAGGTTTTAAAAGTCCCTATAAATCTCTGTTAAGAGACAAACAAGATGTTAAGCTAACATGGAGATTTTTGCTACTTTATTTAGTAGGTAAAAATGAGCATGTTCTTTTAAGGTCTGACCCTGAGTTCTGGATGAGAAAACATCCTTTACAGGCAGACATTTTTATGTCTGGTTTCATCAAAATAACTTCAGATCCATCCATCCTGGCAGTTAAAGAGCACTTAATTGTCGTAAAGTTACAGAAACCGTCAGATCTAACTCCTTTGAATCCAAAGAGATTATGGTGCGAGAAAAGGGATTTAAACTCTGCTAGACAACCCGACAAGCACCTTACATGGCTAAGCAAACATGCCTGAGGGCAGGACAATTAACAGAAAATGTAGGAATTATCTAGATAGTTAGTTTGATTGGCAATATCCATCATGGGTGAAAAGAAAAACACCAACTCACGAAAATCTCAGGATAGACATTACAAACCAACACAATAATTGTTCATTCTGGTGAATGGAAACAAGTACCGGTAAATGCTTTGCAAAACTGTTTCCCCTTTATGCATTCGAGGTACAGTGACAGTAATTGAGGATTTCCACTTTGGCATTTACAGGTAATTATATGGTAAAACCCTGTATAAACACCGGTTTAATAAAAGTGCAGCCACACTGCAGTCAGTTCTCTGCATGTAACTGAGCCAGATATCTATTGTCTGTGATTTGAAGTCCAGCAAGAGTAACGTGTGGTTTGGGAGAAAGTGATTGTTTCAACGAGCTCAGTAGGTATTTTGCAACTTAAACGAAAAAACCTGAGCCAAAGAGAAGTGAAACTACTTTCGGGGTTGCGCTGCAGGAGCAGCTGGAAGGCAGCCTGTTCCAAGATTCATGTAACAGGAAAATAAAAACGGCACTTCCCCATTTTTACACTATATGCAATTTCACACCAAATAATAAAAAAAACATGCCTATTGCAGAGGAAAACGGTAGCCCGTGACTAGCTGGGTTTCACAATTTTTAAAGTTTTTCTTCATCCTCAGTACCTTCCGGTGTGAGTGCTTAAACAGGATCACTTTTAAGGTCATTAGTTGGTTATAACTCATAATTTCTTCAGAAAACTATATTGATACCGCAGCATCTTTACTTCCCCATTCTGATAATGACACATTGAGACTGTTTCCTGTTTTAATATCATCACCATTGCAGGCTGCAAAAGTGAGACAAAGAAAGATTGACAAAAGTTTAATAAGCTCTTATGAAAGTGCTACGCTTGTTCTGCAGACGTTGATGGAAAGAAGAAACCTGTGACAATTATTTTGAGGAGTAAGCAAGACATAACCATAGCAACCAAGCTGAAAACTCTTTAAAACTGATGATAAAAGTAAAGGTTGGCCCACATGACTTTGAAGAGGAGAGTTTTCAGACTTTTTTTCTTTTTTTTTTTTTAGCTAACCCTCAGCTACGCCTGTGATGTGCAGCCAGGCTGGATATTTTGAGGGAACTATCAGCAGTCCCGAAGAGGCCCAGTGTTATTCTTTCTGCCCTGCAGAGTGGCAGAGACGAGTTAAATGTCTACCCATAAATTTGGCTCAGTGCGGGTCTGCTGCTGGCTGAGCATCAGTGGGGTGTACCAAGTGTGTGCCAAAGAGCCAGGCCCCTTCTTCTTACCACAGAACTGCTCATATGTCTTCCTCCTCACTTCATTTCCACCCGTTCTCCACACGTTCAGCACCTGAAATCAACATTACCAGGGATATTTTAGGATGGAATGCTGAAACAATATACTTCATTGTTTAAACGTGGGATCGTCAAACCGATTTTGATACACAATTCCTGGTTACCAAACTTAGGATTGAATCATTCCACATAAATTGCTGCTTCTTGATTTTGAACAAAGAAACATTTTTGTTTATGCAAAGTCTAAAAGGGCCCTAATAGCTAATTTGACCTGCTGCCTCTGTTAGCTATCAGTGCAACAGAAGACAGTAAGACGTCTTATGAAGTTGCAAATTTGCTAGAAAATTGTTTACTATTTCAAGAAGGGCATTGCTTAAAACTTAATTTATTATGACAACCTCATTTCCCCTTTCAGTGTAAGTCTAACACACACACACACACACACACACCTACACACACTGTTCTAGGACAGCTTATCTGTCACTTACAGTTTTGGTATTTGCGTAACCCTGAAGATTTGCCACAGTTGACACCAAGCTATTTATGAGTCATTTTCATCAACCTTAAAGTCATTAGAAAGAAAAAAAAACACTGTATATAACAGTGTAAACATCCTTCACTTTTTGGAAGTTAAACTTCTGTGATATAAGTTATATTTAATAACAAAATTAACAGAAAAATACCTATAAAATGCTTTTGGTTTATTTTGGTCTTTCTTGTGAATGTTTGACAACTGAAAATCACCTAATCTATATGTAAAAAAAAATTGTTTTGTGAATTTTAATTTTAAAAAGTTTCATTATGAAATAATTGTTAAAAAGAGACTTTTTGTCTTCGTTCGGCTATAAGATTAAAAAAAAGGGCTAAATTTTTCACATTTTACATGTTTTTGTATTTCCATGTGAGCCTCTACTGCCTCTATAAACAGCCAAAGCACTTAAAAAAACTACCCAGCTGGGTTTTGGCAATATGTACTGTACATGTTTTTGTTGCCTGGAAAATGAACCGTTTCAAAAACCTCTGAAATGTAAAGTCACAAATCAGCAGACACTGCCCCTCACCTTTCAACAGCAGTGAAGCACAGCCCATCACCTAGCAACTCAATCTCCAATCAATTTGGTCATCTGGTTTTACTGCTGTATGTGCTGTACAATGGCTGCTGGAAAAGATGTGTTTTGTTGTTGACTTACCATCCAGAAACCAACTGTTGGCTTTCTTGTTGGTTGTGCAGAAGGCTCCACTTCTGCTTTTCAAAAATATATGGTTGTATAATCGTGCATCTGTTTGCATGTGCAAGTATAAATGTGGAGTTCGGGGTCATGGCCAGCAGTAGCTTTTTTGAATTTAAAGTGACAAGACACCCCAAGGTAGCTTGTTCTGAAAGAAGTTTGAAATAGGCAGATAAAAAATCTCAATATCTAAGAATAATTTAGTGCAAAAAAGGTAATGAACATATTTAGCATAACACATACAAGTATCTTATGGGCCATGCTGAGCATATTAGGTCACTTTTAAGTATTTATTTTTATATTTAAAGTCACACAGCTCTTCAGGGACCCCCACAGATATGACTACCGTTGCTGTAACGATAAGGTGTTTGGATTACATTCACTCAGATCAAAGTGAGCTAACAAACACATTTTTCAAAGAACATAAAGTCTCAAAATTATTTGAGATAGTGAACAGTATTAATAACATGTTCATTTTTTAATGATTGGAACACAATCTCAAATTCCACAGGCCAAATAGATGTTTTTCAGATTTTTTTCATAGTGCTTATTCAGAGCCCCGCTTCATGATATTATGCCAGAACTAACCAGAGCTTGTGAAATGATTTCAGAGCTATAAAGAAGTCTCATGTTCCACCGCCTTCAGTAAAATCAGGAGCAGTTTTATTAAACAAGTGATTTGAGTTTTGGGAATTAAAAAGAGGTCATGTTTGTGAAATGTTACCCTATTAACTCTGCTGTTTCTACAGTAACTTACTTTAAATAGCCAGAAACTGCACCAGTTTCAAGTTTCATTCCGGCTGGTAAAGAACCGCAATGAGTAAACAAAATCTTCATAGCAGGAGTGTTTACAGTTTAAGGTAAAGATACAGGGAGCTGACACAGTGAGGACTCACATAATTCTACGTGCTTGGGAATGGTGGCTGACTAACAGTGACCAGTGTTATGAAACATCTTTCCATGATAATGATGGCACTTGGCCTTTTGTTTTTCTTCTAAAGCCACAAAACAACTACACCACTGCTGCCTATGTGATGTTTGTGTTTATTTCTTGGATAACAAAACGGATAATTTATAGCTGCAAGTACTTAAGCAGCATGGGAACTTTCAAATGAACCAAACCACAGTAACATCCAAACAAAAATAATAAAATGCTTCTAACGGGCAGATTTGAAGAGGAATGACAATTCACACCGTAATAGGTCCTAAGATGGTATATTACTTAACACAAACTAATAAAAAAAGCAGACTTTGTCTCTTGCACAACTGAACTCATCCAACACTGAGAAAGTCTCCTCTCTGTCAAAGTTTTCAGTGTTGTTAGTGGACAGACGGGAAGTAAAACGGGTCGGACAGTCATAACAGGAATCATTCATTTTAATCACCAGGCACGACAGACAATGGAGCTTGTCTTGTTGCCAGTGGCAAGTTAGCATTTCTGAAATGTTCAGACTTTCACAGCCCACACTGACACATGAGAATGATGCACAGTTTCTGATCTTATAGACCACAAGTTGTTTATTTAAAATCCAATAATAGCGTCTATCCAAGACTCGCTCATTTGTCATAACTTCAAATAATGTTTTGAGATAAGTGCAGAGATACATATGATGTAGCTGGTTTTTGTTGATTTAAATAGTGATCTACAGCATCTGCCTGATATAGTAATTATTAGCCTGTTTTTTTATGTCTAAATAAAACATCTGATACACTTTTTGGTACATAATTGTTAAACTTGATCAAATAAGCCTCATTTTCAGATAGCTAGTCTGCAACTCCAGAATTGCTGCTAGCATACATGAGGTACAGTACATGTGTTTTTGATTGATGTATTGTTTTCAGTTTTATGTCAGATGAAATGAATTGGGAAAAAAACAACATTGAGTATGGAACACAATTTTTATTGCTAATTGGCTGAGTGGCAGCATATAAATAGTTTTGCTACACTGTAATAAAGGTCAGCAGGATGGCAAAAACTTAACCCCTGACCTCTGCAAATGGTTGTTATTTTTAAACTAGAGATATTTCAAAACTAGCTAAATATTCTACAGAAATATCATATTTGATCAGATGTCTGTGGCAACTACTTTTGTTTTGCATTTCCAGTGGCTAAGGGTTTGATTTAATGTAAAACTTTCAAAAAAGAAAAACTACTCATACATGAACTTTTGAACTACTTGAACTGTTTTTAAGTTGATTATATCATTTACCATGAGTTCTGCTATATTTTGAAACATTTTTAGTGTTTTGTCCATATCTCATAATAAACCATGGCTTTAAGTTAGCATAGAACAGGAAGCTATGAATTAGATGCTAACTGCAGTGTCGTTGGCTAACTATAGTTTCTTACATTGCACATTTTTTACAGGCTGCAATACATTGTGTGTATGAACAATAGAAAATTAGTTTAGGGCACAGCTGGAATATATTTTTGTGTTCAACCACTCCTGCCACCCACAGGCCTCTGTTACCCTGGGCAGTTTGCCATATTACCAATGCATTTGAAGCAAATTCCTTCTTGTCTTGAGCCTATTTTCTGCTAAAAAGTTAGTATTTCCTGTTAAAATTTAATCTGAATTGGGCTATATGGTGTCTTAAATCTTGAAATACATGCTTTTATCTTCCAAATTATTTACTAGTAATATTTTTAGTATTATAAATTGATCTATACTGATTGCTGGGTCCAAAGAAATCTTTTCCCTTTACTCTGTTTGGCTGGTCATTGCACTAGATCACAACTTAATGCCAGAGAATCCTCTTGCAGTTGGCGAGATGAAATGTTGCATCAACATGACTGGGCGTGTGTTCGCCTACACCCCTGTGGGAGAATCTGGGAGCTTTTTTATCACCTTCACTGGGCTGCCGAGCTAAAATAATGCCCCCTCTGTTATCCGCATCACCGACGTACACTGAGCATGTCTGAAGGGATATCCTGCTGGCGAAATAAACGCATTCATCCTGCTTGCGGCGGATTTGGTGACACAAGATTTACAAAATGTTCCACACATCTCCACTCCACCTCTTTCAATAGACTGACTAGGGAAATGGACCTCAGAGCCTCTATTATGTCAGAAAACAAGAGTTTATAAAGAGTGCCAACATGAAAAAAACAAAAGATAGGAGACTCAAATCAGCAGGTTTGGCTTCACTTAAACTGCACTTGCAACAAAAGCATGGAAAGGAACGTTTAATTTTCAGGATACTTTCCGTTTATTACCAACCAATCTTTTATATATAGTTATGTTACACTAAAAGGCTTTGCAATTTTATCAATAACCTACAAGTTCTAACAAAAAGGTTTATAGAGCCAGTTGCCCAACAGCCAACCCAAAGACTTGAGCAAAGTTTTAAAACCACTATGAAACAATTCTGTGGGCTGGATAAGGAGGAACCATTAAGTAGCTGAAGTAATTCAAAACATCCACTAACCATAATACACTGTGTGGTTTCTGATTTCTGGAAAAGTGAAGTACTTAAAAACAATCGAATTTGAAAAGTTTCATTCTATCCTTCATTCTTTCCCTCTCTGCAGCAGCCGACGCCACTGTGGGATAAAAAAATACCAAGAATAAAAGCAGAGTAAAATTGTTCTCTGAATAAAAACATGGAGCTGTCTCTGCTATCACAGATTGGTCCGGTTGTTTGACCCAAACCACACTTGTGGTAAAGCTCCTGTCATACCAGCTACCAGCAATGACATTGACATCAGAAACCAGAGGAAGCCCGGCTACGGCCACCCAGGTTTTCCAGGGGTCTGAAAAGCCAGAGAAAGTGTATTTTGGACAAGTCAGTCGACTACTTTTGCATTTCCTATTATTAATTTTATGCAGCCAACCAGCTTTTGCTCCATAAATCATACCTGTGGTTTAAACAAGGCTGATGGGGCTCCTCTCTCTCCTCTTTTTAAGTTATGATGAGTAGATTATCTGCCTTATCCATCTGGTATTCCAGGGATTGTGCAAGTCACTTTCACTACAACACTTATACCAGATGTGTTTCAGACATTTTGTAATTGTTTTACAGTTCAACTAGCTTTGACAAGCTGAAAATACGGTTTAGCCCTTTCTTTTTAGTGCTGTCATGTTTTGACACTTTTGTGTTATTGCAGCATCAGAGCTGCTAAAGAGGGGAAACTGTGGTGAGAACGCATTTCAATCTTTTCTCTTTATGGTATTTATGCTTTTTAAAAATGTGTGTATAATGTAAACACAAGGTTTAAAAGGATTAGAGAGACAATCACAAAGGTTCTGCCAGCCACTTTGTCTTTCCTTTGCCAAACTCTTTGTACTTTCAATAAACCTTTCCAATTGTTGCCTACAAGACAGTTTCATTTTCAAAGGTTATGAGCATTTGGTACCTCTGATTACACTCTTTGTTGGTTAGGTAATTAGTTTTACACAAAACACAATGTGTATTTCCAATGTGGGAAAATTCTTGGAATTTCCTAATAGTGTCTCTCAAGGGTAAGTCTTAGAATCATTGAAATGTATATTATTGACAATGTTGTAAAATTGCAAATTTTACTCTTATGCAGATGATACAGTTTTGTATCAGTTCAATTCAGTTCCAAAATACTTTATTGATCCCAATGGGATATTAACTTAATTACCGGTAAAGAGTTATTGCAGATAACTCTTTAATTAATTGGTTATGAGGAGGAAAGATCTCATCTAGTGGTCTGTGTTACAACAAATTTGAAGAAGCCTCTGACTGAAAACTTTAGTTTTCTATGACAGGCTCATGAAGATGACAGTCGGGATTGTGCATAGTTTTCTTGATTTAATGTAAAATCCTTCATTGCACCATCAAATATTAAATAGCCAAATGTTTTCCGTCTTTGACAATTTTTTTTTTTTAAGTGTAGAAAAAAATCTGAAGGCCATCTGTCATTTTGACAGATTCCAATCTTGTTGCAGACGCACAGACATTTTCAACTTTACTTGTTTCTTTTCCCACAATGTATTTTAATTCCTTAATTAAACACATTCACCTAATTCAAGATGAGCTTTGCACCTGGATCCTGGTGTACTTTTACTTTTTCCACGCTTTTTCCTCAAACCGCCACAGTTAAACACTTAAACAATAAAAATTCCTTCCACTAAAACTCAACATAATCCAGATCTGTGTTGACTCATTCAGTGAGTGCTTATATATGCTAACCAGTGAGAAACTCCTTCATACAGACAGCTGACCTCATAAAGATGGACCTATTTGTGCCAGTAAAGCGAAGCAGCAGAGAGTCTCTGTGTGAATGTGTTTAGATTCAGTGTCATCTGAGTGCATTAGGCAGAATGTAAACACATAGCTGACATTTACTGAAACCAGTCTGTGTTCTAGCTGAAGAATCAAACAGGCAGCTGTTGTGGCCTCTTGCAAACTTTGAATCTTGATTTAAGCCGTCTTAAAGTTTTGCTTGCCGATACAAAGGCCGCAGCATTAAATGCCACTTCCAGACTGCAGACAGACAGCTCGAGGAATTTTTAAACATTAGCAAGAGAAATCCATCATATCAAAACCGTTTTAGGTTTTATTTGGATCTCTGGTGTCTCTCATCTCTTCTGGGACATGACAGTAATTACACCCATCAAGGTGCTTGTCTGGAACCATCAGCCAAGAGTGTGGAGACTGTTTCTCCTCAGCTCGGACTTCTGACATCAGTGCTTCGTTTGTTTTAGCAGACCCTCAAGTATGCAAAGGCCATAATCGCAGACAGGCCAGATTTATCCTGAGTTCTCGCCCTGGTCTAATTTATATACTAGGTTAACAGTTGCTGGAAGAATAATCCTATAAACAAGGTGAAGTAATAGGCAGAGAAAAGAATTTGTGGGTAAACTTTGCCTCTAAAATGGTCAAGATGGGAGTTTTCTTTCTCCGTCTGAAACTGTATCAGTGATTCACTTGATAAACTTAAAGTGCCACTGAATTTACACCTGCTATTTAATGTTCTTGACACAAGGAGGACTTCTTTGCCTTTGAAAATAGTTGTAAAACATCATCTTTGACTTTGTGTGAGATTTTTCTGAAGCTTTTAAAATACAATTTAGATTATGTCATCAGTCTTATCTTTAACAAGGCTTTAGAACAAAAACAAATAAAGTTTGATCAAGGTATTTAGGGGATACTAGATGTCAAATGAAGAAACGCGTAAGAAACCCTGTAGGAAATATGACTTGTGACATTTTTTTCAACAGGCAAACTATGAAAATATAGATTTTTGTTTTTTATTGTGAATGACAACCACTGAAAGCTGTGGTTGTAATGGGGCAGAATATAAAAAAATCAGAGTGTGTAAAGCACTATACAGTATAAGTCTGTATTACAAAGTAAATCAATCATATTTATCTATTTAATTGTTGAGATTGTTTGTCAGGGAAGGAGAGTGATACTTTTTAGGCAGACATTTTGTTGCAAGTGTCTGTATTGACTATTAATTAGGATTGTTTGGTTAACTCGGGTGAAAGCAGACTCCATACAAAACCAAACTTAAAACAGGAAGAAATAAATTTTTTGGGGGGGGGAAAGCTCTAGTGTCAAGCCACAAGTCAGTTTAGAGTGGAGCTGGGCAATAAATCAATAATAATAATAATATTGTGATAGATACATGATCAATATCAAGAAGAAAATACATCCAATAAAATGTTCAATAATTTCACTTCAGAACTGCACAGCATTTATCTGCTCAACCTTTCACTGCTAGCTAAGCTAGGTTGGTGTCCTCATTTTATTCATTCTTTGGTTACCTAGCAACTCACTCACTCGCTGTATGGTTACCTAGCAACAACCTGCTAAGCAACTTGCCCACCAGCAGTTTCAGGTTTCTCCACTGTGCCTCAAAATTACTTAAAAATAAAATACAACAGAGTGGCGTGAAGGGGAAAATGAAAAAGCTTGAGAGGAAATTATGAATAAAACAAAAGAGGTCGACTGATTTGAAAGGCTTAAATTATGATACGTTTTTCAGCCCAACACTAGTTGAGAGTAAAAGTATCTTACTCAGAGGCGGAGTCATAGTTTTCTTTTCAAATCAGATTTTTTTGGAGCATTTCCTGATTTTTGAATTGAACACTACCCCATTACATCCACAAGTAACAACAATATTTATCATTATTTCTCTTTACTTTTGAGCTCCTGAGGATAGGATTGCATTAAACAGTGATCCCAGCCACAAGACGCCACAAACACACTATCCTGTTGGCAGATGCAGAAAAGATGCAGAAGGCATCTTGTCAAGTTTGCATTTAGATCAGCTCATTAGTAAATAACCTCTGTAAGAAAAAAGAAATCAGGCTGCATGAGCAAAAGGAAAATCTCTTCTTTTACACAGACAGGGGAATTAATTAGGTGATAAATGCTGCCTGTTGCTAACAGTAGGACAGAAAACACAGCCGAGCAAGACTTGGCAGCCTTTCTCCGCCGTGTTCCATGAGCGCTGAACTGCGCTCCAGTTTCATGCATGTTTGAAAATGTTGTCACCCTTTTCCCTCTTAAAAATGAAACACTAAACACATGTGTAAAAATTATGGCATTTTAACAGCTACTAAATGAAAAGACAAATTATTTTTCTGCGTTAAAAGAGATGACTGATTTGCAACGCTCGTTACTGAGGTGTTACTCTATTAGGTTTCATGGTATTATGTCAAATGAAGTCAGCTTTTCCCCCGTGTTAATGTCCACCATGGCACATTTTATTCAAAGGGAAGTGGCTCTGCTAAATCAAGTATAGACATATTAAAATGCTTTAAAAAGTAAAATGGCTTCGATTTTTAAAATAATACTCAATGGAGCTGAATGCCAAGTTCCTACAAAGAGTGGCAAATATGGAAAAGTTAATCTGTCTGATAAACGCGAATAAAACAACGGAAATTTGAGTGAGAAAAAGAATGGAGCTGTGACATGAAAAGTGAAAACCTGCGCCAGCAATCTTCTAAGAGCCTCTGCTCCAACTCACCAGCTTCTAGTCTCCACTAAAAGCTGACTTTACAGCTGGTTGGCACTTCTGACTTGCAATATGTTTTTTCAGATGGACACGAGTGACGATGGGCTGGTATTTCTCAGGCCTTCTTGTCTTTCCGTTATCACAGGATGCAGAGCTGGAAAAGAGTGTAGAAGCAGCGAAGGGAGGACCGGAGCCCTAACGCATGATTTACTTGACCTCGCAGCGCTGGAACCAACAACCAGAACCTCATTAATTCCCAGGGTCATTCTGCTTGGACATAACTTGGTTAAAAATCAGAATGAGTGGATGACTTCCAGACATACACCAAGAGTTATGAAATCCCTGGCCTTAACCCAACCTCCCTGGATCTCATAGTACCCACTCCAAAACCAAAGCTTTCTCAAAACGGGGGTTTAAATCACGCTGGGTCCTTTTGGAGGAGTCACCCAATCCTGATTGAAGGGAGGAGGCCAAATGGAACATTTTCTGCTTATTAGGCAGCAAATACGCTGTTGTTTTATGTGATTATCAACTATGAATGATTTTTCTCTCCCATCCATTTTGGAACCTTGGCCTGTCTTTTGTTTATAAAAAAAGGAGCTGGAGCAAGAGCAGGGCTGAAAGGGGAAGCCCAATAAATTACACTAATGCACACATTTAAAGGGGCTTATATTCCCTCTGGCCTGTTATCAAGACTACTCCAGTGAGAATGTAAACTACCTCTTTCTGTCCCCCTCCCCTGACCCAATATTCAATGTTAGCATGCTTTAAAACAACTCCACTGTTTATGTTGTCGCAAATAAAGGGGCAGATTATTTCAACTTTTTCTCGCTATTTCATGCTGGCCCCAGATTAGTCAGGCAAATAGTTGTCTAATGGTGCTGCTGGGCTCATTAATCCAAAAAGATAGACCCGGGATTGTGTAAACACAGTGTAGTCAGGGGCAGTGAATCACACCTTCGGTTTGCAGAGGCCAACAGAGATGGTTGGGGGGGAGCATGCTGTGTATGGGCCCACACAAGGAAAGTTGTGGAAAGGAAAACAAGCATAATCCTGCTGATAAAAGCAGGATCGCTCCAGCGTTTATTTGGACACACAGTGCCTGCATGAGGTTAGACCCTAATGAGACAGCAGCCTGTCCAGGATGGATTCATCACCGCCAGATCAGGGTTATCGCCCTCCGCCCGTGCCCCTCTACTTTTAATCAGGCTCCTCTCCGGTCACTCCCTATCAGCAGCAGTCCATCTCTGGAGCCGTCAGCATCCATCAGCAGCTGCAGACAAGTCCAGGGAGCTCCGACCGAGGAGTGCATTAGTAAGTTATTGCTTTGCAGTCTGACTTTATTGTCTGTCATGCTACAACGCGTGTGCAGAAAGAACACTTACACACTCACACAAGCACGCCATTGCTGTTGTAATACCTTTGTTGCCTGGCAGCAGTATTCATATCCCTTGAACTTTTTCACATTTTGTCATCTTACAATGAAAAACTTCACTATATTTTATAGGGATTTTACATACAAACAGCACACTTTTCAGATATTAATCAGTTTCTTCACAGTCATGAACTACGTGTGTTGGCCTATGTAACCTCAATGCAAATATTCGTTTGCATTGTTATCAGAGATCTAGTTATCGGTAAGGTGTCAAAATGTGAAAAAAAATCCGAAGGTTATGACATGCTTTGCAAGTCACTGCTTAGAAGAGCTGAAGTGGCAAAGAAACGTAAAAGAAATTTTGATGTGGAAAAGGCATAAAAGTAAGACAAATATGATATAATATAAAAGTAAACTCCTTGATAAATGTTCATGTTAAACGCAGGCTATCATCTTAAATCGGGGCCTCTCAGGAACACATTTGTCCACTGAAACACAAACTTATCTTCCACCCTCTCAGTCATAACATATGTCTATTTGTGTGTGTTTAACTTATAAGGTGATTTAGTGGTGTTAGTGTTTCTCACTACCACGACACGACCCACTCCCACCTCATCAACGCGCCCCCGCAGCCCCAAACAAGGACATTAAAGTCACGACAGCTCTTTGTCTTGTTGTCATTGCAATGAAACAATGCGGCCGTGCAGCCAGCAGCTTGCATCTTTCTCAAAAAGAATAAATAAATCCTTTTTTTCCCCCCCTCCCCTTCTCTACCACTCGTCAAGTAAAATACACAAACCTCTGCATCCGAAGGTGGGAGGCCTTGAATCATCCATTGTTGATGTTTAGACCAGTTAAATCAATAATCTCCATCTTCTTGCAACAGTGATAAGTGATTCAGCAGGAAAAGTCTTTAGTTAAGTTCTGAGTATCTGGTCCTGTGGGGGAGACACCTTCCGACATAAGAGAACAATGTGGCAAATTGCATTTCACTTTTTTGACATTTCGTGGCTGCAGACGACAATGTCACTGTTACTGAGTGGTTAGATGTCTTTAAAAGATATACTAATTGTGTTGCAAAACGCAGAGAACAGGAGAGTGAGAAGCTTCGAGTGGGACTGGTACAAGAAAATCACTCTGACGCATAGTAAAAATAATTAGTAAATGTTTGGAAAATATTCAAATGCACTTAAAAACTATTTAGTACACAAAACAGTTTGAAGATAGACTAATTTCATCAACATGAACTGGGTGTAAATTAGTTTTCTTAATATTCTCAAATTAAAACGTTTGTAACCTTTACAACTGCATTTGGGCCTCCAGCGGACAGCAGTTATGTCGATTTCAAAATATAAAAATGCACAAAATGATAAAATTGAGCCTCAGGCTGCCAACATCGCACACAGAAGTTGCAGATGAGTCACGATGTTACGTAGTTGCAGCACAACACAATGGCCACCCACAGCAAAACTAGTGATAGCAGCTCAAATGTGAATTTGGAAGATGAATCTTTGTATGGGCATTTACTTGGTGAGGAGAAATAAATCAGTAGAAATGTTTGTATCTTGGAGACCTAGTAAACCAGTACTCTGCACAGGACTTTAACGTGATCTATGATGAGCCCAGTGTGTCTGTTATTTACCACAGAGGCAAATTACCAGTGGTGATAAAAAGCATGACTTTTAAAGTCTGCATCAATGCAGGCAATTTCTCCCTGTTTCCAACTAACATTATTTATTTGATTTATGTTGGCTTTTACCAGATTTCCAGGCACATAGAGCCATTTTAAAGCCCAATCAAATAACTATGTCACATTCAGGTGTTATAAAAATGCTGTACACATATCAAACATAGCCAGGTGTTTTCTAATTGCTTCTACCGCTAGCAGATGCAGCTCCAGAGAAGAGTCTGGAGATTCAAGGATTTCTCAAACACGCATGAAAGAATCAAGGCAACACTCCAGGTAAAAAAAAGTAAATTTTAAATAAAACCATTCTTTTAACATGACAGAAATCTTTTCTTGAATCAACTGTGTCTAATAAATAGATAAATCTGTATCTTTATTTAAAAAAAAAAAAATCTACTTTAAGCTTTAGAATAGTGACCTAATTGGCAGACTGTACTTGGGATAACTGGCATAAAAACCTTTCCTTCAAAAAGAAGCAAATAGTTGGGAATAATTCTGTGTAATTCAGCATTTTTTACAGCAATCACAGTCAGCATATACCCTTAAAAATTGACATATTTAATATCCCATGTAATTATTTTGCAGTAAATTTGATTATTGATGGTAATGCAATTTAAAATGTGCGCATAATTGATATTGTTTTTGCTAAAAATGCTGATTAACATTTTGCCATAATATTTAGAAGTTTTTATTTCTCTTTTTTTTTTTTAATCCATATTGGTTTTCCTCAGTGTATTGCTTTTAAATAGCTTAATCATCTAGTTTTTGGCAAACATTAGTGCTCTCTGGTATTATTTCAAACAATAGATCTATAATTGCTGGAAGTAATCACTCTTTGTTGCTTTTTCACTCAACAACTCAGAGTTGTGCTTCATAAGATTAACTCATTCACCGCTTGAAAAGATTACAAAAACCTGACAGTGGAGATCTTTAATGGCGTAAAATCCACGATAAACCTGTTTTGGCGTTCAGTGACATAACATCCCTCCGTTTTCCCCATAGGCAGTAATTACAGGCCGTGTAGCATGTGTCTGTAGGTCGTGCAGCCTCTGCTGCTGCCGAGGAGTCCTGCATCACATCACAGTCCGTAATGGAAGCCAGATGTCTCTCTGTCTGTTTAACGCTCATAATCAATAGCCTCATTCAAAGCGGCGCTGACTTTCTCCACCTCTCTCCCCTCTGACAGCTTGTTATGTGAGAGGATCAGTGAAGGAATGGCATATCTGTGCTGCAAACAAGCACAAGTGTGTCAAGAGTGAGATTAACTAATTGGATTCCATCCATGAGTCTTTGTTTGGTGGAGGAGGGCTATACGGTGGGGGTCCAAGCGAGGGGAAGCGATCCCTCTCTGAAGCCTCAACAAGCTACATGACACGGCAGGCTTTCACCTCCAACTCCCAGACGAGGAATCTGGGAATGGAGAAACGATGGAAGGAAGGGGATTCCCATAAAAAAAGTGAAATCTGTCTAAATAAATAACTTGAAGTGGCACTCGAGGAGACGCAGTGCATCTACACTTCCTGTGGCTGTTTCCTGCCGTCATGTAGGATCTCTACATATCTCTATCCACGAGCTTGTGCCAGGGGAAACATTATGAAGCTGATGACTTTTTTTTTTCCAGTGTGAGGGGAAGTTGAGGGCTTGTGTACAACACCGGGTTGGTGCAGGAAGAGGCAGAGGTGTGGTGATTGGAGTACACAGGTCACGACCTCAAACTTGTAATGATCACCTGATGGATGTTGTGAGTCTGGGGTCATCTGTGTGTCAGGGGAGAATAGGGAGGAACAAGTGTTGGGCCTGCAAAAAAAGGGAGACAGTTTCCAAAAAGTTTAATATAATTTTCTTTTAAAAGTGCCCTGCATCTTGATGCAGCTTTTCTTACTTTGTTATTCCTACATAAAATCCCTCAGAGCAACTGAAAAACTCTCCTCTCATCTTCAGCCATCATTTGAATGTTTTCTATTTTTATCAAAATATAGAGCAGTTACTGATACTACTGAATGTAAAAATTAAATATGGTGTAGAGGTAGAAATACAATCAGCCGAAAAAATCATTTGGAATTTCTTAGAAGTATTTGATTTTCTTATCTTCTTATATAAAACTTAAAAACGTAGAAAGTAAAGAAGTGAGTGGAAATTTGGTTGAACTTTTTCAATTAATGTAATAGTATAAGAGACCATAGCCAATGTCTGGATGGATGGATGCATGGATGGATGGATGGCTAGACAGACAGACAGACAGACAGACAGACAGACAGACAGACAGACAGACAGTGTTAATGTTTATAATTTTTTGTGCTCATTTTTGAGAGTAAAACATTTTGGAGTTATTTTGATAATTTGAAATCCTAGTGTTCCAGCTGTACCTGAATGCATCATGAGCCGCTGTTGATAAAATCCTTTCTTGTCAACTGATATTCCTCCAACTTTACATGCAGGTTGGGCGCAATCGATGGTTCATGTAGCTACTATGATGTCATCTGATTTTCCATGTGTGTCTGTGGGGTTTAAATTTAGCTTAACATTGTCTTATGTGAATAATTCAAGTAAATGCAGAGCAAATTAGAAATTTTGCTCCTGAAAAATACCTTTCTTTCTCCACGGTAGCTGCTTGAGAAAATATTCCCAAATGGCAGAGTTTTGTTTTCTTGTCCGCACTGCAAAATGAACAACTCCTACAGCAACTTGCTTGAAATGCATGTATTTTTGTAAAAATGATTTATCTATTACTGATTTTCTTTTTCTGGTTTGAATGCATTCAGCTCTACATTTGCTCCCATACCAGGAAAGCTGGTTTTTACATTGACAGCAGATTGTGCAGAGCAGTTCCTGATGAGGGCCACTGGGAGACAGAGAGAGGGAGCAGCAGATCTAGGGCTGAGGCCTCCATCCGTCCGGAGAGGGAATAACTCCATCTCTCGCCGATAAAGGCAGCTGGCTGTGCGGACGCTCGGTAAAATTTTATAGTCAGATATGCACAGATGAGTGGGCCAGCTGTGCAGTGTCATATATTCCAAAACAAACCCTGCAGGAGCTGAACTCTCACCCCTTGCACATATGGGTTACAGGGCTTGCATTCACACTGTTGTTCATGCACTTAAACAAGTGCAAACTTTACACATAGCAGAAACAGAGAGTCACAGTGTGCTGCATAGGGTGCATGGAAGTTGGACTACACGACCCTTTTTAAAAACAACAGATATTTTATTCTCTGTGGTGCATGGAGGTTGTCTGACAAGGGCCACAGCCTTAGATAAAGGACAGTAATTATGAGCTCTCATCCGAGTCTGAATCTGTTTTCTAAATCTGTGAAAAGGAAGTGGGACTGAAGGATGTGAAACCAAGCAGCGATTTTTAAAAATCACCTGCTCACTCTCACTTGTGTGTTCCATCCCTGGCTGGTGTGGTGACAGGCAGGTACTTCTTTCTTTTAGTCCTCATTGTTTTGACCGAATCAAAGCGAGCCGCTGGAAGTTACAGCGGTTCTCTCTGCCACACAGATCTGTTTATTTTGGAACAAGAGCAAGACAAGCCCAAGTGACGTTTTATTTATTTTCCCGCTCTTGCCCTCTCCTCCCCTTAATGAGCAGGTTTGCAAAGAAGAATTTCTTGATAATCAATCAGCAGGGTGTTCTCAAGAGCATTAACGCCAAGAAAAGGCGCACTCACACATAGACTTAGTGCAGTGTGATGAGGTCTAATGCTAAAGCAGATAGATAATAAAGGGTAATAGATAAGAGGGCATGATTTACAAGGTGAGAGATATTCTCGACTATGATTGGTTAACTTGGGTGGTCATTACTGGGTTATACAGCTGATATAAGCTACATTGTTCCTTTAACTTTCTGTGCTGTCTAATTCTGGTTATAATACATGTTAGATAGAGGTTTCTCAGAAATAGATAACGTCAGGTTTGGTCATAAAAATGAACATGAAACTGTACTGAAAAACAAGCCAGAAAAAAACATGGTGGTCAGTTCTTCGGCATTAGTGGACATGCAGGTTATCTTGTTGTTCCCTGAGAGGGGTTTCATTCTGGCTGTTCTCTATAAAACTGCATCTGCGAGCTACGATAAGCCCCAAAAAAGGGGAAATGAGGAAACCTCAGACTATACTCAGCAAACTCAACTTTTATCTACAGAGAGGCCATGCAGGTGACCAGAGTTGCATCATGAATCAGCCTGTGACTGACTGTAACAAAGTCTGTTTGTGTTGTACTTTAAAAAAGTAACACAGGAAAACCTCTAAGCTTTCCACAAAATTATTTCTGTTTCCGAATTGCATTCATAGAGCAGAAATATACAACAAACTCTCATTCCCACTGGACAAACATGCCGTTCAGTAATAAGTACCAGAAAGTAAATGAGTATCAGAATATCTATTAATGTGGATCAGACTGAGAAGGGTAAGAAAGCTAATACCAAAGCTTCCTTAGAGTTTTTTAGCAACCACAATTATTTCATGAAGGCATTAACAGCTTGACCAGAAGGTCACAAAAAAAATCCAGAACAACATTTAAACATTGGAAGCCTCACCTCAATTAACGTTGGTATTATTAGGTCCACATTGAGAATTATTCTGTGAACTGATGAGGCAAAATCCAGTTTGGGAATACTAAAGGAAAAGTTTCAGAAAAAGAACATTAGGCCAATAACCAAACATGGTGGTGAAAGTGTGACCGTCTGGGTCTACTTTGTTGCTGTAGGACCTGGATGACTTGCTATGATATATTCAGTCAGTTTGTGATTTCTGAAACTTTTGATCTATTTGTAAATATATGATGCATCATCTTGTAAGCTTTTGGTATACCTCAGGTAGATTAAAAACTTAAATGACTTAAAAAAACATATTAGGGAATTATTAGGTTATGAGAAAGTCTGAATCATCTGTGAATTCATTCTTTGGTGTTTTAGTTCATGAGTTCCTCAGATCACATTATGACTCATTTTTATCATATATAATTTGGGCTCTCGGCTGGCCTGGGAACGCCTTGGGATTCCCCCGGAGGAGCTAGAAGAAGTGGCTGGGGAGAGGGAAGTCTGGGCCTCCCTTCTGAAGCTGCTACCCCCGCGACCCGACCTTGGATAAGCGGAAGAAGATGGATGGATGGATGGATGGATGGATGGATAATTTGGGCTACTACCTATTTTCTTTTTCAGTCAGGAAAACACCGTATCAAGTGTTTTGTATTTTGTCCTGGTTGTAGGTTAAGTGTACTGCTAGTTCGAACCTAATCAAGGCTTTTTAATAAAATAAAATAAAATAAAAACCTTTAAATTTTCTGTAAAAATTGCACCTTCTAGTAATCATTAGTGGTTTGATTATATCTTCCATTTGGGGTTCTGTTCTTTCGCTTTCGTTTGTACCAGGAGTCATTTTCCAGGAAATTGTTCTTACCAACCATGTGGCATTTCAAACCTGCTTCAGGGATTCATAGCTACTTTTTATTCTTCTCTTTATATAGTAAGGAGAACAAGGATTAGGAAATGTGATTATGTGACTTCATCAAATACCAGTGGGAGGTTGCTTATAGTTATTTTTGGTTTGATCTTTTATGTTTCCAAAGAAAGTCTTTATTGGTGGGATTTCAGCACAAATGAAACCTCATTATTTACATTTACTGTAAAATTTGTTCATAATTTGTTCCCACTTCTATCACCAGCTTAGCATTTATTTTGTTAAGCTTTCTGTTGAAGAAAGAGTTAGAAAATTATGTAGCAACTTATTCTTTAGGGTTATTGACTACATTCTCACCTAAACTACTCTTCAGACCAATCTACTGCATGGCCAAATATCCAGAATATGCAGAAAATTATTCAGGCACATGGAAGCCAAAGTTAGATCCCAAGGCCTAAACTCAATTTAATATACCTCCACCTGGTCATTTCCAGAATGCTAAAGCATTCACTGAGTTCGTAAAAGAAACAAAATCTTTAACATAAATGTTTGCCATCTGTTTGCTTCAGCCTTAGCTGATTTTACAGGAATCTTTTAATTTGCACCTGAACTATAAATTATGACTTTAAAACATAATACCCTCATCAGTGGAGAATATAATAACTTCACACTCTCGAAAGTCTACATTAAGCTTTAAAATCCAAGCAAATCTCTCATTTGCACCATTAGCTCTGATTGATGCTCGAACCGACCGTATGGTTAGTTTTAAAGCCGCAGGCAGCTTCAAGCAGCAGAGTGAAAATTTGCTGCTGATGACAGGTCGTGTGAAATGAAAGCGCTTTTTACGTCCTCTCCTTTGTGTTTGCTTCTCGGCTGGAACGCCAGGGCTCAGCCATAATCTCCCCTCCCAGTGTGTACATCACTCAGTGAATTTGGCCTCCATGGAAACGTGCAGGCGGTTGAACCGCTGCCATTTTACATCCCTAATTAATACCAAACCTCTGCACCCCTTTACAAATTACAGCATGCACCGCATAGGGTTGGCTTGAGACAGCAGCCTGCAATAAAATTCCTTCACGGGTACAATAAAAACATGGCGGTAGGTCAGAGGACTTGAAGCTTCTAACTGATTACTGCTGGCCATCAGCTTGGGGAGGGTAGGCCGGGTATTATTTGAGAATGGTGGTGAAAGAAGAGATTAAGAAGCGCTGTCCAGGTGGGGGACTCTCTGAGGGATTCTCCGCTATGAGAGCCATCCAAGGACAGTGGGAGAATATTTAAGTGGAGGCTGAAAGGAGGAGGAGGAAGAGTGGGAGAACTGGCCACCCCACTGTGCCCTGCTGGCTGTGGTTTGCAGCCAGTGCAGCAGTAGGTAACTCTGGAGCCAAGGTGGAGTGAGAAAGGAAGGGAGGAAACTCGGAGAGAAACCATGAAAAATGTGGAGCATGAAAATGTCTCCCTTGGTTTATGGCAGTGCAGCCCGGCATCCAAAAGAAACACATCTTTAAATTTAACTTGAGATGTCTTTTTTTTTCTTCTTCTTCTTCTTTCCTTCTTCCACTCCCAACTGCTGGCAAAGGCCCGGATTTGGAAGCGAAGCCAAGCTGCTTGGAAACTGCGACCATGTTAAAAAAGCACTCAATAATGTGGCTTTTTGAAAATGTGGCAGGAGCTCCTGTATGTGGGGATAAGCTTTCAGCGTCGGTGAACATGTTTTCTGCATTTTGCAGCTGCAGAAAATATCTCGGTATTCCCGGATTTTCAAAAAAAAACAAAAAAACACGAGATTTATACTCTAACACTTAATATAAAATGCTGTAAAGGGAATTTTTTAGATTCATAATTCAGGTAAATACTCTCCAGTTTCACATGTGGCACAATGAACATAAATGTCTCTTCAGGAGGGAACAAGCTGAACTGAGCTTTGAATAAAAGGCAATAAAGTCTTTAATACAGTGAATAGGATTAAAATGAAGAGGTCGTCTGGAAACATTTTGACGTGGCATCAAATTAAAGATTTGCAGCAGGTAATAATATTTTGCCGATCTCAGAGGGAAGTTGTCTCTCATGCTGATGATTGAGAGCTCATTTAGGAGAGAATTACCCTGAGGATCTCATAAATCTGCTACAATGGAACAAACATCTGACACAAACCGAGGTATGCTTCTGTTATAACAACTAAAAGAAGCTCTTTTGATGACGAACAGTTCATTTATTTGGTTTTTCATCTACTTAGAGCTAAATTCCAGCGTATATAAAGCCTGCTGATTATTTATACACGTCTATAAGATGAAAACAGAAGGGTAAGTGTTTCCTTCTCTGTGCTATGTCTCAAATTTAAGGTTTAAATATTTTATTTCAACATTTCCTTTCTGCAATGATACATACTTTCTCTTTTGATATAAGAGAAAAGATTACATTTTTATGTAGAATATTGTTTATTTTCTTAGTTATGAGAAATACCTATCCACCAAATGTATATGGCAAATTGTTTTGTGAAATTATTAATACTCCAGGGAGATTTAGTTTTACTTTTACCAAAATCTCTTTTCTGACACAATGTAATATTTTTCCATGTTTTGGAGTCCTGTCTTGGACGTGACAGAGAGTCTGTGGAGGGAGTTAAAGATTAGGGTGATGGCAAGGAGGTCTTCCAACTACAAAGACCTGGAGCTAAACATCAGAGATCAATCTTCAAAATACCGATGGAAATATTCAAAAATTTGCCCAGCAAATACATCAAGGGTTATACTGCTGCAGTGGCAAAAATGATTTTACCATTGACTGTTGCATATAGTATAAAATTATTCTGTCATGCGATATTAATACAAATTTTATAGAAACGGGTGTATTTTAATTCTTCCTACTTTTGAATTGGTTAATTGTCTTTAGAGTGATGCTTTTCTAATTTCTTACCAAAAACAAACCTATTTGTTGGATGAAAATCATTTAAAATCTGTGCATGGGTTTACTGTGACAACCAGCCAATAGGGTAATACCTAATACTTATTATTTAATTATCATTTACGTATTTAGTACATTTCTGGTTAGTAATTGTATTTTTTACTTTAGTAAATTTAAATTTAAACTTAAATTGTCACCTGCAATAAATAGTATTTGGCTAGAAAAGTAAAACTCCAGCTAAAGTGACCAGATGAAAAAGTTATTTAACCTTTAAAAAAAATTATAAAATGTTTTATTTAAATTTTTTTTGAAAAACACAAAGAATTTGAACAAAATAAGGAAATTGACACGTACTACAAAATTATCAAAGTGACACAAAAAAGTGAATTTGTTTTGTGAAATGAAATAATTGGTTTGCTTGTCTAACATAAGAAAGCACAAATATCTCTTGCTGTGGTGAAAATCAGCAAAACTGATGTCTCCACCTTATACGAAATGCAAATACCCCCTCAACAGTTATTGGCACTCCAAGTAAAGATGATGTATGAAAAAAGCTTTAAATGATCGTGATAAAAACTTTGTGTCCCCACAATGCAACTCTTCTCTGCAATTCTCCAACAGCAAGATTTATATGGTGTATTTAAACCTAATTAACACCACTGTGCATGGTGCCAGAATAATCCCAGGTCCTCATCTACCTTTTTATTTATTCTTCTGCATATTTACATATTGAGTATCTGTTTACCTGATCTTCCTTACATTTACTTAATCTTCCTGGCTTGAATAGCACGTTTTCTCGTCTTTCCCACTTTGATCAGTGACTAAATGAGACGGGCCTCTACGTCATTATAATGTAGACGGGTTGATGAGATGATAATGAAGATTTAATGACATAGCAGAAAATAAAACTACAAGCCCAAAGTCCAACAAAATCCAAAAGCAGGCTCAACACAGAACAGATGTGGCAACTTAAGAACAAGGCGAGAGCCAACACAAACAGAAACCTGGAATTGGTGAGTCTAATCAAGCATGGCAGCTTTATAGAGAAGATTTCTTCAGGGACCGAGGGAAAAACAGATTGAAGAAGGAGATGAACAGGTATGATCACAGGGCCATGGACGAACCAAAAACAGAACGAATAAAATGTAAGCTTCACGGATAATGTGATGAGTTTATCCCAATGAAAGAGGAAACTTTTTTACTAATTAAAAGTTCCTCAACACTCTCATCAGTCAAGTAAAGCATGAATCTAAAACAATGCTTCAGTTACATTTCTTTTATTGGCATTGTTAGAGGTGAAAGTAAAACTGCACAATATATCCAGATGATATCGTCACTGCAACATCTGTGCAGCAGTCATAACACAAAGGACTGTTTAAAGACAAAGAAATATAAAGTAATATATTCCACGTGTCATGAACTAACTTTTTACATGCTAGCGTAATGTTTGGATAGAGTCTGGACATAAATAACATTACGCTAAATGCTAAAGTTTGCAGTGTATAGAAAGCACAGATGAGAAAGAGAGGAAAGGAGAAAATGGTTGAATATTCTAACTGAACTGCAATAATTACTAATCATGACATTGTTGATTTGGTAACAAACTGTTACCAAAAGAATACATTTACTTAAATTAGGTTTGAGAAAATTCTTTTGCAATTAAAATTTGATTTATCTGAAGTATTTTCACACATCAACCAATAATGGAGGCTGGTGTAACCTATATTTTAATGAGATGAAATTACTGCATGATCGAAGCTGTGGTTTTATTGTACTTTCTGTTTGAATTATAGCGTAATTGATGTGTGTTTTAGCTAGCATGCAGTTGAATAATTTTTTTCGGTAGCCTACTTTAAATATAAAAAGGGCAGTGAGTGAAGTATGATCATTCAGTTGCACAGTGATCCATGTCAGACATTTAGACTTTTAGTTGAAAAATAAGAAAGAAAGTCAGTTTTTACTCATATGATCGAGTTTGAACATCCTTGAAAAAAAAAAAAAGCTTTTGTGACATGTTGCACCTGTTCAGTTTTGTGTATATCTTGTTTACAGTAAATAAAGGTTTGTAATAGGCTACTCATTCGGGGAAAGAGACATATTTAAACATGAAAATGCTTTCATAAATAATCATTCCTGTCTGTATATCTAGCACTGTTTTTCTAATAATATTCTGCTGACGAACCTGACAAGTTCTTTTTCCACTCTATAAAAATACATTCATGAATCTAATCTTGATTAAGTTCATATCACCCTCCTCCTCCTAATCATCATGACAATTTAAGACATTATCAACAGTTCCTCCCAAAGGGGGAAGAAGCAAGAAATACCAAATAAACCTTTATCTTTTTGTCTCAGTTTGCAGTTTTCTTTTGTAACTGTTTTCTTCCAGTAGTCTGGCGCAGCCTCCTCTGATGCATTACGACGCTGCAGGAGAAATCTCCAACAGCCTATCCAACAACCTCACAGATAAGGCCTCAAAGCCCTTGAGACGTCACAGCTTTTAGCCTCGTTAATCCCTCGAGCACTTTGGACAGAACCCCCTTTCTTGTTTCAGAGAGATCATTTGTCCAGCACAGCTACTTTTTTCCCCTTCCAAAGTGTTAAATAATGATAAAATCTACAAGGCTGGTATGGTTTATAGGTTGCCCCTGTCCTGGGTTGCAGAGAGTGATGTTTTAATGGAGGTGGAAAGGCTGGCGTTCAGCGAGAACCAGATGGACCTTCTCCTATCTTGCTCATAAACGTTTTTAAGACAGTTCACAAATCAAGATCTCTCAGTATTATATTAAGCGTTCGGATTGTTATTGTTATTGTACATTTGCAAATACTAGTGTGATTTATTGCTTTTTGAGTATAATTCAAATCTCAACCCACTTAGACATTTTATACATGAGTGTTTCACAGTTAATATTAGGGGCTGATGAAGTGCAGGGCTTTTACAGCTTTCCCTGGAAACTGGCTATCATAACTCTGACAACTTCTCATCCAGCGTGCATTAAGAGTGAAGATTAAGATGAGTGCCATCTACTCTGGGGAAGGAAAATTTGTGGTTAGAACATCTTATCTAGGAAAGAAAAAAAACATGGTGGCAACAGGTATACGGCGCTCAGTAGTGAGGCAGAAGGGGGAAGAGATGAAGAGTGAAATGCAAGATGTGAAGCTAAAACAGAAAAAAAAGTGCAACCCTCCTGGGGTCAGTCTTCTTTCCGGAGGAGAGGAAAGTGGACCCTGTTGTTGATGGAGCCTGTGGTGGTCTGGGTTTTGGGGATGTTAACAGTGAAGATGAACGTGAACCGTAGAGCAGAAAGATATGAGACGATCACGGCACGTCGACGTTCAGTAAACAGTTTCACAGTTTAGCAATAATTTATGCTGCAGCTCACAAAAATATTTAGCTTTTATTTGAAATAGAACTAAAGTTTGTCTCTTATGACTTTTTCCTTTTTAAATTCTGATTTACAGAGTCAAGCAGAAATATAACCATCTACTAAATTATAATTGTGGAGAATGTCACACCATTCTGCTCTTTATAAATCAAAGCAGAGAGGATAACAAACTGATATAGTCAGGCTATCTTCTCTAGTAGCCAGCCTGTAGTAACAAACAATTTTAGAGGCACTTTCAAATACCTGAAGGAGCAGAAAACCTGACAAGCAGAAGGTAGAGGATACTTCATACGGTCAGAAATACTTTGGTTGCTTCCTAGAATTTCATTAAAATGATTTTAAACCACTTAGTTAGTATTATTGAAAATTCTTGTGGCTGTGAAACTTTTTTAAAACCTTGGCAGGTCCTTATATCTGTACCCAGTTTGGTGTTTAAACATTAGATGTGTCTTTATATAAGAAATACAGTAATTAACAGCACTTATTCATATTTAACCTTGATGAAATAAATAGCTTAAGCCATCAACTAAATCTCTCACTTTGTAGCTCTGCTATTTTTATACTCATTCATTATATGGATGGACAAAAATGAAACAGTTGTTTTTATGTTAATTTTGATGAGAATTAATCTTCCTCTGATTGTTGAAAAATAATGATGTATTGAAGACCTTCAGACTGGCAGTCTAGTTGTTGGTTTTAAACGCTTTTCCACAGCATGTTTACACTCTAGAATACTCCTGAATGCAAATAGGTAAAACTGAATAGTTTGTGGGAAAACAATATTTATGTAGCCAAAAGATATTGCAATCAAAACATTGATCTATTCTCATACAAATATCTGACGTTTTGGTTTATTATTGATAACCAGAGAGAACCTACCATCTAAACAATGTGAAGTTATGTTTTATAAGTGAAAGTTGGGAAAAATCCCCATGAAAATGGGCGCTGGGGTCTAATAGTGGTTGAATGATGCTTTGGGTTTATCACACGGGCAGCAGAAAACAGATTTCAAAGTATTTTTTCTGAGCCAAACGAAGATAATTAGCCATAAGAAAGCTGTTTATGGAGGTCCAGCGTTTGGCCGCGTCACTCTCACTCAGATCATGTCTTCATATGCGCGTTGTTGTACAACATGTGTTTTTATTTTAGGTTCTATGAATACTTTTCATCTAACTGCTTTGGGAAATAAAAAGAGAATGCTTTGAAAGTTGAAGGAGGAAAGGATAGAAACCCCTTGGAAACCAACAAGCCAAATAATAAACATTTATTTCTAGGGCCATTAAAAGTGAGTTTACATTCTAAAACACTTGACAAAACCTCATTGAAGAGGTGGGAGCTTTTTCATTGATTTATTAAATTTTTGGCTGCAGGCTGTCACTGGAATATGTTTGATTTATTTTATTTTATTTTATTTTTTGGCAACTACGCAGTGAAGATGTTCTTTTTAAGGCTCTTTGTCAAGTAGCTAAATAGTTTGTATACTCCACAAAGGCTTCAGCAAACTTCAATTTCCATCAACAAACCTCTCAGTGGCCCAGTGGTCTCACATAGACTTATGCAGTCATTTTTAAAAATATGTTGGCTTTTTTTCTACAAAAGCTCTAAAATATATGACTTAACATCGGCTTGACTCAACTTGTCATCTTACACAATCTTTTCTTCTGTGCTCAGCTGCAGCTGGCTTCTTCAGGAGAATGTTTTTATGAGTTCTCACATTTTTATTCAAAATAAAGCCTGCAGCAATTACCATTTCCAAACTCCATGATGTGTGGGGGTTTTATTTAAGATTTGTGTCTATCTTCTAAAATGCAAAGACTCCTACAGACCCTGATAGGTTTAATAGTCTTGTAATGTGAGGGAGGGTATCATGATATCATGTCATTAAGCATCCTTAAACACGCACACACGCTGCGCATGTGCGGGCCTCCGCCTCTTGCTGCAATAAAAGCGGATTCCTTGTAATTCTGTCGCCATTGATGAGCATGACAAGGCGGATTGAGAAAGCACATTTCCCCACCGCTGTCATCCTTCGTGCTACTTCTTCTCTTCTTGTTGGTCTACACATTATGAAGCTGCAGCGAGATTAAAGCCCCGCAACGAACGCGCATTGCGGAGGAAGAGTATTAGCAACACCATAAACGGAGAAGAGGCGGATTGTATTTTTAAATGCGTGAAAAATAGTCACCCGGGTGTTAGCTGCTATCTGGAGCCAGTAAATGTATACAGGCTATAAATTGGATCCTTCCTTGGTGCAGGCTCCAAGTGCACAGGGTTCATCCTTAAAATGTATTTATGGGTCAAAATTAATAATTAGACTAATAATAGGACTTTTTCTATGGCTATTTATTTGGATTAAACAACCTCCCGAGCCCTTGTACATTAATAATAATATTAATAGTCATATTTTGCCCTCTTCATCTCCTTTATTTACGATTTTAAGAATTTGTCTTCTTAACTGGAGTGCAAATGGTATTTTTAGTATTATTAGAACGTTTGCAAGCACTGGTAGACTCGCAAATACATAAATCACCAAAAAATACTGTAGTGAGTAAGCCAATAATAATAATAATAATAATAATAATAATAGATTTTCCCAAGTAAAAACATTTTATTTACATTTTTCAGTGCAAATTACTTTTAACAAAATAGCACATCTATGTATCAAAACAAACAAATATGTAATAATACTGCAGTTGTCCAAAGATTTCATTTACAACATAAGTCGAGTGGTTCCTGCAATAACAATAAAATCCGCAACCGCATCATCATCGTTGTCATCATCATCATCATCCTCAACTCTGCAGCTCTATTCAAGACAGTAATTATAGGCCAGAAATAAGTTTAAATTATGTCCGGTTTTATTATTAAAGCGATGAAAAAATAATTAGAAGATAAAACAGCAAAATCTAATAAAATTCACACTTTTTCACCATGCTCCTTCTGCCTGCTGGGCTACAATAGTGTGCAAGAATGAATCGGTCTCTGAGCTCCCACTGCTGCTCGCTGGACGTGAACTGACCTGTTTCCGGATGCAGACGCTAAACACTCCGCGGGTCTTTAATGTCACTGAGGCTCTTCAGACAAAAATAGGCTAACAGACGTTCCTTCATTGTTCGTGGCCTGATTTTTATTTATTTATTTATTTTTTTTTTTTCTTTTTTTTTTTTTTCATATCAACACCTGCGACGCCGTTGCAGTTGCCGTGTCCGTGGGCGTGGGGCAGGAGTCCGCGGTGGCCGCCTGAGCGCTCCCGCTCATGATCACGCTGGTCTTGTTGTTGTTGAGCTCAGAAATGTCCAAATGTCCGTCTCCGCTCTCTTCCTCCTCGGCTTCGTCCGACTCGCTGTCGCTCCGAGCCTCGCTCTCGCACTCGGACTCTGTCGGCTCCTTCGGCTCCAGTCCCCCCGCCTCTGAGGCTCCTTTCTCCGGCTTCTCGTCCTTCTCCTTGTCCTTCTGAGCCTGGGCCTCCTTGGAGTGTCTCCACTTCATGCGCCTGTTCTGGAACCACACTTTTACCTGGGAACACACGTTAAACACGCCTCGGTTTAATTTTTTCTCATGTTTTGTAACAATTTGGGGAAATTGAGGCAAGTTTTCTTCCACCAAATGTACTTAGGCCGGGCCAAACTTAGTCCAAAACATAGCTTTTAAATTCGCAGTTTTCCATTTCTTTAATTAACATGTTTGTACTCAAACAGAGCGACACAGTTAAATTGAATATGAATATTGCAGTTAAATACAATTACCATATATATTTCTGAGCTGGGTGAAAATATAGAAAAAAAACCTGAAAACCATATTCCATATTCAGTGCAGAACCTCTTTGTACTTCAGTAGCAGTTCAGAAACAATTGCATTAAATTAAAATGTCTCACAATAATAATGATCTTTATCTTTACACACTGTTTAATTGATTATCTGATATTTCCATGTTAACTGATGAGCTGTAAACAAATACAGGCAGTGAAATACTGCTAAAGATATGATGGCCTTTTTCAACCAGTCAACTCACACCTCACTGACGCCATGCAGGCTGATGTCGAGTTAAAGGCCAAGGCTGCAGCTTCTAGACACTTGGACAAGTAAAATGTGCACATGAAGCGAGCATGTGGCTGTAAGACATTGGTTGCATTTAATGTGAATAATGAAGAAGTAATTTTTTTTTACTCACTATTATTCAGCAGAAGTTTTTGTATTTCATAATTTGTTTCTCATTAAATTGCAAGAACTCCTTTTTTTGTACAATGGAGGAGGGGACAACACCGCAAATATAAATATAGATTTTTAAATATGAAGCTGCTATTTTATTTTATTTTTTTGTATTTCATATTTAGTGGCTAAAAATTTGCCGTTTTGCCTGTCATGGCACCTTTGATAAATAACACCGTGGATGCGGATGCCCTATAGTGTGGGCAGCAGATTTGCTCTGAAAAGGAGGAAAATGAAACATACCTGTGTAATTGTTACAGCAACAATTAAGACCTGATTCACGCAGTAAATTGGACACAATTTACTGTTTTATTTTTCATTTTGATCAGAAGCTATTGCTACAACAGCTTGTCTTTCCTCTTTAAATAAAGTAAAATACACCGAAGCTCCTAAGCTCACTGCACTTCTGTTCCTGATAATTACACAAGCACCAATCCGGCTTTCCTTGGCCGATACCTACTTCCAATTTTGTTGGAAATCTGACCAAACTATGATTTCCTCCCCTCCTCCCCACAAGGACTAAAACATTAAAGAGAAAAATGTGCCAATGGAGGTTGAATCAAAATTGAAGAGAAAATTGAGGAATATCATCATCATCTGCGTTTACATCTTAAAGCATTTATCTGATTTTTCTTAAATTCAAAAACTGCGTCATTGTGAATGTTGATCGGTAATGTGATTATGGAATGAAAATGGCAGAAGTGATTAATTTTGCTTTAATATATACTGACAATATCTGACATTATACTGATCCTCGATCCGAGCAGATTAAAAGGTTCTCTGGCTGATTTAATCAGCGCACGTTTAAATGAACGATTCTCTCTGAGCAATTTTTGTGTGATGGATTTGTGCCAAAAATGTGTTTCAATCAGCTTTGTGCACCTTAACCTGAGTCTTACCTGAGCGTCTGTGAGCCCCAGCATGGCCGCCAGCTGTTTTCTGTCAGGCTTGGTGACATACTTCTGTATTTCAAATCTCTTCTCCAGGCCTTTCCTCTGCAGGTTCGAAAACACGGCCCTCGACCATGACCTTTTCCTCTTGTACGTCTGTGGCATTGTGTCTTTCGTGAGCACTGCGTAGGGACCTGGACAACAGACAACAAGGGAGGACATGGGGTTAAAGCACCACCCGAGGGGTTTCAAGGTTGAAAACACACAAGGAAATGTAATGTTCTCTGTGTTGCTCTACTCTACAGGTGATGTCTACCTGGGAAGGTGTCCTGAAACTGATGCTGGCCTGCGTGTCTGCCGCTGCCGCTGCCTAGTGAGCCCATCATGGAGGACGCGTCGCTCATCCCGGGGTCTATGGAGGAGAAGTAGGGGCTGGCTGGAGGTTGAATAGGGATGTGGAGGCCTGACTGACGGTTCGAGCTAACGATGGAGGTGAGATCTGTTACAAAATATGAGAGATGATGATGGGCTTCAGTCAGTTTGGACACAAGCACAGGAGGGAGAAAATTTTAGGGAGACTTTTGAAATAGGTCTGTGTAGAAATGCGGATTTTTGCTGATGATCATGACCTGTGTGACCTCTTGTTAAGGGGCTCCTGAGTTTGTGCTAACTTGCTCTCTTAAACGCAAAACATAGAGTTGCTTCTAGTTTGCTGCTTTCATTTTCTAAACTGCCTATCCCTGTGCTTGATGAGTTCCTAAGTAATTATTTCTTGGGGATAATAACTTAAAATGTGGGTATTAGGACTGGATGCATCTCTGCAAATGTTTTATTACAATCAAGTTACCGCTCACCTCTTAGAGAAGACTTTTCTTTGCATTTTGGATCAAAGTCTGTGGATAAAATCCTATCGATTCCGAATTTGAGGTCTTTACTTGAAGGCGGGGGTGCCTGCTGGGAATTGAACGGCGTCCTAGAGACGGTGGTGAGCTGCAGTCCGTGTCTGTTGTACGGAGACGCCGGGCTGAGTCTGGCTCCGAACACCGATGAAGGCTCCGGCGCGACGGGAGCAGGACGCAGCGGAGAGCCGCCGGAGTGCGCCTGCTGAGCGCGCTGCTGCTGGTGATGGTGGTGATGGTGGTGTCCCATGTGCACCATGAGGGCGGACGATCCGGGGATGTTCTCCGCATCTCCTGCTTGCAAAATGTCTGCGATGCAAAACGACGGCTTCTTTATGGTATCCACAGCGAAGCCTCCGGCGCAGTATGCCGACCAGAGGCTGAAATTGGATGCGTAAAACGGGTTGAGCCCGGCGGTGTACATCCCGGAGCTTCTAACGATTCGTATTGTTTCTCAAATGATGTTATAAAAAGACAGACATGTAAAACGATAAGCACGGATAACGCTTCAGGAGGACAGATGCGCGTCCTGGTTGTGCCAAAAACGCTCTCACTGGTCTGAAACTCTAACCCCGAAGTTCCACTCTGAAGTTCCTCCGCTGATGCTGATTGGTCGCTCTCTGAGCCAATAGGTGCGTTGCCTTTACTCATATCGTTTGTTGTTGCAAACTAAGACGATCTCTCTCTCTTTTTTCTCTCTCTTTCTCTTGCGCACACATGAGCAGGGAGCAATTTTGATCCTGAGATGATGGATTGATCACTTAAAGAGAGCCCACTCCTCACTCACATAACGCACTAAAGCAGTCATTAGAGCCGAAGATTCGCGTTAATTTGGATTCTTCGTGTAAACTAAGTTGAAGAAGGCAATGTGAGGTCAGTTTTATAACACAAAAATACCAAGAAACATAGCATGACATTCAGCCCAGAACACTATTTATACACTTCAAACTTTTTTAGATTTTGTCACTTTACATCATCAAACCTTATTGGGAACTTATAAGCAATAGACCAACACAAAAGTAAGGAAAATTATGCTTTTGTTCTAAAAATGTCGTACAAATATAAATCTGAAAAGTGTGGTGTGCACTTTTGTTCAACTCTGTTTACTCTTGCACCCCTAAATAAGTCACATTCAAATGGTCAAATAATACATATTACATTTTCTCAAATGCCATAATCAGAATCACCAATGTGTTGATCAATGATTCAGTTACTACAAATCGAAGTCATCTGTAAAAAGTTGGGATTTTAGCCTCGATGTCCGTGTTTCAGCTGTTTGAAATGCTGAATGCTGCTGCTCAGTGTTTGGTTCTGGTTCTGGGGATGAAAAACAGACCAAAACCAGAAGACCTGAGTGGTCTGGAAGGTTGATACAATAACAAATAAAGCCCAGTGTAAGAGCTAAATCTGTCTTTTGGAGAGAAACAGTTACCACAAACATGAAAATAAAATACAAAAAAAGAAGCAATTGTGAAACACGGTGGTGGGAGCATTATTCTGTGGAAAGGGTTTTGTGTCTTTTTTTAACAGGGACATAGAAGCTGGTCAGGGCCAAAGATTAATTCAGCTAATTACAGAGCAAGCTTTAAACAAAACAAACTGTTAAGGCTTCACACGACTTGATCCTGGATCTTACAGCAGGACAACTCATCATGAGGTCAGAGGTACAATATGTTATACATCAGAGAATTTACATGTCTTAGAATGGTCCAATCAAAGTCCAGATCTGTGAATATTTGGCAGAGTATGGAAATTGTGCTGCAGATTTTCTCCTTCCAGTCTGACTGAGCTTAAGGCTCTTTGGGCAAACATGTCCATCTCTAGATGTGCAAAGCTGGAAGCTGAAAGCGTTGCAGGTGTTACTGCAGTGAAAGGTCGTCAATGACTCAGACGCTTATTTGGAAAACGAGGTGAAAACAATATCTCATTTTCCTTCCGCATCAGTTCTGTCGATGACATACAGATATCACACTAAAATACATTGTTGTATGGTCCTAATTTAACAAAATGTGGAGGGAAAAAATGTTTAGGCGGTATAAATACTTCTGCAAGTCTCTATAAATAGGTCAGGTAATAAACGATCAACAGCGCATTCTCATGAAGCTACGCCCAGGAGAGTCTCTATTAGCTCCGTCTCATCCTGTTTTTGATGGGCTCTGATTCGTGTTAAATGAGCGGATACGCCTGTTAGATATGCCCCTAAAATAGAAGCCGTTTTAGTATTTTAGGACACAGCAGAAATCCTTATTTCTTCCGGAGACGAAGAGGAGGGAAACTTTATAATGACTGTTAGAACTTCCCTTGTTCAATATTTGTGCAACTTTATCTCAACCTGCAAGTTGCACGGTGACGCAAATCCGTCCCCATGCTCATAATAAACAGAGGAAATCTATTCCCCCTCCTACGCGCACAACACAATTAACTTCAGAGGCGATACTTCATCCGCAAGGCCCCTCTCAAGATTCATGCCGCTTGGCTCCTGGCCAACGAGATTTTAGAATCGGATGATTTTATGGCCTGTTCGGCTGCTTGATTCTCGTTTTAAACGCGCAGGTTCACCTTCTCTCCACGCATTTTACGCTCAGTCAAAACCGACCCGTCTTCCACTCTTCTACAGTCTGATCTTCTCTGTTTGCTCCCCCTCTTCTTCCTCCTCCTCCTCCTCCAGCTCCAAACTCCGATCGCATGTTTCTCTCGCATGTGTTGAAAACAATAGCTTCAGAAGGCCCTCCGCGCACTCATTTAGTCCCGATTCACGCGGGCGGAAGCGCCGATGACCCTGACTGCCCGCTATCATGGTGTTTTCGAGTGACACTTTTCCGGGTTAAAATTAGAAAAATGACATTTAACGTTTGCCCTCCGTCCAGCAGTCAAAACAATCCAGGGAAGAGGATGTGGCGGTGCGCAGCGCGCCTCGAGTTATTTCAGGTGCTGATGAGCCTTTTCAGTGGGAAGCACTTGAGAAAACAGACGTCGGATCAGCGGTTATACCCACGCAGTGAGGAGAGAAGAAAAGGTTGCAGGTATCTGACGTGCGTTTGCAGAAATGGTTTAGTGGGAAGATAATTAGATAATTTTGGGGAAAGAAAATTAAGCAATGTAGTCTGTCTAGAGTGTCTTGCAAAAGATTTCATTTCACTTGAAAGTTTCCTAATTTCATCACCTTGAAGCTACAAGGTTCGCTGTATTTCACATGGACATAATGTTAAGCGCACTTAGCTTTTTTTTTTGACCTAACAAGTGAGGCAACAATTTGTATGTTCTCTACCAGAATCAGTACCTTCGAGGAACGCGAGCCTCCCTCCCATGTTTAAAGTTTTTTTGCCTGACAGGTTTTCTTCCGGGACTTTCCCGTATTTAGCTCCATCCCTCGTCATCTTCTTTGACATTGACAAGCTGCCATGTTCCTGCTGAGGAAAAGCTTCCCCATACCACGATGCTGCCACCATCATGTTTAACAGTAGAGATTGTTTGCTCAGGATAATGAGCCGTATTCCACAACACATTTAGATTTAGCCCAAAAAGTTACACTTTGGTCTCAATCCATCCCAAGTTTGTTTTATTATCCAATGAAAAAAATGAACACATGACTTTTTATTGCTTAACATTGACTTTTTCCTCTTGCCCTTTTTGCATAAAAGGCAGTTTTATTTATTGCGACACTAGTAGTTCAGTCAACACATTTTCACATGTGAGCTCTGGATTTTTGTATTTCTTATTACAGGATTTGATTAATCACCTCCTGGCCTGTCTTGGTAGATTTGCAGATATTTATTTATTCTCAGATGATGGACTGAGCAGCACTATGAGATGTCCAAATCTTGAGATGCTGCTTTGTAAACTAATCTTGTTTTAAACTTTTTAACAAACCTCTGAGACCTTCACAGATCAGCAGGATTTATAATGCTATTAAATTACATTCAAGTGGACTCTGTTTACCAGGTGATTTCTGAAGACTTTTGGTTGCTCTAGTTTTTATAGTGGGTATCAAATTTTCACAGTTTTGGAAATAATTAAAATTGTAACTTTTGTTTCATACTTTATGTTGGTTTGTCATTGAAAACTCAAATAAAATATATGGAGGTTCCTGTTTACAAAATCCAAACTGTGACACGGTTCAGTACTTTTTAATGTCACTGTAATATAAAAAAAAAAATCCTTCACATGCAAGTGTGGCCTCACTTTTTCTTCTTTTCCCATATTATGATATCATTTCTGAAACCATAAAACTCTGAAAATTTTATATAATAAAAACGACACGCTTGATTTACGGATGATCCGTAAAAAGAAAAAGGTGAAATATTTCTGCTAGACTCATCCTGGAAGGTGTTCATCATCATCATGTCTTTCCTACAAGTCTAACCTCCGCAGAGCAGAATGACTGATGGGAAACGAGACACTCTCAGGACGAGCTGTGTTAGTTAACGCATTCATTTTTCCCCCCTTCACAAAGCTGCAGGTCGCCGTGGCTCACACAGTCTTCAATCCAACAGGGAAGAGTTTTATCACTTTTTACATTAACTCTATTTGGATCCTTTTACAGTGAATTGAAAATATATTAAAAAATAAACTCTTAAGACAAAAAAACACAATATTTCTTTCTTTCTGAAATAAAAATATAATGGAAACAGGTGTATTCTCTTCCATCAGATCATAATGTTGTGTCTCTTCATGAAAACTGGGGCTTGCAGCTCCCTGCAGATAATATAAATATTCTAGTTATAAAGTAGAAACTATAGAAAAATGCTGTCTAATATAATTATCCTTATATTTAAATCTTTGAGCCAGACTTGTGAGTATTTGTGCTCGATTTTGTGTATTAGCCTGGCTCTGTTTTTACTTTTAATGCTATTCAGATTTCACCACACCTTCTAAACATGAAAGATTATCAAAGAAAAAGCAGAAGTTCAGATCATCATTTCCATAAGAGGTCACAGCGTTTTTGAAATGGAGCAACATTCTTGCCTAATTGACTTGACAGCCTTGCGTTCATACTCTGCCATGAAGCTAATCAGAGACTAAACAAACACCATGAAAACACAATGTTGAAGCTTTTATGAGTCACATGCTCATTGTAGATGAAAACAAAGGCGTGCAACTGTGCACTACCCCAAGTTTAAAGCCTCTATTGTTGTCGCCTAATTGCTCCCTCCGTGTTTTTCAGGAAGCCTTATCAGAAGGAGAAGAAGAAAAAAAAACCTGAATGAGGACCTCGGACTGTTTGCGACCCACGCAGCTGGGCAGAATGAAGCGATTCCCATTATTACACTGAGAATTATTGCTCCCCTCCCGTAAGACCCCCATCCAGTTCGGGCCAGGATTACTATTTCTGGCAATGTTTACCTCAGGAAGGAACTTTCGCAGATTTAATGGGACCTGGGCCATTGTACACAGACTTCTGTATGGCACGCTGCCATCATTTCCATAGAGAGAAGAGAGAGATGAAGAGAGGGCTACGTCTAAAGTCAATTCAAAACATGATTGTCCCGTTTATGTGACCCTGAGCACATCACATCTATGAGACCATGAACTCTCTCAGAGGTTCAGTGAAGACAGTTTTCACTTAAACTAAAGCAAATTCAAAATGTCAAACAACTGTTTGTCTCTCTTATCTGGTTTATGTCTAATGATATGCCTACTCACTTTAATTAAGACTTTGGACAATAGAGGAAGGCCTTTCAGCAGTCATATCTTTTCACACTTGTTGCACATATTTAACACGTACATATTAATGTCAAATAAATATAAATTCTGTGTTTTGTTTAATTAAGTTTGATCGGTTTAAGTTGCCCGAGAGTACAAATATTAGTTATGAATAAATTAGTGAACAAGGTCTTCTTGTGGCACATAAAATGTTATGTAGAAGCATTAATGAGTGTTTGAAGGCTGTGACTGTACAAGCAGCTCCCCCCAGTGTCTAAAATCTCATTTCTGCAAATGTGGACCTCATTTATTTTTTCACCTTAAACAGATTTGACTATCGTCTGTTTTTGTTTGAAAATATATATCCAATAAGGATGATGGCTTTCTGTTTAATACTTTATACTAAAAAAAAAAAAATTATCTTAGCATTTATAAATATAAATTTAGCTGACAATGCTGTTAGATATGAAAAAAGTGTATTTGTAGAACAAGTAAAGATTATTTTTTGTCTCATGGAATAAACTGAAAGAAATTATTAACACATATTATGTCTCTTTTATTTGTGCACTTAAAATGAATAAATAGTTTAAATGAATGTTATATGTTCTCGCAGGTTCAAAATGCAGTCTTCAACCTTAAAATATTTAACTGGAATTATTTACTTAAAATGTTTTATGGATCCTTATTATTAGAATATTTAACTGACATTTAAAATATAGCGGTTTTTATTCATGTAAAAATATTTATTAAAAAAAAGTAAAACTTGGAGTTATGTTATTTCTTTACATTTCATAAGTTTTATGCTCTAACAAAATGTTTGCACCATTATTTTTATGTGACTTTAGCCTGAAATAAACCTAATAATTTGAAAGCTCGGAGAAAAAGTCATTTTTAATCTAGTACGATACAGGCTTAAACAAAAAAACTCTTTTGGGGGGGAATAATGTTATTGTCAATAACTAGCAACATGAATGAAAACAATAGATTAATGTCCAGTAAATAACGAAGAACATCTTGAAGTGGTTTCGGAATGAGGGAGGACAGACTCCCCATCACTCTCAGCTCGGCCAAATTAAAACCATGAAGTGGACATTAGCTGGACATTGGAGTGGTAGACTAGCCACACTCACCTCAGCCCACCCTCAGTTATAAACAACTTGAGGATGGTTTGCTTTAGTGGGAGCTTTTAAATATAATAGTGACTTGGAGACGTGGGGACATCCGTGTGTTTGCATTACAGATTAGTCGCTTCTTGCGGCTCTGCAGCCCTGCACTGCGCATTGACCGCATTAACCCACGGTTAATGCGCAAGAACCGTAAGCCGTTCCCGTATATATATATAAACTAATTGGATAGAGTCATATCAAGCTCCCATTATAAGCAGATCTAGCTCGGAAAATTTTTTTATTCTAATAAGAACAACAATGCCAAATTATACGTTAAAAAACATAAAATTTAAATATGATATATTTTTTATTGTGATATTTTTATTATTTTTTTGTGAACTGCAAATAAATGAATTTGAAACCCTCAAACTCCAGGTCACAGAAAAATAGATAACATTTTTAGTTTTTGAATTAAATATGCGTCATCGCTGCGATCGATCTATCTATCTATCTATCTATCTATCTATCTATCTATCTATCTATCTATCTATCTATCTATCTATCTATCTATCTATCTATCTATCTATCTATCTATCTATCTATCTATCTATCTATCTATCTATCTGTATGTCTGTCTCATGGGACAGTCCACATTATCCTATGGGACAAATTTGTCCCGCCAACAGCTACTGGAAATGGTTTTCCCCGCTCTGTCCCTAGAGGGTCGTTTGTGTTGTTTTGTCCATCTTTTATATCTATTATTTTATTTATATGTGAGAGGCTGCGGGTTCAGATCCAGCTGCTGTCAACAGCAGAGCTGAGGACATTTTTGGACAAATACAAGACCTTACTATGTTACCTTTTTAATTAAAATCTTCATGCACAAGACACGTATCTGTGTTAGTTTAACTGTAAATCTAGATGTTGAAGTTTAGCGAATATTTTAGATGCCTTTTTTTTAAGCACGATGTAAATGTCACACTGCGCAGCGCTTACCATGCAATTTCCGATTTTTTATTGCTTGGGGATATTAAGGTACAAATCAAGGACGAGATTTTCTTTTTTTAGCGAAACACCGCCACCCAGTGGCTATGACAGACACTGCAGAGTCTTTACTACTATTCTATTATGATATTTTTAAAGTAGTAGTTGTGTGCCGGTGTGGCACTAAAAATGTCCAAAGTTGTGAAACTAATAATAATTTTGCTTCATATTAACATCAGTTTAATAAATACTTTTAGCAGACATATAGACCAGAGTTGAGAGCTGTCTCACTTACATGTTCAGTTCTGTAGAAGAAAATAAACAATGCGCTGCAAGAAAACATTTCCACTACCATCCCTGTGTGAAATCCAAAGTGGATACATCTTGTTTTAAAGTGTTTACACACCCTAACCTTTACACATTTTGTCAAGTTACAGCCATAAACAGTAATGTATTTTATTACGATTATATGTGATTGACCAACACAAAGTGGAGCAAAATTATGAGCTGTAAGTAAAATGATAGCTGGTTTTCAAATGATTAGAAATTAGACCTGTCTTTTTTCTTGCACTTATACCCATAGACAAATGTCTACAGAACCAAATAGTGATTAGTTTATTCTCAGGAAAAAGTACTGTTCTGTATTTAAATAGAAATATTTATTTAAAATATGTCAGAACAATAAGACTTGTCTGAGTCAATTAAATTCATCTGTGTGTTTTCAACCCTGACTCAATGGCAGAAACCCAATTTACACTAAAGTGTCTGTATCAGTCAGCTTCAATTTGAGGTAGAAAAAGTGCAGAATACACTGCACTTTGTTCTGAAATATTTTAGTTTGGATAAGAGGAAGCACTGGCTAGCACTTTTAAAGAAACTAAGCATAAAAAACTTGCTTTTAATAAATAACTGCCGTACATTCATTAGTGGGCAGAGCTTTGATCTGTGCAAACAGTTTATCTCCACAGCTTCAAGCAAAGACTTTTTAATTCAATTTCATGTCATAAAATGTCGTGCTCCACCATATGCAAAGGGCTTTTGAGCTTGACTTAGTATTGAGTAATAAGTGGAGGTTTTTGAGCTTCGTTGAACTCAGACAAGCCTGCTTGGATTGATTAGTGCGGACAGCTGCAGGTGTTCCTCACAAACACCTGCAGCACATACTGGTGCTTTTCTCTCTCACACACATGTTCAAAGATCAAACAAACATGTGGAAAAATGTTCCAACATATGCAAATATTTGTATCTTTTCAGTTACTTGAAGTCTCTGTGAACAGTACAATCAGCTGACAGCTCAATAATATGTGGAGAGTCAACTTTATGTCAGCATACAGAGCACAAAAACAGGCTTAGCAGATGAAAACATGGTGTGTGGCATTTTGAGCTGGAGCTCCTTTGTAATGCACCAAATTAAAACCAATCAGCATGTGTGTGTGGTCAGTTAATACATGCTCCTCTGTCTTGCTCAATTAAATTCATCATGGTTTCACATACAGTTTTCTGGGGATCTCTGGATTTGACCTTTGATCTCCACTAAAGCATGAAAAGGATCTTTGGAGGCTGATTAGCCTAAGAAAGTGACATTAGAGCCTAGTGTTTCTTCAATATTCAGTATTATAAAATTAACTATTATAGTTTGCAAAATGTCCATAAACCTGAAACTTTACCACATTGTGTCACATTGTACTCATGAATTAAATATAAGTTATTATGATTACACAGGATATATCAATACCAAACACAACATAATTGTGAAATAGAAAAATATGGATGGTTTTCAATTTTGAAAAATAGCTTTATAAGAGAGATATATGCTTTTGTATTCAACTTTTTGAGTTGAAACTTTAAAGAACCGCCTGTCTCTTCAAATACAGCTGAGACTTTGTTGGCGTAATGGCTACCAGTTTTGCACAACGAGATAAGAAAATAGGGAAGTTGTCCATTCTTCTTTGCATGGACAACTTTGTCCATGCAAAGAAGTTGTCCAAGCATAGCATTGTATATACTAATGTCATGCAGAGAAGAAAAAAACATCACAGCTGAATGTCTTTTTAAGATACATGTTTATTATTAAGACTATTTATTAAAAGTCTTACTTTATAGCTAAATTGATAATGCATTCAATTTAAAATGATCTAAAAACTAAAAGGCACTAAATCTTTACTTGTGAAATGTAAGTGTGGGATTTTTGTGTATGTTTTATTCTATAAAATCTTCAACTTTAACACATGCACATTTGAGTAAATGTATAAAAGTTCCCTTTTTTATTCTTCACTGTACAGTCAATAACAGGACACTCTCGAAGCTCTGAAAAATAAAACATGTCAGAGTTTTCAATCATATCCACGTTGTTAATTTTAGGAATCATCCCAACTGGGATTTTAAAAAATTGGCAATACTTTTCTGAAATACCTGTAGCGCTATCTACGAGGAAACATAATGACTGCCCATATATAAGCAGAAAACTTGGCACAACAAATTTACTTATTTCAGACTTGACACATGATGAGATGACTGTCTGACTTGAAACAAAATTTAAAAATACAGAAAAAGAAGTCATGTGGGCAGTTTTTTTTTCCCACAAAAGTGCACTCTAGGATTTTTGCTCCAAATACCAACAAACTAAATTCTCAAGCTTCTTTTCTAAAAATGAAAGAGCAAAAATAATTAGAAAAAACTACATAAAACATTTTTTTGGCTTCTTTAAGAATGTCTAAGAAACTAAAAGTTCCTCTTACACAGAAACACTCCCTTTAAAACGTTGTGATGTTCAAGCTTTTCCACTTCTTCCATTTCTAGCTTGTAAATGTCTGACATTTTGGGACAAGAACAAATTATTCACCTTGCAGAATAATTAATGTCAACATTGACATTAATTAATGTTGACATTAATTAATGTTTGAGGTTTGACCTCAAACCTGGAAGCCTTCTTCCAGTTACAAAGAAAAATAAATGCAACAAAGAAACTGGTAGTATAAGAAACACAATACCCAAATCAATGTCTGTAAATCTTCCTAACTTCTCACCAAAAGAACAAGACGCTTTTAAAATCCAGTTAAAGTCAGTTTAAATTTCTCTGTCTTTACATTTTTATGCGAATCAGGATTTCTAAGCACTTTTATCTGGTATAACTTCCACTTGTATCATGGGGCTCCCAAGACTCTGTAACAAGCAAAAAACTTAATTAAAAGATTAAAGATAGTCAATGAGTCTCTCAGCAGCATATTAACCCAGACAACATAGAAACGGTTCAACAGACACAAAATTAACCTTTTTTGCCCTCTCAAACCTAAATCCTGTAGAAAACCTGTTATAAGTGTGTGACATGTTGTAGAAGAAGAGTAAGTGCTATTCTACAGATAAAAGGGGATTGTACAAATTATTCACAGCAGGAGGACCGATGAGTGTGCCAGCAGTGACTTTGTTTTTTTTTCTTCCTGAATGAATGTATGAAGTCAAATTGATTCGCCTTTAAGAAAGTGTTGTCAGTAAACTTTTTAAGTTCTCTGCAAGAAAAGAAAGTTTTTTTCCCCCCCAAAATGTTAAAGTATTACTTTTAAAAGTAGTTTCATACTACAGCATTTTATGAGATCAGTAAAAACCTGAGGCATGAACAGAAAATGCGTAAAAAACGTCTGACAGCATTTATAAGAGCTGCAGTTTCTGTGGAACTATTTTTGCTGAGTGTTTCAGCTCAGTTTATGTGTCTTCACTGGCCAGCACCCTTCCATCGTTCAGCAGTCTCTCTCTTTCCGCATCGCTGCCTTCATCGTCCAGGTTCATCCTGGCGGCGCACCACGGTATCCTGGCCAGCAGGGGGCGGTGCAGTCCGTTGTAGAGCGCCGTGCCTGTCAGCAGGACCACAAATCCCAGAACCTGCAGGCCGTGAAACTGCTCCCAGCCCAGCGCCAGGCTCACCACCCAGATGACCAGCGTACGCAGGCTGTCCAACACCATCCGGGTGGTGGCGCTGATCTCCTTGGTGACGCTGATCCCGGCGAAGTTGAAGAAGGCGATGCTGACCGTGTTGCCCAGGAGAGCCAAAAGGATGAGGGGCTTGTATCCAATCTGACAGAAGGCGTCCAGCGCGTCCTCCAGGACCTGCCGAGGATTGTCGCTGAAGTTCCCGACGTGGATGAAGTACATGGGGATGAGCAGCAGGGAAAGGACGACAAAACCAAACAAACCTGAGGATAGAAAACACACATTTAATCAACCAGCTGTTTAAGTGAAATCAAATTAATCTCGGCTAAAAATTCCCCTAAAAAACAAAAGTTTTTGTGACTTGAGTGGTGCATACCAAAGAAACTTGTTACAGCTGCTGAGATCATTTTATCAAGATTTTAACACATACAGAATTTATGAAATCAAAAGGAAATAATAAATGATTTTGCAATTTATATTGTTGAATCTTTGCAGGCCTCTAACAGGTTTTCTTTCTGTTTTTACCTCTATCCGCTTTTTTTATCCCTGCTGGGCCCGGCATTACAAACAGGGGCTATCGCCCAGGGCTCCAATATTTGGGGGAGGGTCAAAGTTTTTTTAAATTTTTTATACGAATTTGGGTTTTGCAAATATTGAACATTACATAAAACTCAGAGTATTAACATTTTGAGATTTTAATGATTATGAGCAATAGTCCAGTATTTGAAAACTAGTAAGTTATGGTTGATTTCTTTGGGAACAACATGGAGTTATTGGCTAGGGGACATCATGCATCAATTCATACCTGCCGATGTATAGAACTACTTCTTCATGTATTTAATTTGCATTAGGAAATTTATTTTCTTGGGCACAATAGGCTGGACTTAGGCATGCAATCTCTTAGGCCATATATATGCTAATACTGTGGTCAGGCTGCCTTTCCACACATGCGGTCATTGGACTGTGAAACAGAAGTGTGTTTGTTGCAACAGGCCTACTGATAGCTGAGAGAAGACCTTGAACGTGCATTTGTGCTTGGCTTCTCAGCTCTAAGATGATTATATAATTGCAAACAGAGGCTACATGAAATTCCATAAAGCTTACAAAGTGTCGTCAGACAAACAAATGCATCAAGTAACAGTTCAGACGCAGTCAATACCCAGTAAATGACCAATATAAACTTAAAATCCAAGTAATCACAAATAAGTCAATTTTAGAGATAGTTTTCTTTCAGGCTTTTTGCCACGATTATCAGTAGATGACTTAGTTATCCAATTGATTCCTTGTCCCTGACCTGTCTCGTATGTATTTTGGTATTCACATCACTGTCCAAAGTGCTGAATTAGTGAACTTTTTTAAAGATTATTATAACATCACTTTTGTTGTTGTAGCTTACTTATTAACTTGTTTACCTTCAGTTCCAACGGCTCGAAGAGGATGCACATCATGCTTGTAGACAAACTTTTCCTCCAGCACCATCTGCACTGAAACGATGATCTGAGCCATGATGATCAGGAGATCACCTGCAGAGCAGAAGGTGGACTTTAACTGTATTTTAAATCTAATTAAAAACATTTTGTCTTTATGTAAGGATTTTGAAAAAGTTTTTTACCTGTGATGACATCATTGAGCTTGTGGGAGTCATCTCTGTGGCCACTAACAAAGTCGGCGAGTCCCACTACCACCAGGCCGAGGATGGTGACGAAGATGCCGAGCCACTGACTGGGTGCGAGCCGACGACCCAGAAAAGCTACAGACAGGAGACCGGTGAAGATGATGACGGCGCCGCGAAGCATCTGGAAACTGGAGGCGCTCGTCATGTTGAGAGCTAGAAAAAAAAACACAGTTCTGCAAACAAGATTCTAGAATTTAATGAATGCAGATAAACTGCAAAAAGTAATTTTATCCAATTAACAATGAAGAGAAATGAATTATTGATTCTTAATGTCTGATTGAAATTGTACATTTCCAATCATTCTTCTTGACTGAACCAGCAAACAAACCATACGAACCAGTTCTGCTGAACTTACCAACATACATGATGGACGTGGCTGTCATGTCACACATTGCAGGAGGGAAGAAGAGTAGAGGGTTGAAGCTCTGGCCGATGTTCATTCTTGGCTCTGGGCTGCGTCTGTCATGGCACAGCAAGATGTAGAAGACGGCGAGACAGCTGAACTCGCCCAGAAACATTCCCACAGCCTGGAAAGAGAGAGAGAAAGACAGATTCACAGGTGATTTAATTTACTCAGCAACTGTAAGATGCACCATGTGGTTTTTTAGGGACAAAAAGCTGCAGCATGACAAAAACATATGATTCAAACATTTGAGTCCCAGACTTATTATTCCTTACTGTTAAATAAACCAATGACATGAGAATGCTAAAAACCTCAACTGTAGCGTGCGTTAATATACACTCCATCCTACAGTATATGTATGAATCTACAAGTAGTGTTTTAGATGCTGCAGTGTCAGTTTTCTGTGACAGATATTTTGTCCCAAAAGGAGTTTCTACAGGAAAGCATTGTGTTTTTAAAGTTATATATGTTTCTGCAGATGGAGCTATGACCTTTTGTATACTTAAATCTCACTTCTGCTGACAATGTTTCCCTGCACAGCAGTTTACTGAAGTGGCTAATGCTAGCATTTTTCCGCTCTATTTTGATATGACTTGTTGATATTTCTTAACATATTTCTTTGTGGTTCCCAGGTATTCCTTTGTGATAATACTTTACAGAAGAAGTTGTTCTCCTGCCTCATTTATGAGGTTACATTGGTCAATAGTCCAGTGTAAATCTCACTTTGATTGTGAACAGAATTTCAAAAGGTGGAAAAGACCTACACCGCTCAGTAAACACTGATTCTTCAGTGCAGAAGAAGATAATAAGTACAATAAGTTGAAAATACTTCAGATAGACAACCAGTTTATATTTGACACTTTTATACATGATATGTGCCCATTTCTGTGAATACAAATTTCAATAATCTCTGCTATAATTTAAAGCATATTACTGTACCTGTACAAATGGATGGGAAAAGGCGTGTTCAGGGTTACCATGGCAACCCTTTGCTGAGAACATGTCAGCCCATCTGTCAGAGAAAAACACATCATGCAGATTGATTATTGACACATGAGTAACGTAAAGCATGACAGCGGTGAATGTTTCGACTAGACTTCAAAAGTTTACAAAAGATGTCAGGAAGCAAATCCAGTAAAAAAAATAATGTCTGCCACATAAGCATGAATGTCCCAGTGGATGACAGCAGGCCAGACTCACTGCAAAGGCAGACAAAATGGTGATAACGTTGCATTTTACTTGTGTGGTTAATGAGTGCTTAGGTCGGCATAAAGCCTTTGGCTAGTCACAAGAAGCATGACTGACACGTGAGAGTCCTGTCTTCACATGTCAGTCAAGATTCAAATGCTTGTTTGAAATCTATTAAACTCACATCAAAATCTACAATAATCCTCTGTTTTACAGTGTCACTTTGCTTTTACATATGTTTCCACAGCACTTAAAACAAGATGCAAGCAGCGGCAGAATGATTGAGCGGCTATCTCTGCTGCCAGGAAGCGGCTCTGTGACAGGTAAGCTATCATGTGACTGTAGTGAAATCTAGCCTGTAAGTAGCAGAGTTTCCCTCTGAGCAACATGACAGTGCAGGGATTTTTTTTGTTGTTCTTTTAGAAGCAAGTATCGTTTTTCAATAGAACACGACACGAGGAAATGGAAGCGAGAGACAGGAAGGATAACGCTGACATCACAAAATATTGGAGAAGTTAAAAAAGCCAAATGTTGGGTTTCACCAATGTGATGTACTTTCTATAGGAAAAGATGATTTAATATTTAAAAACAGAATTGTTGATCATATGTACTTCACTTTCAGGCTTACTCAAGAAACCCGGATTATTCTATGGCTTTAGATTACCCTCCTATCTGAAAAACGCATGTCTGTCACATTTGAAACTTTACACTCAGACTGCAAATGAGGCTTTTCTAGTCAAAGTTCCTTCTTTAGTCTCAGATTTCAGTTTTATGCCCAATCAGTAACAATCAAGACACATTTCAGTCCTGCTTCATAAACAAATAAAGCAAAAGTTCACTTCTGTTTCAATTCACTTTCTATTTTAATAATGCTGAAATCAAAAATGTTATTTTTACAACAGTTCTAAAGAGAAGAGTTTAAGCTTAATGTAACAACTAAATGATTAACTCAGACAAAGAAACTGAAGGCATTAAACACGTTTCAGTAGAATATTTCATAGTTTGTTGTTTGAATAAATTGGAATTTATCATTTTGCCTCTGTTTTAATTTTTCTTTTAGTGCAAAATGTATTCTTGCTATATAAATCTTTAATGATAAAATAGTAATTAAATATTAATTATTTTCTACTCTAGTTATTGCAAGTGATTTCTGATTAGGAATGTGCTAATTTTGTTTGGATGATGACAAACTTATTAAATAGGCTAAAAAATAAAGCATACTTGTCATTTATTAAAAAGCAGAACACAAAAAACAATACTATAAAAAGGAATTTTGGAAGGTAGTAAATATTAGTCATTAAAATTATTAAACTTTAGTTAGATTAGTTTACAAATGTAATTTTCGATAATCTTTTAACTCTTTTCTTTAAAAAAAATAAAATGTATTTATCTAAGTGAATAAAGACCTGTAAAATTTACATAATTTCCACTCAAAAGTAATAATTAAAATTTAGCGAACTAAAACATAAATGCAAATTCTAGCAGTTTGTTTTATTGTTGGATATTATGCTTGATACTGAGCATTTTACGACCAAATGACAGCAAGTCATGCGTTGACCTCACTGTACCATATAGTTAGCAAAGCAAGGCTATTCATTTGAAGCCCTGAGAAGTAAGATACATTTCGTCGTGCTTTATTCAGCACAGGTGCCTTATTTTATCTTAGAAGAGATCAGTTCTGATTTAGACGTCTGATTTATGGCAAACAAAAAACTGGGTCGTTTGTTTCTCATTAGCAACCGTTTCCTGTCAACACCTTATCGACAGGAACATCTGCGTCAATATTTCACCGACTGCTGATGCTTTTTACACAAGCTTCTTAGTAGACAACGTTGTTTGGGACCTAGCTTGACAACAAGATGAAGTATTTTACTATTTGGCGTCAACAGCTAACGGCTAGCTAGATCTGTGTTGTTAAAAAAAAAACAACTGAAACACGACTTAATGTAAGAAACAGGTGATAACGACTAATTCACGTAGATAAAACGGAAGAAAATAAGCGTCGAATTTATTATGTTGTTATAACCTGATTTAAGTTATTCGGGTATACTGTAATTAACTAACTATAAACACATAACACTATTTTGAAAAAAGTAAATAAATAAAACAAAGCTACATTTACTCACTTTGCGGATAAGGTGTTGATGGAGCCAGTTGTGAGCATCAGCCCCGCCAAGAACAACTGATATTTTGTCCACGCCATGTTGGAGGATGGAAACGAACCTGTAACACAACCACCGAGCTGTGTGCTCTCTTTAAAGGGAGCCCGGTTGTTTATTCTTCCACTTTCCGCATACTCTCCTCTGTCTATGAACACCACATGACAGCTCACAGTCAGCTGACCTAACGGCGTGCTGCCTTCACTGACGTCCGGAAATGACGGATAGCAGAAACTCACTTGAAGTGACTGAAAACTGCAACTCTGATTATGGATGCCTACCAAGATGGGGTTTTTTTTGCTTATATTTCACTACTAAATACTACAATTGAGCAAAATAACTGCAAAAGTATTCATACCAGTCACACCATTTCACATTTTGTGGTTTAATATGTTCCACGTGCGTTGAAGTTGATAGAAAAGGATTTAATATTCATCTTATTTTGTTTTTACAAATCAAAATTAGAAATATTTAGATTAGATTCATCCCTCCATCTACCTGTTTTGCACATTTAGAAGATGAAATATCTGTCAGCTACCAGAGCACCTTCTTTCACATGTTGGCCTTTCATGGCCTGTGGCAAACTACAAATCCATCCTTTTAATGTCATTTTTTCAAGAACAGCTTTTTTCGCCATTCTTTCATACGAGTCCAATTTGATTCTCTGCAGAGTTGTGGACTTCTGCAGCTCCTCAAGAATTACCACAGCCCTCTTGGTAACTTCTTTTATGATCTCATTGCCCAGCATGTCAGATTAAATAGCCACCTCCTGGTTGGTTTTCATGTTTTAGTTTTGGTTATATTATCTGCTCCTATTACTGATGTTGTTAGGTTTCCTTGTCATTTATTAGACCAGAAAATAAGCAAAATAAATAAATAAAGACCTGAAACATGTCAGGACCTTGCCTGACATGTTTCAGGTAAAGCCCTTGGGCCATGACTCTTTGGGTACACACCTATCATTAACCCATAGCTTCAGTAAGAACTTTCTCACAACTGCTTTTAAACTAAGTTTAAACTGTAAAACTAACAAATACAGAACATTGTTCCAATTCTTTATGAATTTACAAACTGATGACTCATGTTTGCCATCTAAAAAAAAATACAAAACTTTAACAATTAAGTAATTTACATATTTTACAGACATGTTTTATGTTCCTCTCACTTGTTTGGTGGGCTATTGGGCATCCTGTTTCTGAGGCAGATTAAATTAAATACTATGAAGAAGCAGAACGACAATCTGTTTCGTTCTGCTGCTAGCCATTTCAAGGCTAGCAATGCTAGCAATGCTAGCCTGAAAATGTTTTATTTTCCACAATTGATTTTAGTTTAAGTAATTAATCACTAATTTGAGTTTACTTCATTCTTTAAATTTATTCTCTAAAATTTTAATAATTACAAATTAATACATTTGCATTTGATGAAAATTAAACCCCATTGGCTTTAAGCTCAAAATCATATTTTTTAGTATTCAAGATATTTTAATGGCTGATCCTATAAAACTAGATTTTAGACATTTTTTTTTACATCTGCGTGCATCGACAGATCACTGCAGAGGAGGAAAATAATGGTGAGTGGACAGCAGGTGGAGTTAAAGTCTAAGGAACCATCAGATCTGAAAGTGGGACCACAGTATTTTCTTCCCCTGTGTGGCCTCACGTGGTTTAAAATTAGAACACAAATTCTACTTTCCATCTGGAAGTGGCATTTTATGAGGTCAGTCTGAGGCTTTCTGAACCACACAAAGAACAGGTTATCATTCAATGAGGGTTTAAGGTAATTCAGTAACTACTAGTGAATAAAAAGTCATTTAAATGAGTATAAAAAAAACCCAACCTTTGCCCGGATGCTTGACCTGCCCCTGTTTTGAATTCAGCACTGACGTTGCTTTAGAGATATTTTCAGTTTCGTGCCTCTGGTGTTAGAGAGTGCTAAAAAGGACTCCTAGTGTTTTCACAGACAACATATGAGAACAAGAAGTCATTGGCTGATACTTCTTGTGAAGTGTGTCATCTCTTCTCAGGAAACAGCACTAAAAGCTCCAGGCCCCTTTCACTGTCACATTTAATAGTCATAACCGATAAAAATTAAAATTAGCCCATGACACCTAAAAGTTAGAGGGTTCCTGTTCGTCTACATGCTGTTGTATGAAATTGTAACATTAAAATCTGAGCCTCAGTTATTGTAATGCATTTTAACCAGAATATGGAAGTTTCACCTTCAAGGGTTTTTCTGTTTGCTTTCTGCTCAGTAAACTGGAATACATCTTAGTTCAGCGGAAAGAGACAAAAGCAACCTTTGTCAGTCCTTTCCCATAGGAAAAATATTTCAGTAGACTTTTTTTTTTTAATGTACCAAATAACACTTTCCTGTTTTGATGAAATATAAACTAAAAAAACAAGTCCAATCCTACATTTATTAAGTATCTTAATGAAGAAATGTTCATGTATCAATGTTTAAACTATTTGTTTCTTCTGTGGAAAAGAAAGGAATTTAATTGCACTTTAACAGCAAAATCAACCAGATTTTACACATTAAACAAAAGATATAAAAAAAATGTTTTTGTAGAAAATAAATTAGGACATCCTATTCCATTTAGCTGATATAAATAAGCTCCTTGTAGTCATCTACCACTCTCTGTCTGAGGAAACTTGATCTCACTCCTCACTTTCAGCTGTGAGATAATTGAGGGATTTCTTGCATTTAGAGCTGGTTTTAAGTTAACACACATCATCTCAATTAGCTTGAGGGCTGGACTTTGACAAAGCCCAAGACTTTAGTTTCAGTTTCTCAATTTCTCTTAATTCTCAACCAGACCTTAATATATCCTTAATATATTTGGGTCGTTGTCATGTTACAGGGTCCGCTTCTGCTTTTTTAAAACATTGTTATTTCCTTGTTATTCTCAAGTACCTTCCAATAAACAGTAAATGGTATGCTGACCAGGTTCTGCAGCAGCAAACCATCCCCAAACCATGACATTTCCAGCTCCGTGCTTCACAACTGGCATGATGTTCTAATTCTAGAGTTTATGCCAAACATATCCTCTGTTCTGGCATCCAAATATTTTGACTCAATCAGGTAAAATATTTTTTGAGAACTCCTGGTCATTATCCGCATTCTTACAGATAAACTTGAGTCTAGCCTTTATTTGTTTTTAGCGAAGGTTTCCTCCATACACATCTCCTTTTATAGTTATACTTGTGCAGCAAGACAATGTACATGGCGAAATCTGAAGCAATGTTGTAGGTAGAGAGTGCTGTTGCCCCCTTGTGGATGACAAATGACACATGTTGAGAAATATAAAGTAAAATCAAAGACTAAAAGTCAAAATATACGGAAGAGGATTAGGGCCACAGGAAAAAAAAAAAAAAGAATTCTGACTTTAAAGTCAGAATTCTGAGATTAAAGTCTTTAAAGTCAAAATTCTGAGATTAAAGTCAGAAAGTCAGAATTCTGAGATTAAAGTCAGAATTCTGAGATTAAAGTCAGAAAGTCAGAATTCGGAGATTAAAGTCAGAATTCTGAGATTAAAGTCAGAATTCTGAGATTAAAGTCTTTAAAGTCAAAATTCTGAGATTAAAGTCAGAAAGTCAGAATTCTGAGATTAAAGTCAGAATTCTGAGATTAAAGTCAGAAAGTCAGAATTCGGAGATTAAAGTCAGAATTCTGAGATTAAAGTCAGAATTCTTTTTTTTTTTTCGGTGGCCCTAATCCTCTTCCGTAAAAATAACTTCTATCTACGGTTATTATATAAATATAACAACAAAAACGTTTTGTCCTGTTTGTTTCGATATGATGCCACTCATAATGCATAAAGCACAAGGCAGAAAAGTAGCCAACAAGGAGCAAATTTCAATCTCATTTCAAGTCCATTGAAAAACTTTTTGTGGAAAATCTGTTACCACGGCTACGAAGAAGCATTACATGTAAACAGTTAATGGGTTAAGTGAGTTTCATGGTCTACTTGATATAATGTGGTTATCTGACTCCAATAAATAATGTCTTTGAGCAGAAGGTCATTGAAGTGATTTTGTTTTGATCAAAGATTGCATAAATCATATTCCAAAAGAATATTCTCCTTACAAAAGAAACAACAATCAGAACCATAATTAATAAACACCAAATCTAATATAAAGTCTTTTGAAAATAATGTTTTTGTCACTGTGTTTTTGTTGTTGTTGTTTACTTGTTTTTTGGGGGGTTTTTTTAGAAATTCTCAACTATTAAGAGATATAAAAGAAATGGTTTGCTCACATGGATGTTGGAGGCAAAATAGCAAGAAAGGAAAAAAATGATGAAAAAACTCAAACAATCCTTGATTAAGTCTAGAAAATATTCAAAACCTTTAACAAAGCTGAGTAAAAATCTTGGTACCTTCCTCATGTTGACATTTCATCCTAAGGTTAAAATGGTAACATTTGTGGTACAAAAAAAATCTAAAAGGGTTTGCAGGTGTATACCTTTAAGATAAGCAAAGCCTAACAAATGTTGTCTAGTACTTAAAAGATCACAGGAAAGTAACAGAACAAACTGAACTTCTAGAAGTACTTTATAATATTTTTTGCCAGAATTGGTTTGTACGTTGAACTGTAATTCCTAAAGAAAAACTCGTCTGTGAAGGTTTGGAGGCAACATTTGACACCCACAGCTGATCTAATAGGCTGATGTTCAGCCTCCAGGGGTAAAGTTCAGCTTAAACTCATCTTACATATTGACATGAGATGGACCGCAGAGCGGAGTCTGTTTCTCCTTAAGATCCTTTGCTTTTCTGCATCGGTCTCTCAAATTACTTTGTTGTTCAATTCGAGACACATATTAAAATTAAACAGGCACATCCCTGAGGAGCTAAAACATCTGGAGCTGTCATGCAAAATCCATGAGTCCCCAGAAGCATTAGAGTTTCATGTTCAACGGTCTGAATGCGTTTGATTGACAGCCAGCTCTTGGTGGCGTGAGGTCTTGAGAAGGGTAAAGTGGTTTGACAAAGTCTGATCTCAAGCCGCTGATATGTCACATGGTCGGGTCAGACTGAAAAAGAAAACACATCTTGAGAAATCTATCTACCTTCCTGTTTACGGTCTAAAAACCACCTGCTGACTATTACTTATTTATGCTGTTATCCTCCTGCTCTGAGTAATTTGTGTCATTTTTTTAAAGTACCAGGTTGAAAGAAATCTTAATAAAATTTGTTTTGCTTTGAATTTAGATTTACATATAGTTATAGCATACTGTTTTTGCAGTGTAAAGAGAAAAATTGGCTGAGCAGCACTATACTTTGTCATTTTTACTCCATAATCCTCCCAACAGGACAATCTGTTGTAGTTGTACAATGAAATTTTAAGTACTTTCTGACAAATCCTCTTGAGATTGATCATCTTATTAATTCACATACATTAGTCCAGGAAATTCTGATGTTATCTAACTTTGCTAAGCTGCACACACACAAAAAAACCCTCAGAGGATTTCACAGTGAAGCAGCTGTTGACATCACTGGGACATTTTTAGCATTTTAACTCTATTTGAATATATTCCTAATCTTTCTGGGGAAGGGTTGTGGTTTAGTTGATCCAAAAGCAGAGCCTTGGAGACCGAAGAGGTTAAATAAAGCATTTAGAATGAGAAAATGAGAGGTAAGTCCAGTGATTTGGGTGCAGGTTGAAAGAGCATGTAGGGAAGAGAGAAATGGAGGTGAAAAAGATAGCGGGAAACAAAACAAAAGTGTTAAGTAGGTTCATTAAACTTCTCAGGTAGGAACTCTTTTTCCCTAGGCAATACTTTATGGCTCATGTTTTCATCTAGATGAAAAAGAAATATGATCTTGTAAGAGTGAGCAGACAGGGGAACTTAAGCGGCTCTACTGATGGATAGATGAGAGTCAGTTGTCTCAAAGGACAGTCAGGGGCCAAGTAGACATCCTAACACACAAAGAGAGGGAGAACACAGGAAGAGGACCCTAAAAAGAAAACTGAACGTCCAAACTCGTATCTCGGGCTGCAGGCTGTTTTAACAGGAGTTCATTCTCCTCATCAGATGGTTTGTCCCTACCCACATGTGTCCTAATGCACTTTCTTCCTCAGCATCATGTCTAACTTTTTTTTATAATGAATAAGAATATTTTTCTATTTCCATAAAGCAGATATGTTTTGTAAAACTGTTACCCTTTTTATGTGTTGAGAGATCCCTCTCCCAGTTTCAGTAAAAAAAAAAATGTTTTCTTTGAATGAAATACATTTCAAATTTAAATCTGTTAGAAGTACGAATAATGTGGGGTTTATCTGTATTGTCACTTCTATGCATTGCCATACTGAAGATATTGCCACACAGGGTCATCGACAATTTTGGTTTTTGCAGAGAGAACCATTTTTGCATTGTAACTCCTCGTTTGTCCTAACGTGCCAGATGGGTTGCACAATCACTGGAATGTGTGTCTGTTTTGGGATATAAATTAGTTATTATGTCTGAGATTTGGTCAATTAACTTTTTAGCAACCAGGCAATAAAGCTCTTTCTGTACATATCATGTTCTTCTTTATGTAGGATGTGCACATTTCTAAGCCATTCAGGTTTAAACCCCATTTTGAGAATACTGGAATATTTTGTCATATTGCAATGTGTCAAAAACCTTTAAGTTGAAAATGGACGTGGCCTTGCTCATCTGCTTGAAAATCATTCAAAACTATTCCTTAAAATGGTTTTTGACAGTTTAAAATGCCTTGTTGCTGAAAGGTGCTATAATGATTGATTGATTTTCAGTTTAGTATCATTTCCTCGTCTCTGTGATCTTAGACTCCTAATTACATGGTATGCTTTCACATTGATTTAATAAGGTAGTGTACCTTTGCAGAAGTGATATTTTAGTATTATAATGCATTTTCTTTCCACACAAAGGTCACAAGACAGCTGGAGCCACGCTGATTGAGGGAAATCTAATTAATTATCCATTTGCATTGCAGATTAAGCGGTTGTGTAGAATCATCCAATTGAAAGGCAATGAGGAAAAGTAAGTTGTTACAGGAGAAGAAAAAGGCAAATTAAAATAAAAGTCAATGCTGTATGAAGAGTGAGTGTGGAGATCTGCGTAGTAAAGTTATTATTTGCTCCATTGGCGGAGTAATGGTCGCTGATCTAGCTCCTTTTTTTAAGAATAAGGACTGCAATCATTGTCAGGGAGTGACTGTAATAGTATGAAACATCATTGTTCCCCCTAGTGTGGCCAAACTTTAAATTAATCTTCATGCACTGCAGAGATGGAGGAAAAGATTAACACTGCATGCTCTGGAATACATTCATGGCCTTCAAACAAAGCTCCCCTATCAGAATGGACTATAAACAGGAGACCCTTTGCTGCACATCTGACAATGTGCAGTACGTTGTAACAGTGATGCCAAACATCACTGTAGAAAACAGCAGTAAGTGTTGTTTCAACACAGACGGATTTGTTCCTATAAACTTTTCCCTACCTGGAAATGAATATGATCAAGTGGAAAGAACATTAACTGGAAAGAGAAAGAGAAGGAGAGAGAGCAAGACAGAAGTAAGGTAAAATTGAATAGTTAGGACTCATCTAAAACTTGGTGCAGTTGAAATGATGAAGCAGAGGAAACAGGTCTGTATCACATTGGCAAAATAAGTAGGTAAAGTATTACTATTAACAGATTAGATTATTTAATATTCTTGTCTAATAATGAAACACATGAAAGTGGACAATTATTTTAGGAAAACAATAATTTCCTATTTTTTTAAATAAAACTTATCAGTAGCCCCAGGCATGAACTGGTTCCTGTCTCTACAGCTCTTCACCCCTAAACAAAATATGTATGAAAATGTTTGAAATCAATACATATTGGACCACATTTGGGTGCCCAAACAAAACAAGCTCTTAATTTATTTGCATATTGCACAATAATACCATTTGACAAATCTGCTCTTATTGCAATAAGAAATTAACAATCACTTGTGCTGACCTTTAAAGCCCTGCCTGGTTTTTGTTGAAACTAGCTTTCAACAAAAAAGCTAGTTTAGGATACTTGTCATCTGATTGACAGATTTCTTGGTGTATGGGGGGAAAAAAGAAGTGTAGCTGTAATACAGCCCCTACGAGAACTGTATTGTAGTCCACTTTTATGTGGATTTGCTGTTCTGAATTGACATGACGCCACCTACCAATCATACTACGGGGTTTGTCAGCAACTGACCAATCAGCGGTCGCAATTTGTCCGGAAGTACACGCCCCTAATTTCCGTAAACACTGCCGTTCATTATTGCTAACGCTATGGCTAACGCGCTGAGGTCATAGAGATTTTCGGGAAAATAAAAGGAAGTCATGGTCCAACTATGTCAGTGGGTAAAACGTAACTCCTACAACTGTTATCCAGAGCGCTTAGAGGGCAGAATACAATTTATTACATTTTCAAAACCCAAACGGAGTCTGGAATAATGCAAGAAATGGATCAAGGCCTGCAGCCCACCTCATGTCTAGTTTAATGAAACTGTGATCAACACAACTACCACATGCTCGTCTGTACCAAGGTAACTAGTTACAAACATCCCATTTTTTGTCATAATGATACTGTATGTCAGTCAAATCAAAGATCAATAAGTAAATGTAGTTACTCTTGATTTTTTTGTGTGTAAATTCCAAAGGTAGCTCTATGGCAGCATGAAAACGTGCTGCAGTAACTGTAGTCCTTATATCTAAGCACCTTTTTTATGCTAAAGTTTATTCTTTAGGCATATTCCTGAAGGCAGATTTTCACAAGCCGATATTATTTAAGTCGTTACTCAAACGTTTTGTAAAAAATGCGTCCTACACAGCCTTCACACTCACATCCAAAGAGACTTTGTGCCCCTCATTCTTCCTCTGACTGCGAAAGACTTGGGCTTTAAGTTGATTTCTCTGTTGTACCCGCAAATAATCTTGCAGACCTGATGTAGGACTCAGATAATTTTTTTGGCTGTTGTCTTTTTTTCCAGTGTTGGCTGATGATGTAAAAATGACTCAAATGTGTTGAGTTTCACTATCTCTGCCATTGTAGCCACTGTTTGTTTGTCTGAGGTTTGCTCTACTTCTGCATGAGGATGGACCCGGCATCATGTGGGTAGACTTTCCAGGATGAGTTGTTCATTCAGTATTTATTTTTCTTCTATGGACTATTTACATAGGCCAAGATAATAAAAATCTTAACAGAATTTCAAGAATAATGGTAAAAAACAAGTGTTGCAATTTTGCCACAATTCTAGACCGAAATAATTGTGCTCTGTGTGTTTCTGGAAGGTACGAAAAGATCTTGATTGAGTCTTGATTTTTTTTTATTGTGATTGCACAAGAGGTTAGAAACAACCATATTTGGACACCGTAATGCAGCCGGGATGTCCTCTTTGTATGATGGAGGGAAGTTACTAAGCTTTAAATCTACCTGAACTGAAACTTCAAAAAACAAATCCTGGTTAGGATTCCGATGCTGCTTTCTGGACCAGCAAGGACAAGCTGCATTGCCTAATTAATCTAAGTGAAAAGAAACCTCAAAAATCTAAAACTTAAAACCATCATGTATAGTCTTATGTTGCTTAATTAAGCAGATTTTTTTTTACTGCTAAACTGCTGTGCTTTTTAAAATGCAAAGCCATGTGATGGAAAAAACGCTGACCTGTGACCTGCTGTCATCCCTGTCTCCCCGTCTTCTCTCTAACTACTGTATCAGCAGCACAGCGGGACATTGGTCGTGATTATGCATCAGTTGCTGAGGGATGTCCCTGGTTATGCAATCGCAGTCCAGTGGTGCTCAGCATCTCAGGAGAAAGAACCTGAGCGCTTTTTAGCCCTGGAATAACCCTAAGAGTAAGGAGAAGTTGCTACGTACCTCACGTTGTGAAAAGTTATAACACAGGATATTAAGATTGGATTTCATATCTTTAGGTGCTAAAATTTTGTATTAATCATTTCAGATATTCAAAGTTTTATAAAGGTTGCTGTAAGAGATTCACAAATCAACTGAACAATGCCTGAAAATGAAAACATTAACTCATAAGTTCTCTCAGATATTATATATTGAATTTATTTTCAAACTCTTAAGAGTAATAAAACATTCAACAGGCGTCCAAGATTAATAAGGTCATTACTAAATCCAGCCATCCCGAGAGCAGCAGACAAACAGATTAAGCCCTGGTTTGTTTTGATGTTTGATTGTTAGCTCAATTTTGTCATAGTACAATAATATTATCAATGCACTACAAAATTACAAGGTTTTTGATCATGTACAGATGAAAGATATTTATAGTCAGCTCATCATTCACTGTCGAGGTCCCATTTTTAGCAAGCTGTGCCTGCGAATTCACAGACACATCAGCTCATATCTGGGCTGATTATCTAACCGTCAAGGAGCTTCTGCACCAGGGTGGCTGGGCTGTGCAGAGTACAGAGGGCCAGGCAAATTTTCCTGCAGGTCTTCTGGAGGGACACCTAATCACAAGTGACAGAGAGGCACAACTGGAAATTTGAAGGTAATTTATGTTGACGTCAGGAACATTTCCAAGTCTTTCTTCCCCGGACAAAAAAATATGATTGTGACATGATGCTTGTATTGTTGTGTTGATTTTAGGCATTCACACACACCTTAAAGCTGCAGTATGTAAGCTTTATATATACATATTTGTTGAAACGGTCTCTGTGTCATGGTAGTTTGGTATGAGACAGATAATCTTTGAAAAAAATCAAGCTTTAATCTCAGTGCTAACTGGAAACAACCAATCAGAGCCGGGAGGCAGGTCTCAGTGTAGTAAATCATGTCTGTGTACACCACTCATACCCCCCTTTCTCTCTGCTATATCTCAACTTTAGAGCCTGTTGTAAATGCTAAGGCTGGTTAGCATGGCCAACGAAGATGTGGCTAAACAGTTTTGCTGTAATGGTAAGTTGTTTCTCCGCCATTACCACATTGAGCAGGGCATGCCCGAGGATGATTGACAGCTGTAACTCCTTACTCCTGGCTCTGATTGTTTGATTTTGATATTTCTCCAGATGGCAAAAATAGCTCAGGGAGGAGGTGGAGGAGCTTGATTTTTTTTTCTCACATATAATCTGTCTCCTATTATACTGTCACAACATGGTGATGGTTTTAACAATTTAAAAAATGTTTTATAATAGTTACACACAGCAGGTTTAAAAGTATATGGAGATTATTCTTACAAATACTGTTGAGTTTTCTGCATTTTTGGGCTCAGACAGTCTGTCTGAATGCCACAGGATGTATGTCGCAGACTCTCCATCTCAAGAAAATCAGAAAGAACAGAGTTACGTCACTCCTAGAAGAAGCTTCAGAGAGCTTGGCTGCAGGTATGATGTCCACTTTGATGCTTTGTTGTCTATTCCCTCTTTCCTGAGTGCTGACGTAGCAGCTGCATGTGTTGTTTTTGATGTGCTGTGGTTGTAAATCTTTCTTTTGATTCTCTCTCTGCTGTGTTGTTCAATCAAATCAACCTGGGCAACATCACCATTAGTCAGACCAAGCCTCACACAGACTTGCTGATGACGCAACACCCCATACTTTGATTAGCTGAAACTCACATGAACCTGCACATTACAAAAATAAGAATGTCACCTTTTTACATCATTAATGTTACTACTACTACAACTACTACTCCTTCTTGTACTTATTTGGCATGAAACCATAAAGTTAGGTGCAGGTTCTTGCAGAAACGTCAGCATGTGTTGGCACCACCAGTGAAGAAACAAAATTAATCTTTTATTAATCTGTGGGAAAGCTGTGTTGAAGTTGAAGAGAAGAGAGCAAGAGACCCAGTTATCAGATCATCGGCCAAAGTTTTCCTTGATTTCTAACGCCATTGAAACAGCAGAAGACAAAATGATGTCCTTTTAGTATAAAGTACCACCTTGTACCGATAGGGGGCAGTGCTGAGCTGATCCCCATAGGTACAACGGGAAAGAGATGCATTTCTACTCATTGAATAGAAAACAATCAGATAAAAATACAAAAATTACAGTCGACATAGAAGTGTTTCATAATTAATCTCCTCCTTGATGATCATTTCTATTGAAGCAGTCAAACTTCTAGAAATAAAGCCAAACAAGGAAGATTTTATGACAGTAAGAAGGATATGCACATTATGTACAAATACAGCAAATATCATCAGTGATTTTCAATTTTAATTAAAAAAAGAAAGCTTGCCGAAAAATAATAAAAAATTATTATTTCACATTATGTAAGGTTTCTTTCTTGCAACTGCATTAATCAGTACGAACTTTATTAAGGCATAAAGAAAAACTTTTAAAACAATTTTTTAAATAAAGGTCAAAATTGAAATACAAGATTCTGTTTTGGATTTTATATATTTGTTCATCCGATTACAGAGGAGTCCGTGTCTGTCCCTGAAAATCACCAGATGTCTCTGCTTTTGCGTGGGTGGCACTAGATTTGTGTCTTAAGTGTATTTTTTAATTAATTCTCCTTGTGGCAAATTCTGGAACAATGTATCTTTTCACATGTGACATCAGTGTTAACATTAAGCTAAAATTACACATGCTGACTCTGACCTTGTGGCTACGTTGACGTACAACTCCTTCATAGAGCATCAGCACCATTTTAATCCCAGACCAGAGTTCATAACCCAGACATGTACTTTTAACCAAGAAAGTTGTAAAATTGATAACATGTGCCTCTGAGATCATTCTGTGCTCCTGTTGTTCCCGTCTCTGCTGACAGCATAATCAGCTGTGAACAGAGGAATATCCCGGCGAGTGCCAGCCGACGTCTTGCTTAGCCACAAAGCTGGGGTCACATCTGAATCCACGCAAGCAGAATGATGACATAGAAGATGGTGTGGTTTGGAGGGATAGGGAGGGGTGACTGTACCAGAGTCAGCAGCAAAGCCAGAGGTCACAGTTATGCAACAACCCTAAAGTTAGACCTTCACAATGGAGACCTCAAACAGCAGCCTTGTTGCTGGCTGCCATTATCTTTCAACAGAATTTCAAGCACTTATTACAGCTTATTTAAACATGTAGCGTTTAGTATTTCAAACCAGTGACCAGTTGATTCATTTGTCATTTATTTTGACAATGCTTGCTGTTTATTTTTATTTATTTAGCCTTTTTTGTTAGGAAAAAGAGCACAATATTCTTTCATATGGGTAAACTTGTACAAGCGGCCTCCTATTGGCAGCGGCGGTTCTTGATATGGGCCATATGATCAGTTTCCCCAGGTGGCAGAGAGGAGTGGGTGACCAAGAACTAGAAAATAAAATACATCTTATCTGTCAGTTGTGTTTGCTCCTACCTGTATGCATATGCAGTGGGATAAGTTTTCCTTGCTTGCTGCGAGTACTGGAAGTCTGGGTTGCCTGTTGTCTACTGGGAAAAAAAAAATTCTGATAATTTTATGCATTTTAATTTGTTGGAGGTTGGTTTGCCCAGGGCACCATTCCTGTTTGAACCGCCCCTGCCTAATGGAGAACAGAAAGCACTGAGGCTGCAAAGGTGAATGTGAGGATTCTCTAAAGCAGGGGTGTCAAACTCACATACACAGAAGAGCAAAATTAAAAACTGCTTTTGAGAAAATTGTATAAACCTAAAAAAAACAAGCACAGCTTAATATTATTAGCACATATAGTATTAAGCTATATGTGCTTAATACTATATAGATAAAATTTGCCCTTTTACATATTAAATAAAAGGCATATTTGTGTTATTTATTTGCTTTCTCACTATTTCTTATCTTGGTTGAATTCCAATGGCAATATTTTTCTAAACTACACTGTAAAAAAAAAGCCTCTAATTTACGATAAAATTCCTGCAGCTATAGTTGCCAAAATTTTACCGTATTTATATGGTATAATTCTGGCAACCATAGCTGCTGGTATTTTACTGCAAATTAGAGTCTTTTGTTTGTTTTTTTTACATTGCTGTTAATGATAATGATGATAATTTCGGCAAGGAAAGTCCAGTAAGAAAAGTTTCTTGCACTGTCATGATCTCTCATTCTTACCAGTCCAGGCCACATGGCATCTCTTCTTCTGCCTGAACTCACTATTGGATGTTAACAGAGCACAGGGGCACAGGTGGCATCAGCAAAGTATTCTGGGGTTTGTAGTGTTAGTGGTGTACATTTAGATTTATGTTGTAGGCCAAATATAATTACTCAGAACCAGATTTGACCTTCAAGCCTGAGTTTGACACCTATGTGCTTGTATGTATTCTCTCTAGCTTCCCCCTAAACTCAAAAACATGTATTTCTCTAAATTGCTTGAGTGCATGCATGCATGGTTACATCCTCTGTGCTGCCCTCTAAGAGTGGGAATTTCTCCAGGGTGCATCTTGCGTCTCACCAATGACCAAAAGAAGTAAACAACAGCCGCACCGTCACCCGGGGTTGATAAAGGTGGTAATTAAAAGGACCTTAAATATCTCACTTCTTTAACTTTAATTCTTCTACTTGCTGGGATTGGTTTGGAAGAGAAAAAAACATGCACACGAATAACAAGAAAAAGTTAGTAATTAGACATGTTGGCTGACACCTTCAGTTTGAAGTGACAATTAGTTTCTTTGCTGTCACATCAGAAGAGAAAATAAATTACTGAGTTTTAAGCATCAAACAACACATTTCTTACTAAAAAGCAAACTTTAAACGTCAATTATGACATGTCAGCTAGTAATACACAATGTCCTGCTGCTTTCTTTAGAACAAATGGCTTCCAATACTTAAAAAGACATTTCCTCTCCATGCGATTACCAGCCAAGAGAGGAAAGGGCCATTAATGGGATTCTCCACTCCCAAGATAAAGGATCTGGTAGAAAAGTTGAACTTTCAGCTTCCAGTCAAAATTTAAGTTGGCTTGTGCAATAAAACTAAGAATTGAGTGGAACTGAGCACTTGACAGTCAAAGGTGGAGGAAAGTCCACAGTTATGAGCCACCGTCAGCCTCCCTACTTTCATTATTACTGTGTGTATGCTCTGCTAACCCTGAAAGGGACTCATCTAGAGATTATTAGGAGGAGGGAAAACTGTTAATTCAACAAGTTGTCAATCTTAGAGGAAAATTAAGTGAATAGTGAAGCAAAGACAGAACAGAAGGGTGGAATAAGGGTGCTTGAATCAAGTCTATTAAGGGGACTGAAACAGAAATCTATAATGTTTTTATAAATGGCTACAATTCATGAAATGCTGAGGGTTTAAACACTCTTTTCTCATAAAATCAATGGCTGGCTTTGACAGTGCTGGGTAGTCAGAGTCACAGATGTTTTTCCACTTTGACAAGAGAAGAGAAGATTATTCTCTTTCTGCTAATATAGAGCTGATAGAAATGACTATTTGAGGGTGATGTATTGCCTTGCGCAGAACAGAGGGTTTTATATCCTCCCTCTATTGTCCAATTAAACTGAAAAACGTTTAGTCATCATCGATTTGGCCTGAGGTTACGTCTTCACATCAGTCACCACTGAGAAGGCTCATTGTCTCTCAGCTGGAGAACAGACAGCAGGTCATTAACCCTCTGTGGTGTTCACACATCACAAGCAGAAACGTCGCTGCAGACTGATTTCCTTTTCCTCCGCTCATTTTGTAATGCTTGGTCATTGGAGCATAAAGAACTGCAGCCTGTCAGATGTCGTTTATGTTCCGAAACGCACTGAGCCGTGGATTCTTCGTGTTGTTTCCTACAGTTTGGTCTGATAGTGTCCTAGAGGAGTGGTCATTGCAGTTTCTTATTGTTCCACTGCATACTCAGTGGTGCAGCAGCTTGACAGCTGAATACATCTGGGATCGAAACAAGCAAACAAAAATAAAACTCCACGTGATCACTGAAGCTACCACAGGCCGCCGAGAGGACAGGATGTCCAATAGAACAAAGTATTTGTATTATTTGGGTAAAAAAGATGACCTAATAATTAAAGTTAAACAAAGAACAATAATGAAAGATCACCATCTTTTCTAAATGTAAAGATATTTAAAGTTCCAGTATAAGATGCAAATTGAATGTAAATTGACATTCATCAATGAGTAGGTTTAAATTTTGATTCAAAATATAGTTGACAACTTTGCGATGGAAAACATGACTTAACTAAGCAATCTATTTTTACATATTCATTCACGAATATAGATTTCCATCCGTTATTTAGATGCTTAAACATTATGATCTATTTAAAAGGGTACATCATAATGAAAAAACAATTCCTTGGAATTGCTGGGTTTTTTAAAATGAGACCATTTTCTCCAGTTAATAAATGTACTCAATTTAAGATAATAAAAAAATATATTAGAAAGAATGAAGAGAGCTAAAACACTTTTGTCCATATGTATTTCGTGGAGTTGAGATGAAGAATCTATGTCTTCAGGAGAAATGTAAATGTCTACAGACTTTAACCTGTTTTCCCTCCATCTTCCACATATTAAATTCTCTGACATTAACACATCTCCCTTTTAAAAATTGTTCTATTTTTCTTATTTTTACAAACGTGTAACCTCTTTTGAATTTCTAAAAATGAGAACGCTCACAGAAGCAAAACATTAAGGAAGGCAAAAATGTTTTATTTCCATTACCAGACAGAAAAATATTATTGCCCTTGATGTAAAAACTTAAATGGAATGTTTTTCTGATATATGCATAGCAAAAATTACTGACACAAAACATCTTGCTGCTCCTCTGGGAATGTTTTCTTTTTTTGTAAGAATGTTTATGTTTTAAACTTACTTTCTTTTTGGGGTGAGTATTTCCTTTCAGTGTACTGCTGTTTTTGGCTGTCCTGCATTGGCCTTAAATTCCTTTCTCAGTGCTGAATCTTAACTCTCTACAGAAGTCCTTGAAAAGAGCAAACAGGAGGAAAGATGTCATAAAAATCTATGACACAGTGCTCGTTTCATCAGCTTTAAGTATCAAACCTGATCACTGCTTGCTAGTGTGTGCTCTGATCTTATTCAGTCTCACCTAAACATTGCCTGGTTAAGGCTAGGATGTCTGTTCTGGAAATCTGTTTTTGTAGATGAAATCCGTCAGAGCAGCAGTGCATGAAAGACCCGAAGCAAACCCCAACAAAAACCCACTGAAGCACTTAAGTCTCCAAAATCTCTCATGATATTACAATTGTGACTAGCAAGCATTTAAAGTTTCATTAGGGCCACAGTTTTATAAACAAAGTACAAGTTTATCTGTTATATAAATCAGAACAACCAGTGATGTGTATTACAGATGATGTGGAAAACTGTCAGCCAAAGGTCAAAAGAGACAGTCATTGGCTTCATGATCTCAGTGCAGGATTTGGGCACTTTTTGCTGAATATGAAAGGGAAAACTCCTACAACAATTAAGGAACAGCATAACAGTTGCATAATATGTATTATAACAGGGACGAATAAACTCTGATTCATCTTTTCTTTAGTTGCATAACCTTTCACTGTGGCTAAAATGTTAGCCATGATGGAAGCGGTAGTGACATACAGATTTAAATATCAGATTAGCGAAGGTGTTTTGAAGAACACAATGGATGTGTCTCATGCTTTTGTGCCTTCAGGTCAGAAAATTAATCAGGCTGCTGCTGATCATCCAAAATGCTGCTGCCAGAGAATATGGATCACATTACATCGGCCCCTAAATCCATGCATTGGCTCTGTTTATAAAAACAGAATGTAAAATGTAATTGATGGTATGTAGAACCCTTTGGTCGTCAGACGGCTCTTCAATCTGATTGGTATTTTTGCTCTTCTGCTGTGGGACAAACTGCTTGAACACCTGAGATGTGGTGAAAGTGTTGCAGTTTTACTAATGCATTTCTCTGTTTATTTTTATCAGATTTTTTTTTCTTTGCATTCATAGTTCTTTTTACATTTCTACACGAGAAAAGTCCTGTTTTGTATACCTTATTATTATCTCAAGATATTGCAGTTTCAAATACATTTTACAAGGTTTTTAGTATAACTATTATGAAGTGAACACTCCTGTTTTGGTTTTTAGTGCTGGTTCGTGGAAAGTAATATATCGTTCAACCAGCCTCGCTGATGAATTCATACAAACCAAAACCCATTCTTCAGTATTCAACACTCAAATACAGTTGTCATTTTAAATTAAATAATATTTTATTATGCTCAAAAGAAAACAAAAACATGTACATGTAACACACACAGCTCTTCTCATCAACTAGTGAGTTGCTGAAAAACGCTAACAGGTTTACTGTAGTCATGAACTTTCCAGTAGAAAAGAAAAACTGAAAACCGTAATGACTCACTGTGAAGATAAACTACAGAAATACAATAAAGACAAATGTCAATTCTTCCATGAAACAAAATGAACACTGCATAAAAGACCTCAATTGGTTGAGTCAAGTGAATGTGGGGCTGGAGAATGCCCCACCGCCCCCTTAAGTGCAAGACGTGCAAAATCTGAGGCTGTTTCTTTGTTTGTGAGGTGCACAAAGTACAGAGCATCAATCCAAATGCCTCTCACTTCCCCGACAAGTAATATGAGTTAGGTCTTATCATTTACATAACAGAACATGGTGGGATTCATTTAAAAAGAATCAAATATGTCAGACACTGAGTCCCAGTGTCTGAAAGCACAAACAGTTCTCTAAGGTGCAGCAGTGAATACGATATGCCTTTCTACAATACACAGGTGAGCTTACATGCTCTGATTTAAGATTTCAGATTATAGTCCAGCTACACAAAAACATATGATGAGAACATGTACATAATTCAGACTAATGCATAAGGACAACCTATGAAAAAATAAATTCATAGTAATTTTATAAAACTAAGGGGAAAAGTGGCAAAGGAAGCCTAGTGGTCAACAGTGACATTGCATGTCGGATCTTTATCGTGCTTTGCAGATGTGTTTTTACCCTTTTACTTTTCTGTCGTGTCATAATCTAAAAATGTTATGTATTTTATTAGGATTTTATGAGATAACACAACACAAAGTACTGCTGAATTACAAAGTTAATTTTTTTTAAATATCTGAAAGTCTTTTATTTGGATTTCGATTCACCCCTCTTTACGCTGATACCCCTCAATAAATAAAGACAATCAATCACTCCACAAAGTTCAAGAGTGATTCTATAATGTCAAGAATAATGTTATAGAGAAATTCAAAGAAGTGTATAGCTATAAAACTAAATCTCAAGCTTTGACCCTGTTACAGAGCACTGAATAATTTACCAATCGGAGAAGGAACCAGGAAAACCTGAAGAATCTGTCCTCAGGACAAATATTGGAAATGTAATCCAAAAATCTGACTTTAGCGGAAGAGAAGCAAGAACAAAATCAGTCTTAAACAACTTGTGTTTGCAGGTTGTCATAAACCATGAAGGGCACATGTAGAAAAAGGTGCTCTATTCTGATGAGACCAAAATTGTACTTTCCGGCCTCTGTGCAAAACGCTGTACACACTACCCCCAAATTAAAATATGAAACGGCAGGATCCTGCCATGGGGATAATTATGGACAGGAACGGTGGTCGGAGCTTATTGGGAAGGTGGATAAGGAAAACACGGGTAAAACTGTCAGCGGCTGTAAAGGGTAGAGCTTTGAATTAAGGTTTACATTCCATCATGACAAGGATCCTAAACATAAAGCCTGAGCAACACTGGAAGAGTTTATGATTATCAATCTGTGGACATTAAAACCGATGTCCAAGGATGCTTTCCCCACCAACCCGACTGAGGGTGAAATGTTTTGGAAAAAGAGTAGTCAAAAATGTGCAGATTAAGTCATGGCAAAACAAGGTAATTTAAATTGACTAATTGAGATTAAATAAAAATTCACAGCAAACATTTTAAGGCTTTTACTCACAAAATTTTTGAAAGCTGCATTCACATTTGCAAGCAACTTTTTGTTTGTCGTATTACCCCAATAATATGCTTTAAAATTTATGATTCTGATGTGACAAGCATGAAGAAGTTCAATATACTCTTGCAAGGCAGTGTTTATGACAGCTATCCTAAACCAGTGAGATACAGTATATCATTTGATCTAATGTTTTCTCATGAAAGAAAAAAATAATCTTAAGGAGACCAGGAGGCTTGTTTGAACCTGCATTGTGGAAAAATAAATACAGGAAAAAGCATGTTTGTTTTTTTTATTTTTTGAAAGCTCTCACTGAAAAAAATACGTTTCATGTGAAGTGTCCAAATATATACACACATTTTACTTTGACTCATCAAGTGAGTTCCTTACTAACAAGTTTTCATTTGAGAAACTGAGTCCAAACCACCAAATTATTTAATTCCAAAACAAAACCCAGATTGGTAGAGTTAGATCTCTGTAGCGTTGGCGTTTTCTTCCTTCGATGGTCTGCTCCAGCTGGACTACCTCACATGGTGATGCACGCAAGTAGACTGTAAAACAAAGTTTTCCAGCTGCTTAGATAGAGCTTCTGCGTTTATTCAGTCTCCTGTAGGTGTTTATGCTGTGCAAACCTGTGGACACCGAGCTGATGCCTGAGTGATGGTGCAAGCTGCACACGCAACCGTTAGAGTGCAGAGGGTTGGAGAAAGCCTCCCCCTGCTCCATGTAGGTATCCGACGTGGAGAAGTCACGTGGGATGATCATGGGGATGGAGTACTGCAGCTTCTCTCTGCTCTTATACCAAAGGCAGGAACACATGGACTGGAAGTGGAGAACCTCGGCGTAAACGTTACGTAAGCCGCGGCTCGCAGCCCCTCCGCTGCTCCCTCCGATTGCACTTCCACCGCCACAACCAGGGGGCGTGGAGGAGGGGGAGACCGGGTCTACGGAGCAGTTAAGGTGCCCACCCACCTGACCGTTATGGGCAAGAAGAGCCCTCTGCTCGGCGTCCCTTTTCTCATCCTCAGCATTCATTGTCATGAATCTCAGTACTGCTAAGTTGAGGAAGGCTCCAATCACCGCCAGGCCTGTCAAGATGTAGATAAAGCTGAAGGCCACGTACTCCGGCTTGGTCTGCAGGGCGTCTTTATTCTGCAGCGCCACGTAGTCCCCAAACCCGATGGTGGTGAGAGTGATAAAGCAGTAGTAGTATGCATGAAAGAAGCTCCACTCCTCAAAGTGGGAGAAGGCCATCGCCCCCACGCATAGTGTGCTCATGCAGGATATGAAACCAATGGTCACCATGTTGGCCATAGAGACTTCAGTGCGCCTCATTCCAAGGCACTTCTTTAGGCGATGGAGCAGGTATCTGACAAAGGTGTTAATCCGCTCACCAACGCTCTGGAACATGACCAAAGTGAGGGGGATGCCTAGGAGGGCATAGAGCATGCAGAAGACTTTCCCTCCATTTGTGCTGGGGGCTGCATGGCCATATCCTGTGGGAGAAATGGGAGAAAGAAGTAGGGTTACTGGGGTGAAACTAATGAAAACTACTCTGCAGATGACAGGGATCTAACAAGAGAAGGCTGAAACCTGGACTTGAAAGAGACAGATGATTTGTATTCTCTGAGTGGCTCTTCAGATAAATTCAAATACTCTTCATTTCACAGTGGCAAAATGCAATTGGAGATGAGAATGCACAGGAGTGTGGAGGCAGGAAGAGCCAAGTATTGATGTCGTGTATGGGAGAGAGGTCTTGAATAATTCATTGACAATTGGTCTCTGCAGAGTGGCTTTGGCTAATGAGTGCATTTGCACCTAATTAGACCTCAACATTGTTCCAGATCAAATAAACAGGACACCAAAGGCTAGGTTGTAAATACCCGTCTGTATTTGTACATCTGAAAGAGAAAAAAAAATATCTCTTTGTCTTGTATTACTCAGAATTTTTAAATCATAAAACAGGCAGCAGAAAGGCAGCGGTACACTTTGAACAGTGAAAGAGCCCAGAGCAAGAAATTCTCAAAGAAGACAGTTTTTAAGAGGGTTGCACATCAAAGTTTTGGGGAGAATTTTCTTTAAATTTATCTCCCAGAGAAACTAGATATTTATATACACTGCATAAAAACACACAACCTTTCTTTACTCACAGTCACATTAGATCAGACTCAACCATTCTTGTTTTAGTTAAGGATAGTCCAAATTATATTAGATGCCACAATAATAGATATTTTAATGAGACCTCTAATTTTTGGCTTCAAATTCTTTAAATGCAGGAGTTTATATGCAATTCATGTGACTTCAAATGCTCTTGATGACCTTCAACAAGCTTCTCATAAAGTTTACTGGATATTTTTCCCATTTCACTTGAAAAAACTAATGTAAATGAATCCTTCACACCTACATTTTCCACTCAGACATTAACTTTGTCGTCTTTTAGCCACTTTATGACTAATTTGGTGGTATGTGATGGTGTTAGTTATGGATGCAATAGACAGATTCTGCAAGTACTTTTGTTGCACCTGATTGTATATTTGAATATACGTCGCATTCAACCTCTTTGACTTCCTTGCCCATACTCCTGACATGTGGAGCTGTTGCAAACAGAAACAGAGATAACCCCCTGATAACCACAGGTTACGCAAGTCAAAGAGGTTGATCGAGTGTCCAAATGTAATTACCTGAGGGTTGATTTAATTCTCAAAGCTCTGGTTTTATTGGAACACCAATCTATTTCGTTCTACCATCTTTCCTTCTGGTGCCAAATCTGTTTAAACATTCCCCCCATCATTCAGCAGAAGCAAGAGCTACAGTTAATGATGCGATTTGAGTTATTTTATCTTTCGGAAGAACATATTTAATCCATATTGAAGTCCCCGTGAGAAAGATCAGCAATTTATTTATTTTATATACAACCAAATTACAACAACTTTCCATTTTAATGATCAACAATCCAAGCTGGATTTAATCAGACAATTTCATTCAGACATATTCAAATCATACTTGCACAATCAGATCAGTTCAGTTTGATTCTGTATGTCAATCATACAGCTTTTGTCTAGACTTCTACTGCAGACCAGCTAATCTACAAAACATTAATCTTTAATCTGGTCAGTCTGTTCCCTGAGGTGACAGCTCAGATCTGTGAATAAGGCTTTTTTTTTAATGAATTTTACTCTCTTTAAAGGTATTTTCATTATTGCCTTCCTTTTTTGAAGGCATTCCAGTTCACTTCCTCCATCACCGCACCATTCAACACATGCTGTAATCTACTGAAACAACTACAATAGATGAGAACAGGGACCTAACATGAACATGTTAGCTCTGGGAAAATACGTTTTCAGCAGAATATGAATTTAACATGATGGCTTGTTTCACTTTAAGATTTTTGTGCTCTACCAAAATGTTGCAGCGCTCATTAAGCAAGTCAGCAGGACAGTTTGTTCAGGTGAGCTATAGACGAGGCTGCAGGGCTGTCACAAGCTCTTTGCAGTGGGGAACGGCTTACTGAGACGCAGGGATCACCAGAGTGACAGCGGGGCTCATCAGCAGCAAATGCTGGCGCTTGAGGCGACAAGCCACACACTCATAGCGTGGTGTGAGGGAGTAAAGAGGTCCCGCATGACAAAGTCATCCTGCTTTCTCAGGTTATGAGAATGTTATCATGAGACAGACTATGACTCCTGTGTTAGCAAGAGTACCATTTGCTCCTTATAAAAAAACTCTAATAACATGTTACTGCCTCCTGGAGAACTCCCTGTCCTTCTGGTACAAGATTAAATATTAACGCTTAATATGTGCAATCGTGTCACTACAAGGGTTTGATGATTGCATATGTACTTACTATTACTGGGTCGGACCCGTTTTTCCTTTTAGATGTGCTTTAATTATTAGTAGGGATGCACCAGTATGAACATTTGGGCCAGTATCACTAACTGATATTAATACTATTGCTGTTATGGTTTTATTTATTGAATTTTAACATAAGAAAATATCTATGCTTGTTCATAATGACGTATACAAACATTAATGCATTGCCATAGATACGGCCATAGAAAATGCCAACTAAGAAGGAATGTCATAACCAAGTTAACACAAATACTCATTTATTCAGGTAAGAGGAGTGGCTGTAAAAATAAGTTTTTTACTTCCTGCCACTTCTTTAAACATGTAAATATACTTTACTACTGTTCTTCTTTTGCTTCCTTTTGTTCTAAATTTATTTTCTGTATATATAACTTTGTTTATTCTTTCATTACATGACGTTCAATAAAGTCAAACTCAACTAGAATCAAAGATTTGTAAATTGAGAATAAACATTTAACTATTATCTGAAAGAAAACATTAGATCATCAGATGGTAGAAGTTCATCCTTCTGAACAAGTACTTGGTCTTGTATTTGGGAAAGACACTTCACTCGTCTCTCCTGCTAGTGTTGGTCAGAAATGCAGCGATTGCGTGGCGTCCTTGCTTCTGTCAGGCTGCTTCAGGGCAGCTGTGGCTTTAATGTAGCTTATCACCATCAATGTGTGAATGACTGAATGTAATATGAAGCACTTTGAAGTCCTCCAACTAGATAAAATGCTAAACAAGTACAATCCATTTACCATTTTTTAAAGCACTTTGGGTTTCAGTTTCTGCTTGCTGCCTGAACCAGTCAGATGACCTAATGTGTCTTTCTGAATCTAATTCAAATAAATCTTTTTATCATTTTTCTAAATATGAGCCAATCTGAAAATACCATCATCCTGAGAGGATTCTTATTTATTTTTAAGGCCTCAAACCAAGCGTGTAAGTCATTTTACCCACTCCTTTCATTTTTAGTTTTTAATCAAAAATGGGTGCACATCATTCAGTCTCTGATTACTCAGTCTGATTTTGCAAATTAAACGCCCCATGTCATCTGAATTCACTCATTTATGGCAGCAAAACTACAATTACTGATCCAGTCTTTTTTTCATATTTCATCTTTTAGAGCAGTGATTGCTTGTTTGTCTGCTTAGATGACAGCTCACTGTATAAACTTGGCTCCCCAGGGCGTCTGCCTCTAAAAAACTAAACACACAGCATCCGACGTCTTCATTGCACTGATTAATTAGCCTTGGGGGGGGGGGGGGGGGGGGGTCTTTGAAAATAGATCAAAGAGCAATATAATGTAGCTCTGAGGGCTCAGGCTCGCTGTCACTCAATTAAATTTCCATTGATTACCAAGAACAATTTGTTCTTGCCAAGAAAAGACTAGAAATGTGGCTCATTGGGGAGAGTTTCTCAAGCTGAAGATGCATCATCTTGTATATTTGATGTTTATAATTTTATTAGTTTGTTAACATGATGTTGTAAAGAGAAAATTTTGAGACAAGCCATATTGTGTGCATGTAAAACAATGCAAGGAGCACAAGGAACAAGATGACACAGAGTCTTAAACAGCAGTAGTGCTGACAGCGCTGATGACACTGGGCTTGACGGATAATATCCTCAGACATCTCTGCTGCCTGGAGAGCAGGCAGAGTCATGCTACATAATACACTCGGCTGTGTGTTCTTGTGTGTGTCGTGCAAGATTTCACACAAATGTAGCTGCTTATTTTCTCTTTGCACTGTTCAAAAGTTTTCGCACTCTTTTAACCTTCTCGCAGCCACTGGCACTCAGCAAAAATGAACATTGTTTCAAAGGGTTCTTGGGAATAAAATGGAAATTTGTGATTAGTCCTAATGAGAATATTCTTTGTAAAATAACCTCTAACTGAAATTGAAGCTGCAAGTTTTCATTGTGGAAATAGCACCTCCACAAACTTTTTGTCATTATGCTATGACAAAAACCATCATTAGGTCGTTGTATTATCTGTCTCTCACTCTCTGTCACTCTCAAAAAACAGTCAAAACCCAAATAAATGAAAAATATCAATGTTTTACTATACTATAGGCTACCTGTACGGATAAAGTAGAAAGTAGAAGCACTTAAGTGTGTAAAAAAAATACATATTCTGATTATTCTCTGACATACATGAGATGGAAAGTAAGTAGTTACATTTACTCGCATTGCTGTAATTGATTACAATTTGTCTATACTGTGTACTTTTTGAAGGAGTTTTAAAAAGCCTAACGTTTACTTTTACTTTTATTTTGATTAAGTATTTTTATTCAATTACATTTGAAATTGTAAAAGGAAAAAGAAAACCCCAGAAAAAACAGCACTGATCCTTCAGCTGGGTTAGAATTAAGATCTGTGCTCGGAAAACCCATCAAATTAACTTCTGAGAAAAAGAAAAAAACATATGACTTTGCCAAAGGGACCGGTTCAACCTTTTGTATGACTTCTGGCACAGAATATTTTAGTGGTACTTGTACTTTTTTCCAGAATTACTAATTCTAAAATGAACATAAAAAGCTTAGGGAAGTATGTAGACAAATCACCTGCGCACGTCACACCTGCTAGAGCACAAACAAACTGAAGATGATATATATGACAGCTTTTCTAAGAGGATATGATATCAAGGCTCTGTAAACACATTCTTTCTGCAAGGCTGAAGTGAGTTCAGAGGTGTTACACACATCCAGCCTTATATGGCCAGCCTAGTTCTTCCACATACAGGTGGCCAGAGCAGGCGACCCGGTGCGACGTCACCATTATCAGCGTTTACGGCCTCCCTAAAATGCTGAGCAGATTGGGGAATGTTCTGGTTACCCATGCGAGTAAACACTGATCATGTCCCCTGATTGGTACAGCCTGTCTTCGCACAGCAGTCCACTCTGCTCCCGCAGCAGGCCTCCCTCCCCGCTCACTTTCATCTCCAGCTGTGTCTGGCCAAAAATATCATAAACAAGACTCTGTGAATTGTAAAACTTCTGTCCACTTCTGTGTAGCAGCAGGCATGTCTGCTAATGACACCCAAAGAAGTTATGGTAAAAGATTGCAGCGATGCAGTGTTTTCCCACGAACTATGTTTCATCCCCATCTTTTCCTTGGAGCCCCTGATCCCCATTAATTCTCTTTCACAGACACCTCAAACTCTGTGATTGTTTACACAGGCACTCAAACACAGCTCTGGTCCTCCCATCTGCCCTCAGTTTGGCTTTTGACCCAGAAGGCCTCTCTGGCAACTGCTGTGTAATGTCCCTTTCTGTAAAAGGTGCAGATTCTTGGCTGAGGTTTTATTGGAAATACAGCATCCATGATCCTTAATATTACCTTTTAATTCAATGAAAACACAAAAAATAGTGGAAGATCTAACATTTAATTCAGCAATAAAAATAACCTTCAGATTTTCTCTGTCAACAGTTGCAAAGTGATTTGCTTCCTGGACATAGTTATAACACTACAATAATTAAGACTGCATGAAAAAAAAAGTGCGTAGGAACTTTTTATTTCACCTAAATTTGACTATAAATACAACAAGAACAACAAATAAATTCATAACAGTGACAAACAATGACTGATGAGAAGAACCCAAATTCACATTTCCAATACACATATATACACCCCCCCATCCCCCCGACACACACACACACATTTATTTATATATATATATATACTTTAAACTGCCTTGTTGCTGAAATGTGCTACAGAAATAAACTTGATAGTGAGGATTAAAATGAGAAACACATAAAAAATCTGAAGCTCACTATTAGATTAGTAGAAGCCGAGTCTCGGTATCAATAGGACGCCATGATTATAACCAGACCCAATAATCAACCCCCTTTGAATTTATTACCATTTTATGGCTTTCTGTTTTTTTAGCCTCAATGGCAAAACAAAATGAAATTTGTGCAAAGCAATGTCAATCTTTAACAAACAGCTATATAAATATTCACCTCCCTCAAGTCTGCATATAGTTGATGTGACTTTGGCTGCGACTGCAGCATTGAGACTTATACTGATATGTCCCAATCAGGCTGGAACATCAGGGCAGGGCAATTTTTCTCCATTCTTTTTATTTTCCCAAACACAGCTAGAGCTCTTATCAGGTTGCTGGAGGGCGTGGACAGCTCTTTTCATGTCCAGCCACAAATTCTCAGTAGGATTGAGATCTGGGCATTGATCTTGTTGTCCAAACCACATGATGTTTTTTTCCCCCTCTGCAAAATGCTTTGTGTTCCCTCACTGTATATGAAAAGAGTCCATAAAGATTGATTGACTGATCTGTATTCTGATTTCATTTGGACTCTCCCGTATGTCCTTGGGCGAATTTATATGAGCTTTTTTCAACAGTGACAGTCATCTTCATCTTTGACTGGTGGAGACCAACAGTTGTCTCTCCCATCTGAGTCACAAAGCGTATATGTTATTTATACTTAATATAATATCTTTTTGTCCACCAAAGTGGAAAAGTGCTGTCAGCTCATCTGTATACAAAACAAAAGTAAAAAAAAGAGTCTGAAGATTAAAAGTCTGAAAAAATAAGGAGAAAATTATATTTTAAATTCTATTTTAGCTTTGGATAAGATGCTTTTTTCCATGTTATTGTCAAAAGAGACAAATTGTATTGAATGTGATTTCATTAACAAATCAACACAGAGAAAAACGTTTAAGAAGGATGAATATGTTTAATAGGGATTGTGATGTTTTTCTTCCTCCTAGAAACAATGTTAGACTGCATTCTATCATGAATATTTATTTAAAAACAGGACATTTTAAGTATAAATCTGGATGCCTGTGTCAGAAACCGAAAATGGAAATAATAATCCAGATCACAAATCAAAACAAACTGCTTCCCTCGTGACAAATTCAACCTTCCCAATCTTAAAAAAGATCCGTGGGGGTCAAATCTTGTTTAGAATCTTTCACCAGAGTAGGATCGAAGAAACATAAATCTTAGAAAATAATGATCTGCCCCTTCTGCACATCCTCTGAAAGTCAGTTATTTACAAAGATTATGACTGCAATAAAAAATCCCTCCCACTTACACTCCCCAGTGGTGACGCATCAGTAATTATACACAAAACCACAAATGGCCCCTGATACCATATCTTGTGTCGGAACAAATGCTTTTCCAGTGAAGACAACCTGTGTGCTGATATAAACAAAACCAAACTGAGCAAGAATTAAGACCAAAAACAAATAAAAGTGATGGATGATCTCTATCAACTTTTGTTTCTTTTAGTCATGACCACAATCACCGCCCAACCCGAAGGAAGTAATTATTCCAATCAGAGCTATCATGTTTCCTAAATGCAAGTTACTTTGAATTCTAAATATAGCATATTTACCATCAGCATGGGTTTTCCTTTAATCCTGCTATTGTTTTCACGGGGAATTGGACCTATCTAAAATTTTCTATTTTTGCTGATGAGGATTTAACCACTGAATCCCAACAAAATATGTTGAGCTAAACCAGTGCCAGAGAAGAAAACTACTGCTATGCTAAAAATTTTAGAAGTAATTTTTAGCACCTATTACTCAAAATGCCAAATATTTTCATCATGTTTAGCAGCAAACTTTGAAGTCACTCATTTCATCCACTTGTATTGAGGATATTGTTATTTCAGTGAGGGTTGTAATGACCCATAAATTGAGAACTTTGTTTTTTTTATCTTAGTTTTCTTCTCCAATCCCTCTCCCGCTAAAGACTACCATCACTCATGAACAAAACACATAAATACCTGAACTGAAGCTGACCCCAAACCCTAAGAAAATAGTTCACCCTTTTCAAGTCCGTCTCACAAAGTAAGTCTTTTGTCAGGCTTAGCCAGTCATCTTTTGGTTATTTATTAAAAGTGTGCACCCTTTCAAACTCCTACATTTAAAAAGTATCATTATGGCTCCCTGTCTCTCTATAGTGAAAAGATGAACGACAACCAGTAGGTTGACATAGAAACCCCTGCATGCCTCTCTTTAAAAAGAAACAGGAGAGTTCTGCTATTGGTCACACTTCCATTAACAGAAGCATTTCAATAAATTTGATCATGATAGAAAAGTTAATTTATTTCTGCCACTCCATCACTAAATGGAACATGTTATTTAAGCCTTTTTATTTATGTTAATCATGATTCTCTTCCACTTACAGGTAATAAAAACATAATTTGAGATTAATTTATCACCTCAGACCAAAATAATACACTAATGTGTGCTCATCAGAATACATAGTTTCAATTATGTACCCATATGGGTTTTTTTTGTTTGTTTTCCCCTGTGGAGATTTTAACCAACTTTTCTCAAGTGTTCAAACACAACAGCAAAGATCAAGCCAGAGACGATACAGAGTAACTACAAAATGGAAAATATTTGACGAGTCGTTGCCATTTAAGTCGGTCAAAGAGCACATAAGGTATCAAATGTGTCTTGACTGGAAATGATTCCACAGATTTGCTTATTCATTCTAATAATGACATGTCACCTTCTAGGTGATTCAGCTGATGCTGTTGGCGGGTTGATAGGGTTAGAGTAGTCTCTCCAATCAGCCCTTCATTACATGCTTCAGCAGCTAACAACAAATCTGTCCAGAAACAGAGAGAGCACAAGGGTGATGTAGCATGTATTTATCAAAAGCAATCTGATGTAACGCCAGAGGAGACAGCACATTGGTGAAGCGTCTGGGTTCAATTTAACTCGGTTATCCTGGTGTGGGCTTCAAATCGGGCCTGGGAGCATGTCCTCTCATCCGGCACACAGCTGAGACCCAAACTCTGCAGCGTCACAAGCCTTCAGATCGAAACAACCAGGCGTTGGATCTAAGAGCTGTGAAATATCTGTCAATGTTTTATTTTTGTGTGAAAAAAAAACATAAAATCCATCAGGGACCAATTCCAGACGCACAACTTTAGGTTCCTTTTTAGGGGATATGAGAGGAAACCTTGGCAGGCCACAGTTTTCCATGAGGTCAGCAAGCGAGGCATTCCAAGCAAAGTGTGAGATCTCTGGGAGAGTAAGCTAATTAAATAAATCACGTGAGTTAAGTACCTGACACACAGTTGAAATGAACAGGATGAAGAGGGCGGAATTAATATTAAAGAATATGAGGCAGGAAGATGTAAAATGAAAACTGAAACCGCCTGTGGAGATGAAAAAAGATCCACTTGAAGAAGAGCAACACATTTTACCTCATTTAATCTTAAATTTAGCTTTAAGTCTTTAATTTACAGTCGCTGCTAATGTAGGAAGTCCAATTTGGGATCATTTTCAAGGCTTTTAGGAGAAAAGCTCATATGACAAGTATCTGTTTCAAGTTCTCCATTTGAGTGTTTCTCTTTGGGCGGCGGAGAAGTGAGGGTGGGAGTCGGGTGTTTTGTAATGTGATACAGGAATTTGAAATGGTCTCATTTAGAGTAAGAGCTGCAGAGACATACTGCATAATGAAACAACTGTGAAAGGAGTGGGCTGAGTTTTCCAACCAATCTATGAACAAATATGGGTAAGCCCAAATAATGACATTTGAACCAAACTGGAAAAACTTCAAAATGTGTAGAATAATAAAAAAAAGTAAAGTGCAGTAACTGAGTGTGTACATATTGGAAGCAATACCAGTTTGCCACCGTTTTGAATTTTGATACTTTGTATGTTGTGATAAATGTATGATATTAAAATGTATTGCTGTGCATTTAGGATCAATCAAAAAAAAAATTATTTCGCTTTTTCTGTGTGTTTTCAGTTTTAGTGTCCACCATCATTTTGGGAAAGCAAATTTACAACCTTAGATTTCTTTGTCTATGGTCAGTGATTATATTTCAATATTTTGTTATGCTTTACAGGACCTGCATTAATTATAGTGACACTATTTAGTATTTTAATGATTAATTACTCCTTTTGTGCCATATCATTATCCTTTAGACCTGTTTTATGTCTGCCCACATTTAATTCTGTTTTGATTATCATGCTTACACAGGACTCTTTTGTTTTTGTTATAATAAAAGTTCATCTAACCTCTAACTTCACAGGCTTTTCCCATCAGGTCTGGGTTTCACTCTTTTTCAATCATGAATTAACCGACCTCAAGCACATCAGACACTGTTTAAAATACTGGTTAAGCTACATGGGATTTAAACTTAAACTACTTTTACTTGTTTTGCATTGACCGCTATGAGGTAAATTGTGAAAAGTTAACTGAAACACAAAGATAAACTGTTTAAAATGGTACACCAAGATGGCTGCTGCTATTTGAGGAGGGTAAAAAAAGAAAAAAGGTGCAAATATTGTCTTTGGGTTCTAATCGTAGTATTTAGCGCTCAACTTTTAGTCTCTATAATCTTCCTAATGTATGTGGTTACATGTTAGTTGAACCTAAAACTGTTTCTTTAATTTACCTCTGGAGTCAATAGAGTGTTTTTGAATTAAATTGAAATGCCATAAAACATTGCGATGGAACATGACAGCTACAGTTGTTAAAAGGAGTTCAGTCATTCCTTTCAAACATTGTAATCCTGGTAGTTTTTGAGACAGATGTGAACGATTTATTCTCAACACACCCCATTTAATTTCAAACTTTCAGTGGATGTATGATAAATATCTGGTTTCAGCTGTCCTACTCTGGAAGATAAACCCATCACTTTGGTAAAGAACATGGACGTTTTGGAGCAGTCCCTGATACCAGACCCATCACTGCCCATTATTCTTATTGCAGAAATGTAACAAAAATTCAATAACATACTAAACAGATTGGAAATTGCCAACAAAAGCCCAAAGTATAACAAGGTCAGCTTTTCCTTCCAGACAATTTTGGTTTTCAGTGAATTTCATTAGCTTTCTTTATTGAGCCCAGTTCAACAATATTTAAAACTAATTCTCTTGGGCATCAATTAGACAGTGGAATCAAAATTCAGTTATACATAAATAGGTTTAATAAAATTCATTGTAATCTGATTCATTACTTTCCAATTAGGGGTGCTGGGTCCCTTCCATTATCTGAATGCCAGTAGCTGTGTTATTCATATTTGTAAGTTAAATAGTAAAAGCTTCCAGTTCTTCATTTGTGTGTGTTTTATCAGCTTTGAAGTCTTGGCATATATCAACGGTCATGGAAACATTTAAATTGCTACTTATTTTGAGTCGGAAAAGGCAAATTTAAGGAAGTAAAACTTTGTCTTTTTCTGAATTTTTGACTTAGATTGTTAGGATTTTGACACCAGAATCTTCAAGCACACAAAAGAAGCTCAGCCTCCACAGCTCAGACACCCCTGGTTACTTTCAACTATGCTCATGCAGAAGTGCAACACTTGAAGAACTGTACTGCACTCCAGTGTGAATTCCGGATTAACCGACTGTCACTGCAGAGAAGTGCAAAATCTCAGCCTGAACACAAGAAATCTTCCTGCCAAAATTGAAAAAGAAATATGCTCTTGATTACATAAGCTAAGATACTTCCACACAGCAGTGTCACACCATTCAGCAGCACAGTCCAACAATGTAGCAGTAGAGTTATAGCAGACTCGTGTAAGATTAATTAGACTGCAAATCTAAACTGAATCTGAGCAGCAAAGCTCTACACAGTAAGAAGTCCCAGATGTCACAGCTAATGGTGGCGTAAGGATGACGAGGATAATTTTTTGCGAAGAATATAAAGGGCAGAGGCACACTTATATTTAGGATAGGAAGTGGGCCAAGTGTGAATGGGAAGATGAATAATGAAACTGACAGACAACACAGTTTTGGATCCATTTGCTCTGAAGACAGTGTTTTATCACACATCATAGTTTAAAAAAAAAGCATCTGGAGGAAGCAAAAATTTGATGATTATTCCAGATAAACTGCAGTGGGTCTAATTATTACTCTCTTTGTATGAAACTAAGTGTTTTTAGCCATACCATTGTGACATTAGGATGAAAAAGAGAAAACCTGAAGTACAGAGTGGCAGCATTATGTTGTCTTGTTGCAGGAGGTAGTGGCAGACTTCAGAAAGCAGATGACACGATGAAGAAAGATGTCGAAATGTTGAAGCAGCATCTCAGAACATCAACCTTGGGAACAAATGGTTCTTTCCACCAGAAAATGTCCCCAATTATATCATAAAATAGTCACAAAGTGGCTTTGAGTCGGGATCATTAAGCCAAGATCTCAGCACTACACTGGAAACATTTGAAGGTGGTTTAACTTGAACATGAAAGTCCACCTGCTGCCTTGAAAATGCAAATTAAGCCAAGAAAATAGTTTTAACTCAGAAATTAAAATTCATGAAGCTGATTTAACAAGAGATGAGTTGTCTGAAAATTGTTTTTAAGTTGATTAATCTTGAATTGTGAGTTTTAGTTTAATGCTGCAATTTAAACCAAATAATTACTTCACAATATGTAAGGAAAAAACTGCCCTCACCTCATTAAAGAGCCACATTTCTCTATTATTTTACTCACAATATGAAGTTTTTTACACATTTTTGTTTCAAATTGCATGAACAAAATTTCTGATCTTATAATGAATTTTATTAAATTCTGCTCAAAAACATTTAGTGTGAACAGGACATTATCTTCAAGCCTTACAATAAACATTTGCATTAATAACACCTCTCCGGATACAAAAACATGCCACTAAGCATTCTGGGAAATAGTTCCCACTCCTGTGTTTTGCTTCTTTCAGTTTTTTTAAGTGCTAACCTAAAAACTCGAGTTCATTCAATTCCTGGAGATTTGACAAAACTAATAAAATGTTAACACAACTTACAATTTTAAGTTTATCTTTCACGAGTTCACATATTTAAGTTTAAAATCAAGAACTCACTAAATTTATTTGATTTAAAGAGTAGACGATAGCAAACACAACTAAATGCAGCTCAAATGTTTACAGTGTAGAAATATTGTGGGCAGACCTTAAAAATTTTTTGCAAATTATTCAGAGAAGTTTGTGGAAAAATACTCACAATATTTCAACTAAACATACATACATACAGGTTGTTCTACCAAATACTAAGAAAATGTATGTAAGACTTTGAATTTGAAGAAAGCGGAAGAACATTTTTAAAAATGATATGTTTTAATTTACTGATTACTAAACATCAGACAAGTTATATGTCTTTATGTACTATATGTAAGTGTTTGGTTTCAGCCACAAGCTTATACTGTTATTTTTTTGGATGATTTGCAGCCCTTCGTGCTTCTAACCATCCAGTCTCTCATTCAAATCATAAATTTGCTCGGCCTCAGTGTACCGATCTCTATCACCTGATTCCACGGATATGTTTTGGATCAACTTCAGGTCGTGCGGCTGCTCTTGGGAACCAGATGCTGTACTGATCTGACTGTTAGGCTGTGGAGATGGAGGCGGCATTATCGTCTGGCACATAAAACACAAAGCTCAGTTTGCACGGCAAAATGGAAAACCACTTAGAGGAGAAACCACTGCGTTAAATGAGAGATCAGAGAAACACATGGGTGGACAATGATAATCACTCATGCCTGGTTTAACAATGACTCTCTTTTTTTTTTCAGCCTGTATGTAGCACCTATTTTTTTCACAGTGTTTAAAAACTACACTTTTAAAAATAGACAAATGTAAAAAATCAAAAAAAAATATTTGCGAAAGGTTTTGTCATTCAGACCCATAAAATGATTTGTCTTCTTTTTAGCCAGCATTGGTTCTCATCTTACAGCTCTCTGTGATTTTATTATTACCCAGTCCTTTCTTAGTTTAGTTGAATAGACTGTTAAATGTTCATTCGAAAGTATATTTAAACGGGAAGTAGTAGTTTGGCTGTTAAAGAGGTTGCGCTAGTAGTTTTCTAGTTTATTTACCGTTTTCTTTTCATTACAAGTGTTTTGGTTTATTTGTTTTCAGAGTTCTCCATAGCAGGCGTCTCTCAATCATGCATGAACACGTATATAAATGTAAAACCTTTAGATCATTTGAATCATTGGTTTTCAGAATTAGTTATGCATCTGCTTCCCATACATCAGGGATATCTTGAATAAAAAAAAAATGTAGCTATGAAATATTTATTTAAAAGGTAATTTTAGTTGTTCTAAACATTTATTTCAACAAGACCACGTAAACAATTGCTAAGCTTGCTAAATGCAGGTGATCTCTGTGTTAGATGAGTAATTTTTGAAGAAAAAAGAGCTAATTTTCTGAATTTTTTGCTATTTTCTTTGTCCTGTAATCATCTATATGAGTAACTTTTATCTTCTTTTTTTTTCAAACCCAGTCAGCATGGAGACTGTTTTGGCATTCTTTAGCATCACAAGTACAAACATCTGACAGTACTTTCTAATGCTGCTCATCAACCTCCCAGATGACCTGTCGCACTTGGCTCATTGCCATATTGTAAAGCTATCATGTGTCACTGCATGAGACTAATCCTGGCACCCAACTTAATGGCCAGAGACAATTAAGTCAAGTATTAGATCTTGTGAAGGTGTCACATGAACCTAAAAGTTAGTTTCTCATCTGCGGCTCTATCTGCAGCGACGTTTATTGTTTATTCTTATGTTATTATTTGGGCTTAGAACCAACATAATCAATTGTTAATAAAAGCTATTCAGCTTTAGAGCTGTTTTGTAGCAACTCTAAATAATGCAGTCAGTGTTTTAACTGAAATGCCATGACAAAGTCTAAAGTTCAACTTGAAACACAAAAAGCACTTTTTAGCCATAAATGTGCTCTTTTCTATTTTTACTTAACGGATGGCTTGGCAACCTTTTAGAAAAGTCATGTTTTGTTAATTTCATAGTTTATGGTCCTATTCAGAGACACGTTTTCTCCTTTTCTGCTCTAGTCATTTTGACATCATTACTGACTTTTATTCAAGCAATATTTTCTGCAAATCTGCAGCAAATGCTAAGAATTTTGCATCCAAATACTTTTGCTAAATATGCAAGAGCTATTAAAGACTCCATGCAGACAACGCAGGTCTTCCAGTCACCTTGGTTAGATAACCAGCGCCTCAGGCTGCCCATATGGTGTGAGCAGACAGACTAGGAGCTCCTCCTCCACTCAATCTGCAGGTTCACCTTTCCCAGATCTCACTTCACCAGGAAATACATTAAAGGGTTTTTGCTGTAACCTACTTTGAATTGTGAGCATTACAGGCTTGACCTGATTTTTTATACCCAATATATCAAAAGAGCAATGTATATATTTTCTTCTTTTTCTCTTGCAGCTGATTCAGTCAATTTTATATCCTATCCTGCTATTTCATCAGAGTCAGCTCTGATAAGAGAATTTCTAATCATTCAGAATGGAAAAGAAAACACAGTACTCCAGCTTATCATTGGGTACCAACAATGACTCTCTGTGAGAATGGTTTCAGAAAAAAAAGAAGGTTATACACCAAAATATCTGATAAGTTTTCATGGCAGTCATGGGTTTTTTTTATCCAGTAAATTATGCAGTTTGTTAGAAAATTAAATGCTGGGCGGAAATTAATGTTTTGTACCAAGATGGACGTTTCTTGCTGTAGTGACAAAAATGACAAAATCCCACCAGAATGAATTTAAAAAAGACATACCTGCTATTCTTATGTTGGGTTTTTGTGGTTGTTTTTAAAAGGTGACTCATCACATCCACCTCATTTTGTAGTGAAAATACAAAATAGGCTACATTTTCCCCACACAGTCTGAATAACAAATGCAAAGTGATTCAGTATGACTATGACGTAGTATGAAGATACATCTTGTAGTGTTTCCTAGAATATTATACTATTGCAAACCTACCAAGGCTTTTCTGTCCACCTAAACTGAGAAGCAGCCAGAGGAGCTGTGCTAACTCTGGAAGGACTTTAAAGTTTGACCATATTTAGCGATAAAGGCTAATTTGCATCTCCAAAATTTCCATGACAGGTTGATGATATAGAACAAAATGAAAACTTAAAAATTCATGACTGACCAACAACAAAACATGGTCACAAGGCAGCAGTCAATAGTCTACATATGATCACTTATTGGATTTTTTCAACCAATGTTTAATAGAAACCCAGTTGTGTTCTAAGATTTTTTTTAAAGATTGGACTGCAATGGTCCAACTTAAACATCTAGATACTTTTAAATTATAATTGTTTCTATTTGTGTGCCTTATAAGTGCAAAGTTATTAGTTTAGTCAGAAAATGTGAAAATCATATATTTAGTGTTTTTGGATTAACTACAGGTTTTAACTTGGCCACTGAATTTTGAAAAACATCAAATGAAGCACTTTAATAAAAGACACTTTATAAAAAATAGTTTCAGCTGCTTAAAAATAAATCATTTATGGATCTGGACGTACCCAAAACATATTTTATTTAAGTAAAAAAAAAAAAAAAAAGAGTTCCCAAGACTCAACTTTGAGAAACATCTGTCTTTATAGCTGAAGCTGCAGAGTGGTGGTTATCTGTGGATACTGAGTCCTCCCAGTTAGAAAGTCCAAAAAGTAACTGAATGCAGCTTTTTAAACTAGATTTTTTTTTTTTGAAATGAAGGCCACTACAAAAAAATGGGAAGAAGGTGAAATAGTCAAAACTGATTTTTACTCCTCCATGTAAGGCGTAGCATGATTAACAGAACCTGAGCGCATTATCCTCATGACTAAACATGGTGGCTTTCTAGACTTAATGTACTGTATGTTCTCCATCTAATCTGACTGAGCTTGAGCAACTGCACGAAAAAGAATAGGCAACACTTAAAATCTATTGAATTTTAAAGCTGTTAAAGATTTGTAGATCAAATTGAAGTGAAAGTTGGTTTTGATTCAAAAAGCATGCCTCACTTTTCAGATTTTTATTTCTTAAAAATAATTTTAAAAAAGAACATACAGCGTTTTTTTCCACTGAATTTTATAAATATACTCTTCTTTGCAATGAAACACTTTAGGGTTTATGGTAGCAATATGAAGTGCTGTGATTGCAATATGCTGTAGCTCCTACATGTGAAAAATTAGAGCAATTCCAGAGAAAACAGGTTAGCATCATTTTGTTTCAGTTCAAGTTTCTCACAGGGGATGGGTTTGGATTATACACCCATTCTCTGTTTCCAGGCCTAAGGCGTAAACACAACTCACCCATCAGTGTCATTATTATTATTACTATCGTTTTGTCCTCCTGTCTGACAGTCCATTTCATTCAGGTTGGCTTGTTAAAAGATTAAACAGATGCTGGAAAACAAATAGAAAAATAAACTCCCTTGGGACAAATTGCATCCGCTGGGCCAGCTTCGGCTGCTTGGCGCTGTTGAGCTGAATCATTCCTGTGCTCGGAGCTTGTTGGAGTAGCACAAAGCTAACAGAGCAACCAAATAACCAGAGCAATCAAGAGGAACACCATCACAGGTTGAGGAGGAGGCGGAGGTGTCAGGAGCACATGAGATGTGAGAAAATCCCTTCAGGTTATTAGGATGAGGGATTTTTTTTTTCTGTGAAGCAAAAACATACAATATTTACTTCACACGTTCTCACTTTGGTCTTCAGATGCTTTATGCACAGCTGAGAACCCGGCAATGCGTCATGTGGACATTTTTCCCCCCTTTTTTTGGCACGTGTATACGTACTGAGGCAGAAAAACCGAAGGCTTCTGAGGCTCCAGTATCTCTGGGGGCAGACGGAGACAGCTCTGTGCTTTGGGCGTATAATCAACACTCAGCTGGCTGGCGTTTTTATCCCATTCTGAAATTCTCATGATATTTTTATTTGATTTCCTTATTAAACTGCAGTAGAGGCTCCTTTGTGCTGTGTATGATTATTTAAGTGCTCTGGTTACACACTACAGCGCTAATGTTTATTGAAAGGAGGTAAAGAGTTCACCTGCACACAACAGTGGCTCCATCATAAACCTGTCTATTTCCCATCAGCATTCAGATATTTCTTTAAGACATAAACTCAATTTGCAGCTGAGTACAGGCTGTAATATTGTGTCTCTTAAGTGTCATTGAGGGGAAACATTGTCTGTGCCATCTCCCTTTTAGGCAGTTTATGTAAAGTAGCTTGCATTAGTGTACATAGTGTATGAGCGTTAGCAGCCTGAAAAACTATTTCACTTTCATTTATGTAGGAATAAAATCTATTTCAAGACTTACTTTTATGACATCGATAAAATTTGGTGTGTTGAGACGGTACTGGCACCAATTCTGACTAATAAAAAATTAGGATACGTATGAGAGAATTTAACAACCTCTAAATAACCTAAAATTTAAACCACCAAGTGTTGCAAACGCACAGCGGTGCTGCCTCTAAGAATTTCACAAATTTGAATGTTTGGTTTTCTATTTTATGGTTTCAAACAACGTATGTTGCGTTCTTCATTCTGCGTGTGCATGCGCAACTTCCTTTCACAGTCTAAAAAAATGATTACTAGATTAAAAAATAAACTACAGAGATGCACTTTAATTGCATGTATCAAGAGAAACATATACTTAAATCATAATTATGATGTACAAAAATTACCATGAACTAATAATTGGAACTAAATATAGTTCAACTAAAATACTGAGAACTAATTTGTTTGTGAGTGTATGACGCTAACCTAGCAGCATGCTTACTATTTTAAGAACAGAGGAGAGAAATTCTGATGGAGATTGCATCAGAAACAATCCTCAGGGTGATGTAATGATTTTTGTTTCTCCATTATACAAGAATCTTAAATGTTTCCCTCAAGTAGAATTGGAAAATAGCTGCAGTATGATTTCTGAACGTTTCCCGTATTGCTCTCCTGGTGCAATCGCCTGTCAGAAAAACGAGAAGCCAGACTTGTCACTGTACTACCAGAAGTTTCCAGTTCCTTTTCTTTTCACATCGTGAGAGGAAAAAAAGTGAAACAAACTCACTCAAGAAACTTTTGAGTGAGTTTGTTTCACTCAAAAGCTTTAATTCTTCCCCAAGAATCTGATCAAATACTTAAAAATGTATATTATTTGGTCGTTTGGTATGTGGTTGAAATGGGTTGACAGGTTTTATTCAAAGTTTAAACAATGAGCTCTGTTTATTTTCACAATCAGTACATTTATTTAGTACACTGCATGAGTTTGAACACTTTGTTTTCGAAGCCAATAGAGCCAGAAAGTAAAGTCAGATAAAGTGTACAATGACGCTACAAGAAAAGCTCTTCTAATACATAAATGACATCATTCCATTGCACCAATATTCGTTAAGCTGATTTCATCAGGAGATGTTATCCCGTGTCTCTAACCAGCAGTTCTTTTATTTAACTCATACAGATGTTTCCCAACCAAAAATAAATGTTTTTACTTTCATAATCTATTATATTTACTGTTTCACGCTTATTAAGGTTTGACAGAGTGGACTAACAACTCGCAACTGTTCAGAAATAACACATGTTGCAACAAAGACGCTGTCTGTGTAGCAACATTTTTATAGCACAAAAATTGAGTTGGACTTGTTTCATATGACAATAAATATCTCTAATTCTGACATCCAGCGCTTCACCAGTGCCACTGGTAGTGAACAGGCCCTTAGCATGATGCCCCCACCAGTCTGCGTAAGACTGCAAGAAGTTTTCTTAGGCTTAGAAGCTCCACTTTAACATTTCTGAGTGCCTTGTTCAATCTTTTCAAGTCTACTGCAAGCAAAATGATTCAACACATATAAACTTTCTCACAATTTGACTACAGTACATCATTTGATACTTCTGGTGAAGTACGGGAGAGCGTTGAACTGTACTGTGCTGAAGCATTTTCAGCACTGAAATGCAAAACATCTTTAAGAAACATGTGAAGGAATCCAGTTTCCAAACACTTAAACATTTAGGATTGTCACATCCTGCTGACTGAGATTCTACACTATTTGGATCGAGCTAAATCCTGGATGAAAACCTGTTAGAGGCTGCAAAAGAGTTGATGATTGGTCAGAAGTTCACTTCCCTGCAATACAACAAAATGAAATGATTTAGATCAACATATCAACGTCCGTCTCCAAGGGTGTGAATACTTTTACAATGCATGTGTCACTTCACTTTATTGTGGATAAATTTGTGTGTCTTGCTTTGTTTTGTTAAGTTGCACAGCTACAATGTTGATGGAGACATGCTACATGGTTGACTTGGTAATGCTCATGTCTGCGTATTCTCAAATTTACACTGAAAGCATTGGCATATTAATTAAACAGCTGTGACCAACCCTCACTAAAAGCTGTGTGTTGTGAACGAAGCACGTAATTCAATAAAGCAGGACAATGGATTGTAGGCAACATTGAAAGCAAAGAGAGACAAAACGATAGAGAAGAGCTCATGTTTCTGATCAAATAAATCTCACAGGAGCCAGTTCGCAGTCAACTAGATGAGACTTCACATGTAACATGGTTCATGTTTATCCAAGAGATTCACAGGGAAACACCAACTGACAGAGATTCAGATCTTACTATACTGTGTACTATTTCATTTAGCCAAACTCCAGTCTGGCCAGAATGAATTATGAAGTTCAGTAATGCATTATGCTTTGCTCTGTGAGTCAGGCAAGCAGTCAACTTTCCATTCAAGCACTGAAGCATAAAGCAGACACACAACGGGTGAACAAAGCCTGGTTATACAAGTAAGGCAGCAATAAGAGTCACTATCGGAAACTTTCTCAAAACCTCCAGAGTGAGACCAGCAGCGGCTTTCTCAGTCGGAAATAGTGGTTGATGTCGTTTCATTTCTTTTTGCTTTATATTGTTGACATCATTTCCCAACGTCTTTCACTTAAAATATTTAAAAACTATTACAAAGACTTTCAGATTTCAATAAATAAGAAGACTTTATTTTGTGTTGAAAAAAATTAAGGGTGAAATTAGTCTCTCTTTTTTTTCCATCTCACTGGTTTTCATCTCCATGTCACAAAACATCTCAGAGCGCCTGTGTGATGGGTTTGGAGGACGCAGCCTCACTGCAGAGTGCAGCTCTGTGTTATGTAAGGTAATTTGCTTGGGTGGATTTTGTCTTTTCATGCTCACATCCAGAAGAGTTCCCTTACCCAACATATTCTTCACAAAGCATCTGCTGTTACAAACAGACACCACTGTATGTTCACTGTACTCATTAGATTCTGAGAACAAACAACAGCAACTACTGGAATTAGAAATAATTGTATATCAAATAAATAGTTTTGCTACAAATGAGATAAAATTAATCATTGTTCTCACAGAAATAAATATACAGTACAGACCAAAAGTTTGGACACAACTGTGTGTCCAAACTTTTGGTCTGTACTGTACATCAAATCTAAACATTCGTCATGATACTGTTTTTACGTTTGTTACATTTATATTAAGTTATGTGCATTTCATGTATTACTGTGCAATCAGGATGTTTTAGCCAAAGCTTTAGCAATTATCTCACTTTTTTAATAACCAGTAATCACATACAAAGTGATTGTTGTACACTTTTTTTTCTGTAACCTTAACTATGCTTTTGACTGCTTACGCTGCACTGGATTTGAACACTTCAACTCAGATTTAAGTCTCTTCCATATTTTACTAAAGCACAACCTTTAAAATAAATCTACAAATCCCTGGTGATATAAAGTAGCAAAGTATCTTAATTTCTGCAGGATATTTTTGCTAAGACAAAGTTGGGAAAACACATAGGATAAGATAAAAGGAAGACCTAAAAAATTCAAAAGAAAAATCAGATTCTGTTAACAAAAAAATGAATTCTTTAATGTTGCACTAATGAATGACGGAGCAGGACTAAAGCTTAGGTAAAACAAAACGTCTTAACAATGTCACTGCCACATGACAAAATCTCAAATGGATTTGACATTGTGTGTTTTTCTAAATCAGTCACTGAGGTTCTGCCTGTTACTGAGACATGAGGAAAAAGCTTCAGCCTTGATCTCTAAGATACGGTGAAGACAATTACAAAAGGTTTTTGTGCTAAATTATCTTCAAAGACAAATGAAAATGAAATGAGGAGGTGGTGGTAGTTTCTACTTCTTTCTGGGGCTATGTGATGCCACATGTTATAGTCTGTAATTCTAAACATTGGTCAATGTGGAAAATAGTATGAAGCAGTTTTGGTGAGAATTATGTATTTTTTTCCACTGTGTACAGTTTGCATTTCTCTGAAATCACTTCTAGTTCAAAGTGCTTTTAATAAAGAGAAGACTGATCATATTACCAATATTCAAACAGGAAGCAATCAATTTCTGATTAAGAGTTTGTCAATGAGAATAAACTGCAACAATAAATTGTGTTAAGTACATGTACAGGTTGTAATTTGAAGATTTTACATGAGGCGATCTCTTAACTGGTTTCTAGGTTACCATGGTAATGATCCCAGCTTTCTGCTGCTGAAAATCCTGGTCAGAAGCTACCAGCCTAGATAAGCCCCTGGTACAAATCAATGAGAACTCATTAAAGAAATGCAAAAGAAACAGGCCATAAACAAGAGTAAGAAAAACACATCTGGATCCAAAAAAATAAAACAACTTAAGATATAAGTGTCAAACTTCACATCTGCAATAAAACAACAAGGCATGTTCTTTACTGCTATGTGTTCACTAGACAAATAAAGAAAACAAATAACCTCTTCAAAAAAATGATTTCTTTCACCTTTGATTTCCTCTGTTGTGAAAATGCTATTCAAATGTTACATGAAAGTGCATTGATAAACTAGCTAAAACAGGCAACATACGTGCATTTAAATCCAAAAGTATAGCTCAGTTATTTATTATTTTTGGCCAAAGTTATTATGAGCCTCTGTGGAGCGTTAGAGGAATAACATGAACACACAGAGCGAGGAGGAGAACGATGCTTAATGACATTAGCAGTCAACATTCTCTTTGTGAATAAAATCTCACGGCCCAACATCCATGTTTGGTAGAAAAACCCCCCATAAAAATTAAAAATATTTTCTATTTTTCATTACATTTCTTCAGCTTATTAATCAGCGAAGTGTTGCTCATGCCAGTTTTTATTTGTATTTTTTCACACATATGCAGAAGATTGCAGTGTGGAAATATTTCTCACTCTTTTAGGTAAAAAAAACCTGCTTTTATTACTTTTTTCTATTTTTATTTCCATTTCAATTAACTTAACATGAACTATTCCAGATTAAATAGTTAACATCTGCAAACTAATGGGTGGAAAATCGGGTGGAAAATAACCACCAAAATGAAGTATTAGTTTTGAATTTTAAAATAATTTCAAGTGCAAAAACTGTTTTAATAGAATAATCTCTATCTGAAAATATTGCTTTGCAGGAGTTATACGATTGCCAAAAACCTAAAGAGGGGCTTGTCATAACTTCTACTTGAAGATTTAGTTATGATGTTACCTTTTTTTTTCATCTTTTCAGCAGTGACACGCTGTGCTGTCCTCTCAGAGGAGTTGAAATATGTCTCTGCATCAGTCTGTTGAAGACCTCTGGGACTGCTGGTGAGAGTTTTATTCCTTATGCACTCCACCACTCACTGCTCTAACCTCTTAAGCGGACCGAATAATAATGATGATACTGATGTAAGTAATTACCATCAGCGATTCAGAATGTGCCCTCATTATGCAACAGCTGGAAGTGGATCCTTGTCTGCTGCCAAATCAAAGCTGCTGCTGCCAGAAATGAAAATAGAAAAATAAAATATATTATTCATCGTCCGTCCACATATAGAACGGACGAAGAGCATGTCTGCTCGTTTTCAGCCACAGCCTGTGTCACATTCATGCACTAATTGACTTGGTAGCTGCCCAGTAAATAAACATCACCGGTGGTGACGGAGCAGCTAAACCGGGGAGGGTGTCAGTGCTCTGATCCAAGCTACTTTTAATATGATGGAGACGTGTTCGCAGCAAGCAGTCGCCCTCACCAGCTGGCTTTTTCCCTGCCTGGATGTCATCTTGGGATTACAGTGACTCAGACAGATTGAATGGCCTGGATGCATTTGCATTCGTTTTCACTGTCCTACACAGATTTTGAGCTTATTGATGAACTATCGACAACCGGCTTCTCGGCCGAGTCAGTAAGAACACATTGACAAAAATCAAATCATATCATTCAACAATATGAAGAAAATGTTTTGTTTTTTTCTGCATGTACAGTAACTATCATATAGTCATTTCAATGGATGAGAGAAACACTAAACACATCATTTTAATGATGATAAAATTAATTGGAGTAAAGAACAAATATAAAAGTAGTAAAAGAAATTACATTTTACACATTTCAAACTGCATTTTTCTTGCACAGAAATTTCTCCAATGTGGGACAATAAAGGATATTTCTATTCTATTTTAAATTGGAAGATTGTTATTGCAAATGCCTTCCCTCCAATCTACCTGAAATGGAGCTATTTAGCATAAATAAAGGGGCTAAAACTTTGCTCTGTAGTTGTGCGAAGCTGGTAAGAACAAAGCTATAAAATAAAAATAAAAAAAACTGGCATTTGGAGCAAAATGGGGTCCTAAAAAGACATGCAAATGCCAACATTGTTTAAAACATGTTTTTTGTTATTTTTAAAGTCACATCTGATGAATAAACAGACTGAACAATCTCATGTAGTTTATAGTGACAACCTGCTGAGCTAAGCTAGCGGTAAACGACTCTCCCTCCTCCCATCTTTACGCTCCCGTCAGAAAATTATGCTTACTTTGTTTTTAGTGGGTGGATTTTTTTTTAATCAAATGGAGGCTTTAACTCTTCTAAGTAGTCTAAATGACTGAGTTTTAAGCTTAAATTTGGTGACAGTCTACAACTTGGTCAACAAGAAGAAAATTAGCAGTTTTAGGGTAAGGAAGATAAGGGAAAAAGAAAGAAAAATCAACAGACTTTCATTTTCTTTATGTACTTTTAAGCTAATCTTTAAGAACCAGAAACTGTACAACTTGTCTCCATGCATCATTCTACCACATCCTAAGGAAATATATTTGTGTAATCCGGGTGGTACAATACTTTATTCGTCTTGTATAAACATTCTCTGATATCATATTCCTTGTCACACAAAGGCTGCTTTATTTTAAGGTCAACACATGTTTAAATAAAAACCGGCTCATGGAAAACAAAACAACTGCTCCTCACATCCCGCAACTGCAAGTTCATGTCCTCGTCACATGTCAAACAGCACATCAGATAACACAAAGGACATGTGACATGTCTTATTATAAAACACTGTGTGTTGGGAATTTGTCCTCTGTATGCAACAGACGATCATGGCAGTGACAAGACGTTCACCCCTGGAGGAGGGTGACAACCACTGTGATGCAGACACCCCCACCCCCTGAGCCCCAGAATCTTATTACACCCGCTTCCCGAACTCTGCTTGCTCAAAGCTCTCTCTTTTTTCCCCTCTTTGTGCGTCTCGCATCACTTAAATCCATCCCCTGATGGTGCGTAAGAGGACACTCTGCCCTCCGCCTCATCCTTTCTTCTGTGGAAAGTGTTGTCTAATTACTGATTGCGTTTTGACTGTGCACATATGTTTAATCAAGAGTAGAGCATGGTGCAGCCAGGGTTTGCCGGGAAATAATAATACTCGTTTCTGTTATGTGAGGTCATTACTGTAGGCCATGGTTGCTTCATATTGTGTTACCAGTGTAGTATCCACAGTGTTGCTGTTGTGTGCCAGGACTGTAGTGGAACAAGAGAGCTCTGGAGTTGTTATTAATACTTAATGGCAGACTGAAACGCCAATCACTGTGTTTCTGCCATCTGCAGGGCTCACAATTACAGAATGTGAACACGGACACCCGGGTTTTGGTTAGTGTGCAATTAGCTTTCTGCATCTGATACTGTCACTAGTCACAGGTCATGACCGACAACTGGACCAGTCACCAAATACAGGAGGGAAAAGTCAGATAGGAAGTCCTGATACAAGCAAGTTCTAAACAAATAGGAACTACATAATAGAACGGTCCTGCAGCTTTAAATGAGGGAGGGACTTTATGTTCTCTCCTTGCTATGATGCAGATTTATGCTTTAAAAGGCAAATATTGTTCAACAATTTTTGACGAGAAGCGTGAAAAGATAGACAGAAAAAAAAACCCTAAATAAAATCCAATGTAACCAAATGGCTTCAGAATTCTGTTCTAATTAGTAGATAGTCCATCTGTGTGTAATTTAATCTGAGCATAAATCCAGGTGTTCTGTGAAAGCCTCAGAGGTTTGTTAGAGACCATTAGATAACAAACGGCATCATGAGGAGTAAGGAACAGAAATTTATGGAGAAATTTAAAAATGTGAGGATGTGAAATTTTATTCCAAGCTCTGAATATCTCTCAGAGCACAGGCACATCTGAAAATGAAAATATTATGCTTCAACTGCAAACTTTTGTACACATGGCTCAAAGGAGAGAACAATATTTATAGAAGAATAAATATGGTTTTTGATTATTCTGGAGGAGTCAATGACATTCTGAGCCAAGATAGGAAAATCTTTTTAATGAATAACTACTGGTAATATATAAAACCGAGGCAAGAAAACAGCCAAAAGGTACTGTTTGCCACAAACCATATAGGAAAAACACCAACATGAGGAAGACGGTGAGCTGATAAAGTAAGAACAACCTGAAATTGATGTGAGTTTGTGGATGGACCAAAATGTAGACAAAATGGGAGTGTGGATCATATTGAACATTTTAATGAAAAAACTTACAAACATCACAGGGAGCCAGAGCAGAACAAACAAACACAAATACTACAGGAAAAACAGGAAAGTAACATGATATAATGAAATTAGATGGGAGTAAGCAAAACATAGTGAAAGGAGCAGAAGTGTTTCAGTACTGGGAGTGTGAATGTGGAACAATAGACCTGGGCTGATTGGCTAATTGACCTCAGGTGTGAGGGGAGAGAGAGAGAGAGAGAGACAACGTCACACAGGAGGCGAGGGAGAGTACATAAGGGACTATAATAAATCTAACATTAAAAAATAACTAGACCTAATAAACTAAACTAGAGAAACAAAGAATAACTAGACTCAAGAAATGATTATGATCAATTAGAATCACTAAGGAAGGACTGGACTAAAGTAAAACAGAAACAACACTTATCAAATAAAAGAAAGAGACTAAGAAACACCCAATAAACAAACCTGAAAACTCAGGATAATAACATAACTAACACTGCAACCTAAAGCAACGGATAAAACCTGATGGGAAGACAGATCCAACCGAATACAGGGGAAACCTGGTTGAAAGAAACTATGAAAGACTTGCAGCTGGGGCAGAAGTTCACCTCCCAGCAATAATGACTTAAAACATACAGCCAGAACTACTATGGAAAGGCTTAAATCAAAACATATTCATGAATTAAAATAACCCAACTAGTCCAGACTGACATCCGAAAATGAATCTTTGGCAAGATTTGAAAAATCTAACCTGAGCTCCAGCTTTTTGCAAAGAGTAATACGCAAAACCTGTAGTCTACGTACTGTATGCGTCATACATAGACTACATGAAGCACATCCTAAAGTGAAAACTGTAAAAGTTGGTTCTACAGAATCATAACTCAGGAGGACTGGATAAAAATTTTTAATAAACTTTTGTTAAAAAATGTTTGAAAACCATCTATTATTTTCCTCCCACGTACACTATTCCTTAAAATCCCAGTAGAATACATTGTAGTTTGTGGTTGTTATGTGACACAATGAGAAAAAGTACAAAATAAGTCCTCCTACTGCACTGAATATTTTTTACTAAGAGTCTTGTATCACCTCGAAGTTATTAAAAAACTATTTCATGCATGTCAAACGGTGGAAAATTGAGTATATATATCACATGTTCACAAAGAGCTACTAAAACCAATTGTATAAAACAGTGACAAAGACAGAAAATTCAATCCAATTTTTTTACTGATAAAAAATATTGCAGTGCTGAATTTATAGCCAATCAGGCATAAATAGTTCATTTTGCTCATATAAAGTGAAAAGAAAAGTAAAAAATGAAAGCCTGAGAAAATATTGCACAAAACCACTTTAAAAGATTATAACATATCAACAAATGAGGAATCGTTTAAAATATTATACAGTTCAGTAGTTCCTTAACATAATCTCTGCTACCATGACACATTCCTTTTAACACTTAAACTTGGGAAAGAAATAGAAACAGTGAGTTAATGGAGTTTGTGAAGTAAAACAGTGGAAAGGGACAATATTGAAGTTGTTAAAATGACAGAAGAGGAGTGAGAATAAATGAGCACTGGAGCCCTAATCACGGAAACCTGGCTGAAAAACAATTGAAGAGAAGAATCACTCTCATCACCGACCCAATCTGCCCTGTCTTAAATACAAAATACCTCAATTTGCCACTGAAGCAGCATCAACTAATACGATTCTGTTTCCTCTAGCCTTTCATTTGTGCTTGAGTTGTTTAAGGTTTAAAAGCCTCTTCTAGTCATTCCAGAACAAAAATTACTTAGATTGTTGTTCCTTTTTTTAAAGAAAAACATCTCAGTGGCATGCGTTCACAATGAAGCTGTTTTCAGATCATCTCTATAAGGTTCAGAGCAAATAAAACCAAAAACATATAAAGATAGACATAAATATATAATGTCTCAAAAATGATTGTTTTTGGGGTTCTCACTGAAATATAATTTTATTAATTGTTGTACTGTGATTTGACAACTTTATTGTTTTGTTTTCTTCTACAAGAGTATATACACAGACTTTAAAAGATGAAGGAAGTGTTAGATTTGATGTTATTATTTATTAGTCTGGATACATAAGAAATCAAGTAATTGGAGTATGACAAATTGTTGTTTGAGATTCTAGACATTCATACTCATCCTATTTTCCAAATTATAAAGATCAAAATTTTAAGAATTAAATACACAAAGGGCTGTTTAGTTTGTATGTCGACACTGAAAGCACCTAAAAAAAATTTAATTGTGAGGACAAAAAGGAAATATTATTGTAGAGCATCAACTTGTGAGAAATTCAAGTATTCAGGTTGAAATTCACAGTGTCCTGCTGCATCATGAGTGGGTGTGTCACTTTTCAGGAACAGCTCTGGAGAAAATGAAGAGGTCATTCACCCCATTGAAAACCTCCTGGTTATTCCACCAAATATTGCTTTCTGAACTCTTCCTGAGTTAAAACATTAGTATTGTTGTTTCTAAATGGATATGAACTTGTCTTTTTTGCATTATTTGATGTGTGAAAGCTCTGCATCTTTTTCATTATTCTGATTATTTCTCATTTTCTGCAAATATGTACAAAATTTTTGCTTGGAATTTCGGAGACATGTCAGTAGCTCAGAGAATAAAAGAACAATGTTCATTTTACTCAAACATATACATATAAAAAGTAAAATCAGATAATTTTAAGAGATCTCTTAATTTTTTCCAGAGCTGTATGTATATGAGGGCCAGAGCATTGCCAGCATTGTGCCATTTTCATAATTTATGAAGAACATTAAAGCCAAATTTAGTAAATGTCTCGTACTCAAACTGTTTTAAAAAACTTCTATGCAATTGAGGGTCGTAACTTGAATAATTTTATAATGGAAAATTAATAGGAACCATTTTGCACACCTACTGTACACATTGATAGTAAATGTTAGGATAATCTGACAAGGCAATATTTACAGAGCTACAGCTCAACCTATCAAGCCGTGGTCAAGCTGTTTTTTACTATGACATTTGATTTTTACATATGTGTTTATAAAGTTTAAATGAATAACAATTTTCTGGTGACAAACCTTTTTTCAAGAAAAGTCCTCAAGAAATATTTGATCCATTAATTGCCCCTAAAGTTTATAAACTTCCTTTCACTTTGATATAACTTCCCATCAGTAATAACCTTAGACGTGTAGGTCAGTTGCATTCTGCACTGAAACAGAAAAACAAAATGCAGAGTTTCACGTCACCTGAACGCCTCGTGCTGTTGAACATGAATCTTCTGGGGCAGAAATAATGAGAGCACAACACAACAGAACAAGCCAACGACGCCTCAAGTTTCCTCAAGTATCAAGTCTTAATAACTTTGGCTTATGCAGATGAAAAGAATCCTTCTGTCGGCTCCAGTAACAGAAACATGTTTAAGGCAGAAAGCATCTTGAATCCTATAGAATCAGGCTAAGTTTCTTAAATCCATCAGTCTATGCTAGTGACAATTATTTATCAGTGTAGGATAAATAAAAACTATTTTGTGTTGACTAGAGTTCAGTTCAGATCTTTTTTTAAATCTGTACATTAAGAACAATTTTGCCTATTTCTCTATCTCATATAAGAACACTGAAGGGACCCAGATGTGGATTCTTTACTCAATAAAATTTTCCCATGCGGCTTTGACTTCCGCCGTCACCTGTCAATGTGGGCTGAAATCCCACTTCACCCCCGCAGAGCGTTGTTATCACTGATTTCAAACATGCGGGAAAAGTTAGATGCAACAGGTTCGAGCATTCAGCAGCATCTATAAACCCCCTGTAGTGATTTGACCTCGGAAGAAGTGCTCTCTGAAGAGAAATGTAAGTTAGGTTAAAAAAAAAATTCTTGTAAGTTTGCTTAGGGGAGCCGCAGTCTTACCTATGGTCGTGATCACCGTGATGGCAAAATAAAAGGAACCTGCGAATTTCCACTGCACGCCGGCTTTGTGCGGTTTCAGCTGCAGCACCACCTTCTCCAGCAGGTCAAAGTCATCTTTGGAGAGGTTGAAGGTGCTGAGCAGCTCCTGCTTCCTCATGTCCAGCGTCTCCTTCTGGGTCGTCTCCTCCTGAGACTCCAGCGCGTCAAAGATCGCGGCGCCCACGATCAGGTAGGTGAAAGTGCAGATGATGAGGGCGAGGGTCCGCACGTTCTGCCTCTTCATGGTCGGTGGTCTGGTGCGGTCGCGGTGCGGGGTCAGGGGCGCGGGCGGAGAGGCAGCGCGGGGCTGCAGGTCGGGCGGCTCGGCTGGCTCATGGCGGTGGCGGCTCTAGCGGAGCAGCGGAGCCCTCTGCTTGTTTTATGATGAAGAGGAGCTGTTCATTCAGCACCACTCCCCCCAAACACACCTCCTCCACCCGAACCCTCCCCTCTTCATGAAAAACCCCCACCCTCCCTTTAGTGTTTCCTAGTTTTCCAATGTTAATAGAGGATTTCTATGTGTTGTTATTGTAATATTTTTTCATTCAGGCTTTCAAAAGTTTAATCAAAGTTTTCATTTAGGATTTTTTTGTTTGTTTGTTTTACCAAAATGTATATTGTTTGGCAAACTATTTGAATTACTTTAACTTTTTTTGTGTTTTTTTGACAGTACAAACACAATATATTTTCTTCTGATTTTACAGAAAAGTATAATTTTTAACGGGAAACTATTTAAAACACACACAAAAACCGCACTAAATTCTTAAAGTGTGGTGTGCCTCTGAATTTAACCCATATCACTAAATATTTTAAAGATCAAAACTGTACTTCTATCTGTCAATACACCTACAAGTTTTATGGGATATGTCTCTACCAGCTTTAGAGACTGACACTGACGCTCAGGCTCAGTTGGACTGGATGGAGAGCGCCTGTGAAAAATAATTTTCCAGTCTTGCAATCTCAAACTTGGTTTGAAGCAGCTATTTCGCTTTTCATACTTTTCCACCAATAGATGGAGCCACTGAACCAGATGTACGTAAATAAAGAAATGGAAATAAGAAACTAATACAACTTTTTTATCAGTATTAGCATTTTTTATTAACAAAAATGCTAATAAATTTGCAAATGCAGGTAAACAGTTATTTTTTTGGTTGAAACCTTTATAACATTTGTAAGGGCCAGATTGCTGGAATGCGCAACCAATAACTTAACTTTTTTAGGTCACACTGGCTTTTATTTGGTACTTTCTGACTACAGCAGGATTCCATATTTATTCATATGTTTACCAAATACATGAGTTTGTTTAAAATGTGTAAAACGAGACCCTTTTCCTTCCACTTCTTAATCATGAAGGATTTTTGTTAGTCTATCATAAAAAAATAATACTAAAAAAACTCTCACACACACACATTGAACTCTGTTCTTAACATGACAGAAATGTAAAAATAATCAAAATGTATGAATACTGTTTCAAGACATCATAAAGTTAAAGAGAGCCCCCAGTACAGTTAGTTTCCTCTCCACCTTTTGCCACAACTTCCTTTACTGGTGTTCATTTTATAACTCCACAGTTATTATTGAGTTATTAAGAATATAGCAAAAACATTGATTTAAGTTTAAATACTAAAAAACACAATATTAGCCTTTTAAGTCTATCAGGTTTTACCAGAAAATTCTTGTGAAACCTGTTCACATTAAAAGTTTTTTGTAGAAACATTTTAATCCCCGAGGGACTATATGTACCACGACGGCTCTGTTTGGCAGACCAGTGACATAAATCATCAAAGTCACTGTGGCTTTCAAACTCCCTAATTTCAGTCATTGGTGTGCATCACAAGAATGTTTTATGGTATTAAAATGAATCTGGTTCAAACTTAGATTGATGCTGCCAACATGAGTCAGTTCAAAGTTTCTAAAGAATGCAGTTGTTAATTTTAGCTCTGAGAAAAACTGAGTTGTTTGCTATCAAACCTCGGTTCTTCTTATTTCAGGGAAGTCAACTCTGAAAGCAGTAAAGTTTGTAGATTCAAAGAACAGAGTCGGGTTTGTTTTATGTTGAAAAGGAAAAAGGAAATGGATCATCATGATGCAAAAAGACAAATGTCAAGTGAAATATTGACCGTGGTCAAGTTTGATGACCTTTGGAGTCACTGGTTTCCAGTAAATGCTTCCCTAATGCGTTGTGCGTCAGAGCGAGATGAAGCTACGATTTGTTGAGGATGCTTTGAAGGCAGTTATGTTCATATGTTATTGCATTTGAGTGCTTATTTTTATTTTGGGGGGGGTTTATTCCCAAATATTAATAGAAACATCTCTGGTTATGATACGTAAACAAGCAAAATAATATTTTATGATTATTTCTTTACTTACAAAATACATTTAAAAGTACATAAAAGTACATTTTCAACTTAAAGCAACCCTCAAATTTAACCTATGCATGTGCCAACCTGTTACTGACTAATAAATCTTGGCTAATCTTAAATTCCTCCCTTTGAGCTGGGACAGAAATAGCTCTACTTTCAATAAACAGGTCAATCAAGTCAGCTGTGACTGAGCCTGCATAAATCCTCCCTTCATAAATTGGAGTGCTGAAAGCCTCAGTCGATCAATGCATCAATTAATCCATAACACTTTAATTCAGAATTTGGCCTATCAGAAAAAAAGCAATTCAAAAGAAATAAAAAAAAAAGCCTAATGATATAATAAATTGCCTTTTAGGCCATCACATGTATTAGATTGAAAACTTTAGTTTAACGTGCAAAATTATGAACTTTTTTACTTCTCTGCTGAACCATTAAGCTTTTTACGTCTGATCCATTCAAAACAATCGAACACACACAGAATGATGAAATGAGATTAAGGGAGTAGCCATAAGGCTTTCCGGTCATTGGAGTAGTGATGTCATTATTCAGAATGAGGAGAGGTTTGACAATGGAAAAGAGGAAATAGCAAGAGAAGCTTTATGAGCCCTCAGTGTTCAAGAAAACTGAATGGAAAAAAAAATTCATTCTGAATTTACAAAAAAGCCTCTTATTTGTTTAATATCTCCTGATAGACACCCTCCAATCATGTCAGTGTCATGCATGAAATAATCTCTTAGACTTTATAGAACAAGTTAAAAGCTAACATAGTTTTAGCTTGTTCTTGTCATATTGTTTCTTTATTTTCTCTGACCAACAGCAAACTAAGATTTTTGGTTCCAGTACTGGTGATGTTTGTTTCAATCTTTTTTAAAAGTATAACATATGCACTAAAGTTTTCAGTCTCATATAATTATTACAATTGCAAACTAAATTGCAACCAGGCATACCAATTAAGTCGTAAAGCTGACACACAGAAACGAGGAGCATTTCTAACATGGTTTTCTGTTTCGTTATTGATAATCATTACATCTTGGTCATTTTCCAATATGAGTCTCAGCTGTTGATTCCCTGTTGTCCTGCAGGCATCCAGCTGCAGGGTAACCAGTGTTTTCTTTACTGCAAAATCTCCATTATGTCCTTGTGAGTCACAGCTCTTCCTGCAGCTACAGACCCATTAAACAAAATTGTCCAGTGGCAGCTTCTGACCTCTGGCATGAACTGTGAGCATGGCATCAAGGCTGGGCCCTCATTACTGTGATTCCGAAAAGGCAAAGCCTCGTCTGCAGACAGATTTCATATTGGTTACCCATTAGTGAACACACAAGATTAGAAACATTGATGCAAACCTCACTGCTAAAATATTCATACCTCCCAAACTTTCTCACATTTTGACACCTTGCAGACACAAGAATAGGGGCATTTAACCTTGATTTCATGCAAAATATCAACATTTTGCACCAACAGTGGTGCAGCAACAAGAAGGTTGTGGGTCCAAATCCAAGCCTGGTGTATTACTGCATGGAGATTGCATGTTCTCCTTCTTTCCCCATCCAAACACATGGCCATTAGTTAAGTTTGTCTCTTTAAATTGCCATTAATTGCGCTGTGTCTCTATATTTCTCTACGATGGAATGCAGCATTCTGTTGCAAACCAGCAACAAAATATTGCCTTGCAACAAAACGCAAACTGAAAACTAAAAATATATTTATGAAGTAAACTCCAGGGCAGAGATGCAGGTTGTCATTAGTATAAACCAAGTAACTCAATATTATTACAGTGCCTTTGCACTGGATGTGTAAACAGTAATTCACTTGTAAGTTTCACCTTACCTAAACAGGCCTTTGGGTTGTTGACCTACTCTTTAAAATTTCGATTTATGATGTGCAAAGACACCGAGGTACAAGCAAGATGATGAGAAAGAGCACTTAGCTGGACGTTTATGAGTTAAAACACTAAGTGTTTCAACTCATAAATGGTTCACCAGGCTGCCATACAAAACTGCAAATGAGTTTATGTAATGGGTTTTTACCTGTTTGCAAGTCTAGTAAGTTAAGGCACCACTTCCTGTAACAGCTGGTCCAGACTTTTTGATGCATTTCAGTGGTTATAGTGCATCAACATTTTGTTATATCAGATCCTGGTTATCAGACATAGTGCTGTGTTATGAGCCCTCTTACAGCTTCCTTCTGTTCTCGCTGTTTTCTCACATGTAGCTGTTTCAGAGCATCAAATAACTTTTCAGTCGAAAGGCTGCCACAGAAGATTAAAGTATTGTCAAACAGTCATGAACCAAAACAACACTCCAGGAATGTTCAAAAATGTTGATTCTACATAATACCCCTTTTATATTGGAAAGAAAGTTGATTTGCTTCTATGTGAGCAATTGTTAAATCATGACGTAACAGTGACTAGCTACATGTTTTGTTTAGTTTCACCACCTGCACCCGGTCTGATTACTGGCAGGCCTACAGAATCAATAAATCAATTGAATATATTTTGTCAAAACATTCTGTTGACCATGAACATAAAAAGACCTGCATCACATCTTAATCCCTAGAACACATGGAAATAGATTTTGTTGACTTAAGATGACAAAAGTACAACTCTTAAGGATGGTGTGTTTTTCATTGCAGCTAGCATAAACATTAGCATTATGCTAATATGGTCAAATAAAGGTGGTGGTAGTGTGATGATATGGTGATGCCTCTGATTTAGCATAGAGAAAACTTGCTATAATTGTTGAATGATTGTTTTTTTCTTTTTAGAATGAAATCCAAGACACCCTGGCAAGCCCACTTCTAAATGTCTCTAAAAATGAAGCTTTCGGATTGGTCTAGTTAAAGTCTGATGGATATGATGATCCAAAACCTTCCACTGCCTGTACATATTTGCAAGCATATTTTATCTGAGGTTGTGTTTTGGGTCAGATGAATGAAAGTGTTTTCCACCAAGCTTAAATAAACGTTTCCAGTTCTGATGAGAATTTTACCCAAAGGGGGTTAGTGGTTGAAGAATCCACTCTGTTTGTCCTCATTCTCAACATTTCTGAGCTCCATCTTAAATCCTGTTTGGATTTAAAAAATAAAACTGCCTTATATTCAAACTTGTACACCCACTTCTTGTTTATAAAACCCTCTGCAGTTGTATGCTGTATTGTCATTAAAAGCCCCAATTTATTAACTTAACAGTGACAAAATAACATCTAATTACTGCTGTCATGCTCTATGCATGTGCATCTACTGTAAACACACACAGATGTAATAAATCTAGCTCCGCAGCTGTAACTGTAGAAGTTGCTTGGAGCGCTGTGTGTGCATGAAGCTAACTTAACTTCACTGGAGAACATATTACATAACACTGAGGACATCATTAAGGGCAATGCCATGCAGACAGGAGCTGTCCTACTCCTGGTTTCCACCCCCTGTCTCCTCCATATTTCCTGAAAGCATCTTGGGAGGGGTGCCCTTCAGCTGCCCACATCTCATTACATGCAGATCAACATGGCCTGTAGCTTCCCGCTGACATTCAATTAGACTCTTTTTCCCATCATTTGCTCTGCCACCGTTACTCCTGCCATGGCCCCTGCTGTCATTTGCTAATTATTCTAAAACATCCCTCCAATTAGAGCTGAACCTGTTTATTATAGCCACAACGCCCCAGTGAGCGCTCCACACCTGTGCTGCCCTGCCGGATGAAGATTATTGTGGGGGAAATCACATGTTTGCAATATTCAGAAAATAAAAAGCTTGACTGGTTAAAAGTTGTGAGTTTAATACCTCCACCCCTGAGCTGCAGACCTTTGGACATTTTGTTCTGGTTAAATTTTCCCACAGAGTTTGCGTCTGAGTCAAGCATGATCTCATAGTGTGTGAAGATAAAGAATATTTTGCATTATTTAAGAGAAAAGGTTTTCTTAAGTTACATCTAAATCAATGTTGTTAGCCTCCCACCAGTCATATTGTCACCAAACATGACGTATTAAATTAAACCTGCGCTTTTTGTGTACAAAAACAGAAAAATATTGGTATATGGAAATACAATCTTGGTTGATTTTCCACACTAGAGAAGGTAAAAACAATCCATCTTCATGTGTTAGACTAGTTTTATCCCAAAATAGTGCATGATCCAGTATTGATTTTCAAGTTTCATACTTTAACCTTTGACTTTTTAAATTGGGAGTCAAATAGATTGGTCAAAACATGACTGAATTCATCTACACCATTCGTATTGACTACAGAATATTTTACACTTGTGGTTTATAAATGTCTCTTCTTCCAAAGAAGTGCTTTTTTAAACATACAGTTACGCATGCTCTCCCATAATTTCATCCTTTGCACTATGACTATGCACACATTTGATGTAAATTCATAAAAGTATGTTTTGGCATCTTGATGATGATTAATTATCACGGACCCTAATTTTCCACCCATAGTTCTACAATAAACACTGACAGCATGTCTCTTTTTAGAACCAAAGTGAAAAAGGTTAGACGCAGGCTTTTAGTTACTGATTTAGCTCAGAGTGGATCGATGACGTGAGGAACACCGGGGTTATTTTTATAAATCATGCATAAATCTGAAAGCCAGGAATGAATGTGAACAACAATTAGAATGCTAAATTTATTGTAGGCGATTAGTCATATTAGTGACAGTCACTTTTAAATGCAGTGTAATGAAATTTCGTCACTTGCTTATTACTGAAAACTAAATGGTTATTGCGCTAATGGGTTGTTTTTAGAGTGGAAAAATGACTGTGCAATCAGAAAAACACATTTTTGCCATTTCAAATCATGTTTTCCTGCTTACAACTCATTGATGTAAACATTTTAGGGAAATGTTTTTGTATCTTATCAGACAACAATAATGAGAATGTTAAAAGTTTCCTGAATCTGACCACTTTTACTGTTAATCTTTTATTTTTTTCACAGTAAAAGAAAAATGTGCTTAATTCCTAATTGATTTTGCTACAATCTTTAAGAGCAAATGACAAGTAATAATTTCTCATTACAACTTTTTCTGACTGATGACAAATAAAAACATCCAATAACATTTTACATTTCAAAACAGGTGCTTAAAAGTGATGTTTTGAGTTTCTTAGCCGGCTATTCTTGTCTCATGTCTCTGATTTCTAATATTTAACTCTCACTACAGGACGCTAGCTTCTGCACATCTGGTCGCTATAGTTCTCTTCGCTGAGAGCTGTGGATGCAGCAAAGTAAGCAGCTAATGACAAAAAAACATCAGGAAATGCAAACTCCTCAGTGATTATAAGGAGATAGGTGACAGAACCTCTATCCTGATCCCCTGTTGGCAATAGATCATACGATGGGCATGATAACTCATTGAGTGCAGGCTTAATTCATCCTACTACACCATCTGTCTCAGCTGTACTGTGTGCTTACCTGTAATTCATCAAGACACACCAAAAGAAGACCAGAGAGTTTCTTAACTGATGCCAGATTGTCCCCCAGTGATTGCTGTAATCTGACTCTTCTCCTTGCTACTTTACCAAAGTTTGCTAGATACTTTTCCCTTACCTCTTGGTAATCCTCAAGTCCCTTCCAAGTTTTTTTCTTTAATACAACCACATAGGTATTAGTACCTCTGGTATACAGTTGCTGTTGTTCTGTTGATATCCATAAAGAGGATACACCAAAGTCATAATCTCTAATTTGCTACTTGCAAATCTGTGTGTGCACAACCATACAGTGGATATAAATAAGACAATTTTCTTTCAATAATAATTAATTGTGAGGTTGACATTGCATACCTTCAACATGGGATCAAAAGTTATTATATTTTAGCAGCTGGTTGATTAACAAGATGTTTCTCCAAAGTACTGGTGACCCAAAACACACCAGCAACTCCACCTGAAACCAAATAAATGAATAATATGCTAAATGAAGGTTTTGATGTAGCTTAATCAAGCTCTGGACTTTAACTTAAAACTTCATAATGTCTGAATTAAAACAATTTTGAAAATAAAAGAACAGTGAGTCACAATTCGAGACTCATTGCCAGTTAAAAGCCAGGACTCTCAAAGTTGATTCAACCTGTTGTTGGCTTAAGGGGCAACTACTTTTCACAAAGGGTCAGGTTGGTTTAAATTATTCTGTTTACAAATTATATCTTTTTATTTACTCGGCTTATCTGTCATGACAAAAATAGCAAAACATGAACAATTCTGTAAGCAGATATATACATCTCTCTGCCTAAAATGTGCACCTTATTTGAGCTGCAGGGATCTAATAAGTTTGACAGTCCTCTAAGTTTCAGTAAGAAGCTGCAGTTTCTCTGTTTATTAAGGTTTCCTGGATGTTCTCCAGAAATTTGCAGTTTCATCTGTTATTTGTGGTTTCTTCATGTTTTCTGAGTTGAGCGTAGCTAGGCAGCATAGACAGTGATGGTTTAACCTGCACTTGACTTATGTGTGCACAGTTTTATTGGCATTAAACATGCACCGACAATGAGAGCATACACTTTTGTATGTAGTAATACTGAATACAACAAAGATCTGGCAAAAAAATTCTGTGCTGAAATGCTGAAAAAATACAATAAATCTAATTTTTTTTAAATGAACTCGACTCCTGCAGTCACTGTTACGAGTTACTTTTTACGACAGCAGAAAACGTGTCTCAGTTGAATGGGAGGAAATGAGTGGTTAGCATCAGCATGACCAGCAGCTGCCACTGTGACCAGACAAACCTCCTTTGGTACTGGTTCTTTCCCTCAGAATCTGTCTTCCTTCGTGACTGCTCGTCCTTCTTGAGCACTCGTCCTTCTAATGAATGTCTGTGAATGAGTCACACTTGTTACCAATTTAACAGTTGTCTTGTTTTCACTCGTTGTGCATGAAAATCAACATGTTTTCTCAAAACAAAATCTCAGTTCTCAAAAATTGATAATAAAACTACTCTGTATCTTATACAAAACACAATATTTTCCTGCAGTTGCAGAGAAAATGAGCAGCTTTAAACCCTAAAAGCAACATGTGTCATTTTTATCAATTTCAGCATATCTACAAAGCTGAGAAAGAATAGCTAAATTAAGTGACATACTGAAACAAATAAGAAGAGGGACATAAGGTTGGACTGAACTCAACAGAGTTGGTTTTTGTGGCAGAATTTTATAGTGAGCTGGGAAGCTTTGCAGCTGCAAGCACGCTTCCACAAGCTCATTTATATGAGAACTGTGGGTGCACTGCTGTCAGATACAATATGTCCCACACTGTCACTTCATGCTCTCTAAATTGTGATTCCTGCTGCTCCCTTCATACAGGGGTTGCTGCAGAAACACTTTCAGATTTATGATAAAGTTTATCCCAAAATCAACGTAAGGGATGTTGCTGTTAACAAGAATTTGTCTTTTTTCAGAAACATTATACACAGACACCATTGCCAGAAGCATTTGCTTGTCTGCTTTCACACACACACACACACACACACCCACGAACACACGCCCACACACACACACATATGAATTTGAGTGACATCTCATTTATAATCTTTGGTGTTTATGGAAATCTTTGGTCATTCTACCAATTTATTGAATTGTCAAACAGAAATGCGTGATTTGTCTCTCCAGAGAACATGTTTCCAGTCCTCTGGAGTCCAGTGACATGATTACATCCAACACTTTCAATTCATTTGTGGATTTACAACTTTCATGCATTTGCTCGGCCATGGAAACTCACCTCATGAATATCTCCATGTACTGTTCTTGACCTAATCTGAAGGTCACATGACATTTGGAGGTCTGTAGTCGATGACTCTCTAAAAATGTGGTTATCTCTGCTCAACCCATGCCTCAGCATCTGTTGACACCACTCTGCAGTTTTATGTTGCTCCTAACTTTGTGATATAGTTTTTATGGATTGACACATATACTGTAACAACATACACTCTGACATTCATATGTATCCAAACCTAGAATGTAAACACAAAGTCCCTCTTCAAACTTAAACATACTCAGACACTGTTTTTCTTGCTATCAGACACAAAGATAAACAAAGAGCAGCAGGACTGAACTCTAAGCTTAAAAAGGGTAAAAACAAGACAGAGGTCAGAGGTCAGAGGTACCAGTAACATGTGGCTTCTATTAACACTTCACAGGACACAGATGATCTCGCAGAGGCGAAGTATATTGAAGTTTGATTAGTATTATAATATAGTACAGCTTTTATTGACGTAAACATTATTGGTGCTGGATATTACAAATGTTACAACACCGCCATCTTGCGGTCACTACAATAAACTGTTACACCCCACAACCTGTGGGCTTTTCCAACAAGTTTGGACATTTTAATAACAGTTTCAACAGTATTGAGAAATTCCATTTTTAAAAAAATCAAAAAAATATCTTTTAAATTTTTAGAAATGTAATTAAAATGATTATTCTGATTAGAAATAAATAAGGGAAATAAATTATGTCAAGTAATACCTTAGTTACAGACATCAAAAACAATCAGCTACAGCTTGAAGCACTAAGCACTTGTCTGCAATATCTATGTTGACCACCGGATGGCGACATCTGCAGCATTTGCCTCATTTTCTTTCCAACGACTTTAATTTGCCATCTTCAGGTAATGTTTTGCCTAATCAAAGATTTAATTTTCAAAACACCATTCTGATACCTATGACAATTATTTAAAAAACAAACGATTTTTCTTAGCATAATATTACATGTTGCTGTGACGTCTTAAGCTAATCGTTAATTTTGCAAGTTGACAGCCTTTGCTCAAAGTGTTGCTATATCAAGCAAGAGAGCAAAAGTAGTGCGGCTCTCTCACGTCAGACACACGTCTATGTGACACCCTGCAACATGTGTTCGCCTGCTGGGTTACCGCACAAGAATACGTCAAAAAGGCGGTCCTTTGTGCACTCCGGAGCAGAGGGTTCATATCCTGCTTCATTGTCGTGAAAAACTCCTAACTGCATCTCATTCCCGCCTTGAAAACTGTCAGGACGTTAGTGCACTCAGCGGCATGGAGGGGACCAAAGGAGAGGAGCGGCAACCGGAGCAGGCAGCGTCTTTATTCGGGACGTCCGAGCTGGAGAGCCAGAGGATCAGCGCAGAGCGGAGGAAGAAGCGGAATCACTGCTGTAAAATCATTATTGGGGTATGTGTTGGAGCTAAAAAAAAACAAACAAACAAAAAAAAAAACTTTTAAGCTGGCATCACGTCAATTACTCACAACTAAAATGAAGAAACTCAATATCACGTTTTCTAGAGTGCAATAACTAGATTTTAAAGTTGTAATGCCTTCTTTGAAAAAAATGCAAGCTCAGATTCAATTTAGACTTTTTGCAATTGTTTTATTAGTTAGTCAGTGTTAAGTTGCTACAACTTTCTTTTGCACTGCAGCGAAATCTCCATAAAATACAAAAACCACAGCTTCATGTCAACATTTTCACCCTGTTTGCTTTGCCCGTCATTAATCCACAGCTGTCACAGCTGAGACTGTCAGTGGTACCAGAGACTAATGTGGAAACTAACTGTTTTCACTTCAGTGCAAAGAGACAGAGGCCAGGAAATGACCCGCAGGTGTCCTCCAGTTGTTTCTGTGGAAAGCAGAACCAGACCTCACAGCACAGTTTAGGTCAATTGGAAAGTCATGAGCAAAACATTTGACTCACTCTGGGTATTGACGGAGAAATTAAGTTGTTCTATTTGTAGTTTATTCATGTTTTTTTCTGCCAATTGTCCTTGAAAAATGCTGTTTTCCAGTTCATTAAATTCTTCAAAGCTAAAATCTACCTTTTTACAGGCTGTCAATGAGTCATTAAACAAAATGTTCTTTGAATCACATTTTTAATCAGGCTAATTTTAGGGCATTCAGATCCTTTGAATTTTCACACATTAATGGGATTGTATGTGATGGGCCAAAAAGGTCATCATGAAGTAGCAACGCAACAAAACATTTTCAGTACTTTTTCACAAATTAAAATCTATTGGCTGTGATGTGTTTTACTTCAGTTTTCTGTCCTCTTTTCCCTGATGCCCATAAATAAATACCAGTGCACCCAATGAACTACAGAAGTCGTATAATTAGAAAAGGGAATCCTCCTGTGAGTAACTTAAAGTCAGTATAAATACAGCTGTTCTGTGAAGGCTTCAGATGTTTGTTAGAGAACAACGGGGAACAAGCAGCTTCATGAAGGCCACAAACACAGCAGACAATTCCGAGATCAAGTTGTAGAGAAGTTTAAAGCAGAGTGGGATTATAAAACTATATGTCAACTATATGTCTAGAAATGCGTTGGTCACACTAAAATCAAACATTTTGGCTTGCCTGCAGACCATGTCTATTATGAACACACCGTGCCCACAGTGAAACATGGTGGTAGTCATATCATGCTGTGGGCATGCTTCTCTATAACAGGACAAGGGAGGCAGGATGGATGGAGCTAAGTAAGGGACAATCCTGGAGAACCAAAATGTTCTTATGCAGTGGTTTAGATCAAAGTATACTCTTATACTGGAATGGTCCAGTCAAAGTCCAAACCTTTATCCAATTGAAAACCTATAAAAAGTCTTGAAAATGAATGCTTACAGATATTGCTCATCCAGTCTGATTTGTCTTGAGATATTTTGAAAGAAGGAAAGACACATTGTAATCTATATATTTGTCAAACTGGTAGAAACACATTAAAACACTTGTCTGTAAATACAGAAAATGTTGGTTCTACAAACAGCTTTCGACTCAGGGAGCTAAGTACAAATGCACACCACACTTTTCAGATATTTTTTGGGGAAAATAAACTGAAAAGTATGTCTCTTTCTCTTCCACCTCCTAGTTATGCACTATTTTGTTTTGGTTTATTTAAATCTACCCAGAATTAAGTGAGCTGTGTGGCTTTAGCATGACAACACATCATGACTTTCCCAAGGCATTTTGTGGCTTATGTAGAAATGAGCATGAATACATGATGTCTTAATTCTCTATTGGGTTCAAAACTACATCTGCCAGCAACGTGGTGCACTGTTTTTTTCTTTTGTAACTCAGAGTCACAAAATCACACTTTAAAGAACTTATTAATCTGCAAATCATGCAACTGTTACATAAAACAACATCTTAGACCAAAGTTTTAGATCCCAGTGTGAAAAAATGCCATACTGTTATTTAGTCAAACACATACTGTGCACTTTGTGTGTGTGTGTATGTGGACATTATAAATGCTGCTTATGGTATCAGACCCAAGTATGTGTCACACTTCCTGTGCCATTTTAAACCTGGGTGAGAGTACCCATGTTATTTTGTATCGCCCTGAAAGGGCCTTTTACTCCCACAGTCAAAGGTTTCTCAAAATAGCCTCCTTTATTAATAAGCAAACAGACTAACCACGCCCAGTCCAAGTAGAGCCAAAAATCTGCGATAGGTTTTTTTAAAATGCAAAAAGCAAATGACTGAAAACTTTAAGTGAAAAAAAGACAGCTTGAAGTTGTTTTTTTATGTTATTTTTCTGTAGTTAAATCATACAGATACGTAAGTAAATATATTTTTTTTTTATTCCAAAATCCACCTCATGCATAAATTATCAATGGAACTAATTTGTTTACGCATATTCCTAAATTATTTCCTTCTGACTGAGTTATTTTCCTTCGAACCACAGAAACTCCAGATGTCTGCTTAGCACTGTAACCAGAGTCTAGACAGTGCAAAGTTCCATGACAATGCATGTATTTGGACCAATAACAATTTTACTCTTTGAAAAGGAGTATCTGGAATTTTCCTTCAAGCCTTTACCTCAACTTGAGGAAAATTAGTTCAACACTGGCAGACAAGGGATCCCTTAGTCTAGGTTTTTCATTCTGTAACGTTCACTTTCAAAGTAGACTTCAGACATCACTCTAACTTGGCAATCTAGGGTTTATTTTACAATAACATCTTAAACTGAAGAATTTTGATGAACTGAAGCAGAAAAGTACCACTTAGAGTCAAACTTGTAGGTGTGAATGAGACAAACTGTACTTTTACTTCCCACAAAGACACTGCTTACATTTTATACTCCCACAAAAGCAAATCAAGGCACCCTGTCTGCTCACGTCTCCATAAAAAAGAAAAGAAAAACGACCAGACACCAAATACACATAACATGTTATCATAACTGTCTAGGAATGCCACATTTGTAAGTGTGAATCACACTAAAAGGATTTCTTGTGGTTGATAATCCCACCAATCCTGCTTTTTGAAAGCTGACAGCCTTGCAGCACACTAACTGTGAAGAAGTATGAGTTTGAAATATGTTGTTTTTTTATTTTGGGAGCGGGGGGTTGTTGCTTAACTTGTAAAAGAAAAGAAATAACCACAAACTAGCGTTTTTTTCTGCAGAAGTGGTAAATATGTGGTGGTCATCTTAGTAATCAAAGTAATGGCTATAATAACCTTTAACTATGTTTAATTTAAATAACTTTATGTTTTTAGTCCCACTCCTGCAAACTGCACCTTGTGTTGTGATTTAAAATAATACTTCCTGCAAAGTGATAGCACGATGGTCAAAGTTAAAAAGCAAAATATAACTTCTCACAAACAATATTTAATTCTGGCTACACAGAAGATGCCAAGCAGTCTCAGACTGCAGGGTAAGTAAACAACCACAAGAACCACTGAGGGTCTGTTTTAGGCGTTGCTGCCAGTGAGACAAGGCAGAACGCCCCCATCTCTCCATAAACAGGGTGTTTTCTTTGAAACGCCCATTTAATTACAAACCCCTCACCCTCCAGAGCTGCCGTCCCTCAGCAGATAAAACCTCAGCAGCACTTGGTTCACTCATTTTGACACATGAAGATTAATTCTGGGACGCAGTTAGCAAGCCTCAGAAAATAAAGTTGAACAATGTAACAATCACAGGACTGAATGTCAACTCAGTTTTGTGGTTTTAGTTATTTATTTGAAACAGTTTTCTTTATTTTTGCTGAATAGATAATGACATTTTCAATTCCAGTTATTTTTATGGTTGGCAAAAACTTTAGCTTTTTGGCCCCAATAACAAAAAATTTCCTAGGAGGAGTTATGGTAAAACTTTTAAAACCGTAGCCGTCAAGTTTACCAAAAATAATTAAAAGTAAGACAACCAAATATAGCAAAAGTAAGAGAGTCAGTCACTGTTTCAGGGTTTTGATTTTGAAGCCTGTAAAGTTATTTTTGTTTGTGCTTCTTAATGAATCATGTGCTTGTTTAGGAAAAGTCTTTCTTGTTTTCGGGAGTGAGCCAAACACTGAATCAGTCAGAGAAATGCGCATTTGTCTTTAGATATTTTATTTAGAAAATTAGAGTAACTATCAGAGATCAGCGTGTGAAAAAAGAAAAGCAAGAGATAAGTGAAACTTAAAACATACAATTCTCCTTTTATGTCTTATCAGTCACGTACTGATAAGTATGTGACTGATAATCTCTCTCCTGTAGGGAGTTTCTCTCAGTTTCTCCCATCTCTGGTTAATTGGTACCTCTGTCCGTAAATCAAAACCTGTTCAAAGGAGTTTCAGTTGGAAAGAGAAGAAAAAACACCTTCACTGAAAACTCTGTTATCAATTCCATAAGTATAACACCTGCTCAGAAATCTTCATTATCAGTTAATTCTTCCCAGTAAATAAATGAAAGTTTTATTTTCCAAGACATACTCTGGTGACTTAAACAGCAACTTGTTGTCTTCATTCAGGTTGCACTGCTGTGCTTACTGATCGTCATTGTGACTGTGGCGATTTCACTGAAAAATGGCTCTAAGAGCATGGGTAAGTTTCACAAAGACATCCAGTTTTCTGACTTTTTACACTGTTGATTATAAAGCATTATTTTTTTGAGGATATATTTTCTAGGGTACATGTGTCAAACTCAAGATCCGTAGGCTAAAATCTGGCCCTTAATAACTTTTTATGTGGCCCTCTTCCAGATTAAACAATAAGTGTGCTTAAATATTATGTCTTAAACCAAATCAATGCAGTTTTTATCTGTTTACTGCCAAATCATGTCAATCAGTCCCTCCAGTTTCTTGAGAATTATCGAGGAAATTCACGCAAAATCAACAAATCCCTGCAGTTTTTTGCACTAATAATTGGGAGTTTATTGCAATTTTTTTCTAAAATTGCCAAAAAATGTTTTTACTTGTACTAAACATCTCCCTCAGCCTTGATTAATGTCAGATTATAGTCCAGGATCTATACAGCGTGTAATAAAAAGTCACATTTATTGTCATGCATAAGCGCAAATATTTCCAAATATTTCCAAATTAGTACAACAAATTCTTTGATTTTTATTGCAAAAAATAAAAAGAATCACAAAATCCTGGAGGAACTGAACATCTGTTCAATAATATTATTTAATTTTAAGAATTCATTGATATTTTTACAGTTTGTGAAAAGGTTTTATTAATACATTCTGGCACAACCGGCCCTTTAAGAGCATTTGTGATCTTGATTTGGCTAAAAACAAAAATTTGTTTGACACCCCTGTTCTAGGGAGTGGAAATGCATATGCATGCAAATGGCATTTGTTAGTGTTCATAAGAACGTTGCTACTGTTAAAGCTTCATTGGTAATCATCCTTTGCTTGGCAACCTGTTCCAGTTAAACAATCTTTAAACAAATGCTATGTTTCAAGTGGCTCAGAAAAGCCTTAGCTTAAATCCATCTCAGGAACAGCAAATCAGAAATGCTAAATAATTTAAGGATGACCGTAGATTGTGGTAGGCTTACTGTTCTCAAAGTGTTGGATCTTATTGCTACTTTCAGTATTGTTGACCATCAGGACATAATGAGCAAGTTAATGAACCCGTTTAGTTTTCTGGAACAGTGTCAGTAGTACTCTGCAATGCTTCATACAAATGTGTCACTTGTGAACACTTTGTTATTGCCTCCCAAAACCTCAGTATTAGGCAATGTTTTGTTTCTATACAGTCATGACTTTTTATCATGACAGTATAGACTCCCTGTCACGCCCTGTGTGTTTGTAAGTCATATCTAAAAAAATAGATATGCACTCTTAATTTTGATAATAGGGAAAGCAAGAGATATATCTATAACTATAGAACCTAAAGAAAATAGGTTTTAAAATTCCCTACAATAGGCAATAAAAATGCAATTTCTGACATGATGGAAATACAGTACCACTGTATTTATTCTCACCTAAAACAATTAAAAGTGCACATATCATATCTGAGACACATGATGACATCATCATGTGATAATATCATATTTATTTAATGAGTAATTAATTCATAAATAATTTCATAAAATGTATTTGTAGTTCTAAATGAAAATTTTTAAACACTTTTAGCTTGCCAAAGTAGATATTTCTATCATTTAGTGTCCAGATCACGCATGACCAAATATGCAAATTAGGTAATGATGTCATCTAGTGACTTTTAGGACAGCCAATAGCGATTTTCCTTGCTGAAGAGTTGGTAGCAGTGGGTGACGTGTTCAGTAGAAGATATGAACGACAGTGGTAATAAGCCTGGTGCCTAGAAAAAATAGTAATATCACATTTTCAAGAAAGTTATGAGTAAATAGATAACGAAAAAACCAAAATAAAGGGTATCAGTTTATAACCCACTTTTCCTCCAAGAGAAGTGAGTAGACTGTAGTGTTATTCCTAACCTTTTGGCTTAGCTAAGGCTACTGTTAGCCTCCTTTTCACTAACATTTAATCAGTGAAAGGAAATATTTAACAAGATATTCATATATTTGACTTGTCCATGTACCTTTTAGCACACTTTACAACAGGTGAATATGAGTCACCAGCTGCTCTACCTCCCCATACCAGCGTAACTTCTCCTCCTCGCTATCACAGTGAAGAAGGTGAGCTACACTGTGTTCACTGACATGCCAGTTAGCATCTCTGCAGCAAGTCACTGGGGATTTCTCTGACAGAGATTCAAACAATCATTATAAAATATTATTAATTAAAAAAAAAAATCATGATTATGATTGGAAAAAACGGGTAGTATGTTTTATCAAACAACCGTTCCAGGAAAAAGCATCATACTAACTGTGAAGAATAGAGCTGGAGTGTCATCGTTTAGCAATGTTGCATTGTTGATTAAACCAAAAGAGAGTAACTGGGTAGAGTATCCTGACTCTTCTCAGATAAAAAAAAAGCATTTCTGTTTATTTTAATTACTGAGGAAAATGAAATTCTAAAAGCACTATATGTAAAGTATACTAGATATAAAGGCACTAAACATATTTTTTTTAAATATGTGATCCTTGATAGTTTATTGATATAGTGGTCATTAATGTTGATAAGCATGCTGTACCATGCATTCATAGAGTTATATAAAAATAATTTGTATTATCATAACACAATTTTTTATTCATGTTTGAGGAGTTGATAGATGGATTTGTTGGGTGACAGGCAGGGTACAACATGAACACAGTGACAAGAGAGAGAAAAAAGCAAATTCAGTGTTGACAGTTACGTTCCTCTCGTTGCCATGTGAAAGAAGGCCAAAGCGACGGGACAAAATCCACACATGCACGAGGAAAACATCCAAAATAAACAGACAAGGCTTCTGACTGTGAGGAAAAAGAGATACATTAGGGCCACCATGCAGCATGACCCACTTCCAAACTGTACACATGATCCACTCAAGTCAGTCAGCTCAGAAACCCTTGAATCACATGCAATAGCTACCTAAAAATCAAAGTTTAGGAAAATATACTTTAACTGACATGCTTTATTTTTAAATCTCATACGATCAGTTGCATTGACAAAACTGCCAATTGTCCATTTTTTTTGTAGTTGTGTAAACTAATTTAAGTAAGTGCCTCTTCATGTTTGTTTTCAAGTCATTACACTTTCTTTTATCACTAACTGTTTATCTCTGACTTCCTCTCTCTTGTCCAAGATGTTTGTGTTTCAGACCATTTCAACACTCCCACAATCTGGTACAGGAGAATTTAGCAAAACATCCCAAACACAAAGTGATATTTCCATTTTCTGAGTTTTGCAGAAATGGATGCATTTGGAAATAATGATTCATATCAGTACCCAGAAATACTTATAATCCAGATAACTGCATTTCAGCAGAATCAGTGAGGAACTTAAACTGAAAAAAATGTTTGGCACTAATTATTGTCAATTGTTCTGTGGTAAACTTTTCAAAGGCAGAAGCAGCTACTTAAAGGAATGGTTTGGGGATTTCCAATCAGGAATATATATTTTTTTCTCTTTTTAGTTTGATGCCAACAACAACCTTATTGCAATCGAGTACTTCTAACCTAAACTTAATTCCAACATGACTTAATTTCTCACATTTCTGTTCACTGTATGCCATAATGACAGAGGAAATTTCTCAAATAAAATGATGAATTACTTGCATATAACTATTCAGATTCTTTGCCCAAACATTCCAAATTAAGATCAGGTGCTTCCTGTTTTCATCTGACCATCCTTCGAATGTTTCCACAAATTTACTAGATCTAACTGTGGTAGATTCAGTTGATTGACCCTGATTTGGATGCAAACACACTTGTTTATATAAAATCTCACAGGTGAGAGCGCATACTAAACTACTAACCAAGCAGTTAATACAAAGGAAGTGTCCATTCCATTTTAAATATAAATGCCAACTGTGAAGCATGGTGGTGACAGCATCATGGTGTGGGTGAAACTGGGTCAACACATAAGGTAAAGTTAAAGCTGATTCTTCCAAAGTGCTTTGTGAAAGCTCTGAGTGGCTCAAACTTAAATCTAATTGTGCATTGATGTGGGGAAAGAGGTTGCTTTAAGAAAAGGCTTTAAATACTTAGCGATTTCTTTTTTTGTTTTGTCTTATGGACTACTCTGTGTAGAACTTTTAGTAAAAAGGTACACAGCACAATTTTTAGTAGGGCAGTATTATGTATGTCATAATGTTATTCTGTCATCAAAAACTCACCTAGAGTTTTGCTTTGATTCTTTCATGCATGTTTGAGAAATCCTTTAATCTCCATAGCAACCATTCAACTGTGCAAAACAGATGGGTTCAGCTCCGCCTCTGAGCTGCAGTTTTCAAGTTTCCACTTAACTTGGAAACCCTGCAACAGTTCCTTCAGACTAGCAAGCAGCAATTAGCAAACACCTGTTTCCAACTATGCATGTGCTGAGCTTGTTATATGATATACGGTACTTCTCAGTGCAATGCTGGTAAAAAATGTTGCTAGAGGGTTAATAGAGGAGCGATGTTGTGATGATTTCCTTAAGACGGAGTGTCAGAAAGAGCAGGACTTTTCAAAGAGACAGAATTTCAAGGTGCGAAATTACATAGTGGAATTTCTTAAGTCATATTTGATATACATAGCATTTTATAACAACTGAAGGTGACATATTGACTTGATTATGCTACAAAATTATTCTATGTGGCTGGAAAACATATATACTGCCCCTTTAATAAAACTCTTGCATGGGCAAAGCAAATCTCTGTTAATGCTTTCCATCTGCGCTTTAAGCGACTCTGTGCTGAGCCCTTTACACCAGGAAAATTAGCAATATGCTTCACTTATCATAGTTTGGTGGATTAAGAAGAATGTGAACACAAAACAGATTGCTGACCACATAAAGGGTTAATTATGTCAGCTTCTTTGTGTTTATATTAATGCCAGGATTCTGTGTAGTTTCAGGTTTCTGTACCGGTCTTTGTTGCTCATTGTTTCTTCTGTTAACATTCTGTGTGCAGGTAGCTACATGTTTCTGATTTTCCATTTCTTAAGTCATGGGTTTAAATGTTGACAACTGTGATTCGAATCCGTTTCCACTGATTGCATGACGCCATTGATCACTTTATCTTTGGAGAAATCTGCATTCAGGTTCTGTTGAGTACAATGGTGATACTGTATTTGTCCACAATGGCATTTTGTTGCATCAAAGTTGCTGTGAGATTTATGAGAAAGAAAGCACGAAAAGTTATTCTTGAAAAAGATCCACATTGGACCCTGAGGAAACTCACAACATGTTAGGGAAGAAGGTGGGTCGGGTTACTGAGAAGCTAGATGTGAATGTTAACGCTCTTGGACAGTCTCAAATTAACCCCTGAGCAGCGTTGCTTTTTTGTATCGTCTTACACTAAACCTGCTGTAACCACGTTTTCGTGAAAGAGGAATGTTTTGCGGAAGCGTAGTCTCTCACTGGTTGAACGTGGGCCATGGCACCAATGTACTTTTCATTGCACACTGGCACGCCAAAACATCCCTCCTGCTTTTCTGGGGCAGTAGCGGTGAGTGTGGGCTGCAGTCCTCTAGGGTGGGGTGTTCCCTCTGCTGTGAAAGTTTTTCCCCTTGTTTTTCCTGCCCCACTAACTTGAAAGCCATATGGAAAGAATAGTATTGGATTTTCCACACGCAGACTCTTGTTTACATGCCGTGTTCTACGTTTTACATTTACACTTCTTTCTGGATGTAGATTTTGGAAACAGAAGACATGAAAAATAGTCAGAGCCTTCTCTACAGATGGAGTCTGTGTGTTGTGTAAAATGCTGAGCATGGATTTTCTAGTGGATTTAAAGATCACTTGAGACACTGCATCCCTATGTTCGCTCCAAACCACAACGCTGACCTCGAGGCGGTGAGAAGGGGCCTTCTCACCAGCATGATAAGACTCTTCTGTTCCATGTCCTGTCAGCAAAGCACTTGACAAATGTATTAGTTGTTCGAAAACTGTGAGGGAACAGGCCTAGAATTTCCTGTCTGGCTGTGGGAACGATCTTCCTTCTTAGATTTCATGAACAGTGACAAAATTTCATACAGGTTTGATTTTTGGTAAATGAAAACACACAAGTAAAATACATTTGTAGATTAATTACACAAAAACTTATGTTTAAACACATTTTTTTATCTTAATCATGATGATAACTGATAAAAACACAACATTTAATAGACAAAAATATTTTTAAGAACAGAAATGTGGACTTGATATGTTTATTTTTAATTTAAAAAGCTACCTTTAATCTGACTTGCAAGTCTCGTCAGAATATATGTTCCAATTTATTGAATTTGGCCGTACAGTGCTTTGCAAAGATATTTATACCTTTAAAACTTTTGCACATTTTTCACATTATAATTACAGACCCTTATATTTTTATTTACATAAACCAACACAGTTTTACATGTTTTTGAAGTGCAATAGAATAGTTTTTCAAATGATATGCAAACAAAAAGAAAAGCATGGTGTGCACATATTTTGCTTCCTTAATAAAAACAAAATACAACAATATATCTTAGAAGTCAACAGAGTCCCTCTGCATCTCAGTATAACAACAGATGTTCTGTGAATGACTTAAAGAGGTTCATCAGGACATATGAGTGAAGAAACAGAATCCTGAAAGCAAAGCAATAGGTCAAGGATAAGTTTCCAGAGAAGGTTTAAGCTGAGTTATATTGTGAAACCTCACAGATCACTGTTCAGTTCATAAAAATAGTTTGGCACAGTTTGTTAGAATGATGGAATATCATTTAAAGTACTAAAAATATACCCGTTAGAATCTGGCAGATGTATTCACAGAGGTTCCTGATTGTCTGCTATAAGAAAGAATCTCAGGTTCCCAACTCAGCAAAACTAGAAATGTTGAAAAATGCAGGTCAGAACTGTTAGGGTTGATTCAATATGAGTAGCAGTAGAAAATTTATACATTTTATTAGAATTACAAAGTGACCAAAACTAAAGTAGCTGCAGGATAGAAAACGCCCAACTTTTGATGCAAAAACAACAACAACTAGAATCTTGCAGGGATAAAAGGAAACCATGGGTTACTTTTATAGACAGGGAGCAATGGGAACAAAGAAATGTTAACATCTGTAAGCTGAAAGCAGATGTGAACATCAAACAGACGAAGTGAGAGCAGATTAGAGCCACTACTGAGTAATGCTTAAAATATTAATATTGAGGAATGACATCACAAAGACCTAACCAAAATAAAATGTATTTTTAATACTTAGTATTTAACAAGAGTGTTTGATCAAACTCCAGCATTTAGACCTCAAAAGGATCATTAGCATTTTTTTTTCTGAATCACTTTAAATTTTAATAAAAAGTTATTTTAACCTCTGAGTGGAAAAGTAGCCACTGCATGATGTTGAGAAACTGCTTCATATGACTAACCTGCAGATACTGTCAGAAAAGTGGATTCCCCTTCTGGTGTTTCACCAGTATAGTTTGGGTTTTATGTCTGTGACTTCATTCCTTGGGCTCTCACTAAAACAGCCAATAAACTCAAAGTGGGATTTAATTGACCACAGCCATTTGTTGACATCAATGTGAATCTAATAACAAGGAAACACTATAAACAGCAATAATTCTTCACGATATTCCTTCTAAAAAGTTGTTTAACTGAGAGAGAAAGACAAAAGCTTACACACCCTAATCCATTTATTGTGAAGTAGGTTTGTCCAAACCTGGGACCTAAGCTGCATTGTTCAGCTTCCTGGATGTCCGCCATTTTGACAAGCTATAAATTAATGAAGGTTTCAGAGTAGATTGCGAGTGTTTGTGTAAACTGGAACATAGCATGTCCACCAGTTCAACTATTTCAATGACATCTTCTTCCTGTAAAGTGGGTTAAAAAGTTTGTTTGTGTTATGTAATTATTAAATGAAAACAAGATGTCTTTTGTGGATCAGTGAAGGATAAATAATATTTAAAAGGATATATAAACGTCGTGTACAAGAGTTTATAGTTATATTATTTTAGTAATTAGAGATAAAACATCCATTTACTGGAATTAGTTCTTGAAGAAACTTCTGATGTTTTTTTATTATCTGTAAGCAGAATCTGGCCTGATTCTTTTCCTTTCTCTTCTTGTTAAGTCTCTTTTTGCTCAACATATATTCAGATAAAAAGAAGCACGATTGACTGGAAATACTTCCCTAGCTTTACTGGAAGAACACAGTGTCCTCTGTGTGCCTCTAAGTCCAGATATCTTTTTCATGTGAATGGGAAAAGGCAGTCACATAACTCAACTATTACTTTGAAACCAATATTAAAAAACACCTTTTTTTTGCTAGAGAGGTTTCAGTGTTCTGCGGGCTTTACTGTCCAGGGAATCAGCCTTTTGTAAGGTTTTTCATGGCAAACTGTTATCTGAAAAAGTTTAGACAATTACTAATTTGAATATCTTAATGATGCAAGACACACAATACTTGGCAAACCTCACTTTTATTAGGATTTGTGTAAAACTCTGTCTCTCTATATTCTCTAATTTCATTAAAAGACCTTCTTGGAAAAAGGGGCATCAACAATTTTATTAAAAACTAATATTTCTAGAGTGTTATTTACAAGAGTATGACTTGTAATGATCAAGGGAAAATTGTGCTGAAAAGAATAATATTGCTGATTCTGCACTAGTGTTCATTCTTAATGTTGGATTATTTGGATGTTGAAAAATGTGCTTAAATTTAAAGTTGTATTTAAAAAAAATAACTTCATCATCTCATTATTATTTTTTATTTAAATCCCATAATCTATAAGTGTTTGTGGCCTGGCATTGAGGTTGACAGTGAAAAATATAAATCACAATTAACACAACATTTTTACTGATGGTGTTTTTCTTTCTCAACAGGAGGAAGTCTCTGGAAAAAATTCTCACAGGAGATCGGAGAGGCTAAGTGTCCACATGGGTAATGAAGCTGCAGATGACCCTCTTTTGAGGGATATATTTCTTTATGTACTGAAAAAAGAGAATGGGATTCCAACTTTTAAAAAAAAAAATATTAAAATGTTTCGTGGAATCAAATTTGTCAAACTAGCTTTATTTATGTTTAAGTTAACATGATAACTTAAACTTAATATATCTACTTTGATCAACTTAGTTTGATTACTTGTAAGAAATTAACTAGTTGGATCATCTGGCTTGTTTTTTCAGTGTGGTATGTTGCTAAAAAAAGTTATTCAGCTGTGTCAATTGCTGTTGTAAAAAGCCCTTTGTTGGAAGATGGTAATAAAATGGTGTTTAAATTTTAAATGGTGACATTTTCTAATACTTAGGGAGTTTAGTTTGTTCCTTTTTGTGTTTTAAGAGAAGTGTAGCCAACCCAAAATCTCAATTTGCTTTGTTTCCCCAACGGTGTCATTATATTGGGTAATAGTAGTTGTCGCTATGGAAACTGGGTTAATGACTTTGAGTAATCAGGCATGTGCTTGTGAGGAGTGTCGGCGTGTGTTTGCATGAGATGAAGCCACACACAAACATAGAGTAAACTAGACAGACTCATCTTGCAATGGAGAATTAAACCTGTTGCTCAAAATGACCTAAACTTTTGTTTTAAAATAGAAATCGCATAAATGTGGTCTGTGTTTTATTTTTTTACTTGACCCTGAGTATGATTTCATTGTGTGCATTCATTCAGATGCAAACCACACTTTTGTATATTGAAATCGAGTATTTGTACACTAAGGAAATAGTCATTTTGTGTACTTGCAGAGACGTTTCTTCATGAATTAATTTCTATTAATTTGTTCACATCCTGAGCATTTCAAGCAGTGTTTTCTGTACTCAGGTTGCAAAAGAGCAATACAAGCTGAATGTGAAGGTTGTCAAAACATGTTTCCATCTATGGGTCAGGTTCGGCTCCTTCAATTGCAAAATATTTTATCAGTAATATAATGGCCCTGTTTTCACACCATTGGTTTTTTTTATCACTGGTCTTGCTGGTTAGCATCCAGAAATAGCTGCTTATAGCAATTAGGCGACCCTGGAGAGTTTACACACCTCTTTCCTCATACCGTTTCATGCTAAATGTACATGGAAGCAAGACAAGCAAATTAAATAAGTGAGCTTTTTCCTTTGCCCAGTTTTTCCAAGCCTCCTCTTCTCCTCGTGTCCTTGGACGGTTTCCGAGCAGAGTACCTGAAAGATCACAAGAGTCGGCTGCCCGTCATCAACAAGCTGCGTAAGTCAAAAAAGCGGTCGCCACCTCAGCTCTCCAAGATCTTTCTCTTGGTGTTACAAGCAGTTTTTGTTCTGCAGGAAAGGATGGAGCAACAACATCTTACATGAGGCCTGTTTATCCCACAAAGACTTTCCCCAACCACTACTCCATCGTTACTGTAAGTCAGTGGTGTCAGACCCATTTTCATTTTGGGCTGTATAAAAAAATCTGAATGTTCTTAAAGGGCCTGTACCAGGATGTATTGATAACACCCATTAAATTGTTAAAATATCAATAAATAGTTGTTTGTTTCAGCATTCAATAAGTGTATTTTAAATTCAATTATATTGAACATCTTTTCACGTTGCTCAGAATTTTGTGATTTTCTTTTTTTTTTTGCCAACAAAATCTGATTTTGTGGTGCTAATTTAAAACTATTTGTAAGGATTTTTTACTATATTTGTGCTAATGTATGATGTTGAGTGTGACCTTTTATTAATCGCCATGCTGATCACGGATTATACCATCAAGTAAGGCCGAGGCAGCAGTCACTTATACTCAATGTTTTTGACCAATTTTGAGAAAAATTTGCAGTAAAATAAAAAAAAATTGGAGATCTGTTGATTTTGTGTGAATTTTGCATAAATTTTGCAGATTTGTGAAAAGCTAGAGGGATTTAAAGATGTAATTTGGAGTCTAAATGGCCACATAAAAAGCGCCAGCGGGCCAGATTTGGCCCCCGGGCCTTGAGTTTGGCACATGTGCTTTAAGTGTTTCAGTTTGTCATGAGTTTAATTTAGTCATCATTACTTTATGTACTCATTCAAATAATGTAACACCTTGTTAAAATATTATTACATTTAAAAAGTTTGTCGACTTTGAAAGCAACATGTCCTGGACAACAATTACGTTTAATCTGATTAACGTGAAACAAAGGTTTCCTTTTGTATCCTTTAGCTGAAGCCTGAAGTTACAAAGAGGTAACTAAGAATCAAAATTGTCTCTTTGTTCAAAAGTATCACTCAAGAGATGACAAAAATAGCATTTTGATAGCAGTACATGTGCTGCAGCTTTGCTAAACCAAGTTGTAGGGGGGTTGCTTATAAACTCCTATCAAAGAAGACTGAATGCTGTAATTAAATCAAAAGGTGCACAGTTTTTTTTATATGTATGTATTTTTAAGTTTATGTAAGGATAATCTAGTATTAGATGAGTTGGTCCTCTCTAGTTTTGGCTCTAAAGGACATAACTGTAAATGTTTTAAATGCTTTGCACTGTTAATCCGCTGTTAATCGCTTTATTAATGTGTGCTTCAAGGTTTTCTCTTCCAGCAGAGTTAGGAAGTCATTGCTCGATCGAGGCATAATAGCTTACATGTGCATGGAAAAAAACAATCAACTGAGAGCTTTTTAAAATGGATTCCATCTCTGTTTTTCATAAACAGACCCCACCATTAAAGTAAACTCTTTAGTATTTCCAGTAATTCTTTGTCTGGGGTCCAGTCTGCCAAGATGTGACTCCCAGAAAATACAATGCAGAATACAGGAGGCACAATTATTAACATGAAATGCATATTAGGGGGGATTAAAAACACATTTTAAGGACCTATATAGGACCGCAAAGGCCTTCATCGTGTTTGGAGCTTTTTATTTTCAGAGAAACAGGAGTCAAACCCCTGCAGCTACTGTATCAAAACAGCTCAGAGCGACTGTGTGTTTATTTGATCTCCCACTCCTGCAGGGTCTTTATCCCGAGAATCATGGGATCGTAGACAACAAGATGTATGATGTGACCCGAAACACCTTTTTCAGCTTAAAAACAGAGGAGAAATTCAACTCATATTGGTACCAGGGAGAACCGGTGAGTATCTGTGTACAAAGGTCGAATTTCAATCCTGTAGTTCTTTTAGGAATGAAAGTGTTGTCTTATCAAAATAAAAGATCACAAAGCAGATTTGAGCAATACATTTGCTGCATTTTACTGTAATATCTGAATGTCTCTGAGTTGCTCATGGTTTACCCTCCCTGGTCTTATTCAAAATCTGCTGTGATTCATAAAAAAGGATATCCCGACTTGCGTAAGACTGAGTACTCATCGTACTGTAATTGGCCCTCAAAGTTGCAACGTTCCTGTTGAAATTTTGGAATCAGCTCAAGTTAAATGTTGGCTTGTGATAGTTGTGCATACTTAAGCACTTTGTAATTCTTACTTAAACTTGAGGCCTCGTAGTTCTCAATCCTCTTTTGTGTGACGAGCTGCTCCGCCTCACTGTCTTATGTGCAGCAGCTGCATGACTTTCCAAAAGGGGAACAATGATCGCCGTGCATAGCAGTGTCTTTCAGTAAAGACTACCAAACCAATACTACAAATCCTATATGCCACAATATGTTTAGAGTATTAATGTGTCACAGAGCCATTCTACCCACAGATTGAAACTGATTTTTCAAAGAATGGAGAGATAAAACTTCTTCTAACTGACTCAAAAAAAGATCCCATGCCTCTTGTTTTTGTCCATTTTCTCTGCCGTCATCAAAAACGCTGCACTATTTTCTTTTTTCTTTCTTTTCCTTATTCAGGTGTGGCTCACCGCAATGCATCAAAAACTAAAAGCAGCCACTTTTTTCTGGCCAGGTTCTGATGTCGCTATTAATGGATCATACCCAAATTTCTACAAGATGTATGATAGGTAAAGATGAACCTGATGGTAATAAATATGTCGTTGAGTTAACCTTCAGTGTATAAGATGTTTTTGTAATGGCTCCTTTACAAACTTTTTGTGTGCAGGAACATTAAGTTTGAGAACAGATTGGAAACTGTGTTCGAGTGGCTGAGTTTACCTGAGCAAGAAAGGTGCTGCTTATTCTATGTTAACCACTAAAACTCTCATGGAAAAGCACAAATCCTGTTTCATTATTCTGTTTCTGGTTTTAGACCTGACTTTTACACCTTGTACCTGGACGAACCGGACAGCACAGGACATTCTTATGGCCCAAAAAGTTCACAGGTGAGTTAAAACTGTTACTGCCTTAGGCTTGTTCTTATTGCCATTGTATTGAACCATAGTGCTTACAGCTTTCTGTTGTTCCTCCAGGTGATTGCTGCTTTGGAGAAGGTTGACACAATTCTGGGCGATCTCATGGATGGACTTTTTACAAGAGATCTTCACCAGTGTGTCAACTTAATGATCGTATCTGATCATGGTGAGGTTGTTGTTCTGTTCAAAAGACATAACTTAAAAGAAATATAATCAGAAAATTAGAATAAACATAGAGGTGGTGTTAAAAATACAGACACATGACTCCAATAAAGACGGAAAATACAGGAGTTGCATGACTGAGAAGAGACTCCACTGACTACAGGATGAAAAATCAGTTATCCCTATCACACAAGGAGGATATTTTTGAGAGAAGCATTTCTATGAGTATCTGGAGACCATATGTCTAGCCCTGTAATTACACAGCAGAGATCAATGTTTCTATGAATGCGTGGCCAGGGCGATGCCCAGCAATTCCCATCAAAGAGTTTTCTTCTAAGAAAAGATAAAAAATTTTATGCATGGTAGTAGTTATTAGTTTACAGTTTGTCATGAAACACAGAAAACAAGACACACGCAGCAGGGTTCTCATGTCCCACCCAAAATAGTGTTGACAGATGTTGAGCTGAAAATATAAGCTTACACATCACTTCTGAAAGTCTTAAAGTGATTGTTTTTGTGGGGATCTATAAAGATCTTTGTATCAAGTCAGTATCTAATTTGCTGTAGTTAAATGTGAGCTTATAATGATTTTTAGATTTTTACCCTGCTTTAAATATCTACAGATTTGTGGCTGATTTCTGAGTTTTTGTTTTAGAAATGCTTTAATCTGCTGACATAATTTTAAACAGTTACATTGTCTCTTAGATAAAAATAATTAATAGTGTTTTACAGACTTTTTCTTAACTTCCTGCCATGAGTGCTCATTAATTATTTAATCATGAGCAGAGGTAATGTACCACTGTGTAAAAGTTTTACTCTGTTTACAGACCAAAGGAATTAGTTAAAATTTTTAACAGTTTTAAACTGAGGTTACTTTCAGTAATTGTGAACTTGAGTGTTTTGTCACATCCCATGGCAGGCAGAATTTGAAACTTTAAAAAAATAAAACACAACAATGTTGCTGTATTGTCTTCATCTGTCCATTAACTAGTTCAAGGTCAGTTTATTTCTTTATCAATTTGACAAAACATCCTGTAACAAACAGCTACTTTTTTGTCCTTGTATAAGGAAACATCCTTAATTTCTATTTTCAGGTTTTAAAATAAAGAAAGAAAGTAACATTTTTGCAATAAAATTAACAGATTTTTTTTCTATGGACTGTTGCTATTTGTGGAAGATGCTGTAGAAAATCCTTTTTTAGTATTTTCTGTAAAGTTTATATATGTACACCTAATGTCAGAATAATGTAATTGCCAAAATTCTTTCTTGGGAACACAATCTTGGTCCATAAAGTTGATTCTGCTTCTAAAAAGTACTTAGTTACCAACCTAATGGTAGAAATGTTAATTATTTTATGGCTATTTTTTGCAAAAATGGAAAAACAGCTAAGACCTGCAATTATATGCAGGTTCTTTATTACTTCTTGCCAAAGTTATTAAGGCTTTACATCTGCAGATTGAAGGTCTTGTAATTGCACCACAGCACCATAGCAATACCAGTAGTTAAAGGAATAATACACTTGTAATCTATTATTATTTATTTCTCTGAAAAGTATTTTTATGGCTAACATTCATACAAAGCCTTTACTTCAACAGGAATGGAGGAGGCTTCCTGTCAAAGGGCATCCTATGTGTCGACATACCAGCAAGACACATCTAACTTCACGGTCATCCAAGGCCCAGCAGCTCGCATCCGACCAAAGCGCCTCCCACAGGACTACTTCTCCTGTGAGTTCCTGTCCCCGCAGATTTAACAATCTTTTGGTCTTAGTTTGCTTGAAATCAGAGAGCCTGACTTTCCCTTACTGTTTATTTCTGCAGTTGACTATGAGGGCCTGATAAAGAACCTGTCGGTATGCCAAATATTCCAAGCGTGACTTTTGTGTTGTTAAGAAGAATGAAAAATCATGTGCTTGTGTGGCTTCATGACAAACAGCCCCATCCTCTCTCTGCTATGTGTTGATCCTCTCCGTCTGTGTGCATTCTGAAGTGCAGGGTTCCTGACCAGCCAATGAGGCCGTACCTCAAAGAAAACCTCCCCAAAAGGATGCACTTTGCCTACAGCAAGCGCATAGAGAGGGGTCACTTGTACATGAAGCAGGGCTGGCAGGCAGCGCTGTAAGTAATCAGATCATAATCTCCTTTCGCACAACGGTTTGCATAAACTGGACCACATTAGTGGGTAAAATCTGCTCCAGTCCAATAATATGGCTTAGTTAAGCAACAAAGTCTGTCTAGTTTGGGTGTGTTTTTATTTTATGTTATGAGGGGATTTTGATTTTGGGACGATTTAGAAAGGTCTGAAATGATAAATACCACAATTTGCGGTTATAAGTATTTGTGTAATATATGTGACACAACACGGCAAAACCAAAAAAAAGTCACTGGAGCATAAAGATGGAGAAAAAAATAAAAACCATCAATCTCTCATAAAATAATCATTTTCATTTTATAGAAAATGATCTAATAACTTTTGAGCAACAATCCTTTGTTCTACTGACATCTTGATTATTGCAGTTATATATATTTTATATTATTTTCATCTTCATACACAGAAAATGAAAACATAGAAACTGGTAAATTAAGTAGTAGTTTATGTTATCGCTATAATTTTAGTTTTATTATAATGTAAGAATAATATGACATGTTTTTTGGACGCTATGAGGCCAAAAGGATTTATAATCCCAAGGTCTATCACAGTAATCAATTAATCACATGATAATTTAAAACAAATTTCCATCAGCATGATTTATCATTTATCTATTTTTTTCTCTCTTTCTACTTAAAACTGGATGATAAAAGTCTTCAGTTTGGTGCTTTTTTCAACTAGCCCTTTTTTTGAAGGAAAATTTTGTTTACAAAGTCTCAAAAATCAGTTTATTTGTTGTTATGTTTATTTATTTTGGATATTTAAAATGTCTTCCAGATCATTAGAATTTAAAGTTTATTGATCTTTGAGAATGCGTTCTTGTATTATTGTTTTGCCATTGCCGTTATTTTTACTTCAAAATGGTTTGAAAACAACAAAATTATTGTTTATCGCAATAACTTCTATTACACTTTATCATCCAGCAAAATTTGTTATACTTAAGGAACACTGGTAGTTCAAAAAGCCAACGCTTACTTTGTGTTCAGAAAGTACAAAGTTCAGAAAGATGAAAAATGTATGTAACTTTTATCTATTACTTCTTATAACTTGTGCTTAAAAAGTTTTTTTTTCTTATAGAATATTCCAAAAGGTTTACATCAGAGCACATTTTTTGTAATGAAGAAGCTGGGTTTTTTTTCTAAATGGCATGTAGAGTAGGTGACACGTCACATGATGGATAAACTGTAGTCATAAATTTTTTACAGTAACTAATGGCATTAACCATGTGTGATGAATGAAGCATGTTGGGAAGGAATAGCACAAAATCCTTTGATTTGCACCAACCCTATAATTGTGGTAAATTGCTTCAAGCTGGATAAATAAAGCTACTGACTTGACAGAGTCAAGAAGCTTCTCCTTAATATCCACAACTGCAGTAGAAGATGTTTAATATGTTCCACTATTTCTTCTAATTTTGCTTTTCCTGTTCAAATGCTTTCTCCTCAGTAACAAAAACGAAGTCAAGTATTGCACCGGTGGTTTCCATGGCTCAGACAATCTCTTCACCAACATGCAGGTCAGAGGAAGGAAGGATGTGTGAGCTTGCTAGAGACAAGACATTTTGTATCATGTCGTTTTTTAAGTTTGAAGAAAACAGGAACTTCTTATATTTAGCTGTTGATATAGGAGAAAAAAAATTAAAAAACAAAAGGTTTTCTATAATCAGAATATTAACCTCTGGGTATTTGAGACTTGAAATATTGAGGGAATAAAACTGTGATCTTAAAAAAGCTTCTGTGTCGAATTAGAGGGACTTTAAAAACAAGTAATTTGTTTATTTAGTAATTCAACATGCTTGTTCTTAAATAAGTAGTCCCCACAAGTATTTTTGTTTTCATGTTACTGTTTGAAAACAATAAAATGAGATCATGAACCACTTTTGGTTCTTTTGCAGAAACCCACAAACCAATAGACAGGAGAAGAAATATTTGGACAAACCTCTACAGAGCCCTTAAGTAGTGCGGAGAACTGAGATTATCCGAGAATTAAGCCAATTACAATAATTGCGCAATAGTATGAGAAGTTTCTCTCAACTTATATACAGAAAGATTTAAACTTAATACCACTGTAATTAATCTTAGTCATCACAGTTTCTCTGAATTGTCTAGATTAATTTGTCATTTGCTAGAATTTGACTTAGAGTACTTAGTTGGTTACTTATTTAGTGAAAACCAAAATTATTTCTTCCTCTCCGTTAGTGTAGAATAGAATAAAAACAGTCTTTATTGTCCCGCGAGGTGGAAATTCAGTATAGAAAACAGTTTAGGTTTAGGTCAATTCAGAGCTTGACTTCTCTTTAAATATTTACCCATGAACTAAATAAGTGAATCAAATGTTTGACGTCTTGATGTTAACAGAGGGGCTGAATAGTACACAGTACACAAACTGGTAGGCGTTGTTGCTTGAAAGCTTAGCTTAGTTTACTTCATCATGTGTACAGGTTTTAACCTGCATGAAAAGAAATTAATGAAGATGTTTTATGTTTCTTTTTATCTTTTAGGCAATCTTCATTGGATATGGTCCTGGATTTAAAACTAAATACGTTGCGCCAACATTTGAAAACATTGAATTATATAACCTCATGTGTGGTAAGTGGCTGTTTGAGTTAATTTTTTTCTCTTCTTGCTGTAAATCATTTATGTTTCTTGATGTTTTGGTGAACTATTGCGATAAAAAAAAATTAATCTTGAGTTTTAGTAATGAAGCTTGACGTGACAGACTCAAGTCAAGCTCCATTGGAGAATATTTTATTTTATTTGGAAAATAAAATTATCTTTTGGAAGACAATTCTGGTCAAGAACATTACCAGCATAAACAGAAAAAGCGTACAAAAGCTAATTTAGCTCAAACTACATTATAAAACGAATTAAAGCTGCAAGCAGCCTCGGGCGGCCCTCGCAGCAAGCGCCGCTCCGGCCTATTGGCCACCGCGGGGGTTCCAGCCACCGCAGAAGCTCTCGCACGATTTCCAGAGCCGCAGCCAACTCCCCACCGCAGAAGCTCTGCCGCAGTTTCCAGCACCGCCGCCCGCTAGCCACCGCAGAAGCTGTCGCGCATTTTCCATGCCCGTCCACCGGGCGACACGCGTGAATGCGTTCGGCGGCGCTCCCTGACGACTGTCAAAAAATCTGGTGCAGATCGGTCGATGCGTCGAGGAGATACAGCCGATGTATTAACTTAGGGGGCGCAGTGGAGCCAAATTACATCTCAATCCCGTTGGGCTCTTTAGAGGTGAACAAAGGTCATACATATCCAGTTTGGAGCCAATCGGATGATCCATGCTTGAATTAGAGCCAAACGTATGAATATGGCGAGGGACTGATATTCGCCATTTGGTCACGCCCACACGGTTCAGCCAGCAGCGAGCAATGACAGAGCTCATCATCCGAATCATCTTGATTAGGTCAAGAGAGCCATAAACGGAGCTTTCCAAGGAAAAAACCGGCACTTCCGGTTCCGAGGGGGCGGGGCTTAGATGACGTCATAATGTGATGACGTAGGATCGACGGGCAAGCCTCCAGGATCACTCAGGCCAAGTTTGATGCAGCTCGGTCAAAATATGTGGAATGTAGAGGCAAACGTATACGAACGGCGTTGCCGCCATTGAAAACTCTTGGCACTTTAAAGCAAGCGAGACCAACTTCCTATCTGTCATCCAACACAGAATCACCTTGATTAGGTCAAGAGAGCCATAAACAGAGCTTTCCAAGGAAAAAAACGGCACTTCCGGTTCCGAGGGGGCGGGGCTTAGATGACGTCATAATGTGATGACGTAGGATTGACGGGCAAGCCTCCAGGATCACTCAGGCCAAGTTTGATGCAGCTCGGTCAAAATATGTGGAATGTAGAGGCAAACGTATACGAACGGCGTTGCCGCCATTGAAAACTCTTGGCACTTTAAAGCAAGCGAGACCAACTTCCTATCTGTCATCCAACACAGAATCACCTTGATTAGGTCAAGAGAGCCATAGATGAAAGTTTCCAAGGAAAAAAATAGCACTTCCTGTTCTGAGGGGGCGGGGCTTAGATGACGTCATAATCTGATGACATAGAATTTTCAGGTATCACACCAGCATCACTCAAGCCAAGTTTGGTGCAGCTCGGTCGAAACATGTGGAATCTAGAAGCAAACGTATGGCATCGGCGTTACAGGTCACTTCGCCACGCCGCCACGCCCAGCTGCTATCTCAAAGCCGGTCAGGGTTGGAATCCTCAACACACCAACATGTCTTCTGTGTCTGGACACAGTTTCATGTTGATTAGGTCAAAGGGCTAAGAGAGCGACCGCTCACAGTAAAACATGACACTTCCTGTTCTCAGGGGGCGTGGCTTAAGTGATGTCATCATTTGACCATATGGTATTGTAGGCCACCTGATGACGATCAATCACTGAAAGTTTGGAGTCTCTGTGAGTTTTTGTGTTAGAAATACCAATTTTTCATTTTTTCCTGTGTATTACAAAATCGAAGAATTTCATCTGCAGGGCAATGCTGCCCTCTGGTGTCGAATTACTGAAATAATGAAACTATTTCAGTGGCCAGCAGAGGGCAGCATTGCCCTACAAACGACGAACATGTACTGTTTATTATGTAATTACACAGAAGATCTCTCTAATTCATTTTGAGGGGGCGGGGCTTAGATGACGTCATAATATGATGACATAGCATTGTCAGGCATCACAACAGCATCACTGAGGCCAAGTTTGGTGCAGCTCGGTCGAAACATGTGGAATCTAGAAGCAAACGTATGGCATCGGCGTTACAGGTCACTTCGCCACGCCGCCACACCCAGCTGCTTCATCGCAGCCGGTCAGGGCTTGAATCCACAACACACCAACATGTCTTCTGTCTCTGGACACAGTTTCATATTGATGAGGTCAAAGGGCTAAGATAGCGACCGTTCACAGTAAAACATGACACTTCCTGTTCTCAGGGGGCGTGGCCTAAGTGATGTCATCATTTGACCATAGGGTATTGTAGGGCACCCGATGACGATCAATCACTGAAAGTTTGATCCCTCTATGTGTTTTTGTATAGGAAATATAAGAGTTTCGTGTTTCATGGCGAGTAGGTGAACTTTGACCCCTGGTAACCCCCTTTCAGCAAGCTCATACAGTCACCAATTTGATAACTTTAAATCAGACATGCCTTATGATCAGACTGACCGAGTTTGAAGCCGATCAATCGAAATCCCTAGGAGGAGTTCGATCAAATGCAAAGGCTGTAAACGTCAAACTCGAGGTCCAAAATGGACCTTCAATACAAAATGGCCGACTTCCTGTTGGGTTTCGACCATGGCTCTAATAGACTTTTTTGTACGTCCTGACAAGATACACATATGTACCAAGTTTCGTAATTCTAGGATAAAGCATGGCTTGGGGCTGTTCATTTAAAATACTCTAGGGGTCGCTATAGAGAAATTAGGCCACGCCCACCAAATTTTGTTATGAATTCCTGTCGGTGGGTGGATAAGGATCCATCCTAGTGAGTTTGGAGCAGCTGGGCCCGAAATTGTGGAATTCAGAGCCAAACGAAATTCGACGGCGTTCGCAACGCCGCCACGCCCACCTGCTTCATCGCAGCCGGTCGGGGTTGGAATCCACAACACACCAACATGTCTTCTGTCTCTGGACACAGTTTCATGTTGATTAGGTCAAAGGGCTAAGATAGCGACCGTTCACAGTAAAACATGACACTTCCTGTTCTCAGGGGGCGTGGCCTAAGTGATGTCATCATTTGACCATAGGGTATTGTAGGGCACCCGATGACGATCAATCACTGAAAGTTTGGTCCCTCTATGTGTTTTTATATAGGAAATATAAGAGTTTCGTGTTTCATGGCGAGTAGGTGAACTTTGACCCCTGCTAACCCCCCTTCAACATGCTCCAAAACTCACCAATTTGATAACTTTAAATCAAACATGCCTTATGATCAGACTGACCGAGTTTGAAGTCGATCAATCGAAATCCCTAGGAGGAGTTCGATCAAATACGAAGGCTGTAAACGTCAAAATCGAGGAAAAAAATGGACGTTCAAGACAAAATGGCTGACTTCCTGTGATAGTTGGCTAATAACATTAAATGTAAGTTCTGAGTCTTTTGGTGAGCTCTACAAGTGTGCCAAATTTCATGTCTCTACGATGAAGTACGTTCATACCATTGTGTTAACAGAAAATTGCTAGTTGCCGCCGTTGAGCAATTTTTTTTGCGATTTTTGCAACAACCTTAAAATTCAAAATTTTTAATTTTTCTAGTTGCGACCGCCAAGTTTGGTGAGTTTTTGAATATGATAAAGCCCCCAAAAAGGCACACGAAGAGGTGGGAAGAATAATAATAATTAAAGCTGCGAGCAGCCTCGGGCGGCCCTCGCAGCAAGCGCCGCTCCGGCCTATTGGCCACCGCGGGGGTTCCGGCCACCGCAGAAGCTCTCGCGCGGTTTCCAGAGCCGCAGCCCGCTCCCCACCGCAGAAGCTCTGCCGCAGTTTCCAGCACCGCCGCCCGCTAGCCACCGCAGAGGCTGTCGCGCATTTTCCACGCCCGTCCACCAGGCGACATGCGTGAATGCGTTCGGCAGCGCTCCCCGACCACTGTCAAAAAATCTGGCGCAGATCGGTCGATGCCTCGAGGAGACACAGCCGATGTATTAACTTAGGGGGCGCAGTGGAGCCAAATTACATCTCAAACTCGTTGGGCTCTTTAGAGGTGAACAAAGATCATACATATCCAGTTTGGCGCCAATCGGATGATCCGTGTGTGATTTAGAGCCAAACGTATGCATATGGCGAGGGACTGATGTTCGCCATTTGGCCACGCCCACACGGTTCAGCCAGCAGCGAGCATTGACAGAGTTTATCATCCGAATCATCTTGATTAGGTCAAGAGAGCCATAAACAGAGCTTTCCAAGGAAAAAAATGGCACTTCCTGTTCCGAGGGGGCGGGGATTAGATGACGTCATAATGTGATGACGTAGGATTGACGGGCAAGCCTCCAGGATCACTCAGGCCAAGTTTGATGCAGCTCGGTCAAAATATGTGGAATGTAGAGGCAAACGTATACGAACGGCGTTGCCGCTATAGAAAACTCTTGGCAATTTAAAGCAAGCGAGATCAACTTCCTATCTGTCATCCAACACAGAATCACCTTGATTAGGTCAAGAGAGCCATAGATGAAAGTTTCCAAGGAAAAAAATAGCACTTCCTGTTCTGAGGGGGCGGGGCTTAGATGACGTCATAATCTGATGACATAGAATTTTCAGACATCACACCAGCATCACTCAAGCCAAGTTTGGTGCAGCTCGGTCGAAACATGTGGAATCTAGAAGCAAAAGTATGGCATCGGCGTTACAGGTCACTTCGCCACGCCGCCACGCCCAGCTGCTATCTCAAAGCCGGTCGGGGTTGGAAACCTCAACACACCACCATGTCTTCTGTCTCTGGACACAGGTTCATGTTGATTAGGTCAAAGGGCTAAGAGAGCGACCGTTCACAGTAAAACATGACACTTCCTGTTCTCAGGGGGCGTGGCCTACGTGATGTCATCATTTGACCATATGGTATTGTAGGACACCTGATGACGATCAATCACTGAAAGTTTGGAGTCTCTGTGAGTTTTTGTGTTAGAAATACCAATTTTTCATTTTTTCCTGTGTATTACAAAATCGAAGAATTTCATCTGCAGGGCAATGCTGCCCTCTGGTGTCGAATTACTGAAATAATGAAACTATTTCAGTGGCCAGCAGAGGGCAGCATTGCCCTACAAACGACGAACATGTACTGTTTATTATGTAATTACACAGAAGATCTTTCTAATTCATTCTGAGGGGGCGGGGCTTAGATGACGTCATAATATGATGACATAGCATTGTCAGGCATCACAACAGCATCACTGAGGCCAAGTTTGGTGCAGCTCGGTCGAAACATGTGGAATCTAGAAGCAAACGTATGGCATCGGCGTTACAGGTCACTTCGCCACGCCGCCACACCCAGCTGCTTCATCGCAGCCGGTCAGGGCTTGAATCCACAACACACCAACATGTCTTCTGTCTCTGGACACAGTTTCATGTTGATTAGGTCAAAGGGCTAAGATAGCGACCGTTCACAGTAAAACATGACACTTCCTGTTCTCAGGGGGCGTGGCCTAAGCGATGTCATAATTTCACCACAGGGTATTTTAGGACACCTATTGTTGATCAATAACTGAAAATTTGGTGTCTCTGTGAGTTTCTGTGCAGGATATATAAGAGTTTCGTGTTTCATGGCGAGTAGGTGAACTTTGACCCCTGGTAACCCCCCTTCAGCAAGCTCATACAGTCACCAATTTGATAACTTTGAATCAGACATGCCTTATGATCAGACTGACCGAGTTTGAAGCCGATCAATCGAAATCCCTAGGAGGAGTTCGATCAAATACGAATGCTGTGAACGTCAAAATCGAGGTCAAATGAAATTCAATCTAAAATGGCCGACTTCCTGTTGGGTTTAGAGCATGGCTCTAAGAGACTTTTTTGTACGTCCCGACAAGATACACATGTGTACCAAGTTTCGTAATTCTAGGTTTAAGCATGGCTTGGGGCTGTTCATTTAAAATACTCTAGGGGTCGCTATAGAGAAATTAGGCCACGCCCACCAAATTTTGTTATGAATTCTTGTCGGGGGGTGGATAAGGATCCATCCTAGTGAGTTTGGAGCAGCTGGGCCCGAAATTGTGGAATTCAGAGCCAAACGTATGGCAACGGCGTTACAGGTCACTTCGCCACGCCGCCACGCCCACCTGCTATGTCAAAGCCGGTCAGGGTTGGAATCCTCAACACACCAACATGTCTTCTGTCTCTGGACACAGTTTCATGTTGATTAGGTCAAAGGGCTAAGAGAGCGACCGCTCACAGTAAAACATGACACTTCCTGTTCTCAGGGGGCGTGGCTTAAGTGATGTCATCATTTCACCACAGGGTATTTTAGGACATCCGATGCCGATCAATCACTGAAAGTTTGGTCCCTCTATGTGTTTTTTTATAGGAAATATAAGAGTTTCGTGTTTCATGGCGAGTAGGTGAACTTTGACCCCTGCTAACCCCCCTTCAACATACTCCAAAACTCACCAATTTGATAACTTTAAATCAAACATGCCTTATGATCAGACTGACCGAGTTTGAAGTCGATCAATCGAAATCCCTAGGAGGAGTTCGATCAAATACGAAGGCTGTAAACGTCAAAATCGAGGAAAAAAATGGACGTTCAATACAAAATGGCCGACTTCCTGTGATAGTTGGCTAATAACATTAAATGTAAGTTCTGAGTCTTTTGGTGAGCTCTACAAGTGTACCAAATTTCATGTCTCTACGATGAAGTACGTTCATACCATTGTGTCAACAGAAAATTGCTAGTTGCCGCCGTTGAGCAATTGTTTTTGCGATTTTTGCGACAACCTTAAAATTCAAAATTTTGAATTTTTCTAGTCGCGACCGCCAAGTTTGGTGAGTTTTTGAATATGATAAAGCCCCCAAAAAGGCAATTCATTTGGGTGGAAGAATAATAAGAATAATAATAATTAAAGCTGCAAGCAGCCTCGGGCGGCCCTCGCAGCAAGCGCCGCTCCGGCCTATTGGCCACCGCGGGGGTTCCGGCCAGTGCAGAAGCTCTCGCGCGTTTTCCAGAGCCGCAGCCCGCTCCCCACCGCGGAAGCTCTGCCGCAGTTTCCAGCATCGCCGCCCGCTAGCCGCCGCAGAAGCTGTCGCGCGTTTTCCCCGCCTGTCCACCGGGCGACAGGCGTGAATGCGTTCGGCGGCGCTCCCCGACGACTGTCGAAAAATCTGGCGCAGATCGGTCGATGCGTCGAGGAGATACAGCCCATGTATTAACTTAGGGGGCGCAGTGGAGCCAAATTACATTTCAAACCCGTTGGGCTCTTTAGAGGTGAACAAAGGTCATACATATCCAGTTTGGCGCCAATCGGATGATCCATGCCTGAATAAGAGCCAAACGTATGCATATGGCGAGGGACTGATATTCGCCGTTTGGCCACGCCCACACGGTTCAGCCAGCAGCGAGCATTGACAGAGTTTATCATCCGAATCATCTTGATTAGGTCAAGAGAGCCATAAACGGAGCTTTCCAAGTAAAAAAACGGCACTTCCTGTTCTGAGGGGGCGGGGCTTAGATGACGTCATAATGTGATGACGTAGGATCGACGGGCAAGCCTCCAGGATCACTCAGGCCAAGTTTGATGCAGCTCGGTCAAAATATGTGGAATGTAGAGGCAAACGTATACGAACGGCGTTGCCGCCATTGAAAACTCTTGGCACTTTAAAGCAAGCGAGACCAACTTCCTATCTGTCATCCAACACAGAATCACCTTGATTAGGTCAAGAGAGCCATAAACGGAGCTTTCCAAGGAAAAAAAACGGCACTTCCGGTTCCGAGGGGGCGGGGCTTAGATGACGTCATAATGTGATGACGTAGGATCGACGGGCAAGCCTCCAGGATCACTCAGGCCAAGTTTGATGCAGCTCGGTCAAAATATGTGGAATGTAGAGGCAAACGTATACGAACGGCGTTGCCGCCATTGAAAACTCTTGGCACTTTAAAGCAAGCGAGACCAACTTCCTATCTGTCATCCAACACAGAATCAACTTGATTAGGTCAAGAGAGCCATAAACAGAGCTTTCCAAGGAAAAAAACGGCACTTCCTGTTCCGGGGGGGCGGGGCTTAGATTACGTCATAATATGATGACGTAGGATCGACGGGCAAGCCTCCAGGATCACTCAGGCCAAGTTTGATGCAGCTCGGTCAAAATATGTGGAATGTAGAGGCAAACGTATACGAACGGCGTTGCCGCCATTGAAAACTCTTGGCACTTTAAAGCAAGCGAGACCAACTTCCTATCTGTCATCCAACACAGAATCACCTTGATTAGGTCAAGAGAGCCATAGATGAAAGTTTCCAAGGAAAAAAATAGCACTTCCTGTTCTGAGGGGGCGGGGCTTAGATGACGTCATAATCTGATGACATAGAATTTTCAGGTATCACACCAGCATCACTCAAGCCAAGTTTGGTGCAGCTCGGTCGAAACATGTGGAATCTAGAAGCAAACGTATGGCATCGGCGTTACAGGTCACTTCGCCACGCCGCCACGCCCAGCTGCTATCTCAAAGCCGGTCAGGGTTGGAATCCTCAACACACCAACATGTCTTCTGTGTCTGGACACAGTTTCATGTTGATTAGGTCAAAGGGCTAAGAGAGCGACCGCTCACAGTAAAACATGACACTTCCTGTTCTCAGGGGGCGTGGCTTAAGTGATGTCATCATTTCACCACAGGGTATTTTAGGACATCCGATGCCGATCAATCACTGAAAGTTTGGTCCCTCTATGTGTTTTTTTATAGGAAATATAAGAGTTTCGTGTTTCATGGCGAGTAGGTGAACTTTGACCCCTGCTAACCCCGCTTCAACATACTCCAAAACTCACCAATTTGATAACTTTAAATCAAACATGCCTTATGATCAGACTGACCGAGTTTGAAGTCGATCAATCGAAATCCCTAGGAGGAGTTCGATCAAATACGAACGCTGTAAACGTCAAAATCGAGGAAAAAAATGGACGTTCAATACAAAATGGCCGACTTCCTGTGATAGTTGGCTAATAACATTAAATGTAAGTTCTGAGTCTTTTGGTGAGCTCTACAAGTGTACCAAATTTCATGTCTCTACGATGAAGTACGTTCATACCATTGTGTCAACAGAAAATTGCTAGTTGCCGCCGTTGAGCAATTTTTTTTGCGATTTTTGCGACAACCTTAAAATTCAAAATTTTGAATTTTTCTAGTCGCGACCGCCAAGTTTGGTGAGTTTTTGAATATGATAAAGCCCCCAAAAAGGCAATTCATTTGGGTGGAAGAATAATAAGAATTAAAGCTGCAAGCAGCCTCGGGCGGCCCTCGCAGCAAGCGCCGCTCCGGCCTATTGGCCACCGCGGGGGTTCCGGCCACCGCAGAAGCTCTCGCACGTTTTCCAGAGCCGCAGCCCGCTCCCCATCGCAGAAGCTCCGCCGCAGTTTCCAGCACCGCCGCCCGCCAGCCGCCGCAGAAGCTGTCGCGCATTTTCCCCGCCCGTCCACCGGGCGACAGGCGTGAATGCGTTCGGCGGCGCTCCCCGACGACTGTCAAAAAATCTGGCGCAGATCGGTCGATGCGTCGAGGAGATACGGCCGATGTATCAACTTAGGGGGCGCAGTGGAGTCAAATTACATCTCGAACCCGTCGGGCTCTTTAGAGGTGAACAAAGGTCATACATATCCAGTTTGGCGCCAATCGGATGATCCATGTGTGAATTAGAGCCAAACGTATGCATATGGCGAGGGACTGATATTCGCCATTTGGCCACGCCCACACGGTTCAGCCAGCAGCGAGCATTGACAGAGCTTATCATCCGAATCATCTTGATTAGGTCAAGAGAGCCATAAACAGAGCTTTCCAAGGAAAAAAACGGCACTTCCGGTTCCGAGGGGGCGGGGCTTAGATGACGTCATAATGTGATGACGTAGGATCGACGGGCAAGCCTCCAGGATCACTCAGGCCAAGTTTGATGCAGCTCGGTCAAAATATGTGGAATGGAGAGGCAAACGTATACGAACGGCGTTGCCGCCATTGAAAACTCTTGGCACTTTAAAGCAAGCGAGACCAACTTCCTATCTGTCATCCAACACAGAATCACCTTGATTAGGTCAAGAGAGCCATAGATGAAAGTTTCCAAGGAAAAAAATAGCACTTCCTGTTCTGAGGGGGCGGGGCTTAGATGACGTCATAATCTGATGACATAGAATTTTCAGGCATCACACCAGCATCACTCAAGCCAAGTTTGGTGCAGCTCGGTCGAAACATGTGGAATCTAGAAGCAAACGTATGGCATCGGCGTTACAGGTCACTTCGCCACGCCGCCGCACCCAGCTGCTTCATCGCAGCTGGTCAGGGCTTGGATCCACAACACACCAACATGTCTTCTGTCTCTGGACACAGTTTAATATTGATTAGGTCAAAGGGCTAAGATAGCGACCGTTCACAGTAAAACATGACACTTCCTGTTCTCAGGGGGCGTGGCCTACGTGATGTCATCATTTGACCATATGGTATTGTAGGCCACCTGATGACGATCAATCACTGAAAGTTTGGAGTCTCTGTGAGTTTTTGTGTTAGAAATACCAATTTTTCATTTTTTCCTGTGTATTACAAAATCGAAGAATTTCATCTGCAGGGCAATGCTGCCCTCTGGTGTCGAATTACTGAAATAATGAAACTATTTCAGTGGCCAGCAGAGGGCAGCATTGCCCTACAAACGACGAACATGTACTGTTTATTATGTAATTACACAGAAGATCTCTCTAATTCATTCTGAGGGGGCGGGGCTTAGATGACGTCATAATATGATGACATAGCATTGTCAGGCATCACAACAGCATCACTGAGGCCAAGTTTGGTGCAGCTCGGTCGAAACATGTGGAATCTAGAAGCAAACGTATGGCATCGGCGTTACAGGTCACTTCGCCACGCCGCCACACCCAGCTGCTTCATCGCAGCCGGTCAGGGCTTGAATCCACAACACACCAACATGTCTTCTGTCTCTGGACACAGTTTCATATTGATGAGGTCAAAGGGCTAAGATAGCGACCGTTCACAGTAAAACATGACACTTCCTGTTCTCAGGGGGCGTGGCCTAAGTGATGTCATCATTTGACCATAGGGTATTGTAGGGCACCCGATGACGATCAATCACTGAAAGTTTGATCCCTCTATGTGTTTTTGTATAGGAAATATAAGAGTTTCGTGTTTCATGGCGAGTAGGTGAACTTTGACCCCTGGTAACCCCCTTTCAGCAAGCTCATACAGTCACCAATTTGATAACTTTAAATCAGACATGCCTTATGATCAGACTGACCGAGTTTGAAGCCGATCAATCGAAATCCCTAGGAGGAGTTCGATCAAATGCAAAGGCTGTAAACGTCAAACTCGAGGTCCAAAATGGACCTTCAATACAAAATGGCCGACTTCCTGTTGGGTTTCGACCATGGCTCTAATAGACTTTTTTGTACGTCCTGACAAGATACACATATGTACCAAGTTTCGTAATTCTAGGATAAAGCATGGCTTGGGGCTGTTCATTTTAAAATACTCTAGGGGTCGCTATAGAGAAATTAGGCCACGCCCACCAAATTTTGTTATGAATTCCTGTCGGTGGGTGGATAAGGATCCATCCTAGTGAGTTTGGAGCAGCTGGGCCCGAAATTGTGGAATTCAGAGCCAAACGAAATTCGACGGCGTTCGCAACGCCGCCACGCCCACCTGCTTCATCGCAGCCGGTCGGGGTTGGAATCCACAACACACCAACATGTCTTCTGTCTCTGGACACAGTTTCATGTTGATTAGGTCAAAGGGCTAAGATAGCGACCGTTCACAGTAAAACATGACACTTCCTGTTCTCAGGGGGCGTGGCCTAAGTGATGTCATCATTTGACCATAGGGTATTGTAGGGCACCCGATGACGATCAATCACTGAAAGTTTGGTCCCTCTATGTGTTTTTATATAGGAAATATAAGAGTTTCGTGTTTCATGGCGAGTAGGTGAACTTTGACCCCTGCTAACCCCCCTTCAACATGCTCCAAAACTCACCAATTTGATAACTTTAAATCAAACATGCCTTATGATCAGACTGACCGAGTTTGAAGTCGATCAATCGAAATCCCTAGGAGGAGTTCGATCAAATACGAAGGCTGTAAACGTCAAAATCGAGGAAAAAAATGGACGTTCAAGACAAAATGGCTGACTTCCTGTGATAGTTGGCTAATAACATTAAATGTAAGTTCTGAGTCTTTTGGTGAGCTCTACAAGTGTGCCAAATTTCATGTCTCTACGATGAAGTACGTTCATACCATTGTGTTAACAGAAAATTGCTAGTTGCCGCCGTTGAGCAATTTTTTTTGCGATTTTTGCAACAACCTTAAAATTCAAAATTTTTAATTTTTCTAGTTGCGACCGCCAAGTTTGGTGAGTTTTTGAATATGATAAAGCCCCCAAAAAGGCACACGAAGAGGTGGGAAGAATAATAATAATAAACAGTACAGATACAATAGGCCTTCGCAGCGCTTTGCTGCTCGGGCCTAATAATTAAAGCTGCAAGCAGCCTCGGGCGGCCCTCGCAGCAAGCGCCGCTCCGGCCTATTGGCCACCGCGGGGGTTCCAGCCACCGCAGAAGCTCTCGCACGATTTCCAGAGCCGCAGCCAACTCCCCACCGCAGAAGCTCCGCCGCAGTTTCCAGCACCGCCGCCCGCTAGCCGCCGCAGAAGCTGTCGCGCATTTTCCCCGCCCGTCCACCGGGCGACACGCGTGAATGCGTTCGGCGGCGCTCCCCGACGACTGTCAAAAAATCTGGTGCAGATCGGTCGATGCATCGAGGAGATACAGCCGATGTATTAACTTAGGGGGCGCAGTGGAGCCAAATTACATCTCAATCCCGTTGGGCTCTTTAGAGGTGAACAAAGGTCATACATATCCAGTTTGGAGCCAATCGGATGATCCATGCTTGAATTAGAGCCAAACGTATGAATATGGCGAGGGACTGATATTCGCCATTTGGCCACGCCCACACGGTTCAGCCAGCAGCGAGCAATGACAGAGCTCATCATCCGAATCATCTTGATTAGGTCAAGAGAGCCATAAACGGAGCTTTCCAAGGAAAAAAACGGCACTTCCGGTTCCGAGGGGGCGGGGCTTAGATGACGTCATAATGTGATGACGTAGGATCGACGGGCAAGCCTCCAGGATCACTCAGGCCAAGTTTGATGCAGCTCGGTCAAAATATGTGGAATGTAGAGGCAAACGTATACGAACGGCGTTGCCGCCATTGAAAACTCTTGGCACTTTAAAGCAAGCGAGACCAACTTCCTATCTGTCATCCAACACAGAATCACCTTGATTAGGTCAAGAGAGCCATAAACAGAGCTTTCCAAGGAAAAAACGGCACTTCCGGTTCCGAGGGGGCGGGGCTTAGATGACGTCATAATGTGATGACGTAGGATTGACGGGCAAGCCTCCAGGATCACTCAGGCCAAGTTTGATGCAGCTCGGTCAAAATATGTGGAATGTAGAGGCAAACGTATACGAACGGCGTTGCCGCCATTGAAAACTCTTGGCACTTTAAAGCAAGCGAGACCAACTTCCTATCTGTCATCCAACACAGAATCACCTTGATTAGGTCAAGAGAGCCATAGATGAAAGTTTCCAAGGAAAAAAATAGCACTTCCTGTTCTGAGGGGGCGGGGCTTAGATGACGTCATAATCTGATGACATAGAATTTTCAGGTATCACACCAGCATCACTCAAGCCAAGTTTGGTGCAGCTCGGTCGAAACATGTGGAATCTAGAAGCAAACGTATGGCATCGGCGTTACAGGTCACTTCGCCACGCCGCCACGCCCAGCTGCTATCTCAAAGCCGGTCAGGGTTGGAATCCTCAACACACCAACATGTCTTCTGTGTCTGGACACAGTTTCATGTTGATTAGGTCAAAGGGCTAAGAGAGCGACCGCTCACAGTAAAACATGACACTTCCTGTTCTCAGGGGGCGTGGCTTAAGTGATGTCATCATTTCACCACAGGGTATTTTAGGACATCCGATGCCGATCAATCACTGAAAGTTTGGTC